>NC_092826.1:116418252-117618252 GCF_039878825.1 Excalfactoria chinensis | reverse complement strand
CAATTTCAGAGAAGGATGAAATGTCTACGCCTCCCTCCTCCATTAGGCAGATGTGATAGAAGAATTGTCCGAATTTCTTTTTATGCTACATCTTGGATTTAACAGCACATATTCTGTTCCAAGTTCTCATGAAAACAGTGCAGCAAAACAAGGAGTTCTGAATAGTTGTGCATTATGGGGCAGCAAGAGAGCAGAATTTATCATCCTCTTGTAAATTAAATATGTTCTTTCATTAGAATTTTTGGTGTTGTGCATAGAATTGGTCTTCACTTTTTGTTACTTTTGCTGACATGCTGTTGTTAAATACTGCAGAACAGAAAGTGAAAAATAAAGTAAAATTTAAAATGAATAGGTTGAAAACAGTATATTTCTCTGATGTTTCATTTTTTAATTGAAACTAAACAAAGCCTTTGTCAATATGTAAATATCTAACATATTTCTAACACGTTAAAGATGTATGATACAAATCAAATAACTTTATGTATTGAAAAATACATTCCTAGCATAATTTTTTGAAGTTTATTGTGTCTAGGGCATTGGCAATGTGTGATGTCCCAGTATCTCCCCCCTATTTTTTCATACAAGTTAAGTGCAGAACCAACATCTGTTCCTTTATAAAGAAATGGATATGAGACATGTGCATGGGGCCTGAAAGGCCAGGTGAACTAGGCAGAGTATAGTGTTCCTGAAATAGCCTAACAAGAACAATGTGGGTTTTTTTGTTTGTGAAAAGAGTGAAATATTTTTGGTTCTTACATTGTCACGGGTATCAGCAGACTCATGGAACACATATAGAAAATGAATCTTGAGGTTTGAATTCCTATTGTGAATGAGAGACCAGACTAAAAAAAAATTTCATGCATAACCTTCTTGACGTGAAACATGACTTCTTCCATTAATTCTGGAAAACATATCTGTACAATTCTTTTCTATATCCTAGCATAAATTTGCTAGTATTTCCATAGTGTAATAAAGTCATATTTTACACTATTGTCATTCTATACTCTCTGGGTATTAGGTTTTTTTTATTATTATTTTATTATTTTTAATTAAAGCTTATCATAGCTGTGGATTGTATTTTATTTATTTTTATTTATTTATTTATTTATTTATTTTATACTTTTCTTTTTGAGTTAGCTAACTCAGTTTGGTTATTGAAATGTCTGTCTCTTTCAACTAAGTATATGTATCTTGAAGAATGAATGTAGTCTTTTTTTTTTCCATCTTGTTATGTCTTTTGTTTGCAAATATATCAAACTGTAGATAGCAGTAGGAGAAGAATATCCAGCTTCTCCCTCTAAAGCATGTGCTTGCTTGATTGGCACAATTGGGCTACCACAAATTTCTATGATAGGCTTTTCAGCAACCACCAGTCTGAAATTACTATTTTTCAGTTTCCTGCTGTCTTCTGATTACGGCACTAAAAGATGTTCAAAGCAGCCTCAGTGTTGTACAAGATCAATTGTATATTTGTTGTACCACCAGCTTTTCCTCTGAATAGCTGAACATTAGCCTGAAGCACATTTGTTTTTTAAGAAATTTCAACCAGCTGTTTTGGGGGTCTGGTTGTCTCCTTCACTGAGCAGAATGAAGGAACTTGTCATTATCACAGTATGGTTCAGGTTCTGAGGGACCTTAAAGATCATTTGTTCCAGCCTCCCTCAATAAAAGGTACTAATTTTAATGAAAAACCATAGAAAATACTCAGTGCCTATAGTTTTTTAAAAAATATGAGATATTCTACATAGATCAATTAAATAAATGTAAGCATCTCTACGTGAGTGTTTTATTGATGAACTTCAGTGGTGTCCTCACTATGGTTTTCTAATTCAAGTTGATGATAAACACATTGCCCAGAAGCAAAAGATGATCCAAAGTATATTACATGCAGTTAATGAAAAGAATAAAAATCCAGAAATGTATTATTTCTAAAAGGCACAAATGAACAGTAGAAACATGTAAATAATAATGGCAGAGGAATATGCAGAAGTAAAAACTACCTGTTTAGATGCTCCAAACAAATCTTGTTTTGTGAAGATTGATATATAGAACTCTGGTTAGCATTTTTAGATGTAAATCTTCAGCTGATAGTTGCTGACTGCAGCTTTGAAGGCAGAAATCTCCTAACTCAAGAACCCTTCTCTTCTTGGAGACCTGAGTAATCCTTTTCATCATTGCCACTGGCAAAAATGAAAACAGATTATCTGTTCTTTTTGAGGCAAACACATTTACGTGATGCTTCTCATCATTAAAAAGCTTCAAACTTTGTGGGGGAAACTGAAGTTGTTTATGAACATCCTAAACTGTGGTACATCTCTCACAATAGGAAGAATAAATATATATTTTTTCTAAATAAACCAAATCCTGAAGTCTGTATACAGGTGGTTTTCATTTGTTTGTTGCTCATTTTTGACTTGGTACATTTTTGATTTGTTAGTAAAGATAACAGGTTTGTAATTAGGTAGGTTGCCCCAAAAGTAATACCTTCTATTTGTTTCCATGGAAACTACAACAGTTACAAAGAACACAAGAACGTTATTTTATAGAGACATTTTTCAGCTACGAGATTCTATTTTTCAACAGTCACCACTGGTAGCTATGCATTTTCACCAGTGATGAGCCTGTATGACATGCTCATAAAAATCTGTACCACTGGAGTGCTATGATGGTGTCATCAGTAGGAAAATGGTGCACGCACAGTCCAATTCTCACTGTACTAATATCCTTTGGTTGGTTGTATAGTGGAAAAGCTAAGTCACAGACTGAACCAGTGACTGAGCACCTGGTGGGAAGGCAAGGTCAGCCCAGGGGAGCTCAGGTGCATGCAATGTAACTGACTGACTGGAAGGGGTTGGAACCAGAATCCACCCTCTCCCAGGTCCTATCCTCACTTGCTGTAGACTAAGACCTTGCTGTTCTGCTGTCTTGTTATGTTTTCTGTCACATTACAGGTCTCCCGAAATATAATATAATTGTTGGTAAATGTCAATGAGTGTAGTATTTTCTGCATGAAGGAATTCAGTTCTACACCTTTGCTTCAGATGCACTTCCATGTCACACTGCATCTCTACTGCTATCTGTTGTATGACAATAACATGTAACTGAATACTGTAGGGAATGTACAAGCGCTACTGCCATATCACCAGCATCTACCTTTGATGTTATGGGCTAACATAATAAAGTGGGAGGAGTTACTTTCAGGACATCCTTGATAGTTCCTAATGCTTGTGTCTCGTTGTTTTCAGTTGGGATCTTGAGCTGATTACAAAGTGCATTAGTGGAACCTCCATTTGCATTTAGGTTAGTTGCTCCATGCGAAGGCCTTTTCTTATAACAGTTACATAAAATGCATGAAAGTAGGATTTCTCACATTCAGTAACTTATGCATGATATTCCACTTGAAGAAACATTATACATACTGTGCCTTAGATGTGTTATACTCCTGCATAAATTGTGCAGTATGTTGTACATTTCTTTGTGTTGTTTTTTTGTTGTTGTTCTGAAAACTATTTATGCTGTGTTCATAGTCTTGAGTCAGATTTCCCTTTGATTATCCATATTCCTGGTCCAGAAATAGATATGGAGGTTTGCATCCCTGCTTGTGGCAGGTGGGTTGAAGCTTGATGATCCTCGAGGCCTCTTCCAACCCAAGTCATTCTGTGATTCTATCTTCTGTGACCCAGTTTATTGTATTGAATGTAAAAATTGTAAAACTAGACTATATTACATCTTCAGACTCTTTCTTCTTCTCTCTGTGCCCCAAAGGAAAGTTTGACAGAACTGTTTTCGTCCTGTCACTGCTCTCTTCAGTCAAGCCACTCATTCACTGGATATTTAATTAGATTTCACCGAAATGTAAAGAATCAAAGGAATAGTTAGATCCAACACCTGCTTAAGTTATTCCCTATAATGTTTTATCTATGCATCTTAGTGAGAAGAAAGTAGGCAATGTGTTTGAGATCTACAGAGAATACTGGTCTTTTCTTGGTTTTTCATATCCTATTTTAGAAATAAGTACTTAGAGTAAATGTAACTGTAGTTTCATTTCTGAGTAACGGTAATGCAGTTATTGTGTACAGTGTACTTTCTCGGCCTGCTGAGACTTATTTTCTCCAAGGAAATTGAGGTTTCCATGGCATTACTTGCATATGTCTCACTATGTTTGTCTATTTGCAAGAAAAAAAAAAGCTGAGGAGTAATTTCCTGTATATTTGAGGCACAGACAGTTTTTAATCTCTGTAAGGGTTTGCAGAATTACAAACATAACTTTTTACTTTCTGCTAATGCTTGCCAACATTCATACTAACAGATTAAAAATGGAGAAATATTGTAAATCTGAATGCTGCCACTTAAATTATAAAGTATAAAATATTACCTCTTTTTGAATATGCTATAACTTTCACTTCTGGACTGATAAGGCTGCAGGGAAACTTCTAGTTGTAACTTGAAATGGGTTGAGAATCTGCTACAGATAATATACCAACCTCACACACTTAAGGCTGTAAATGAAGGTAATGACTGTCTATCCAGATATGAACCAAGCATCTTTTTTCTCTTATGAAAGCTATGCTACATCCATCTAGCCTGACAGCTAGTGTAAGAGGTCTAAGTACTATACTAAATTTACGATGCTTTTAGCAGATGTAAGACTTGAAGATCATTATTACTTACATCATTGAAATGGAAAATGTTGAGAGGTTGAAAGGAAAGAATGTGTTACAGCTGAGAAAAGAATCTTATTGGTCTGACTGGGCAATTAACAGAAATTTGCTTTTCTGTACATATATATATATGTGTATATATATATATATATATGTTTTTCCAGCTAATAAACTTCACTTGCCTAAAATTAATACTATGCTTAAACCTGGTATCAAAATCTCTGGACAGATTTATTTTTAATGTAGTTATTTACACTTGCAGCAATTGGACAGATCAATATGATGAAAAAAGATGTTTCACTAGATGTGTAATGATAGAAAGTGCTATAAAAAAAAGGGTAGAAAATTGCTTACCCAAATCAGAAGATTCCAGGTTTGTAGGGGAAAGCTCCACAGTTCTCATACAACACTATATTCATTTCCTCGTAGAAGAATGAGTAAGTATTTTAAATCTGTTAAAAATCACTGTTATCAGGAACAGAAATAATTAGTGTATACAACATAGCATGAAATAGCTTGCTGTCCTCCTTTTAGGACATTTAATATGCATCGTCAAAATATATACCATGAGTTCTTTCTGTAGTAGTATATCGATCTAAATGAATGTGTTTATATTGTGCATGTAGTATAGATGTTGCAATGTGACTTCCCATTGCATAGCTTCTGTTGCAGAGGGCAAATGAAATTCTGCTGCTTAAGCAGGGCTAACAGCACAAACTCTCTGATCAGGATGTGACATGCTCCATGAGGTTCTGCTCTTGAGTAATGTTTGATTACTCAATCGCTTTCAGTGAACAGAGAGTAGTCACATTCTCTAGAATTAGGCTGTATGCGATTTAAAGAGGTGGTATTATGTGTCTACAGTAAATACAGATTTGTATTTAAAATACCAAAAACATCTTTCAGAAAAGCAAGTATTCTCTGTAATGTGGTAATTATTTGTTCATTGCCTTCTGCATTAGCTCTCCCAAGCAGTTCTGTAGATCTTTGGGTTCTGGTAACTGTGTTTCTTGTTATATATATTTGCATTTACTTAAATTACCTTCAATGAGTAAACTTATGAAAAATGAATGGAGGTAATCAGTATAAAAATATCGTGCAATACATTTATTAGTTTGTTTTGTTTTTTTAAACAAAGATTCAACAGTTTTATCAGAAGTCAGTCAGTGACTTTATTCAGATCTTCTCCTGTTCAACAATCCATTTCTTTTATTCAAATGGAAGCTGCCATTTATTGTACATCTGACTGCCTCTTTTGCAGGTGTTTTCTTTATTTTCCTAATGCACAGGAAAGAAAATAGGTTAGTTTAAACTTCGTTAAATCATCAACTTGTTTAAGTATGAAGTGACAAAAACAGTAGCAGAGGATGAGCTTATTGAAACACACTGTGGTGTGACAGCTGTGCTTGGCTGTCCAGAACATGGTTTGTCTTTCAGGTTTCTCTCATCCCTGCTGAAACACACCACCCTCTGCCTGATCTCACACCCATGGTTTGGTCTCCGTAAATGTTCAGCAGGTGTCAGTGAATGTCAGTGGGAACAATTGTTTTTGCATGGAGGAATTCAGTTCCACACCTTTGCTTCATACGCGCTTCCATGTTGGACTCCAGTCTGTTGGACTGCCCCCTCTGCTGCCTTCTGTAGCTATATGCTCACTACATAAGGGAGCATATTTGGAGGCTTGATTGTATCCCAGACAGAAGATTAGACACTTTTCAGTTTAACTTGTGATAGCTAAATGGTCTCTTGCTTTGGAGACTGAGCCTGACATTAATCAAGTAGGCCAGATTTTAACCTAATGTCTGTGGAAAAGTGTTTTCCGGGAAGGAAAATTATAGAGGTTTGTATGTTCTGATTTAATATCTAAACAAAATACAGCATTTTGTGAATACAGCTTTTGTAAACTGATGGTGTCAGTTTATCACCTAGGCTATTTACGTATTGTACTCCTGTCCATGTTGAATACGTATGTGTTGTAATTACAGTTTTCCTTCTGTTCTTACTAAATCCTTTGCAAATGGCTGTTAAGCAGACTTGAAGCGTATATCATTAAGGTGGCATTTCAGATAAGGCTGCTGTAACCTCTAGTGATGCATTTTACTTGAGGAAGAATTATACATGTTTTTGTATCGTTTCTTGATATTTTAGGCTTTTCTACTTCTAACTGAACTCATCAGAGAGAACTTCAGAAATAGCAAATTGAAACAATGCCTTTTACCAGCTCTTGGGGAGCTTCTTTATCTAATAGCCAGCAAGGTAAGGCCGTCAAATGATATGTAATTTCTCATAAAGAAAATATTACTATGGGAAGTAGGTAAAAAATGAAGCGAATTTGTCATCTCTGTTCTCAAGGGTTTCTTGTCCTTGTATGTTATATAATGTAATACTTTTTCTACTTTTTAAGGAACATGTACTTGCACTTCATCTGATGTAAATTTAATTGCATTTCACAATCAGTCGTCCCTTTCTGAAGTAATCAAAATGATTGAGAGAAGCCCAGGATCACTCTTTGCGTGTGAATTGGAAGGAAATAATGAAACTAAAAAATATTCGGACAAATTCTATTAATGGATTTTGGAGACCACTTAAGGAAATTAATAAAATGCCAATTTCTTTGCATGTGAAATAACATAAAATGTTAATACTGTCTTGAAATTTAACATATTTTCTAGCATATGATAATTTGAAGTGTGTATAATGCGAACATTATTAAGAATATCTTACCCATTTATGTACCTGAGATTATTGTGATTTTTTTTTAATTTAATTTTTAATAATTTAATCATTTCTGCTGCTGGCTTCATTTCAGGAGGTAAAAAAAGAGCACCCCAGAGAATGCTTGGTTGTTCCCTCGGCGGCTTACACTGTGCTAATGAGGTGTCTTCGGGAAGGGGTAAGGCGCTTTCATTGTCCTCAATAGAATTTCTCCACTATAATAACCCTTTAGGCATTGTGTGAGGATTGTAGCCTGCAGCACTGCAGTACCTTGTCAACCAAGGTACTCTTGAATTTAAATAATCATGATAAGACCATGACCTAAGCAGAGATGAATGCAAAAATTCAGCGTTCTTCTCTGTACATCCAACGTTTATGTTCTGTTGCTTGGTTTTGGGAAATGGTAAATAAAAATGACCGGTTGTAAATTTAGTAATGCTGTGACTTTCTTATGAGATGTTCTGACTGTTTATAGTATTTTCTTGCAATTTACTTTCTGTATGGTGCGTTTTTTGAATGAGATTTACTTTTGATTTTAAAGTGTATGACACAGTTTTCCAAATCTGCATTGTTATCCTACTGGGTTATTAGTGATCGAAGCTCCAAAGTAGTGATTAGTTTTATAGTACTACGTACACTATACTGTTATCTTAATTTTTCTTGGTGCTGACTTAGTTGTGTTACAGAATGGGAATAAAAATCATGCTTATAATTCCATTTTGTAAAGTGAAAAAGAATGGAGTAGGGGATTGGCATTTTCTGTTTACATGAGACCGTTTGACTTTATTTTTGCCCAAGGCAAAGCTCAAGGCAGAAAACATGACGGAGGTTGCTGGAGGGGGGAAAGCAACAGAAGTACCTTTTTTTCCCTCTTTTTCTTTTTGAGATCTTTATTGCCTACAGATTGTGATTAATGGAGAAAAGGTCTAGATGCATTTTTAACATCTTCAAATCTTCAGATGATCAAGAATACGCACAACCGTGTTTGTATTACAGAGTATTTGGAGTTCATGACTAAAAGTAAAATGTTATTCTAAGGTACATTAGTCCGAAGCTATTTAATGATGTATTTATTTGTGAAAGACTGTCTATTCATGAATTTTCAATGCTTACCCCTCAAGATTCACTTAAACCTTGTTTTTTTTTGTTTTTGTTGTTGTTGTTGTTGTTTGTTTTTGGTGTTTGTTTTTTTTCTTTGGATAGTGTTCGTAGTTCTCATCCATATTGCTTTTTGATGTTTGTATTTTTCACTTTCATTGTTTCATGTTGGCTTGGACTATGTTGCTTTGACCTAATCCCACACTGAAGCTATCAAACTAGATGATGAATCCAGGAGCTACATGTAGGCCTCCTTTTAAGCCTGTGTGAAGGCAGGAAGGAGCCACTGAAACAGGAGCTTGGTATCTGTCCATTTCTGCTTAAATAGGAAGGTTTGCGAATATAAGCCAACATTAGCAACAGTTTTAGTAATTGCTTCATACAACCTAGGAAAAGGATACAGGCAATATAGTTGCATGGACGAATTAGTATAGATATCTCTAGCTAATTGTCTTGCTTGCTCACAGTAGTGTGCCTCATTTTAAGCAAGGCACTTGGAAAAAGGATTTGAATCAGAAATAGTGAATAAATTTTAAAAAGTTAGTTTTGTCTTATGTGTTTTCCTAGGTGCTGCAGAAACAGGATTTTAAATTAGAGTTTCTCATCATGTAATTTAGCGGACATTTTTATCTTCCTTTATGAGGGACAAAGATGTGAATCAAAGGTTTCTGGTTCTGATCTGATGAGAAAGTTTAATAAAGCTAACTTCAAAATATGACTGCCATTATTTCACATAGGGCAATAATACATGCAAAGCAATCACAGAAATGATTTCTACTGTATCTTCTTAGCCAGAGCTGTTCCTTTATAGTGAATTTGGAGTAGGCAGAATTTGGACTGGAGAATAACCTTGTGTATTTTCTCAGACAGTATGGGATAAACTATAGTTCAGAAGTCATATAGTCTGAATTATATACTCTTCATCACTCTAACTCCTTTAGATATAAGTTCTGTAGTTTACTTATGGATTTACCTATAATAAAAAAGTGATAGTCTGTATTGTGTGCTTCTTTTCTAGCTCAATGTTGGAATGCTTTTTATATTTTATTTTTTCCACAAAATGTATTTAATGTTCATTTTTCTACATGTTCCTCCTTTGGCATTAGATAACAAATATTTACCAAACATTTAATTCCTGCTATAATGAATGCTTAGCATGATACAAATTTACTTCCTTAAATTATATTCATAGTTTTTTTTTTATTCTATCTGGCTTCTTTGATTAAAGGAAGAACTATATGGAAGTTGATTAAGGAAAATGATGGGATTTTCAGTCAGTTTTTCCATTTTTTTTATCAATAGTACACTTCTACTAAACATATTTCTCTACACATCATTTAATATGAAAAAATAATAACATCTTTTATTTATTTACCACCCTTATATTTGCATTCTTACTCAGGGCTCCTTTTTGCTAAACATCCATGACTGACTGAAACAGGCACTTCTGCAAGTGTTTGACATGACTTAAATTTAGAAGCTCTGTCTTTCAGTGCAGCTTATGAAACTATATCTAAATCTAAAACTGTGAAAGTAGTGCTTCTTTTTGATACAGTTCTATTCATACATTTTGATTAGGTGCAGTTACACAGAATCTGTTTATTTGTATTTTGAAGATTTTTGTTTTCTAAATTCACTAACATAACTTATGTCTTGATAACTTGACAGGATGAGTCCTTTAGTTTTGAGGTCAAATATTAGTTTAGGTCAGATTTCTATTCTGGAGAGCTAATTAAGCAGAAAATGGTGCAAGTTGTAGTTGCTTAGGCAGTACTCAGAAATAGATCTCTGAGGAGTGAAGATGGACAATCTCAGATGGCAGTAAATGGAATTATTATGAAAGCCTCATTGAGTTTTTAGTTTATTATGAACATACTTGACCTTCTTCTAACCAAAGGAGCAGGACTATATACAGAGTATATTAATTGTTGACACTTGTTCAAAGTAGCCATGGGGACTCAATTAGTATTCTTAGTAATCACTTAGTATGTAGGAAACATTTAACTTGACTATTAAGATTCAAAGCATGTATTTGATTTTTAAATTCATATAATTAATCTGATTAATCTATGTATTTTTTACCTTAACTGTTGGAAAAAAATATGACAAGTTTCATGCAAAAATAGATTTTAAATGCTTGTTAGTTAAATTAAAAAGTTTTGAAAAGCTGAATGTCGGTAAACATGCATATGTATCTAGATTGTTAATAGGCAGAGTTGATGCAGTGTATTGCAGTAATGAAAACTGTAAAAACAGAAGGCTAAACCTCCTTTGCTTTTATGGCTGTAAATCAGAAGGAAGAGCAAAGGGGTTAGTAGAGTTTTACAGCAGAACACAATTGGTTTAAGTGAGATTTGGCTTTGGTAGTTTTTCTACATGTTTTGAGTAGAGCAGTAGTTCTTTGGGAGAGCATGAAGGACTAAAACAAAAATGATGGATAAGAACCTCTTTAACAACATTATTCTGGACTTTTGAAATACTTGTGCATCAGTGTCTGTGTTTGAGAATGTGTATCTGTTGGAGTAGGAATGAGTACTGAATGTATCTTTAATGAAGTATACGTTCTCAATTTTTGGATGGCTTTTGTACCACTTTCTGAAAAGTTTCCTTATCACTGCTCACAGACATTGGTGAGTCTGTTTGTGAAGATAAATCAGAAATCCAAAGGGTAGCAGGATAATGTGGAGATTAGTATAAGAAGGAAATCCATTAGATATTGTGATGAATTATATGTGAAGCCAGACTAAGATAGACTTGACAAATTAAATTGGTTGTCTTTCTCTTATCAAAATTAACTCCTGATGAACTCAAGAGTGCAATTTAAGACATTGCTGAAAGACTTCACTTATTCATAGTTAAAGATGGAAGTAAGGTGGAAAAAATAACAGAAGAAAAAAAAACAAAACTGAGCAAAGCCAGAGATATTAAAAGGAGCATTTAAGGAAAAAAAAAGACATGAGGGAGAGAAATAAAGACTGCTTTTAAGTGATCTAAATTAAGTTAATTTGTGACATTTGTGGTATGCTGATGTCTTGTTATTACTCTGACCTCCTTTTTATTCCTTGTAGAATTGAACTCTGAGTAGTATTACACAGGTACTACAGCTGTGCTTGCAGACTACCTGAGATATGCATGCATACTTTTATTTTTTTTATTAAAGAAACACTTAGTGGTTTTGCATAGAAGATTTTGTAGATGAATGACATGATTATAACTAAAAATAGCTTTCAGGACTGAGAATATAGGAACTGCTGCAGCAAAAAGGACCCAGTGGTTTATCATTGACATTGGTCAGGATTATCTGCTTCACAGTGTGAAGAAATGAGCATTTTGGAATAAGTGGCGTTATAAGAAGGCCTTTTTCTTTATCCCAGGAAGTTGGTCATTGTTTTTAATAAGGAGAGTTAAAATTATTTAATTTTATTTCTACCAATCTAAATGTACTTCTCATAGTCATGCTGTTCAGACACTATTTCAGTGATGCATTTTGGCACACATGCGTTCAAGAAACACTGATCATGGAACATCTCTTATGTAACAAGGCCTTTTTTTTCAGTGGCAACGTTTAATTTTATGATCATTTGGAGCAAAAATATTTTGTATTAAGTTAATACAAGTATAACTGTTTTATTTATAGTGAGACAGAAAGCAAGGGTTGTTGAATTTGTAAACATATTGTTGTCAGAACTTCATATTTCCTACGACAAACTTTGTCAAGTATCAAACAAAAATAGGAAACCACACTAAAGGAATGCACATTGAATGAAACATGGACGTGGTAACTAGCCTATAAGCATGCCAGAAACATTACAAATATTTACGTTTTACTTTTCCATCGTTTCTGTAGGAAGACCGGATAGTGAATCATTTGGCAGCAAAGATCATTGAAAATGTTTGCACTACTCTCTCCAGCTATGCCCAAGGATTTATTACAGGAGAAATCGGACCTGTCTTATGGTACCTTTTCACACATTCTACTATAGATTCCTTGAAAATAACTGCTGTTTCGGTAAGAAATGTTGTTTCATGATATATAAGTCTTTATCTTGAAATAGAAATGAAATGAAAATGCTTTTGAGCCTGCTTTCTGTGTGTATTTGTGTATTCTGTTCTACTGAATAACTGGTAAGAGCACGTTTGAATACAGTTTATTGTTACTTAGTGTAAGAAGAGACCAATATAGCCTGCCTTAAAGGGCTGAAAGATGGATCAGAGAGATGTGTTAGTTAGCTGGCCTACAGCATTTTGATTCATATTTTTATTCCTCTTTGCGGCAGTGCCTTATAAAGTGAGAACTGCCCTTGTTCATGTTGATCTACATGTTCATGTTGATCTACATGATCATGTTGTTCATGTTGATCTACATGATCTACATCATGTTGATGGTTTGGTTAGGCTGTGGTTGGACTTGATGATCTTCAAGATCTTTTCCAACCTGAGTAATTCTATAATTCTATGATTCTATGATCTACATTCCTTGACATTACCTTTAATGGATACTCAGTATAGCTACCTGTGTTGGAAACAAGTATATGGAAAGTCTTGGCAATTAATCATTTTCTTGAACACGTTTCCTATGCTAGAGGTCATGACTCTTATTTGAAAATTTTCATTTTTTTCAAGGAATCAAGAAATTCTTTTGAATTACTTTTTTTTAATGTATTTTACTTAAGAAGTATTTATTTGGTTTATAACATACTTGCTCAGAAGATGTTTTTGAAATCATTGTGTTACTTTCTGTACAATTGTTGAGGCTAGTCTTCACCTGAAGTATTTAAAAGTTAGTATAAAGTTGGTAGTATGACAAGCCAAGAGCTATGATGTGCAAACAAAAGGTTTGGAACAAAAAGATTGGTGAGATAGACATTTTTTTACCAGAGCTGTGAGTTTAACCATATCTCCTCTTTACAAAACAAAAGCTGTAGCAACCAGTAGAGGTAACATTTCAGGACTGAACAGTAATTTGACGCAGTTTAAATGAGATGTGATAACTGGATGCTGATTGCCTGCATAGTGTTCAGGCTCACTGAGTTTCTGGTGGCTTTGCAGATATAAAATGGTAAAGTTGCTGCTGTGGTAGTGTGCACATAGACACATCTAGCAGTGAGGTAATGAGTGAACGAAGATGTAAAAACATCTAAGCATGGCTGAAGAAATAAACAGTAGAAAAGAATACTGTTAGAAAATGCATTTATTTATTAAAAAGGCGTGTTGAGGTCAATATTTGGCAAACACTTGCACGGGAAATAAACTGCTCAAACACAGGGAGAATGTGTTGAATTTTAAGTACATTTTTTTTGACAAAATATACATTATAGAAGCCTGTAAGTTACCGTATTCTTATAGTACTTTGAAACTGAATCAACTGACAGTCCTGGGTTGGCACTCATTAGTGTTACAGTGATACTGTCATTTTTACCAAGTGCTTGCCCCTTGATTTTTATTATTATTTTTTTTAATTTATTTTTCACTTTCATGTAAAATGAAAATAAAAAAACAAAACAAAAACATTGCTGTAAAAGCCTATTTGTTCTCAGGAGCTACTCTGCCATGCCCTCTTATAGGTGGCATATGTTAATACCAAGGTATGTTTTTAAGGTTATGACAGCAGCAATTACTAGGATTCCCTAAATAAAAAGATTTGTTGAATGTTCTTTCTATTAGATTTATCAGGAAAGACCAGGATCCTTAGAAGTCCATGCTTCAGCATCAGGTCATCCATTTAAAGAGATGACCAAGTTGCGTGTGTTCAGAGTTCTACTGAGGCAAAATTCTCCCTAGTATCTTGTGCTTGAATATGTGTAAATATTGCACATAAGGAGCATATAAGAAAAGAAAAGCATCGTTTCCAACATTTTTTTTTTCCTGTGAAGGCACAGGCTTACTGGAGATTGCATCTCTCACTCTGGTGATTACTAAGCTTATAGTCACGCTAGAGGCAGGACTTACTCCAGGTCATCATATTGGTGAGATGTGAATGAAAGCAGCAGGGAGAAGGACTACAGGAGTATGAGGTGTGATGTAAAAGACCAAACTTGTTTAGCTGCCCTGTTTCTTGGCTGCTTTTTTTTTTTTAATGTCATTTCACATAAGTGCACTTTTTGTCTGATGTTGTAACTGGATTTTCCCTTCTATTTTTGGGGAATTGCCTTTTCAGAATGTTTGACGCGTAATTACTGTTTGTTGCATAAGAAGTGAACTGAGCTGCAGCCTTCTGAAGTGAAATATTCTAAGATGTTCCTCTAATCCTTTTGCTACTTTGAAGTTAAACACCAAAGGGACAAGAGTTTGAACTTTTATTTATTGCAGTTATTATTCAAGACCTGATATAAATCATGGCTATTTATTAAATACAGCTGGGGTGTTTGAGCATATAATCTTAACTTTGTAAAACACTCAAATAACCAACTGATATTGAAATCTAATACAGGTTCGATCTTTTCCCAGTTGAAGTTTATAGAGATTTAAGTAACATAGAATTTTTTTGAAGTAGCATTCTAATGTATTCTCATGTTGTATCATGCTACTTATTTTCTACGTCCATAAAATATCCCTGTAGCATATCGTTGCCACAGATATGCAGGTATTATTTATTCTGCATATGATAATGTGTCCTATTAAGTTTTACTGTGCTGTCATTCCTGCCTTGTTTAAATCTATCCTGAAGAATGTATTCTTGATTGACATGTATATTCACTATAAAATGCATTTATGTTAAGAAACGTGCACTGTATCTTTAGTTGCAGTTAGCACGTTGTCTGCGACATATATCAGCAGTAAGGCACTATGGGATTTTACTTATAATTATTTCAATCAGCAACAAAAATATATCAGGACTTTCAGTCCTCAGCCACTGGCGTCAAGAAATGACACTTTGCGTTGTCCTACCTGTCAGAGGTGGCAAATGAGGATTGTGTTTCAGTATTTTTGCTCGCTTTGGGGTAGTCCAGCCTGCCTTAGGTAAACATAATAGGAAAACGGGATCTTTTATTGTTTTGCTAGGCTCAGAATAGAAATAATTCAGTAAGATGCCAAAATGACATTCTGACAAACTCAGCAGCAAGATTTTTTTTCTAGTATATTGAAAGCTATATCCTAATTTTTTTTTATAAAATAATTATTAATCTTAGGAAATAGCTTCTGCTGGAGAAGTAACTACTTGAAACATAAGCCACTTACATGGGGGAAAAAAATGGGAGAAATCAACAAAAATGTTTTCTTTCTTTTTCTTAAATAATTGATGCTGAATAGTTTCCTTCTGAGACTTGGTTACCACAGGTGCATTTAAAGCATTCATTCTCAAATTTGAGACTCAGGGAATGCATTCTGAAAGGATGAATGTTATCCAGGTACTATATAGTAGGGTAAGACTGGAAAGCAATGTTTAAAGCATAAATATTGTTAGGGCTGGGGCTGCTTGGAGAAAAAATGCACTAAGACTGGATGGAGAGCAAAGATGGAAAAGTTCCATCCATTGGTAGAGAGGCTCTACGTATGCCTTTCTGTCACTGCGATCATTTCTTGTTTAAAGGCTGCTTCTGACTGAGGATGATGTGAGGTCTCCTTTACTCCTACCTGTTCTCATAATTTCCAGATCCTTGCACAACTACCTTCCCCCTCCCCAATTCGAACCCCCCCCCCCCCCCTTATCTCTTCTGTTTTCTCGAAATGCAGATCTGCTTAAGTGGTTTATGAGAATTCATCTTCTATCACAGTATCATAGTATCATAGTATTGTGCGAGTTGGAAGGGACCTAGAGATCATCGAGTCCAACTCCCGGGATTCGAGCCCTCTGTGTAGCAGAGCGGCACTTCTACCCCCTGCTCCACAGGGGGGATTCGAACCCGGGCCCCCTGGTGTTGCAGACGGGAATTCTACCGCTGCGCCACCGGGGCACAGATGATTCTATTTCATATGAAATAGATGAATCTATTTCATATAAGGCTCAGTCTGCTTTTCTGCAGTGTTCATTTCAGTCATTCAACAGAGCACACAGTGAGGACAGGAGTGTAAAGTTTCTACCCTTTGCTGTTAGTGGGATGGAGATTTCGTGCTGTCTCTGGAGCTGCGATACAGTCTTACGAGGCAGCCATGTCTCTGCAAGATTTGCCTGGAGGTGTTTGCCTAATGGTGTTTTGGGTGTAGTTACCCCTTTTTTGACTAAGTCTGTAGCAGGGAACTAAGGTGCTGGCAACTCTGTGTGCACTATGTTAGTGTCACAGTTTGCTCCTTTGCTTTGACACAGTTTGTCTCTGGGCCTCAACAATTTATGGTAATATGAGCCTCAAGGATACATTTAGTGAATACCTTGGACCTGCGTATGTTGAGAACTCAGACTAGAGATGAATGGTTGAATTGTATCCTTGGGGAAACAGACATTGCTGTACATAAAAACTGAGACTGAACACCTGTGTTTTAAGAAAAATCCCTTTTTTATTTTTCCTCCTCTTAAATGAGAACTTGCTACTGAATGGGCACTGAGTTTCTAAATATAGCTGGTTAGGAGAGAGCAAAGAAATGATGATATCGACTACTGCTCACAGAAGAAAGTTGTCTAAAACCAACTCAGATTTTCACATCAAATAATTAATCTGCTTTCTTGTCCTGATGCTGCACTTGAGCCAAAGAAAACAAAGTGTGTGAGAAGTCATATTTTCCTCACCTGGATATGGCAAAAGCCACAGTATCATGAAAGTTGCACTTCCTGAAGCATTGAAAGCTACGAGATACTTTGAGTTGAAAGCTAATCTACCCTTGAAGCCATTTGATAATTTTTATTAAGAAATAGCTAAGTTAGTGTACACTGAACACTCCCAAATCTACCATCTGGTAAAAGAGTTTGTGTGTTTGCTGTACTAAATAGTGTTATGTAACAAATATTTAGATCTAAAGTAGATAAGCTGAGGCAAAGTGCAACCTTCTTTTGGATGACATTCAGGTAATATACTCTGTATCAGATTATAGAGAGCATCCAGAAATAGAAAGGTACAATAAAGATCTCTTATGGGTGACCAGAATTACTGTGGTGTGTGACATCTCTTTATTTTATTATTTTTTTTGTTACCCATGCCCCTTTCTAGTGCATTATTACCTATTATTGCCTACATTCTGTATTGATATAAGTTCCAATCATGGACTATGCTGCTGCATCATCATCATCCTCTGGAGAGAGGGAGAGAGTAACGTGACTCTACTTGATGTTGATGTTGTTGTACCAAAGATTTCTGTTTCAGCTGTATGGGATATGGAGGCTTAGAAGAGTTCCAGCTCTCTTAAACAAGCAAACGAACAGGAATCCTTTCCCCTCATGTTTATCTTATGACTGAAATGGTGTGAATTCTTAATTAAAAACTCTATTAAATTCTATTAAATAATAATATTTCTATTTTGCTTTCGTAGGCTTTATGCAGAATTACTCGTTATTCACCCAGTGCTTTCCAGAGTGTCATTGAGAAAGTGGGATTAACAGCTGTACTAAATTCCTTGCTGACTGGAATATGCAAAATACAGCAGTACATGCTCACCATGTTCTCTGCAATGTTGTCGTGTGGAATTCATCTCCAGAGGCTGATGCAAGAAAAGGTTTGATTTCAGTTCAATAGTATTTAGTGGCACGGAAATTCACTAATGGGAAGTTCAAAGTTCCTATGGGTAGTGCTTTTGTGTTTTCAAAATGTTCAGCTGAGTAACAACTAGCTACCTGAATAGCAGAAAATTAGGGATAGATCTCTCGATTTTCTCAAATCTAAGAACTCTGAATTTAATATTTTATTAGAAAGAAAAAAGGGCCGCCGTAATGTCCTCCAAAAATGACTACTTATAGAAAATTACTACTTGTTCATGTAATAGGTTATAGGTGTTATTTTTATATTTTTGTTTGTTGAAAATGTGAATAATGAAGAATATAACGTTTCTTATTCTCAGATCCTCAAGAGCTGATATTTATGGGCATATATATTCCTAATGCAGCTAGAAAATTCTAGCATGACCATAACATAGGGGTTTTTTATGATTCTAAAGAAATATATGTCCTGAGTGAATCTAAAGCTCTACTTTGTTCCCTCTTTGAAGGACTTGGACCAATTTGTAAGCAAAATGTCTTGCAGAAATCGGTATTCTAATTACTCAGTTTTCCTCTTAGTGTTGCTGAATAAAGCTACCAGTTCTAATGCATTTTCTAATATAGTGTAGGTTCTAACATAATTTTTGGAAGAGTTCATAGAGTTATAGAATGGTTTGGGTTTGAAGGGACCTTACAGATCTGTGCAGTTGCTGTGTGCAGGGGCATCTCCTACCAGATCAGGCTGCCCAGGGCTACATCCAGGCTGGCCTTGAACACCTCCAGGGATGAGGCATTCACAGACTCTCTGGGCAGCTTCTCTCATAAAGAATAAAGAATAATTTCTTCTTTATATCCAATGTAAACCTGTCCCGTTCAGTTTAAAGCCACTCTCCCTTGTCCTGTCACTACATCCCATGACAAAGTCTGTCTTCGGCTTTACTGGAGACACCTTTAGGTACTGAAGGGCTGTTATCAGGTCTCCCTGGAGCCTTCTCCAGGCTCTGCAACCTCAGCTCTCTCAGCTTGTCTCCATCCGAGAGGTGCTCCAGGCCTCTGAGGATCCTTGTAGCTTTCTCTGGACATGCTCCAGCAGCTCCGTGTACTTCTGCTGAGAGCCCAGAGCTGAATGTAGGGCTGCAGATGGAGCTTTACAGGAGCAGAACGGGGGGGACAGTCCCCTCCCTCACCCTGCTGTGCATGCTGCTTTTAAAGCAGCCCAGGATACTTTCGGCTTTCTGGACTGTAGGCACAAATAGTTCATGTGAAGTGTTTCATCTACCAGCACATCTGACTCCTTCTCTGCAGAGCTGCTTTTACTGTGTTCTTCTCCCAGGGTGATCAAAAGCTTTCTAATTTGATCACCAAAATATTCCATGTTTATTTTCATGAGTACATTTGTGCAGTTCACCAAAAAAAAAATATAAATCCACCTCTACTTAAGGAGGGAAAATTAAAGCTCATGTTTTCATCAGGAGTGATGTGTTCTGTAACCTGACACTCATCAGATAAAAACTAGAAGAATAGAAAGGAAAAATGCTGTTCTGTAGACATCTGTGCCAATATAAATCTTAGGGGAACTACAGTGGCTTAAAGGGTTTTTTTTATCCCTCATTGATACAGAGATCTTCTATTATAGTTCAATGTTTTGAAGACAAAACAACAACAAAACAATGTGGAGAAAGAACTTGACTCAAACATCTTTGAAAACTATAGCAGTAGATAAAAAGGAAATTTACTTTAGTCTAGCTGTCAAATATCACCTTTGAATGAATGAAAAACAATTGACATTTTAGTAAGTCTGCACAAACTTGACTGACCTGCTGCTGCTAGAAAGTCACAAGTCTGCATGTTGGATCCACTTATGTGACCATCATGTTTTGGTGGCTGTTTAGACAAAAAGCATATCAACTACCATCTCTGTTTTTGTGGTTGTATTTGAGTGTGCATGCTAGTGGTAACAGTCACCTCTTGTGTAAATCATAGCCTCATAATTCAGCAATGCGAGTCTTTAAGATCAAAGTATCTCTTCTTCCTGATTCTTTTGTACAGCACTTCAGGACATGAAATGGCAAAAACTAACAGACACAGGCCTTGCAAAAGGATTTGTAACTTTGAATTATTATTTTTTGCTGTACTTTTTATTTTCCCATCTAACTCTTAACTTACAGTGTTATGGATATATTTGCAATTCACAAGAAGCAAATTAGAAAATAGTCCAGTAAACAACAAATACTTATAGCATCTTCACAGTTTCTTGAGATAACTGTCTGCTTTCCCCTTGTGTAACCAGTTTAGAAGCTTAATTGCTTTTCATGATTTATTTTAAATTTGTTTTGCAGTATCACTAAGAATATCCTATATAAAATCATGATTTTATTGTGGTAGGGTAGCTGGTAATGAAAGCAGTGTCCTTACCCTGCAGAGTATCCATGGATACATCAAACAGTTGTGAGCAAGGGAGGAACAACGTAGCAGTGCAACAATTAATAATTAATATATATGTATTTCAGCAATTTTTGCCTCTTCTGATTTATTGAATTCTGCGGGTCAGCAAAGTTGTGCTGCATATTTTCTTTGGATAAACTGTCGGTGTTTGGCAGTCCTAAGACCAGATGAAAAAGCAAATTACAAAACATCACTTTCATATCTTAAGCCAGATCATTAGAGAATTCTCACATAAGTCAGATAATAAGTTTGATACAACTAATTTTAATTATTTGCATGTTTAATTGCAACCCCTGCAAGGGAATGTTCTTGCTTTCTGAACCACAGGGAATAAAACCACAGATGTGTTTTGGCCTGTAGGTCCATCTATCTGTGTCATATTGCCGCAGTGCTTGGTCTTTCAGGTCCATTTGCATTAGCAGGCAGTGTGGCATTATACATTAAAAAGAAAAAAATAAAAGATAATAAGTAAATTGAAACACCACTTTACCAAAATTTTCACCTTTGCTTCTTATTTGTGTATCATTTTTAAACAACTATTGCTCAGGTTCACACTGGAGGAGCTGCAAATCCTGCTCCATGAACAACTGGGCTGTTTAAAGTATGAACTTTATGCAGTTTAGTGTCATCAACCATATGATTGAAGAACGGTATCTACTTATAAACTAAGTTACAGAAAGACAAGAAATAATTAGTAGGATAATCAATAGCTTGTTCTTCTGGGACATCTTTACCATTATCTGTGTTGATGACAAGCTGTGTTTTGAAGACAGAGTTTAAATAGTGTCACGGTAAAATGTGATGGCTTGTTGGCTGGGTTTTACACTTATGTTCTTTCTTCCAGCTAAGCATTGCATGACTTTACTGTAATGAATTGTTTGGTCTTGATTTTTAGTTTGATGAAAAGTTATTCTGTCAGCAAAAGAGGGAGTTTGAATAACACTTATCATGTTAAATGTGTGTTGTAGCAGGATTTAAAACTTTATATACGACATGCAGTCATATACTGGGTGTCTGCTTTATTCCATGGTATCATTTATGACCTGATGTAGCCATAATTATATCCAGCATTTTATCTTCTTGCATGTATGGGAATTGGTAGGTAAACAATTTTGTCTTATTGGTGCTGAGGCATATCTGTGTTCTGAAAATCCATTGGTCTTAGAGATAAGTATGTTAAAGTAAAAGTAACCTATATTCATCCTTAAGACAAGGTATTTTTTAATGCCTTCTAGTCCATTCTGGACACAGTAGAACAGATAGTATTTTCTTGCTAAGGATTGTGAGAAATTAAACAGAGCAGCTTTTTACGTGGCCTATTTTGGACAAAATTTATTTAGTTGTGTTTTGTGGATTTTTTTATTTGCTATGAGAAAAGAGCCATACTAATACAGAATGCAAAGGAAAAATGGGAATTTTAAATGTATACAGGGAAGTATAATGCAAGTAACTGTTTTATATAAGATAATATTAATGGGTTTGTTTGTTTGTTTATTCCCACCAAGGAATTTGTGACTACAATTATTCGTTTACTTGAAAGTCCCTCAACTTTCATACGAGCAAAAGTATTTCTGGTCCTGTTGCAAGTTTTAATAAACAGCAGGGAAATGTTGCTACTCAGTTGTCAAGCAAGGTAAGCCAACAATGGAATTTATGATTAGTGATGCAATACTTAGTTTCAAAGTTGTCTGTGAGTCACTTTCAGTACGTTGTGTTTTGGAGTCAGTGTTTTAGGAATGAACTATCTTCTGTGCAATGCGGATCTTTTTGTTTCTGAGAATATGAAGAAAAGAGTTCTGTGTTTTGTCTTTGTTGTCAGGTGATGATTACTCCCAAGGGGAAGCCACTCTGACTTACAAGGAGAGTCTTTAAAAGTAACTGATGGTCCCTGTTAGGATAAACAAGGAGCAGATTTTGTTTTGGTTGGGGCAAATAAGTACTGCACTAGTGAGTTGTTGCTATAATGGGAGTGCAAAATAAAAAGGTCTGTCATGTACCTTCCTCATCTTAGGATGTGATATAACCTAATCTCCTCAGTATAGGTACATTAAAAGCAGAATGATGTTTTGTGAATGTTTGTGTTGTTGAATTCATTTGTGGAATGATATATAATGATATATAAATATATAATATTATATAATTAATATAATGATATATAAACTGTTTACACTACATATGATTTTCCTATATCTTGTATTGCTTTTTGAGAAGAACTGTGTATTTGGAGTCAATGGGCTGGATTTATAAGGGCAGATTTATAAGGAGCTATACCATCAAACCATTGTGAGGAGACAGCTTGTGGAGTGCTGTCATTTTATACTCCTCTACTCACAAATGAATCTGTAGACATGTCAATTTTTGTGGACTGTGAAGAGTAAGTGTTGGTTACAAGATTCACTGTTGTGCATCTTCTTGTACATCTAAAAATGCTTTATCAAGTGATGCATTCTGGGCAGTGGAGAATGCATGATGATTTTATAACAACTTTTTGAACATTACACATTTTTATGTGCTTCTTCTAGCACATACAACTG
The DNA here is from genome assembly GCF_039878825.1 of Excalfactoria chinensis. Taxonomy (NCBI): domain Eukaryota; kingdom Metazoa; phylum Chordata; class Aves; order Galliformes; family Phasianidae; genus Excalfactoria; species Excalfactoria chinensis. The sequence continues at coordinate 117,595,237 of NC_092826.1, read as the reverse complement.
AGCTGTGTGTTGGGAGGAATGTCTGACCATTGTCCCATACTGATGGTTAATATTTGTTTATCTATACCTAAGGTATTATGTGAAGGGTAAGAACTTCAATATAATTTATTGACAATTTATCCTCTTTCTTCCTTTCTTTTTCTCTTCTTTCTTTTTTTGTTTTGTTTTGTTTTTTCATTTTTCTTCTTTCTGGAAGCTTTTCAAACACATGAATTCACACAGGCAGATTTTGCATAAAATACATAGTTGTTTGGAAAGGCTAGAGTCATTTATACTGCTGTAATTCAAAACATTCTTCCATATATATATGTATATATATATGTATATATGTAAAACGTAAGGCATTTGGAAGGAAAATTTTATTTAAAGCATTGTCAGATTATCAAGTGGTTCTCATCTACCACACCAATGAGAAGCCACTGTAATATTGCAATCTCTGGAAGTTGTATTAAAATGACAGAGATATCCTCGTAATCCATGGGACGTGCAGCTGAAAGTGTTATTGAGTGGTGATTTCCCTGTCTTCATCTTTGTAACAGAGTTCAGGAAGGATAAGGTGAGCTGTAGTATTCCTTAGCAGTCATGCACTGTTTATAGAGACCTGATCCTGCAAAACACATTCTTGACTAACTTTTACTTAATTGGGTAGATAATCTCTGCAGTGGAAATACACACTTGCTAGCGTAAAAATTTATGTTACTGATCCTTCAGTTTTGTTGTATTCACCTAAGGAAGGTTAATTAAGATGAGAATTGATTATAAGATGAGTGTGTAAGAAAAAATGATTATATTAAGTAAGTTCTTAAAATCCAGAGCATGGCTTTCAGTCACCAGTGCACTGGTGGTTCTGTGCGCCAGACCCCCAGGGAGTTTGAGTGTGAAACAGAGATGTCAATATTAGGCCCCTAAAGGAAAATCTGGCCCTTCTGTCTATTCAAATGAGTATTTTAAAATATTGCCTGAAGCATTCTGTTATAGGTGTGTTATTAAAGCAATCTCTTGTAAGTTAGCCAATGGCTAATAAATTGGTTACCATAGTTTACTATGAAAAGTGTCATTTTGCAGAACAGCATAGTTTTACAGCATTTGTCAGTTAGAATGTAAGCACTGGGTTTTGTCTTTAGAAAACTGGAATCATATTTCCAGAGGAAAGGTATAATGCTAGTTAGACTTCTCTCTCTTTTTTTTATCTGTTTCTTTATAGCCATTCTCGGTAATTATAACATTTGAATGGGCTATTTTACTATTAATTTAGTATGATTTTTCTTGACTGAAAGATAGATCAATTATTACATAGACTTAAATTATTCTGGCTCTTGGAATTCTTACGTTATGGAAAAGACTGTCTTTAGTCTCAGCTTACAGTGTGTGTGTTGGTCACATATTTCAAATTTAAGTCAATTTCTATCCCTAATAAATTCATTCGTTATATTAGCATTGTATCTTCATTTAAATTAGTAAAGCTACATTCACAGTATCTTTTACTTTTCTGTTGTTCCTTAACACAATCATTTTATCTTAAAATTTTATTTATTTGAAGGGAAAACCCCAACATTTAAATAAAATGAGTATTCAGAAATGCTTTTTTTCTTGATCATAACCACAAGTACTAGAAATGCATGCTGCAGTAGTATTTTACTCATACAGTATCATTTTGGTATTATGAGAGGTAACATTTTGCACGTGCTTAAATGTAGGCTTGTGATGTATATTGAAAGAGACAGCAGAAAGACCACAGCAGGAAAAGAGCAGCAAAGCGGCAATGAATACATGTCAAAATGCCTGGATCTTCTCATCCATCACATTGTACAGGAGCTGCCAGGAATTCTAGGTAAGCTGAGTTGGTTAGCTGAACAAATCTTATCTTTACTCGCTCCCTTGAGAATTGCTTATGTATTTCCTTACGTATACAGATGGAAAGATTGAATTTTCTGATTGTATGAGATTTATATGTTGTCAACTTCATGAAGTTTCTTAGTTTTGTCATGATCAGATATTTTACATTGGAATCTGGATTGTAAGGTTCAACTCGGTCAGGAGAAGGGCCCAATTGTGCAAGAAGTTTTATCAGTGTTCTAAAGATATTCCAGGAAAACCTAAAAGCAAACTTGCTTTATATAGAACAGAGCAAGGAGAGACATAGCAGCATATCTGTGAGTGTGTGTAAAAAACTTAAACTTCAGGGGATTCTTCTGGAAAATTTCTATGGAAAGGATGAAGGTAAGGAAAGAGGGAAAAGGAAGGAAAGAAGGAGAAAATACGAGATTGGTGTGGCTAATCTGAATCATAGGCATTAAAATGCATATTAAAGCTTCTAGTGGGTGGAATCTCCCAGAGAACAGAATAAGAAAGGTAAATTGCAAGACAATGAAGGAATACTGAAAATCTTCAAGAAGAGGAATGGAACTAAACCAACCCTGAATGTGTATGGCTTGTCATTAAATAGCGTGGGAAAAAAAAAAAAAAAGCATAGATTTATTTTCCTGTGTGGTGATGGGTGATTTGTTTTTCATCATCTACGTTATTGCCAGAATATTGAAAATGAAATGGTAAAACTGCAAAGGTCATGTTGCTATTTTAAAAGAAACTGCTTCCTATAACAGTGCAATTTTTTTGCCCTGTTGCAAACAGGTGATTCAAACTAAATGCCAGGTTCAAATGTTGAGTACGTTGTAGGATTTGGAAGTCTCAGAACCTGAAGGGTGGTATAAATCAAATACACAGTTACTGCTGTTATCAAAAAACGAAGCATCTATTTCTTTAGCAGCGGTTCTGCAGTTTTATTTTTGTTCCTTCTTATTTTTTCTAGTACTGATGTAGAAAATTAACACATTGTTTGATTGTTTGGAAAATTGATATCTCAAGCTTAATTTTACATTAAAATTGCCTTTTCAATCTAGGTTTGTCTTTTGATTGTTTTTATTAAGTTATCTGTCCGTATCTGTCAAAGGCTTTTGCATTCTATTTTTGAGACCATAATGAAGGATCCTGTTCTGCTTGAGGAGGTAAAAATTATCATCTCTTAAGAAAAATGTCAAGATCTGTAAAGTGGAACAGTTAAAAGCAGCTTAACTGTTGATTTAGAATTAATCCTAGCTAGTTTTTAATATGCATTTATTTAAGCTTCTTACCGATACCATCTTCTTCCACCAGAGGTAGCTATAAACCAAATAGATCGACAAATTGTAGAAATTTCCATTAAAGATACATTGAAATAAATTAAATAAATTACAATCTTGTGAATTGTGTTTAAGTTTTTAGTTGTTGTAGGTGTGGAAGCAAATTTATTTTGGTATTTGTGGTATTTAACCTAATTCTAGAAGATAAATGTAAATTGCTTATGTCAAACTAAGAATTAAAATTGCTGTATATCAAAACTGGTGCATCTGGTGAATATATAGACATTAGAACATACAGAATGAGGCATTCATTGTGTGCCCCTGGTGGCGCAGTGGTACAAAGTGCTGCTTGTGGCACCGAAGGGCCTGGGTTCGAATCCCCCCTGTGGAGCAGGGGGTAGAAGTGCCGCTTCGCTACACAGGGGGCTCGAAACCTGGGAGTTGGACTCGATGATCTCTAAGGTCCCTTCCAACTCGCACGATACTATGATACTATGATGATTCAGTGACTATTGGTAACCACAGAGATATCTGTTAATTCCGGTTTTGCAATTCATTAAAAAATGTGTTGGTGAAATACTTCGTTTTACATATTTGCACTTCTATGAGCAGTATGTTATAGAATGATTTGAATCTTTAGGGCTGAGTGTTGTTAGAACCAAATTTAATTGCTTATGTTGAAAATTGGACTCCAGGGAACCAGAAGAAAAGCATTGTTATTTGTCAATGTGAGTAAACTCTGTGACTTGCTTTCAAAGGAAGGGCCTGGTCTGGCATGAAAATTGTCTATAATATTGAATCATGTCCTTTATTTGTTTTACATGTATGTCATTTCCCTTTTACAGTTTTATATAGTTCTCTTGCTAGAGAAGACATGTAGGAAGTGTATTTTCGGGACAGGATTTGACTTATCATATTTTCAGACTAAAAGGATTAGATTTTCTTTCTTTACATGTAAGACTTGACTTCTCTCTCTCTCTCTCTCTCTTTTTTTTTTTCTTTTCCTATTCTTTATTCATTACAGACATAGTTTTGGATTTCTAAAACAGTAATGTAACACAACGTAACTTCTCATCTGATGTACAGTTTTCACTACTGAATGTAGAATATTGTTCCCTTATTCTAATGTCTGTGTTTCGTTATGGACGAAGTTCCATCACTTGACCTGCTGCTAATTCTATCAGGACATGGAAAGTTCTGTTGCTTTAGGTAACTTACATCGGTGTTAAAATTGTGTGTACGCATTCATGGCTAGTTGAGGGCTTTTTAGGAAGATGAGGAGGTTGCTTGTTTCTTTCCTCTGGTAGTACTATTGCTGCAGGAAAAAGATGCATTATGTCACTGACTTAGGTGAAGCTCTTGGTCAGCTGGAAGTTATGAGACTTTTGCCCTTGATTTCAATGGAATTGAATTGCACTGATAGCATTTCAACAGTGGTTGTAATACTGATGTAATCACCGAAAGCCAGTATAAATCCACATTGCCAAGAGGTGCCAATTTCACCTCTGTTTCTACTCCTGCCTCATATTTCTAGCCTCAGCAGTTTGCCAGAGGTAGCATTTATGTGCCTATCCCTGGTAGCAGGAGCAGGAGATTGACCTGGCTGAAAACTAAATAGGAAATAAAAGCATTGGGTCAGCCTGATTTTATCATCATGCACATGAACACAAAATTTCATCAGGAGAGAGAAGATAGGCTTGCAGAGAGATACTGCAACAGAAGTACTTTATATCTCATTTTTTGTTGAGTAAACCAATTACGTTAGATCAGTCTGAAATGTTGTTTTCTGTAGGTGACATTCTCAATACCTTAACTAATGTCTCTGGACGCAAACACCCATCGACAGTTCAAGTCAAACAGCTAAAGATGTGCCTTCCCATGATGCCCGTAGTGCTTCATCTTGTGACATCTCAGGTAGATTTCTTTTTTCCTAAACTCCTTCAGATACTAAAAATCTAACTTCTGCTGGTTAGGATCAGCATGGATCAAATAGAACTTAATGTGTGATTTTATTGATGAGTATTTCAGCTAATTAGCAGTATTAAAAATGTAACCTTGTTTTTGTAGGATAAAAGCAAAAGCATGTTTTGCCTTCTTTTTCAACATGACTGTGAAATACTTTTTACTTTCTGTGGTCATAAGATGTTTGGTTACTCTAATTTTTTAAACTTTTGCTAAATTCAAATAGGTATTTCGTCCTCGCGTTGTCACAGAGGAGTTTCTTTTCAACTATGGGACCTTACTTGTGAGTATAAGCATCCAAATTAAATGGGGTTTGCAAAGTATGCATATACATAAAATGTTGGGATTTCAGTGCAAAGAAGTTACATTAACTTTATACATTAGAGAGGCATCTTCATTCTGAATCCATTTGTTTAGTTTTGATTTTGAGCAATCTTCAGTGGCGTGATATTAAGTTAATTTCTGGGTTCTCCATCTGCGACAGAGCAATGCCAGACACAAGTATAGACTGTGGAATAGTAATAGTGACAGCAGGTTCAACATGAACTAGCAGTATGCCTTGGCAGCCAAGAGTGCAAACACCATTTTGGGGTGCATTAAACTCAGCACAGCCAGTTGGTAAAAACAGTTGAAACTCCCACTGTATTTAGCACTGATGCAGTCTCATCTTGCATCCTTTGTTCTGAGCTCCACAACATAAGAAAGATGTTAAAGAACTTGAAAAAATCCAGAGGAGAGTGACAGAGCTGGAAGGTGTATCCTTTGAGGAGGGAGGGGCTGATGGCACTGGTGTTGCACAGAGAGGCAGCCTTAGTGCTCTCTGCAGCTCCATGAGGAGGGGATGCAGACAGATGTGCTGGCTTTGCTCCTGAGAACCAGTAGCAGGATGTGCCAAAATGGCACAGATCTGCATCAAAGGAGGCTCAGACTGGACATTATAAACATTTATGTCCCATGGGAGTGGTCAGGCGTTGAAGCAGGCTCCTTGCAGAGGTGGCTGTTGCACCATGCCTGTCAGTGCTCATGACAGGTTCATTGCTGGACAGTGCCCTCCTTAACATGCTCCTAGATTTTGGTTAGCCCTAAAGTGGTCAGGCAGTTGGACTCAGTGGTCTTTATAGGTCCCTTCTAACTGAACTGTTCTGTTCAACTGTCTTCTGTTCTCTTCTGTTGAAAGCTACATATATCATCAGAAAGTGTTTTCTTTAGTAATGTATTGAATTGAAGGGAAAATATGCTACCTGGTGCTCAAATAGAAAGATACTACTGTATCTCTGATACACTGAAAATTTCCTGTGTGCTTTTTTTTTTTTTTTTTTTTTTTTTTTTTTCCAGTAGATTTACCTCTGAATTGCACACAATATTATTTCTAGAAATTTTGCTGAAACTGATTAGGAATGAGACATAAATTAAGGTTGCCTGTACTTTTTCTCTATATTTTGTTGATGAAAAGCTGAGTATTACAAGAAATTAGTCTTGTAACATCTATAAACTATATTTATGACGTTAGTGATGGAAAACGTACTATCTTATGGGACAGTTAGAACTTCAGTTAATTGAAGTAGTACAATTGTAATGTGTTTTTTGTGTATAAAGCAGTTGTTTCTGCTGAGTGACGAAAAAGCTGACTTCTAAAGTTGCCTATCAGAGTTAATAAATAAAATACTTTTAAGTACATACGTTTTTAAAAGACAGCTATATACTGACTTCCACAATTGCATGCTGAAGAAATGCTTCACCACAAACAACTAAGTAAAATTTTACTGTTCATATTCACTTCTCTTTCTCTTTTGACTTTGTTCCCAAGAAAATTAGGCTAGGACCTGTGGTCAGTGAGAAGCTTTTGCATTAGAATAAAGTGCAAAAATGTAGAAACTGAATTAGAAAATCTTTTTATCTCTATGAAGAGCTTGTAAATAGCAAGTAGATTTATTAATGATTTTGGATCAGCCTTTTAGAAGGTGAAATCCCTTTGTCAGCGGTACAGGTACAGTAGACCAAGCACAACATAAGTTTTCTTTTGACATTTCTTCGAATTACTTGAACTACTGACTAAGGAAATTAGGCTAATTGTGTTACTGCAGCTCTTCTTGCAGATCAAGGAGAAGAAAATTACTTGACTGACTGTTTCCTGTGTTCTGTCTCCATCAAACTAGGCAATTCAGGAACTTAAAGTTACTATTTCAATTTATGCATAAAAATTGTGGGGAAGTAATAAAACTGAAAAACATATATGAAATCAGAGTCTATTTGATGTGACTGTGTAATTAATTCTGAAAGAGTAACTACCAATTCTACCAGGAAGCAGTCTACTCTGGAACTCTGCTTACCAGCATTCCCACTGACATCCATAAAAGGACATTCAATCTTCAGCTGGTAGTACCAGCTAGTAGTACTGTGCTTTATTTGAGGCCTCTGAGTCTTGAGCAAACTGGTCCTTCAAGGTGTTTTTTGTTTTTTGTTTTTTTTTCTAATCTATTCAGAAATCTTACTCATTACAGTGAGAAACAATTAGGAGTGGAAAGATGTGTACTTGGCATTTGGAAAGAAAAAAAAGTATTGATTTTCCTGCAACTGTTGTTCATTGAGAAATATCTTTTTTCTTACTACTTTGAAGTTATTTCTATCATCACTGTAATTCTCAGTGCTCCCATGAAAAGAAATTGAGAAGGAGTTGGGACAGTCCTTTCATGTTTTCAGCTGTAAATAGACATGGAAAAGAGTTGCTCTGCCCCAAAGGCACAGCTAATATTAGACTCCCAGTGGAATGCATAGGGGAGCCGTGCTTGTCATAGAATACCCAAAGTTCCCCTCCATTGCTCAAAAAACACCCAAATAATATATAAATGTACCTTCTTCTTGGTCTTAATTTTGTAGTAGGATATTAAGGAAATAAGCAAAAGTAGCTAAAACAATTTATGCACCAAATGTGTTGATTTTTTCGAATTGGTCTTGACGCTATGGTCGTAAGTGAAGTGGTCTTAAATGAGCAAACAGTATGATTTGCTCTCTTCCAGAACAACTTAATTAGATTTTAACTGATACTTTTATTTAAATGATTAGGAAGATAAAACACCTGCTGCTTTATAGAAGCAATTGTTTTTATGACTTCTTATGACTTCCTTCTATATTATGAAATATACAGTTAACTTCTATCAGACTTTCTAATCAGAGAAGAATCCTTTAGATGTCTGTTACATAGAGAGGAAAAGTATCCCATATAGGCATTTCTGCTGTTCTAATATGTAACAAAAAAAAAAAAAAAAAAAAAAAAAAAAAAAAAAAAAAAAAGTATTAATTGATAGTGCAGTATGAAATAAGTGCTTCAGAACAATCATTTTCTTAATGTTTTACATCGCATAAACATACACAGGAATATTTGCACATAGAAAATTGGAAAAGTGTTATCCATTGTGTTGCCATGTATCCACATAATGCATTCACTGTATATTAAATACTGTGTAAATAACTAAGAACATAGGATAAATTTGGCTGATACTTTTTCTTTCTCTAGCAAGAGTCATTATCGTGTCTTTTGCATCTCCTGTTAAATAGGCAGCTATGCAAAAAAGTAGAAGATAGAGAATGAAATCAAGATTAAAAGGCAAAGGAATAGCGGGTGTACTTGTACAATATTTACTTTTCTAAGATTATTAATACTTCATTGTTCCTGTTCCTCAATGATGAGTTATTTAGGTGATACTTAGTAGAAGGGTGAAGGGTTTGCCTTTTTATATGTACTCATGTGTACAAGTCTATCTGTAGTAGGCATAGCAGCCATAGAGATCAAAAAGATGTACAAATAACAGAAAATTGCATTTTCTAGGAGAATCTTTGGTCTTTTTAGTGAGTTATTTTAGCATAGCCATATTGAAGGTAGTTCTAAGGCTTTTTAGAAAGTACAGTTTTCTGTTAACAATAAAGTAAGACATTTAATTACTGCCTATTTGGCTGAAAATGCTGTCATTCCTTACATGAGTCAAAGTAATGATCCTTACTGTACTCTATGTTTAGCTGTCCAGCAGCATTAAAGACTTGAAAAACTATTTTATAATTGCCAGATTATGAACTCTTTGTCTTTCATATCTAAATTATTAAGAGAACAGCAGATGCATCAGTATTTTGTATTTACTCAGTTTCATTTTGCAGTTATTCAGTGATTATGCCTCTTAATTTTTGTTTTTGTCATGTTCTGAAATAAATGCTTTTTTTCTGTAGAATTTTATCAGATCGATAGAGTCAGGAGAAACAAATTTGGATGGAGCAATAGGTAAGTTAACCCATACCCTTTTATATGTAGGCATTGTGTAGATGTTGCATTTTTTAAAGAAATGTAATGTTTTTTACTAATAGGTCCAGCTGCATCAGAAGAACTGATTAAGAATACTTTATCAACATTTGAAGCAATAACACTGCATCCTGCCTTGTTGACAGTCCATCACTTGACTGTAAGTCTGGCAACAGATAAAGTAGTTGCAGGGTAATTGGCCAAATCCCAGTGATAAAAGAAATAGAAGTTGTTTGAATTATAACTTATTATATACTTGATAATATATTCAAGTATATAATAATATATATTAAATTATTATATAATAATTATTATATTATTATATATTATATACTTGAATTGTATTGTGTTTCTATTTGGCAACAAAAAATTGTAGAAAGAAATTTATTTTCACAAAATGTAAGACATTCAGACTTGGTTTACTGTATTTAGGAATTGCAGAGAGAATGAGGAGGATATTTGCTTAAGATTCAGAAAGAACACTTCTTAAAAATATTTTCAAATAAATATCATACCTGATTTTATAAGCACGTGTGTTGTTACACATTAGTTGAATTTTTCCCACTTTGCCATTATGCTTTCAAGATAAAAGAAAGCTGGAAAGACCAGCTTTGAGGGTTGATGACTCCACTTCATGAATTCTGTTGCTGCTGAAATCAGCAAGAGTAACAGTTTGTAGCAACTACATGAGTTATCATTGTAGTGTGTGCTTTCTTATGTCTTTAAACTTTATTGTTTTCTTACTGAAAATTGTATTGTAATTACCAAATCCGTGTACTTTAAGCCTTGCGTAACACTAAGAATATGTTTTGTTCCCAATTTTTGAATTAATTCATTAATTAATTTGAGCTTTGAGATAGGCTGACTAGAATCAGAATCGTGTTGGGAAATAATTGTCAGCAAAATGGGAAGTCTAAAGACTTGACTGACTGACAAATCCTTGTAACTTATTCCATTTGCTCATAAGTTCTTGTCAATGGTTGATGGGCTGGTTTGGCCCAGTTCTGTGACTGGTGAGGTGGAGGGACTTTGCAAAAACAGGGGACCCCAAAATAATGAAAAACAGCAGCAGTGATATGGGGAGAAACAAACTAAATTACTAAATATGGTATCGGAATGCAAGATAACACACTATAATATAATTAGAAGAATTGAAGCTAATAAATCAAATATAGTGAGAGAGCATCTGAAAGCTGTAGGCCTTACAGTAATACTGAAGTGATGTGCGCAGTCGGGACGGACAGCAGCGAGGAGGGGTGAAGGAGAAGAGCAACAAAGAGAAAACCCCATCAGGTGACCTTGCCAGGTGTTCTATCTCCTCTCTGACCGTAAAGCCCTCTGGGGAATGTAGTTCTTATTCTCTTCTGGGCAAGTACCTGGAACTGGAGCATTAACACTTTAACTCCCACTTTAACATGATGTTATGATGTGGAATACCAGTAACCAAAAATCATAAAACCATGACAGTTCTCACTGAAGGTATAACTGGGATGGACATTTAGTTCAATTTGAAATTTGTATGTCTGTACAGAAATTAGGTTAAGGGCATACTGAATATAGCACTGAAGTCAGGATGAGCTTTGTTTTAGCAAGTTGTGCTAGTTAAGAATGAGCAATCTTAGGGGTTGTGCTAGAGTAGAATGGTTGACCGTAGAAACTTCTGTGGGTTATCAGCATGACTTGTATTGATGGAAATATGCACCATTGTTTAAATAGAAGTCTATCAGCATTTACTAAAACTGCACTACCTTTTGTCAGCATATTCTATTAGCTCCTATTGAAACTTTATTGGTTTTATTTATTTCTTTTATTCCTAGAAGAACAGCATCAAGGAGACAACTTTTTATAACCTTACCTCCCCTACTCCCATGATAACATTCAACACAAAGTTATACTGAAGCTAGGGAATAACTGTCCTGCTTGCTTTTAAGTAACCCCTGGTCTAGTGATAGATGAAACAGCCTGTCTGTCCAGTGATGTAGCACATTCCTGATTCAGAATAAGTCTGTATTGAAATTTATTTATTTTTAAATAACCGCATCCTTGTCTATGAACAACTTTTTTTCTCCATTTGAGAAAATAAAAGCTGTTACTTTGTTCATTTTTGTAAATCCTCCTGGCTTAAGAGCCCTCCTGACACTGAGCAAATAGCCATTCAGACACAAAATAAAGTGGAAAAAATGCTTTCAATTTGGGATGTTAAATTCAAAATTGTCCGCTGTAATTAATAATCTCTAACCACATCTGCCACTAGTGGTGCAAACTGTAATTAGTTTAATACTATTTACGAAGTCTAGTGTGCTAATTATACTTGAATGTACAGCTTACATTACTTTAGAGGAAAGAAGTGCTTCATCTTCTGTGATGCATACAGAATATTTTTAGAAATGCTGTTACTCAAGGGATGTCTTCTAATTGCTGCTCGCTGAGCATGACTGGAATCTATGAATATAAATGCCAACACCCAGCGGAACTTAGTGCCTTTTAAAAAAGTTGAAGCAAGACATGTTCAAGGTTCCAGATCAATATTTTAAGTGTAACAGCAGTTAATAGGATATTCTCTTACCGGAGAGAAACGTGTTTTTTAGGCTGATCTCTGAAGCCTAGATTGCTCATTTAGATAAAAGTTGGTTACATGCGGTGTTTTATGAGTGAGGCAGGGGGGAAGCCATCACCTTACTGAGAGGATGTATTTTTTTCATTCTGTGACAGTTCTTTAAACTTTCCAATAGAAATGAAATGCATTTTTTCCTAAATTTAGGGAATTGAATAAAAAGTGAAGCTATTTTAAACAAGCAAAACCAATAAGTTTTCAATTCAGATCTGGTTTTAATTATCTGCAAAGTTGTGTAAATTAAGAAGAGTTTAAGAGTAGCATTTCAGGTTCTTTCCCAATACAAGGAAGAGAAAAAGTGCCTATTCTAGGTTTTACTTCATGTTTGATTTGTCTTTTTATTTGTGTCTTGACCAAAGATTGAGTAATTGATTTTATTATCAAATTCATAAATAACATCAATCTCAAGAAAGTTTGTGAGAACACTCATTTCTGTGGTGACTGATAATTATATATTGCTAAGTATGGTAAAGTCAAGGGAAAATGAGGTAAAGTGTCCAGCAGTGGTTTTGTATTTAATTGTGTGCATTTTTGACAAAATGCAGAGGCAAACACTAAGAGTGACTCAGCACGTTTTCTACAAAACTCTGTACTCAAATGTTCTGATGGAGGTTTAAACAAATAATCTCTGTAGACTGGAGTGGAACGCGAACAGTGATTTTGTAAACCAACACAAGTCCAAGTGTTTCTTCCCTGTATGTAAAGCAGAAAGCTATTTAAAAGTGAGCATAGTAAATGTTATAAATACCTATTTTAAAACTTGAGTAACTGTTCAGGTGTAGTTAACTGGAAGAATTCTATGCCAACCTTATCACTTATATTTTTCTTTCCCCCCCCCAAAAAAGACCTGTGGTAATTCAGCTCTCTTTGAACAGTGATGAGGTTCATGACAGCAGCCAGCTGGTTTCTGTGGGAGTCCTTTCAATACTCTTAACTAGCTCACAAGAATGCTCTATATACCGCACAGATAATCTCTTACCTGAATCACAAAAGTTATCCTGTAGTTTAGACAAAAGTTGTCAGCAGTGATTCTCCTCCTGAAGGTTTTAGAACCTATTTTTAAAAACTGAGCCTAAATAAAAGTACCATAAGCCTGATGATTTGCTTGATGAGAAGTCAAGGGAAAAGCAGTGTGACATGGAAATCTGCTGACTGACAATATAAGAGTTATTATTTTCACCAAAGATGACAACACGAGGGATTGAAACTTCAGCAAGTGCTTTTTTCTGCTCGTCTTAGTCTTTTCTTGATTCAGCATCAATGTGTTGTTCTTCATCCGCAAGCTGTTCTCATCTAACTACTGACACCTTAATTTTGTCAGTGTAGGGCATAACTGTATGGACATATTATACAGCATTTCATCAATCACTTTCCCTTTTGAAGTAGATTAAAAATGTACACCCCATGTGGCTTTCTGTCCGTTAAGCTAATCCACATAACATGAGGCTTTTTCTTGTGTGTGAAACCAGTTCTGTACTAATTGACGTATTGAGTCAATCAGTCAGAGCCGTCTCTTCCCTGAAGTTAAAAAAAAAAAAAGGGAAAAAAAAAGATCTCAATAAATGTTCTGGATTTCTGAAGACTTTTCAAAATAATAAAATTGCAGAAATGTCATCCTTCTCCCCAGTTCATTCTAACATTCATTAGATTGTTTTTATTACAGTCTGAGAGATTTCTGGGAATATAAAAAAAAACATTGAGAATCATGCTGTGCCCTCCAGCAGGTGCTTAGAGAAGTCTGAAGGCAGCATGATCCTAATCCCATGGTCAATCTCAGCAGCAACTTTGTATGTGGAATTTTAATGAGAATAAATGTCAAGATGATGTTAGTTGTTGTGGGTCTTACATGTGACTGGAACAAAGGTTTTGGAAGTTGATAGTCTTTGCTTTGCTGCGTTTAACTTGAAGTGTGGATTAGGAGAAGATGTTGGCCAGTAGTTGTAAACTAAACATGCGTACTGGAAAGGATAACTGACCTCTAGAAAACTCTGTGAAGATAATGTATTTAATTTGTTGCTAGCTTGGGTAGGGTAGCTTCATGGAATGGATAACATAGTTTTCTTCTTGTAAATTAATTCCTGGATCTGATTTTCACTGGAGAACGGCATGGTTCAGGAGTACTGCTGGACCAGGCTTTAAACCTGCTTGCCCTTTCAGTCCACCCAATGTTACACCAGAACTCAATGCTTTGTCTGTAAACACTGATCTGAAGATCTCTAATTGTTTGCACATTAGAGACTTTTTTTAGGCTGGTAATGTTGGCTGTATTGACGCAAGTGGCCTTGAGAAGAGGGTTAAGCTCCATATCTAAGCATACCCTAAGCTGCAAGTGATAACAGTTAAGACTGATGGTATGCTTGTTCATTAACACACAGTGATTGCGTGTATACATTGTGTGAATGTGCAGTATACCTTGTTGGATGTGCAATACTCTGTCATAGGGTACTTTCCATAAATGGTGCTAGCATTGGATCCTTCTGTTGCAGGCCCTTGCAGAGTTATAACTGCTCTTTTCCGGATTTCTGTGAGGCTTGGACTTCATTTGGTGAGGCTGAGTAAAAGCTGAAGTGATGTTTCTTTGTTACTAACAAAGTAAGAACATTCATTTGGCATGCAAGTCACGTGTGTCTAACATAGCCTGAACAGTGGAGACAAAAAGACTGCAGTCACCGTTGTCTCTTGCAAGCCTTCTCACAGGAGTGGTTGAATACTTAATGGAAACTTACAATACTTATGAAAACTTAAAACACTTATGAAACTGTGGCTTCACTCTTTCTCTTTTCAGAAATAAAGAAATATGGAGACTTTGCAGAAGAATTTCTGTTAAAATTGTACGTTGCTTCCTACAGATCTGTCAGTGATCTGAGGCCAATTCAGCCTGATTCGCTGACTAAATGGGGTAGGGAGGACCCATGGACCCATGCCCCAAGACAGGGGAAGAGGGACAGGGAAAAGATTGCCTGAAAGCAAAATAGCTGCAACAAGCTAAGGGAGAAAAGTAATGTACTAAATATGATACTGAAATGCAAGATAGCAATACAGTACAATTTAATTGGAATCAAAGCTAATAAATCAAATAAAGAAGAATGTCCAAAACCAAAGGCCTTACTATAATGCTGAAGGCAAGGTTAGGCAACACACATGACAGAGATGACCAATAAGTTGCAGCCTCATAACTTCCATTCACAGAGAAAGATAAAACTGCTCAGAAAATGACAACGGAACAATGAAGTCTTCTGGGAGATGTGGTTTTTCTTCTGAGAACCAGGTACCCAGAAATACTGACAATACAATACTGAATATTGAATACTGAAGCATTAACTCTTTAACTCCCAGTGCATTACATGATGTTGTGATGTGGAATATCAATAATAAAAAACTACTGGGTGCTCAGGCCTTGCTTGTGGAGTTTTTCTTGCAGGAATCTACATTAAGGAGATGTTCTGATTTTGGATGCTAAACTTGGATTTCCAAAAAGCTTTTAACACTTATGCACCAAAGACTCTTAAAATCCACCAGTAAACCTTCCCTCTTATCTTATGATGAAGTAAAGAATACAGATTACTTTTAAAAATTTAGGTATGTTACAGCATGTGCTATTTATAAGCAATAAAGAGAAGGGCATGAGTTGTGAGGTGAGAGAGCTGCCTGATATTGCTTCATTATTTGCAGGAGTGAAAACTAAAACTGACAGAAGAGTTGCAAAGGTTTTCAAGATACTGAGTGGAAGGATAACATAATGACATGCAATTCAATACTGATAAATGTCAATGTGTATAAGGAAAGTCATTCCAATTATGCATACATAATGTCAGGTTCTAAACTACTTGTAACTATTCTGTTTTTTAGCATAGTTTTTTCTATGAGAATGGTGACTTAATGCTCATCCATAATCGGAAAGATAACTAGATTATTAGAAGTGACTGGCAAAAGACCAGAGAGAAAAGCAGAAAACATCACTGTGCCAGGGCAAGTCCATCATGCCTTCAGATCTTGGATGTTGAATACAGTTGTGGTCAATTGTTCTCAAAGGGAACATGGAAAAAGTACATCTTGGTGATGCAGGGTGGGATTGAATAGAAAGGAACTTCAGCTTGTAGCTTGTAAGTGAAAGGAGGAGTACAAAAATTAATGGATGGAATGAGAAAGATGAATTCAAAATAAATATTAATGATTTTCTACTGGGTATCAAATTGGGTAACTAGACAGATGTTTTAAAATAAAGAAGTGCCTTTTCATAAGGCACGGTTGAGGTACAGAATTTGTGCAGAAGGGATTCCATGTGCTAGTGGGTTGGACTAGAAGATGGTCTCTAGAGATCCCTTACAGCCCCTTCCATTCTGCGAGTCTGTGACCTGTGTAGAAGGACTACTGTTAATACTGTATGAAAACTGAAGTTCACAGAAATTAAAGTTATATCATACTGCTGTGTACTGCCATCTTAATCAGTGTAATTCTGAGTTAATGCTGCTGCTAAATGATTTTTAATATTCCACATTCATATATAGCTTCAGACAGATTAGAGATGCTCTTTTGCTTTTCTTTTCTAGTTTACTGCTTAAATTAACCTTTTCATTTGAGAAGCTTTGCAGTAGGTTGAACAGGTTTTTAGATTAAATGACCTGAAGTGCATACGTTTTTTCCCTCATGGGTTTGTTATATAAATGATAAATCACTGTTTGCAAAGCAGTTTAGAAACCTATACTAATGGATCTGCTGCAGTGCAATGGAGTTTTATTTTTTCATCTCATTACATATTAACTGGAAGGACCAGGAAATATTTCAAGATGATAATGTGTTACAAAAGCATCAGTGCTACATCTATGCTACATTATTACCTACATGGGTACAAAGGCTATCTGTGTTTGCAAGAGAAGATTGATTGCCGCACCTCAAGCAGAGACCTTTACGTCTTTTCTTGAAAGTCAGTCATCTTTTAGTAGATTTTTCAGAAGTGAAAAAAAGCCAACGACTAAATGACTCCTTTAAAGTCGAGGATTCGTTTACCAGAGACCACCAACTAATTAACTAGAATGGCTCTAGTTACTGGTGACTGGAGTCTAATTTCATTTAGCAACCCCTTTTCATTATGTTTTAAGCTTCTCTAGCATTTTGTTTATAGTAGCTGCATAACTCTGGAGTTGTATCTTCTAGAGGTTAGTCAATAAATCAAAACACACAGGGAATTATAAGCTATACATTGCATCAAGTCCTATTTGTGTTGTAGTAGAAGTCTATCTAGTAATTTTATTTGTATAAATAATTCCAAAGGTAAGCTGCGTACCCACGATGCTTACCTTCCCAAACCGATATCAGCTAAATATCTAAATTGATAATTAATGAGCAGCAAGGAGCCTGTATTTTGATTATAAACTTCTTACGTCTACAAAGCAGGGGAAACTGGCTATCCTCGAGAATTTAGGAAGTATCCTTTCAAGTTGTCTCGTCTAGAATTAATAGAATTAATGAGCAGTATTTTCCGTAGTATTTCTTTTCTTTTGCTTTTGAATTCTACTTCAGGCCCCCAGAAGTACGATAAGCAGTTTTCTTCAGATTGTGGCTTTTTACTTGATCTAAAGGCTGTCTTAGATGAAGGATCAGGTCTAAGTTATTACAGTGAATGTCTTGACATTGTGGTCATATGGAAATATGTCAATCCAATTTTCCACGCAGCTGTTTAGCTTTTTGCTTCTCCTCCATATTGAGATCTCTAAAGCTTGTCTAGTCTAAATATTATTTCACTTATGATTTAGGATTTAGTGATGTATTCTCTTAGGTAATATACATACAGTACTCTATGTATTTTTAAATATATAAAACTGATTTGATTTCAAATGGAACCAAGCTGACTATGGTATATGATTAATCTGTAATTGAGTACACTCATGATTAATAGAGAACTGACTCTTTTTCCTTCCTCCATAGTTCCCATCTTGACTCTGTATCTTGACTTTAATTTTATTGGAAATCTATGTATTATCCAAATGGAAAAAGTTTTATCAAGACTTTCTACTAAGCTTAACTATATTTCATTAGCGGTAGTAAGTCCTTCCTGATACCTTTTAGCTGTATACAGGTTGCTTCTTTAAGAGGGATGTTTCTTACGATCATAGAACCGTTTGAGTTGAACGAGACGCTCAAGGGTCATGTAGTCCAACTCCACTGCAGTGGGAACATGGACACCTACAGCTGTATTAGGTTACTCAGTCTGCTCCAACCTGACCTTGAGTGTCTCCACAGATGGGGCTTCCATGACTGCATTTCTGGGCAAAATGAGCTGCCGAGCCAGCCAGGAGTCGAACCTAGAATCTTCTGATCCGTAGTCAGACGCGTTATCCATTGCGCCACTGGCCCTGCTTGATATTTCTTCTTCCCTCCACTTGATTTCTAGTTTCTAGTAGATATGCCCATACTCTTTTTCGTTTGTTTTTTTTTTTTGTTGTTGTTGTTGTTGTTGTTGTTTTGTTTGTTTGTTTTACATCTACACTGAATCTGATATTTTAAATTAAAGTTCACTCTCAGTAAATTCTACCAAACTCACTATTGTTTTCTGTGTAAGTACTTTACTGTCTGTAACTTTACAACAGCTTACCAGGGAAAAATTTACTTTGTCGCTTTATAAGGGTGATTATTGACAATTTTCTATGACTATTCACCTCTTTGATTAAGGGCTCTGTCAGTGGATTGAATAATCTAAGCCAGATTTTTTTGATTCTCTTTTAGGTTGAAGGCTGTATCCTCCCACCACTAGTTTCTTTGGTCCACAGTCAGAATGGTAAGTATATGGTCACATCATCTACAGTTTCCATGAATTCCACATTTTGTTTTAATTAAACTTCAGTGTGGTCACATTCTTGGCACCTTTTATTTTCAAGTGGAATGGAGACTCTTCAGTTTGCGGTTGCTCTCAGAAACCACATCACTACTCTTAAACCACAAGGCTATGGCTGAGGAGAAAGAGGAGAGCCTCGACTCAAACAGGAAGCTTCTGTCTCTCATTAGAGATTCATTGTTGCCTCAGTAAGTACAATATTGCTCTTTCAGTTGGGAGAAAACTTGATATTCAATCCATTTGGACTGCATATTTGTTTTAAGTGCCAGTTTTGTGTTTAAGTGGCAAAATGAAAAGAGGAATGGCTTTTAACTACTGTCAGAGTTCTCTGCTCAGCAGCATCTCTCTCCTAGGTTTGTTCAGTACTTGGTAGTATATACCACAAACACAGTTTCTATCTGACACTCATTTTTGCATCTCGGTGATACTGTGCCTCTGGCTACCCTTGTAGTGAAGCAAGTTTCCCTAGCTGTGGTTTAAATATATTCTCCCTGTTCAACTGATGAAATTGCAATATCTCAATAACATCTATATTTTCGATACCATGCCCTCCTGGAAGATGTTCAGAGGTCATACAGAATGGCTTATAACTTTGGAAAGGGGAAAAGAACATGATGGATTAATCCTCCATGATTCACTCAAAGTTTATTGCCTCTAAATTGCTGCCCTTCCTGCTGCCCCAAGCAGGAATAAAACCCTACCCCAGTCCACAAAACTCAACCTGTAGGCCAGCTGTGACCTGGAACATGATTTATATGGTATGTGGTAAAATGAGGCCTGTTATTTCAAAATGACTTGCAGGTGAGCATAAAGAGAGCTCTGTATGTTATTTGTGTGTATACTGTGAGCTGATAACATCTCAGTAGAAAGAGAAAACACAGACATAGGATGAGTACAGTAAAGATGAGCCATCAGTCATCTTGCACACTATTCCAGGATAACATTACAGTGTATTTTAATGTGTGGTCCTCAGAAGTTAGTAGCTGTCAATACTTAGCTGCCCTAAATGAGAAAATTGTTCCCCACCCTTACATTAAGCGAGTGGCGGAAGGGTGGAGGAATGGATGCTGGATTATGATCAAAAACTTGGTGCCTTCCCTGTAAATGAGTCTGTCCCTTGCTAATTCACTCACATTCTTACAGTCAGAGGACTAAAGTTCAGTACATGCAAGATGTGTAATGTTTCCTTTGTGAGAGAGAATGGGAAGGAAATTGTAGACATGTATAGGGAAGTTTATTTTTACACCTTTTTCACACTGTATCTTCCACTCAAAAGCATGGCGTTTATTAATATGGATTACAATGGAAAGTAGAAATATTATGAATAGAGTTTTGTGCATTATTAAAAGCCGACAGATAATTTTCTTCAGACTGGGAAGAGTCTTTGAGTCAAACAAGACCAAGTTCTCTGTCTGCTTTGAAACTTGCCCTTTGAAGACATGCCCATCTTATAAAATGTTTTCTCATTGAACTGAGGGAGGGGTCATCCTAACTGCAAACTAGAAAGAAAACAAGCAATGTACTGCTGTTTCCTCTGCTAATTAGCTCAGTTGGGTGGCAGACATTCCTAGTCTGAATCTCAGTGCTGTTGTACTTCGGAGAATTCAGCTGTGATGTATCTTTGGGTGTGTACTCTAGATGTGTAAAAAGGGTCTTGGAGTAGCTCAGAATCTTGGTTCCAAGCTTCTTTAAATACTTCCTTAATCAGTTCCTTTATGTCACCGGTGGAGATGGTACTTGTAGTTGAAAAGCATTTTGAGATTATCTTAAAAAGATTTAATGTTATGATAATTGAAGTATATTGGAGCTAGTTATAAACAAATTTTTCTCTAGTTTAGGAGCTCAGTAAAAATATATAATTCAGAAAAAATAACTAGTGTTGTTTACTTGAACTTGTATGTTGAGCTTAGTGAATACATTCAGCTTTGGGGAGCAGGTAGTCAGTGCAAGAAAGAACAGATGGAACAAAAAGCATAGAAAGACTAATGGATTTCTTGTGAAAAGAAAAGTCAGTTTTGATTTGACAGTCTCAAAACTGATTTGAGAGAAATTAGGAGACCAAGAGATCAAATCAGCTGCTTTGAATGTCAAGAAGATACTAAAGATAAGTTTTGTTCAACGGTGTTCTAAGTATGGATCAGAAAATATTTATGGGAGGTAGGAATGAATCCTCGTATGGTCTACAGTTCTTAGAAGAGTTTTTATCTGAATACAAAAGGCACTGGCTTCAAACTACAGAGGGACATGCAGGATTAGACTCAGACTTATGCTTAAAGTTATAACATAAAGGTCTACCTCAAGAAGTAAGAGTTGCATGAAGACTCTGGGATAGGAGGTAAAGAGAGTGATGGCCCGTGTTTGGAGACTGAAAAGGTGTTCTCTGAAGTTGTTCAGATTTTCTGTTCTTGGAAAAAGGATGTGACAGAATGTGACTCAGCTGGGAAGCAGTCAAAAGACGAGAGGAGGAACGCAATGGCTGTTTGTGGGCACTCTGTGGAGTCCTGCTTGTTAAGAACTGAGAACCACTGAGGGGCATCTAAGCTTAACAATGTAATTTGTTTAAATGTAAAAATTTTGGTCACTCTGCATGAGTATAAATTGTAATCGTTTTGAGGTGAGACAGAAATGTGAGTACTACTTTTTTTTTTTTGTTTTTCCCACATCTTTGCACAATCAATAAGATAGTTCTTCCATGGAATATTTGTACATTCGAAGATCAGAAGATTAACTTCCTCACAGGGTTTTGTTCAAATAAAATAGTGTGATTTTGCTGAGCATCCTATAACCAAAATGGAACTTTCTTCTATAGAAAGTATTTTGCTCATTTATTTTCTATTTCAGATCCACATTCTTTTAAAATCAGAAATTCAAATGCCATCTCTCTCTCTCTTTTAGTTATTAATTTTCCTACTTTTTCAACACAGTTAATTTGAGACAATGACAGGAATGTATTTATTTAAAAAAAAAAAAAAAAGGTACAAAATATTGGATATTTGAGATAATGTGTAGATAAAATGTTTAGTCCTTTTTAAGAGCTTAAGAGAATCCGTATTTTACAGTCTTTAGGTCCACTTGTCACTTGTGGAGAAGAATAACTAAATAACTCTTTGTGGTGCAGTACATATTGTTTGGAGAATTCTTTGAAACTGCTGTTACTCAGTGAGTTTGCATTTTGAAGTGGCAGGAAAATCGTTGGATGAACTCATTCATTTAACAAAGTCTTTATAGCAAGAACGTTTTCCTTTCACAGTAGACTCACGTATTTGTAGTTGATAATGACCTTTATTCAGGAAATGTGTTTACATTAATTGCTAAGACATTCATTTTGGTAATCTGTGTTTTCTCAGGTGGTACTTGGTTTGTTAGATCTTGGCACCTTCTATATTTTTTCCAATGTTATCTTTGGGGCACATATATATAACAGAGTAGAATAGAATAACAGAGTGGAAAAATAAGTCTTATTTTTTGAACTCCAGGGAATTATGATGCTAAGTGTGCAGAGTAGTAGTCATCTGTCTCAGATGGAATACACAGATGGCTTGAAACTTGTTAAAGTGGACTCCATTTGGGGAAAATATTGGTACGTTTATTAAAAAACAAATGCCAACAAAAAACAAGCGTATTTATATAAACGTACATGTTTGTATAAAACAAGTAATGTCAGTTTTAAGTTAGCATTCCTGATGCATTATTACTGCTTAGAATTAACGCTTTTGAGTGCTAAATCTTTATCTTTCTCAGTGAGCAGAAGACTTCTGATACCTAAGTCACTATATAGCATCTTTGTTTATCTCAGAAAATCTAGTTGTAGAACCTGCAAAAAAAAAAAAAAAAAAAACCACAACAAAAAACAGTTTCTTTATGCTTGGTAGTAGTATGTGTTGCATGTATGCAGTGTTCCAGCATCAGTGTTTACTAATGCATCATAGTATTTTCTTATTTTATGAGGAAAGTGAATTTTTAATCACCAGTGAGAAATAGTATTCCTTCAGTAGCTGAAATCTGTTGATTGTAAAGGAGGAATTCTAGTTGCTGGAAACATGAAGCTAACATTGTCTAGTCATTGGACTGGATAATAGGTTCTCCAGCATGTGAGTGCTTTACAGGTCTATGGCAGTGCATTTAGGCTAATACAGAGAAGCTGTGATGCATTGCTTGTAGGCTGTGTGCTTGTGTGGGAATATTTGCCTCTCTGAAGGAACTCCCACAGGCTGCATCAAGAATGTGGAGCTGGAGTGCTTCACACTTCTTTTCTTAGAGTTGTCCAGATGAGAGATGGGGCCAGAAAGTGCCACATCTCATCTAGCCTTCTAGATTTCTTTCCTGTACAAATCAGAGTGCTATTAACACTGTTTTCAAAGTTAATCTAAAGCTGTTTTTAAATCCTGCTTCTAAGTTGGTCTTGCTTCATTATGTTGTGAAATTTCTAGTATTGCTTTTCTATTGTGGTTATTATTATATATTATATATATTATTATATATGTGGATATTTGAAAATGTTGCATTCATAATGTTATCAATTTACTAACATGCAGCTCTTGACTGTGTGTTTTTAAAATGTTGCTTCACTCTTTCCCTTCAGGTATGAGAATATCCTGATGGCTCCCGACCCAGTACCGCTGTATGCTCTGAAACTGTTGGTGGCCCTGACTGAACACAGCCCTGCTTCTGTGAGGTGATATAACTACCTGTTCTTTGCTGTGCTATTTCTGTTTCAGTGTAGTTTATTCAGTTAGGACATAAATCTCACTTTTATTACTATTGGCTGACGCTGAGAAGATTTAGAAAACGTTTATGATATTTGTGATAGAACGTGAAAATAGCTCAAAAGCCATAAGGTTATATAGTTCTGATTGTCTTTAATATTTCGTATGCTAAATCTGTATTAAAACAAAATCATAGAAATCTTAACTTTAAAAAGAAAAAAAACATTTTAACTGATAACTTTAATACTATAGAAGTCACTTAAAAGATATTTAGTTTCTCTGCAAGTATTGCTATCCTCTTTAAGTTCCTGAATATCCATTTTAATGTTTGGTGTAGGTACACTCAGTAAGTTTCAAGACATCTTAGTGTCTCCTTCTGGTTGTTTGGTTATTTAGGCTGTGATGGGAACATAACTATTCATCTCCTCTGATCTGCCCAGAAAACTGGGTTCTTCTTGCATTCACTGTTCTCTTTTCATGGTGTCTGATAGTGTTACAGTTTAGAAGTCACTGCATACCTTGCTGTCTTGTTTTGATTGATTAAAATGAGCACAAGATTGAAAGCAGTAAAAGCATACAAAAAAGAATTTTAATTGTTCTCCCACTGCTTTTATTGCAGAAGATGAAAACATCATTTTTCATCTTTTATGGTGTTATTTTGGTGCTTTTAGTATACTGAGTAGACTAAAAATCAACTAGGAAATTGAGTTGCTTGAGATTTAAAAAGCTTGAATACAGAGAAGGTGGTATTTAATTCTATTTTTATTGTATGCAATCTATTTATGCTACAGCAACCTTTATGCTTAATACAAATAGTAAAGCTTTCTATTTTTAGCGTTAACCTAAAGATATTCTAATTCTTTTACAATAATCTATTTCTGTAACCAGGACACTGGATGTGATAGTAGCAGTCTTCCTCTGTCTAATGAATACTCTTTATTTGAGGTCTTGTGAGTCTGACATTGTACTTAATATAATGGATGCTAACTCATTGAGGTACAGCAGACAGGAAAAGTTCATTTCTTAGTATTATTAAAGATAACTGTGGATATCTAATAATCTACCAATAATTTTAAATACTACTGTATTCGGTGCTGTTATCTAAGGATCAGCTATTATCCACATAATAACACGTCAGCGATCATTCTCGTATCTTACTGGTCCACTTTTACTTTCACTGAATAATTTGTTTTGCTAGATTTCTAAGGGAGAAGAGTTTCTGCAGTTCTCTTGTTTGTTGTCTTCTAGATTCTTTGGCTTCTCTGAAATTAGCCTATACATCAAACCTGTGACAAAAATGCATCATATCTTAATGTTTTCACAAAATTCTACCAAAGAAAGCTGGAAACATGTATGTGCTGTAATGAACACTAGGTGACAATTGATTTTATGTTGATTTGGTGGCTAAAAAGTGGTTACCTGTGTAGCTCAGTGAACATTTACTCTCTTTTGCCTTTCAGTAGGCATGTGGGAAGAATATACAGTTATTGTGATGGGAAGTTGGAGTAAAACTGGGCACAAATCTTTTGGGGTTAAATGTCTTCTACTTGACACGTACTTTAGTACTGTTGATAGTGATGAAGGATCACTTTTCATCAGGTCTGTTTTCTCTAAGTTTATACTCCATCCATGATACCTGTCTTTCTAAGATGAAGGCTGTCTCTTTTGATTTCATTTAAATGGGGGGAAAAGTGGTGGTAGAAAAGAAGATAGCTGAAAAATGACAAAAAGTTAAATTAGTACTTAACTGCTATTTTTGGATGCCACAAATTACATTATTTCAAAATAAGAGTGAATTGGGATGAGGGTGAGGATTATTGTATTTGTTTGTGCCATAAGATAGCTTGCTCTCAGATATGCTAAACTAATTCATTCATTCTTTTTCTCCCTCTCTCTTCTTTAATCTCACCATATTTCTTCCTTGTTGTTCATGTTTATCTCTTTCATTTTTTCCATCATCCTCAGTTTCTTCCTATGCATTTCCCAATAGAGACATGAACATTTGAGGAATTCATATTTTAGCATTTGAAGAGGCAGATGCACTCCAGTGTACTGATCATATTGCTGGATTTTTTTCCTAGTAGTAAGTGTTGATGAGAATATTAGCTTCTATTAGTATGACTCATATTCACTCTTAACAATAATTTAAAAAGTTAAGAATTTAGGCATCCTTTTAAATGAACTATTTCAGGAAGCCTACACTGGATAATGATGGTTAACTTGACTGTCTCATAGGTGAAGTTAGAAGATGTAACTTTACCATATACAAAGATAAAGCTTTATTTTTCTGTGTGTTCTCTTATAATGATACTTGACTTGTCTGTAGATGGAAAATTAAGACAAGAATATATCTGAAAGCTATTAGACTTGAAACCGCAGAGTCTGATTTTAATCTGATTTTTATTGCTTGCTCAAATAATAGATGTCTTTATTTGCAAAGAAGGAAGACAGTAAGGTAAATACAGTGAAAGCAAGAGGTGAGCTAAAGGTGTATAGCACACCTGTAACTCAAAGTCATCAATGTTTGGGCAGGTTCTGAAGCTTTGTTATGGAAACACTGATGCTCACATGGCTCAGTTAAAAATGCTACTATAGAGCTACAGGTCTAAACCTTAAAACTTGATCAACAAATGCAAATGAAACTTTTATGTACAAATATGTTAAAGACCATGAATTTGCAGTTATATACAATTGATCTTGTGCTGCAGCTGTAAAGGAGACAAGGTCCAGGAAGAGCGCCCTTAGGAGAAGCAGTAGAAAGCTGTGTGCCATATGCTTTTCTATGTTGTTTGGCCTAGATAACTTCTGAGCACTTTTTTCTCATGTGACGCTGTACAGGTAAGCTCATGCTTACCTGAATTCAAGAGCTGAAACTCATAAATTGCCATCAGACAATAATCCAGATAGTGGGGCACATTCTAGTATTCTCTATTGAAGTCATTTCCTGAGAGACAAAAAATTAAAGATGTGACCTGTTTGGGGTTTATGATGGACTAAAGGAAAATCAAGAAACATTTTCCAGCTAAACCATGTCCCTCAACACAACATCCAGTCGCTGCTTGAACTGTCCTGCCTGAATCTCCCCTGCCGCAGCTTGAAACCATTCCCTCTAGTCCTTAACTTTTGGTTAAGTTAAGAAGCACCTGGTAGCTTTTTGTCTTTGAACTTGCTATATTTTCTTTACTGTTACACTAGAGGGCTAGCACTTCATCACTTTAGTTTCCTCGTGAATTAAATAATATATGCTTATGTTAAATGCTTTAAAAGTACTTCGTTCTGATCATTAGCCATTTTAATTTCCTAATATAAGGCTGAAATGCTAGCTTAAAATATATATATTAGGTTCTAAATTACTTGATCTTTTAAATGTGTTTTCGGTAATGAATATGAATAAAATAGTATGAAGTATTTCTGATAATGGGTAAACCTACAGGGCCTAGTCCAACTGAGCTGAACAGTGGGAATTATGTTTTAGATGTGTACAACATCAGTGAGAAAATCACAACGTAGATGGACTGAGAGATACGTTTTTACTAGAACTTTAGGCAACATCTGTGTGGATTTTGGACAAGATTTCTATTGCATTAGTTTAACATCTATGAAAAGAGGGCTATAGAAAACCTTATTTTTTTGTTACATAAGTGATACTGATACAAAACAGCAAAGAACTCATATGATATTTGTGATTTCTATACTCTGTTATAAGACTTGCATATGTGCTGCTTTACTGAGTAACTTGAGGCAGAAAGACATACCCAGAAATAGACTCTGGAAATAAGCATCAGCTAATAACTCTATTGTCAACTCACACATCACTGCAATTCATGTCAAAGCCAGTGGTCAGAGTTCATTATTGCAGGTGAGTTCTCATAGTCTAGTCATGTACTGACTGCAATATTAATCACCATCTTTAATGTAAAACACAGCTCCTGTGTTGCATTTTATTAGAGTTTCCCTTTAGTAAAGCTATTAACCTTATACCTGTAATTTTGTTTCCTCTTTATGTATTGCTGATCAATTGCTGACTCTCTGTTTTAAAAGTGTGAAGTGACTCTTTGATGTTACTGTTGTTAAGTCAGTTGTTCAAAGATGTCATACTGTAAGGCTCACATATTTGCTCTTTTAATGTAAAGCTTTAAGTAGGAGAAAATGCCATTCATTTTCAATTGTTTTTTATTTCAGTAGGGAATGCTTGGCATATAAATAGAAATTAAAAAATAAGTGAATAATGAGGAGGGGTTGGCTGGCCAGAATAGTAGAACTGGAGTTCTAGGCTTCTGCAAACACAGTTCTACCTCAAACTGCCTATTCAGCATGAGGCAAATCTAAAACATGGAAGTCAAGGAAGAAGGCGGGTATGTGTCAATGTTCTCTGCAAGATCTCTGCCACCTGTGAGTTGTCGGTTCAGAAGTCCTGGGAAAGACATGTTCTGTAGATAACAGTTACTGTCATTTCATTTTCATGTCTCCAGAAGGATACTTGACAAATAGCATCAACATTCATAGATGTTCCATAGCATAACCAGCAGCATAGAAATATTTGTTTTGTTTTCATTAGGGCTCTCCTTTGGCTTTGTTTAATCTGGAGTTTGCCGCTTAACTTGATGCACTGGAAAGGGTGGTCACACTACTTCATAGATATCTAGCGTGCTTTTGACTTTAACAGTACGTTTTGCAATCTGAACAGTCCTGTCTGTATTTTAAGAGCCTTTGGTATTGGTCTTTATAAAATACATTTTGAAAGTCCAAGATACTGCATTGACTAGCTCTCCTTTGCCCACATGCTGACTGATTTCTTAGAAGATGTGTTGTGGATTTTATGCTTTGTTGCTTTAAAATGAGTGTCTTGTCTGTTGCTCTGTGCTTGCCTACTACTGTTGTTCTTTAAAATAGTCTCTACTCATTTGTTCAGCTTAGAATGTATGTATAACTGAGGGCTTTCCTCACATCTGACTTTTCTCTAAAGGCTGTATTCAATGTCACGTTTTCTGCCTTTTAAAACCTTTCCTATGGGAGCAGGGAGTTTTAGGTGAGGAGGCACATAACTACCTATATGTTATCACAGTTCATCTGTTTTCTTTAGTTCTTTCCCAGTGCTTGAATGAATGCTTTCTCATTCTTACAATGTCTCTGTAAATTTTACTAAGCTATTCTATAACCTCTCCCACTGACATCTCAATTTAAGGCAAATCACGCTGTGTTCCTTACAAAGAAAAATACTGTTGTTTGAACACATCCAAGCTTATTTATTATAGGAATGGATGTAAATAGCCTTGTTTATTTTTTCTCCATTGGGAACATATGAATTGTGTACACTTACAGCAAGGTCCAGGTTTACAAAAATGGATTTCAGTGCTTATATATATAGATATTTATATATATTGCAGATTTTGCATACTTAAAGTTTTGTTGCATTTCTTTAAATTACAACTGGAATCCCTGGTGAAATTTATATAGTTTTATCAGGAGATGAACTAAAAAATCAGGTGACAAAGTCATTCTCCTTCTGTGTGGTTTTGCAGAGCTCTAATTCTTTTTCATTTAAGTAGAGCAGCATCACAAAGAGAGGTTGAAATGTAACCCACTGTGGGGAGAACACAGGCTACTGGATAGCTAAATCTCTGAAGAAAGGAGGTTGAGCCTAAAGAAGAGGTTGGAACTGGGTCTTCCCTGCAATTCTAAGGAAGACATTTGGTACCCATAAAAACAAAACACTGAAAATACTCATTTTACAAAGGGGGGAGAAGGGGGGGGGAGGGGAGGATATAGCTGTCTGTTACATGAAACTATAAGTCCTAAATGGATATTGATTTCTGAGCCTGAAGGATGGGAGGATATTGGCTAGATTAGTCTGATAGCTGATTTTAAACACACAGTCTCTCTTCCTTTTTTATGCCTGGAACTTTTAGGACCATGAAAGCATTTAAGTCCCCATGCAGATCCATTATAGAAGTGCTACTCTTCCCAAATGTCTTCTCAACATTTTTCTTTTTCATTGCTACCTTTTTTAAAGACAAATGGTGTATTTTAAGTGATAGGTGTTATTTATTTATTTTTTATTTAAAATGGAGGAAGTCTTCAGATAACTGGAAGATAACCTTGTTAGCATAATGTTAAGTGGTGTTGCACTACCTGCTTAAAATTTTGTCGGGTGCTTACAGATTGTTTTAAATCTATGTAGCTAGTATTAATTATATATATATATGTATGTATGTATTTTAAGCTTTGTATTTACCAAGATCTTTTTCCAGCTCCAAATAGATTTACATGTGTTCCCTTTCTCTGGGCAACAGAAAATGGGTTTGGATTTTTAGTGAGTTCCAAAATATTTCCTAGAGTCTCTATCCTAGAGACTTCTCAGAAAGAACAGTTAAAAGCAATCGCATAAGCAAGAACTGCAGGTTCTACAGAAGTGAGAAGTCGAATTGTTGATACTCTTTTTCAATTAAGATTTGACTCCTAATTTTGAGTGGATGGCTTAAGTTCACTTTAATGACTCTTCTTTACATATTCCTTAATGGTTCTCAATGTATTGTCATCCAAAGTCTGGGAAGAAAGCTCTGTAACTCCACGTGGTGGTAGAACCATTTTTCCTCATGATACATACTTTGCAACTTAATGAATCAGACTCACACACTTACAGTTCAAGTTCTACAGTTAAACAGTTAAAACATACATATGCAATTCATTGACATATATATTCATTATTAATGAGGTTTTTGAAAATATGTACTAATGTCTCTCTGGGCATGTGCAGTTGCATCTGAGGTGGTTGTATGGCCACCTTCTTTCTCCCTTTTATTTCTCCTTCAGTTTCATCACAGTGTCTATTGACTTATCTTTAGCTGTTTTTCCTGTTTGGCAAATTTCTGTTGCTTATCAGGCCATAATGAGCAACTTTTGTCTTAGTGCACTCTAATCTAAAACGATATACGTGAAATCTGAGGAAGAAGTCCTTGCAGCTGATGGATGTGAAGATAAAAGTAAACTATTGTGACTCCTGCTCTTCTGTGAAGCGGGATTGTTGAGGGGGAAAAAAGGCTGTTTGCGCACCAAGTGAAGTTAACATGGAAAGTTTTAGGACTAGCACTCTTGATTCCTTTTGGTAAACTAATTTATTAACCCTTAAACTGATATTCTGATCTCTTTTGCTAAATCAACCTACATCAATGTTTTGTATAGAATGGCATTTCATAGGAATTGAAAATATTTGGAATCAATGTTGTTCAACTGCCTGAAGAAGTGATCTCTGCTGTGTGAAGTCGGACCTTTGCTTTCATCTTGCCCACTCTCTTCCATTTT
The DNA here is from genome assembly GCF_039878825.1 of Excalfactoria chinensis. Lineage (NCBI taxonomy): Eukaryota > Metazoa > Chordata > Aves > Galliformes > Phasianidae > Excalfactoria > Excalfactoria chinensis. The sequence goes on along the minus strand of NC_092826.1, from coordinate 117,564,414 downwards.
CTCCTAGTCAATCTTATTGTTGTTGTTTCAAATTCAGTAAGAGTTTTGTGTGCGTGTGTATGAGAAATATGTTAAAACTCTTAAAATACTGTAGACCGTATTTTAAAACAAATCCAAACAACGCTGTATAATAATGTCCTTTTGCTGCTTCCTTGCTTTTTGCTGTGTCATGATCTACAGGAAATGTAAGATGAAAGGAGTCTCAAAAGAATTACACTGAAGACACAAACCTACTTTACCTTTCTTATTTAGTGCATTGAAAACGTTGTTCAGTATTTTAGGGAAGGGATGTGTTTACGTTTAGAGCTTACAGATAAGTATTTTCTCATCTTCATTCTTGTTTTTATTCCTAAGTTGTTATAAATTTGTTATATATCGCAATATTAAGTATTGCATTTCTAATTTCTTAGGAACAAAAACAATAAATATTTTGTTCCATGTAAAAACTTAGTTTTCCACTGAGTTTAATTAGTTAAATTATTAATTAGTTAAATAATTATACTATATAATAATTCAGTCTTGCTGTCCTTATTTGAACAAATACCTCTACTGGTATGAGTGCTTACTTACAGAAGGCCAGAAGCAAGAGAATAGTTGCTAATGTACTACTATGTTTTTCAAATAGGACTAAAAGGTTTTGCAGAATTGTCTGAGGAGGTTCTTTTCCTACATCAAATCAATTAAAATTATTTTTGTGCACTTTAATTTTAGGTTTAAGGAATATTTTGGCCGGAAATCTCAGTCAGTATTGGGGCACATAAATGTATAAAGAACAATTTATTTTTTTTAAAGGGCTTTAGAAATGTGTATAAATATATATGGTTGAAATCACTTGTCTAACCTGCTGTCAATTTATCATATGATATATATCCTGATCTTTTACAGAATTATGTTATCTGAATGAAAAATCTGAAAATTATGTGTAATATATTATGTGTAATATTAAAACAGAGAACTTGAGAAAGGTCTATCATTCTGCTTCTTTACCTTCAAACAGCCCTCTAAAACTCAAGAATAGTAGATTGGACGCTTATGCTAAAGTATTTCAGGAGTTGTAATAGTACTTATGTTCTTTCACTACACAATGAATGAAAGTTACTAATGGTTTTGCTGCTAATACGCAATTAAAAAAAAAACAAAACCCAACAGTGTTGTGGATCAGTATTTTAAGTGCAGATCTTCATGTTCTGCTCCTTGAAAAGTGTTTTCCTAGAATTTCATATCCTGTGACAGTGGTAGCAAAGATATTTGAAAGAAATATCCTACTTCAAATATTTTTCTTACAGTTAAGATGTACTTTTACTTTAATTCTCAAATCTTGTTTCACTGTGCTTATGAGGATCAGTCAGCCTTTCCTGTTTTTAGTACTAATCACAGTATAATCATATACTTTTGAAAGATCTTTAAAATACCATTGTATGATGGTGATACATTGATTGATTTTTAAAATGAGATCTTCATTGTTGTGTTTATTTCCAGTTTCGGTCTTCTACACTTTTTTTTTTTTACTACTTAAGAAATCCAATTACTTGACATCCAAGGCAATTTTCTACCTGCACACTCTTTTTATCCTTTTTTCCTCCTTGCCCCATGCGTCACTTGAAATGTAAACTACAATTATGAAGAAAGGTTAGGAACTGGAAGTGACGCATAATGTTGTTCAGGAAGATTGACTCTGAAAAAATTGGGACCCTTAAAAATAAGTTGATAGATCTTCTCCCTGTTGTATTCTGTGGTAGATGCTACTGTGAGTTGTGTCTTGGTGTAATATTTCTTAAAAATCAATGGCTAGCTCATTCTTTCCTTTGGACAGCTACTGAAGGGCATGACATGGAAGTATAGCAGTGAGATGACTTTGAAACTTTCCATTTCAGTTGTGGGTTTTCATTCTGTGGGACTCACCAAAAAAGAATAAATAAATCTATCTGAATGCTGCTCTAATTTATTTAAGCTTCCAATGGAGATCTTTGACAAGATCTTTAGACCAGCTTTTTTAATGTACCAGTGGATATCATCCATGGTCTTAGATGAATATTCTTTTTCCTGTGTTCTCATACTTTGGTATATTTGAAGGGGAGGAATCTATTTCCTTTTTCCTTAGCATTCAAATGTTTGTGTTTTTTTTTAACCTCCTTTGGCATCAGTGCCATTTGAGTCTAATGTTGGCTATTACCTATAACTTTGGCCTAAAGAATTGTGGTTTCAACAACTACTGGAATGAAGTTGTTGTCGCTTACTTATAAACTTTCAGAAATTCGTTTCCTATTTAAATATTCGCAGTTTAAAGTTGGCTCTGCTAGTAGTTTCATTGAGAACCAGCAATTTTTGTTTGTTTGTTTGTTTTTCCTAACACTTAGGCAGAATCCCTTGTTGTGGAAGGGCACAGAACAGTGAACTCAGTGAACTGGTTTGCTTTCCACACAATCCCTGCTCACAGTGAGGCAGTGGGTGGTGCGTTTCAGCAGTGGCAACAGCCACTCTGGGTCACCTGCAGCGGTGCATACATACTTTTATGTGTCCTCACTCATGCAGGCTTTTGTTCATTGCTGACATAAATGCACAGCTAATGGTGGTGACTGTGCTGAAAAGTAGTGTTTTGTAGCTGAGAATTTGCTCTGTCAAATAGCGTTGCTGTACTCCTTGTATCTGTTGTTATTTCCATGAAGATAAATAGGACGTGTTACTTTCAGAATGACCTACCTATAATTCTGTTGTCATCATGATGTTTGTGACAGAGATACACGTGTGCTTTATTCATAGACATAAAGCTTTTGGAACATGCATTTTTTGAGAGTATTCTTCTTTCTTTTGAATAGGTTTTTAAATTCAGGAAAATGTAAATGAATTCTTTTGGGTTACCTCTCCTCAATTCTTTGAAGGGAAGTGGTTGCAAGTGTGTCATATGTTAACATATGTCAAATCTGAGAAGTTAGTTAATGTAGCGTGCCTCAAAAAACAACACAGTGTGTTTATCACTTCCCATTGTATGCTGTGGATCTCTCAGTTCAAATTAGTTGATGATGCACAGTGACTATTTCATAGCCTGTACACTATTGTATTTCTGAATGTTGATCATTTTTTGCCTTTTAAAAATACTAATTTACTTACTGTACCACTCACTTGAATTGCATCAGTGAAGCAGATCTAGAAGTAATTTCCAAAGTAGTGTTACGTTGCTGTTTCTATTTAATAGCTGAAAGGGAGCTCATCTTTGTTGGAAGCTAATCAAAGACTGAGGTTTGGGGTCACAGATTTTGGCAACACGTATTCTACTATTCTGCTCCTTCTATGTGTTTAGTACATTAAAAAAGAATTCACTTCCTCTCTTTTAAAATAAATCTTAAAATATGTTTTTACAGCCTTGTGGAAGAAAACCATCTTTTTCCAGCTCTTTTCCAAGTCATCTTGGTAAGAACAATTTTTATGTCTAAATATACTAATATATATATATATAATATCTCCAATTATGTAAAATAGTAAGCTAAATAAGGCATATTTGTAAGCTGTTGATAGTGAACCATCTATCAGTTCAAAAAATTTACTAAATGTAAGCATGTATATGGTTCTCACTGGCTACTTGTATAAAACAATTCTTTCATAAGGTAAAAATTCCATTTTTTTTTTTTTGTTTGTTTTCTATCCAAATCAAATTCTGAAAAATTGAATTAATGACCCTTATTCTTAAGTAAAATTCTGTATTTGCACCTCTGGAATGTGGCAAAACAGATGTGTTAAGAAAGCAGCTGGGATAGTTTGGAAACTGGGTCCTGTTCTATCCAATAGCTTCCTCAATGATAATTTCCAGACTCTTTTTTATTTTTTCAAGCCCATTTGCTCATGAACTTGTCAGGTAAGTGTTCTGTAATGTAAGGCTGCTCCTGATGAATACAAAATATGAGCGATGTATGCAGTGCACATGAATTGCATGCTTCCTATTGCATCATTCTTGAAATTCAGTCATATTCAGAGTAAATGTGGTTCTGAATCAACTTTGAATTTCCATTTTTAGTTTTAAATATTTGAACATTTGAACTTTCTCGTTTCATTTGCAGTGATTTTTTAGAATAGTAACATTTGCAGTGATTTTTTAGAAAATACTACTGTTGATGAAATGAATGGGATTACAGCAGAAGAGGATGCTGTGGAATATGTTATACTTTCTTACTACTCTTTTCTACTGTAACCTTAGTATTCCTTTTCTTTTTCTATTTCACCATGTGATCATCTGAAATAACAGTTTATTATACACAAAATATTTTTGGATATCAGCGTGCTGTCACATTCATCTGGTTGATAGAACTGGAAATACTCTTCTATCATTAATACTCTTCTATATGTGTGTTTGTATTTTAGACTGCTAGCCCTGTTTTGTTAAGTAGCTGAAACTAAAGTTGACATCAATATTATTTTCTGTGCTATATTGCTTTTCTGAGTGGCTCTTATCTGCTGCTGGGGAGGAACCTTTCACACATCATAAGTGTTATATGGCTTTCCTTTGCAGTTATCTGAATCTAAGCTGTTGCCTAAAGAAAAGAAATTCCATCTAGTTGGTGAAATGCTGTTTTTCTGCTGATAAGTTAAAAAACTGAAGCTAATGGTGCTTGTGATTGGAAGCTCAGTGGTATCCTCTTTTTAAAGCCCAGTAGCCCATTCTCTGCTCATCCTATTAAAATTTCCTGTGTATTAACATCTCAGCATCTCAGACTTCAGCTTCTGTTGTCAAAAGGTTTTTTTTTGCAACATTCTGTACTTAAAGGTCAGCGATACCGTGAAAAGTGAGACAATTTGGATTTAAAAGGAAGCCCTTAATGCAAATTACTTGCTTGTTAGATTGAAAGTTACCGTACTCATAAATGGTGTTTTATTATTAAATACCATTATGAAGGTTATGCATTTGATATAAAAAATTTCCAGCAAGTCCACATCTTCATCAGAAATTTGTTTTACTTTTTTTGTAAATAATTAAACCTGTGCTCAAACAAGAAATGCTCCAAATGCATTGCTGTTCTGGCAGATAGTGATCCTCTTGGAAGGCGTACTTAGCTCACTTTTCATGTAATTTCAATTAAAAATTGAGTTAATTGTTCCAAAGAAGGGAGCATGAGCTAGATGTGATAACAGAGAAAAATGTTATGTTAAAGTTAGCTGAATATATTCATGCTTCAAACAAATAAAAACCAGCATTAACCACCAAAAGACCCCAGCTTAATTTGGGTAGCACCTTTTCAAGAAAGCGAATTATGTTGTGGTGGTTTTGCCCTAATAAGGATACATAGCACATCTGCTGGAGAGAATTAGAGTAGTGAATATGGCAAACAATATGAGCTTTAGCACTTCATGCTGATAGGCATTTTGTTCAATAGGCTGTAAATGAACTACTGGCTGATATTACTCTTTAAGGTCTGTGCTTGGCAGAGATGACTGATACCGGTACTAAGTGCTATCTGTTGACAGATCACTCCTGTCTGCAGTCATACACAATACTTAATTTAGCTTCAGCCTCCTATTAAAAACCAAACCAAACCTGAAGTGATCTGGGAACAGTTAAGCAACATCTGTTTTAAAAGAACAGGAAATGGCATTTATTTTTGTTAGCTTTTTCAGTGATATTTCTGTGTCTGATTGTGCATTCAATGCTGTAATAAGAAATAGTGAAATACACTTCCTGAATTATGTGCTTTGCCTACAATTTACTAGCTTAGGTGGTCAAATTCTATGTTGTGGTAGAGTGTATAAAACTGCTGTGACAGGCTAGGAATGGATTTCATGTAATCTGTAAGGACTTCTGGAAGTAAAAGTACCAAAATTTGTTTCTAATGGATATAAAGCAAAATGGTTGCTTGTTTTGAAAGAACTTGATGTTTGAAGATGGAAAATCAGTGAAAAAGTGTTAAACCATCTTAGAAGTTACCTGTTTTCAGTGATTTTTGAGGAAAAAAAAAAAAAAAAAAAGATACAGTTTAAAGAAAACAAATGTGCTGCACATAAAGAATGCCTTAAAGGTCAGTGTGGTACAACTCTTCTTCCAAACCAACACTTCTTACCAGTTCGGTAGAATTTCATGTCAACATTCAGTAAGGTTTTATATTTATTCTCTTTTGGACATTAAATCAAATGAATAGCTGTATTCCTAAAGCTCATAAAAGACACTGTAAAAGGAAATAGGTATGCTAACTTCTGATTTTCAAGGAATATATTATGGCTCTTCTCTAGAAATGTTTCTACCATGTAACTTGCTTAAGCACTTTTAGTTAAAGATGCCTGAAACTACCAACATCAACTAGATTGTTGACTGAAAAGTAACATATGCTTGGAAGGGAGAAGCTTGCAGATCAGGATGTGTACTCTTGGAAATAAATGTCCAAATGTAACTCTCTTGAAAAACTTTTAACAGGGAGCACAACCTTACCAGAGAAATGGGTTTTCAAAAGCAGGTAGTTTTTTATTGATAATCTTTTCTATCACTCATTTCGGGGGAAGTGTTCTATATATCTGTACTTCTGTAAGCATTTGGATAGTATTAAGTCAGATTAGTAATCTTTATGGTCGATCTTCCTCCACAACTATTAACACTTGAATGATAACGTGTACAGAATGAACTCTTAGCAGTTATATTTCTGGAAGTGTAGCTGCTTAACTCCTAGCAACGAAGCTGTTACAAGCAAAGTGCATGGTAGAAAAACCATTTCTGTATGTGGTTAATAATGAGAATCCCTTGTATGTTATTTTTCCCTTATCATCTTAGATGACAAGTAGTGTTTTTGCATGTGAGTAAGCAATAAAAAGGTCAAAAAATTTCCTTTGTGTAGGCATTTGGCTGTTAACATTAGTGGAGCAAGATTTGGCTTTTAAATATAATTGTAACTGATGATAGAACCTGAACATGTTTATTGTAGCCAAAAAGCTTAAGGCTTCTCTGTGCTACAGTGCATGGCAGCAATTCAGAAAGGCACTCCCACCTTACTTTAGGCTAGCAGATCTTAGAATCTTAGAATGGCCTAGGTTGAAAAGGACCACAATGATCATCTAGATTCAACCCCCCTGCTATGCGCAGGGTCGCCAACCACATCCATCCTGTCCTTGAACGAGTTGTCACCATTTCTCTTAGCATTATATTCTTTTATGGGAAAGGAGTTTCATCTTAAAGAAATTGCTTTCAATTGCTAGACACTAATATTTTTAGTGTTTATGCTTACACAACCTTCTTTAAATTTTATGTTCAGTGCTAGGCAATCTAACAAAACTCAAGTATAAACAATATTCATAAATGTTTCCAGGTGGCTTTTCTTACCTTGTCCCAGAACAACAATATGTTTATAGATAATAAATATGAATATATAAAAGGCTGTAGTAAGATTTTAAAGCTAGTTGTAGCATATAGGAGAAGGAAATCACTGAAGTGGTAAAAGGTGTGCAGACCTGTGCTTTTTCAGAAGTAGTAAATGTGATTGTTGCTATTTCCATATTGCACTTCAAAGAAAGAGAAATAGAAAAATAATCACTGTAGTGCCTTGTGTGAGCAGATCTGTCTGTAGCTTTCCAGCTGTCCAAAGAATGTTCCACAGAGAATCTTCACAATGATTTACAGCTGATCTAGGACCTTTGGTACTTTTTATTCTTCCATAATAACTGTAACACTAGCAGTTGGCCCAAACAGGTCAGTGTGACCAGGATCCATAGCATTGTTATCATTTAAACTCTCTTTAAAAATCATTGAAGAAGTAACCATAACCCTAAGATTTGTCTGGTGTTGTAGTATGGGATACAGAACTTTCACAATCCCTTTAGGTGTTTTTGAGCAACCTGCTTCAACAGGGTGCTTTAAGCAGAGGTTTAGACTCAAAAGCTCTGGTGGTGCCTTCAGCTGTGTGTAGTTCTGTGGTTTGATTTGCCCAAGTCCATCTTCTTCCCCCCCCACCAAAAAAACCCAACAACACAACAACTGCATGTTTCCTAGCATGGTAGCCAGCATGTACTGTGTCCTACCCCCTAATTACATATGTTAACTATCCTCTGGCCTTGGATCCAAATCAGTAGTCCTAGATAAGTTTGGGCTTTTGAGTTCTTCACCAATTACTTTGTAAATTCCTTGTGTGCTTTAACCTTCAAGTAAGTGAGGTGGACTTGCTGAAGTAACGATGCATTTTCTGCTGGCTTTGCTCCTCTCTCATTTCTCTTATTTGAGCCAACTGAATCTTCTACTAATGGTGCTATTCCTTTGTGAATTACATCCAAGACGGGCAGTGGGGCAGGACTGTTAGGGTAGAGTTAAAACGTTGCTGAAGAGTATGGGACTCTTGGACGTTATGGAAGGCACCTTACATATGGCTGTTTTGGTGTTGTGGTTTTTTGTTGCTTGTTTGTTTTTTTCTGGGCATTAAATGGAGTTCAGAACGAATTCTTAACTAAGATAAAGGTGACCGAGAATGAGGGATCCCCAATGAGAGAAGGCAAAACTGAATAAAATGCTTTCTGTATCCTCATTAGAGCACTTGAAATTTAGAGGTGTCCCAAGTCTCTGCTTTGGATGAGGACACTCCCTATTTTTGTGTGCCAGTTGTCAAGATGAACGAGTCTGTTTCCAGAAGCAGTAGCTTTGATGAAGAAAGAATCAAGCCTAATTAGCATAATTAAGGGCAGATCAAATTCAATCCTTTGAGTCTGTAATCATGTGAGTAAATAATTGGTGTGAGAGTAACATGATTGATTAAATGATTTGTGTGTTCTCAATAGAAAGAGACTTTATGATCCGTCAAACTGGAAAATGTAGAGCAGGCTGCTAAATCATTTCGTGTTTTTCACTGCACACAGCACTGCAAAATGGTTTCTGCTCTGTAAGTGGGATGGCTATTGGAATTCAGGTGCTGCCGTTACTTTCTTTCTTTGTAGTCCAGAAATTAAGGTTTCTGGTATGAGAGTTGTTGTTTTTTTTTGTTTGTTTGTTTGTTTTCAATGATTCTGATGTCATGTAAGTTTTATGTCTCTGAACCTCAAATTGTTAATTCTTTTATAAATACATGCACAAATATAGTGAATTTTTCCCATATATTTTGTTTGATGCTGTCACTGCTAAGGGAAAACAAATGAACGTGATTACTGGTAATGGTCTAAACATGATCATTGTATTTAAACTGGTAACACCATAATGTTCTGGTGGGTACTTCTGCTAGCTTAGGCAAAGCTGGCAATATGCTTAAGGAATCAAAGCCTCTGTTCCTATAGGTTTTCAGGTTTACTTGTGGTTGTGGTTGGTATTTTTGTTACTTTCTGCCCCCCCTCCCTCCTGTTGAACACTCTTGTCAAGTTCACAGGACAAATTCAAACTTACAGGCACCGTTTCTTTTTCTGAAATACCACCCCTTCTTCTACAGGCCCGTTTATATATATATGTATGTATGTATTTTTAGACTTGCTGAGTGCTGGTAAATGGTGTCTGTTTTTCTGATAGACATTGGTATTGTGTGGTTCTGCTGGCTTATTGTTAAGCATCACGGTACAGAAATGGCCTGCAATTCTTAACTTTTAGGAGAAGGTCTTCCAGCAGGCTAGATGATTTCATGTCTGGTGTGTGGGAAATCTCTCGCTATTGCTGGTTTTAGACAATCTTGAAAAATAATTTCCAGATTTTACTTTGTCCTTGTATGATTACTTGGACCAGGAGAGCATCTCTTACATCCTCAGCATTTACAAGGGCTGACCTAGAAGTAATGCCTCCTGTTTTATTATGTTGGCCCTTGATGTCAAAGGTGGATGTTGGTGGAGTGGCAGTAGAGGCTGAACCTTCCCACCAATATTATATTTCATTGCTGTGTGATAGATGGCAGCAGGGAGGGCAGTCTGACAAAAAGGCATCTGACATGGAAGTGCAGATGAAGCAAAGGTCTGCCACTAAATTCCTTCATGCAGAAAAAAGGTGCTCAGCGACATTCACTGATGCTTGCTGAATGTTTATGGAGACCAAACATTGGTTGTGAGCACAGTGGAGCAGTGGGTGGTGCATTATGCATTACAGAAGTGGTGACAGTGATGTGAAAGACAAGCCACATTCTGGATGACCATCCACAGCTGTCACACCACAAAATGAAGAATATCTCAATTAGCTCATCTGTGCAAATCAGCAGATTATGACCAAAGAGTGGTGTATGGAGCTGAACACTGACTTCAGTGAGTTGGGAACAACGATGGTAGTGTTGGAACATTGTGAAGTTTGCTCCATATGTGTCCCACCAGTGCTCACCCAGGAACAGAAAGAACACTGTATGCAAGTTTTTCAGGACCTATTGAACCAATATGAGGCTGAAGATGGCAGTTTCCTGAATCGCATCATTGCTGGTGACAAAACATAGCATCACCACTATGAGCCAGAGTCAAAATGGCAGCCGGTGGAATGACAGTGTTTGAATTCTCCATTGAAGAAAACGAAATGGTGCAGACTTATAAATGCAGCATGCAGGCTTGCACAGTTCATTGCTGGTGAAAACGTGAAGCAGTGGTGATGCCTTTGTTGAAGAAGTGTTTTATATGCTGAGAAATTGTTCTATCAAATAGCGTTATTGCGCTCTTTGTTGTTGTTTCCATGGAAATAAATAGGCATTACTTTTGGAGTGACCTACATACATAACGGATGAGAAATGTGTGCAGTTTGTGTGCATGTCATTTTCTGGCATAACTTTGTTTCTTGCTGTCTTATTAACACGTTCCATTTAAAAATATATATATAAATATCCAAACATTTTGTAATAAAAGAGCTTTCTAACTCCTCGTATATATAGTTTGAAGTTTGACCATTTCCAATAGATGTTGCTGTTGACTCCTAATGTACCATAGCTTCATTTGCTTGATCTACCTTAATCCAGCAAATAACAGCACGTTTTCATATTCAGGAGGATACTCTCCAGTGTATACATCTCATGAAAGCTAAAACGCTATTGTAATGATCCATAATGAATAATTTTCCTTGTGTTTGTTTGTGAGACGCTGGTAGAGAAAGCTCTTATGTTGAGTTCTCCCTGAGGTTAGAAGGAAGGGTTGATTCTTGAAGTGCAGTAGGCATTGAGGCAGACCTGTAAGTGGATTATAGGGAAGCAATAAAGTGTGATAGTGGATGAAAACAAGCCTAGTTTTATGTCAATTAATACCTATCTTTATGTGTTTCACTTTTTGAAGAATTAAGATGTGTAGAATGTCTGAAATAAGTACTGAGACAGATTATATTGTTTAGAAGAAGACTATGCACAAAAAGAAGAAGTGAAATGAAGGAGTAATTAGTAATAGTTGTTTAAAGTAACGTGTGAAATCTTTTCATTCTTTTTCTCTGCTGTTCAGATGTCCTTTAAAAACCTGTTTTCCTCATGTTAAGTAGGGGATGGCTTGAATCAATCCATACATAGTTCAAAAGTTTTTTTAAAATAAAATATGAAAAATACATTATTATTTTCCCCTTAAAAGGAATTTTTACTGTATTTATTATATATAAATATTTTATAAATTATAGTTTTGAATTGTATTTTGTACAACTTCATCTTATGGTAAGAGGTTATATAGAAAGTTCCCCTGCCTAGACTATTCCAGGAAAAATATGTTACTGTTTGTCTGCTTCTGACTGAATGAGAGTAGGTTCTGATCTTTGCATGAGCACTTAATTTGTAATCTTGTTTTGATCAGATTGGTTTCTTAGCTTTGGGAACTCAAAGCAGAAGTGTACTGAGCTGTTTCTTGATGAAGGGCAGCAGCAGCAGTAAGGGGGCAGGACTGTTTGCCAACAAAGGCTGCCCCAGGACTTGAACAGGCACACAACTGGTGTGCAAGGTCTCTTCTCTCTGTGTTTCTCCAGATTACAATAAATATTTAAAGTCTTATAAAGTTCACAGTGCAGAGTTTCCAGATTCTTCAGCAGTTTTGTATTTGGTCCTTTTTTCTTTTTTTTTTCTGTAGTCGTAAAGCTCTTTAGTATTCACATAATCTTTCATCACAGCCTATTGCAGCTTTTAAAAATAGAAGTGTTGTGCATAACCTTCATGATATCACATCTTTGTAATTAAAATCCTTGCAAGATTTTTTGACACTCACTTCCAGTTTAATTTTCAGAGCAACCCTGAGACCTCTACGTGTTCTGAAGCACTGAGCAGTGTCTCTGCTGTTGGCAGGGCTGACTCTACATAGGCAGTGATGTAGGGCTGTTCTCAGTCTGGAATGAGATACTGTGGTTAGAAAACAAAAAAAAATCTAAACCATCTACTTAATGCTTGGCCCTGGTCAGAGAAACAATTGGACGTTATGGACTGCAAGTGAAAGAAGTATGTTGCTATGTTGAAAAACTTTGTGCTGTGGTAATCCATCCATGAATTGCAGGTTTCTTGCCTCAGAAAGGTTACAAAGGAACTGCAAAAAGTGCAGAAAAGGGATGTGGGTGATCAAAGGTCTGGACAGGCAACTGGAGAAGAAATTATTCTTCGGTAGACTTTAATCTGGAAAGGTGATGATTGAGGGGGAAGTATGATAGCATGGAGTCGTGAGAGGCTTGTAGAGGTGAATAGGGAACTGTATTCCTGCTCACTGTATTGTCTAAATAAGAACTGCATTATAAGAACTAAAGAAAACTTGCGGTTGGTATCTTAAAAAATGACAAAAACAGATGCAACTTCCTGTAGGGTTAAGTTCAGGGTGTGTGAGTTCTCCAGAAGGCTGGACAAGTTCATGGAAGAAAACTCCATTGAGATCTATTTCTGTTCAATAGAACTGCTTCTGGGTTGAAGTCCTTGGGCTGTGAATTCCTGGAGGCTGGAGAGTGTTCTGTGTACCTGGTTTGAGCTGTAGGATTGCAATTGCCAAAGTGCTGTAAATGGGTTGTTGGGCTAAACAGGCATCTAGTACGTGTGGGAACCTTTTAGTATGTTAAGCTTTTAGCTATTAACTATAGGAGGTTGTCTTCCCATTCCTACTTCTGTGTGAAACCAGATTATCTTTAATGACTTAAACTGACTGACTTCTTTTCTGAAGGAACAGTATTTCTTTCTTAAATTAGCAGATTAAGAGTAAGCAGTGCTAATTTTGATTTACGAGGGTAATTTTCTGTCTGTGCTGATTATTTGATTGGATTCAAATGTGCTGATGTTAATGGGTACATGAATTACATACAGATCAACAGACGTTCTGAGAATTGACAAACAATTTTTGCCATAAAGTTCCTATTCAAGTTCTCACTCTTAGTTGCAAGTAGAGTATTTAATAATAAGCTCTTCTTCAGCCCTTTAACTCCAGCAGGGATTATATGTGATCACTGACATAAGTGCATGAAGATTTATTCCCAATTTTATAAATCTCAAAATTTCCCATCCAGTTTCTAAAACCTAAACTAAAAAGCCATTATTACTTGAATGTTTTAAAATTGAAGCTATTCCACACTTTCAATCATTCTTGTTACTTTTTCAGAATATTTCCCAATTTCTATTTACTTCAATCACCTCCCTTCCCTCCAAGACACAAACTGAATATTCTTCAGCATTTAGAATCATAGAATCATTTGAGCTGGAAGGGACCCTTAAGGGTCATTTAGTCCAACTCCCCTGCAGTGAACAGTGACACCTACAGCTCCATCAGGTGCTCAGAACCTGATCCAGTCTGACTTTGGATGTCTTCGGGGATGGAGCTTCTACCACCTCTCTAGGCAACCTGTGCCAGTGCATCATCACCCTTACTATAAAAAAACAAAACAAAAACAACCACCTTTTTCCTTATATCCAGTCTAAATCTCCCCTTTTAGTCTGCTGGCTTTCTCCTACCTTTTAATTCAAATGATGCCACAGAAGTAGTTAATCTTCTGGAATGTTAGCTGGTTCCACTGTGAGTAAAATTATCAATCCTTTATCCTCCATGGCCCTAACCTGACTGCATCAGCAATTGGTAATTCTCACCTACTGCTCTGTAGGCTTTTTTTTTTTTTCCATTATCAGTATCACAGTGCTTGCACCTTGGACGTGTTTTATTTAGTTCTTTTCCTGTAATCCATTTGTAATTTTGTAATACTACTTTACTTACATACGTGCGTATGCACACAGTGGGTAACTCCAGAAGTAATGCCTCCTATTTATTTGCATAGAAACTACAATAGATACGATGAGCAGGGCATAACTATTTGATAGTGTTTTATAGCTGAGAATTTCTTCCAATTTTTAACATGCTTATGGCCACTAGCCATGCATTTTCACTGGTGATGAGCTGTGTGCTGCACATGTAAGAACCTGTAGCCAGTAGATGTGACCCTGATGAAATGCATCACCCACAACTTCATGGTACTCACATCTACTGTTGGTTCTCCATAAACACTCAGCAAGTGTCCATAAATGTCAATGGGTGCCATTTTTCTGCATGGAGGAATTCAGTTCTGCACCTTTGCTTTATATGCTCTTTCATGTCAGATGCAATTTTGTCAGACTGTCCCTCTGCTGCTATGTGGCACACAGCAACAACATGGAATACTGCCAGTATCTGCCTCTGATGTTGTGGTCCATTGTAATAACATAGGAGGTATTACTCTTGGAGCATCTCTCATATATATAAACTAATAAATAAATGTGTCATTTGTGTTAGAAATCTCAGCACTTTGCTCTCCATGCTGAATCGTGATATAAGAGAAGAAACGTGCCTGCTCACAGGAGATATGTAGTTGATTTTGAGCCCTGGAGAAGAGGAAGGGAGGGAGGAGGGTGATAATCATGTTCCAGTGTAACAGGGCAGCTCATTTGCAACTGCTGCATGCCCCAAGGCTGGCCAGAGTGCAGCTCTGCAGCCTTCCTTCCATCAGCACAGCCAGTTGCTTACTCACAGATGGCTCCAAGAGGCACCTTCAGACCTTGTGAGCAGGAGAGTGTGAGTGACACATCTTCCTAACACAGGATACTTTGCAAGTCTAGAATCTGGTGCATCTTTTGTGATTTAGAAACTGTGGGGAAAAATCCTGACCATCCCATAGACATTTTAAATGGATCATTTGGAATTTAAGCATTATCAATGAAGGCATTCACCCAAAGTGATTTGTTCCTATGTCTTCTTTTTTTTTCTTTTTGGTGTTAAAGCTACATTAAAGCAAAAGCTCACACCTTCCAGACTTTGTGCCTGTCGCTCTAATTAAGAGAAGCCTGGCGATTTACTGTTCCTGAAGCTGTCAAGGCAAAGAGAAAGCATGTAAAAAAATAGATACTGAAGGAAATCTGAGATCTTTACTTTACAGAACGGGAGTTATTGATGGTCTGGCTGAGATTTTACTGTGACATTAACACTCTTCTGCCAAATAACGGTGGTGTATCTCCTGCTCTCATCTGAATAAATATTGATGTAAGAACGTGGCAGTTGCTGACTGTACATTTATTGACCAACTGCATTTTGATGACTAATGTAATAAGTATCTGTGTGCTTCACAATAGCGCTTGCAAGGGAATATTGGATGTCTGTGAATGGCTTCTGGCTGGCAGAGGTTCCATTTTATGCTTTTGAACTCTGATCATTCACCTGGAAATTTGTCTGAGTTCAGTCATGTGTAATGCATTCCTTATGTTAGTGTCTTCTCAGAGAGTTCCTGTTGAGGGATGATAATTGGATTTTAGAGTGTCGATCTTCCCCAAAATAATACAATTTGAACCTTAAATATTCTGCTTTTTACTTTGTTTTTAATTAGTCAATTACTCAGTGGCTTATGTTACTTGATTGATAAATATACTTTGTGTTATGAAGTGTTTTTATAGGTAAGTTTGAAAATCACTGTTATGCTAAAATAGATCCATTGTCAAACATATGTAAAAAGATTAAACCTGCAATGATCCAGACTTAGTTTACCCACTGTAACTTCCTAATTATAACTGTAAACAGTAGCATAGTCTCAAGGAGTCAGCTGATATTTTTTCAACCTCCTTTTTTCCTTCTAGGTTTGTCTTTGAGTTCCCTTGTGCCCATTACAGGGTTCAATTCCTACCCCTTGCTTGAATTCAGCAAGCTGTCCTTTACTGTCCATATGGCTGCAGAAATTAAGACTGTGCCCTAGAATGGTTTCCTTTTTTTTTCCTTTTTTCTTTTACTTGGTTGCTTTCAAACTCCTGCCTACCAACTGAAACAATAATCTGTATGAACATCGTGGTGTTAAACATGGTGACTGACAGCTTATGCTCTGCATTCTGAGAAACTTACATTCATCTCTCTGGCAGCTGTGTAAGCTGTGCTTGGTGGATGACATTGCTTCTAATTTTCCGTTGCAATGTCAGGTGATTAGATATCAAGCTTGGAATTAAATTGTGTAAAAGGACAAAACATATTTCTCTGAGGTACTCTACTCATTTGAGTAAAGTAAGCAGCAAGCAAAGGGAGGTGCACAGAGGCTAGTAGTTCCTCTCATTGCTGTGGAGAGCTGAGGACTATTCTGCAGGCAGTCTATTATTTACATCAACTAAATATTGCAAAGTCCCACATTTGTTTGCCCTGCAAGAAGTTCTGGAGCAGGATTTACATTCAGGGCACGTAGCTATCTTTAGGGCTCACATCTGGATGGCACTGCAGGAGCATATTGCTGAAAGCAAACAGAGTAGTGGTTCTGATGGTAACAATGGAGTCTGAGAAAATGCTGGATGCCTGAATAAGATGCCATTAAAAAAGGGGGAGAGAGAGGGATGTCTAATGCAGTCCATTTAATGTAGAACTCTCCAGAGAGAGAAGTGGGGATTATTCCTGCTGCCCTCCTTATTAAAGACTGGTAGAGATGATGCTCGTTGGGTGAATGGCATCTCCGTAACAGGAGCTCTGTTACTCATGAATACATTTCTAATTATATCTTAATGATCTCAGCCACAAATAGGAAAACAAAAATCTTTGTCTCCCAGAGTGGTTACCTTATTGGCTGCAGGATTGGCAAGGCGTAGGTTATCCATCTCCTCGCACTAATCCCGGGGGACTTCATTGTGAGCAATGAGACTTGTTTATGATGGCGAATTAAATTGCTGTAAAAGGTTATTTCAACAGACAGTTGGGAAATCATAATAAAATAATTTAGTAAAAATGGGAGCTAGAGTATGCTTAATGAAACATGATTAGATTTAATTTTCTTGCTATTTCAATCATTAAAGGTACATTATCCTTTCTCAGACCTCATTTGGGCTCTTTGCCACAGACCCACTCTCAAAGTTGCATGTTCCATTAGGGTATGAAAATGGCTAATAACACCACTCTCCTTCTCTGCTTTTTTTTTTTTTTTTTTTTTTTTCTATTTTTTTCTATTTTTTTTTTTTATCTTAAAGTTTCATTTACCATTTTGTCTGATATATTTTAGCTCTTTTCCTCTTTCAGCCTTTAAGTTCCTCTCACATCTATTGTACACGTTTTTCAGTGAGAATAGCTGTTTGTGAGGGTAGTTGGAGTGAAATGAAGTAAAACACTAATGTCATAACCGTAATTACTTTTAAATGAAGTATGACTAATTAAAATTTAACTCTTTTGTTTATTACAAGCACCTAACAAAATCAATATATTAGTGAGCTCATATGAAACGTGTTTCTGTGCTATCTTACTGCAGTAGTGCAATTTGATATATATATATATTTTATATTCTTTCCTATTATAGTGCAGAGGGACATTGTGTGACATTGTATATGGGATAAAATTTCTGTCTGGCCCCTAGTGATAATAAAAGCAATTCCTGATGGTATTTTATGTCTCTCTCTTAGCATCAAAATGCTACTTTGATCTAAAAGCATCCAGCTCCTTTCAGGCTGTGAGCTCATATGGGAATAAAATTACCCTGTCTGTAGATAGCGTGGGCAGAGCAGTAGCATCTCCCTTGTGGGGAGCTGGTCCTGGTTCCGTGGTTTTCAAGACGTGAATGTGGTGTTGGAAGGAGGAGGTTGTAGGGTTATGTGTTTTGTGATATTATTCCAATTAGGATGTAGGTTTTTCTGATGAAATCACCTTGAGCTCAAGGTCAGATTTATGCACAAAATGTTAGGGATGCAGATAGTGGAGAGAGAGTTCGGTTAATGAGGAATGTCTCAGGGGAAGGGCTCAAGTGCAGACCCTTGTTCAGAACCACCCAGAGGGAATGGTTTGCAATGGATCTCTCAGGCTCAGAGAAAACATTTTCACAACCAGGCATGATGTTTTAATTGCGTCTCTCACCATCTCATACTGCAGTTGTGTTTATTAAATTTTTCTTCTTAGCACAGGCTTTTAGGCTTTCACTTATAATGTGGAGAAATAGAATCATAGAATGGCCTGAGTTGAAAAGGACCACAATGATCATCTGGTTTCAACCCCCCTGCTACGTGCAGGGTTGTCAACCACCAGACCAGGCTGCCCAGAGCCACATCCAGCCTGGCCTTGAATGCCTCCAGGGATGGGGCATCCACAGCCTCCTTGGGCAACCTGTTCCAGTGCGTCACCACCCTCTGTGTGAAACAAAAGGTCTTCAGTCTTGTACGCTTTGTATGAGACTGTGATCCACTGTGGGGTGCAGATACTGTGAGAAGTTAGGGAGTGTCTCAGTGTGGACACTGAGGTGTAAATGTGTTCTGAAATGCTGAACATCAGAGGAAATGGGAAGTCTGGCTCTGTTTTGAAATGTCACAGACTCTCACATGATACACGTGCAAATATCGCTAAACTCATTTCACTTGAGTGTTGTGCATCATAGTTAAAATAACTGACAAGAAAATGTGTGTATGTATGTACATATATGCATATATTATAAGCATTTTGTTTCTTTCTTTCTTGTAAAGCAACAGACGTCAATTCTCTCATAATCATTAAGTATTTGTTGACTACTGAAAAGAACAAAGTAGAGGGGCAAGAAAAGCTCACATTCCTTGGTGCGTGAAGAAACCATGTCTGCAGTGCCTTCTTAGTGTATCTATCTCCTGTATTTCCAGGAGTAACGTCCTGAACGATGACCAAAAGCAGGAAGGTTTGTGAGTGCAACCTGTGCTTGGAAGACAACGTGCTTTGATGACTGGAGTATCTCTGTATCATTACTAGAATTTGTTTTTGTAACCTGTACCAAATTTCAAACCTGGATACCTGAAGTTCATTTATTGAATCGATGCAGTAGGCACCTAAATAGATATTCACTGGAGTGAGTGGAGTGAGAATATGAAGAAAATTAAAATAAATCATTTGTAGATTGCCTTGGAAAGATGTGCAGATTAGAAGAGGAGTCCAACAAATTGTTTATAACAGTAATAATAAAAAGCAGAAGAACTTCCTCAGGGAAAAAACGAGGCTTGTTTTGAAGAGTTTCCTATTTGGCTGATGTTATTCATTCTTGAATCTTGTATGGGAGATTAAAAAATGGATCAAAAGGGAATAAGTTATGGGTAAGAACATATGTGGCAGCAAGAAGTTTACTTCCTTTTAAATCATGGCAGCTGATAGTGCTTTGCAAATGCTTTTAAGCAGAATTGTTATTACTTCCTTGTATTCTTGTAGATCTGAGTTAGGACCAGCTTTTAAACCCAAAGTTGTACCCTTACTCCTCTTTGAAGTGTAGCAATTGACTCAGAACCGGGTGAGAGTTTTTGGAAGTGATGCTTAGTTTATGTTGGGCTATACACAGAGTGCTATGATAGTACCAAGGAGCAGCAGCTGACTGTGTCGGGCTGTGAGAATATCTGTGCCACGAGTTTTGCAAACTGGTCAAGATTACCACCATGGGAGCAAGACTTAGGCAACAAAATTCACTGTGCTAGGCCCTATTTGTTTACTTAGCAAAGCTGTTTTTATTTTCTGCCTTTTCTTCCTAGGTGACTTTTAGTGCTTTATGTCTGTGAGTTATATATCATAGTAGCTGCTTTGTGGAAACGTGGATGTTGTCACTGGTTACTAAATGCAGATACCCTTTTAAGTTGATAAGAATAGTAATCTATTACCACGTATGTATACGATTATAAACTCTATGTTGAAAGTTGGATTTGATTATTATTTTTATCCTTGTTAACTATCATTTCTTTCTCTATTTAACTTTCTTCTCATCAGTTTCTGTTTAGAAGCTTTTTCACAGTCAGCATTACTAACGGACCACTGCTAGCTAAGGAAACAGTTGTTTTCAAATATCAATGAATTCCAGTGGCTGGACAGTATAACTTCTGTGGCTGAGGCTATAAATCCAGACTGCACCTTCCAGCTGTTCACAAGTGTGGCTCTTGTGTCTCTGATAGCAATGAGGTTTCTGGTCCCTGTGATCCCTGCAGTCTTTTAGCCGAGATTTCACAAATGATTTTTTTTGTAATCTGACACTGAGATGTCAAAAACACTTCATGTTGTCCTCAGTTTAAAGACACGTGTGCAGTGCACATGGGAGGGCTTTAATCAGAAGTTCCACTGTGGAACCGTGTATTACACACGGTTAGGACTAGTATAAATTCTAGTCTCGACTTCAAATTCTGAATCTTTGCTCTAGTACAATAATTCAAGTGGGTTCAGATTGTTGATTTTTCACTATCACCCCAGATCTTTTTCCTTAGGCTGCTTAGACACAACTTGGCGGATGATGATGATGATTCATCTTTGAGTTGAACAAGCACCAAATAGCACTGTGACACATGGGGTGTAAAAAGTATTTGTGTAACATATATACTGTTTACCAGCCTTAACTTGAGGTGGTTGAGAGTAGAGTTGATATACTGCAAATTTATGGAGGAAGAAAATCCAGAGTTTCCACAGAACCTTTCCCTGTATTTCACAGAGATACTGTAATACACACACAAAAAAATATTTTTAATTTCCTGGATTTATAAATATTTCATAATTTGATTACAGTGAAGATTTTCTAATGTTTATGGCCCTAAATTTGCTAATTCAAACACCCCAAACACTTACTTGATCTTACTGAAGCTTGTTTTCGCTGTTAAGTCTTCTGAAAACAATAGTGCTGAAATGGAGGAGATGCTGTAAACCTCCTGCAGTGTCAGCATGAAGGGAGAGGACTGATGATTTGAAAGGGAGTTGTTATAACTTATGTGTTGGGCCCTGGCAGAAGGTCGTCTTCCCTTGACTGTGGATATTAAAGAAAAGTCATGCCAAATAAAATCTCTCTGTGATACTTCTGTGGGGTATGTATGAATTTCGTTCTTCATTAAATAACTTTCTTGTTGAGAGTTGATGCTACACTATAATGATACAAGAAGCACCATGATGATAAGTAGTTGTTTAGCAATTTTCTACTGATGCTTAACCACTGTTCTATTAGATGTAGCTTTCATATACAGCTAGCAAACAGTTTATAATCTCTCTTGCTTTGTCTACATAGTACCATAGTGTGATTATAGCTTGCTCAGACCATAATTGCTTGTCTGTCTTAGCCCACAGCTAGAACATGAAAGAAATACACACTGTCCTGTGTGGTAATAGTGCTAGCAGCATTTCTTTTCAGTACTTCTGCCAGTCAGTTCACTGAGAAACATTGTTTGCCCTCACCTGTTTCCTTTCTGGTGGCTTGGTGCTTGGAAATTGGCTAACAGGAGGTGTGGTTTGCTGCTGTGAGAGTACCTTGAGAGGGAGGGGCTGGGAGCTGAGTTTGGTAGAACATTGGTGCATGCAGCATATATCCTTAGGGCTGAGCGAAGTACTGATTGCTCGTAGTTTGAATGCTAAACATGTTTGTTTTCTAAATACACCCCTCTATGAAAATGCAAAGCCCTGAGGAACAGGTGTCTAGGATTAAAAGGGCTGCCTTGAAAAGGTAGAGAAGAAGTCAGAATTTACCCAGAGTCTTTCAGACTAGATATTAAGATAACTCCTAAATTCAAAATTCTTACAGAAATGAAGAAATAATTATATTACAGAATCACAGAATTGCAGGGGTTAGAAGGGACTGCAAGAAGTAAGAGTCCAACACCCCTGCTTAAGTAGTTTCCCTACAATAGGTCACACAGGTAGGTGTCCAGGTGGGTCTTGAATATCTCCATAGGAGACTCCACAATCTCTCTGGGCAGCCTGTTCCAATGCTTCGTCACTGTTACCATACAGAAGTTCTTCTACATTTGTATGGAAGTTTTGGTGTTCAAGTTATAGGCTGCTGCACCTTGTCCTATCACTACACACCACCAAGATGGGCCTGTCCTCATCTGTTTGCCTCTCACTCCCCTTTAGATATTTATAAACATTAATAAGATCCCTTCTCAGTCTTCTTTTCCCCAGGTAATAAGATCGTCATCTCAGTAACAGAATATTCAGCAGATGTTTCCTTTCATTGGAACAGCTCCTTATTTTTTCAAGTTTAATGTGATTTGAATTAAAAAAATTATCAGTGTTTTCTCTTGCTTTTACTATGTAAGGGTGAATTTATGGAAAAAAATGTACTTTGAACTAAATAGTACTTAAAGAGCAGAAAGCATAAAACAAAGGGTAAAATAAAAACTTGCGTATGTAAATATACCTTTCCTGCTGTGATTGACATCTTCCCTCAACTAAACTAAGTTCATGTAGGAAAATGCATCCTTTCCACATTCAAACAGGTTCAACTTCTCTGTGTTACTTTGTCAGCCCGTGACTTCACACTCAACACCTTTTTCTACTGCACCGCTGAGTTTTAAGGTAGTCTGTGAATGTGAAGAGTGATATATTCAATTTGAGATTAAGAACAATGGGTATTTTCCCTTTTCTGCTTTTAAAGAAAAAGTCTACTTTTTTCTTCTTTTTTCCTTCTTTATTTTTTTTTTCCCAGTTGTTAAGGAAAATGTAGCTGGTATTTCAGCCTCGATCTTGCACACCTCCATGGGCGGTATAATCACAGAGTCATTTTCAATTTCTGTCTTGACTACTAATTTAGCAATGAGTTAGGTATAGAGAAGTGAGTGGGCTCCAGGGGAGAAAAGACAAGTGATCTGTTCCTTTAAAGCTAATGATGGATTAGGGGACTCAGAGGATAGGAGACCAATGTAGAAATCCATGGGGAGTCCAGTTTCAGCAGAGATTTGAAACATTTTCTGTGTCTGACACGAGTTTCTTATTTTAGTGCCCTATCCTATATTTCCTAATCAGGATTTGTCTCTTCTTGTAACTTAAATTAAAGATTCTATTCTGAACACTTCATAACTTTCCCAGTCAAAAATTTTAATATGATCCTTTGGATAAGTCTAATGAATCTGTGTTCTTCAAATTGATAACGTCGTTAACAAATTCCCCAAACTCATGTAAGCTTCTTGCCTTTGACAGCGTCAAGGAGGCTGTCATTTACATCAAAGCAAGGTCTGTGTGGAAAAGGAACATCAGTTGATTGGTATCTGTCTGTTTTCTGAAGTTGTTTGAGAAGTAACTTTGTATTGATGCTGAAAATGTAAGTCTGAGAAATGAATATTTTGAAATGAAAGCTTCTTGGTGTAAGGGCTTGTTGCAGCTCCCAAGTGAGTTTGCGGATCAAACATGTTGCTGAGACTTGAGAGTCTCCATGGCTTTTACAAATATAGGATACTAAATATGGCATTACTGCTTTGGTGGTGTCAGTTACTTTTAGAGGGATTCTTTGCTTCAAAGCATGAGCACTTCCAGAGTGCCAGGATCTTCCTTGATAGGAGAAAGTGTCATCCTCTAGAGTAGGATATCCATGTTGATTTTTTCTCCACACTCTTCAGAGCCAGTTTTTCTTTTAAAAGCTTTGTTCACAAACACTGTCTTTAATGCTTAGGAGGTTAATTGCTATAGTCCTTTCTAGATCATGAAGAAAATTATGTTCTTGTAGGAAATTCTGACTGAGTTTCTTTGATGTAAATAAGTTTGGCACTACTTGCAGAGAGGAATCTCAAACCCTCTCTGTTGATGGTCAAGAACTTTGCCATTGAGAACATGTTCTCCTTTCCCTTCATTTTTCAGAACCAGAAAGAGAAGCTTTAAGGTGTTGTGGATGCTCTGTAGGAAGAAGAAGGGCATGTAGTTTTGAGATTTTCTCTGCAGAGTTGCTTTTCACCTCATCTGTAAACGTGAATGTAGGATTGCATGGCTGGTTATTGTGTAGCAACAAAATTCATCCTGTGCCTTTGTCCAAAATATTAGGCTGAAGATTGTACATTAAATTTACTGAATCAGATCAGTAGTTTCTGTGCTCCCCTCCTGCACCCCCATCACAATTTGATTCAGTGAAAGTGATTAACAAACTTCAACACCATAGCTTTGTTATTGGTGTTCAAAACCAGGTTGGATGGGGCCCTAGGCAGACTGATCTGGTGCAGTTGGCAACCCTGCAGCAGGGAGGTTGGAACTTGATGATCCTTGAGGTCCCTTCCAATGTAGGCCATTCTATGATTCTGTGATTTCTTTTTTCTTTCTATTTTCTTTCTCTCCCTCTCTCTCTCTTTCTTTCTCTCTGTCTCTCTCTCTCCTTCTTTCTTTCTTTTAGTAAATGTAGTTAGGATGTGGTTCACTTCTGCAATTTTCACCTTTCAATGGGTTTCACGTATGAAAAATCAAACCTCCTCCTTGTTATGTCCTTTTTCTTCCTAACTCACATTCATGGCTCATATGTAGGCTTGGGAAAAAGAGTCCCTGTACAGTTAATCACTCAGATTACACTGAATGAACAGTGCTGCTGTGGAGCACTTACATTTAATTACATCATATCTGCAAAAGTAGCATTTAGAGCCTTTGTTTCTTTAGATTCTTAGTTGAATGAGTTGAAGGCATGTATGTGAAATCTCACAAATTGGTAACTTCTTACCACGATTGCTATCTGATCTTTTATCTAAAATATGATTAAAATACTGTAGTCTACCTACACTGCCATAATATACTAGAAGGAAGAGAAACGATAGCTTTAAGCTATAGTATCTTAGTTTCATACTCCCACCTTGCTAATTCATACCCTCTTACTGAACTGGCTTTAAAAAATACTTCAACTTATGTCTTTTGTTAACATACAACCCTTCAAAATGAGAATGAAAAGTTTAATGGCCTAAACGCAGCACAGTCCCATTTGAAAAGCCTGATTTATCTTCTGTGGTTCTTTTTTTATACTAGTATTTCCTTGTTATGCCCTTGATATTTTATAGCTGTCCTTTTTAAGCACTGAAGCAATTAGTTTTGAGAAGGCTGATTCTTCAGGGTCCAGTGCTTTCCTGCCTTTCATTTGCCGAAGCTGTACATTTTAATGAAGTTGTTTCATCTGTGTTGCCAAACACTAGAATTTCGCTGCTTCAATTCTAATTATCTTTGCTGGCAAATGCTATGTTTTATTAAAGCTGTCAAGTGCTCTGTTCATTAAATATCCAGCCTGTGGTGCTGTGCACATAAATTAGATCAGCTTTGCTCCTTGATAGATTATAAAGAAGTTACGTTTTTTTTATAGACCTTTAAAAACTACTCTAGCAGCAACCAGAATATGACTTAGGTAAGTAAAGTATACCTGTAGCTTCTTGAAACCCAGCATCTTGTCTCAATTTATCTGTGATACATACTTGAAAACTCTAGTATTCCAGCTGAGTACACTTCTTATAAGATTATTTTATTCATTAAGAGACTGTTTTGCTTCCACAGTATACATTTACGTCTTGAATGCTAGTCTGTATGTATTTAGGGTAATGTAGATTTTTGTTGTGTATGTTTTAGTACAAGTAACAACTTCACTGTCAGTCTTTCACTAGGGAGTTGTGTAGTGTAATCTTCACTAAAAGCAAAGTTGGCTTCATTTTAACATGAGTAACCTGGTAAATGCAAAAGATTGCTATCGCAAACAACTACCAACTTTATTCTTATGATCACATATTTCAAAGGGAAATTCTACTAGAAAATGTTTAATTCAAGAATATATGAAGCAGTAGCAAATTCTTGCAATGAAAATATGAGTCATCTCTTATTTTGGCACATCTAGAGTATTTTGTTTTTATTAATTCCATATTTTCAATGTATGTGTGTATAATTGGGTTGAATAACACATTGTCATTTAATTACTGTTTTTGTTGTATTTATGGAAGGTATTGTGTTCTGAATGTTCTTTTTGAGAGTTAAGAGGATACTGTGATGATAGATTAACAGGTGAATACGTTGGTCTTTGCAATAAATGTTTTTCTTACCTTTCAGCTATCTGTAAGCAATAAGCTCAAATTTATTTTTAGTATTATTTCTTTATGGTATCTCTTCTCTATTTTCCTGCTTTATCTTCTGAAGAATGTGGTGTTTATGCTTTCCAACATAGCTTTCAAATATATCTGGCTGTATTTAAAACATTCATAGGAATATAGGGGTCATTAATGACGTCTCTAAATGCTATGTTAAGTGAACAGAACTTTGGAGATCCTGGATATATTCTTCTAGTGTTTGGTAGGAAACTGCACTCTTATCATTTGCCATGATAACACTTTGAAGAGCTCTAGTAGAAAGAGAAAATTCTTAGGGCCTTAAGTTGAATAGGAGGCTGGGAATGCTTATATATTTCTTCATCCTTTAATACAGTATGCCTTATCATGTATGTTTCATGGTATTTATAGTAAATAATTGCATTTAATTTTGGTTTCTGAGTGCAGCAGCAGAAATTAATTCCCTCAAAGCAAATGTCTGAGCCTCTGCCTATAAAAAAATCCTTCGACTGATAAATGTTTAAAGGAAAGCATTGGTTTTTCACATAGCTTGACCCTTTATACCATTGTAACAGTACTTTTTGAAGAGGCACTGAGTACACACTTTACAGTATCCTAAATTTCACTAGGCTGGGAAAGAAATTAAACTCAGAAGATTCTTGTTTAAACATTTCTTATGGCCACAGGTAGGGATTTGGGTAGCATGGCTTCTTATAAATGCAGTGCTGTTGCTTAGTCATGAACCTATGTAGAAAGTGGCTTATAAAACTACGGATGTCATTCATTAGTTGACTTGGAGTGAAATCTTGGAAGAATAGTAAAACGTGTTGCTTGTGATTGCTGCTGGCTGGCAGTCAGTCAGGCTAATTCTGCAGAAGCTGTGGCACTTAGATGATCAATAAAATTTTCCCAAAGTAGGATAAATTTCTGCTGTGTTCAAGAATATATCTCAGACAGAAGGCCATAAGTACCTGAGCAGAGAGCTGCAGAAGATAAACATCCTGGTCACTGGCATTCATCTTCTAAGGAAACTTTCAGGGAGGAGGTTTGTTCAACTGTACTCGAGGACTGAAGTCGCTTTTGTCATCAGAGATACTTCACTGAACTTTAGACCAATAATCTTCTGTCTTGTTCAACTTCAAATTTGAGCTTTTTTTCAAGGGACTACTTTCAGGATATGGCTCAGAAGATACAGCATGTTCTGTGGCAGTGAAGTAATCAAGTAATGTCAGTATGTTAGAGATTTGATTGGGCAGGGGAGCCTGGATGTGAAGATTCGTGTAAAAAAAAAAGCTGCAATATGTGAAATAGAACTTTTTATTAATGTTGTTTTCACTTTGGATGTATACTTCTATTAGGATGTTAGTCTGAAAAATTTCCTGAGCCTCCTGGGGAGATTTTAAATGCATTCAGGTTGATATTTATATCTAGACTCAGATTTGGAAGAGCTTGTCCTATTTTGGATATTTGGAAGCGATGTGAGTTATTACTGTGCCTAGTATGAGTAAATAAATGCTTTGTTCTCACTGTCTCATCCACTCCTTTCAAGCTAAGCATGTAGGTGTGTTACGTACAGCAACAGCAAAAGAGTCATAGAATTGTAGAATCTTTTGAGTTGGAAGAAACCCTTAAAGGCCATCTAGTCCAACACCTCTACAGTGAACAGGGGAACCGACAGCAAGATCAGGGTGCTCACAGCCCCATCCAGCCTGACCTTGAATCTCTTAAGGGATGGGGCTTCCACCACCTCTCCGGGCAACTGTGCCAGTGCATCACCACCCTTATTGTAAATAAAAGCCTTCTTACTTATGTCCAGCCTAAATCTGCCCTTTTCATTTGAAATTTATTTAGCGATCCTGAGAGCTTGCTTGCTATTTGTGTAGTCTTGGAATTATATCACTGAAGCAATTTTCAAGCATAAGAAAGACATGATGGGAGTGATGTAAGTAGTTATAGAAAAAGACACCTGGTGTGTATTATGGAATTAATGTTATACATTTGACAGTGTACAAAAAGTTACAAAAGTAAGTTTTATGGCTTATTCTCAGTTATGAAGCTGAAACTGATGAGTAAAATTAATACTATTACTAAAAGAAATATTGTATAAAGGGAAATGTTCTGAATATGTAGAGATTAGAGACTGATAAGACTCAGTAGTGTTTTAAAAAGTCCTGACATTTTACACCTAACTCTGAATTCTTCTGATTAAAAGGAAAGGGGAAAAAGTTTTGGCTGAAATTTTTTATATTTGGCTGCAAGAAGTTGATATTTTTAAGTTTTCTGGTATTTAAACATTGAAACTCAAGGGACTGAGAGAGAAATGCTTTTGTGTTACTTCATTTTTGGAAGGAAGTAGTCTTTTACTAACCTTTCAGAATAAATACTAGATATTTTTTATTTTTTAATCGCAGGAACACCAAGACAACATACTAGGGAACACGATGCAAACTGCAGTTGCCTTACTGAATAACGTGGTCGCTAACAAAAGCACAAATATGATGTTACTCTTTGCAGAAGGTATGTCTTCTTTACCTTTATAGTTATTCTACTTCATACATGTTTCCTAGTCTGTTGTGTTTTCTCACACTGCATGAGATTTTTGGCCTGTATATATTTATCTTCTATAGCGACTGTTTAATAATCACTTTGTAACTGGTTGATAGCACACCCCACTTCATCTACCTCACTTACCAGTTTTGGCTGGAAGTTTAACTTCCAGAAAGCTGTTCCTCAGAGCGTGGTTATAAAATAATTACTGACTTAAAGTTTCACTTTACCTATGAAGATTGGCTTTGGAAAGGAGTGACCTAGATAACTATAGCAACGCAGAATGCAGGCATGGATTCTGCAAGTCCTTAATTTTCCCACTGTTCAAAACTGTGAGAAGTTGTTAAATAATAATTCTGGATGTCTCAAAAAAAAAAAACAGCAGGCTAGTGCTCCAGTCCAGCTGTGAGGACCGATGGGATGGAGACAAAACTAACTCTGCAGCCTTGTTTGACAAACCATTCTACATCTCATTTTCACTGTATTTTATTTTTGAAAATGCCTTTTATTTACAGCTTGGTTCTGGTTTACAAAATGAAGAGAAAGATCGTACTGTTGGAAGTCTGTGTAACTTTACTTCTACTTGTAGTTAACAAGTAACTGACAGCCAGCAGTACAGATCTATAATGGCAGTTGCACAAAATAAATCAAGGACTGATGTGATGCTACTGGCAAAGAATATATGGAATATATGGAATACTCCAGAATGAAATTTGGGTAGCTAGGCAAAGAAACAACTAAATCTCTTCTGAGTTGAGAGGAAACCTTTTAGAAGTCTACAAAAAGACTGAGGAAATCAGGGGACAAGAGGGGGGATGTCACTTCCTTAGAGTTCAGATCAGACAAGGAACCAAATGAAAACGTAACCAGTGGTTTATGTATTAACACTGATATTGCCATGCAGATTTGAAGATTTGAATCTGCATTAAAAACTCTTAAAAAAATAACAAGAATTTGAACACACACCAGCATATAAATTTGTGAAGAACTGCAGTAGTGGTTGTGTCCTCAATTTCATCATTGCCTCAGCAGATGAAGCACTCATTTAGAAAGTAAGAGATCTGGGTTCCTGTTTCTTTTTGCCCTGAAGGGCAGAGTTCCAGCAGAAACTTGACATTGTAGCTAATAAAGTTTTCCTTCCTTCTGTTTGAAACAGATCCACTCCAGATTTAGTTGTGTGAGAATCATATGCCAGAAGAAAAGGGAAATGTAAACAAGTTAGAGAGGGATGGTTTGTAGGGTTATGGTGTTTTGGTTGTTTCTCAGCAAATTGCCTATCATCCTTGAAACCACTGAAAGCTTATAGGGGGTTAGATGTAAGTGTTGCTTTTGCTTCCTCTGGGCACATGTACTGTGCATTGGGCTGGCACTGATCTGATTCTAAGCTAGCAGATCTGAGCTGCATCAGGATACATTCTTTAAGCTGCACAATGATAAAGAAAAGTTATCTCAGGCCCTACAAGCACTGTAACCACATAACTGGCATATCTTACTCAAAGTGATATGCTCTGCAATTCTGCGTGGCAAATTATGTGCAAAACTATTCAACAGCATAGCAAAACTGACACCATTTCCTAAATTTCACTTTACTGCCTTACAGAGCAAACTCCCATGTTCTTTTTTCTGCTGCTGTTAGTATGTCAGTGCTCTCTCATGTCTTATCTGCTCCAAAAATAAAATGCATCCCTTTTATCATGATAATTGCCATATGAAGGCAGTGGACTCAAAACATTATTGAAGTCTTTCATCTTTTCCTTGTGCTATGTCAAAAAAAATTCAGTAATGTGTTCAGACTATTAGTGATTGGACAACACAAACTTGAGTCACTGAACTTCAGCATACTAGGTAAAACAGCACAGAAGCCAAAAATAATCTGTTTAAAGTAAAATATCCCTGTCTTCTCCCATCCCTTTTCCTATTGGGCTGTTCTTCAGAGTACTGAAAACCTGTATTTCAGTCATTGCTTTATTGATTAAGGGCATAATTGTCAAGGGAAGAACTTCTGAAATTTGGCTAGAATGCTTGGTAAGAATGTTATGAAGCTATTGATTTCACTGCTGTAGACTGTAAGACATTTTTTGAATGGAACTGGAAGAAATATTCTTCTGCCTAAACTGAAAGGCTTTTTGTAGCTATATTTGCCAACTAAATATGTACAAGAACATATTCACTACATATACTTCACTACAAGAAAATACCTTAAACATCCTCTACCACCATCTTTGGTGTTCAACTTCATCATTTTTGAATGATTTGAGAGTGAGGGAAAAGAGCACAAGCTAATAAAATGGGCATTAAGATCTCTCTTGTAGAGGATCTTGGGGACCAAATGAAAAAGTTGAATATGAGTCAGCAGGTGCCTTTGCAGCAATGAAAGCAAATCTGGATTGCCACAGGAAATGATAACTGGAAAGTTGAGGGAAGTTATTATTATTCTATGTTCTTTACTTGTGGAATCGTATCTGGAATACTGCATTCTTTTTTATGCTTCAAAATACAGGATAGTGTGAAACAAGAGCCAAATCCAGGGAAGAGCCACCAGGACATCTGGGAGGGTTGAGCACACAGTGTGTGTATTTCCAGCATCTGTCTGCAGTATGATCTGAAGTTATTCCTTCCCAAGTACAGAACTATGTATTTGCCTTTAATGAACTGTAAGAGGTTTCTATCAGTCTGTTTCTTGAGCTTTTTGGCTTTCTGAGCTCTTTCTGAATGTTGGTCCAACCCTTCAATGCATCAACCTCTTGCCTCGTTTTGATGACTTGTGCAAACTTGCTGAAGGTGCATGTTATTCCTTCGCATTAGCACTCTTTGTTCAGGCTGTTAATTAAGGCAGTCAACATTCATGAGCTATTCTTCTATAAAAAAGAAATGGTGAATTGTGTCAGTTTCCCTTATTTCACCTTTGCAGTATGTTCATCAACTCTTGAGTATATGGAGCTTTAGAAACTAAAAACTCTAAATACACGCTGAACATTGTTAGGAGCTCAGGTTAAGGGGCAAGTCCTGCCAAGCTTTAGTTTTCTACAGTCTGGACACTAGCAATGAGGATTTCTTTCCAATTCTTTGTTTGCCTTTCTTCAGCTGCCAAGAAAACAGTATTTTCTGCAGACACCTTTCAGAGATAAGTTACTATTTCTTTTTGTGCCTCTTAGTCTTTGTAGCTCTCTTCCACTCAAAGGAGCAAGGTCAGGTGACAGTGATTTTTCCTTCTCTCAAGAGTGGGCAGTCTAGCATTAACTTATCTCTCCCCCGAATTATGTCTTCATGTAGTGGTTAATGTAATACATATAATAATGTCTAAAGGTGAAAAGGACAATAATATATGCAGCTGAAGTTGCAAAGGGAATTTAAAATGGGCTCTGCTGTATTATCAGCCATTAAACATTTGTTCTGTTAGCATTAACAACAATTTCTACT
The DNA here is from genome assembly GCF_039878825.1 of Excalfactoria chinensis. Classification (NCBI taxonomy): domain Eukaryota; kingdom Metazoa; phylum Chordata; class Aves; order Galliformes; family Phasianidae; genus Excalfactoria; species Excalfactoria chinensis. Next base: position 117,532,414 of record NC_092826.1, on the reverse strand, counting down.
TAACAATCAGAGGGGAATTATATGATTCAGTTTAATTACTGAGAGTGGAAGTCAGTAAATAGACTAGGATTAGTATATGGTCTCTTGTGAAAAGTTGGAATAAGATGCTAAAAAATGAAGACAATACCAGTCATTTTTAGTGTGATCTTCTAAGAATGTGAAACTTACCCTTTTCCCTTTGTCTACAAGTCTCTTTCTTTTCTCCCTTTTCCCATCCTTTGAAATCATTGGACAATTTTAAGCTACTTTGATATATACAGTTTTCATGTGCCTTCTGTAATAATCACCAGAAAAGAGAGAGATCCAAGTTAGTGCCATAGCTTGAGGGAAGGTAATAGCGTGGGCTTATCTGTTATCTGTTCCTGGCTAACCTACAGCAAACAAAGCAATGTGATGCATGGCATGTGAAACAATAAAAATGTACTTGCACATTTGGAGAAAGAAAGGAGTTCTAATTCCCCACGTTCCTAAGCTAGAAAATCGAAAATATGTGAAATGTACAACCTGCTTTCTTGGCCAATACCTATGGAAATTAGGTTGTAAAAAAATACCAAGGATTTCATTACATCCTCGGTTTCCTAAGGTAAAATCTAAAGAAAGTGGCTATGAGAAAGCCTAATTTTAAAACAGTATTATTTCTTTTTTAGTTTGTAACAACTAAATTCAACAGTGTGTTGTTGGTCAGTGGTTGAGGAAGGAAGCTGTGCAGTGATGCTACGGGATCAGTGAGTGTGTGGAACTCACTCCCGCTATAGCACATCCTCGTAGTTAGGTGATGTAAGGCAGAGCAGTACCAAGGCTTTAGAAATAAGGAATGGGAGTCATCACTGGGGAAGATGGCAAGTTACTGCTGTGCAGATAGGCAGACAAACAAGATGCAGATCTGTAGGAAATGAGATATTGGAACATACTGGAACATACTCAAAGTCAAGGAAACTAACCATTCCAATGTTTGTATCAGTAGCATTTGCTTGTAGGCAGACTTTAGACATGGTATTTTAGAATGTAGAAATGTTTCAAATGCTTCAACTGCTTTATCAAGATCCAGCTTTTTTCAGTATGTGTAGAAGTAATTCCAAGTAATTTTGTCTTCAGGAAGGGTTTCCACTGTAACTAAAAGGTTATCTCATAAATTGTTTGCATCCCAGTATTACTTAACAGTGAGTTTACATTTTTTTTTAGGGCTTTTTGGAATCTCATTATATTCTGTAAGATGTTTATAAATATGTTTTCATAATAGTCTTATAAGGAGATTATGTGTGTGTGAAAGTTCAGCCCAAACAAGTTGAACTGAGTGACCTTTTCCAGGCTTTAAATTCTGTGTTTGGCACCTGCTGTGAAACAACCATCACTAGCAAAGTAAGCAGAGAACTTGTGTCTGGATGTTTGAAAACAGTTTCTATTATATAGTACAGCAAATGCTAAGCTTTATTCCTTAAGTATTAATGCTATTGAATCTCGGGAATGAAAGTAAAAATGAAACTGTGCATTTTGACACCTGGAACAACAAAACATATTTAGAAAGCATGGTAAGTGCTTGATACAGGGACAAATATTAAAAAGGAAAAAATCTGCAATTAAACTTTGTATTCGAATCATCATAATTCATTTGATCATCGTGAAAGAAAGAGATCAGCTTTCATGGGTGAAGTATCCTTTGACAACTTGTGGTTCACTGCTCTGACTTCTAGTCAAATGTCAGGAGATTGATTAGATTTCAAGTGTCTTTGTGTGTTGTATTTTTGAAGTCTGTTAAATATTGCATATCCAAAAAGTAGCACTTGTGAGAACAGCATCTAACTTCTTTTTTTTGTTGAAGGGGAAACAAACACAAATTTTTACCTTAGTGACAGGTAAATAACAATGAATTCTGAGCTCCGTAAGTAGAACCCGAAGTTTTCAAACAAGATCTCTAGAGGATATGTTTCTACCTTTAATGTCCTTTAAATTACCTTACCTTTAATGTCCTTTAAATTACCCTATAGGTAATTGCATTTCAGCTTCAGTTTATTAATAATCTGCTGCCCATAGTATGTTTCTTAACAGCAGCTTTGAACTTCTTTGTAATATCTTCTGAGTTTCTAGCCAGCTCATTCCCACATGCTAAATTGTCAGTATTCAATTAGACAGTATGCTGCAGGAACTTAACAACTCAGATCTTTCACTAACATGATCAGAGGACTGGACCACCTCTCCTATGAAGAAAGGTTGAGGGAACTGAGCTTATTTAACTTGGAGAAGAGAAGACTTGGGCAGACTTCATCACGGCCTTCCAGTACTTGAAGGGAGTACAGGAAGGGGAATGGCTGTTTACGAGGGTGGATAGTGATAGGACAAGGGGGAATGGTTTTAAACTGAGACAGGGGAGGTTTAGGTGAGATATTAGGAGGAAGTTTTTCACTCAGAGGGTGGTGACGCACTGGAACAGGTTGCCCAAGGAGGTTGTGGATGCCCCATCCTGGGAGGCATTCAAGGCCAGGCTGGATGTGGCTCTGGGCAGCCTGGTCTGCTGGTTGACAACTCTGCATGTAGCAGGGGGTTGAAACCAGATGATCACTGTGGTCCTTTTGAACCCAGGCCATTCTATCATTGCGTGATTATCCCTGCCATACTCATCTGTACAGCAGTAGTTTGAACTACTGTGAAGCACTGAGAAAGTGTTGAGAAGATGTGTGCAGTTTTGATTTTAGGAAGATAGGTGAATTGTTGGAGTGGCTGGCTTCAAAGTTTCAGGTTTTCCTTCCAAGATGGTATTTTCTCTCAACTGACTCTAAGACCATGGTCAAAGAAAGGATTGTGGGTTTCTCTTACAGTGGAAGTCTGCTTAGAAAGGAAAGGTGATAGTCACAGAAACCTATAAAATGCATTACTTAAACAAATCTGTGCTTAGAACAAACAAATGGACTTGTTCTGTGCAAAAAACAAGCACACCTTTACACCAGTTCTGAAGCCACTTGCTCATCTTCCTTGCCTTGCAAAGAACAAATCCCTGCCTGTAGATACAGGGTGTTCAAAGTAGTAGGTAAAATGACTGGGCTATTTTTACTGTATTGCTTTTATACTAAATGAACATGACTATATGGATTATTTTTAGTTTATTTAGTCATTAACAGAGCTTCTACTAAAAGTGCAAGTCCTTATTGTCAAGAGTCTTTCTTATGACTTATTTCTAGAAAACAGAAGTTTCCTAAAGAACTTGTGCAACTTGCAGTATAGGAATTTTTGTTCACTGTGTGAATATAGAAAACTTCTTTTATTTTTATTTTTTTTTACTAAAAGTACTTTTTGTTTGCTTATTGTACAGTGTCCTGAGTAAATGCATAGGTCAGATCATTTAGGCATTCAAGGAGACATTCAAGGCCAGACTGAACCAGGCTCTGAACACCTGATGTAGCTGCGGATGTCCCTGTTCATTGCAGGGGAGTTGGACTAGATGATCTTCAGGGGTCCCTTCCAACTCTGAGGATTCTAGGATTCTGTGATTACCTTCAGGATACTGTGATTCTAGATGGAGTGGCAGGGAAAAAATGTTAGGGAAATCAATGAGAGTAAGAACACAGAAATAGTTTTTCTGTATTTAATCAACATCTAGGAAAAAAACTGCTCTCACTTCAAGAAATGAATTTGAAGTACAGAAAATAAATGTGGATAGACTGTCTCACCCTGTTGGAGTAGTTGTAGATGTTGCTGCCAGGAAAGTGCTGCAGTTGGGAGCTAAATACAGCTCACAGCCCTTGCCATGCAGGATGTAAGCCTTACACAGCTCTCTGCCAGCACTACTGTTACTGTTTTGTCTCTTGAGCAGAGAGATGTGACTATGAGCATCAAAAGGTAATAGTCATGTGTCACTACATTTGTTTGAGTTACAGCTTATATGAGAATCTGTAGTGGTTGAGCCTGAAAAAGTCTATTCTATTATATTATGAAATTCAGAATGTTTTTAACAGTACTGACATGTTTTTCTGACCCTAAATGACAGTCAGTCGGGTGCAAATGTATAACACCACATCGTTAAACTTAGAAGTTTGGTATCATAAAAGATAACTGGAAATCATGTCAAAATAGCATGGTAGTAGCAGGGTCTTTGAGGAGTAAAATAACCTGTGTCTTCCTGTGATATTCAACAATACAGCTATTTGAAAAGGATGAAAATAGCAACTGTAATCGCAGTGAGAAACAGTTATGCCACTGAAGCAGAACCAAGCCTGTTGTTGAGAGTCGTACCCATAATGCGCAAAATGTCACAGCACGCTTGCTAAGACTTCAAAGGATAAAATAAGTTAATAGAAGTTCAGCAGGTTGTTGCTGGTGCTGCTCTGTAAAAGAGAACTGTCCTTCTCTGTGCTGGTATTGTCCCCACAGTCAGACACACAGACCATCCTGCAGCATGGCTGACTGAAACTGCCTGGAGTACCTCATGTTGACACCTAATTATGGAAGTGGAAAGGCCTGGTAACAAAAAGATGTTCAAAATGTTCTAAATCCACAGTTTTTTAGTCTAAGAGGCACATGTAAAAATTTAATAACACAGCTGATCAGCTTAGTTTATTGGTGGGAAGTTAGTTCAATTCATAAAGCAACTTCAACACTTCAGCTTTCTACATATGTGTATGTATGTGTGCCAGCTGTAATAGAAATTTCTCATACTTCTCAGATTCCTAGATAAAATAAGGCGTAAGTGATTACTGTGACTGGTGATATTTGGAAACAGAAAACTGGAAAGTGATTCTTCTGAATGTTAAGATGTCATTGATTTTGCTTCTGAGGATGTGGTTATCCGAAGGTTGCCTGTTGAAAATCTCTGGATTGCAAAAAAAATGAAAACAAAACTCCTTAAAGCCTGAGCACTTTTTCACCCGCTTAGCCACATAAATGATGGGGTTTGCTCTCCTCTAGAGGTTATCTTCTTTGCATTTGTTCTAGATGCTACTTTTCCTGGTGTCTGATTTAGGCGGTATCATTAGACATCCATGCCAGTACTCTCGTGAAGTGCAACCCAAATCATATATTAGAACTAGTGGGTTTAATCAGCTTGAGAGACAGTAAGTAACTAGGTAGAACTGTAGCTGTCATATTAGCTGCAAGTTTAATATTGATTACACAAACAAAGTTGTTACAGATAATAAATGAAAATCTAATTATGTTGGTATCCCCATGTAGCTTTCCAGATATAAATAGTGAGCTAAAAGATGGTATTAAGAGATGAAATTGTGTATGTAGGCATATATTTGTAAAGAGACCCTGCTGGAATATAGTCACTGTACCATAGATTGTAGAGATATCATTTATTTTATGTTCTACCATTCATATTGCTTTATTGTCTCAGTATGAAAGCACTACATCACTGCCATTTTGAGGTAAGTGTGAAGTTGGAAAGGTACAAAGTACTGTACACAAAATTAAACTACATCAATCATTACTCTGTCATGGGGTAATGGTTGTCTTCGGATGCAGTTATTTGATCCTACTGAAATAAGTTCATTTTTTCAGTTGCTATAAAAGAAGCACCGTTTGAAACAGGGTTGATCTATTCAGTGCACAGATGGTCTTTGAATTGTGTGTGATGCAGTCAACACACCTGGGGAAGACAATACCATCAAGAGGGACCAAGACAGGCTGGGGCTGTGGACCAAGGGGAGCCTCATGAGGTTCAACACATCAAAGTGCAAGGTCTTGCACCTGGGTTGTAGCAGTCCCCACTGTCAGTACAAATTGGGGGATATAAGAATGGAGCAAAATCCTTCCTAAAAGGACCTGGGGGTACTGGTGGATGGTAAGCTGGACATGAGCCAGCAATGTGCTCTCATAGCCCAGAAAGCCAACCAGATCCTGGGCTGCAGCAACAGAAGCATGGCCAGCAGGGTAAGGGAGGGGATCCTGCCCCTCTACTCTGCACTGATGAGGCCTCACCTGGAGTACTGCATCCAGATGTGGAGTCCTCAGAAGAGGAGAGACATGGACTGGTTGGAGTGTGTCCAGAGGAGGGCCACAAAAATGATCCAAGGGATGGAACATCTCTCCTATGAGGAAAGGCTGAAGAGTTGGGTGGGCTGTTCAGCCTGGAGAAGGCTCTAGGGAAACCTAAGTGTGGCCTTTCAGTATCTACTTCAGTATCAGAGAGAGGGCTATAGGAAGGAAGGAACAGACTCTTTAGCAGGGTCTCACAAAATGATCTGTTTAAATTGGTTGTGGACAACTGAACTTTGAAATAATTTTCTCTTTAAAGCAGAAGGAGTACTAGATCTAAATGGAAAGTGGAAAATTGAGTTTTCTTTTAAAGCATCTTCCAAGAGTACTTTGGTTGGAAGGGACCTACAAAGATCCATCAGGTCCAAATACCTGACGACCTAAGGACTAAACAGCAGTTCAGGCTTTCAGATTTAAAGGCTTCCATAAATGTTTTCACATTCTAGATAACTGTTTTGTTTTGTTTTGTTTTTTGTTTAAGGAAAAGTAATACATGGAATCATAGAATCACCAGGGTTGGAAAAGATCTTCAAGATCAGTCGCTCCACCTATAACCTTTATTTCCCACTAAACCGTGTCCCTCAGTACAACATCTAAACATTTCTTGAACACCTCCAGGGTTGATGACTGCACCACCTCCCTGGGCAGTCTATCCCAGTACCTGAGCACTCAGAGGAGTATTTCCCAATGTCCAACCTGGCACAACTTGAGGCCATTCCTTTTAGTCCTCTCACTAGTTAAGCAATGGTACCCTTTGAATTTTTATTAAGAATAGGGGGGGAAAGTAAATATCTTTATAAGGGATCAAGTTATATTTTGCTCTTTCAGTCTTTTAGGAGATTGTAAGAGCTGTTTTGGTTTTTTGTTTGTTTGTTTGTTTTTCATTACCACTCAACTTTTGAAAGGAGACATAAAGGTGGAAACTTGTTGTTCACTGGCATCCATTTAGTCTCATTTTGTCTTCTCTATCCTGAAGACCATTCTTTTCTGCTTATCACAATGCAGGTTGCTTACTCAAACCACTCACTCCTGTTCCTGTGAGACTTGGCAAAAATCCTGCATAGTGTTGTTAATAGATTTATCCACACTTTTAAAGGATCACATTTTCTAGCTATTATGCCCAGGTTGTGACATGTAGTTTTTATTCAGTTGTAATGCTATGAAATATGACTTCTTCCTCTAGATGACAGCAACAGTACTGCTGCTATATGCATTACAGAGAAGCTGAAAAAACATGATGACCTGACAGTCTTTTCAGTACATTTTTTTGCAGAATAGACTACCTGATCCTCTCCAACACAGACAAATACTGAATATTTTGATCCCATCACTGAACCCAGAATGATAGGAACTATAGGTTGTTGCCATTATTTCTCTTGCAAGAAAAGCTCTTTTGGACTATTATTTACTGTGTGTTTTTGTCAGAACTTATACCAAATGTTGTTAAGAGAGCATATGGTTCAGAGAGCAGCACAAGATGAATTTGGAGACAGTATTTTGTCTACACTGTAAGTTGTAGACAAGATAAGGAAAAAGCAGATAAAGTGTTTAAAGGAGCAGATTATTAAGACAGGTTTGGAGGTTTTGACAGAAGATTTGGAAAGAACAGTGTTCCTCACAAGATTTTACCTGCCTAAGAGATGGGTCAGGCAGTTGCTTCAAACTAGTCTGTGTATTACAGGACCAGCCTGGATGCAGCCAGATTCTTGAACTGGACTGCACCAAAACTGGAAGGGAACTCTACCTAGCCCCTGCAAGAAAATCTGTGTTAGTGGAGAGTGTGCCTATGGTCATGTTTATGACATAATCACAGTAACACATCTAGAAGGTGGCATATGACAACCTTTGCAGTAACCCCCTGGTTTAGCCCATCAGCTAGCCCATGTGTTCGGATCAAAAACTTAATAAGATACATCTCTCCGTTCTGGTGTCTGCTTCCTGCAGCTTTCCCAGTTCTCGCGTAATTCACTGACAGTCCTGATTCAGATATTAATTCCTCCACTCTTCTTTCCAGATCTGCTTTTGTTTGGCATGGATCCAGACTCAGTAGATCCAGTTTTCACTTTGTAGCCTACTTCTGAAGTCCTTAGTTGGGGTCAAGTAGCTGTGCTGGTGTAAAGCCTCCGCTGGTCTAGACTGTACTAGGTATTGGAGGTAGTATTGGGTTGTAGTGGTAAGTATTGGAGAAGGCACTTTTTGTGCCATCTGAAATGGCAGTGTTATCACAGTATGATGTGTTTGAGCTCAAAGATCCTGGAGGTAAAGTTGAGCATTGTGGTTTTGTCAAAACAGAGCAGGTATGCATGCAAAGAGAAAAACACGTAAACCTGAACCACTTAATTAAAAGAGTAGTGACCTCTGAGATGAAGAGTCTGTGGTTAGATATTAGAAAGTTAATTGGACATGGCCTGAGTGTTACGGCCAGATGACAGCAAATCTGAAGAGAATCTGCTGGTCAGAGTTTTCGTAGCACTTCAGAAAACAGTGGAGCTAGCAAAGTAAGCTTGAGGCAAGAGCATTTGTCTGATCATAGTCGCAAAACCAGATGAGACATCCTGAATTCTGTTTTAGGCCCTTTGATCATGTAAGCGTAAACACACCGAAGCCACCTTGGACAGTTACAGTTGCCTGTTGTCAGCATTCAGTTTTGTTCTATAGTTAAGTTATAAATAATGCAGGATGTTACAGGAAACTGTGGCATAGTTTCAGTTCTGTTGCGATAAGCAGCAGTAAGTGGCACTCAGTGGATACTCTCCCCTTTGCTTTTGGCCTTTGGTCTAGCAGTAACAATGGCAAAAGGCTGGCACTTGAGAATCCAAGTAAAATGCAAATATCTGTACTCTGTACATTTTCATCCTGCAGAAAACTGAAGTAAATAGACTGAGTAGTGTAGGAATAAATATTTAATATCTCACAGAGCATGACTTTTCAGTGGGGACATATGTAGTTTTTACACTTTGCCACAGATATATGGGAATATTTGTCAACTGTATGTTATTTCTGCAATTTAAAAGTGTTTGAAAACTTGAGAGAATGTAGTGAAGCCCCTGCTCATTAGTCCTTATCGCTTTCAGTCCAGAGACTTTGAGAGACCAATAGCTGGAACAATTAGCACTCGTAATGTCGTTCAAAGCTTCTGAATGCTGTCAGCTTGTGACAACAGTTTAGTGCCCTATCGGTATTCTGAGGCTGTTCCATTCTGGCCTGTACAGGTTTTGTCAGAAAGACAGCTCTGTAAGTTTTAAAGGGGTCTCTCAAGGATTTTGGTAGAAGGGAAGGTTGATGCCAAAGCTGAGGTATGTTAAGATTCTTGAAGCAGATAAACAGGGTTTAATCTTATGTGACAGGAAGTCTATTATTAAAATAGCAATCTCTTTAGAAGAATTTCTAGTTCTAAATTAAGCCCAGGATACAAATTCCCCCTGTATTTTATCACACAGTAATTATTGCAGGCTTGATCTGTCTGGGCACTAAATCAAAATGCTTTTCTGAATCTTTTCTGACTCAGAATCTCCCTGAATGAAAAGATTTCCTGATCTAAAAATTGAAAAAAAAAAAAAAAAAGAAAAAAAAAAGAAAAAAAAAAAAAAAAGAAGAAGAACCGTGCAGATTTTAATCTAGTAAAGATCTTTTTTGTGTCTAGTTTTGCCTTTAATATGAGGGCTTTGTGCCCTTGTTTTTATAAAAAGCATACGCCATATAGAGATTGACAGCATGCAAGCAAAAGTTCTTCCATGTAGCTGAGGAGCAACACTTGATGTGTCAGACAGACTTGAAAGGAGTTTTTAAAGACAATTGCCTCTCCTCTCAGAATATTAGGTGCCCTGATAGACGTTCTTGTTCATGATGCAGATATAAAAACACGCTGTTTGGAAAAGCTCCTAAGCATCATTCAAGGTGTCTTTCAAAACTAAGAGATCCTTTTTTGTTGTTGTCAACATGGAAGGTATAAAATGGAGTTTATCAGGATCTAACTTGAAGTCTATGCCATGCTGTGGAATAACTTGTCCATCTGGTGACCTGTTACAAGTGGTGTCCCCTAGGGGTTGGTACTGGGGCCCATCTTGCTTAATATCTTTACTGATGACCTAGATGAGGGGACTGAGTGTACCCTCAGTAAGTTTGCAGATGACCAGACTTGTGATTTTTTTTGTGTGTTTTGTTTATTTTTTTTTACTTATGATGGAAGATTGTGCTTGTAAGCACCGACATACTGAAAAACAGTATCAACAAAATCTTCTAAATCTATATGAACAGAATACATGTTATGTGTCTAATATATGCACAGTTGAGGACAGAAATAGTTCAAATGTCTTTCCTCTAGGTCATTATCTTATGTTCACCTCCATTCCTTCCTGGATCTTCCAACTAGAAAGGCCACTTGAGTGTGAATTTGCTTCAGGTTGAATGAGATAGGTTAATGTAGGCTGCCCATTCCAAACAATGTAAAGAAACGTAACACTGTATGCCAAGGAGAATTGGAAGACTCCTCAGGCACTCACACACTTGTAGAGGAGTAACCTCCAACAATTGCTCACTTGCAAACATCTGGGAAGAACTAATATTTTTAGTCAACAAAGCTGTTTACAAAATAAATAACTTATCAGGCAGCCTTACTTTTGTGTTCTGCTGTATTGACACTCATCTCTTCGGATGGCAGCACTCGATTTTGCATGCATCAAGGGCGTTATGCTCCCAAGTTAACAAAAAAGCATTCTACTTTTGATGCACATAACATGCATTAGTGACAGGGCTGGCAGTGTTTCTTATGGCTCTGCTGGGTACTAAATTTCATCTCTGGAAAGCAAAAGTTTAATTTCAACAAATAATTTAAAAAAAAAATGTTCCTTTTTATATCCAGTCCCACAAGGCTCATCCCTTCTAATAAGAGCCTTTCAATGCTATATGTGCATTTTCAGTGGGTCCTACCTTTCCATTATGTTTTTCACTTCTCCTTTTGTTGTAAATGACCAATTATTCTCAGCTATTACAGAATGTAAGAAGCAAACAGTATTTCTAGAGACTATGGTGTTGAGTGTGGAATCCTAACGAATCAAACCTGACTGCAGAAATGAGGCACTATTAATATCCTGTCAACACTCGGCAAAGACCCTCCTGAATATCATTATAGTCCATGGTTATGCAGTATTCTCTCATATGAATTTTGCATATATATTTTTTTCTGATCATACCAGAAAGCATTTGAATGTTGTTGTAATTATTTTGGGAAGCATATTACTTTCTGATCCTTCATACATCCTTGCTGAGCAACTGTGTGTTCACAGTCAGTGAGTTATACTCCTAGGAATGAGGACTGTCTCAGTAAACCTCAAAACCAAAATTCCCTGCCTTCAAAACTTTGATGTTATACACCCATGTGTGCTGTCAGCTCGACTGCAGAAACATTGGCTATCTCTTCTGATTTGATTATCGTACGACTGAGTCAGTCTGACACTAAAGCTTGAAGTCTGTTGATGTTTTGCTAAAGAAAGCTTAATGAGATTCTAAGATAGGAAAACTCCTATTTTTTTCATTTTTAAAGAGATGTAGCAAATCTGGAATTCCCGAAGGATCAGTTATTATTATCAGAAATTCCCCTTTTCTTTGTACGTTGTTCTAACCATGTCTTTCACATAGAACAAAGTCTTACCTACTTGGTATATTTTTTATGTTTAACAGCTTTTTTACTGATCACTCAAGCATACTCAGCAGTGTGTGATTTTATTATTCCTAGATTTTTTAAGTTGAGTTATTGCTATCTTTCCTAATACATATGCACATTTTTAAAGAGAGAATAATTAAGTTGTTTGCTATCTCTAGATAGTTGTTCTAAATACACGTTAGTCTTCATCACCTGCATGTTAGTTACATAGGCTAGACTTCAGAAGAAAGCAAATTTCTGTGCTGGGAGGATTTTCTTTGGTTTAGAGGAATTTGTCATGGCTTCCTGGGGAGTCATCAATTGTGCATTGTTTTTATTGCTAGTGAAAGATGCTGCCTCTAAGCTGCCATCTAACACTAACCCCCAAACATTGCCAGTCCTGGAAAAGTGTAGAAGAGCCATCTCATGTCTTCTCCCTTGACTCAAAACAGGAAAATCCTACCTCTGGGAAGTCAGGTGTGCGTTTCTCTTAGGCACCCCCACATTCAGGATAATAAATAGTTCCTTGTCTGCTTTCAGCCTTGTTGTATTAAAGCTGATGATTGACTTTTCTTCCCCAGTTGTCAAAATCCTTACAATATCCATTTTCCTGCACTGACTGATATTGCCTGGCATCATAGTCTGTGCCCTCCCTGCCACGTAAGCAGGGAAAGTTGAGCCATGGGCACTTCCCACAACATAAAGCTCTGGACTTCCTTGGCCACTGCGATGTGACCAGTTCCAGTGCAATTTTTGTTCCTCTAATTTAGTGATCTGTTAAAATTCATTCACAAAATTCATTCATACTGTCTCAGCAGTTGGAACATGTGCAATATTTTTTCCATTAGATGCTACTTATTTTTAAGATCACAATAGAAGAAAATTTTTCAGGGCAGCAGTCATGCAATTAATATATTCAGCTGCTCTGACTTCTTTCCGCTGGCTATGATGTTCATCACTCACCAAATCTTGAAATCAGAGGTGACCTAATTTTGCATCCTCATTTATTCTTCCCTCAGCGGTATTACAATACTAATGCAAAAGTCTGTGAGACATAAATGACAGTGAGGAATAATAAACAAAAACAATCAGCCTCTTGAAAAATGCCTTTTTCTCTAAAAATACGTGGTTCCTGCTTTCAGTTTTTCATAAGAAAACACTTTGAGTACCCAGCTTGTGATGAAAAGAATACAAATGAAGTCCAAGTTTCTATAGGTAAATGAGATTTTGCGAAGAATCTTTATGACATGATGGATTATCTTAAGGGCTCAGGTACTGAGGAGCTCTTTCCTGTACAAAAGAACCTATCAGACAACAGTCATGTGCTCCTTCTGGGCAATAGCTTTTAGTTTTATAATTGATAGTAAAAAGATTAATATCTTTTCTAGTTAGTCCAGCAGTGCAGTTTCAAGTTCCCAATAAGAAAATGGTAGGGAATTTATATTCCATGAGATCCCCAGGGATTCAGTTGTGTAGATGTGATACAAATGGGAAAAACAGCTCTCTGGAGAGAGACGTGAAGAAAGGAACAAAGAGAAACCTTTCTGCCTGGCTGAGGGCTTTGCTGCTGGCTGCATGGTGGCATTGTTAGAAGGAAGTGCACCTGCTCGAACATTTTCTTCAGCTAGAAGCAGACGGGTTTGTTGAATGCTCTAATTGCTGGTAGGCATGAAAGGATTGCCTAGAAGATTGCTTCCTAGGCAGTCCTTTGATGTTTCATGTGATTTGGAAGTGAAGGTTTCTTTTCCTTTATCAATCTTGCTAATAGTTGAGAATAAAATGTTTCCTCTCAGCTTTCATTCCGGAAGGTATCACGACACATTCGGTCCGATTAGCAGTAACATGGGCCAAAAGGCTCCTTTTATCTTTTGAAAAGATCTGTAAAACACAAACATAGCCATCACAGACCACATTCATAAAATCCTATTAGGTGCATGTTCAGTATATTGCAGAGGTCTCTTTGGGCAAGAAAAATTCTTTGCTTTGAACACTGGGTTTCTCAAATGCTGTAGCACTGCAGCTAGGAATTGTTGGATGCTGTTTTTTTACATAGGTTATTAATCTCAGATTGCAATTGGGACAGGCATTGTTTTGTTTTTTTTAGTTCCAGCTATGGTAATTTGCACAGTTCCAATACAAAATCCAACTTTTGTCTTCTTTTCAGCAACATTTGAACTACACTGAGGTTTTGTGTTTTGGAGATCCTCCTTACTTTATCTAATGTAAGGCATGACTAATGCACTATAATTATGGCTACAAGCGATATGATGTGATATTTTATCTTTTTGTTTACTGGCATTTGCTATTTAATAGGGTAACAAAAAAAAGGTGTGATTAATTAATAAACTTTACTTTGTTAATTAGAAATGCCCAGGTGAAAGAAATGATTTAACTCATGTAAGCTGTCACTAGGACTTTTCTTTTGACAAAGAGAAGTATTGCTGAGATACACTGAGGTATTAGAATCCTTAAGCAATGTATGGTAAGCATGGCAGATATAATGTGTCCTGATTAAAAAATAATAATCATAAAAAATCATTTTTTCTAAAATCTGTATGTCTTACCAGACTGTGTCCAGGTGAACAGGAGAAATAAGAAGATCTATTAAAAAAATTTAGAGAGTGGAGCTGCTGATTTCAAATTTTATGCTTTGGTGATAGTTGAAAATACTGATGCTACTTACTCTACTTACCATTTGCATTGGAGATACTGATAATGAATATAATGTCACTGAAGAAATGGCTTTTTTTAGCACCACTGAAAGACTGAACTAAATCTATGATATGTACAAAGCAGACAAAAAATACATTAAAGCTGATTTCTTTAAGCTTTGTTAGCATACTGGGTATAGCTACTAATGGTGCCCCAGCAATGGTTTGATGAACTATCACTGCATCAGACATCAAGAAGATGTACGTATGAAAGCTTTAAAGATGGGTCATGTCATGCAAGTCATCATTAAAGCTGTGAATTTCATGAAGTCCAAGGGACTGAATCATCACCAATTCAAAGAATTCATTAGAAGTATGGATAATGATTACTGGGCCATCATTTACTTTTCTGAAGGAAGGTGTCTAAGTCAGGGTAAAATGCTAAAAAGGCTTTACAAAGTGAAACCAAGTCCTTTATGGAATCTAAAGGAAAATTTGTGCCAGCACGTGAAGATGAAAAATGGCTCACAGATTTAGCATTTCTGGTGGATTTGGCTGCTTATTTACATGAGTTAAATGTGTGTCTTCAAGGTGAAAATCAGCTTATCTGTTCTGTGTTTCAGATAGCAACAGCATTTGAAACGAAACTTCAGTTATGACATGTTAAAGTTACGGCAGATAATTTAATGAATTTTAACACATGGGCTAAACACAGTCCTGTGAGCAGTGACGAATGTGCAGCTCTGCTTTCCATTTTGATAAAGAAATTTGAGAATATGTTTCAAGATTTCAAAAAAACATATATCTTTTTTCTTTAATATATTTGTGACTCCATTTTTGGTTGGCATAAATACAATACCTGCAAATTTCCACATGGAATGTATAGAGCTGCAATCAGACATTCTAAACATGAACTAAAATTTGTTCATGTATCTTTACCTGACCTCCATAAAGCCCTGTCTTACCAGAGAGAAGTACCTCTCACTTCACTGTCACACCTTATTCATATCATCACTTTTTGGCAGCATGTACATTTGTGAACAATTATTGTCAAATGTGACGCACAGGAAGAGTAGTCTTTCATCAGAAGTCTTTGATGAGCACCTTGAGAGCTCACTAGGAATGGTAACCATTGCCATTGAACCAGGCTGGTGCATTAGTTTCACAGAAACAAGCTCAAACATCCCACTAGTTTTATGTTTTGTATTGTTTTGTTTTGTTTTTTGTTTTGTTTTTGCTTCCTGTTTTTTATAATAAGAATACATTAAAATAAGTTTTGTTACTTATATACGTTAAGTTTATTATGTACTTTATATGCAGCCCATGGCAATTCCTGTTTGCTCAGTGTGACCCAGGCAAACCTAAAAGTTGGGCAATGATGGCTTTATTGTAAATTAAGCATATGGTTCTTGAACTGATTGTAAAGTCTGTCAGAAATTCAGTGTATGCTATGAAACTCCTGTGCAATTTCTACATTTTGATTTACTGAACAGTGAATGGTTTCCTTTTTCTTAGACTTACATCCTCTTTTTTTTTTTCATCTGTTTTGGGAACTGAGTTTTAAAATGCTGTGACACATCTGTCTTGATCTTTATAATGGCTTTTTTAGTAAATTCACTATAGTGTTCGTGTCCAAAGCCATTCAGTTTCTACTGAATTTTGTCATGGTCAGTGTAAACTACCAGTTTCCCAACTTTCTTTTTGAGGACAAAGGATATGTATTTTGTCCTGTGGTGTAAGCAAGGAGTGTATTTACATGCCTGCAATTATGGCCTCCAATTTTGATTTTGCTCTGACACAATAAAGGATATGTCTGGAACTTTATTTACTTGGCAAGAGGTCAGTCAGTTTTATTTTTATCTGTGGAATCAAGCATTTATGGGATTTCTGTATGAATCATGCAACATGTTAAGGAGCAACTGCACCAATGTTTTATGTCTTTATTTTAAAGTTCTGATGGGTTCTGGACTCCTAGAGTATTGTAAGCCCAGACAAAGGTGTTTTTTCTCCCCAGAACTCCAAATTTAACGTACATATTTTTGTACATATGTCAACATTCATCTATCTGTGTATGATCTGCCAATTCTGATGCTTTCATTAACTAAGTACATGTGAATATTCCATCTTAAGGGTTATGTATAAGCCATCTAGAAATAGGGATGACTCATTCATTTTGATGTGGCTGTGGGTTTTGTGGTCATATACAGAGAGAAATAGGGTGTACTGGGGCATATCCTCCCAGGCAATTTTGCAGACCTTGCTTTGATAGGGACCAGCTTTGCAGAGGCTGTTTTCTTAGGTTTCTTCTAATTTAGGCAGGTTAAAAAAAGGGCTTAGAATAACCACAAGTTTTATGTTGGGCAGACATACTGTTTATACTCCTCTTGGTGGGTATTGGTGACATCACTTAAATCTGTTGTCTGCATGCTATCTCATTTGTGTGTGAAGTGTTTGGAACTGCAGCAGGAACTGTACTTTAAAAAAGGAGGAGGAAATTAAATGTGTAAGATCAAACTGATACATTTTGGAGAGTGTGGTTCATGCAGACAAAAACCCAGGAAATTCAAAGCTCAGCCTGAGCTGTAGTCCGTCAGTCAAACTATTGTGGGAGAACAGTGCTGGTAATCATAAAAACACACAAAGATGTGAGATATAATAGTGCGAGTCTTAACAAACCTGACCTGTAACTGTATTCTGAATGAATGTTTTTGTATTTAATTTCCTGAGGGATGTATTAACGGCGGTGAATAGGAGAGGAACACTTTTTGTGGAAGCTCAAGTAATTGATGGGGAAGGCTTTCAAAGCAAAATAGTCACCCCATAGATTTGCCTACCAGCAAAAGCTTAGTGGTGTAATTGCACAGGGTATTTTGCAATGACTTATTTTTGTACTGATGATTGTAAACAAACAAACAAACAAACAATTACTTTTAAAAGGAAATGTTACATAGCGGTCTCATCAGTGAGGAATAGATTCGCTTTTGTTGGTTTTGGTAGTTTGGGACTAAAATCTTAGATGTTAAAGTGCTATGACATGTGTGCCCAAGTCAGAGCATAATTAATTGCTAATTTAAAGGAAGGTAGTTTACAAACTAATTATGTTCTGGGTGAGATGCAAAGTGTATTTCATTCCTTATGAAATCCTGAAAGAACAAGATTAAGATTAAATATAATAAACTCAGTTACTTTGTATTTGAAAGTAAGGTGGATTCTGAATTGAGTTGGTATTTTCTTGATATTGATTGTCTGATGTGTGAATTGATTTGTGGGTTAAGCAAGCTACAGGAGGTGATATTATTGAATACCAAAGGTGCTCAAAAAAATCTTCAAGGCAGCATGTAGTTTCAGGAAACTTTTTACTATCACCAGCCAGATGGGTCTGAAGTGCATTTTAGGTGTAGAATTTGGTATTGCCTTCGTAATGATCTTCCATACCAATTTCATACTGCGCATAACACTGTTCAATTAAACAGTTGAAATATATGGGGAAGGTTGCAATTGACAGACCAATTAAGAAAGAAAACTTCAGGCTTCAATCTTGATGTAGCTGCTGTCTCATTCTGTTCCAGTCTGGAAGAACCGTCTGGTTCTTGTGACCAGGGGTGATGTGAAGGAGATGTGTGTCTCTTTTGTGCTGTGGAAAAGTTTGGGATTCTTGATATATTTTTGTTTAATGAGTGTTACATAACACTCTATGCAGTTAGTGAATTGTATCAGCTTAGCTGTCTTTATGGGCTGCTCCAATAGGGTAAAGGAGGCAGCAATTATAATAATGGAGGGGGGGAAAAGGAACATTAATAAATATTCACTGTGTATGAAATTTGTTTTTCTGCTAATCTACTATTTTTATCTGGCCTACCTTCACAATTGTCTTTTTTTTTCCTGATAGCCTTTATTTTTTCCTTTTGTCTCACTGTCTGCATAGGACTGGCTCCTCACGTCTGTAATCTCCTAATAGAAACTGTGGCTCTGTACTTGGAAGCAGATGATAAAAGCAGCACCAAGACAGCAAATGCACTGCTGCTGTCCTTGCTTGACATTTTGCACTGCATGCTGATGTACACAACAAACATTGTGCGCCAGGCTTTGCAGGTATGGAGTTCATTTCCTGGGGGTGATAACCAACTTAAACATTTCTTATAGATACCTTCTTGTTATGTTATCGGTGAATTTACCACTACTCTCCTTTCATTAAACTTTTAGTTTGGTGGAAAGAGAAGAGCATGTATTTTCAGCTGCTTGCCCCTGTGTGTGCATTTGCCTGGCTAGAAATTTCATTTCAGCCTTACGGTGCTGGGAACACAGATCTTAGCTGCATGCTCCATTTCTCTACTCCACAAACAGCTTAATGCAGCATTTTCTCAATGGTAGTTCAAAGTCTTTTTCTTCAGTTCATGTTAAAAGAAAAAAAATTACTCCTTAGAAAGCAGCACCTTTTCATTATAAATCAGATGTGATTATTGTGCTTGAAGAGTATATAACCTCTGCATGTGCATCAATGTGCTTACGTTGCTAGTGTTTTAACTTTCTCTTTGAACCACTGCAAAATACAGCATTAATAGGGCTGCTTCTCCCAGTGAAGTCTTCCTCTTCCTTAAAAACAGAGCACAAAAAGATACTTAATCAAAGAAATTGAACAGAACATTTCTAAAAACAAAACAGGAAAAATATTTTGTCCTTTTTTAGATATGATGCTAAGCTGGCAATGTTTGCATTGTTTTTAAGTGATCCACTGAATTACTGTAGTTCATCAGCTGGAAGCAACCACTTTATTTGGGCTATAAACAGTCCTTTACAAGTTCATTTCCCACTAAAGAACAGAGAATGCTCTTACATCCAGTATAACTGAAGGACAGAGAATCAGAAGATGGCAACCAGATTGTACTGTGTATCAGCACTAGCCTTCCTTATACTTGTGGGCTTTTTTAAGGAAGTTTAAGGTATGATGTAAGTATTGAAAATTGACCTTTTTTTTTCCTACATAGAATTAAATAATCAGCTGTAATCAAACAGATATTTCACTGAGAATTTTTTTGTCGTTGTTGAAAAAACATACTTCAGATCTGATGGTACCTTACCTAGGTTTTTTCAAGTCCTCTAGCAGCAGGTTTTGCATGTAAGAATCACTTTGGTAATCAAATTTTGTAAGCTAATTGCTGATTGTCATATTGTTAGCAACAGTCTATGTAATCAGAGAAAGCCAAGCTCCGTACTTGTGTTCTTTGCAAGTGCTGTGAGGCCAATTATATTGGAGGGCATATGAGGAGAGATGACCTTGTACACAGTTTGGTAATATTAGTGAAACTCATTACTTTTATTTAGACACATTAATTCTAACTTAAATCTATGCATTCATTGCCACGTTTAATTCTGACTTTACATGAATTCAGCAGTTGATTGATAAACCTCCAGCTCCAGTTTTGTACAACCTCAGTCAAAGTAATCTAGTTTGTTTTGGAAGGCTAATGGCTAAGAGACAGCTGGCTCTGCTCTGCCCGGTACCCCTGTGAAATTACCTTTGAGGTGATATTACTTGCCTTGACATAATTGTCTCAGCAGCAGTCATCATTGGGTTACTGTGGGTTCTACAGCTACCTCAGTACACATGCTTTGTTGAATGACAGTGATTAGTTGCTGACTGTTATTTACCATGCAGCTACAGCATATTACCTTATCTCCGTGTCGCTTAATGGATCACGGTAATGGTAACAAATGTTCTTTGACTGTTTTCAAAGGGATCTTCTGAGTAAGATACCTGCTAGAACAGCTCTAGGGAATCAAGTTTTCTCATGACGCCATTGCTGAGGCCTTAAGCTGACTTGTGCAGGTGACGCCACTGTCCACCTGAATTTTTATTTTTATTTTTTTATATATAAAGTGATGGCCTTATCCAGCAGGGTGGGCAAAACGTGAGAGCACACTTCCCTCCAATTTCACTACTTTGTGCTGGATGGCATGGATAACTATATCTGGCTTAGTTCAAGAGTTTGTCCTCTGTGGTCCAAGTGTATGTATTGTAATAGAAATAGTACTAAGGTGAATTGGGATATCTGTTTTGGAGCAGTTTTGTCAGATCATGTTCTACAGATGATCCGCAGTAGCTGCATTTGAGAAGTAGACTTGCTGTTTAGTAATTAGTGTAGGTTTAAATGTGGTGTACATCCTTTATATATGTAAAGTATAATTCCTCTAGTGAGTATTATTTATTCTCTGTTCAAGGACACTAAGAATATACCACTCATATATCCCTGATTGAGGATGTCTTACTTTTGATTCAAACACTGAGCAGAAAAAGCTGTTGTCAATTTTGCTAACGTGAAGACAACCTACTTTGCTTTCTAGGTTACTATAAACACTCGTTTATTTAATTTCTTTTATGCACTGTGTCTTTTTACCCTTCTTGGACTTTTGCAATGTCGTGAGTCTCAGTGAGGGACATACCAATGTATCTTATTACTGAGAAATGGCTCTTGAGGGCTCCTTTATTTCTGAACTCTTTTTGGAAGAAAGGCATTATGTGTTCAGCCCATCAAAATAAACAGTGCAGCTTCAGCAGTAATGTCTCCTGCCTCCGGGGACCTGCTCTTGTGCTCACTTAACCAAACAAAAATCCTTGGTTATTATACCTGGGTGATGGCTTAAGGATAACACTCGAAATGAAACACAATACAAAATGAATTTTGAATGTGTCCGCTAGATAAAATACTTAAGTTTTTCTCTAGCAGCAAGGCTCTGCAGGGTCACAATCCAAAGCTGCTGCAAGATGGGGAAGTTAAATGAAAAACCTTGCAAACAGGCCTTGCTGGTACCCTGGGGCACAGATGGGTCATACTAGCACTGCCTGGGATGGCAGTGTGTTTCAGTAAAGGGGAAGACAATGATCAGAATTCCAAGCAATAACAGATCTTATCACACTTTCAGATTTTATTATTCTCATATCAAAAATAATTTAAACTATTTATGTATTGTGAATATTTCAGGATGCAAAGCAAGTCGGGAGGGCAAAGGTGGACATTGCTGTTGAGAATCATAACCTTTCGGTTGCCTTGATTTTCTTCTTTTGAGTTGCACTTAAAATTATTCCTAATGGTTGAAAAAAATGAGCGAACTTTCATATTATGACAGACCTGTTGAAATAGAATGCAAATACATAGAACATCTACGGCTTTGGAAGTATCTTTTGAGAATACAGATCAAATCATTTAGCTGAATAAACATCACATAGGTGGGTATATTCAGCCTGTGCAGAATAGGTGTGATAGTGTGAGTCGCTTTTGCTTTGTGCTCAGTGTTGCAGTCACAGGGAATATACAGGTTTCCTTCAAACTTTCCTTCAAAAGTTAACCACCTAATGAACCTAATTTGTTTCTCATAACTGAACAGTCACTGAGGCTGTTTTGTTGTTTTATTTCCCCTCACCTTATTAAGGCACAGAAGTCTGGCGCAGGAGGGGACACACAGGCTGCTGAAGACCTTCTGCTTATCAATAAACCCCTGACGGACCTAATTAGCCTGCTTATTCAACTGGTGAGAATTTGCTTGTTTGGAAGCCTATTGGAATGTCACTGAAGTTGGAATTACTCAACTGAATTCAACATCTTAGAGCTGTGTTTGACAGGTTTTTGCTGCTTTTAAGATTCTATCTAACATAAGACAAAAACATTTACAGTTTTTTGCAGGATTTACAGGCCACAACAACTTACAGACTACGAGTGACATCCAGAATGTAGAACTGGGGCAATGGCAGGGTCCTGATTCTTGGGTGAGATAAATATGTGCAGGCAAATTGTAACCCCAAAGAATGGACTAACGCACAGAGAAAGGATTACATTCAAAATTAGAAATCAACTACAACTACCAGTGGAACTGTCAGTAAACTTCAAATTAGTTTGCAACGAGTGGTCACTTTTAATATTATTTTCTTGGGTTTGAGCTTCCTGTGATTTTTTTTTAAAGCTTAGTTTGATTCTCACATGATCGTGAATGATTTAGAATTGGGATTGGTCCCTACTGGCCTGCAGTCATCTTTTAAGTCTATTTCAGGTTTGTTTTTTTCAGGCTTTGCTAGACATCAGAGTGCTGCACTGAAATCTCTGCGGAGAGCTATAGTGTCCCTGACACATCCCACCAACTCAGACTCCATCATGCTGTGCCAGAGACTTGTATTGGCTGTGTGTGTGATAGCTTAGAGCAGAGGAATGCTTCTTCTTGAGTTAAGCAGGGCTTTTAGGGGCCTGGTATGCTAACTCTGCCTTTTATTCAACATAAAGCAAGGAAAATGGTATGTGAGGATTTCACAGAGGCATATTACGCTATCATTTCTGTGTCATTTTTCTTAGAGGCATTTCAGATTCATTATGGTATTCTCTTCTACCTCCAGTCTTCTCTGAATTGTTCCTTTCCACCTAAATATAGGTTAGATTGTGATATAAATATCTGTAGCACTTTTGGTACCTTTAGCACTATCCATCCTCTATTTTGGGGAAAAGTACGGTACCTTTTTTTTATTAACTTTTGCATTATGATGAATTTATTTTAATCAAAAGACTTACTGGAAATGTTCACTGAATGACCTGAAACAAAGTGATTGAATTTCAACTGCATAGTATTTAATCTTTATCAATTCATTTAATTTACTTTCTATTAATTTTTAATCACTATATATGATAAATGGTAAGACATGAAAAGATGTAAACGATCCTTTAAAATGAAGTTAGACATAAATTTAAATTACATTAACTCCCTAAAGAACAGAAGATTAGAGGCCAGGATTTACTCAGCCTGTACCACCTGGAAGTCTTTTTTTTAATATAAGTTTGTAATTAAAGGATAGGATAATTGTATTCTTAGCATGTACTGGTTAGATTCTGACTTGCCCTTATATTCAATCTGCTTGTTTAAACATAAGGTAAAAAGCGTGTTGGTACTTCTTCATTTCTTTGGCGTTAAGTTCTGTTAAAGATAATCTAGAAGTGAGGGGCTTTCTCTTGTATATACGTCCTTCTTTATATACATGTGCTTTATTGGATTTATGAAAGTTATTTGATCTAGGATTTTTAAACTTTGCATCCATCACCCATTGAGGCGTGTTAAACTTTTCCTGTTAAGTCAGTAAACGTCTGAACAATGGAATAAATATTGGGAAGTTAGTTAGGATCCAGGTGTTTAAAATATTTTATACTTCAATTAATTTTCATAGGCACAAATTCTTAGTGCACCGCTTTTGCAGTGTTTCTCCTGGTGCTTTTGTGTGCAGATGCAAGGGCTAGAGTGAAAGCTGTGGCATGGATTTAGAGCTACCCTCAGTGACTGCCACTGCAGGTGTTCTTAACACAACAGAGTATGAAAGGTATGAAGAATGTGTTTGCACTGTGAGAAAGAAGGAAATTGCTGATTTATTTTAAATGCTAATTCATTAGGATTTCTTTTTTAAAATGCTATGTGTCCTAGCACAGGGGTTGGGTTTTGACTTCATCTTTGTGGGGAAGCATTTGCTACCATTGAGGTGTACTGACTCTGGAGAGAGAACAGCCATGCTTGGGAAATGTCACCAGCTGATTGGGTGGTGTACCAGTACATCATGGACTCACACTCATCCTACAGTCCAATAATTTGCTTATCCTTTGAGAAGAATACTGCATTTGGTAAATACTAACTTCTTATTCTTCTGCACATAGTTACTCCTTTATAACATACTGGTACTTGTTGCTTACAGTACCTTACCCATCTCCAGCCTAACTGTGGCCAGCTTCTTGTGTCCTGCTGCTAGCACAGTCAACTGAAGGCAGCACTGAAATTAAGTCTTGTGGATCTCTCAAGATGGTATGTGGTCCCTGCCCCACTAACAGAACTACCTAAGCTTAAGTTCTGTGGCACTACCAACAGTAGTATTAGTGCTCTGTATTGAACAGCAAGGCTTCATGAACTTTTATTTTGTTTTGAGGCATTTGATTCTTTGTGAACTTCATTCTCAGCAGGTGAAGTATGTCTTTAGTTCTGAAATAACCATCGCTTCAGTTTTTTTCCTCTAGTTTACTATTCCTACTCTTCTTAACATATTTATAGTTTCTTATGTCACCTTGAATAATTGCTATCCCTCATTGATATGTATATCCCTCAAGTGGATGATTGTTCCATGCCCCATTGATTTGTCTATTTATTTATTTATTTTCTTGAAGATGTATTTATCTCTCCTAATAATCCCTCAAAAATCAATGGAGTTAAGCCTGAAAATGTCAAAAACTTGGAATCAATTTTTCCTTCCTGTAATTATGATTTAGTCTATCACATAGGGCATAGGAAAGCAAGTGCAGGAAACTGAGATTGCATGTAAATGAAACTTTGGGGTTGTTAAGAACGTGAAAGAAGAAATAATTACAAATTCTGTCATGCAGAAAACACTGCAGATACAGGGAATTCAATATTTAATCCCATGATCGCTCTGCCATTAATTGATCAATAAGAGGAGAATAAATTGAGCATTTAGTCTTCTGCTTAGCAGCTTCATGTTTAAAAGTTAATTAAACTTAGCTTTTTTTGTCTACATTTCTCCACTTGAACATAAATCTAATTTGATTATTATACTGAAACTTGCAGTAATTATGGAACACATAAAGTACCTTCGACTATTTTTGTGTAGTGGTTATTCTGAAAATTAAATGTTTGCTGACGTTTCAAATCACTTTCTTGGATTTTCGGAAACTTCTTTGAACTTCATAATTAAAAAAGGAACAAACTTTTACTTCTGAATATTCATTAGCCAGCCTTATCAGCACAGAGGATGAATAACATGGTGTCCTTCATTACATGGGCTTCCATAACTCTTAGCATACTGCAATCTTTAGGCTGCTAGATTAGAGGGCTCAGATTATAAATAGTAGCTTCCTGTAAACTGAATGAGCTTTTCAGACAGCTGGAATGGCTGTATTACCTTGCCAGTAACTATAAACTGGAGTTTTGTTTCTCTATAAATTTATATCCTAGATGCAGACCCCTAGTCTGAGCCGATCAGTCTGCTGAGAAAGAACTTTCCTCATCTTCTGTTAATAGGCTTCTGCATTGTAGTGTAACTAGTGAAATTTTTAATTGGTTATTATCTTGAGGATGTCTGGGTTTTACTGTTGAATGACAAGTTAATCGTGCAAACATAAAGAGGACAAATACAGAACCTCTGTGTACATGGATGAATGAGATAATCTTTTCTAGGTCCATTCTTTTTCAGAGTTCCCCTGGCTCTAAGGCTGTGTCTTGGACCACAGGTTCAGAGAATTTGAAAGATACTTGCCAATGAATAATGAAAATAACTGCAGAATGATAATCTTTCAGACTGTGAAGTATTTCATTTTGCATTTCATGGGAATACAGACAGTTCTGTGGTTGGAGTGGGAAGACATAGCTTTATATTCTGTGTAATCCATTCACAGAATCATCCATTCTTCTGTGTTGGAAGGGACCCTAGTCCTACTCCCCTACAGTGAGCAGGAACACCTACAGCTCAGTCAGGTGCTCAGAGCCCTGTCCAGTCTGACCTTGAGCATCTCCAGGGATGGGGCATCCACCACCTCTCCACCAACCTGTACCAGTGCCTCACCACCATTGTTGTAAAGAACTTTTTCCTTTTATGCAAGTCTAAGTCTACTCTCTTTTAGTTTGAAGCCATTTCCCCTTGTCCTGTCACAACAGAACCTGCTAAATAGACTGTCCCCTTTTTTCTTCCAATCCTCCTTTAGATCTTGAAATGCTGCTCTCAGGTCTCCTCAGAGCCTTCTCTTGTCCAGGCTGAACAGCCCCAGCTCTCTCAGCCTGTCCTCACAGGGGAGTTGTTCCATCCATTGGATTGTTTTTGTGGCCTTCCTCTGGATGCACTCCAACAGATCCATGTCTCTCCTCCTCTACTGAGGACTCCACATCTGGACGCCTCTGTCCAGGTGAGGCCTCACCAGAGCAGAGCAGAGGGGCAGGATCACCTCCCTTGCCTTGCTGGCCATGCTTCTTTGGATGCAGCCCAGGATACAGTCAGATTTCTGGGCCGCAAGGGCACACTGCTGCCTCATGACCAGTACCCCCCGGTCCTTTTCAGCAGGAGCTTAGCATTACCTGCAAAATTCCTGAGAGTGCACTTGATCTCAGCATCGGTGTAATTGTTGAAGATATTAAAGAGCACCAGTCCCAGATCTGAGCCCTGAATGACACCGCTTGTCACTGATCTCACTCCAGACACTGAGCTATTGGCCGCCACTCTCTGGGTATGATCTTAAACAAGTCCATCAAACTGCCCACCTATCAAATCCATATCCTTTCAATTTGGAGAGGATATCACCGAGCAGTGTGTGAAAGGCCTTACTGTAGCACTGATAGATGATATCAGTGGCTCTTTATTCAAATGCAGTTACACCATCATAAAATGGGATTAGTTTGGGAAGGGGGACCTGCCCTTGGTGAAACCATCTGGTTATCCCTTAACACCTCACTGTGATATTGTTGTGATTGTATCTGAAATGTTGTCTCTGGAATGTATTTGAAAAATTCTCTTTCATGAAGTTATCTTAACCAAACAATCAAAACAGAGGAAATAAGCATATATTGTTAAAAGGACAGAACTTAAGAATAGGAACTTAGTTTCTCAGCAGTTAGGCTTGATTAATATGAAATGAAAATTCACTGTTTTAAAAATTATTTTCCTTGAGGCATAAGGACAAAAATTTTGCCCCAAGCCAAAACATATTACTTTAATTTTAAACTGCGCGTATTTACTAATAAGAACAGTACAGGTAGCAGATTTAATAGTAGTGTTTTGCTTTTCCATTTTGTTTGATGATTGTAGAATCATCTCCTCTGTAGTTCCCAATGGTGATTCCTGTACCACACTTTCTGTAACCTCATGAATGATTCAACGAATATCTATCTCTTATTGTAATAAACTCTCTTTGTGTTTAACCTCATTAATGCGCTGAAATAGTGTCCCCTCTGGGTAATCCAGACAGTTTCATTGTAGCTCTAAAATTAGATGCTGTAACAACTCTTAGGGTGTGAAAACTGCCACTTCAGCCAAAAGGATCACACATTTCCTGTAATGGTTTGCAATTCATGAACACACTTCAACTGAGCCCAAAATGAAGGTATTTTTGACAACAAACTACAGAAGCATAGATGTATAATAAGAAGAAACCTGCTTTTCAGCCTATTAATCTTTAAGATACAGAGAGCAGGTTCCATTTAGGAATGGAGTTTTACGTTATGAGCCTGTTAATGGGAGGTTATACATCGGCCATAAAAATTAAGTAATACAAAATCTTCTTTGCACAAAAATCTTGTCTTGAGGCATTATTTTAAAATTTTGAACTGAACAAACAAACAAACAAACAAACCTACAGTTCTGAGTTGTAGAACAGCAAAAAAGGATGACTTCAGTCATTCCTTAATTTATTTTAGGATGCTGAATGTTTTTTCAGGGTGCGTGCTAGCCCAAAATATTAGCAGCTGCATGGAGAAAGAGCAGTGGTATTTCTACCTTGCTGAATCCAAAATCCCCTCAAAGATAAAGCAAAAAAAGAAATGAAAGCCAACTAGAGTTCATTCTGGTAATTATGAAATATTGGGGGGCAGATCTATTCTCCAAGAGTTACAACTCCTGTTTCTCATGCGTTTCTTCTCCCCTCAGAGAATAAAACTTAAGTAGATACTGCCATAAAAAAGCAAACAAACAAAACTAGAAATGCATTAGACTTTTAATATGCTTCCTCATATCAAATTGAATTGTGGTTAGAAAAATGAAGGCATTATTCGAGCTTATTAAGAGATGGACCAACCATCCATATTCTTTTGTCTGGCATTGTTATTCTAGCTTTTCTGTTCTATTAGGCATGAGATACTATATGCTTGAAAGCTGGATTTTCATTCATTGCTTTACTCTATTTATTTATGATATTTTCAGTCACTGCTTTTGTTCATGCCAACAATTTTCTTCAGACCCTCTATTTTTTATGACCCTTAACATAATTGCAGACAGGCAGTCAGTGTTACGTTTCAGGATACCAGCTTATAACGCAGCATCTGAATCTCTACTTGTTACTACAGGAATAGTCTAATGGTAGGACTTATCAGCATGTATGCGTAAGCATTTTTCTCTATGTAAGTACACTGCTGAAGAGGGTTCCTCCCCGTGCTTGATTATTAATGGGTTAGACTGTAGGCTAATGCTTCACAGCCAACTCCAGAGTAAATCCTGTCTTTTCTGATCCCAGATTGTTGTCTTTTTCTTTCAAAACCTTTGCTGTGTTTTACCCCACGCTTTTCCAGGATGACAGCAACTTGCTCCCTAAACTATAGGTAACACCAAAGCTCAAAGGGTCTCTTGTAAAGCAGAAGTGCCTGAAATACAGCAGAGGATGAAGGATGTTATTAGCATTTGAGACTGAACAGCATTATGCCACAGCTGGCAAACAGTGTGAACCCTGCCTGGAGTGATGCCGGTGGCTGGGTTTGGAGGATGGTTGCTGACAGCTTGATAACTTGTAAAGAGCAAGAACGTCTGATGCCAAGACATACTGGAAGGAGAGTTTTAGAGTCTTTCTTTCTCTTGTTTCCTTTTGTGGGGAAAAAGGCCAGCAACAACAGTGGTAGAAGGTTGGGCATGCCAGGAGGAGGCGAGCAAAACCATTTTGTGCTTCTTCGTGCAAGGTTCTGTAGGAGCAGTCCTCTGCAAAGACTGTCACTTTTCCTCAGTTTGATGTTTAGTGAATATCTCAGATAAAATACCTTGGGAAGAAATCTCACTTCTAAGTGTGACTACTGAGATTATGGATTATGCATGGAAATCCGTGCTTATGGAGCTCAGGAAGCTAACCTACACTGCAGCACCAGGGCAAGGACGTAACATGTGCAGAAGTTCACTGCTTATGATTTTAATATTTGTCTTTTTTTTTTCTTTTTTTTTTCTTTTTTTTTTTTTTCTCAATTATTCAACAAACCACACTTGAAAATTGAATATAGTTCATATTCCATGACTTGAGGAAGTTATTAGTTTACCTGTCTGGACTTACCCAGTTGTGAGTTAGAGAGTGCCCCTTTCAAAAGGGGTAAGAGTGATGCATTAAAGAAAGTAGTTTTCCCTTCATTTTTCTATTCAAATTTTTCTTCAGTGGTGGAGGTAAAAGTAAACTCAAAACCCCCAGTGAGATCAGCAGAATTCTTTTTGGCTTGATAAGGACTGAAGATATAAATAGAGCTATGAAGCTTGTTACTGTTTGTAGTTTTTCACCCTTTTAAGCCTTCCTATTTATGTTGCTGATATTATTATATAATTCTGAATATTGGAAGAGAAGCAATCAAATGTGTATCACCTAGACAGAAATGAAGTGAAAACATGCAGCAAAGATGTGAAGGAAACAGCTGCTGTGGTCCTGTCACTTCCATAGCACTAGGTCAAATAGAATGTGATATGTCTTGGGGCTATGTATTCAGAGCTTACATCTCAGTTCAGTCTATTTTAAACAGCCAGTTCTGTGAAGCTAATGGAAAGCAGATTTGAATTTGCATGCAGATCCCTGGGGATCTGCTGTGTGGGTATTTAAGGAGTATTCATCTGATGATATGTTTCCAGATTATTTAAAGTAACTGTATGGGTTTCCCTTAAAATGAAAAAACTGGGGAAGTCCATACTTCGGATTAAATAAGTAATCATTACTGGAGTCATTTGGGGATATTATATAAATGGTTGGACAGATAGTTTCCTTATAATTGTTGGTAAGGGTAGGCTGTAACCATACTGTAGTACAGCTTCTTTGTGATTAGATCATGTTTTTGGAATTAAGAAACTGAGTTGGAGTAATAAAATGTTTTCACACTTCCATACCTTATTGGTAAGAAAAGCAGTGGTATGTTTTGTTCTGTTTACAGATTGTAAGGCCAGAAAAGGCCACTGTAATCATTTGGCCTACTATCTTTTATAACACGAGATGTCGGATTTTTTAGAATTATTATTGTTTTAGAAAAAAGGACTATTGTCATATAAAAATTCTCTGTAATGGAGAATCTGTCTCAGTTCTGAGGAAGTTGTTTCAGTGTCTAATTGCCTTTATTAAAGAAAGAAGGAATAAAAAGAAAATCAAATTATCCCTCTAATCTGAATTGCTTTAGATAAGGTTTTGAGCCATCATCTCTTACCAGTCCTTTTCCATGCATAGAAATTAACCTATCCTCAGCCTTCTTTTCCTCACACTGAGGAAAAGAATACAGTCATTGTGCCCTTCAACCCTCCCTTTGATAGGCTATATAGATTGAGTTCCTTCAGTCTTAATCTGTTCGGTTTTCCAACTCAATCTCTCATCCTCTTAACTGTTCCCAAGAAATTTCTACAGTTATTTTGTGTACAGGGTGCACCAAAAGTAGGCATTGTGTTCCTGGTGTTATTCCTCCAGTGCCAAAACCAAGCATAATGTAATCTTTCTGCTTGTGATTTCCAGACTGTTTGTTCAAGAATTATATAAGTTATGTATATTAATATATAAATGACGGTGCTGTCATACTACCCGAAGGTCATTTAAAGATGCCTAGTAGACATATCCCTGAATGTTTTCCAATATTTTGCTTCCCAAGAGTTCCTCTCTCTGTCCCATTGCTAGGACCTGCTCCAATGTCCAGTCTCAAAGCAATACAGAAAAGCTAGAATTCAGAAAAGAGCTCACAAAAAAGGAAAAAAAAAAATCAATCTGAAAATATGCCTGCTATTGTGAATTTCTTAAATCCTTTAAATAACAAGATAGCCTGTGCTCTGCCTCAACCAGAAGCTATGAACTTGGCTTAGAAATAATTAAATGAAGTTTTACAGTATGCATTATTCAGAAGACTAGATATCATGACTGTAATAATACTTTCTGATCTTACTGCTTCTATTTTAAAGCTAAATATATGATCTGAAAATAGCAGAGTTGGGAGCAGCCTTTTGAGTGCTTTTACGATGTAGGTATAGATATTGCTATTTGATATCATTATAACAAAGGCGCAGTTATACTGCTGCTTAAGAGTAGATATAATTTAATTATATTTTCATCACTTTAATACAGCTTAGTTTAATGGAATGTTGAGTCAGTCAACTAGAGACAACTCTTTCCCGCCTCAGTGTTCATGTTAATACCCTTCTGAATTCCCAGTGATATGCAATTTTTTTTTGGGGGGAGGGGTGAAATTGGAATTTGATTTTTGTTTGTTCATTTTTAGCTTCCCAGCGAAGATACTGAAATATTTGAGAATGCTTCACGGTGCTTATCATTGCTGGTTCAGCTGTACGGAGGGGGCAGTCAGGAGAGCATGTCTCCAGAAAACATGGACAGCTTTGCCGAAGTGCTGAAATCCAGAAGAGATACACGGCATCGGAAGGTTTTGTTGAGAATTATAAAAAGAATGGTGAGTCTGCTTCTAAACATTCTGAAAATACTGTTGAGTTTTTCCTATTTCACTTTGCTCCTCAGCTATTGAATTAACTCACGTTATTTATATATTTGTTTAGTGCTTCAGCTTCATGAAGTACTGAAACAGTTTTCTGAAGGCCTTCTGGAAGAATTAACTTTGTATCGTTAAATAGTTGCTCAGAAGCACAGGGTTTGATTTCATGGCAAATAAAACTCTAATTTGTGTTTGAGGTTCGTTTGTATGTAGATTGTTCTCACCAAGCTCCCAGTTTTGCTCAACCCTGTCTTTCCATAGAAGAAGCACAAATATAGTAAACTGAAATTGGAATGATATTTAAAATGTGTAGTTTCTCTCATTCGTGTTATCATCCTAAGGATTATTCATCTCCTTTATTTGTTCATGCTCTTCTAAAAACAAAAGAAAGCTAACATATTTAAGACAATTCCTATTTATTTTTTTCCTTCTAGCTTTGCTTTTTATTCTATGTAATTGCTATGTTGGCTAGAAGAGTTTTGGGTTTTTTTTCCAGCTTCTTTTCTGCAATAACGTTTAAGAGGAAAAGGCAAGAAATGTGAGGAAAGAAAGGAGAAGAGAGGTTGTAATACGCATATCCAGATCATTTCATGTTAGCATAGCTACAGAGTGGTTGCATTTCCCTCCATTTCAAAGGCTGTGATTCAAAAGTTGACTCTGCACACAGGATATTTAACATGGAAATGTCTGTTAACTATCTTAAGAGAACAAAGCCATACTATCACCCTTTGAATACTCGAAGTTCCTATGGTTTTTTCTTCTATCAGTTGTATACCAGTGATGCTGGTACTTGTTATTTATATCAGGCAGATTTTCTGTAATTACTTTAATGAGATCATAGGATTTCTTTTGGAAGCAAGGTTCATAGATAATATGACAGATTATTTAATAAATCGTACATTATTTCTCTAAACCTTAAAATGCCCTGTTCAGAGAGGATGATTATCTTGTCATAATCACAAAAGACATGGAAGTATAATATCTATTCAGCAAGGATTCAACCCACATCATCCGTTCATGCTAAATTTTAAAGCCTTGAATGGTATTTTTTGATTTTTTTTTTCATAAATTGCTCATACCTGAGCAATATTTTAATAGGAGAATCACTAAATGCACCAGTTTCTATTCTTGCCAGTCAGTGCTTGTAGAAGGCATCTTTTCAATATGTGATCATGTTGACTTTGATATTAGAAACACAGGTATTGCTTACGCAAGACAGGGATATTACAAAAAGAAAATATTGTGTTTATGATATAGCTGCCTTTATGGTATGTATTTCTGGTAGTAGGAAAATAGTATAGCAGTAAGAGCAGCTAGTCTTTGTCCAAGAGTTTCACGTATCTCCAGAAGGCTATAGGAGATGCATCTCGCAATATCAGAATCTTCAATTTAAAACCACTTCAGAGAAATTCTCAGCATACAACAAGACTGTCTAACCTTGATGAAGTAGAAATTTATATTTCTGTGTTGTTTTAACTACTGGAATTTATGAGGTTTTGCCTCCAGTAAGCTT
This sequence comes from Excalfactoria chinensis, assembly GCF_039878825.1. NCBI lineage: Eukaryota > Metazoa > Chordata > Aves > Galliformes > Phasianidae > Excalfactoria > Excalfactoria chinensis. The sequence goes on along the minus strand of NC_092826.1, from coordinate 117,499,200 downwards.
TTTTTTGGACGAAGCTGATGTGTTGTTTCTAATGCGATCATTTCTCATTTATCAGACTTGTCCAGCAAGTTGACTGCAGAACAAAATAAACTTCTTGAAGCACTTTCTACACTGATTTTTGCCCTACAGTTTTGTTATATTCATTTGTAAACAGAAATACAGATTTAGGCCAGACTAGGTCAAGAAGAAATCTAAGTACAGTTACTTATTAACGCAAGGTACATGAACAGACCCTTTTTGAGTTTTTTTTCTTTTTGAGAACCTTTTTCTGGTTGTCAGCTAACACCTCCAGATCCTTTTCCTCAGCACAGTTTTGCAGTCACTTTGCTCTAAGCCAGTGTCACTGCAGGGGATTGTTGGGATCCTAGCACCTAGCACTTGACCTTGTTGAATGCCATACAGCTGCACATGGCCCATTGATCCAGCCTATCCAGATCCCTGTAAAGCCTTCCTACATTCAAGCAGTTCCTGCCTAACTTGGTGTTGCCTGTGAACCCACTGAGGGTGCACTTGATCCCATCGTCCAGTTGATTGATAAAAATGTTAAACAAAATTGGACCCAGTACTGACCCCTGAGAAATATCACTACAGACTACAGACTGGCTATCAAACCAAATGTAACTCCATTCACAGCGACCTATTGGGCCTGGCCATCCTGCCAGCAAACAGCACACTGCAAGCAGACATCAGCAGTTTCTTGAAGAGAAGTCTGTGGGAAATAGTACCAAATGTCTTATAAAAGTCCATGTAAACAATACCCACAGTCTTTCCCTTGTCCAATAAGTTCAACATTGTAGAAAGAGATCAGGTTAGTCAGGTTTTTTGCAAACCCATTGTGAGCAAGTCCTCTCATCTTATAGTCATGGATGTGCCATGTGATGGCAAATCAAGATGATCTGCTCCATGACCTTCCCTGGCACCGAGCACAGACTGACAGCCTGTGATTCCTCAAGTCCTCCTCCATGCCCTTCTTGTTGATGGACGTTATGTTCTCTGTCTTCCAGTCAGCTGGGACCTCCCTGGTGTGGCCAGGACTTCTGATATACTATTGGAAGTGGCTTGGCAATCACTTCTGCCAGCAACTTCAGAACCCTTGCGTGGATCCCATTTGTCACTGTAGATTGTGGATTATGAAGAAATGATTTTATTGTCAAAAGAAGTCATTAGAATTAAAAGCAGAGAAAATGTACTTTCAGCTGACTTTTTAAACTGTGTAAGAAGGGATCATTGAAAAGCTTTAAAGAGGCAGCACTGGCCATCTTCTCTATGTTTTTTACAATGAACTCCTAGCTTTCAAAGGTTTTGACTCTGTCAGGCCCAGGTTAACCAGTATTTTTCAGGGATGTTCTCTCACTGGTATTGATACAAAGAACAGAAACTGAATAAAATCACTGAGTCAAGGAAACAGGTGGGTTTTTTTTTCCTTCAACCCTTTTGCTAACTCTCCAGTTCTGGTTTCTTCATCTTAGGTTAGACAATACTGCTATTCAGTTACCCATTTTTAGTGAAATCTGTGTAACTGAACAGCAATGTCAGAAGACTGGTCTTGTTTCATCTTTTAGTTTTGGAAGCCTCTTCTGCTGCCCTTTGTGGAAATCACTATCTTACCACTGCATTTTTGCTGTGAGAATATAATGTATCTTGCTACGGTCCAGTAAATCACCTGCATTAAAGTACTTCTTTGTGAAGTGGGAGAGATTTTCATGGGGGAAGCATATAGTTCAACTTCTGCATACTTTACTCAGAAGATATTCATTTCTTTTTCCCCACAGAAAGAATGTCTGCCTGCCAGCTCAAATCAACATCTAGGTATAATGTAAAAGCAAGTGATTATCACCAGGACTTTTTAGAACTAGTGGATGCCTTTTCACTGGGCACGTAATTAGTGTGAGATTGTGGCTTGGTACAGGCAAATAAGATGTTTCATCTTTCAAAACAAGAGGAAAAAAAAAAACCAAACAACTTTTTTTTAGATTTTATCTGGCAATAGGGAAAAATCCCTCTGAGAAAAAAAAGAGTAAGCATCAGGCTCTAACAGGCGGTTCTCTGCTCACTGTGCAGAGTGAACTTCTGTTCTGTGACTTTTACTTTAAGTACTTGTCAAAAAGTGTATTTGAATTCCACCTAAATCACACTTTTTTTCCCTCTGATCTTCTTTCTAGAACCTGATTTTCACTAATTTGCATATCATAACTGTCAAAAAATAGCTCATCCTTTATTTCTGAGTAACTAAGACATTTAAAAAGTGATCTGTGTGTCAGATACCCCATGGGGGATATGTGGGAGCATTTCTCAAATTGTATTAGGCTGTGTAGAAAGATGATAAGGCCAAAACCATAGTACATGCACTATGAACGAAGCCCATATATTTGTTAAAAATTGCTATGATAGTACTCAGACTTAGGTCCTCATTACCTTAATCACTGATTACACATTCTGAGGAAAGATATGTAGATCTTGAAAAGAGATACAGTATGATAGGGGGGTAACAACTCTGCAGTCCCTCTGAAAGTTGAATTTCTTAATGGAGTTTTCCTCCTCAGCGCACTCCTGCACATCTATCTGTGCAAAGCTTGCCTCAGAGAAAGGAAAGCAAAATCCCAAGAGGTTTTCAGTGTCCCTTTTGCATCTTCAGCTCTGAGTGTTCAGTGCCACAAGGAGGTGCTTGTGTTGCAATTCCCAGCGGTCTGCTTTTCCAGTTTATAAAGCTAATGAGCCTGCTGACACTTCTGCTCTGAGAGTCTACTTCTCTCAAATAGCCTCAGCTAACAGGAGAAAAACTTCTTACACATCATTCTCCTAATCTGAATCTTTTAAGAATACCTTTACTTGAACTATTCACTGACGCAATTTCTATTTCATTGCTCTTAGGGTTGATTTTATGACAGAGATCCTTGTTAGACTCTGAATACCATACTCACTTGCGGGTTACTGATGTGTATTGCACTAAGTGCACCTGCTGTTGATATATTTTCCTGAAATTATACATCTTCATACTATCTGCATCATTCTTACACATAGTTTCTTCCCTTCATTAATACCGCTTATTTTCAAGTTGTTAGCAAGCTTGCATCTCTTCATTGTAGAACATTTCTGAGTGGCTTCATCTGCAGTAAAAGAACATCCTTGGGTAGGATGAAGCATTTTATTAGATGTAAACAACTAATGATTCCCCCAAGAAGAAAACACACTTCATGCCTGTCTTAGACAGGATGACTTTCTCACGATGTTCTGAAGAAGACAGATGATAAGGCTAATGCCACTTCATTTCTTTATTCCTTTTCCTCTGACTTGAGAGACTCCCCCTGTTTACAAACCCCTCACAGGCCTTCACGTAATAAGTATGGACAGATTTTAATGAAATTTGAGTGCATTTCCAGAGACTGCAGATAGGGAAGCCATTTGTGCAGTGCTGTTGCTTGATAACCTTAAACCATTTTGTTTGTAGTCTCTGCCATAAAGCAATGGAGGTGGACTACTTGCTTTCCTGCATGCTACCCCTTCCCAGGTTTGTCCAGTGGGCCTATGGGCAATGAGGAAGGTGCGCTTCCACCTCCTGCCCTCTTGGCTTTAACATAGCAGCAAAACAGGCTTTTAAATACAGCTTGGTGAATTTTGCCTATGTTCTGACTGAAATAAAATGTAATGAAACTTCTTAAAAAGAAACTCTATAACTCCAACATGGAGATTTGGGAATCAGAACCACTCATCTGGGCCATTGCTTGCCCTTTGATCAAGAAGTAGTACATGGTGTTTACAGCTAAAATGTATTACAGCAGTTATTATTAGGCCTACACATCAATTCAAACAGCAATTAAAGAATGATTTAAATAGAAGTAGTATAATTTGAACAAATCTAGCATTTGGCAGGCCGACTTCCCTCTTGTGGTACAGCCCCTTTGCTGTATTTTATTGTTTACTGAACAGTGAAGTGAGATCATAAATGATCAGCTTATCTGAGTCATTTGGTGCTTTAGTTTTTAATAGAAAAATCACTTTGGCCTTGTTTTGAAACTTGTGTTTGATTGGCAATGTCTTATTGGAAGAGAAGGGAGAATATTTCAGTATTCAGACTTACTTTGTTTGGGTACCGAGAGAATTTTGTTAGGTGTTTTCTCTTTCTGATTGACTTCCTGTGCATTTTACCATATCTCTCTTTCAGCTAACCAGAATTATTGAGTGCAGTGTTCTGGGTGTATTTCAGTTATTTCAGTACTTATGATTTATGAAATTAATCAGGATGGATATCCATGGGCAGCAAGTTTCAGTCACTACTGCAACCCCTGGAATTCTTATCTTCCCCTATCTTATCACTCTTGATAGCAGAAAAGTTTGCCATCTTTTTGGTGCAAAGCACCAGGTGGTTGTTTCTTCTCTTAGAAGAGGCAATGTTGTCCAGGCTTATAGGATCACATTTTTCTGCCTGTATCAGAGTCCTCTTCTGCTGTGTAAATTTTGCACTTCTCTGAGTACACTTGCTCTGACTACCTTTGTCATATGGTGCGCGTTCCTACATTCATGTTTAACCACAGCTTATTTTCTTTTTGTTTGTAACTTGAGGTATTCTCAACAAAAAGTGCTAAGGAATTTTAGCTATGAGAATTAAAATTTCAACTTTCGGATCTAAGATGGGATTTTTCTTTCCACAGCTGATAACTGGATTCCATGAGTCTGTTCTATTATAACCTGTGGTAAAATCAGAAAATTAAGTAGTGATGCATAAAATTGGATGATTAAGATGTTTCTAAAGTGCAATTGATCCAGCATTTTTGGAAGCATGTAGGAGTTTGCTTAGCATAGAAAGTTTTGATTAAGGAGGTTGTTCCTGGGTCTTCTACTAGACCTTCTAACCTTTGACATGATATAGATCCCTTTTTTTTTTTGCAGCTCATGATATGCCTGGAATAGCCATGGTTGTCATAATCCAGAGGTGCTGTTTTGTTTTATGCATTTACACATCTACAATGACTAATATGCTGTCAGTGTTTATATATAACTGTGAAGTGTTTCCTCCATATCAAGGAGAGCACACTGCACTTAACTATTTCCATCAAACAGATAAACACCTGCTTTGCTAGGAAATCATATATTGACATTGCCTGCTCCCAGCTCAGAAGTTTAAAAAGAGGTCTATATTAATGGCTTTCCTTTGTTTGTCCTTAGTGTTTGTTTGATACTGATATCTTTCTAGTATAAAGCTAGACAAAAACTAGTTTTGAAGCTTTTTCTTTCTTGTAGCAGTTTTGTTTACTCTACTACCTGCATAGGCTACTATGATACTTAATGTTTGTAAAATATTTAATGGTCCTCACATTAGAAATAATAGATACCAGGAAACATTTTGCTTAAGATTACCAACAGTAAGAAGATACAATTAAATTATCAAAAATATTTTCTCAGCTGGAATGTTAATACTTTCTGGGGTCTGTTAATGGGAGCATATAAGCAGTAGTTACTGCTATCATTATTATCAAAACTGAATCACTTTACTGCCAGTAGAACAGGGCCTCGTTGTGGTAAACTCAGTGCAAACACAGTAAGAAGTCATTTTTTGCTCCAGAGAGCAATCCAGCTTGCTATTTGTCTTCAAAATAAGAAACTGCCTGACACCAACACTCTCAAACAGGAAATAATTTGACACAAAGATGACCATCATTCATAAAACTTGGGCAGTGTTCAGTTCCGTGAAAGCAAGAATGGGAGCGTAACTCATTGCTCCTGACTGCTAATGCTGAAGTATATTCGTTTTATTCTGAAGTTAAACCTTAATAGTCACAGCTGTATTTCAAAATCCTTAGTCTTTATTTTGTCTCAGTGTGAAGCCATTACCAGAAACTAGAACTGAGAAAATTTTTGGTTGCCTGTGTTGAAGATGGGATAGAAGTATAGAAAGAAACCAGGTTCTTTGTGACATCTTGAAAAGTTCTATTGTGAAACCTTCCACAAAATCTCCTTTTCTTATTGCATCTATTCATGTAACACATTTCCCAAGGGTGAAGTATTTCATTGCATTTCAGTATGTAGGTAAAATTTTCACTGTAAGTAAAATTTAACTACCATTTACTGGGAAGAAATCTAGTATAATTAACTCCTCTACTGGGAAGCAGTGGTCCTTCTTTTGTCTTCTAAATGACCTAATGCAAGAACAGAGTCAAAGGGCGTGACACATCCTCTTAATTAAACTTCAGCACTTCCTTGTTCTTCTTCACATTGTCTCTATCTATTGACTTCTGCATATATTTCAACTTCAGTACCTTAATATGACATTGGATTTGTCTGGATTCATATTCTCTTCAACTTCTAAGGCTGAAATGCAACTGAGAAGCTCATGTTTTCAAAAATCATGTCATGAGCAAATCTGCAGGTCACAAAGAGCTTGGTTTAACTGATGTAGTGTATGCACACAGGTAAACAGGGAATGTAGTTCAGGTGCTTATGGGGATATTTTGTAGAGGGAGACAGAGCTTGAACATCAAGCTTTGAGGATGTGTGGGACTCTGAAGCACATGAGTGAGGCACAGGAGATATAGATTCATAGGGCATTTCAAATGTAGGCTGTTGGGGGGAAATGATGAGTAAAAATATGACACAGATTCAAAAAAAAGTATGCTAGTCTTGATAAGGAGGCCAAGCAATGTGACCATATGAGGTCAAAGGAAGGCAGCGTTTAAGGATTTAGAGCTTATTGGAAAAATCAAAGATGAAAATTATTTTAGAGGCGTCAGTCATAATATGCATGCGATGAAAGAACACAAAGCATTTAACTTCCCTGGATACCCCATGAGCCTAGTGGCTGGTTGACATATTCACTAACAGTAAGTGCATACTTTTCAGGTTCCCCATCAGAGGGCCTGTACTCATTTTCTAATCCCTAGCTATAATAACCATATCTGAGCTTTATGAACATGATGCTGCACAATTTCAGATAAGTCTGTGATTCATGTAAGTGTTTTCAAACAAGGATGTGTTTAAAAATAGCATTTGTATGCACTGAGATTAGGCTCTCAGTAGATTACTGCCATAATTTGCCCCCCCTCCCCAGTCCAAACAGTGATTCAATCTAACATCTTCAGTGATGAAACCTCCACGTTTTAAAGTATGAAGATTCTACTAGTTAAACTTTTATGAAGTGCCTAGTGCTGTCTTTCCTAAAACTATTAAAATGTAATGTTTTCATATGAACATAATTACACATTTATAACAAATGTAATTTCTGGTAATGTGATGTTCTATGGACCGTGAATTACTGTCCTAAATTTTGTACAGCAGATGCTTTCCCTGGGATATAATGCCTGGTTGATGAGTTCACATGATGATAAGAATGTCTCATAATCTGCATACCAGCTCTACTCTGCTTACACAGCTTGCCTTTTTAGATCCTTCAGGGGGCATTTTGAGAGCAAAGAATTCTCATGAAAAGCAACTGATTACCCATATCCTTTAACATCAATAAAAGTATACCTCTGCCAGAGATAGGTAATGATCATTCAAAAGACGGATCATCAGATGCATGACATTTTATGATATCAAATTGCTCTGATGATTTGAAGCAATTATTTATTTATTCATTTATTTTTAACGAAAATACTGGTATATGTAATTACATATAGAGCATATATATTGTAGAGCATAACCCGATTATATATTGGTGGGTTGAAATGACGTGTTCTGAAGTACATAATATTGCAGCTTATGGATAGAAGCCTGATCTTTATGCTGTAGACCCACAGTAATTGTAAAGCATGTATTTATTTCATATTGGAATTGTATGATAACAATATCAGAACCTGCCCCTCCCTGGGCTAAATGAAATATGCCCTGGGCAGAGCTTCTTCTCATGGTGGGCATGGGGCGATGAAGCAGCAGGATGTCCCAGAAAAGCTGTATCATGTACTGCTGGCTTGTGTGCCTGAGCAGAGCAGCTCTGCAGAGCTTCCTGGGAAAGCAGCATCAAATCAGCCTGAAAATAATACCTAGGACCCGTCAATGATTAATGTGCATTTTGCTTATTCCCACTGGAGAACAAGCCTACACAAATCATGTCAAAGTTAAAAACAAAAACAAGTTAATCTATTATGATCGAATCATTCCCATGGAAATGAGTATATTAACTCACACTGCTACTTTTCTCTAAAATGCTACTGCTATTTAAATATGGCAAAAAGCAATTTTTTAATGTATGTGATTTAAAGGGATAATTGTTTATAAAGATCTGTGCCCCCTTTTCTCATTTTGAGCTAATATTGCACTATATGTATTTGCAATATAAATGGAGTTATATTCATGAAACGACACGCAATATTTATTCTCAAAGTCCATAACTATAAGTTGTCTAAGAGTAATTTGGGCCATGTATATCAGTCAGATACGCCTTACTCCAACTATGTTAGTATAGCAATAATTCTTTTGAGTTGGTGAGGAAAATTCTTGCTGCTGAAAAGCAAATTACAGCTGTCATTGAAAGAGTTAAGAAATAGCAGGCCCTCAGGATTGCTCGAGTGGACTGAGGATCTCTGATGACATCAGAGAGGTGCTCATGCAATTTATTCATGTAATTGGAATTCCAAGATGTAATGCATATTGCATTTCAAAGGTGATGTTATTTAATAATGAATGATTTTGGAGACTCTTTTAGTCTCAATATCATATCCTTGCTCCTTCATCGTTATATTTATTAGGATCCTTTGCTCCCCATGCCTTTTTGTCCTACATGATTTCCACCTCTACTCACATGTTTTTGATTCTTTGCTCAGTTCCTGAACCAGATGCTCCTGACCTTTCTTGAGGCTTGGGCATGGTTTTTGTTTTTTTCTTTCTCAGTTAAATGAGACTGGAAAGCTTTGTGGGAATTGATGTCGAAGTGTGCAGGAGCAAGAATGTTAAGATCTATTCCCATCTTAATTTTGACCACTGCAGGCTCCTACAAGATCCTCTTCCCCTTCTTGCAGTTTCATACTTTAATTTTGCATAACTATTTATGATCTCAAGAGTACGTAATTACATTAGCATACTGCTGTGTGCTTGTGAGTGTACACCTTTCAGCATATACACTTTTTTGTAATCCTCTACAATTTTCTCATTAAATGATAACTTCTCTTACTTTCAGCATTTCCATTTATGTAACAGTTAAAAGTTTCTAAGACAGATAGGATTTGAAATACCTTAATTCCTTTCTAGAGATTCCAGAGGAAATAGAATTTCCTTGAAGGCGCTGATTACTGACTCCTCAATATCAGGCCTACAGAAAGTTGCTCTTTTTTCCCGTCCCAAATTTTTGGCTCTTTTGAATCCTGACAAAAAGTATTCATTTCTGGTTTTTTTTTGTTTGTTCATTTGCTTGTTTTTATACCCTGCATTTGGGTCTTTTGTTTAACTCCCTTTTTAACAAACTCTTTTAGATGGATGATGAACCTAATAATGATCTATTCAATCTTTTCGTCCACAGAGTTCAAATGGCTTTGAAAAGAGGCAAACCAAATTGGTCTATCTCTACTAGAAAATAATAGAAAGCAAACGTAAATCTGCCAAGCTTGTTCTGTTCAGCTGTTGCCTAATAGCTTGTAAAGCACTTCAGGGACTTCGAAAATGATGAAACTTTTAGTTTGACTTGGATGAGAAAGTAGAATGCAAATGTAATCACTCTGACAGTGAGTTAATGACTCTGGGACACCTGGGAGTAAGTCAGGGTGCAGAGGGCTGTGGAGTGGAATGTGTAAGGAGCAACACTGACTACTGCTGAATGCGTCTATGTGAGGAGGAGAGAAAGCAATGCCTGGAAACTATTAGAGGTGTGAGATACAAAGCAATGATAAACAGACTAAATACCATGGGCGGTACTGAAGTTCTGAATGAGATTTCCAAGCAATATGGGACATGATTGATTTTGAGGCTGGTACAGCTTCTGATTTTAGAATGATAGCAATCTTGTGCTCCGCTGTGCACAGCCTGTCCCCACAGCAGTGTTGCTTTGGCCCAGCTCTCCCCTCCCTGCAACTTAACGGGTTTCAGCTTGCAATGTCTCTGTTCCAGCAGGGAGACTGGAAATGGTAGTGTTCCTTGTGTACCTTTCTGTTCCTCTGCCCTGCAGTGGGCATGAGTGCTACTTCCAGCCCCTGTGAAGAAGTGATCAGATCTGGACTTCTATTTTATAATGTCCATAGCAGGGATTGTGCTCTATTAAGATCTTATGTATTTAGGAAGACTGGGGGGGGGGGAGGGAAGAGACACTGGAACAACCATGTGTTATAGCATCATCATTGGATGAGGTCTTCTTAGAGACATTTTCTAGCCATAGTCACATTATTAGTGAGATTAGAGAAGTTCTGGCAACTTTAATTGAAGCCATGTCCAGAAGATTCAGTGATATGTAAGTCACTCCAAAAATAATGCCTCTTATTTATTTCCATGGAACAGATACAAAAACAGATACAAAAAGCAGAAGAGCACTTTATGGTAGAGTAAGTTCTCAGCTATGAAGCACTGTTATTTGGCATAGTCACCACCATTAGCTATGCACTGCCACCAGTGATGCACAAGACCTTGCATGCCTCACTGAGAAAAATCTGTATCAGTGGAGGTGACCCACTCTTGCCACTACTGAAACACACCACCCACTGCCTCATGTACTTATATCCAATGTTTGGACTCCATAAATGTTCAACAAGCATTGGAGAATGTCAGTGGGTGCCATTTTTTCTGCTTGAAGGAATTCAATTCCACCCCTTTGCTTTCAGGACAGGTGCTGGTTGTAGAACAAAGGACAGACTAAACAGGAAACTGTTGTCTGTGTTTAATTACATACTTCCAGATGTAAGACTAGCTCTTAAATTCAGAGATGGTGCTGGAGTGGCACATCTTGAACCTCAGTTCATCAGCGCAGCAATCCTGGAGAGAAAGTTAGGGAAACAGGTTATACATTTCTTACATAATTAATAGATTACTAGATCTAATGCTTGAAATATTGAGGTGTTTTATGAAAGAGTTGTCGCAGCTTTCATATAAAACTAGTAAAATCAATTGAAGAAAACTAATATTTTCTGCCAGTCAAATGACTTGCAAATCTCATTATTTTCATGTTGGGTTTTTTTTTTTCCCTGACATTAATCTTTTCACTAAAAGCATGTGGTTGTAAATAGAGGGGTAATTAGCATTAGCCCACTTACGAGAAACTGCTAGTGACAGAAGCTTATTTATTGTTGTGTACAATTAAAATATGATGTGAACACATGAGAATTTACATTAAAACAAGATTGCAACTTGTCAGCAGTTTCCTTTGTTCAGCTGTGTGTTTATTAGACTACAGCTGCTTACCTACTTTTATATGACATTATAATAATAGTAGCAGTGTCTTCATTATTCAAGATGTCTAAACCAGTTTGATTACACTACACACTAAGAAAAATATATCTGGTACCATCTTTGTTGAAGAATTAGATCTGGAAGTCTATAAGAAATTATATATATACATTTTATATACGTTATACAAAAACCTTCTTGTTCCATCTCTTTATTTTATATACACACACATATATATATGCACATAAATTTCTTGCAGTATGTGTTGTTTGTGAATAGCTCCTAAGGTGATTTATGTAGATCATTTTTCTCATTTTAATGGACAATTTTGGTAGCTCTAAAAATAAACAACTTGAGACTTGTGAGAAGCAGAACGCATGCATTTCTTTCCTAAACCTGTCATTCTACAAGGTGATTTTTGCAGGCTGATAGTTGGTCTTTGTTCATGTGTATAAGGATTTTTGGGATTGGTACTCCTGCTGTTTAGGGTCAGCTGCTTCATGGCCCCTGGCTTTTAGGTATGCCGTATGGAGAGGTCGCAGCCTTTTCCAGCTCCTGTAGTTGGATGGGGTGTATTTCAGAACCTACAGAGAAAAAAGCAAAAGGTTCATCTGTCTTTAGTGCCCTGCTGACACACTGCATCCTGAGGGAAAAGGAGGAAGAGTCAGGGCCTCTGTTTCTTCCTGGCCTAGAGATGTGGTCCAGCATAGAGAAGCCATGAGCAAGTTCTTTTAGAAACACATAAAAGAAGGATCTGGAGCACTCTGAAATGAAGTGAAGGAGTGAAATTAGGCCATTCTATCCTCAGCATGCAGAGGGGACAACCAGTGCGATTAGCTTGTGTTAATATGGTTTGCATTGCTCTCCAAAACAGTTAGAGAAATTGCTGGTCACAGGCATTTCGTAGATTTCTTCTGTCATTATTTGCATGCCTTGATATTGTGTGAACTTTCTGAAAAGGTGGGTAGTGACTGACACAGCCTTCTTGCTGACTGCATGTCTGTTTCAGCCGCCGTATTTCTGTCTGAGGGATTTAATTTCTCACAGTCATCGCTGTGCATAAAAGTAGAATTATAGCCCATGAATTTGAACATTTTGCCTTTTCATAGCCTGGTTTTGTGGAGCAGAAGCAGGAAGAACGAACAAGGACTTTGGTCACCATCAAAATTCAGACCTTAAGCACAGGCGTCAGGTTTGTTAATTTGGAGAGGGAGACCTGTGCTTAATTGATTTCCTGTGGCTGTCCTAATAGAAAGCAATATTTCTCATCTTCAGCTTGCTGATGTCTGTCAGAAGGTCTTTTGCACAGTTCCCCCAGCCCCACAACCATCATTTATGGAAAAATTATGAACTATTATTTGCTTAGGAAGTATGTAGCGTTTAAATTACCCTATTTTTTTGTGTGGGGGGCGGGAGTTGAAGAAAGTTGTATATATCTGCTTCTTCTTACTTCTGCTGTTATTCCCTTTGGAGAAAAGTTTCCAACGTACCATAAGGTCTTGCTGCTCTTTATGAAGCATGTAAATTCAGCTTAAATGCCAAGCATTGCTTGTGAATGTGATTTGGATTTATCACTTGTGACGTTAATGACATAATCCTATCAGTTCTTTTTACCTCAATGTGATATCATTGACATTGATTTAAACGGATTATTATTTCAATTATTATTTCATTTATATAAAATAATTTATTGAAGAATACCTTGATATTCTAATGGCAGAAGTTCTGGTGTTTCTATTTAAGTGGCGGCAGTTGTCAGTAACTTACTAGAATTATACTATGCAGTACATAGTCGTCTCCTTATGGCACTTTCCTAATTTATCTCTGGTCCCCCAGACCACTGGGCAGAAGCTTCTAAGTGAGCAACACTCAGCGGTTTGCCCTCTAATGGCATTTTTACCTTTTCAGCTTTTGCTTAAAGCTGGCTATTAATTTGAAAACATGGAATAGCTCATAATAATCATTATGCACTCCTGTGAAGCTGCAAAGGAAGAAGCCACAAATGTTCTTATGTTTTCACGTTTGAAAACTGAGGCTTAAAACCCCCTACTTTTAGTGTTATAGAAGTCACTTACTAATGGCAGTTTAATCATAGGGTTAAAACTAACTGAGATCTAAGGAAAAGAATGAAAAAAGAGGAGAGGCAAGAAAAAAGAAAAGTGAAGCATCTCTATACAGAAGCATTTGATCTTAACCTTGGATAGCAGTTATTTGGGAGGGACTTTTGCTGTCCTTCAGTGTACAGAAATGAGATAAGCACAATATCCAAGGAGCGCAACTGCACCCCGTGGTTTTCAAAAGGAGAAAAGCAACTGGACAGTGTTAGTGAAACACAGTGTGATTTAGATGTAGTTCTTGCAAGCTTGAATTTTAAATAGCATCAGCTAAGTCATGATACACACCTATCTTTTACTTCTCAGTGGAATCCATCTATTTTCTTTAATATTTTTATTTTATTACAGTGAATTATGTTTAACCCTCCAAAGTGTACCTCTGCTGTCAAATATGGCTGATGTTGGGTGTGCTTGCACTCAAATATGGTAGTAATGAAGGAGAGAGCGCAGAGCAGTACTGCGTTATGAGTTTGTGCATATCTCCCAAGAAACTCTGCCTTCAGTTACGTGCAGATTTGGAGCTTTGTTGGAGAGGGAGGCTATGTGCTGTCATATCACAGCCAAAGTCTGATTCTATTCTATAATGCTTGGGCTAATTTAAGATGCAGAACTGGTTCAAACTTGGGAACAGGTAGTAAAACTCAAAAGCAGCATTTCGTTTCCTACAGCTATTGAGGAAATAGAAACAAACATTGGTAGAATGTGACATGAGTCCCAAAACTGATTTTCAGTGGTCATTTATAAATCTATATAATGTTCCTCTTTTACTGAAAGTGGTGTCTGTTCAGTAAACTACATTCTTGCAAGCATTAGAAGTTTCAAGAGAGGAAATGCATCGTTTTGTAGCTGTTTATATTTTTTTTCAGTTCAGTTTCTTTCTAATTTTGAAGGGAAGAATTACAGTTGTAATGTTGTAATCCATACTTGAAAAATATTTAAGGTAATCCTGTCTATCTACCTAATTGACCTCACAGCACTGAATCAACTGAAAAAAAGAGAGGCTGAGCACCACTGTATGGAAAGGAAAAAAATGAGAACATACATCTGAAGCTGTCGAATCTGCCTTCCTAAATAATGAATCAGATTTTTATTTATATTCAACTAACACTGGTTTATTGAATAAAGAAAAAGAGCAGGAAGTGAAAGGGACCAGGCAAATGAAGTGGCCTTAGAGGGAAAAAGTTTTAGCACTAAAGTTTTAATCTTTCATTTTTAGTTGTTTTAAACCTTTATCCCTAACGAAAATGAGTCAAATTGAAAGCGAGCTGTTGTTTATAAACAGTGTGCTAATACTGGGGCTTTCAAAGCCCTGGGTTTGGTTGATTTTGTTTTGTTGATGTTATTGGGCTTGTTATATCAAGGAGAACACACTTCACCAGCTAATCTACATTAATAATTAGGTGGATCTGTAATAATATTCAAACTCTTCCCCTTATTTCCATTGTTAATCCAAAAAAAGTCTCTTTTTATAAGAAAGTCTTCATTTTATTATTCTTTTTTTTTTGTTGTTGGCAGTTTCCATGCAAAATGTAACATTATTCAAGTGCAGATATATCTTTGCAAGTAGAAACTGGAGAGGTCACTGGCTTTCTGGCAGGATAAAATTTCCCTGTGGTATCATTCAGCCAGTTATCAGAAAGGCATCTCTGTAGAATGTCAGTGTTTAATTGAGGTAATCGTTTGAAACCACCTGTCTGCCCTGCTCAAGGTCATATGCAGACTTGTTCAGTCAGCTTTCACCCTTTGGTAAATCAGTGAAGATGGTTTCTTCTTGCCTTTCAACATAAAATATCAAAGTATTTATTACAGCCTTCAACTACTTCCAGCTCCGGTGCGCACGCTGACTGATCCCAACAATAGATGGCGATGCACGGTGCAGGATGCAAGGAAGGGAGCTCTCATCTCTCCTCCAAGCCCACAGACCTTGCACATTACCTTTTCCTTGGGGCAGCGGTGTCAAAACATAAGTCAGGGCCTGCTGCTGCTGCAGAGCGTTTTTCAGACTGCCACACCTTGTGTTTTTGTTGAATTAGATTCTAGAGAAATTGGCAGGAGTGCTGCTGCTCAGCCGCCTGAGAAGAAAGGACACTCTATTAAAAAGCTTTGAGGAGAGAAGTAGATAAAGAATCTTTTCTAGGGGTGTTCAAGACAACTATTATGAGAATATATGAGCATATTTTAATCTCCTCCTGGAAACAGAAAACTATGAAAGCAGCACATCTGGAATCGTAACACAGCATCCAGCTGTCTACTCCCTGTGTACACATGAGATAGCATGCCTTCAGTTGTGCACATAACTTGCTAGGAGTGACATGGACTGTGCTCTTGGACTGCTTTGTTGTTACATGCTGCTGGCCGTTCTGCAGTTTAAGTTTTACAAGTGATAGGATATTTTTCTCTTTTCTCATTGGGTCAGGGTGGTGAGTGTGCATTTGGTTATGCTGGAAGTCGTTGAAGCATCTCACAAGATTTTGTTCTGGTTGATAATTACAATTAATGCGCTGTGCTTGGAATGACTTTTGAGATGTTTTTAATAGGTCAGGATTGGTGGTTTTATATTCCTGGAATCAAGTTAGAAGGGACCCATAAAGATCATCAGGTCCATCTGCTGGCTCCACACAGGACCACCAAAAAGCAGACCATATTTCTGCTGTGCACAGAGGGAGATAATGTGAAGGCTAAAGGAGAGGCAAAACTGAATGAGAAGAATTATTGTGTGGAGCAGACACTTGGTGTGACTTTTTGGTGACAAATGGAATCTAAGCCAAGATTTCAGATCTTTTTCTTGTAAAATTCCAAATTTGGGTGAGGCCCAAACCATCACTGGTTTCAGACCCCTCCAAGTCTTGTACTATACTACAAAAGGACAGCCTTGTGTGTTGGAAGCATGCTCATTTGTCAATTTTTTTTTTAATTTTATTTTTTTTTGCAGGTAGTTTTTGGGTTTGATCATTTTACCAATGAAACTGATTTGCTTTCTGTTAATGTCACTTCCAAGTGTTTTTTACTTTATTTTTTGCCTTGAGAGCCTTAGGATTTTCAAAAGACACCATCATCTTGAGGCAACAAATTCATTTTTAGCATTACTTAATGAGGTTTATGCTGGTTGTTCTGAAATGGTCAGAATATTATATTTGAGCATTTTTGGTTGCTTTACCCAAGACAGGCAGTGGTAGTATCAAAATCTAATTCCTGAATCCTAATCCTGTAAACTCAGCATGCAAAATAATGCTATACTAAAGAGCAATGTAGAAGAATACAGATGAATGGAAAAGAGGCATACAGACAGGTGTTAAACAGGTGTGTATAGAACAGCATTCCTTATATATACTGTAGGACAGTAAGTTTTCTCAGTTCAATTATTAGAAGACTGTTGGTGTGGAAGGAGATTAAATTGATTGGAACTAACCTTCTGTTACACTCAAAGTGACCACTGAGATCAAATGCATGTGCTGATCTATAGTGCCGTTATCTCAAGGAAATAGAAAAAATGTGGTTGCAATAAACTTCAAAAGGTCAGCAAATGTTAGCACAGTCCTCTACACTCCTTTCTGGTTTGGTGTCTTCCTGCAGAATGAAATAACGCTATTACAGCGGGCAGGTCTCAGTGCGTATTTCATGGGATGTAAAGTTAAAAATTATTCCAGGTCAGGCATACAACAAATTCTATGCACCACAGAACAATAATATCGTTGTCTCTTACAAGTAGATTTCGGGCTGAAATGTCTTCATCTCAGTGTGAAAACTGAGATGCAAACAAGAGATAATTTGTGTATTGAGCTGTAGTTGCATAGATATGGTGAGAAAATATTTTTCACAGCTTTTTGGTAGCAGAGCTCTGCTGTTATTTTCTAAAATTAACTACATAATGATCCTCCAAGGTACAGATGCAGCATGAATTGGGGTTCTTATTTACTGAAGCACTTCCTACTTTCACTAGACTGAGAGATACAAGTCAAGTCAAGTAATCCAGTGACATTGCAGGGCTGCAGCAGTTTGTGCATGCTTGAAAGCTATACTGTGTTACTGCAAAAATGCCAGGTGTGGGGAACTCCTGCATACTATTGAAGTTAGTAGATTTTGGGTTTGCCTGCTGTCTTGCCCATTTAGGCCCCAAGCTCGGCATTTCTAATTTTCAGATACATAGAAAAATACTACTTTGTACTAGCAAGAAAAAGTCAGGGCTGCAGTGAGCCACTATGGAGTGGTTTCAGTAAAACCTCCCATGTTTAGCAAAGCATTGTGAGTCTCTATCTATCTCTCATTATTCTGTGTTGCAGATGTGTAAAACTGAGAAATATAGTAGATCTAGCATATTGTATAAATATAAAAGACCTTCAACAGCTGTTGTGTTGCTTAGTAGAATAGGAATTACAGGAGACAACCTTTTTGATCACTATGTCTAAGATAAACTTTATTAAATAATGGAATATGCGTAGGACTTAACAGTGAGGATGTGTTCAGATGACCAGTCTGAAGATTATCCGTACTGACTTGTGAGGCACTCTCCCAGTGGAGAGAATATCAGCGCTTCGAAATAAGAGAGAGATGAGACTGGGGCCAGTTACACCAGCCGACTGTAGGCTGAATCAAATGTTTTTGCCACTTAATAAGAAATGCCTCTTCATTTGCACATTGATATGTTTACAAACAGTATTAGTTCCATTTTACTGAAAGTGCCATATTCTTATTCTTAGTCATGCCCTTAAACATTTTTTTTTTTTACAGGAACGTGTCCCTCTGTGCCAATCTCTCCCACCCACACACTGCATACACACACAGTAATTTAGCACAACATCCAGAAAACAAACAAACAAAAAACAAAGCCATTTACATTCAAGACATTAAGTTGTGTTTTTAAAATTCAGAATATAGACGTTTGGTGACTGAATTTGCATAGAAAATGTCTGGTTTGCATAACAACTTGAAATCTATTTTCCTTCTCTAATATTTGGTTTTAAACTCCATTAATCATATTTCGTTCTGGAAGCCACCGAAGTATTAGTATTTAGAATCATAGAATCTTTAGAACAGGAAGAGACCCTTAAAGGCTGTCTAGTCCAACTCCCCTGCAATGAACAGGGATACCCCAAGATATATCAGGTTGCTCAGAGCCCTGTCCAGTCTGACCTTGGATGTCTCCAAAGACAAAGGGCATCCACCACCTCTCTGGGCAGCCTGCTGCACTGCCTCACCACCTTTATTGCTGTAAATAACTTTTTCCTTGTATCTAATCTAAATCTCCTCTCTTTCACTTTGAAACCATTTCCCCCCCTTTTGTCACAACAAACCCTACTAAAGAGTGTCTGCAAACACCTGCAAACTTGCTGAGGGTACACTTGATCCCACTGTTGATGTCACTGATGAAGATATTAAAGAGTGTTTGTCCCAGAGCAGACCCCTGAGGGACACCACTCATGACTGATCTCCATCCAGACACTGAGCCTGACACTACTCTAGGTGTACAATCTCATATCCAGTATCTGCTCCATGACCTTACCTGGCATGGAAGTTAGACTGTCAGAGCAGTAGTTCCCTGGGTCATCCTTTCTACCCTTCTTAAGAATGGGTGCAACATTCCCTTTTATCCAGACACCAGGGACTTTTCAGAAATCATTGAGGGTGGCTCAATGACTACATCAGCTAATTCCTTCAGCACTCACTCATTCAGGTTTCTCAGCTAGTAGCAAACCTGTTCTTCACTGGAAGGAATATTGCTCCCCCAGTTTCTACCTTCTGACCCATTCACTCAAGGGAGTATGAAGAGCAGTTGCCAGTGAAGACTGAGACAAAGAAGATGTTGAGTACCTCAGCCTTCTCCTTGTCCATCGCTACCAGCCTGCCTGTACTTAGTTCTAGTCAAAATATTTGGGCTAATCACTTTCCATCCTCTTGGATCAAACTGGATCTTTTCCATAGCTCTGGGATCCTGAAGACTTTCTCTTGTTCTTGCTTTGTTTTGCCAATTATTTATGCCCTCCTGGTGGAGTTAATAATGGACACTGGGAACTAAGGTGGAACCACAGTTGGAGCTGCAGTGAGTACTCTGTAGAACAGTAGGTTAATTTTGGGGCATTTTTATGCGACATATTTTGTAAGGATTGTTTCAGCCTATTCTATTAGCATTAGAAACGTCTTTCTGTTCAGTCAGCAAGGACTTCGTGTGCATGACAAGCTGTACCTAAAATGTACTCTTCTCAGAAGCTTGTAATTTATGATGTCAAGAAATTGTGGGTTAGTGTTTCTGAAAAATCAGGCACATTAAAGCAGCTCTGACAAGGCTCACTGATGCTTAGGATCTTCTTTCTCTCTGCAGATAACATTTAGCTGCGTAATTACCTTCTTTCAGAGAGAATTTATTTTCCCTCCTTCCCCTTCGATGTTTTTTCTTAACTTAGTGTTTCAGTGAGCAATAATTTCTTAAGAAACATCAACAATTCTGTAACTTCAGAAGTGAAATACGCACATGTCTATGAACAATCTAGTCCAAATACAACACTGGCAGTTTACCCTGCATCAATACAGATGTCAGAATGTGAGTTACGGGAGGCACTGTGTGCGTCTTGGTTTTCTTATTACAGGAAAATATTACAAAACCAGAATGATTCAAAGACCTGAAGGGTTTAGTTACTCAAAGAGATTAGATCTGGGAAGACGGTATTCTTTAGGAAAGAGTCGATTAAGAGCCCGTACTGATTTATTCTGAATCCTGAGAAGATGAGAACAGATGAGTTATCAGGTTGTTGAAATAAAGTAAGACCAGTACAGAGAGGTACATTCATTTCTCTGAGAGGAGATGGAGACCAGAGAAACACATATAAATTTCATTTCACTTAGAAAATAGCTGAAATATTTAATAATTTGTCTGGTGTAACCGTCCATAAAGTTTCTTATTAGTAGTAGTTAAAAGTAAGGATGAGGTAATGATCCAGATTTATTAGTTAAAGTTTGAATTAAATGTGAACCAGAGTTCAGCTGTGAACTTACAGAATTTCAGCTGCTTTTCATAGGAGAGGTCAGCAGCCCCAGCTGAAACAGGTCGTAAGATTGTATTCTTAATGTATCCAGGCATCATGAACTCCCTGTCTTGTTTATGACTCCAGATATTTATGTAAATTGAATCTGAAGCTTTTTTGTAATATCTTTTCTGTAGGCTTCTGTAAAAACAAAAACTGGGTTTGAGTAATCAAAAGCCAAACATATGAATATGTTTTGAGTAGATGTAATGGAAAAATACTCCTCTGTCCATTTGAGCAAAGTGTCCAGGTGAGGCTGGGCTACAAAGGTCACACTACTCCAAGGTCTCATCGCACTGCTCTTACAGAGGTTTCTGGTTTAAGAAGACAAACTCTACGGTATGCCTGTTGCATTCAGCATGGTGTGATGCCAAGCCCTTACTGGGGCTTATTCACTGAGCTCTGGTTGCAGGATTGGAAGTAAGGCTTTTTATCCACCTGGTGTCTACAAAAATTATGTTTAGATAACAACCAAAATATTCTCTGGCTGCGGGTGATTTGAGCTAGCCCTGCTGATTCTGTGCTAAAATGTACAAAGAATGGTCACAATTAACTCATCGGGCTGAGAGAACAGTAACACAGGTTCCTGTACAGCAGTCTGACAAAATGGTGTCTGGTATGGAAGTACATCTGAAGCACAGTGAAGTGGTGGCTGGTGCATTGCAGTGGTGGCAACAGTGGGTCATCTCCACCAGTGCAGATTTTTATGAGCATGGCAGGCAGACTCTTGTTTATTGCGGGTGAAAATGCATAGGTAATAGTGGTGTCAGTGTTAAAGAATAGCCTTTTGTAGCTGAGAATTTTCTCCATCAAATAGTGTTCTTGTGCTCTTTGTACCTGTTGTATTTTCCATGGAAATAAACAAGAGGCATTAGTTTTGGAGCAGCCTATGTATATATTTTTTGCTAGGTGTGATTTTGCAAGTCATAAGGTCATACCACAGCCAAAATGGAGTGGGCTCACTCATCTCCTTGGCTCTTTTCTTCTGTCCTAGCTCTGCCATGTAGTTTTGCTGTTGTCTTATGTCACCTTCTACCCCAACGTGAGCAGAAGCAGTGTCAGTGCAAGCTGCTGACCTGAGAAAAACACCTTCCACCCCTGGTAGTTCTCTGCCACTTCAGACAGCTGAAACGGTATAATGTGAAAGCAGATGACTACTTTCTGATTACTTTCTGTAATAGCAAACTTAATTTGTATCAGGAGATTTAGTAAAGCCATGCCTGTAGGGTGAGGTTTCACAAGATGCCCCAGCCATTTTAGCGGCTTGCTGGTGTCAGAAGGAAAGGTGTCCCAGGTACATGCTATCCACTACTTCCCCCACTCTTTTATACTGCTCCCCTTCCATATGGTTCAGCTCACCCAACTGGCAGAATGTAAACCTGGCAAAATAAAAGTGGAGAGTTTCCCGTCAGTACTGTGAGTGAGTGGAACTCCCAGAGGTATCAGACAAGTGCCAGAGCCAGCACAACTGTGGACTGGCACTGGGAAGCTCAGCAGGAAGGAAGCCTCATTCAGCAGCAGCAGGATGCAAGGTTGGCTCAGCTGCCTTGTGAAACCACGCTCTGCTTCCAGCGCTAACGTAGCACTTTTCCTTATGAAGACACACTCTGGCATGGAATGTTAAAGATTAAAAATATACTCTGCCATTTAAAGACAGCAGGAAAAGCTGTAGCTCGTTTTTCACAACAAAATAGTTCCAAATAAAAGGTGAAAAGAGGGGAAGAAAAAAAGAAAGAAACAAAAGAATTATAGTTCGGAGCTGCTGGAAGCCAAAGACTACCTACATCCTGTGCTGACTAACAGAGGTGTGATTTGTTAAATGTTTTATGCAGTCTAACACTTCTGTGAGGGATGCCGAGTTTCCAGCAGGCTCCGATTCTTCCTTGAAGTGAAAAAGAAAAAGAAAAAAAGGTGTTTGTGTAGCCATTAACACCCTAATTAACACCTTACTTCTTGCACAGGGGCCGGTGGGATAGCTGATGGAGGCTGGAAGTAAAACGTTCCTGGTGAGGAAGCTTGAAGCATTAAAGGGGAAAAATTATAAAGAAAGGAAGATCTTAGTTGGTGTCCTGAGAAAAAGTGTAAGATATCGAAAACTGAGGCAATGAATCAGAATTAAAACAGCAGTGACTGGATCATCTGCTGACGTCACTTGGCACAGCTTTGTTGAAGCCAGCCCTGCTGTACTAAAGACTTTGGTGCAGTTTCCAGCAGAGCTTTTTGGGGAAACCTCCCCCTCTACCATGCAGCGTAGAGCCACCTTAACTCTGTTTTTCAGATGAAAGAAGTCACTGGGGCAAGGCAACTTCTCGTCGGGATAACCGTGTCTGTGGGAAGGCTGTTGCCAGCATTGTTAACGATCTGGTTTTGTGATGGCTTCCAACCAGCCCTGTGTGTGGGCTGGCGTCAGGGGGGAGGCCCAGCCGAGCTCCTGCCGCCTCCCTGGTGCCAGCAGGGGCTGAGTGGAAGCCCTCAGCAAACTAGGAAACAGGGACGGGAGGAGCTGGCCAGGGCCCTTCCCTCATTTCTCACCCTCCGATTGCACAAGATAGGGATGTTCTCTGGACACAGGGATAGGCCCCTTGGGCAGCGTCTCCTGCCCAGGCTGTGTCACAGTGATGGAGAGCCTGCAGCCCACTGAGGATGGGCATCCCATCCATGTGAATTGTGCCACTGCAGCTCATATCAGGACAGGGACCGTGTCCGAGAGGCATTAAGCTCTGTGGGGTGGCCCAGACCTGGCTTGATGTAGGTCAGCAAGGAGCACCGTCTCTTTCCCAGCGTATCTCTCAGCGTCTGCCAGTAAGAACACAGTATTTCTTAATTAATTTTGCTCCCTGTAATACAGCACACACCTAAACCTCTGATGGAGCACAGCCACGGTTTCCAGTTTAACAATGTATCAAGGCGTGTCATTAATATACAGTTACATCTGCTAAGTCCTGTCTTATGTAAGCAGTAACACACAACAAGGTGTGTTTTTGTCAGCCAGTGCGCATACACCGAGGTGTGCTGGGGCAGCAGCGCTGCCGAGGGCTATAACACACCCAGGGCGTGGGTGTCCTGGCTGACTAATACGCGTTTTGTACTGTTATTGCACTCATTAACTATATTGAAGGCAAGAGTTTTAAAGTAAATTAAAATCTAAATTATGAAGAATCAACTTGCTGTGTAACTGGAAGCGAGCAAACACATCTCAAAGCAGTAACCAGAGCTGTAGGACTGTGGCTGCCTTTGAAACTCCCACTTTTGTGTGTCTTCCCCACAGGAAACAGCAAGGGCTGGGGGATGGATGGTTGGCAGCTGAAGCAGCTGCTTTGTGCTCACTGAGCCATCAGACCCTTCTGCACTGCCTGCCTCACTGTACAGCTCTGTAATGTAACTATAGCTCAGTGGTACATTCTGTCATAGTGCACTTAAATAGGACCCTCTGTTTTTGCTTGGTAATTAGTAGGGGTGACATGTCAGAATATGAATTTCCCCGCACACTTGCCCTCTATTGTTTCTGCCTCCTACACAGAGCCTGGCTTTCACAGGGTCACAGAACCATTAAGGTTAGAAAAGACCACTAAGATCACCTAGTCCAACCACTGATCCATTCCCACCATGCCCACTGACTGTGTCTTTGACCAGTGCTGTTTCTTGAACGCCTCCAGGCATGGTGACTCCACCACCTCCCTGGACAGCCTATGTGCACGTGATAAATTTCAGAATGAACAGTTGGTTTTGAGTGAAATTGGTAGTCACTTTTGTCTGGTTAGTGGGCAGGTGATATTGTTTGGAGTTAGGTCTTGATGGTGACTCATTTTCAGGTCACTGATGGAGAAATATGATCTGAAGGACTTACAGCTTTACAAGAGAGTGTGTGATAATGGTTCCATGGCTTGTTGGAAGTCTGCACTTCTCAGTTATCTTTTCTGTTTTGTGGTGTGTCTATACCTAGTTTCTGCTTTTTAGTTTCATTCTTGCTTGGAGAGAGCAGCCATCTTTGGACATTTTTTAAAGTATGATCTCTGATGTTTTTTCAGTCCTGCTGCAAATTAGGGATTTTTATATTTGAAACTAATGGTGGCAATCTTATCATTCAAATACCTGTTATCCTTCAACACTGAAACTGTTTTTGTTGTGTTTTCATTGTTGTTGTTGCTTTGTTTGGTTGTTAACCTTCCATTCTCCCAGAGTCATCTGATCCTCTAACACCTGACTTGTTAAAACATGTTACTGATGAAATAGGGGAAAATAGCATATAGAGTCTGACGCTCACCTGGCTAGAGTAAACTAAGAATCATTCTGCTGATGTCAAAGCTGTTGTAAAGGACAGTCAGGAATAGGCTTTTTCCAGTAAAAGTGCCAAGGTGCAATGATGTGTATCATCGTACCTTGTGCAGTGGTGACTTGCCTGTGAACACAAACAATAGATGCTGCATCACTCAGTTGCTCTGGCTTAGTTATCTGTGGAACTGACTTTGAGTGTGTTCCTAACCTAATTACAAAGGTTATTTTGATACAGCATTTTGCTTCTACTCTCCAGTACTGTTTTGTTTGTTTGTTTTCCATACTTATTGACTGGTCTGAGATTGCTTGCTATATATATCTGTACCTCACCTTGCAGGCTGTGGCCCTGTTCTTGTGGGACAGACCTTTGACCGCTGGTTCAGTGGAAATAATAGTAGTAGAGGCTGTTATAGAAATGTGAGTTACCTGCCCAGTTTCTGTTTTTACTGAGGCAGTATTAAGATATTTTATTTACCTAATAAAACATATTCCCATCCTGATTCCAATTACCCTAAGTAGAATAGGTAAAATGATCTTTTACAGTGAAAAGGATGCTTTGGAAAGTCCCACTTAAGCTACATAGTTCTACCAGAAGTTTTTGATGTGTGGATGGCTTTAGTTTGTTAGAATTGTTCCTGAATGATGCAGGTCAAGAGAAGGAAACCTTTCAGAATGTGCTCTTTTGTGCTCTGTCATCCTTACTTAAGAGTCCTTAATAGGGCAAAAATAAACACTTGACATCATGCTGAATGCCAATACCTATGTTGTAGGGCACAGTGGTTCAAAATCAAAAATTACTATAACAGGTTATTAAATTTACCCCACAAGAATTGTAGCCCTACTCCTTCATTTATCTTGACAAAATTAGAAGTCTGTTGTTTAGGGGAATGAATGAATGACTAAAGTGAATTGCTTGCTTTCGTTAGTGAAATTTATGTATTACAGAACAAGCCACTAACATGAGTAGATCACACTTTTTCCTGCTCAGTATAGGTTTAAATATTTGACTAAAGTTAATATTTGATTTAGTTCTCTGGTGTGTGATTTAACATTAATGGATATGATTTCTGAGGAGAAAGAATATCTGTTTCTGTTTACTGGATGAAGTCTCTGTGGATTTAATTTTGCTATTTTTAAAAGTAAATCCAGTGCAGAAAGTTTCTGTACTAAATCAAGCTTATTCTATGACTTTAAAACCTATCCAGTATCTCAGGAACTGCAATAACTGTTTTATTGTTTAAAATTTCTTCAAGAAACTCATTATCATCATATGAGTAACTTGATCCCAAAGGAAAACAATCTGGTTAGAGAGTCTTGAGAAGGCAGAATCCCGTGCCTCAGCATTGCTTGGATGGATTGGTGAGGGGTGGCCACCTGGGCATTCATCTGTAACTTCTGAAAGTGATGCTTCTTCCACTTAGCCCCAGCAAAACTGAAGCTACAAGGAGAACTCCTAACCTCCAGTAGCACAGTATCCACACAGTGTGTGTGAGGATGCTTTTAGAGCTCCCACCCTTGAGTAGCCTCATGGAAAAGTGCAGATGTAGCTCAGGCAACCCGGATGTCCTCTAACTTTCCATCAGGAGAGAAACCTCTCTTCATCTCTTTAAGAGGAGGAATCTTTACTCTTGCCCTGTGCTGCTTAACACTGTAAGACCTCTTGTAGAGAGAGCAAAGGACACAGTTTATGATTACCTGAGTGACCAGTTTGATGTGCACTATCTTACTTCTAATAGCCAGGCTTTAGGCTCAACGCACAGACCCCCTAAGCTGGATCC
This sequence comes from Excalfactoria chinensis, assembly GCF_039878825.1. Lineage (NCBI taxonomy): Eukaryota > Metazoa > Chordata > Aves > Galliformes > Phasianidae > Excalfactoria > Excalfactoria chinensis. The sequence continues at coordinate 117,472,722 of NC_092826.1, read as the reverse complement.
ATGGCTACCCTGAATGAAAAAGAAATGCTACAGACTTCACCTTTTGTATATTGAAAGGTTACAGCTCCCTTACCATCCCCATTTATCAGAAGACCTGTTGACCTTCACTGTATGTCACATAAAGGGCATGTGTTCTATTTGTTTGCTGTTTAGTCTGAGGAAGAGGAGGCTGAGGGGAGACCTTATTGCCGTCTTCCAGTACCTGAAAGGTTCTTACAGTGAGAGTGGGGCAGGTCTCTTCTCACTACTGACTTGTGACAGGACGAGGGGAAATGGCCTCAAGTTGCGCCAGGGCAAGTTTAGGTTGGATATTAGGAAGAACTTCTTTACAGAAAGGGTAGTTAGGTACTGGAATGGGCTCCCCAAGGAGGTGGTTGAATCGCCATCCCTGGATGTGTTTAAGAGCCATTTGGATGTGGTACTCAGGGATATGATTTAGCAGAGGTTTGTTGTTGTGGTATTGTTTTGTGGTTGTTTTTTAAGAGATAGGCTACTGGTTAGGCTGCGGCTGGACTTGATGATCTTCAAGGTCTTTTCCAACCTGAGTAATTCTATGATTCTATGATTCTATGATTTGTGGGGCAAGGCCTCGTTATGTCAATGCCAGCTGAAGTGAGAATGGATTTGAAGTTTTGTCTGTAGAATATTCTTACATTAATGATGTTTGATCACAGATAGGTGGTAATTTATTACAGGAACACTCCAAAACCTGTCTGTATTTTTATCATGTTCTGTTTCTATTACTACAAATGTTCCGTAACTTGTTATTGCTTGAGAACATTAAATATTCTTTAGTGCCTGGGCAATGTTCCCACCACAAACTTGCTTGTTATGTTGACTTTTCTTTATCTGAATTTTCTGCAAGAGAGGTGAAGTTAGAGGTCTGAGAGAGCTGTTGTTCACTTCAGATATCAAAAAGGACTTTTATGTGTGCGTCCTACTAGGGCAGTGTGGTGGAGCTGAGCAGACTGAATGGCAGTGGGTAGGATGCAACACCACAGCCTTTGTGCACTGCTATTGAAACTGTGATAGCGGTGAACGCGTTTAAACATTGGTTGCCGGTGTTATTCTAGTGTGATGTCTGAAATAATATGGAGACAGAGGAGAGAAAAAAAAGCAAGCCATGGAAAGCATGTACTGCAGCACAGAGTTAGTGGAATGTGGCGGTGATACTAGGGAGAGAGAGCATGCTAAAAGCAGGTTAGCCAAAATATAGCAAAATATCTTCTTTTCCTCTCTGGCATAGTCAGTACCCAATGTGACATGTATGGTTGCTTATTATTAACATTTTCTGGCTAGTACAGTTGTGTAGCAGTTGTGTAACTATAACTTTGGAGTGACTGTGCTCTGATTTTTCATTCTAAGTTTCTGCCTCAGGTTTAAATTTTCCTAAGCTATTCTGTAGTTTCCTGGAAGATTACCAAGAGATACTATCACTATCACCTGCTTATAGTTTTAAAGCTTCTGATGACTTCTTTTTTAAGCTACCTTTCTGAAAAGTTATTGCTCATGTCAAGAACTTGACTTTTGTTCTGGTGATGCATTTTTTGCCATACCTTGAAGCTTCTTTTTTGTTTGAGTTTTTTAGAAGCTTGAAATGGTTTCTACAAGTGGCAGCTCAATATATGCTTGTTAAAAATTTCTTCCACATTAGAAAATGAAATGTCTGAAACTTCCCATCTCACCCAGTGTGCTAAAGCTTCCTGCAGCTCTGTGGCTGATTTTATGGTCCCCCAGCAGCTGCTGTTACCATTTAAACAGTGCATCAGCCCCCTCTGAGGCTGAGCAAGGTCCTCATCTTCCCCACTCCTACATACCAAAACCTACATGCCTAAAACCAAGTATGATACAGTGTGGGGCAAGAGAATGAAGCCAGAATCTGCAGTTTACAATTGCTGCTTTAGGCTAAAGTGAAACTGAGCTACAGAACTGACAGCAGAACTTCACATTTCCCAGTATATTCTGGGTCACAAGAGCCAATGGTCTGGAAAATGTAAATTTAATGCCTGAGCTAATGTTTTCATGTCTGTTGATTTATTGTGATCTAATGTTTTAATTCCCACTGGTTGGTCTTCTTCGTGGTCTCATGGAATCAAATCAACAACTAGGGCAAAATTCAAAGCGCCAACTTTTAGCCAGCTCTTTAAAATGTGTGATTCCCTTCTCACATATGTGTGTTCCGTGCTCCTGTTTAAAAGTCTGCAGCTGGAAATGTGACTAAGTGCTTTCAGTAGAGTTAAAAAGTATCTCCAAATTTTGTTAAGATGGGGAAAACTTCCTGTGAGGCATATTTAGAAAAGTATGGGGTATTATAGCCAAGGTACAAAATAATTCTGCAATTTAAATAACAAAATTATTTATCAATTACATAATAACTGAAATTACTACTTCCATAACTGGTGTTTTGGGCTTTATATGAATATGAATAGATCTGTGAATACATAGAATTCATATCTAAAAGTCAGCGTGTGTGTGTATCAGGTTCAATGTTACTGTCAAAGGCACTAAGTAACCTCAGCCTGACTAGTGAAACCAAATAGAAAATACTGATTTTCAGAGACATTTCACCTCTGCCTTTCAGCTTAGGGGCCATGCGGTGCTTCAGAGGCAGCACTGGTTTCACTGCTCGATGACCTCTGCTGTTGAATGCAAGTGACTGGTTTTCCTGACCACTTGGCCACATTACAAACTGCCTGACTGAAGTTTCATTTATTGATTTGAACATACCTTGGGCACATCAGGTGCTGCCTCTGTCCTTGTGCAATAGTGGAACACTGATTAAATATGAATGCCATTTTTAATTAGGTTTTCCCAGTGCTGATATTGCTGTAGTCTCTGGTCTGTTCCCCATTAGTTTGATGGTCAGAAGTTGTTGATTGTGCTGCAAAATCCATCTGTTGCTACAGGCTTTTATGAAGAGGGGATGTAAAGAAATGTTACCTTCTGTAAGTCAGCCATAGAAGCAAACCTGAACATAGGCAGTGTCTCAGTTTCCAAGATCTGAGTTCATCCTAAGTAAGGAGAGAAAGGAAAAGCTGTGAGCCAGTGAGCTGGTGTTCCCTATCCACTGGATAATCCTTTCCCAACTGTGCCATCCTATTTTAAATTCTGCCTGCTCTCCATGGAATGTGTTACTCTGATGATAACCCTAACCAGTAATCAGTCCTTTTTTTCATAGAATCATAGTATCACAGTTTGGCTTAGCTTGGAGAAGACCTTAAAGATCATATAGTTACAGCTGCCCTGCCATGAGCAAGGTTGCCAACCACTAGAGTAAGCTGCCCAGGATGCCTTCCAACCTGGTTTTGAATGCCTATGTAGATGGGACTGGGCAGCCTGTGCCAGTTCCTCACTATCCTCTGAGTAAAAAATTTTTTCGTAACACCTTAACCTAAATTTTTTCTCTTTTAGTTTAAAGCCATTCCTCCTTGTCCTGCAACTATCAGAGCTTATAAAATGTCAGTCTTCCTTGTGCTTGTAAGCTTCCTTCGAGTACTGAAGGCCACAGTGAGGTCTCCCTGAAGCCTTTTCTTCTCAAAGCTGAACAAGCCCAGCTCTCTCAACCTATTGTCATAGGAAAGGTGCTCCAGCCCTTTGATCATCTTTGTGGCCCTCCTTTGGATCTGTACCAACAGGTCCACATCCTTGCTGTACTGGGGCCCCATGCTTGGACCCAGTACTCCAGATGGGGCCTCATGAGGGCACAGTAGAGGGGAAGAATCACCTCCCTTGCTTTTCTGGCCACCCATCTTTTGATACAGACAAGGATGCAGTTGGCCTTCTGGGCTGTAAGTGCGCTCTACTGGTTCATGTCCAGCTTTTTGTCCACCAGGACCCCCAAGTCCTTCTCTTCAATGCTGCTCTCAATGAGTTCTCTCCATTCAGTTTGTACTTCAGTCTGGGATTGCTACAACCTAAGCGCAGCACTCCATGATCTTTTCAGGCACATATGTAAGTCTCATCATCCTGTAGTTCTCCAGGTCTTCCTTTCTCCCTTTCTTGAATATGGGAGTGAAGTTTCTCTTCTTCCAGTCACAGGGGGACTTTGCCTGATGGATATGATCTTTCAAATACGATGGAGAGCAACTTTGCAGCCACATCAGCCAGTTCCTTCAGAACCCTGCGCTGCGCGTTATTTGCCCAATAGACTTGTACACATTTAGCTTCATGACGTAGTCTCAGAATTGCTCTGCTCATATGCTGGGAGGACTTTGCTTCCCCAGCCCCTGCTCAGGGACACAGCAGGCATGGGAAGCCTCATTGGCCATGGAAAATGAGCTGAGAACTGGTTAAGTACCTCAGCCTTCTCTATGACTGAGGAGACCGACTCTCCCTTTTCCCCTTATCAGAGGGGTTCATGCTCCTTTGCCTGTCTCTTCTGCTCAGTGTATCTAAATAAACTCTTTTTTGTTATTTCATATCCCTCACCAAATTCAGTTCCATCTGTGCCTCGATTTTCCAGATCCCATTTTTGCGAAATAAAAAGATGAAGGCCATAAGGCCATAACTGCCTTCAGCCAGATTCCTCTTCCCTCCCCACTGCCAGCTTCCAGCTTATTCTTGGGGCAGCCTCACCCATGAGTCTTCTTTGTTAACAGTCTGATTTTTGCACTTTTTGCTGTGTGCCAGCCAGCCCTCTGTTTCCACACCCCAGCCACTCTTTGACATTTTCCCTAATTTAGCACTTCCAGTCCCACATCATCAAAGAGTGTCTAGAGAAATTTCTTTTTCCTTCAAGTGTTGGTTAGCAGCATACTTTTGACCGTCTTCTTTTTTTCAGCTAATGAACTAAAGGTTAGTTGCCCATTAGTGTTTTAAATATGGTTGTTCCGGTAACTTTTACTCATATAAATGCCACTAACATGTCTGAAGTTTCTGAGTCCAATTTAAAATGAGACTGACATGTAATTCTCCTAATTACAACGCAGTGATGTTCTTACTGCTACACCTGCATTACGAAAATTATCAGTGCCTTTTAATTATGCAAATTTTCCTCTATTAGCTCTGTAAGCACAGTGTTCTCATGAGTATTGTGGTTGTGTTTTCAGATACATCCGCAGCACTTTATAGTTTTACATTTCTTATTCTGTATCCCTCTCTAAACTCCTAACTGGGATTTCTGCTTATTAAATGTTGTAATATCCTAGTTTAAATGTACTTGCATGTCTTATAGCAGCAACAGTTTTTCCATTTACCCGATGTCTTTAGGAGATGATTTTGTTTCACTTAGAAAAAGAGGAAAGGGTTGTTTTTTTCTTGGCTTTGAGCATCCAGTCAGAAAACTCCCACAGTCCACACCCATTACAAAATTATCCTCTTCTCATAAATAGTTTCATGAATCTTAGTCCTCTGCACTGCCTTATTATCCTTTTTTAAAGTACTTCTCAGTGGTACTCTCATTAAGCAATAACTCATACACCCACAATTTGTTCTCAGACTCAAAAGCTAGATGTGTTAGTTATGCTTGTGTGCTTGTCATAAATGCGCTACAAATGCATGGGAACGTGCTCTTCAAAATCTTTTCTCATTTTGACTTTTATGAGCCAATTCAGAAGCTGTGCCTCATAGGGAGTGTCACTGAGTGTCACGTCTTAGGATAGTCCCTCTGGCATGCAAAAATTTTTAATGGAAAAGTGATAACGAACAGACACAATCACTAATTACTGTCTTATCTGCAGGAGTTTTATCCAGAGCGGATTTCAAGAGAAATCGTAAGAAACCATTTCAAGGTGATGAGATGGCTTACCTCCAGGCATGATGTCCAGAAGAGGACTTCCAAATGACTGTAGTTTTCTATATTTTATGGAATTATTATGTCTATAAACATTGAGGAAGAGATAATTTTGGGTTTTGTTTGTGTATTTCTAGCAATTTGATTATTGAGTTAACTATCACGGTCAGTTATCCGGTTTGTATCCTGATGTGTATATTTTTCAAATAATTGTCTTATTATAGAGACAAGAGTGCCATTCTTCGTGGTCATAGACAGTCCTTTTTAATGGTGTATCAGTTCATCAAATGAAAAAATACATTGTCAGCAATGAAAGTAGCCATTTATTGCTATCTACAAAGCTTTGAGAAACTGATAAGTCTTTGTATCAAAGATGCATCTTGTATGCTGACATAGGAAGTATTCCTCTGAAGAGGGATAGTCTTATGCCACAAATTTCACTTCACAGAGTTTCTGATCTTTGCTAATAACAGTTACAGAGTTTTATCATCTCAATCATTTTTTTATGTATAAGGACCTATCAAGTAAAATCATCATTTATACTAAAATTTTCAATAAATCTCCAGGGATCTGAAAACAATTAACTCTTTGACTTTTCAAAGACAGGACTGGTAGGTAAGATAATAAGAAAGGGCAGGTAAACAAAAGGTAAATATGACACCTTAAGTAATAGTCAGTATCACATCTGTAACGAATTTCATATTTCTTCAGATCCTCCAAGTGACTCAGTAGCTTGTGTAGAGTTGTGATCTATTTGATATTGTAGACTTGGATTATTAAAAGGCTTTCCATAAGGTCTCTCCTAAAGCAACTAAGCTGCTGTAGGAAAGAACAAAGCTCTTTTCAAGATTGATAACAGCTTAAATGATAGGAAATAATAAATGGTTATTTTTTCACCATAAATGTGAATTACTATCGTAAACCCACCAAGATCTTTGCTATGGAATGTGTTCATAAATTGCCCAAGTAAAGAGATGAACAGCAACGTGACAAAGGTTTTTAATAATAGAGAGTTATTTAAAAATAAGACTGACTGTGAAGAGTTGCAGACAAAATACTGTTTGAATGGATGACAGAATTGCAGATAACATTCAGTATCGTATCAGTAATGACAGATACTGAATAACGTATGTAGAGAAAAATCACCCTAACTATACGAACTTTGGAGCTTGTATTATACTTGTCTAAGAAGTGTCCATGGGACCAGAAGTGGGTAAGAAGCTTCCCTCTGGCTTGGTCAGTACCTCTCTTGGACTGCTGTTTGTTTTCTGTAGTGGTCACTGGCTTTTAATTTTGGCAAGGACTAGCCTACTGTCATTTTTTACAATACCTTGTCAGAGAACGTGGACTTTGTAAAGGCCTTTTGGAAATTTTCACTCGCATGATATGAAGAAAAATAAGCCTTATTCTTGTTGGAAAGGTGCTGGCATGCAGCAAAAGTGTATGCCAGTCCGCCTACTGTAGTACTGTGAAAAAGGCTACTTAGTTGTGGCAAGTTGGCTTCTGGTGCAGTATGTTTTGAGCCTGAAGGCACCTGCCTTACCCATCCTAGTGGGTACAGAAGGACAGGAAAGAGAGGGCAAAGTCTGGCTCCAGGAAGACCCCTTGTCCTGGGGCACATTTCTCTGATCAAACATCCCGCTCGTGACTGAGGAATTGGAGAATCATAGAATCATAGAATGACTTGGGTTGGAAGAAACCTCAAAGATCCTCTAGTTACAACCCCCCAAGCCGTGGGCAGGGTTTCCAGACTGTGCATAGAAGGGTACCAAGACGCACATTAGCTGCTTCCTGGCAGAGGGTGGCACCCCTCTTACAGACCACAGGAAATATGACACAAAAGGGCTTCCTCTGTAGACCTTCTCTTCATGGATTCTCTTTATTTGGGCACTTGCCAAACCTTGTGAATTTGGCCACAAACAGTCAGCTCTATGTTCTCACCAGCCATTTCACAGAGTACTGTACCCAAGGCTTCCCCAAGAACACTGAGAGAAGTGTTGATGGCAGTGTTAATTCTGTAATAATGTGAAGGAACCTTGTCCCCCATTTCCGTCCTGTGAATTATGCTTGCCATTTTCATCCCCTAAGACAAGTATGGAGTATGTCCTCTAAGACAAGTATGTGTGTGCCTACAGAGCAAGGGCCAGCAAAACCAGGGGTGAGCAGAAGCTGTCAGGGAGTGCACAAGAGGAAGAGAGTAGGAAAGAATCAGAAGGAAAATCACCAGTATCTTCCTGCAAGGCGTCCTCTTTCACACCCTGTGGTGTTGCTCTTCACCCCTGACTAAGAAACTTGTCTTGCTATGCTGGGTAGCTTTGGCCTGCTATGAAAACCTGCTGTAGGGTGACATTTTAGAACCTACATGAGCTTGTGGTGGACTTGTGGAGGGGTAACGGAGACACCTGTGGATGGTCAGTGCCTTTCAGTATATAGAGAGTATTTAGAAGAGTATTAACCTCTTCCTGGACTAAGGGGCATTTTTTTTCTGGATTTTTCTTGGGGCTTATCAAAGAAAGAGACAGGCATCCCTATTAGAGCAGTGAAGTCAGTAGAGGGATCCTTTGGAAGACTCAACAAAGGACTTCTCTAGCCTTTCCCATTCCATGCTTTGGTGGTTTCCTGACCTACAGGTGGGAAGTAATTGCCATAGAGCTGAGAGGAAGGTTCCTGCTGGGAGAAGGGCCTTGGCTTAAGGGGTGGCAGGAGTATTTTTGGGAGAGAAGGGGGGAAAGGAAGAAGGCTGACTGAGGGAAGAGTCTCTACTCCTGCTGCATCAATTAGTGTGTGCCCAACCCACTGATTCATACGCAGGTAAGTCAGTCCATCTCCATGTGCTTGCTGTGGGCTTGGTTTCCATTGTAGCCATTTGAAATGAGTAGCCATGTCATGTACTGGAAGCAAAGAGCTTTAGGCCTGGGAGGTGGACTCTTAGTCTGACCCAGTCCAGTAGTCAGGAAAGAGTAATATATGTCATGCATTTCATCTGTTCTGAGTAAGTCCCATTAATAAATGAAGAATCATAGTATTAGGAGTTGCAAATAGTTTGAGCAAAGATATGTAGAACAGCTGTGATTAGTTAAGTATTTTAAAATGATATATTTACTATAATCTATAAGTGAAGCAAGAATCTAAATTCACTGGTAAATAAATGTTTGGAAATGATTAGTTTGCTTTTATGAAATGAGCGAAGACTGAAGAGTGCTACATTATGAGCAGCTGACATGTGATAATGACTACTCCTTCAGAAAACCATAATGGGAAGCTGTCTGACTCATTCTCATCTAGTGATGGCTTCTCTGTAAATTATAAGTCATTAAAACCCAGTATGTCTACCCTGGAACTTAGTAATTTTTACCTTACTGAAATACTTCATTTCAATTTTCCCTAAGTAGCCTTTGAGTCTGAAATGCATATTATGAGCAGTTTAAGGAAAGTAACTGTGATCTAAATCTGATCCAGCAAGCCAGTGCCTTGTTTTATGTTACTATTTTGAGGGACAAAAAGTTAATTTAATTATTCTCATTGTCAGCTCATTCCCTGGTTTCACTGCAAACTGTCAAATTCACTGGCAGTTCAGTGTTCTTAAGACATGTAAGAGCAAGAATATCACCTCTCTTGCAGATCATCAGATGACCACCAGATGGGTGATCCTTGTCTTGGATTGAATTTAAATCAGCAGTGTGGATGTGAGAGACTTGATATCTCATTAACAATCCCTTGATCCACCCAGTTCCCCTGGGTGCTGTTTTAGAATGATAATCTCAATCATTCTTCAAATCTTTAGAAGCAATCAGCAACTCTTAGAAGATTAAACTTTCCCTGCTAGATCTTAAAAAAAACCCCAACAACAACAAAAAACCTCCAGCAGGTGAGCTAGGGGCTTTGATTAGACAGGTATTCTTTTTAAGTCAGGGTTAGTCATTTTAGATTTTGTTTCTGCATGCTTCAAAATGAACTAATTTAGATTGGCTTGAGTGCTTGAAATAGAGCAATAAATCTTTTCTTTAATCTATGAAATTATTTTTAACCTGACATCAGTGTAACTTCCAGGTACCTTAACCTTTCCAGAAAGGATCGTAGATCTGATTAAACTTCAAAACTCCACTATTTAGCTTACATGAATATTTTCCTTAACAGCGTGCCTATCACATTACTTATTCTGTGTACTTTATGGTCAGGGCCTTTGCGAGATATTTGCCGAAAGTTAGATTTTTTCCAGTGTAAATAGGAAGTTGAGTTTATTACTTTACCTGGAAAAATGATGAGATCATCGTATCGGCTTTGTATTGTGACATGATTAAGTTTGCAGCGTGACTCAGTTAGTTACCTTGTCCTGGAGGACAAAGTTATCAAATTGACTGCCACTGTGGGTATGGGAGCAAAAGGCATTATCGTGTGGCAGAGATCCAGATGTTCATTTGCAGTCTGAAAACATGAAGTCTTGTCTTCTTAAAAGAGCACAACATGAGCGTATATGACTTCTTTTTAATGAGGATGCCTGCTTTCGTTTCCGTAACAGTGTTAATATTTAAATTATCAACCTAATCAGGTTAAGCAAATGGACCGCACCGTCTAATTTTAAGGCACACCTTGTTCATAGGAGTTGTGTAAGATCAAACTGAAAACAATGATGTAATTAGCTGCCCATCAGCAAAAGTGTTTGGAGGATTTTATCTATGAACCCCTGGGAGAAAACAAACTGCTTTATAACATTCTAAATGCTGTATTTGGATCCTGTGTTTGGATACTGTGTGTATTAGCAGTGATAATAATACTTGACGACTTTCTTCTCATAGTCACAAAGAAAACGAGGGGGAAAATACCCAGTTCACATCCTGATTAGATCATAGCTGAAAGCTGTGCCGTCGGCAGCCTTTTGTACACAGTTCGATAGGATTGTCTATTCAGCTGAAGCCAAGGCTGCAGCAGTGGCAGCGCTGTAAGCTGAGCGTAAGGGTCACCGCCTGATCTGCGTGGGCGAAGTTTCTCAGAACCCCTGCATTCATTAGGATTGCTTTTAGCCAGTGGTATCCATTTCTTGAGCACCAATTTCACACACGAGATAAAAGCAAAAAGCCGACGCATGTGTAAAATAAGCGAATGTTTGTTCATCTGCTGATACTCAAATATAACGTATTTTGAGATAACAAAAACTACAAAGAAGAATTTTCCCCCTGAAAGACTTAATATTACAACTCAAGATTGAAGTTTAACTTGTCTCAGCAAGCATCTCATGGCCAAACAAACAATGCATCACAAAGCTGGTTAATGTTGAGCCGCAGCAGCTGGGCTCATATTTATTATACTTTTCAATAGGACTTGCTTGGCAATTTTACATAAAAGTCACTTCCTAAATTTTTTTCTTATTAGACATTGCCTTCCAGGCTGCTTGTTCAAGATAAGCATCAAAATGATGATGTCAGTCTTTGTTGTATTACAGTTACAAAGAGAAACGATCGGTTTGTCTTCCAGTGAATGTTCTCCTATCCAAATTAAACTGTTTCCTTTCTATAGGAAAAAAAGGCTTTTTAGTTTGGCAGTTCTGCACCATTTGTGTCTATGGAAGGCAAGATTCTCCCTTTGTTGTGCACTTGTTTCTTCACCAAGAAAGCTTTGTCTTCTTAGTTTTCTGCCTCTTAATCTCCAACTTTTAAGTGGCAAAGATCTGTGAGCTCACGGTGAGATAGGAAGGGATCTTATTCTCCTGTTCCTGCTCCAGGGACAAGAACCACTGACAATGAAATGTGGCAGTCAGCCAGGGCAGTGGCTTTTACCATTTAATAAACAAACAAACAAACAAAAGACATGGCAGCCAAACCCAGCAAGACTCATTTGTCAAGTCCCATGGACTGTGTTACTATTGGATGACATAACTAATTCCAATTTGAATGTGTTTTATAAACATAAAGGTGCACTGAAAATGTTGTACTAGTGTCTTTCCTCTGCTGGTAGCTCAGAACTTTAACATTTACAGAGCTTTCAAAATAAGAACTTCCATCACAGTACACTCAAGGCACAGATGTCGAAGGAGCTGTTGTCCCCTTGCTTGGAAATTCATTCTCTCTTGCCTGATACAGTACAGCTGATTGCTGTTCCCAAGTCTTTCGCAGCATGGAATGCAATGGGTTATTGTGAATCACCATCAGTGGTAGTTTAAGTTAAGTTAGCCAACTTAGTGGGTGTGTATGTGGATGTCACATTCTAGCTAAGTGCTTGGTAATTTCTTAAACTGTTTAAACTCAAGTGCTTGTGATTGATTATTTACTCAATTGCATGGCTTAAATTTAGCTAAAATTTGTTTGAATACACAATGCAGAAGATAAGTATCTGTGATAACTCAGTACCAGACAGACTTCTGTGTGATGAGGAAGAGCAGTTTAAGTAGCTAGTTTATAATTTCTTTATTCATTTGTTGACACTGCAATAGATACTTCCTTATTTTCTCCCACTTAGGTGATCACAGCTGGGCAGTGACACCAGAAGGAAATATCCCCCATGCCCATGAGCTGCATGCACAGCCCCTCCCTTCATCCATCTGCCATCAAGTGTTTATGCAGAGTTGTCATGTGCTGCCTTTCTTTTTAAACTGTCAGGGATGAGTTACCAGCAGCTTGAGTTTGTCCTTAAATAAAATGAACCTTGGTCTTCCATGACATCTTTTATCAACAGTAGTACAGTATATTACCATTCATGTCACTGGTTAATGACATCATGTTGGACCTTCAGTTGCTGTATCGTTTCACTTTTGTTGGTGATAGAAGACTGCCAGGTTGAAGAGCTTGATCCTTTTTGCTCCCTAGCATAATAAGAGCACTTCTTGCATGTGTTGGAAATGTCAGCTGATAAGAAGAGATTAAGGTGACTGTAAAGCACTGTACTGAGAGTAAAAAAAAGGTGATTTATCCTTTCTTTGCAAGTTTCTGCTCTAAATCATTCAACCTTGTCTTAGGGCCCTTTTGTTGTGCAGTTGCAGTGTTTACATTTTTCTGTATCTTGAAATATGACTATAAAGAACAGGAAGATGGTATTATGTTGGGGGCTGCTGCAAGGATTTCTTTCATACATAAACTGCAAGAACCTGGAACGTAGTGAACTGACACAGGAAAGCTTCTCAGGAATCTATTCATGACTGATGAATGTGGTCATCAAGCCAAGTGTGGATACCTGTGGGCTGAGATATGAAGAGGAAATTGGGTATGAAATTATGAGATCACTAGCTGCTTGATAGCACTAAACCGGCAGTACTCAGAGTGAAGTGTATGGAGTCCAAACGGAACAAAATGGCTAATATTGATGACATCCAGAATGTGATTGACAGAGAACTTGTGCTCTTCTGCAGGGGGAACTGCAGTGAGCAGCGTTGACCTCTGATGTAAGCTCTTACTTGCAAGTTGGCATATGGAGGCATTAATTCTATTTAGTCTGCTTGTTTGGAATGAGTAGCGCAAGTCTGGAAACGTGGGTGTCTGCCTTGGGTGCGGAGTTGGGCTGCCATTTTGGTGATCTTTCATGACTGACATTAAAGTGTTCAGTCAGTCTGTACTGGATGATCTCTTATAACAAGGGAAATCAAGTATGGAACCTGCTCTTCAGAGAGCAGCAAGAAGGAGAAGCATTCATTGCAGCGGCTGGAAAGCTCTGGGCTTGTGTTCCTGTGAAAAGTTTCTTGCCTCCTTCTTTGGAAATGTGTTCACTTTCTGAGAGCCATCTCTAGGGATTAGCTGTGCTGATGTCGGGATGCTGGGAGCCCAGTATGGTTAGGAATAGATACAGGAGCCATCCAGAAAGCAGAACTGTCATGGTCAGAGGCGAGAACTGCACTCTGTTTTCACACAGACAGATGTTTTCCTTCTGATTGTACAGTGAAGCCAAACATTCTGAAACCTGCTACCTGTTTATTTGATTCATCATTCAAGGCTAGCATAATTCCCAGTGACTATCACTGTTGTTTTGCTGTTGTTGTTTTTTGCTACGGAGACCAAATTTGTTGTTTCTGTGGGCACAGAAGCATTGCTGGATTCATTTGGTGTTTTGGCGCACTGTAATTTTACATAGAGCAATTCTGTTGAGATTGCTCAGCCGTGTGATCTGTTGGGCTCATTGCTATTCCTTCCTTTTGACCTCTTCTCTGTAATTGCACATGCATGACTTACCAGCTGCTGTAAAGACACCTAAATTCAACTGTACTCATTTAAAAAAAAACCAAACAAAACAACAACCAAACAAATAGAAAAAGTGGATAGACCAAAATGATTCCATTTGAGGTCAGAGAGGACCAAGTAGGTAGCTGTTTGCTTTCTGCCAGGCAGCCAGAGCCATCTGTCACATGACAATGTGCAGACAGATTTTAGAAGTTCATTTGTTTTTATGACCGTTTTTACAATGTTATGCAAATAGAACCATTACATAAAGCATCATTTTCCTCAGAAATAGATGGTTTAGAGACTTATATCCCGGTTCAGTCATTTACGTATCCCGTTGCTTTTTATACAAAACATAAAAATAATGGTGCTTTTCTCCTCTAATAAAACCTCTCCAGACCTATGTTTTGTCTTTTTACATTGTGCAAAGGACTATCCATTTTTGGTACTAAAAGAAAAACTCAAGGGCTTTATGTCCCAAGTTTTATGTGTCCATAGAAACTAAGCCTATAAAGATTATGAAGGAATTAATGTTTAATGCTTTAATATTTAGCTTAAACTCATAGTCCGTAATGATTTTTAAGATTTTGTTGATCTTTTTATTCTTTGAGTATCCATTTTTCATATTCTATCTTATTTTTAATATAGCTCATGGTATTCCTTCTATTCTTGGAATGGTAAATCTAAAACTCAAAGTCAGGTTGTACCGGTTTTTAGTTGTTGGGATACTGTATCCAGATGATAACCAATGTGAGCACAAAGCTCTTCTGCTTCATCCTCAGCAAAAGTTAGTGCTACAAAAGGATTCTGCCCAGGGGAAGCCTGAATTGCACCAACAGGTCTGTACAAGGACAGTTTGACAGTGTCCACTCATATGAATTTGGCTTCATGATGGCGTAGTAGTCTTTATTTTTATGAGGAGCACTTCAAAGCAGGACCAGCTTTATTGGTTGTTGTTCTTGGGTTTCTTTTATTTATTATATTTTTATTTTTTGAGATTATGCATTAAAACTCAGATTTCTCCAGTGAGTTGTAAGTGCTTGGCAGTTCATAGGGATTTAGTCAGTTCCTTTATGCATCACAGGCATGACTGCTCAAGTGTTTGCGTCCTTGGATATGTGTAAGCATTTATGAAATTGGTACTTGCTTGGTTGCTTGCATACTTTTCCTGTGTAGTAATTGCTATTTAAAGGTCAGCACTTTCCAATATATTCTGGGTGTCACTGTTTTTCCTAATAGTGAGAAGATGAGCTATCTGTAGTAAAGGTTCTTACCCACACAAGCATAGAAACATTCAAAATTATTTTGAACCACCATAGCATGAAATATGGTAGTGAAAGATCTGGGGTCAGTTGTATTCACTGCTATGTCCAGAAAAGGAGTCCGTCCCAAACTTGTGGAGCATATATCCATCAAGTTTGGGTATAACTCCAAACTGTGTAGTCAGACTGTTTTGTGGTTTCACGGGAAAATATAAATGGTAGATGCCTCCTCTATTGTATGGGGGAATTCATATGAAACCAGCAGGTGTCTCTTCAGATACAGTGAGATCTATGAGGGACTTGACAGAGTGTACAAGCTCTGTCCGTGGCCCTTTTTGCTAAAGCTGATGTTTGGGGCCAGCAGGGAATGTTTGGGCAGACTGAAATTATTCTGAAGTGATACCTTGTGGAGCCGTCAGCGTGCAGATGATGGATGAGCCTGTATTTGTGGATGAGGTCACCAGCAACACAGTGGCAAGTGCTTATTTTTAATGTCATGTTGATGTTGGGCTTTCTAATGAGCACTGTGGAACAGGCCGTGCATATTGGAACAAGCTGCCCAGGGAAGTGGTGGAGTCACCGTCCCTGGAGGTGTTCAAGAAATGTGTAGATGTGGCAGTGAGGGATGTGGTTGGTGGGGATGGGTTGGGGTTGGGCTACATGATCTTGGTGGTCTTTTCCAACATTAATGTTACTATGATTCTACGTGTGACATAACCCTATAACACTATGTGGAAGTCTTCTCTGGCATCTTGGAGCTACCATTTGCTGGACAGGACTGTGGGTTACTTTTGCTGATGGAGTCGCTGTGGCCAACTGGTTCTAATGGATGTAAAGAGATTGCCCTGTCCAACTCCACTAAGTCACATATTCTGAACTCAGTTGCAGAGGATAGAAGCTGTGATAGTGTCTATTTCCTGGGTTATAAAGGCATTCTGTATTTTCTGAAAATTAGTTGAGAGCACTGTTAGCACCACCACCACTAAGAATATAAAAAACTCACACAAGGCTGGGAGCACACTTCAGTTCACTAATTACCCTGGAGTTTTATAAGGCTTCTCTAGTGCTTAGGCTTTGCCCTCAGAGTGGGTAGTTTTATAACTTTGCAGCAGTCATGGAGCGTGCCTTCGTGTGCCTTATGCATACATTGTAGGGCCGAAAATAGCATCAAAGTGTAAGGCATCGAGGAACACTCAAAATCATAGTTGTAGAATGGCTTGGGTTGGAAGGGACCTCAAAGATCATCCAATTCCGACCTCAGTTCCAAAATCAATTAACAGTGATAGAAGGGGAGCAGCAGGCCCTTGAGGCAGTGTGCTCAGCCTGCCTGGAGCCCGGCTGTCTGCAAGTTAGCAGTGGAAACTGCTTTGAGCTTGGAATAAACCTGCACATCTACGAATTACAAGACAACAAAACACGCTGAGTGAAATCTTGGCCTTATCAAAGTCAAATGGAGCTTGCTGCTGACTTCAGTGGAACAAGAATTTTATTCATAAAGAAGAAAAAAAAAAAAAAAAAAAGGATTTTTGAATTCTAAAATCAGAGTTAAACTATCTAATGTAGGGTGTTGTTTTTTTTTTTTGTCACAGATACCTGCTTGTTTTCACATGTATTTGCAGGATCTGAAGGCCACAGCGTCTTTGTGTCTGCAGTCCCTGCCTGTAGTAGTGCTTGCCAAAGCACACCTGGAACACTCATGCATTTGTAACTTTCATTTCTTGTTTTTATGGTCCAGCAACATTGCTCAGGTCTGTTCAGATGAGTTGGCAATTAGTAACGTAAATATAACTCGTCTGACTTGATTTGTTCTTCCCACATGCATTCCGTCTGTCTCTCTGCGGTAGAACCGTTTGTAGAGAGAAGAGTAGCAAGGAAGCCTGCTCTGATGGGGTGGATGTCAGAAAGGTGCTCAGTCCTTAATATGAGATCCCATACATCATGGTGAGCATCAGCACTGTGCGGCCACCTTCGTGAGCTCTCCCACATCCACTGATCCCTCCTTGAGCATATTCTTGGTTACAGCACTCCTCTGAAAGAGGCAGTGTCTGAGTGTTACTGTCCACAAATGGTGAATGACAAACCAAGGAATGCACTTTGTTTGATTCCTGCACTGCCTGCAAATAGCTGGAGTCAGACTGGAAGAAAAAGTTTTAAATGCCCTGAGATGGGCACAAGCGATCAGCAGCACAGGGAGATTTTCTTCTCCAGCCCTATTTCCAGTGATGCCATTCCATTCACTTACTCACCGGCCTGTCACATTGGCTACGGTGATGCTTTGACAACGCTGCATTTCCATGTCATTCGTTCAGTTTGTTCATGTCCTACATAGGACCTCGGCTAATGCACAGGAAAGTAATGTGGTTATTCTGTCTGCAGCATGAGCCAAAGCTACAGCTACCATTCACAGAAAGGACCTACGGACCTCTGCGACATGCAGTGCTTGGGCACGTGCTGTTGTCACTGTGATGCTAAACCTGTGAATATCTGGTGTTTGGTAAACCAGCCCATGCACTATCAGTGGTTGCTCCCATCGCTAGCAAAGCTGAGTGAGAAACTCAGCTAATTGATTCTGCAAGATAAATGGCTTAACTGCATTAAAGCTTGAGGCAGAAGTAAGAAGCATCACTTTGAGATTTAAACATCGAACCACATTTGGGAAAGAAAGCCAAGTTTATGTGAAAGAACATTTATGAAGTGGCCTGATTTTGTCTGTGTGCCATTGCTTCACAGGGTCTGCAGAAGAATTATTGATGATCCTTATGGGTCCCTTCCAGCTCGGGGTATTCTGTGACTCTGTAATGATACCTTCCTCTTCAAAATGGTGACAGCGCAGCTTACTGCAGGGTCATTTTTAACTCAGTTCTGAGAAACAATAATTGTGAGCTATGACTAATCAGGGGAAGTATGGTAAAACCAGAGGCCTTAAGAAAAGTAATTCTCTTAGGTTTCCATGTTTTCTTGAGAACTGAGTTGTAGAAGTTTCTTAGGACGAGAATCGAACATTTCTCAATTCGTTAGCAAAAAATCATCGAGTCACAGAATCATTAAGGCTGGAAAAGATCTCTAAGACTATCTAGTCTAATCACCTACCCATCACCACCATGCCTGCTAACCGTGTCCCTCAGTGCCACAGAAGCATTCTTCTGGGGTGGATGAAGAGGGAGCTGTTCTTGAGGCTCCGAGAGAAAAAGAAAATCTACCGCCTGTGGAAGGAGGGACGGGCAACTGAGAATGAATTCAAGGAAGTCGTTAGGATATGTAGGAGTGAAATCAGAAAGGCAAAAGCCCAGCTCGAATTTAACCTGGCCGCCGGGGTGAAAAGGAATAACAAACTCTTTTATAAGTACATTAACAGTAAGAGGAGGACAAAGGAGAATATCCACTCTTTACTGGATGAGGCTGGGAATGTGACCACTGAGGATAAGGAAAAGGCGGAGGTTCTGAATGCCTTCTTTACGTCTGTCTTTAAAGGTCAGACCAGTTATCCTCAGGGTACTCCTCTCTCTGACCTGGTAGTCTCGGCTGGGGAGCACGCTAGCCCCCCTGTGATTCTGGAAGAAACGGTCAGAGACTTACTATTCCAGCTGGACTGCCACAAGTCCATGGGGCCGGATGAGATCCACCCGAGAGTGCTGAGGGAACTGGCAGAGGTGGTAGCCGAGCCGCTTTCCATCATCTACCAGCTCTCCTTGTTGACTGGTGAGGTCCCAGAAGACTGGAGGCTTGCTGACGTGACTCCCATTTACAAGAAGGGTTGTAAGGAGGATCCAGGGAACTACAGGCCTGTTAGCCTGACCTCGGTTCCAGGGAAGGTTATGGAACAGATAGTCTTGAGGGAGATCACGCGGCATGTGCGGGATGACCGGGGGATCAGGCCTAGCCAGCATGGGTTCATGAAGGGCAGGTCCTGTTTGACCAACCTGATCTCCTTCTATGATCTAGTGACCCATCTGCTGGATGAGGGAAAGGCTGTTGATGTGGTCTACCTGGACTTCAGTAAAGCCTTCGACACTGTCTCCCATGCTATTCTCCTGCAGAAGCTGGCAGCCCGTGGCTTGGATGGGTACACTCTCGGCTGGGTAAGGAGCTGGCTGGAGGGCCGGGCTCAGAGAGTGGTGGTAAATGGAGTTAAATCCAGCTGGCGACCGGTCACAAGTGGTGTTCCCCAGGGGTCGGTGCTGGGGCCTGTCCTCTTCAACATCTTTATTGATGACCTCGATGGGGGCATTGAGTGCGCTCTCAGTAAGTTCGCAGATGACACTAAATTGGCTGGGAGTGTGGATCTGCCTGGGGGTAGCGAGGCCCTACAGAGGGATCTGGACAGGCTGGAGAGCTGGGCTGAAGCCAATGGAATGAGGTTTAACAAGGCCAAATGCCGAGTCCTGCACTTCGGCCACAACAACCCCAGGCAGCGCTATAGACTTGGGGCGGAGTGGCTGGAGGACTGTGTGGAGGAAATGGACCTGGGGGTACTGATTGATGCACGGCTGAACATGAGCCGACAGTGTGCCCGGGTGGCCAAGAAGGCCAACGGCATCCTGGCTTGTATCAAGAATGGTGTGCTGAGCAGGACTAAGGAAGTCATCCTGCCCCTGTACTCGGCATTGGTGAGGCCTCACCTCGAGTACTGTGTCCAGTTTTGGGCACCTCAGCACAAGAAAGATATGGAGGTACTGGAGCAGGTCCAGAGAAGGGCAACGAGGCTCGTGAAGGGCTTGGAGAATCAGCCCTATGAGGAGAGGCTAAGGAAGCTGGGGCTGTTTAGCCTGAGGAAGAGGAGACTGAGGGGAGACCTTATTGCCGTCTTCCAGTACCTGAAAGGTTCTTACAGTGAGAGTGGGGCAGGTCTCTTCTCACTAGTGACAAGTGACAGGACGAGGGGAAATGGCCTCAAGTTGCGCCAGGGCAAGTTCAGGTTGGATATTAGGAAGAATTTCTTTACAGAAAGGGTGGTTAGGTACTGGAATGGGCTCCCCAGGGAGGTGGTTGAATCGCCATCCCTGGATGTGTTTAAGAGCCGTTTGGATGTGGTACTCAGGGATATGATTTAGCAGAGGTTGGGTTTTTTTTTGTTTTTTTTTTTTTTTTTTTTTTTTTTTTCTTAGAGATGGGGTACTGGTTAGGCTGCGGTTGGACTTGATGATCTTCAAGGTCTTTTCCAACCTGGATAATTCTATGATTCTATGATTCCTTTGAGTGCTTCATGCTGTCTCCTTTCCTGCACTCACCCTCAGCAGCCCCGCAATACCTGGACAGCTTCTCTCAAGTGTAAGTAAATAGTGATCTTTATGTATCAATTATGGAATTCTTTATGACTCATCCTTGCTGAATAGAACTGAGGAAAGGAAAGCTTCAGAATGATTATTAGCTTAATAAAGGAAAAGTCCTTCTGAAATTCTTTTAAAATTGCAGTGAGTGTGCGACTAAACTGAGATTTAATTACATTTGAAGTTAATGGAACAGCTATTGATTATGTGATCAAGTATGTGTTATAGCCAGCCCTAACAAATCAGCATTGTTACAAGAGATTATTAAAGCAGTTGTTAATATTCTAACTGGTGTGCATGAAGGATACAGAAGTGCTGGGAAGGAGAAAAAGTCAATGAAATACATGAAAAGAACATGTGGCTCCTAAAAGTTTGATTGCTGACAGCTTGATGTGTTAATTGATTTTTATCTGCGGAACAAAATGAAGACAAAAAACTGAGCAATCTTTTAATATGTTGAGAGGTCTGCAGAGTGCTGCTGATCCACTTCCTGCCTTGGGGTGCCACCTGCACTGCTGGCAATGCATCACTGCAGTGTTTTCTAGATAGGGGAGATTTAGGCTAGATATTAGGAATAAATTCTTTATTTGGAGGGTGGTGAGGCCCTGGCACAGCTGCCAAGAGAAGCTGTGGTGCCCCATCCCTGGAGGCGCTCAAGGCCAGGCTGGATAGAGCTCTGGGCAGCCTGACCTTGCTGGTTGGCAGCCCTGCCCATAGCAGGGAGTTGAAGCTGAGTGGGCTTTAAGGTCCCTTCCAACCCAAACCATTCTGTGATTCTAGGATGATAATGGCGCAAGGCATGCTGCAACACAGGCAAACTTGTAGTCAGATCCTATAATTCCATAAGAATAACTCATTAATTGAAGTAGAGTGTTTCAGAATCAGGAGAAAAAGAAAACAAAACAAAACAAAAACTGGTATAAGGTTTTATAATGGAACGTGTTTTGAATGGTTGATGCGTAATGCCACGGAGGTGATACAGATTTCAGCACCTAAGCATTATAGTTTATTAGAACTAGAGATACCAGTAGCCTGTATTTGACATCTTAACTCCATGAAGCGTGACCCAGGTTTCAGTGACTGTTCTCCTGTGACCTCTTCTCCTTCAAGTATGTGGGGTAAATGGGGGGGGATGAGCATGAGGGGTACCTCAGAGTTGGTTGGAAGTGTTTAGCAGAGGCTAGGAGCCCGCGTTGGGAAGGAACAGCTGTGTCTTTTGGTTGGAGCAGTTCCCTCTCTCAGCAGCCGTACTGGTACAGCTGTGTGCCTTGGTCCTGAGATTCGGAACTCGGATTACAAAATATCTTTTGCAGCTTTGGGATTTGAATTCAAGACAAATGGATTACTGAAATATGATGGATTGCTGAAATATACATCAAAGGGTTCAGAAATGACCTCAGGAGAGTAAAAATGCCCAATAACATGTAATCAGAACTTACTAATGATTTATACTTAGGTAATGAGGTCACTGTTCTTTTTTTTTTCCCCAGTGCACAAGATAGATTTTAGTGTACTGCAGACAGATCCCTATTCCTGCTAACAACAGGATGTTCTGATTACAGCTGTAGTGTTTGAGAATCGCTGCTGATAAATGGTGGGAATGGCAGCTCTAAGTACAGCTTCTCAGGTAATTTAAGAGGGAGACTCAAAGACTTGTTGCTTGATCAATGGTAAATAGGACCAGCCATGGCATGCTAAAGCTTAAAAGTCCTTGCCAGATTTTGGGATTAGAATTTGTTGTTTCAGGCATTAACTCCTTCGGTATCAAAATAACCAGCTGCTCTGATCCTCTCCTTTTCCTTTCTGTTTGGCCAATATTTACTTACCTTTGCAAGCAGGAACTGATGATGTTCTTGATACTGAAGGACATACAGGCTGGGTCATTCATAGTGTGCTCTGTAGGAGACAGCCCTAAGCAGGCAATATTCCTAATGAACGGTGAGCGGCAAGAAACAACTGAAATACAGCTGTTACCACTGCAGTGACTTTCAACCAGAGAAAATCCTACGTGTCCTGATGTTAAGACTGGTACAGGCTTGGCTGGTTTTTCCCAGGGTCCCCCTGGAGTTCAGAATCAATGCGGTTTGTATTTGCAGTGGTCCTAAGAATGAAATCAGGGTCGGCGGACTGTGATGTGTGAACTCACACATATACAGGCGCTCAGAAAAAGAACGGATTTTGTTAATTAAGCTGCGACATTTTGGACAGCCTGCGCCTAAACTTCAGCCTTGTTTAGTAAAAGGGACTTTTCTCTCGGGTCTCTTTAATGTCACATTCCATTTACAAGGGTAACAAATGCTGTAACTTGTTTCCTTCTTCCCTATCCCGCAGAAAATGACAGAGAGGAATTTCTTTCTCTGCCTTTGATAAGCCCTCTTTCTTTTCGTTCCAGATAACTTCAAACGAGAAGCGCTCGGAGAGCCTGAAGAGTGATGGTGATGCTCTGCTCTGCACTCTGCAGAGCCTGGCCCAGCCCACCAGGTGCGTCCCCTCAGGCTTCGGGGGCTTTCAGGATGGGAGCTCTCCGCCTCCTGTCTGCCATGACTTCTCCCGGCATCGCCTCCTGCAGTAGAGGCCCCTCAGGTTTCCACCCTTGGCCCCTTCCATCAGGGCTCTGTGGCAGATCTGTGGCCCGCTTTGATCCCAGCTGTGTCTGGCCACAGTCAGCTGCACCGCCAGCCCGTGCTGGTGCACATCTGTCATGTTGAACTGGGTGGTGGTTGTTGTTTTTTTTTACTTTATTTCATTTCAAACAATCAGTCTCTTTTATAACCGGATACTGGCCCGTGTTTCTTGGCACAGTGGGCGAGATGCACAATGCGGTAGTTGTGCCCTGTTTTAAAGTAACCAAACTGATATGCTTGCAAACTGATTTATTTTTTATTATTGTTATTATTATTTTTCTTCTAAATATGCAGCTAATGAACAGAGATGCTTTTGTTTGCAAATACCTGTGGCTTCCCAGCAAAGGCACAAGGCTGCGGGCACTGCCAGGGCTTCCTCTGCAGGAACAGAGGTGCTGGTCCCAGCAGCACTGGGAGGCCTCAGCTGCTCTCTATTGGACTTTCCCTCACCTAATCCCCCCTTGGATATACAGATGAACGAATTGCTGTTTTCTGTCATTAAGCTGCATTTTGCTCCTGGTCAAAATAAGTCAGAGATTGTATTTTATAGATCAGTTCTTGAAACAGTCGGTCTGTGCAGTGCTCTTTGTACTCTTTGTGCTCCCAAACACAGACGGTGGTCTGGGCTGACTCTTTGATGTCACCTTGCGCTGGGAGCAGGGATGTCAATAGAAAGGGAATGATCGGGAAGTGGTGAGTGTGAGGAGCTGTGTGCTGGGACACACCAGGCCCATCCTGAACAGCCTGAGTCTCCCTCAGCCGCTGACTCACGTTTTTTGTATGATATGGTAAATTATCCAACTAACATAAAATGACAGCGCTCCCTAAGGGAGACACTGGCATCGCCACTGAAGATGACAGCAGTGTGACAGTAGGGAAGGAAGTTTTTTGTCTTGTTTTAGAACACGTTTTCAATCTCTTTCGTTGCATTTCAGCACTAGATGCACTGCACAGCCCATCCACCAGCTGGCTCCGAGTCTGCCTCTCTGACTTCCTCTAATTGTTATCTATCTATCTGCACATTTCTGTACTCCGAAAACCACATGCTATGGAGTCCAAAATAAGCAGCAGTCTCTCTCGTTTGACGCAAGATGCTCAGGAGACCAAATCGTAGTGTTCTGATATTATTAGGACAGGTCAGGCTCCTCTGCCTGTAGCAGTGGCAGGAAGGCTCCCAGGAGCTCATGGATTTCATTTTCCCTCCTCCCATTCTTTGAGGGGTGCACGTCCCTGTCCGTTCACCTGCTGAGGAGCCTGGGAGGGATCTAGCCTGCATCTTGGGGGGCTGTGAAGGACTCAAGCATGGAGAAATGGCCTACAGAATAGACAGGAAAATGTTAGCATGCTCAGTCAACGTTAGCCAACTGGCCGTTTTGTATATAGACATTATGGACTTATGCCATCTCCACAAACTCCCGCTCATGTGCCATCTTCCCTAGAGTATCCCCTGTCACCTACTCACTTCAGCCTCCTCTTCTCACCTGTGCTTTGAACCCTGGTCAGAAGCCTTTCTGAACTTGAGGCTGAGTTGGAAACACGAGCAGTCTGAACTCCCAGGCCCTGCCACCCACATGCCATCACTAGGGCAGAGTGGGTGAGGCGTGTTTTTGCTTCGCTTGTTTTTCACAGACCGGTTTCTCCTCTTTCAGCGCAGCGGAAGGAAGACAACAAGCAAGCAGTGCCATTACAGGGCACAGGCACAGCTGGGCAGCAAGCTGCTCTCGGTGCTCTCCCACCACCTTGTACAGTTCCCTCTTGCCAAACTCTGTTACGTATTCTTGGCTAGTCAGAACAGGCAGCTGGTTGGTATGTAACCAGCCCATCAGCTTAATAGGGAGGTAGAATTCAATCTGAACTTCAAAATGTGGGATTTTAGCAGTGCATTTCTCAGTTGCCAACACGTTTTTTTCAACTGAGTGTTCTGGTCAGAAATTGGTTTATGCTGTGTAACGATTACCAGGATTTCATGGGCAGTTTTGTGTTCCCCAGAAGATGAGGTGTCAGCGGATGTTTGCCATTAGCAACAAGGGAAGCTGCAAGCTGGGCTACTGCTGTACTTCCTGAGTTAATAATGAAGGATGGCAGCCTGTTAAAAAACCTGCTTGTTTCTGTATGGGAGAAAGCAGAAGTGGAGTCATTTTCCTGTCAAGCTGTGCGTGCGTGCGTATGATCCATGGGGACAGGATAGATTTTATCTATCTTCTCGTTCACGGAGGAGACTGAGCAAGGCAGCAGTTACTGTGAATTCAAACTGGAACTCATTTTTACACAAGACGTGCTGCAGGACAAAACCACTAGTTGTGTGTTCCTGCTCAACAGGAAAACGGGGTTAAAGTTACTCCATGGGCAATGCTGAGAATTTTCCAGCATCGATAATGACAAATGTGGGATTTGAACAAGTTTTCCCTTGTGAATATGTAAGAGCTGTCTGTCACTCTGTTTAATTCCTAGCTCTCACGCTGATGTTGCTGTTGCATCCCTGGCATCTGAAATTCTGAGAACAGTGGCACCTGAAAATCCAAAGCTGACCAAGTGAACTGCTTCTGACCAGCCACTGAAACGCACAGCTGGGTGTGATGCTCAGCGCTGTCCTGAATCAACATCTTCACACAAGCAGAGCAGACCTAACTCAGCCAGCCAGCCAGTGTCCGAGCACAGGCACGGCTTTGGCTTCTGCAGAAAGAACAGCCTTTTTTCAAGCTCTTTCTGGGTGAATTCATGATTTCTATTTCACCTTGCTGGCATTGCGTGACGTAGCGCGAGTACCTGATAGCCAGAGTGTGAGAAGTGTAAATCAAATAAACAGCTTAGTTTCACTATTTTAAGGTGTTAGAAATGCTTGTGTATGTCTTGTTGATCAGCTGAGGGCCTCGGCTGGTCAGTTTAAGGGGTTGTCTTATGTTTGGTGACATGCATTAGACAATACCTCTTTACTAAAAATACTTTGCAGTGTGTGCACATGCCACATCCACATGATAAAATCCAGCAGTAGTTCTCTAGAACTGGTAGATGTCACAGCGTGTGAGAAATGAAATCCCCTTCATTGCCACATCGCTGGAGTGAGCTAAGCCCAGTACTTCCTTCATGACACTGGTGTGTCAGAACAACTACGTGTTGCTGCCTCACCTAGAAGGCAGGGACCTTCCTGGGTTGCTGATACCACCCACCCTTGGACAGCCTGTTCTCCAAGTGGGGAGGCAAGCCAACAGAACAAGGTAAACAGCCTGACTTCACCTCGTACTTTCCACTGGAATTGCTTTCTTACATAACCTTTACTGTCACTGTACCTAGTCCTTTTTCAAAGCTTGACAGCTGGAATTAGAGCTGGGGGTTTCAAAAAGGAAAGAAATCCCTAACATTATTTGGTGAAGCGTTTCATAATAATAATCTACTAATGCACAAGATACTCAATGAGACCTCAGCATAGCTGCAGTTTGTGAAGTGAAGGAGTGCACTCTTTTGTAGCTTACTACACTCTCATCTCCTTGGGATCCTATCACGAGCTGTGTTCCCTATCATGAACTGTGTTCCTTTATAGCTTTTTCCCCTTATGATCTTCTGCTGGCAAGCTGCTGCTTTGGGCAGAGGCCTGTGACAGCTGTAGAGTGCAGATGTGCACAGTCTATAGATTAGAACAGCACAGGTGCTGCCTCTAGAGAAGGACCTGCATGCAGCTCACCTCTCTCAGGCTGAGTTAAAGCTAGTTAAAGCACTTATAAGTGAAGAACCTTCTCCTGCACACTACACTAAGCATAGCTGCATTGCTGAGGATCCTGCAGCAGAGCAGCAGCTGTTCAAGGGGAAAAATATAGTGTGGGAGGAAGCCTCTATGTTTCTAACTGTGAGCTCTAAAGGACAGAGCAGCCCCCAAGCAGGATGGAGAAGGGGAGCAGTTCTTGGTTTCTGCCTTTGAAGTAGCAAAAGCATTGCGCAATTTGAGAACAGGTTTTGGAGAGATCCTGTCAGCACAGTCTGAAATAACTTGACACAGAGCGAATTAAAAGTTTACTTTAATCTTGAACCATTTTATAACTGCATTTTTTCTCGTGAAGCATCTGTATCACAGCAGGCTACAATAACTTTGGGATAAAAGGCAACTGGTAAACTGTCCAATACAAGGTTCCAAATAAACAGTTCTTACTGGCCCCTACCCAGACATATCCCAGATAAAGTTTTTTGATCAAAAACATGAAATAGATCCACCTGCTTATTTTAAGCATATTAAAAAGGAAACTAATTGGACCATTTCTATTTGTCTAGTTTGTTTTTTTATACAAAAAGGCTACACAATGTTACACTTTATTCAGAATACAGTTAGAGCGATTATGAATTAGTGTTCTACACCTTTACTCAATCCTTAAAAATTAGAAACTGCTGTAGCATATTCACTATAACTTAATACTACGAGAGACTTAAAAAAAAAAACCCTAACGACAATTACTGCGAAAAGAAAGGCTACTTTCAAAGCAAGCAAAGGTCAGTACCATTACAGAGATTTAAAAAAAATAATCAATTTTTTAACAAGCAAGGCTAGGGTTTGATAAATTCCATCTTGCAATTCATTCTTGTGCATTCCTCGTTTCTTGAATCACTCCCAAAATCCATTTGTATTATTACTCCTCGACCAAAAAGGACCAGAACAAAAAGTTTACTTCAATTGTTCCCATAGGAAACTCAGCTTGGTTAGTGTGTCAGGCACTTTCTGAGATACTAGCCCACCCCTCGAGCCCTCTCAGCAACTCTACAGGCCAATCAATGCAAGTTCATTCAGATGATACAGCTGAAAAAAAGGAAAAGAGAAAAAAAATGTCAGTGTTCCTCAGTAAAAAGTATTTTAACATAAAGACTGCGTGAAGCTGGTGATGCTCAAGACATTACGGTTACTTACTTCCACACCTCACGGCAGAAAATCATACACTCCTACAATCCAAACTGATGCGCGTCTCCAGAGCTTTTTTTTTCCCCTCCCCCTCAGTATTCTGTCACATTGGGACCCATTTAAGCCATTCCCTCCCTGCCAACCATGTCCTGAGTCCAGTGATTTGTTTCTCTTTTTGTTTTGTTTTTAAATTCACAATTGGAGCTTCTTACCTAAAGGATGATTTACAGGTCAGTATCGAACCAGGCCAACTGATTACTGTCACCTGGAGGCAGCCCATCCATAAGGTCCTGGGCATGGCCAAGATCTGGCAGACCATCAACTGGGTAGTCAGCACCAGGGTGGTGGCCACCCATTTCATGTTCCATCATAGGGTCCATACCCAAGGCATCCTGACCGTATCCGCCAGAGTGGAAAGAACGGTAGCTAGGATCTAAGAAAGTTAAAGGTGGCAGAGGGAAAAAGAGCATAATGTTAACCGATGTTAGATGCATCAGAAGCTGCAAGTATGTGTGTGAGAAGATTGTTGTAGCCATCTAATTGTATTTCTAGTTCAGCCAAGTTCAAAACGATCTGTTGCGTACCCTTAATGGCTATTCCATCATTTGAAACAGCCTTCCCGTGTGATTCTGCAGACAAAGCACACTGCAGTCAGAAGCACGAGCAGATTCCAGCCAAGCCATTAGTCTGCACAATCAACAGTACTGAAATTCAACAATACTACAGCAAAACCGGGCTACAAGGCTGCAGACTTTCTTCTGAAAGGCTGGTCAAAAATAGCTCAGAACCCATAGCGATAGACTTCAGTCTACTGGCACTTAAAGACTAATAAATACACAATACCAACATTTGTTTTAAAGAAAAACTGCACTTCTGGAATTGTCAAGTCCATCTGTAAAGGATTTAAAAGATTTCTGGAAACAGCAGCTCAGCAGGAGATTCTCTTGGAAGACTCAGACAAGCGACACCAATTTTACACATTCATATGGCTCCCATTTCGGTGCAGCCAGAGGTGTTGCAGAAACTGCTTATTTGAACTGGCAGCTCCCCATCTGCCTGTCAGTTTGCAATATCTTGCTGAGGAGTAATTTACTCTTCAGCCATTTGCAGTTCTCCTTTACAGTCAATGACTTGACTTTATTCAACTTAGCTTAGTCAAGGGGAATGGAACAGACATACCATCTGGGCGGTATCCAAGAGGTTCTCCCTGGGCACCAATGTCAAGTCCAAGATCCGCTGTCTAGATGTGCACAAAAAGATACAGAACAGTTTTCATGTCAGGTCTTTGGGCCAACATTAGTAACTGAATTTAAGAAATTCTAAAGCTTGCCATAAATCCTTTTCTTTTTAACCAACTCTTCCGCACTGCACGCTCCAGAGTGACACTTCTGTGAACTGGAAATGTCTTTTTACGCAAGCATCTGCACTGTCTAACAGCCCCATTTAGACACTTGGAACAAGGCTTTTGTTTGGGAACAAATAGGAAGGGGCAGCTCAAGGAGCACTATCTTGGTACACCCACCCAGTCTCTACAAGTCAGCTGGACAGAGATTCCTGAGCTAGCAACAGCATTTTTAGTTCCCAATGCACTTCCCCTGGTTTGTCAAATTACAGAATTGCATGTCTGTAGTGTAATGAAACAACCTGTATTTCAAAGAGATGCACCATTTTTGCTTTGATTTCTCATGATAACACGTTAGATAGATACAGACTTCAGGAAATCAGAGGTGAGCACTGAAATACTACAAACCAAAGGCTACTACCTATTATTAAGGTAAGACTTAAATAAGTATATGGGGGAAGACAGATTTAGTGAAACATTCCCCACTGGCAGTTTTCAGTCTCAATTCACTGTACTGGCCTATAAGCATGAAAAAGCTTCATGTCATAGCTTGCAAATACTTCCAAGTCTGAGAGCTCAGTTCTCGGTTAATGAGAACATAAAGTGGCATACCCACACCAAGCTTCTTAGTCCTACAGAGTCTGCTAACTAAGAGTCCTTACAGGATAGTGTTATGGTTATGCTTGTAACCTATCTTCAGTTCATCAGGTTTAGACAACCTGCAATAACTGGTTGGAATTCCTAAAGATTACTGCTGAGCTGTCCTTTCAAATGAGAAGCAGCACAGAGACCTACAGAGTTCTTACACACAGAGCAGAATGAGACTTAGAAACTTTAGACTCTTCATATCTGAAAAGAAAGCACCAAAGTAGCAGCTCTAAGGCTACTCGCTCATTATTCTACTTGAGCAAGTCTGTAGTTCTAGAGAGGTTTCTTGCCCTATGCAATGGATTCCCAAGACTGTCAGTCTCACCTGTTTACATATAAACTTCTGCCCTAGGACAAGAGTACACATTTGAAGCTTGCATCACTTTCTACAAACCTATGAGCACACATTCACTGAACATGAACATGTAGAGAGTAAGGAAGCTACAGACATGTGTAAAACTGAATCCATACTGCTGATGGCATCTACACTTCACTACTGGAAGGAGGAGAGACTTTAAAGTCTCCCCAAGGTACCATTCACACAAGGACAACTCACCTCATTCCAAGCCATTGGCTCAGTCCGGAACAAAGAGCTTGTCAGTTCAACTGAAAGTCGCTTCTTGTAGTCTTGTGGTTTGTCCTCAGACATTCTGAACAGCACTGCAGCTGCGTATGTTGCTATTAAAAACATAAAGTGAATTTAGTCAACATTAATTCTTCAGTTTTTCCAGTAAGTGTGAAACTTAATTTTAAGTTCACTTACCAACACCCTCATTCCTAGAATGGAGTAGTTCTGTTAAAGGGGCAGTTGCACCTTCAGCTTCAATTGCTTCAGCTGCTTCTTTGTCTTGAGCAAGTTCACAAAGTACACCTGCAGCTACTCTCTGGATATTCTCAATGGGGGAGTACAACAACTGCAATCAAAACAAGGGTTTATTTTAACTCTTCTGCTTGAAAAGAACTTTAGTACAATGCAAATTAACAGTTCTACCAACAAGGCATTGGAGCAGTTATACTAGTATGTATTACAGCATTTTCTTGAGCTCCAGCTTACCTGCACAAATAGTGGAATGGTATTTAGACCCCTGATAACAATTCGATTGTGAACATCACGTGCAAGAATATGCAGGGCTCCAGTGCAGCCCTCTACGATTTCCTCCATGCGCACACCCTCCTAAGTCAGGGAAAGAAAAAGTATTTCAGCTGAAATATTGAACATTATCTTCTAAAAGAACCGTCAACAAGCTGATCATTATCAAAGAATCAGCCAGTCTCCTGCACACACATCCCTCCCCCAGCTGCCTCAATACCCACTGCCTATTGCTGGCCTTCAAACTTAACCATCCCTGCCAAGTCCTGGCCTAGTTTATCCAGATAAATTCAGTAAGTGAAGCACCTCCATGGCACATCTCCTTGTGTTCTCTTTTTTTTTTTTTCCAGTTCATTATAAACTTAACATCTGACAACACTGTTGTTTTTTCCCCAAGCTGAATTAGCTTGGCTGTTTCCTAAGTTCAAAAGTGCTAATCAGTGATGAAGAGGCCCTGCCTGGCTTGCCTTTGCAAGTATTTACTGCAGTCCTGTACTAGGAGGTATTGCTTCTATTTGCCTATGCTAATGTAACTTCCCCTTTGTCAGCGTGTCTAACAGAGGAAGGGAAAAATCAAGACTGATCCTGCCACACTAACCAGGTATGTTAATTATGGAGCCTGGACAATTTCGCTGTACTCATACAGCTCTAAGCATGAAAAAATATACATTAAGCTGTGATGACATTCCAAAACCCATAGTTCCAACAAGGATGGAACTCCCTCATAACAAACTACTCTCTTTGCCAGGGTAGGCAAAACCAGTATTTCTACTAACTGTAGCATTCAGAAACATTTTAGATCGGCCAAGGCAGAATGATTAGCATAATCAACATACTACCAGATTGCACAGACTAATATGAACCAGAGCAAATATTAAAACAATAGCTACTTAGGTAATTGTAGCTCTGGTGGCCACTTACCACAAACTGCTGTTGCGTCCCACCCATGGAAGTACGTCGCTGGGTATCTTGATGTGCTCTAACCAGCAGCTGAACTAGCCGTGGGATGGCACCTTGCTCACGCAGAGGGGCATGGTTTGCAGGGCAGAGAGCGAGATTGCGAATCAATCCAACAGTAGCCTGCAGTTCAGAAAGGAGATGAGGAATAAGAGAGCATAAGGGGTGTGTTTGCTATTTAGCACTGCGTATGTTTGTTATTAAATCAGATGGTCCCAAACAGTTGGATCTCTGTAAGAAACAACTTGAAAGTTGCTCATTTGAAGTATCCTCTCCATCAGGAGAGTTACATTCTCCAATGCCTTGGAAACACAGTATTTTTCTCAGCTAATGTTATATTTTAAAAAAGCACTGATTTTCAGCACTGACAGACATCAACCATAATTTATTTACCTTGATCAAAGGCCAGTGTGATGGTGGGTGCAACAGTTTAACCACCACTGGGAGTCCATAATGGAGACGAACTGCATTTTGAGCCATTTCAGCTTCCTGATGTCTGCTGGTGAGGTGACGGAGCGCACAAATAGCAGGTTCTGTGATGTCTTCCCTGTCTCCAGCCCGAAGAACTGTGCGCACAAGAGCCTCAATGCCACCAACCTGGCAGACCATCATCTTGTTTTTGTAATTGTTGCAAGTAAGGTTAGAAAGGATTCCGGCAGCACAAGTCACAACATTAATATCATCTGATCCTAAAAGCTGAACAAGAGTTCCTAGAAGGCCTTCCATCCCCTCCTGCAAAAAGAAGAATATTTAGTCTCTTTCCTTTTCCATTATGTTGGCTTTTGATCCTGATCCCTTAGAAGGCCGGCCCACTTACCTGCTTGGTTGCTGCATCTGACAGATTTCTCAGAGTCCAGAGACAGTTCTGGACAAGGCGCTGGCTTGGATCTGTAAGGTGGAGTCCTAAAGCTTGCATCCCACCTAGAAGATAATGGTACATGTTTGTCACACACCGTTACTCATCTTGTAAATGGAATAATTTTTCTCACAACATCTAACAACCTTCTGGTTCTTTCTTTGGATTAGTATCCCAATATGCCTAGACCCCAACCTTTCATTACATAGGAAGAAAAAAAGCTGTGACTCGCTTTGTGACATTGACTTAAAATGTATGTTCGTTCTAAGGAGACAATTCTGACAACATTCGGCCATGAAGGCACATGCTAATAACACAGCAGACTTAATAAAATACTTAAGGCCTCTAGAACTAGTTAGAAATCAAAAGACCAACTGTGTTTAATTCCAAATGCTGGCAGCTTCTGTTCTGGTTAGTATGGAATGTACTGATTCTGAAGTCCGGGATACCTTTATTTTTTTAAATAGAAAAGAAGTACAAGGAACATACTTACCAGCCTCAACAATAGCAGGTTTGTTGCTGGAGCAGACTGACAACACCTTCAGCACCCTACTTGTGGTCCACAATAGTTTCTCATAAGTATAGGTCCTCATTATGTTTACTAGAGCTTGGGGTCCACCACTTGCCAGAATAATCAGCTAAAAGACAGTAGAAATATAGCACTTATCTGTCACTTCCTGGTCATGTGAGTAGGCTGGCTTGCACAAACCATGTGCTATAGATCTCTAAAAAAAGCTGTTCACAACTACTAATGGCCAGTTCTGTAAAGTCTTGCTGCGTGACCATGAATACTTCCACCAATGCATCCTTCTTTCATAGCCAGGACTGACTGGCAAACTGCTCAGCAATTGTCAAGATCCTTAGCTTGACACGGGTTTCAGAAAAAGGCATCAGTACACGAGATCTTTTAAGGCCATCATTAGCAAGCATGCTCATCTAGAAGAGCTTCAAGAGCTGAAGCACTTACCTTACTTTCTTGATTGCCATAGGCTAAAATCTGAAGACAGTCTGTCGTGATGGCCAAGAATTTAACATTTGTCTTGTTGAGCAGGGCAACCATTTTTTGCAGCCCTCCAGCCAGACGGACAGCCATTTTAGCTCCTTCCTGATGTAACAGGAGATTGTGAAGAGTTGTAATGGCATAGAACAACACAGAATCCACTGGAGACCTATAAAAGGAAAAGCTTGATGATATCTGCGTCTACCAGCAACAGCTCAAAGACACAAACTACTGTCTCAACAATCCACATACCCAAGCATTTTAACCAATGCGGGGATGCCTCCTGATTTGAAGATTGCCAACAAGCCTTCACGGTGATGTGAGAGATTGTGTAGTGTGCCTGCAGTACAACGGGCCGTTTCCACATCATTTGTATTTTGCATGGTACGTACAATTGCAGATACCATTTGAGGAGACCTCATAATAGCATGGCGAGATGCTTCCTTTTTGGATAGCTGATGAACCATAACCGCAGCCTTGTTTACCACCACCTACAGGAGTAGGTAAAGAAAGCTTTTAGTATAAGGACATCAAAGAATCCCTGTAGGCACATTAGACCATAGTTAACAAAATACAGAATACTTACCTGGTCCTCATCATTCAACAGTTTGGTCAGTTCTGGAATTGCACGAGTTGCAAGTTCAGCATCATCCTGATAGTTTATCAAATTAACAACAGCATGTTTTAGCATCTGAGATGGCTCAGCCAGGCGCTGCACATTAGTTGGATGGGCAGCATCAAATTGTGTGGATGGGATTTGCATTCCTTCATCCAGTGTTTCAGGGAACATAGCTGCACGCACTCTCTGAGCTCTAGTCATTGCATACTGGCCATCAATATCTGAAAAACAAGGTAAGTATGTCTTTATCTCAAACAGGAATAACATTCTTCTAGATTAATAATGATTCAGTATTTAATTTTCTGTATTATTAAGCTGCATATCTAAACAAGCTGGTGTAGTACAGAAGGCCTTACCAGCAACTTGCTCCTGGGTAAAGGACTGAGAGAACCCTTGCTCCCACTCATACAGGACTTGAGTTGTGTCCACATCTTCCTCTTCAGGATTTCCTTTGCCACTCAAAGAGGGAGCAGTTGTTGTGGCACCGGAATGGATACCAGAGTCCAGATATGACTGCTGCTGCCAATGACTGACTGCAGCTTTTCTGTCTGGCTCCATGGCCATATCCAACTCCATCAAGTCAGCTGTAAGAAATCATTGAACAATTTAGTTTAGTCGCAGCATGTATCAGTCCTTCAAGAAACAACTAGGATTTTACAGTAAAATCAAGAATTATAAACAACTACCTCAGCCCAGCTGAGTGTAGCACAGAAAGTGAGACAGCCATTTTAAATGGAGGCGTTATATCAAAACAGTGCAGACATCTATAAGCCTGACTAGCATACAGAGCAATCACTGTTGTTATGACTTAGTCTGCTGCTTAAAGGCTTCCTTTCCACATCGTATGATTAGGTACCTGGCCATACTTAAGTGATTCAAAACATTTACGATGACAAACCTCTTTTTGCAGGCTTAAGTTACTGTGGTAAGGTATTAATTGCTGCAGTACAGTAGGCATTATTCCATTCAAGCAACTTAAAGTTAAAAAGGAAAGTAAGGAGCCAGATTAACTCTTCTTTATTACAACTGGTAGGGTCTAATAAAAAATTAAGCGCAATAAATTATATACCTTGGGTTGCCATGTTCCTTGCTGTGCTCCCAGAACTCTTTCCTGCTGCCTTTCAGAGACTCTAAAAAAGAGCAAGATTAGAACTTATTAAACACTAATCAGAGCTAGTAAGACAGGATTTCATATCTTGACAGTAGAACTGCAAGCTAAAGCTAAGCACGTATTGCCACATCACTGATAAAGTGAGTATATTCAGTGCTAATTAGCAACCCCCCTATGGACACAGAAGAATGAGATATATCACGTAGACTTTTCCTGGCAGGCTATATGTAAGATACATTCACTTCCTTAAAGCCGCAAGAGAAAAACAAGTGAAAAATGACCATGATAGAGCCATTTTTTACTTCTCTATCCTCGTGTAAGATGAAGTACAGACATTACATTACACGGCCTAGATGTGCTGCAGAGACAAAAGCTAAACACTGGAATTGCTTGTTCCCTTCTCAGAAAACCACTCTGAAGATATTAGCAAAACTGCTTGATATGGGGCTACAATAAGGATCTGTGCCAAGGAAGCTTAATGACCATTTAAGGCAATCTACTATCATTTCAGTGATAGAAAAATTCGTAACTGAACCTCCTACCTCACTTCCTGTACCACAAGAAGAAAGGTTTCTCTCTATATAAAACACTCTTTTGTGAACTTAAAATAGGAAACGGAACCAGTCTTCAAAAATCAAGAATTCTTGCTTGCACACATTAACTATTTTTTTTCCTGAAATCCAAAGCATGGAAGGCTGAGCTATGATTAAATGCTGTACCAAATCACATATGCGCCACCATTTCATATCACCAAACACTACCAAAGTACTTGTACCATACAATTGTAGCTGTCTCCTCATTAACACTGAAGGAGAAACTCGAGGCTGCTGCTTCACAATGGGTCAGTCAGAGCTGTCATGCTTTTCATTTGCACCCCTTCCCCCTGCAGTCCAACACCATTGTTTTAGGGGTTTTTCTGTTACTAGTCTATATCAGTTTTATTGTAGTGGTTTTTTTCCAGCACTAACACAGGGCCAATGACAGCCTGTTCTGGAAGTTAGCCAAATAGAAACATTTGTAGTGGTAACTAGTGAAGAGAGCAAAACTATCTCTTCCAGCAATCAGCTTTCAGTCTGCGCTCGGTGTTAGAGCTCTGCTGATCAAAACATTCCTAGACAATGAAGTAAAGGCAGGGACAGGTCTGCTGCACTGTGTCAGGAGAACAAAGTCCATCTGACGCTGTATTTGTATAAAGTCTGTACAAAGACAGACTTAGCAGTTTAAGGATTCCCTTCAGGAGCAGCTTTTAGAAAATGGTAATTCAATAGAAGACATGCCTGCAGTTTCAGGGCTCTCAGTAAATAGACTACGCAATGCTGAGGAAAGGCTGTGTTTCACTGTCTGAGCTACTTGCAGGATACCCCAAGCAGCTCCTGAGCAAACTCACTACTCTGCTGCACAAACACCAGTTCTGCCTGTCTTGACTTATCGCTCCCACCATTTTTGGCAGCATCCCTATTCAGGCTCTTAAAATGGACAGCAGATTTGCCTCTGTAGCAGATAAACAGCACGGAGCTGATTTAAGATACAGCACAACATACAGTAAATATGCTGCTAAGCAGTTGGAAACGCTGATGTTTCCAAATGGATCCTACTGAAGCCTGGAGGAGACGAGCCGCTTCAGTCTGCTTCATGCATTCCACATCCTTCTCCCCGCCACTACCTCAAATGCTGCAAAGCAATTCTTTCCAGATGCCGCTAAAAGTTCGGGAGTAAGCACTGGTAAAGAAAGGGAAACTAACTCAAACTATCACTTCACCAATACAACATCCTGATAGCACCTCGCAAGCCTCATGTGTTACCATGCCAGTCCCACTAACACCTTCCATGAAGAAGCAGAAGAGTACTGAAGGTAATCTGTTACGCCCGAGATCCTTTGCACAAAAAAATCTATGCTGATTTTAAGCTTTCTTTCCTGCTTTGCTAATAAGAAAACGATCACCAGATTAGTTCCAAAGTTGACACACCAGTAGATGAACAGCCAAGAGCACCAAGACAGTCAGTACCACCTCACATTCAAATACGCAATAGGGAGCTCTGGGAAATGCACGTCACTTCCTTCTACTGTTGAATTCTGCACAAAGGAAGGCAGCTCATTTACAGCAACTGCAATCCGAAATGGTTCACTTTCAACATCCTAAAGAAATCAAATGAGCAGTGGTACCAATCCAACAGAGCACACCGGGCACTGCATGGCAATAACATCTAAAAATGAAGCTGAAGAACACCTGCAGGTGAGCAGTGAGAACAGTGCAGTGTTCAGAAGTGCGTTATCAGTCAGATACAGTGTGACTTTGAAGCACTGACCTTAGATCAGCCTGCTTGCCGCACCTCAAAGTTTCTAACTTCCTAATCTGCATTTCATACAACCATAAAGCCCCCCAGCAATTCCATCCTGCATTCCTAATTTAGATGTGAAATTGGATTTAATCCTCAAAGTTAAAAATAACCACAGATTAAAGCCAGCCAGGGAAAAGCAGTACATTCTGATTGCTTTTAGGGTTTCTGCAACTGAACGTTCTTCAGTATCTCGCTTCCCACTCCCTTCTCTTCTTACCAGGGGGTAGAACAGAGCCCAGACAAGCTGCTGACTCCTCCTAGTGTGTATCACTAAGGCCAGCTGCTGCCTCTGACAGCAACAACCCCAGCCGAGGTGCAAAGGTTTGTGCTGTTACCTCTCCTGACAGGAAGTGGAACATTGAGGGAAAGGTGAACAAAGAGAAAAACCCCAACCCTACAAAGATCTTAAAGCTCCTTTATGTCGAGCTCCTCCTCAGGTTTCCTGAAGGAGGCAGGACTAGAAACATTACATTGTCAAAGTCAGTAACATGGATCTGAATCATCATGAAGAAAAAGGATTTACTGCATTTCAAAGACAAATGTTGCACCATAGCCAACTGCTGTAGCCCTCACTAGTTTTAAGGAGTGCCTAGTGCTCAAAATTCAGGCCTGAATTCCTCCAAGTATTATGTTATGCACAACAAATATCCACATGGCATTACTAAGGTTTAGTTCTATTAGCCTCTTATGAACTTCCCCCGGGACAACATCAATTCATTTAGCAAGCACCATCAGCTCCAGCTTTAGATGGACTTTTATAATGAGTACGTACCACATTTCTCATACAAAGAGTATTAAGAAGGCACTGCACCACACCAGGCACCCTCAGTCCCATGCATGCATTTGAAATCTTCCATGAGCAGAACAAGCTTAACTTGAAATTGATAGCTCGTAATATGGAAGAGTAATAAAGTTTCTCTGTTCTCAAGGAATAA
This sequence comes from Excalfactoria chinensis, assembly GCF_039878825.1. Classification (NCBI taxonomy): domain Eukaryota; kingdom Metazoa; phylum Chordata; class Aves; order Galliformes; family Phasianidae; genus Excalfactoria; species Excalfactoria chinensis. The sequence goes on along the minus strand of NC_092826.1, from coordinate 117,433,920 downwards.
AGATAAGGAATATTTTAACGATCAATAAAGCTTCAGTATCAACTTCTGATTTTCAAGGACAGTGTGTGTCAAGGAGGTAAACAATAGATCAGCTCCAATGAAACCTAATTCTCTTCATAAAGAGAAGCAGATCCACCAGGATACAAAGCACACAACATTGTTTACTTCTGCTGTCTTACATATGGAGAGCATTAGGAGAAAAGCCTGCTGCAAGAGGCAAGTACCAGCCTGGTATTTACCTGCCTGCTACATTAAGACAACACCATTTGCACCTTTTCTGCACTTTATCTAAAATAAATTCATTTTCACTGTCAATCTGCAAGCCTACATAACAGCTCGTATTTGCAGCCAGTATATTTCCACCTTCTTTCAAGGTTATTGCCTTAATCTTAACAGAAAGCCTTCATTAAAATTGACTCCAATTACACCTGACAGATGTAATAACTTACAAACTGGGTAACAGCTCAAGCTGAATACCAAAGGTTTGAAGTCTCCCAGAAATCTTTTGTTTGAAAGCAGCATTTTGGAAAGCCTCACATGGGAAAGGAAGTCTGACGTATCCCCATCAGCTGATCTATTTAAAGCATACTGCCCATGCTCTCCCAAACTGCATCTCATCTAGGACAGGCTACAGAGCTGCATCTTTAAGTTAACCATCAGCACCAAATGTCACAAAGACTTTCTTAGAACAAGCAAATCCTCATCTCATAATGAAATTGCAGCCGTTAAAAATCACGGCTCACACCTACATACAAGTGAAGAAGTACATGTGCTAACAGTTTTCTCCTGGAAGCTTTCTTTAGGTCTAATTTTGTGATCTGCCTCTTTTACCAGATTAAGCATGAAAATACTTCTTCACTCTTTCCTCCAGTTTTTATTTTTATCAAGGAAAAGCAGGCCCACACTTCACTAGTTTTAACTTCAACTACACAACCTTGCAGCAGGCAGGACTATTTCTACTGCTTTTAGTAGAACAGAGACACGATCCAACTGAGATACACACTTCAGTACTGATTTGTAATAGCACTGAACTGATGAACAGGAAGCCTAGAACAAGTTGAAACTTGTTTCTTCCTCCTCCATAGGGGGAATCCCATCAGTTTACCTGCTTTGTCCATCCCTGAATGTGTTTAAGATCCATTTAGATGCGGTGCTCAGAGACATGATTGAGCAGAGGGATGTTAGAGTTAGGGTAGTATGGTTAAGTTACAGATGGACTTGATGATCTTTTAAGGTCTTCTCCAACCTGAGAGATTCTATGATTCTCTTTAAAAATCTGGTTTAAGAACTGATTTAAATAGCTACAGGAAAAAACAATTGTGGAAAGGAATAACACTTGGATACTGGCATTCAACTTGAAACTTCAGAGTAAGGGAGATGCCTGGGAAACTGACATGTGCCCTGGAAGTCTGAGTCTTCTCAATCTACATGGATTTCATTTGGTATCTTTCAAAGTAAAAGAATTTCAACTCATATTTGGAGCCTTAAGTTTCTCATTATTCCCAATCCCAACAGGAGGAAAAATCCTCTTCTCCCTTATCCTTTCAAAGAGGACACAAAAAATTTAACTTGGGCAATTTCTGGCTTCCACTGAGTTCTGGGGGTGGTAGTTTTAATGTATGAGGTGCTCTCTTAGGTCAGTAAGAAATCCCAGGGGTACAGGTTGTGTGTAGTTTAAGGAATTTCAGAAGCTCATTGTAAGAATGACAGCTGGGTTTACAGACTTGATTCTCAATGAGTAGATCTTTATTTCAGAGCAGGAACAGATAACAAAGTTAAGTTATTTAATGGAAATCCTTAGCATGAAACATCCTTTTAAAAGTTAAACAAAAAACAACCACAACACAATTTCCTTCAAATACATTCCATATCCACAAACCAAGTAGTAAATGCACCCCCACACTGTGTGAGGCAGCGACACTTGCAGACCTCAGTCACCCTGACAATTCTAAGAGTAACCATCTTTGTGGTAACTGCTTGCAACAAACAGATCAGTTTGAGTCACAGCCAAGTACTGGCAGGACTTGATTAAAGCCACATTTGTCACGTATCAGCAGCGGCTTCTGAACTGAAAAACCTCAGTTTTTCAAATTGTTCCTCCTACCAGCAGTTTAAGGACCCAGACAGACAAAAACTGCTATGGATCTCAATGAAAAACTGCCTCTAACAGCAGTTCAGGGCTGTAAGTAATCACATTTAAACAAAGCAACAGACTACTTTGTTCTCACAGACTAAATCTGGGATAGTGAAGTTAACATTTACCCTTATCCATATTGGGAGTCAGGATATTAATTTGACTTGATTCAGGTCATTCAAGCAGGCTGATTTAATACCAGGTGAAAATGTTTTGTTATGGGTCATTTGAAGACATCTTAAGTAAACAGAAGTAACTTAATAAGTGACGTCAAAAATAAACAGGTCAAATGATACAGCATGGGGAAACACCATTCCTTTTTTACTGCTGTGAAAAGGAAAATGCATCTTCATAGCCCTAGAACACATGAACTGTCTTTCTGTTTAGGTGGTAGAAACTCTCATCCAGCACACAATCCCCCCAAGAAATGTCATGCCATGAGTCACAGCAGCCTTGGTAGTTAAGTAGCTAAGATGCAGCAACCTCAACTATGGCAACAGCTTAAGAAAAAACACAACTGAGAGCTACCAAGTGACAGGAAACCTAACTTTCCTTCTGCAGCACATAACTGCACTGAACCCACCTTACCAACCCTAGCCTTCAAAGCAAATGCATTCATGAACTCTAATCATTCCCACCCATTACTAAGGAATGATCATATCATAGTATTATCATAGTATCATAGTATTGTGCGAGTTGGAAGGGACCTTAGAGATCATCGAGTCCAACTCCCGGGATTCGAGCCCTCTGTGTAGCAGAGCGGCACTTCTACCCCCTGCTCCACAGGGGGGATTCGAACCCGGGCCCCCTGGTGTTGCAGACGGGAATTCTACCGCTGCGCCACCGGGGCACACACATGATACTTCAATCCACTGATAAACTCAATATTGCATGTAAATGCAATAGCAGGACCATCCAGCTCTAATACCTCTGACAACACATTCTGCTGATGCCTACACAGAGGAAGAAGTTGCCATTGGTGATGTTTTGTTTCTGATTTCAATCATCAGATCACAACAAGTTTGACTCTGAACACAGACTACACAAAACATTAAGTCTGAAGAAAATTGTTCTTCAGGGCCCATTTCTTCAGGTAAGCATCAGGAAGTTAAGAAACCCAAGTAGTATCTGTTTCAGTGACCTCCCTCAAAAGAGTTTGACATTGTCAAGTTTTACATATCCTTAATACATGTTGAAAGAGGTAACAAACAAGCTCAAGTAACCCACGGGCAGTATTAAAATGGGAAAGGGGTACCTGACATACACAAAGATCAGCTAATGCTCACTAGAAGTTCTCTGCTTTTTACTGTATCCCTCTGCCAAAAGCAGGTTGGCCTCTAGACACTAACTCTTGTAGGAGTTCATGTGATGCCCCACCACAAAATGAGGTGTTATGCTACTCTATTTTCAGTCATCTCAGCAATCTAAGGTCAATTAAGAGCACTGAGTTTCTATGCATATGCTCATTACCTAAAGCACACAGCGGGCAAATATTTCTGTTCTTGCTCTATTTCTCTAAGGAAGTTAATTACAAGTGCTTAACAGAGCTCAAGTCAAGGCATCTAGCTGTCTTGACTAGGCTAAGAACTAGGTTAAGACTTAAAAAAAAAAAAAAGCAGTGAAAGACTCAGATCACAAGGCCAGAAAAAGAGGCTCCTCCCTGAATCCATGCAGCCTTATGTTCACACAGAGGAGCAGGAAAGCTGCACATACAGCCAGATACAGCGCTAATTATCTGATGGCACAGGACACTCACACCAGCTATACCTTTCCCCTCTAAAAGAGGCAGCAAGCTGGTGAAGAATCACATCCCACCCAGCTTGTCAAAGGATTAACTGCGACAGCACATCAAGCTCTGAGTGCAGCTAAGACTACAGTGTAGCACTCAGTGCTTTCTCCTCACCCCCCTAAAGGAAGAATGCCACCCAGAAGGAACAATTTCAGCCACTGACTGGGGCTTTAGGCAATGGGAATGCATCAAGAACAGACTTAGTGAGCTCCCACTGCCAAACTGGCTTTCAGCTGAATGGATCTGAAGAGCAACACTTCTAGGCAACAGACACAGCATAGGGGCCCAAGCAATTTGTTCAGTTAGTCAGTCTTCACAACCAGTAAGGTTTAAGCACCCTTTTAAAAACAACCCATTAAAAGTTCCAGTAAATGAACACCACACTGGTCTAAGAGCTACTGGTCAGCCAACAAACACTTAAGATAAGTCCAAACACGTAAAAATGGGAGCTTGAATAGCATTAGACCAATCTCAAAAGGCAACTGTATCAACAGATAACTCAGCTTATCAGGGCACTGAGCCGAAAAGATCACTTTAAAAGATGAACTTTGAAACTCCACATGCTACTGGAAAGCCTGCATATATGCCCTGCCATGTAACTGACAGTGCAAAGACAGCACCTCCCCAGTCCACAAACTTTGACACTTAAAGGAATGTTTCTGCTGCAGTACCTTGAATCTGATAGCACTGGATTTTATCACTTGGGTGAAGTTACAGTGTGTTAGGATCCACAGCACAGTTATTCTGCAGGAGGTCTGTTAACATCTTTTGTGTTCAAAAAAATCATGGAAAGCACAGCAACAGTTTCTAACAAGACCTACAAATGGAACAGCCAAAGCAACCTTCTCAAAGCTACACTGCGCACTGGGATTTCATTTGTGTTCTATAAAGACTTTTGTTGTCTCCAAGAGACAGAAGCAACAGCTGTGATCAAGCTGATTGTTGAAATCATCAGTTCATGCTTGAAAGCAATGACTTAGAGAGCATTACATTGGCAAGTACACTGCAGCACTAGCAAAATACTATAATTTAATACAGTAGTCCACATTAGCTCAAGTATCTATGCCTCTTACTCCTCTGTCCAAGAGGAGCTGATGATAATCTTAACATTTAGGATAGGATGGAAGAGACTGCATCAACTACTTATTGAGTGTTACACATCCAGCACAGAAAAAAAAGTTAGCTTTCACATAGCATGTACACCAACCATGTGGCAACCGTTTGAAGCCTAGCATTAAAGGACTGCTATGACAGTTCCAAGTTTATGAACTTAATCTAGTTATGAACTTGCATTATCAACCCAATTACTCTGTCTTCATTGTTTAAATCAACTAAGCACCACAGATTCATGCCTGTAACCTCAAAACAGTTACTTAGTCACTTCTGCTCAGCAACAGACTCAACGTGCTCACCAGTTCTGATGCGGGCCTTCATGCAGCATTCATTACGCTGGAGTACTTCCACAACCAGACAAAGCACTAAGAAGTCGTATCACGGATTAGAAAGTCACCTCCTTGAATCTGAGGAATGCAATTGTCATCTAACATTGTGTACCCCTGCCTTCCTCAGTTTGGAACAGGCCAGCATTTTTGCCCATAGCAAAGTCTGCAAGCAGTACAACTAAACGGCTTGCACAATTTGTAGATTCTGGTCTACATACCTCTGCTTTTATCAATTAAGAATCCCTCAGTGGAAAGAGCAGCAGCCAGGACAAAACATCCTCTTTAAGTCTTAAGTAGTCGCAGACAGAAAATAAGCCTGCCATGACAACCATTTAGAGACAGTCTACAAGAAATCTGACAATCACATCACATTTCATTTAACACTAAAGCAGCTGAGTAACAGCCCACTGTCAGCTCTCAAACTTCTTACCCAGAATGTAAAAAACACACAGTAATTGCACAGTTAATGATAGCATGTATCAATAATAAGACTGACACTGTATTACAGAAGTTTCTTATGCAGAGAGTGTAACTTATTTCCAGACAAATACTTTCTAACTTGTCACTGTATCTCTCTTCCCAAAGTATCCAACCATAATCTAGTTTCTCCTTTGGCCGCAGCTGCATAGCCAGCCCCAAATATGGATGTTAAACATTAACCTCAGGTTTAAGAAACCAGTGCGATTAGTCATAATTGCACTGACACCAGTGAAACTTGTGAAAGTGCACAGATGCACTGGTGGCCTCAGCCCATCTGTCAGAACAGACAAGTATTTACAACACTGCAACAAGCACTGCCGAAGCAAACACACTTACACTCAGCTCACTTTTAATTAGCACAAACTGACGATGTAACAGCACTTATCAGCACCTCTAGGATGTTTAGAGTTTTGACCACTGGAGGGCACCTGAACTGTTGCCAGGACAATACAGGAATACTTGCTACATTTGCTGCGGAGTTGGCAAACTTCTCCAATTTATACAAATCTATTTAGCACAGCAAGTCAACCTACAAATGCTAGTTCCAGCAAACACCTTTAAACCACACGTGTGGCATTTGCCAGCTCCAGTGAGTTCCAGCTAGCTCATGCTATCTTTTAAAAGCAGGAGTCTAGGATACTAGATTAACTCTTTCAGCCTTTCAATGGATCAATTTATTCCTTAGAACTCAGAGTTCATCTCACCAGCAGAATGAACATTCCATTTCTGTCATAGTGAGTCAATAAGGGTTTTCTTCTTAAGCAAACAGAAATGTGTTAAATGTTAAAAGCTCCTGCAACTAAAGCTACATAGAAACTTCTGCACCTATACCTCTCAAGATGAGGGAAGCATGGAACACATTTTGCTTTTGAATCAAACCCAAGTTAACCTGCGAGTACTTCTCACCTGCTCACACTATCAGAGTGGGGTTCCACGCAGTACCAGCAAAAGGCATTAGAAGTTCTCTCTTGCACATGAATTTTATGTCAGTGCAAAAAAACAAACTTCTGGCTATTTGCTTCCTCATCCCATAAGAGACAACACAGGCCACACAGCAGAAGTATATTAACTATAGTCCCAACACAGCCTAGAGAAAATTCTAGCTCAGAATATAGTATCAGAGATAGACATTAAAATTAACCAGTCAAGCTACTCACATTGGTAACTCTAACCAATTCAGTGGGTACATCGCACAACAAAGCACCCCCAAAACAAGCCTTCTAATGCTTAGCCAAAAAGTCAGCCAGCAATAGTGCCCTGCCCTCTTTTACCAGGAGTCATTTTGCCTGAACAGACAAGGAAGTTGCATGCAATACTCAGTGCCACGCAGTCTGCAGAATTAGCACGGTGCCACAGCTAAGCTGGAGCTCCTGCAGAGCCACCCAGAAAGGCAGGAGACTCAGGATTTGCAGGCACATGCTTGAGGAGCCGTGCACAAGTCCCAGCTGCCTGCATAGTTTCTCACCAAGTCTTATCAGGCCCTATGAAGTATACGATGTTTAAGATAAGTAAGGTCAGTCCTGATTTTCCTGCCGCAGTACGCAGTCTGCCAGAGTTACAGAACAAGTTTTGCTGCCATCATCACCGCAAGCCCTGTGTTACCAGCTTTAACTGAGTTAACAGGAGTGATTCTGATTACTGCTGTGTTTGCACACTAATCTGCCTACCAGACAGTATTCCACAGAAACATCTTTATTCGTAAGTTCCAGACAGCACAATCAGACTTCCATTCACAAAAGACGGATGGTTACAATTGCCGCTTCCTGTTCCCTTCTTGCTATGTGCCTCTCTACTCCAAATGTCATTTAGAAGGCCACCAAAACTGACTTTTCTCCTTTACAAATGAATTCACTTAAGTACTGCGCTCTGAAAAACTAAACACAAATTTCTGTTGGTGTTAAGTCATGAAAACCAACATTCACCATACAAAGAAAGCCTCATCTCTGAAGGGCAGTGAGGTTTCAGGACTGAGATTTGATAAGCTGGTTACTGACACACCAGGCAGTTACAGCAACATGCAAGCATTCATGAGAACGTACCAGGCAAGCAGCCCAACCCATTTATTGCTTTGGTAAGAACAGGAAGCCTGGTTTGCAGGAGATGTAACAGAAGGCTACATTTGAAGAATGGGTCGACTTTTTCCCCCTATCAAGCTTTGCTTTACAGCAAGCCCTTGTTTTTACAAGCTCTCCTGCATTGTCCTTCCATCAGGGTGTTTTTACTGATTTCTTCCCTACACTCTGAAATGAAGCAGCTAAACAGATCAACACAAACGTTCTCGTGTCTATCAGTTCGTAACTAAACAAATTTATGAACTAACAGCCACAGAACAGTGATATTTCCTTAGGGCTCCAGAAGAGCCCAGCACTTGATCTAATTCATCTTGTGGTGGCTGAATTTAGAGAGGTTTAAGACTTTTCCTGAACACTTCAGCAGCTCATTTCCAGCAATACCAGCCATTCTGCAACAGACATAACTGCAGCTGTCAGCATCTTTTATAAAGGGTGCAAGATTAACATTAGGCTCCTGCATTGTCAGTTATTGAAATTCACGTTATAACTTAACCTTACAAACACCAATGAGCTTCATCCTCACTGCAGTTTTAAAGGCTTGCAGGAGGACCTTCCTGCCGTTCAGAAGCAAATTTGTTAAAGGAAGAGTTTATCTTCTGTAATTCTGAACTTAGAATGAAGGAAATAGTGACACGTCCAGGTAGTTTCCTAGCCTGCCCTTGCCCTATTCCGAGCACACAAAGATCCTGTTTTACTAAAACCCCTCCTTGATTTCCTTCCCCCGACCTCAGCATACCAGCCCGGCCTCTTTCCATTCACCACTGCATACTTTGGGGGATGGGAGGACCACAGATGTCTGGAACGTACCGAGTGTCAGAACAATGGCCGCTCCACGAGAAAGAGATCAAGAAGTAAAAGCCGACTGCAAAGATCAACACCGCTGCTCTCGAAGTCACAGCCCGCCCGAGGTACCTTCACAGCCTGTCCTCCCTTCCCAGAAACCTCTACCGCTGGTATCTCTTCTGGGAAAAGAGAATCCAATCAACTGCACGACGTCCTGCTGCGAGTTTCAGCTAGAGAATAACCCAAGATTTGGGGAGCTTTTTGAGAAACTTGCCCCAGGAGCAACCGACCGTGTGCACAAAAGACGGCTTTTCAGGAACGGGCACACCCGGGTCTCCCGTTTCACGGGGAGTCGGAAATGAGTGCCCCAAACACTGCTGGGAGCGACTGCCAAGTTGTTTCGAAGCGCCTTAGTTGGGGGTAACCGTGGTCCCCAGATGGGACCCCCGGTTGCAGGGTGTCACAAATTGACGCTACGACCGCACTTCGCGGACCCCCATGAACAGCGTAAGCCCTCCGGCAATCACAGACACGCAAGTAAGACCGAAAACCCACGCGGCAGTAGATCAGCTACCTCCTGCAGTCTGCAGCGCCCGTGATTAGTTAATTACACTCGGTACGAACGAACCCACGGCTCTCCGCCCCCCACCCCGCTACCACCACGACGGCGGCTCGGGGACTCCCCGAGAACCGAAAAACCCTTCCGAGAAGCCCCAGGCCCGCCGAGCCTCGCCCCGCGCCCCGGGACGCGCTTCCCGAGAGGCCCCGGGGGCCGCAGTTGCCGCCTCCCGCAGCTGTCCCGACCCCTTCCGCCCCCCCCACCCAAAGCCCCCCACCCTCCCAAGCGAAGCCCCCTCGTTCCCGCTCCCCGCTGAGGGAAGGGCTCGCCCCGAGGTCCCACCGGATGAAGCGGCACTACCGTGGCACGGAGGCGAGAGCGTAGCGTCCCCTCGGGCTCCGGCTGCTGCTGCTGCCGCCCGGGCGATCCCGGCCGGATCCGTCACTCCTTCCTCGTACCGCCCTCCTCCTCGCTCAGCTCGCTCCCGGCTGTGTCCCCCGCCGCTGCCTCCCGTGTAGCAACCGTGCGAGGCGGCGGCGGCGGTAGTCCCCGAGCGCCGCTGCTTGCTACTCCCAGCGCCGAACCGGGAGAGAGGCTTAAAATGGCGGCGCTCACAAGCAGGCTCTTATAGCGAGCGCTGGGATGGATGTATCCTGCCGCCGAGGCCGGGCCCAGCGCGCAGCATTCCACAGGCACCCAGCGCACAGGGCAGGGGGAGGAGAAATAGTGCCCGGCTCCCAGGGCGGAGGGAGACGGCGGAGGGAAGCGGCACAGCAGCGGCAGAGAGCGGGGGGGAAGGCCGAGGCGGCAGCAGCAGCCGCCTGAGGGAGGGAGGGAGCGAGCGAGCGAGGGGGAGGGAAGGAGGGAAGGGGCGGGCGGCGGCGGCGGTTGGGACGCTGGGCTCTGGAGGTGGGGGAGAAGGGAACGAGCGAGAGAAGTTCTGCTTGAGGGGTGCGGCCGCGGGGATCAGCCTGGAGGTTGAGTCCTTGCACCGCCTGTTTGTACGGAGATGATTATTTTCAGTATATACATATTTTTCCTGGCTTTTAAGCACGTTTCGCAACGCACGCCCCCGATTCACACAGCCTAGCTGGGGCGGGGGGGGGGTGGGGGCTGACTCCGCTGGCGTCGGCGGAAACGCGCCTCGCGTTTTTCTCCAGGAAGCGGCTGCTAAAGACAAGTGTCTCGTTGTGCAATTTATTTGTGTTTCACGAAAGAAGCGAGCAGCCCCCAGCCCCGCTCCTCACCACGGGAACGCACCGGGGCTGCCTCCTCTCAGCGTGCGCGGCCTCGCGGGGCGCGGCCCTGCCTCGGCGCCTCAGCGCGGGCTGCGGGGCGGTGGGACCGGGGCTCTAAGTTTGCTGCCCGCATAGTGACGCCGACAGATTTCTTCTACAGCGATTTGCACGTCAACTTGCTCCCATCGGTGCTTTTTTAAAATGGGATTCTTCCCTGTGGTGAAAATAAAAAATAAGGGGGTTTGCTGTACGCAGGACACGCCCCAACCTCCCAGGCGGCCCGGGCACCCTTCCCATCCCTGTGGGGCCGCACCCCGTACAGGGCAGGGAGGCTTGTCCCATTAAAATGGCTCTCGAAGTAGTTACTCTAATAATAATCGTCTTTGATTCCTTCCTGTTCTGTTGCAGGGCGTGCAGCGGTGTCTCCCTGTCAGCCTCTGGGCACCCGCAGGTCCCCACTGTAAGAGGTGAAATGTTGCCTGGACATCCCTGAAGTTGGAGGTCCAAGGCATCCAGCTTCGTTTGTTGCAGTGTTTTCTCTCAGGGCAGATGCCTGTTTTGGCTCCGCAGGCCAAAAGGAGGGTAAGAATGAGGGCACCGAGGCGGCAAGAGCTGGCAAAGCCAACGCTGGCAGTGCAGAGCCAGCAGGCTGTGAACACTGGTCACCTTCCAGGGGAATTATCGAGTGGTGCTTGGTGCCATGGAAGTGTGCAGCAATGGGCAGAAGGAGCGTGCTGTTCTTGACTCCAGAAGTTTGACTCCAGTTGTGGTACAAGAAAATGTTCTAGAGTTTAGTTTGGGGTGTTAAAAACAGGCATGGGGGAAAGAGTTACTTTCTTTGTCCACCTCCGTTTTGCAGCCACTTCCCTGTGCAATCTTGGGAAAATCTTGTCTGCCTCTGTTTCGCCCTCTATAGCAATCATGACAGACCCCTCCTTTTAGATGCCTGGATCAAAGTTACTATATAAGTACAAAGTGCTCCTTCTATAGGGTATTACTGCCAAATTCGCTATAAGCAATTCCATTGGGTACTTGATAACAACAGTAGAATCAGTCAGACGCCCTTGATGCATTCACTGCATGGTCCCAGATACCTTTCAGAGCCTCTTTGTGTGCCATCCCACCCCCTGAGGTCCACAAGGATGGGGCTTTTGGAGCCTGGATTCTGCAGGAGCGGGAGGGGTATGGCAAGCATCTTCTGGCCCCTGAACCATGGACCGCTTTTCTTTTGACCTGGTGAGGACTACTGGAACTAGCCTTTTTACAAACAGGTTTTAAACATGCAGCTTTACGTATACTTAGATATCTAAAATCAGAACACCTATAGCGCATAGTGCTAGATTCTTGTCGAATTTTCAGTTTTAGTCTTGCGTGGGTCATTGTCATTTTAATCTGCATTTGTTTCACTGCGGAATAATTAGGCTGCTTTCAGATCTAGGCACACTGGTGATAGAAATTTGGTTAATTTCAGCTTTGAAACTGGTAGCTGTTAGGGAGCTAACCATTTTCTAAAACGTGGCTTAAAAAAATAACCCCACAAACCTACACCAGGGAAACTAATATCTTAATTGCTGGAAATGGTGTCGCTTTAATTAACTCTATCATGTGATTTCATTCAATTTTAAAATTCTCTGATAGACATTTTGTGATTTTTTAAAAATAGTATTTTACGGTCCGGTATCAAAAATAGAAGAGTAGATGTTATATTGGATATCGTAGCGTGGAGCTTCCATGAGCATTCACAAACATCCCAGTTATTCTTCCTCCTCTGCTCTTCTCCCCCCGCTCCAAGAAGCACTGGGGGTGAATATGCAGCATCAGGAGTTTCCTTAGAGCTCTTTTATACTTTAATAGGTTTGTTTTGGTGACTATATGCTAGACGAGTATGCTGCAGACATATATTTTTTTTTCAAAAGGTCAAGCAGTCTTCTAACGTGTCCATTGTGTATCCCTGCAGTAAGAAATCCTCAGTGCAAAGGAGAGCTTCATGGTTAAATTTTAAAAGATAATGATTTAAATCTTTTTGTTATAGCCTTTTTTTTCCCCCTCTCTTTCTTTCTTCTTTTTCTTTTTTAAACATCCTTAGCGCTGCTTTTGGAGCGTCAACTTCTAACACTGTAGAAAGCAGGAAGCCCATTAAAAATAACAAACAGCTAAAGGTAAACTTAGTTGGTCACCTTTCCCTCTGAAATCCTCGCGCTTGGCTGTGTTTATAAGAAACGTGGTAACAAATGAGTGGCCGTAGCCTAATGTAAGGACAAAGCAAAATTACCAATTATGGAGAAACATCCAGGGCTCTGGGCCTGAATCTTTGATTTCCTGTTAGGATCTTAAAAACACACGCGTTACTGGCTTCTGACTGCGCATATTCTTATGAACGTGCTCTAGAATCAACCACAGATATTTGTTTTCAGACACTGATAAAGTGTATACGTTCACTTGTCAGCAAAACAAATAATAATTACATCATTCTGATCCTCTCTAAAAAAGAAATAAATGAATAAAGGAGGAAAAAATAAATAAAAGAAACCTTCTTCCAGCAAAGTAAAGTTGTAGCATGTTAAAAAGAAAAAGCAGCACGTTTTCTCTTTCGTACAGGCACGAAGTGGAAAAGAACAGAGATGTCTGCAATATTTAAGCACTCTTTGAGATACGAGACTAATCGATGTAGCTCCTGCCATATACTTGAGAACCGCAGTTTATTAATACGCGTGCTTTTGCTCTGTTAAACAAATAGTCGTGCCACTCAGGGTCAGTTTTAATGAAGAAAAAGATAAAAATATTCTATAGGGAGAGGAATAGCCAAATTCAAAATAGTACTTGTTAAAATTCCCTCTTCTCTAAATATGGGAAAAAAAGAAATCAGACTATGTATAGCTCTGGGTCACTTGGAAGGAAAGAGAGACACTGAAAATATTAGTAAGCTAGTGTAGAAGATGCTGATGAAAACATCTGGTTGTATTGACATAAATTGGAGTACTCTGAATATTTCAAGCATGGAAATAGAATTATCATTGGTCATCAATTTGATATAATATATATATATATTTAATTCAGTGCATGTGAACGTCTACAACAGTTTGACTTTATATATCAGGTATGCTTCAGAAATGGAAAAAGTCTCCAGCTGATTTAGCAGCTGAGGCATTACTCATCAGAATATCTGATTACTGGCATATTAAGCAGCAGACGCAGTGGAACAGAATAAACATGAAGCACTGCATCTACCAACACATATACTTTAATTACTACTAACCAAACAAATGAATACCAGACCGGTTTCATATTCAAAACTGAGTGCATGATCAAGGTAAACAGAAATCTACAATATCGGTCCTCGTAAAAATGTTGTCATTGACAAGAATTTCTCAGCTCCTGAGTTTTCATTTGGAATCTCTCCGTGTGCCTGTTGTAATCGTTCTGGGTCTCCTATTCCTAACTTAAAACAATGGCAGTGGTGCTCAGCCACCCCTGCAGGAAAGCTGGCTGCAAAGGGGAAACAATGGCAGCAGCAGAGGTGTGACACCTGCCGCCTTTTCTCCTAATCAAACTTTGGCCACAAGAAACCACTGATTCTCAGGCTCGTAACCCTTTAATTGTCTGTGCTTTAACTAGAGAGCTGTATAGAGTTGTAGAAATCTGTTTTTTAAAAGATAGTTGATAATGTTTCTTTTGATAGCTTTAGGCCACTAATTCTGAGTAATTCATTCTAATAGGGAGTCATAAAACATAAGATAATAAATTATTAAGGCCTGGTTTTTGTTGTTGTTGTTGGGTTTTTTGTTGTTGTTGTTGTTTTTTCTGTACAGACCAATCTTTCTTAATTACTGCGTGGTCTGAAAATACGACAATATCGGGGCTGGAGATTCATTTGAACAAATCTCCAACCAGGCTGTGCATGGACTCGGGCTCTGCATTTTCTTTATGCCTCAGAAAATTTCCTCTTCCCTTTCGGTCTGTAAGCACCTCTCACTACCTGGGTACTTGGCTATCCTAATGCAGCCTGGTAGTCCTGAGAACCCACTGGTCAAAATCAATGACTTGCAGTCAAAATTTTCCTTGTGGTCTGCAGAATGGCAGTTGTAGCATTTCTGCACTCCTGGCAAGGAAGCTCCATCTGTCTCCGATCGTGGTTCTCCATCTCTTGCCCACGTGCAGTACGGGTAACGCCATTCTCCAGGCGTATACACGGACACCATGGAAGAAAGGGTTTGAGCGATGGAGACAACGGCTAGAAGCTCCACCGACACAACGCGACTACAGTATGTTTTCCTTTCATTGTCCTTTCGATTCACAGTAAATTTCATTCCGGCTCCTAGAAATCATCATTCTTTCCCCCTTTTTATTTCAAAATGGTTGCAGATTTTTCATTCACGAAAAGGTTAAAGGCGTTTCCCCATCGCAGGAGGGATTATCTTACCAGAGGATTCTGGGACTGCAGATGTATACTGCGGCAAAATCCTAAATTCATCGGCAAAAAAAAAATCATTTCCAGACCCCAGCTGCTAAAAATAATAGAATTATAGTAAATCATTGATCAGATTAAAACATAAAGCCATTTTTTGCCTTCCAAAGTGCTCTAAAACACAGGTCTTTTCTCTTAATTCGTTTCTTAAATAATGCAAATTTTAAAGTAGCTTTTCTATCCAAAGCACGCAGCGCCATGAAATCGATAATTTTTGATCTTTTGGTTAGTAGGCAACATGGTGAGCTATTGCAGTGACTGCAGGCAGCAGACATGTTCTTGTCAGCTAAAAATTTTCATATTGTTTTTGAGTCCATTGAGATTCGTGGATGGGATACAGCCAGTTATAGCTCCAGCTTGCGCTTTGCTGAGGGGACGTAAACCAGCACCGGTTTAGATGCACGTAGAGATATAGATATATGTTTTAAAAACAAGAAGCATTACTGGATTTTAAACAAAAAATTATGTAAAAAGAATGGCTGGTGTGATTATAATCGCATCATGCAGGGTCCACGGTTTCCATTTAGTGAAATTTCGCAGAGGGCAACTTCTTAAGAACATCCCTGCTGTGCAGAGTGAAAAGCATGAACAAACCAAAGACAGAATTCATCTGTGTTTATATTTTACAGACAATGAAAAACCTACTCTTTGTATGCCTTTTTTTCCACCTTATTATTTCACGAAAACTGCAGCATTTTCCCCGCCCCCACCCGAACACTCACCACCCCAGCACTGCGGTGTTCGGTCTTTTCTTTCTTTCTTTCTTTCTTTTTCCACCTCTTCTTCTTTTTTTTTGCTTTCGCAAATTCTGCACGCGCCATCTTTGTCTATTGTTACTCTTTTCTAATTTCTCTTGCCCATTCTCTTTCAAATCAGCTAATAAACGCAGAGCTAAATGCCTGATCAATGCTTACGTGTTATATTCTCCCCATCTTTCTTTTTTTTTTTTTTCCTGAGAAATAACATTAAGAAAGAAACACCTCTCGCCCCAAAATTTCTGTATTACCATAACCTGTTGTATACAGTGGTGATAAAAAACATTATTAACATAATAGCAACAGCTGCAGCCTAAAGAGAAGCTATGAGATAATAAATGTGCTACAACAAATTAATTTGCTGCAGGTGTTTGTGCTCTGAACTGCGTAACCCAAGCCATTTCAAGTCTGAATACAATTATTATTCCCCCCACACGCTAAAACAAAGTGCAGAGTGAAATGTCCTGCGATTATAAACATCTTGTCCCATCCCCAGAACATTTTAACCATCAGCAAAGAGTGGGAGAAAGGATTTTAAAGCCCTGGTAGCGAGCTGCGGCATTTAAAAATATTTAAAGAGGTTTCCAGTCGTGTCCAAGCTGGAGGAGATAATGCATGTCCGTATGTTCATTTGCACCTATTGTCCCTTATCCAGAGCCCTGTAGGTGAAGATGGGCTGAGGTATTGCATACATGCAATTGGCGAGGCAGGGGCTGTAAACACCTCATTAGTAACAGATGCACACTTGTATGTGTTGGCACTGCCATTTACTTCGGAGCACAGAAAAAAACTACATCTCTTTGCCATTTGGCTTGTGCAATGTGCAGTGAACTGAGCAGAGATTTTTACTGTTTTCTCTGGTAAACACAGTGCTTGTGGAGCCAGTTCTGAGTTGCCTCACCGACAGGCACCCGTAGCATCTTGCAGCATTCTCCAGACTACGAAGATAAGAAGTCATGTAAAGCCCAGTGAGCTGCTCTCATCTGCACGCTAGTGTGGATGAACTAGCAAGGTGGTTTTTCTCCTTTTCCTCTTTTCAGACCTCAATGTCAGAAACCTGGCAAAAAGGAGATTTAAGGGCTCAACTGTGCTAATTTTTCTGTTTTGTTTTTTTTTTTGTTTGTTTTGTTTTGTTTTGTTTTTTCATTGCTAGAATACACACTGCTCATTTTTCATCTTTTAGTTTCATTTTTTTTTTTCATTTTTTAAAAAATGTTTTTCAAATGTAATCAGAGAACGCGCGCGTTTCAAAAGATCGATCATTCTCATAGAGTAACACTGAAATGTTCTTTCTGTGATCTTAAAAAAGAAAAGAGAAAGAAAAAGGAAAAGGAAAAGGAAAAGGAAAAGGAAAAGGAAAAGAAAAAGAAAAAGAAAAAGAAAAAGAAAAAGAAAAAGAAAAAGAAAAAGAAAAAGAAAAAGGAAAAGAAAAAGAAAAAGAAAAAGGTATGGTGTGTAGGCTGAGAACTAATCAAGCCAGTTCCTTTCCCAGGACACACTTGCTGTATATCGGAGTGGCTTTGCAGTGATGGGAGCCCCAGGAGAAGCTTCTGTGCTCCAGCAAGGCAAGGTACAGATGGTGCACTCAGCCCAGTGCTGCCAGTGACTGTACCGAGCTCACATAAGGAAGAGGTCAGTAGGATTACTCACCTGCAAGTGCATAGTTGCTCAACACAGCCTTATGCTAGAATTTGCATGTCTCAAATCCCTTTTGCCTGAAAAAGAAAACATATAACCCATTAACGAAAGATGGTAATGCAGCGCTAGTGAAAATTGTTTTGTTTTTGTTGCTACTTCTGTATCACGCTCCTGTTTTGTTTCTGTGGCTTCACTCACATCTGCTCCCAAGATCTTATTTTTACGCTGTTAGTTGAGCTAAGCTTCCATCCATGTCCACAGCTATTTTCTCGGAGTAACAACTGGGACATGAATTCCTAAATTCGAGGCATTCATCTCCATAATGCTTATGGTAATGTGTCTCCTAGTCATCATCCAAATGAGTAAATAGTACAGCATTTCTGCATGTGAAGCACGGGGAGGGAAAATGTGCTTTCGCAAACTCCTGTGCCTGTATTTGCACAGCCCAGTATTACCTTTCACCTGAAGTAATGCTGATGCCATGAATGAGTAGTTCTGTATGCTCAGCCCCCCCCACCTAAAGAGATGTGTTGTGCCACTATTTCACTGTCATGCCATTCCTCTTCTCAAGGGGTGATCATATTTTGCTGACAGGTGACTTTGGTAGGGGAATTTGATCCAAACCCAATGGTACAACCTGGCTAAAGGAATAAAAGGTGAGTGCCATTACTCAGAAGTAGCCCTTGAGGAACACTGTTTGGGTCAGTGTCTTGATTTGTTCATCCAACTGGATCCTGCTTCTGGAGTACCTCAGCACCCACCATACTTGGGTTATTGGGACCTTATCATATGGGACAGGAAAATATAAATCAAAGCTGCGGCAGGACTGAGAAGCAGGTTTGGGAGTATTTAGGCAGCCAGTGGAATGCTCCATACAGTCTCTGTCAACCCAGAACTATGGCTTGCTTGGTATTCTGAAGGGAAACAGAGGTATCACAGCTGACCAAAGCCTTGATACCAAGGCCTGGAGGATGGGCAGCACTGCCTGCTTCTGCCCTAGCCCAGTACAGGAAAAAAGCAGCTTGAGAAAAGAGACTTTACACAGAAAGACATAACATGGAGGGAATTATGTACAGCTTTATTCTGAAAAGCACGCAAATTATTTTAGACATATTATACCTTTTGATTTATGTAATAGGGGAAAAAATGGAAACAAGCTATTTACTTTTCCATTATAAAACATTCTGACAAACAAAGGAAAAAAAAAAAAAAAAAAGAAATAAAGGAAGTGAAATTTCAGCCATCTCAGGAGGAAAGCAGGTAGTTAAGTGTACACCAGCATGCGCAATGCAGGCGATGCAACTGGCTACTTTTGATTGCTGTATGACTAAGCAAAGACTTTTTTTTTTTAATGTGGGCTACTGTGACTCAAGGTTAAGCATTAGTGTGAATGTTAAATGTGGGCCGCATCCTGCCAGGTTCCCAGCACCGGATCGAGAAGGAGTTTGCTGAGAGTTAAAGCTTCCCAGTGAAGCTCCCCAGATAAAAATAAATAATCAAAAAAAAAAAAAACAAACCAACAAGAAACAGCTGCAACAACCAAACAGAACAAAACAAAAGGCAACAAAATAAACAGCCATAAAAAAATTCCAGGCAGACAAACAAACAAAAAACAAAGACCGAGCCTGTTCGCACTTTATTATGCATAGTAATATCTGCCCTGCTGCATGACTGTAAGTGACACTTCTTATTGAATTTCCCTCATCACAGTTTCTGCATACTGTGCTTACACAGGCTGTGTTTTTCCAAGTGCATTCTTTAGCCCTGGAAACATAACATTAACGCATGAGTCTGAAGCACTCGCCTGGGCTGTGCTTATCCACAGACTCACCCGTTCATTTGTGTGGGTTTTACAATAATGTTTTGCTATTGTTTTATGTCAATATTTGCTGCTGTGCTGGCTTTGCCTTTTTCCTTCCACCCACCTTTCTCCTCACGCGTGCTGACAGATAAGTGTGGTTTGACTGAAACCATTCCAAGGGCTAGATACTGCTTTCTACAGCAACATCGTTTAGTGAAGTTGGTCAGACAGCAGTTGTGGGACTGGTGGGATGGCAGCACACACACACTGGTACACGTGTCACCCCACAGTCCCTGCAGCCACCCAGCAAAGCACTGTGCCACGTCTCATTGTATGGGAGTTGCATGGCTGGAGGTTTGGGGTTGGGAGATGGATTCACGGTTTTCAAGCTCTTCTGCCTTTCTGCAGGGTTGGGAAAGTCAAACTCTCCCTGTACCTCAACCATACAGGGATGGCTTGCAAAGGTTCTTTAGGCAAAGGGCATAATTCTTGGCACCCAGGCCTCTGGAAACACAAGTGGGCATAGGCCAGTGCCAACTTTGCCCTCTAGAAACACAGCTGGGGAAAGGTCACTGACAACTTGCCAGCTGATGTATTTATCATTGTGTGTGTGAAGTGCTATGGGGCAGGGATGAAGCCACTATCATATGTTGGGGAGCACCAGGGGTAGATTGCAGCGAGCTCCTTCTCAGAAGTCATTTCTTTTATCCTCACAATATCAATGTGTTTGCCATCACCATTCTCAACTGCCAGGCTCCTGCTCCCATTTAGAGGCTGTGCAACATTTCAAGTTACTGTTTTTTTTGAAGGTGGTCTGTGCAGCTTCACGCACCAAGGACATGGCATGCAGTAGGAAAACCTCACACAGGAACACACTCAATCTGCGAGGAGGAAGAAGGAGCTGGTCAGAGGTCTGTCGGGGGAGGCATCTGCAGAGTGAATGGGGAAAAAAAAAGGCAGCAGGAGCAGGGGGGGATGTCAGCTGCCAGCACCATCTCCTTTGAAGATCCCCACAACCGGAGGGAGGATCAGGTTGCCAGCAGACTCTCCCTTCCTAAAACATCCTGCCCCTAAATAAGGAGAACGGAGCACAGATTGCCAGGGGCCTGTTTGATTCGCCCCCTCACCCTTCGAGTCTGCTGTTGGGCCACCACCACAGAGAGCCCTACCACGGTGCCATCATCCCCACCACAGCTCTGTTGCAACATGCAACATGCAGCATGCCCTGTCCAGCTTCCCAGCCCCTTGCATTTGCCTGATGCATTTGGGCTGCAAGCCATTTTTTTTTGTGGCACCTGTTATTTTTGTTTGCTCTCAGACTCCTTTGTTTCTAACATACTGTCACCTCTGGGTAACTAATAGTTATCACCTGTGTTTGTTTCTTTGCAGCTGCGTTATGCAGCTAATGGCTGTAGATGTAGTGCCAGGGTCTTTTCTGTGCAGGAGAAAATGGGTGAGAAGGAGTAAAACTGATGAATTTGGGTATGAATTCTCAAATGAATGAAAGCGTAAGGAGAAAACAGGAGAAAAGTGTTCAGCACGGACACAGTTAAATATGAGTTTCACACTTCTGAAAAGTACAGACGATTCAAGTCTATTCATTATTTGAAATTCATATCTGCTCCTGTGCAAGAAATGTAAAAACCGATGCTGACTTTTAGGAATGTCCCCCAAGACCTTTATACACCTACATTCTGTTGCTTTTCCTTTCATCCTCTTGTCAGTCAATACTTAACCCTTTCGGAGTCTGACCTTTTGGTAGCGTGAGGGCTCGCTATAGAACTGATCGGATAGTTGAAAGGATATTCTTGCATATTTTTGCGAATCAAAGCATCACGCTTGGTTTACTGTGATTTGTGTGTTACATTATTACAAGTACACAGGAGCTCATTCACTGGGGCACTGTCTCTCAAAAGCTTCCTCAACTTGTCTCACAAGCCTGTATTTATTTGTAAACTCATCCCATAGATTTGTTTTTAAAATTCCTTATTATTTCCTCATCGTTCATCAGATATTGAAAAAAGCATCTCATACCCACTCAGCAAGTGGGAACAGCTTGCAAGTGATTTGTGTGGTCGTTGAGCCCCTCCAAATAGCTGGAGCAAGCAGTCTGAAAAAGAATATATTTATCTGGTTATTAAGCACCGATATAATTCACAAAAATCCTCTAATCCACTTGGTGTAAAATAATGTCAAAACACAACTATTCGACCATCTCTACACATCTAAAACCCTTCTAAACAAGCACCTCTCTCAGATTCATAGTAATATTCTTGACTGTTGTCTAGTTCCAGCAGCATATGGAAATTGTTACAGGAAAGGTGACAATAATATGTCTTGTTGGAATGGAGAACCAAAATGAAGCAGCTGTACATCAGAGAGAAAATCTGAACTAAGAGACCGATAACAAATATGCCGAGTATTTTTTCTTGCTTATGGGTGAAAAAGCCAGCGAAGTCTCTGTTTGAAGACAAAGCACATAATAATATGATCATAAAAATCTCCTAATGGGGACTGTATGATGCACGGTAAATGTATTCCTTTCAGTACGTTTTTCCCTCTACATTGCAGGCTTTCAAGGTTCCCTCAAACCGTACTGTGGATATGATAGCATCGGCGCAGCTAGATGTGAGCAGAGCTGGACCTCCTTTTTCCTTATTATTGCTATTATTTGTGCTCTTGTCATTTCATACTGAGAGGTTCAGAGGGAAAAGTCACCCCATTTTTTGTGAGGCAGTGTGCAGACATTGCTAAGGCACCATCTGTGCCCAGAGAAAAGCTGCAATTGATGGAAACGAAGTGACATTTGGAGGGTGGGGAGCAAAATACAGCAATTATAGGTGGGGCTGGTAGCATTACCTGTTATTAAGAGCTTGCCTGACACTTCCCATTTTAAGGCCTGCTTGTCGTGGTTTTTAAGTACTTACTAACTTTAACCATTTGTCTTTACCTAGACTTCTACCCTTGGCTACTTCTGCTGCTCAGGTATTATTAAGAGGTGAATTTATTTCATTTGGACATTGTGGCAGTACTGGAGCTGGAGGAGGGAGCAGCAGCTTTAAAAACATACAAATAAATATTATCCTTTTAACTTTCAGTATTTTTTGTATTGTATTGTTTAGTTTTGTTTTGCAGTAAGAACTCAAACATTATAACCTCACCTTGTTTTCTTGTAGTCCTCCAGCTACCTGTCTGCATACATCTGTCATCTCTTCTCTTAGATTTGAGCCTGTCTTTCTGATCTGCATTTGTGCACTGCTTTATACAGCTGGGTGCTGGTTCGTGACTGCTGCACCTATGAGCTGCAGCCATGCAAACAAATACTCTGGGTCTGCACAGGGCAATTGTTTTGGAGAAGTAAATAAATATTTCCTGTCCAGAAATCCTTCACGGTCCCTTCTTTATTGATTGTGACTTCCAAATGCTTTGGATAGAATTGCTTACCTTTCCCCTCGCACTTAAAGTGCTGTAAGTGTTTCGTATTCAAATATGAGTGGCTTTTCTTGTCAACAACAGCTCCTTTTAGAAAATACTGCTGCTAAAAATAAAAAGACTGCTTTTCAGGCTCTGTTTAAGCACACTGCTATTCAGGGATCAAGCTGAGCAAAAGCTTATTCCCTCTACCCGTGTATTTTGAAACAGCACACGGAGGAAGGGAACGAGCCACTGAGTTCATGTTTCAACTGGAAATGCAAAAGGGAGAGCCAGATTCATTAAGACTGTTGCACTAAGTCAATATGACCTCTCCCTTTGTATTTTGCTTCCTTCGATTGACTTGAAATCGGACTAGGCAGCGAGCACTGTGCTCCAGACCTTTGAGTTTTTCAGCAAAGGTCATTGTTTTCAGCCATAAGGGTGATCATGATTTCAGTAGTGATTTTTGTGTTCCCCATAAAGCCTCACAGGCCGTTTCACTCACCTCTTTTACAGCCAGTATTTTTCACCCTCATTTAACTACAGTTGGCAAAATCTTACATAATTTGGCCTTTTAGAATAAATGCAGAAATCACTGTTACAGCGGCAGGTTGCTAACATTGTGCTTTCCACACCTCAAGCCTGATCCTGCAAAGTAGTGAATGTTTGGGGTTCTTTTGCTTCAGTTTTTATTTTAATTATGAGTATTTTTGTCTCCCAGCAAAGTGAACAGCCTTGACATTTGCAGCATCTGATCCTACATTTTACCAAGTCAATAACAAAAACGTTTGAAGGTCAAATGTTTGAAGTCATTCCTATCGGGACCGAAGATGGTTTCCTAAATGCAGACTTGTGCTCTCTCCTTGTAACCTGATTGAGGTCCATGTAATCTGTGGCGCACTTTCTACAGTGCAATCACATGGAAAAGTCCTGGGCAAAGAAAAAAATAAGAGGAAGCAAAGAACACCAGATCTCAGCAAACCACAAGTGTGATTCAACATCTGAGTGTGGGCAGACTCAGGACCTGAACACTGTGCCGTGCATCATGCAGAGGGTAAGTTTATGCTGACTAAAAAACAACAACGAGAACCAAACAACGCTCTCTCCTCCCCCAAACTGTAGCAACCCCGATTTGAACTAAGATCTCTATGTAGCTGCACTTAATTTATTCTTTCCTTCCTGAGTGGCCCCTGCTAGCTTTCAAAGACATAATATAACACATCCCCCTACCCTTCTGCTTCTATCTTTTCAAAGCAGCCCACAATCCTTGCTCACAGGTCTACAAGCTGAAAAGGCAAAACTGACAGGTTTTTTTTTCCCCTTTTAGAAACATACTCTTTACACACATGAACGGGACTGCTGCCGGGGTCAGTGACAGCATAGAACGCAGAGACTGAGAAGCGAATGCAACCCTGTCTTGCTGGTGTTTTTCCTGGAGTTAGGTGGAAAGATGACACAGTTTGCTGGCATGAAGCCAGGCTCCTGCCAGCTGCTGCCACTGCATGGTAATAAGCCTATTTCTATGCGAAAGACCTTATTGTTAATAATTTCTGTCAGCTTCTAACCTGTGTTGTTCTTCTTATCATTATTATTTATTTATTTTTTTAAATCGGATGTTTACAAGAAGTACTTTATTATTATTATTTTTTTAATGGAGTATTCTAATGCAGTGTTAATGATTATCAGCTCAATCTGACTCATCCAACCCAGAAAACAACTTAGGTTGCTTTTTAATTATAAAAGCTGAAGAAAAAAAATAATACAAAACCCCCCATATTATCCCCAAATAATATATATATGTATATATATTTCCTTTTATCTGGAATTAATATGAACAAATTTTACAGTAAAGGGTAAAAACCTGCAAATAACTAGACCATAGCCAGTCAGGGTCTCAGTGTGTGGTTCTGGGGAGGGGCACTGAATGGTGGATGAAGCCACAAGGAAACAAGATACAAAGAGTCAAGAAGGAACAAGGAGTCAAGAAGACACAAGAGGAATTCGTTAGAAACTGTCAGCCTGAAGTGCTGATCTCACTGTCCAGTGCATAGAGACGATGTAAAAGATCCATGCTTTTCTGAAGCATCCTTTTTGAGCTGTTCTATGCAGACATACTAACTAGAGGCATAGTGGGAGATTCTGTAAATTCAACCTCTGTTCTTCTTGTGGCACTGCAGCTTATTATTATTATTTTCTAAACAATATGGTGTAAAATAAGAAGAAAGAAATAAATGGCTGATATCAGTCTAGTTTCCGGGTAACACATATCAGTATCACAAAGCAGGGCTCAAACTAAACATAGGCCATCAGGGAGCCTGGAGGCTAAACTGTTAATAAAGACCAAAAATTACCATGAGCCGGTCTTTTTTTCATGGCAAGGCTGAATGGGATGGAAGAACCTGAATTTCTTGCTGATCCTATATGTGGCTAGACAGGTCTTCACCAGCAATCTCATGTCTTTCATGAGCTCTAAAATGACATTAACATTTTAAAATAACAAGCAAAGCTATAGGAGCTTTCAGGCTTCCTAAAAGCCTATTTATAGTCTTAGATACTGTCAACTAAATTTCTCAGAACGCTTCCTTCTTCTTCTGATGATTTTAGGTGAGCTTCTGTAGGATCCCCACACCCAAATGGCACTTCCCATTCTGGAGGGGCCGTAAGATTGTCACATCATGTCACTGTCTCTCCTCCAAACAAGATCTGTAAAAGACACATCTTGGTTCAAGTGGCAAATTCTGGGTTTACTCCTGGACTGTATGAGAGGAAGACCAGCTTGGCTTCTCCATTCCAGCCTGCCTTAAGTCCTTATCATCCCCGGCAGTGTCATATCACACAGGAAGTTAATTCATCTATCACAGCCTATGACTACTTTGAAATATCCTGTTTGGAAGGAAAGTCAGCAACAAAAAAACCAACAACTCTGATGCTGATGTGGGGGTGCCCCCACCCTGGGGGAAAAGAAAGGAAGTGGTCTTCCTATAGTCATAGACTAGAAGGGTGGAGGTATTGCTGTGATTTTCAAATCCAATCCTATTCTAGAAGGCAGCTAAAGTAGATGTTAAAACAGCAAGGGCAGGGAAACATGGGAAGATTTTTGGGTGGTTCTTCTAGTTGTCAAGCATCAGCACTTCTAATGTCTAGTCTAAACACGTTTGGTTTCACCTTCCAGCTCCTGGGTTGTGTTGCACCTCTGCCTTCTACACCACATAGCCCTGTATGAAGCTTTGTTGCTTGTTGTGGCACTTTCCGACTGATCAAATCCAGTCTCTCTTTTTATTCATGTTAAGCTGCAACCTTTAACTGTAGAAGGTAAGTTTTCCAATAACTCTAGAAGGCAAGTTTTCCAATAACCTCCTCTTATTGACATCGTCCTGGACTACAGATACCAAGACAGGACAAAGTAACACTATTTTGGCTGTGCCTCAGCTTCATCATTATAGGTGGGCTAAAGCTAAAGTTAGGGTCTATGACTGCATCCACATAGTTGTGTGTTGTGAAAGGTTGGTGTTCCTCACTGGGACAGCCCAAATACTGGCAGCCTCTAGGTCCCATAAGAGATGCCAGGAGGCACATGCCCAGCTTGTAATGGCTGAACCACACAGTTCACCCCCACTGCTGGTAGATAGAAGTTGGATCCCCATCGATAGTCAAATGAACCCAAGATTTCCGCTCCCTGGCAGTTCCCCAGAAATGGAGTCACACCCAGCATACAGGCTGGCTTCACCTAACAGGGCTGCAAGGCTGCTAGGATTCACAGATGGGCTTGGGCCTTCTATGGGATGAACCAGTGACATAATACGGCCTCTTGATCCCAAGGTTCCCCCAGTCTTATTTAAAGACTTATTCTTTAGGCAAATGCATCTCCTCAGGGACTGGCACTCACCAGGACATGTGCTTTGACCACAAAGCTTTCATTTCTATCATTCAAAGTCAGTCCCTGATTCTGTAACAACCTCTTAACAGTCGTAACTTCTTCACACCTTTACACTGGAATGTATTAAAACACGTGCTATTTTCTTACTAATAACTCACTCTGCACAGTGACCTCTCATCTTTGTTTACCTCATTTTTCATGTCATCTGCCAACTTGATCAGAGTTGATTTTATATTTACTTTCATGTCACTGATAAAAATGCTAAGTGACTCAACAGTTAGCAGAAAGAACCTGAGGGACTGTCCCCTGTAATTTGTGGGTTCTCTGTTTGGGATTCTTATTATATCAACCACAAACTCCTTCCAAAGGCAAGTGCCAAGGAAATGACTCCTATCAATATCCCATGTGTGCACCAGAGCACTGGTCTACTGTTCAGGGAGAAGAGATTTACACATATTGAATTCACTGCTATTATTTTGACAAATAGCATAATCCCTTAGAGCTAGCTCCTGCATAATCACTTCTCTGTGTTTTTACTGACCTTAGAAACAGAACTAGAGATGAGAATGGTTGAGAAGATGGAAGACAGCTTACCAGACCCTCCTTTGCTCTGGGCTGATATAGGCTGCCTGGAAACCCTTAAAAGATGTGCTCCAACTTCCATTTGTGCTTTCTTTCCATTTTGTAGTAACAAGAACGCCCTTTGAAAGGTTGGGGTTAAAAGAGGGATGTGTTTTGAAGGAATGCAAAGGAAGAAAATGCATTTTTATTTTGCATAGCAGTCCAAGCAGCTTTCTGCGTGTGTGTTTTAATCATGGCATGGGCCAATCTGCTTCTGTGATGCTTTCATGCATCAGATGCTATCCAGAAGGAGTCAGGCAGGGCTGCAACCCCAAACACATGGAAAACATTTAATGATCAACTGAAATGGGAGCCGACATCGTCTGATTTAAGACATTTTAGTGCTTCATCTTTATGTGTTTGAAATGAAATTGTGATGACTCCATGTTACCTTCTCTTTCATATTAAGAATTTTTCTGGATCGCATTCATGTTGCGACTATGTGTCTGGGAGCATCCATAGCATTTGCTGCTGCTCTTAAGAATATGTCTTCGTGCAGCCATTAACAATGTGCTGAGTGCTATCAAACAGAACCAAAGTTGATAGGACCAACTATTCTTTATTTTTTGAGATTTTCTCCTTCTATTTCTTTCCAACAAGGGATTTTTATTTGTCTGAGCTTCTGAATTCTCAGAGGAAGCAAAGTCAGGTAGATGCAATCTTCATTTTCCTCTAAAGGAGAAGATTTCTGGCCATACTGCATATAGCTAACAACAGTGCAGTTTTAGATAATGAAACTGTGATATTATCATAGAATCATAGAATTACCCAGGTTGGAAAAGACCTTGAAGATCATCAAGTCCAACCGCAGCCTAACCAGTACCCCATCTCTAAAAAAACCTCTGCTAAATCATATCCCTGAGTACCACATCCAAACGGCTCTTATTATTATTGAGTACATTTTGTGTTTCTGTTTGAGAGGAATATAACGGAGCTGACTGAAGACTCTGCAGACACTAAAGCCCATTTATGTGTCAGCAGAATGAATTCTGCTGGGTGCCACTTCTTGATGCTTCCACTTGTAAAAGGGTTTCTAACACTTCCAAGGGTTGCAGCATGAAGAAATTTGAACAATTGCATTTACCAGACTCAGTCAACAAGTTAGCTGAAAAACAAGAACCAGGTTCTCAGAAGAGATTGGTTTATTTATTACCATAGCAAGTAGCATGCCAATGTGATATACAGGGCACACACTCAAGACTTTCCTGCTAAGAATGAGATTCAGTAACAACTTACACTTCGCTTTTCCACACACCAGCAAATGTGTACCAACATGTGATTTTCTGACTGAGAAAGAAATGAAACCTGGACATGATATTTGACTTTCATTTTTTTAAATGCCTGTACGTATTTCTCCCCAGTGTGTACAAGGCCTGTACCAACACTGAAATGCTAGCAGACATGGCAGAGCAGGGAGACACCCCTGAGATGTCTGTGCTCCCCATGAGAAGTCTATTAAATAACATACTGCTACTCGCACTCTTAGAGACCATCCAGATATTTCCAGTGCTGTCACATACCTACCACTGTCATTTTACAACATATGTGCAGATGCGTTAATACCAAGTAAATCTGAACTGTAATTGACTATGAATCAGAATACACCATTTCCTTTGTTTATTAACTCAAAAGAATACCAGCCTGACTAAACATTATTATTTTTTTCAGCATTTGCCGATGATTAGTGCCTCAATGAGATTCTACTATAATTTAATTTATCATAAGCAATGTCATTTTATCAGTAGCATGCCACATGTATTGCGTGAGAATTTTCTTACAGTGTAATTAACCTTCAGTATTGCATGGGTTAGTTAGTGTTGAAGGCTCAAGTGCTGGGGTTGTTTTAACTTGTGTTTTCTTTTAACACCGACCTTTTCAAATTCCCTCCTAGATAATGGGATATGACTTTTAAATGGAAGATATAGCTTTCAAAATGGTTCAGCATAATAAGAGATAAAACAACTGAGAAACCAAAAAAAGCAAATAGTGTCTCTGACTTAAAAAGAAAACAACTATCAGTGCCCCCAGTGATTCTCTAATTTGGAGACATCTGAACAAGACGGGTCTTAAAAGAAAAAGAAGCTCTACACCAAACACCACCACTTCAGAGCGGTGAATTTCAGCCAGTGCAAAGCAAGAAGGGTGCAGATAAATGCTACCTGATGTAAAGCTTCAGAGCCCAGTGTTAACCCATCAGCGTTTCTCGAGCTAATATGAAGAGGATGGATGAGCTGAGGCTGAAGTCCTCTGCTTCACGTGGCTATGGCCTCTATGGTCTCACACTACCAACCCCAATGGGAGAAACTGGCTGACACTGGGGCAAGAACCATTCTGGCTGCAAAAGAAAGCTGACATATGCCCAGCTCTGAATGGTGCTCTGGCCACGTTGGCTGCCTGGTTCCTACAGCTCACAGTGCAAACTAAACAATGCCCCAAGCTGCTGTGCCTTGGAAAATGTCCCGAGGACCCAGCCCAGGCTGGTGACAAATATTCACCAGTCTCCGGAGTCATTCCAGGTCCTGCTGCATCTCCAAAACTAAAATGGGGGTCTTTTTGTTTTTTAACGTTTTCTGGGGGCAGAGTAAGAAGATTATTTTCTAAAGATCTCTAAAAAAGCCTCCAGCATGTGCCAGAAATAGGTATAATCTCTGCATCTCGTTGCCAGTTCTCTTGATTTTACTGACAGCATTCAATGCTGTTTGTTTAGTGTTCCCTTCCTCCAGCCTTTTCATAAAGGAAAGATGGCTAGATCTTTTGGTGGTGGAAATACCTGGAAGCCGTCACCTTAACACACCCCAAAGGCTCAGATTACAGCAAACAAACAGAAGAAAGACAAGTGTATTTATTCAGGCTTTTCAATCTTAGGAACTTAAAGCAAATTTGCTGACCATTTGAAACCTCATCCTGGGTCTGTGAAGGCTGCCGATACTATTAGCGTACGTGCTGAAGAGTTTCAGCTGATAAAGTTGAGTGGTGTGCTATCTGGTCTGCTCTCTCAAGGGAAAGTCAGGCTGGGGAGATGAGGTTTGACTTCATTTACTCCATGTGACCTTAGTCTGCTGCTTAAAACAGTCTGCTCTTTGTTTCTCCAACTGTCAAATGAAGATAATGATTCTTACCCATTCTTAGAACTGTGCTTTGAAATTTATAAATGAAAATATTATTTATAGTCAAGAGGTTCCCAGACAGGGAAAAGGAATGATTTCCATAAATGCAATATATTTCTTCCAGTCCGGATCGTCATGCCTAGTTTCTGGCACTCACACAAACTAAGGATGGGTGTGAGAGGAAAAGACTTCTAAACATTTTATATACACGCAGGCTCTCCCTATAGCAGTTATCTGTGTGTAATTTTCTGCATATGCATATATATGTGTTTGTGTGCATGCATGTGTAATAAAGACTCAGAAAACCACTTGAGGTGAATGTGAACCTTTCCTGTCTCACGTTTATGGGGCTGACTGCCTTGTGGCACTCTCAGACAACAAAGCTGGTACATATCTCTTTTCACTTTAAAAGGTGAGAAGCTCTATTAGCCTGTTGTCTAGTGAAATTTATACATTAAAACATTACCAGTTAAAGGTGTGATGTAATGTTTGTCACAGGATGATTTCATGCCAAAGCATTTACCTTAGTGCAATATTAAACTAAGGTTCAGTCTGCATGATTTTGGTTTCTGTCCAAAACGTAATGAAGTTTCCCAGGGGGACAGGGAGTATCAGATGACCAGGGAGCTCCAGGGACAAGCCTCTCTCAAGAGTAACCTATTGCACTAGACAGTGTGACACTCAACCCTCTATGAAAGAGTCTAATATCCAAGATGACCAGAGATCACTCTGTGGGGGCCACCACAAGAGCAACAGAAGAAACAGATGGAAGGACACGAGCTCAAAGCTCAGAGACCTTCAAGGTGCTGCTAAATGCATCAGATGAGAAGCTGGACTAGCTCACATCCCACACCTGTGGTTTATAACCCTGTTGTCACCGTCTTGAGAGCTAGTTGCTTGAATCAGTAGGAATCTAATGACCAATGGAGGTAAAATAAAATATTCTGCCAGAACGTGGAAGGTATGCACTAAGTTTGCTTTGCTCTGGAGAAAAGGGGGTGTTGTCCTGGGTGGTGCAACGAGCATCCTGTGGTGGGGTCCAGTCCTTCAACTGTCTGTGGGAGTCAAAGCAGGAGCCATAACTGGCCAGCGCCTACCATCACTATTGAATGTCTGCAGTATCAAAGGGTGGCATATCTGTCAGTCAGAGGATCTGAACTTTTTTGTCTGGCTGAAGTGATGATGATCCATCTCCTGATGCACACCTGGGTAAGGAGGAAGGAGAAGATGTGACTTGAAGAGGGCAAGACAGAGAAACTCTCTGAAAGCAACAGCCCAAGGGAAAGTTTAGTATGTTTACACCCAGCAGAAGGCTGATCCAAAAAGTATTTTGAGCAGATTTGAAGAGTTTCCCCAACACTACCATTAGAGACTGTGGCTCATGATCTCTTGTTTGTGCTGCATAAAGTTTCAGTGCTCCAGCCAGGCAGAGGTGGGACTGTAAGATATTTTAGCAGTGGCATCATGATGAGACCCTGAGGTGTGCTTCAGGAAATGTCTGAGCTTTGGCCAAATAATACATGAGACAGTTGTGTATATTTGCTACCAGGTTGACTTGTAATTCCCTGTATCTCATTAAAATTTCTTACTCAGTGCAAGTAGAAATAAGAGCGATGCACTAAGCCATCTAGTCCATCTTCTGCCCCTGTGTAGGTTTGCTCTCTTGAGTACCACTGCTTCTGTTCTGCAATTGTAGCCCTACGTGTATCAAGAGATGCATCTCTTCATTTATGAGAGTAATCGATACCCTAACAGACCTGTCAATAAGTTTTCATTTTCTTTCACATTTCTGCCTTTAAAAATATCATCATACTGCTTGTTATGCCCACTGGTGCTAATAACACTTTCAACATACATAGATGCCTTTTGGAACTTCTTCCTGTTCATTGCTTAGCCAATATATATATCTTTAGGGCCAGACTTTTACAGAGTTGCCCATAACATTTTGCTTTGTAAGTAGGCCTGTTAAGATATAGGGGAAAAGGATGGCATATGAACTAAGCTACTCTACAGGAATAAAATGTGCCCCAATCCACCCCTAAACTATTTTAATCTTTCCTTAAAAGTCAACCCAGACAACTCCTCAGACACCATTGTTGCTCTCCACTGAACCTGCTCTTTTATATGCTAATCAGGTGCCCAGGAGTGAATTTAGTATTCCTAGAGTGGTCACACCAAAGCCACATGGAGTGGAACCTTTTCTTCCCTTTTCCAGGAGGTGATGTCTTTGAATGTGCAGCCAAAATTTTCCCTTTCTCTCTTTTTGCTCAGTCACATTTAATTCACTCTCTACTATCACCCTCAGGCTTCTTTCAGCATTACTTTCCTCGTTTTCCCTTCTAAAGAATAACTGGGTTTTGGATTATTTTCCCTAGATGTCTGGGCTAGAATTTCTTCAAGTTGAGACTCTTTCTGTTATTTCCTCCCCATAGGTTACATCATGTCATCAGCTATTAAGCACAATTCTAAACGTGGATCATAAGTTATGGATCTCATTTTCATTGATTTTCAAGGAGGAGGAAGGAATTGACGATTACCAGCGTCTCAATTTAAATTCCACCTCTCTCCCATCAGCAGCAGAAATAATGGGAATTTTATTTCTTACAGCTTAATATGTTCTTTCTGATCACATATTTTCACAAATATTTGCAGTTTAGAAATTGGAAATATTCTCCCTAATAGTCCAGAAAAGAGATTTTTTAAAACCTTTATTCATAGCCAAATAAGAGGTTGGAAATGGCATATTTAGGGCATGCGGTAATTAAGTCTCGAGGAAAACAAGTATGGGAGTGCTTTTTAGGACAGCTGTAGGATTGACTGGGGAGAAAACTGTAGTCTGGTAATTACAATTTATTATCAACTCAGGAGACTATGTTTGGCTACGGTGTTTGTAATGCATTTTAAAATAAATTTACTGCTGATGTAAACTGAAAAAATGCATCCAATTGAATTATACATTTTCTGATAGGTGAAGCAATTTTGTACAATTCTTGCAGAAGATGAAATACAACAAACCGATGCTGTTGGTTACAAAAGTACTGCAGTGCAAGAAAGTGGCTGCCACGAAGGGAAGAGTTCTCCACTCATTTGTATCCACTGGGAAAATTAATTAAAGTTGCCCTTGTGAAGCTGAACACAGTTTGCTGCTCTGCCTGGGTATATTTTTAAACACAAATAATCCGTGTTTCAGCTCCATTTTAGAAGGCAGAGAAGTTCCTGGCATCAAAGTTGCTGCTTCTTCAGACTGATTCACTGGATTGGATTTCCTTTCCTCATGTAATCAACTGATACAAGTCCTGAGTTCCTACGCAAAGGCATTATATGAAGGTGGAAAGATGTAAATTCGCTTAAAGGAGACAACCAAATTAGCAATGCATTCGCAAGCAAACCACACCGTGACTGCTTATAATCTCCCTGCACACATCAGCCATTAAGGAACATGCCGCAGCATTAATAATCCAGTGTTAACTGAAAAAGCTAGACAAGCTATGGGATATTTGGCATGGCCTATTGATGTCCGTTCTGCTCAAGCATTTGTGAAATAAACATTTATCCTCTGGTGGATGGTGCTGTTAATTACTTGGCATTCCAGAGCAGAAATAAGTAAAATAAAGCCAGAGTTCACAAGGAAATTACAGAGTTACATGTCGGTTACTTTAGACCTTGGTAAACTTTTCGTGAAAACTTATTCACCAGAAAGTGAGGCTTTGTGTGATGCGATTTTCAGCCTTCGTTGCCATTCTTTTCCCTATGACAAGCAAAACTGATGTGAACTCCAAATACCTCTGAATATGGCTTTTCAAAAAGTGAATGCATGCCCCAGTGTTCCTCAATAGCCAGAGTAATTAGTCAGGACTTGGGCAGAGTTTTTTCTCAAAACAAATCTGTATAACCTCTGATCTTTGGAAAGCCACACTGGCTCTAGTTTGACCATGACATTTTTCACTTCCTTCTTTTATTGGCCCATCTCACTCCTCCATCCTGACACAAAGGCAAGCCTACACATGTATGGATACCCTCAGAATTGGCTTTCGTTGCAACAGGCATCCTCATTGTTTCATGGGGTATCCCCATAGCCAAGTGCTCCATCAGGGTCCCACCCACCTTGGTAGAGTTGCACATGGCTGAACCCAGCGTGAGCACTGTGTGTCTGGACCTGGCTCATTGTCTGACCCAAGCCCAAATGGGGGAGTGGGAGGAGAGCTGCTCTCCTGCCCACCCTCCTCTCCCTCATTTCTTTCTGTAGAGAACACCTCACACAGGTGTCTGGATAAAGATTTCAACTAGACCCAGTTTCAAAACTGAATTTGCTTTTCTCTCTAAGTGTGGAGTCTGAGATGATGAAATACTGTGGGCATGTTTTTGTGAGAACAATCTGTTATATCACTCCAAAAACTGCGGTTTCTGACTTAATGTTCACATGGCTGAAGATACGTAACACTGACCATTACAAAAAGCCCAATAATAAAGGGTAATGTAATACAACACTAACCCTTTAAATTATCGCAACAAACACCAAGCTGAGGTAGGAACAGACTCACTAAGCTGCTGTGTCTAATTTTTAAGGAAATTCTCCCAGAGATGGGAGGTACTCAAGTCTGTCCTTTAATTTGCTCTACTTTGTCTGTTTCTTCTTCTTTCATATGCTAAATTCCACTCCTTTCCAGGAATACAGACAATTTTGCATATTCAGAACTTTGGGAAAACTATCCAAATCTTTTGGTACTTATCCAAACCAGATCTAATGTGGAAGTTTCCAGGCAGCGGTGAACCTAATAATCAATACAGCTAACTCAGAATTGACAGCAATAATAAAAGTATTGTAATAATAGAACTGTAATAATAACATAACATTTCAAGCGTGATCTGGGGAAATGGAAAGAGCATTTAGGATCCAAATGAGAGTCTACTCCTATAATTTTTACTCACAGTTCAGAGCAAAAAAATAAATAAATATGCCAGCTCGGAGGTATGGCTTTAAGTGGTGTGAAGTTCATCAGTGTCATTGTCACACGTGACTTTGGACCATAAACACAGAACACTCGGGTTTATGTTTTTAAAACAAAACTCCCCTTAAGCAAGCTTGGGGCTTGTAAACACAGGCATGTGCTGTTGTGGACATTGCAGATAGCTGAAGAGCTGGGAGTGCAGGAGAATGAGGTCAGATAGGGATTGGGAACCACCGCATAGGAGTTTGAGTGATTTGGGGAATGGGAGCCACCACAGTGCCCTGCACAGCACACTTTGCAGACTGGGGCAACAGGTGCTGGATGTGGTCTGGTTTGGTTTTGCCTTCGGTGTTTGTGCTGTGGTCAGAGGCCACCTGGCTCACCACAGAGCTCTGCTGGGAGCCCATGAGAGCTTGGCCACCAGCTGGGCTTGGCTGAGTACCCAGCCAGGAGGCTGGGAGGGCTGCTGTAGAGGCTGCATCACATGC
Source organism: Excalfactoria chinensis (assembly GCF_039878825.1). NCBI lineage: Eukaryota > Metazoa > Chordata > Aves > Galliformes > Phasianidae > Excalfactoria > Excalfactoria chinensis. Next base: position 117,398,308 of record NC_092826.1, on the reverse strand, counting down.
TTATTCATCACTAAGTGGCAGTGGTTGGGTATAATATACTGTGAATGTGTTCATTTGCCTCTTACATGTTTTGTTCCCCTACCAGACTTTGGCATTAGATGATTACCTCTCTGGAACAAAAGCAGTAGTGGTGAGCTCGAATAGAGGGCTGTTGATAAGATGGTTGGGGTTCTGAGGTACCTAGAGATGGGAACGTACAGAGTGAATGCATTAAAAATAATTTTTGTGACAATCAGTTGCCCTTCAGAGTGAAAGGCTTACTTAATTATTAAAAGACATGGTAGCTAGCAGCAACAGAAAATGGATATACATACATATATGCATATGTAATATGGGCATGAGTCATAACATTGACGTCCCTGATGAAAATTTTGGAAAGATTGGGATGTTCAGCTCAGACTCTTTGGATTGGCTTCCTAGGATAGCAGTAGATCCTGCTTCTCAGTCAAATCTCCCATGACACCTTCATTCAGTGATGCACTTTGATTTTAGAGAGGTCTTCTTTCCTTGCTCCATCAACCACTGCCTTGTCCAGAACCAGTGCTGTAAGTCTGTAACGATGTGGTTGCTGAGTAGTTTAAGCATGCTCTGCACTTTGAGGCCAGTCAAATGGGGGTTTTTGACTGCATGGTAAATGAAGACCAGAAGTATAATAAGCAAAGTACATGTCTCCAAAAGGATTATCTGTAAGTCTGCAACAGATCTTCCATTTCACCATTCTCTATAAATTTAAGATTGTAAGTTGTGAAGTACTAAAAAATCCCTGTTTCCCTGAGTCAGTTAAGAAAGTTGAATGAGTTTGTCTTCCTTTAGCTACCTGCAGACTACAAGAAGAAAACAGATGGAATTCCTCTCATCACGTAAAGTAGTGGATGAATATTTACATAAGTTTATTACCTTAGGAATCAGTTTCTTTTGTATTTTAAACCACGGTTTTTGCATCCAAAGTCTTCCTTGACATTCCTCCATTTTGTGCAACCATTCAGGCTGGGCAAGGGTGAAGTTGCCCTGTGTGTGTTTCTGCTGTGTTGGCAGGACTGCATAAATTGCCCAAAGAAGCACTCCTTTTTCTAGCTTGTGTTTCATTGCCTTTCTGAGTTGACCTTCTGGAGGTATCTGTTTAAGTGAACCTAAGCCAGTGAACCACAAGGCTGAAAACCGTGGTTTAATTAACTCACCATGCCAAGTACATGGAAAGCTTGGTGACAATGACAGCGTGCTGTGCCGTGGTTTGTAGGGCTGACTGCTTCATTGGCTCCAGGCACTCAGGCCTGGATGAGCTCATTGAACCTGGGGTGCAGAACCAACCCTTGTGTGAGCAATAGGATGGGGAGGTTTTGCTGCGTCCAGCCATCTGCCGCATGCCCTATAGATCCAATGCATCCAACAGCTGAGTGACTGCTCAGACACAACTGGTGCATGCTTGTCTCATGGTCATTTTCCCACATAAAGTGATGCCTCCTGCCTGAATCCTTGTGTGTGTGTGGGGTGGGAGCGGTAGGTTCCCGTTAAAAGGGAGCGTGTATCATCCAAAGGCAGAGGCTTGGCAGACCTCCAGTTGCTGAGGCTCAGAAGTTACAAACCAAATTCTGATAGAGCCCCAGGGGAGCTCATTTTGAAAAAAAACAGCAAACAATCAGACCTAAATCACAAGAAGACTGTTATCCCCCCTGGATTCAAACCAAAGAAAATGTTCACACCAGCTCTTCTGCATAAAACCAGGTTTTTGGTGTTATTCTATTGGCAGTATACGTGATTGCCTGGGTAGAAAAGAAGAGGAAGGAGCTCTGCATCTTTGTTCTCTCATGCAAGTTTTGTTTCCAGTACTGCTGTGGTAACAGGAACATCTTAAAATCTCTGCAGAAACCAAGGAATATATAAGGAGAAATTAAGCACAGCTGTGCGTAGTAAACAGTAATAACAACTCTATAAGACTCCATGAATCGGGATCTTGTTATAAGTGATGTTGAATTCATGTATGGGACTAATTTGGAGAAACAGATGTGGGACACATGACTGCCCAGCACTCACAATAGAGCTGGTAGATCTTACAGTCTCCTACGTGTTCCTGATAGCTATTGTTCTTTCCATATGCTTCTTGTATTTCTTCACTGCATACACACATATACCCTCCAGAACTAAAGTTAGCAGCAGTTTTGCCAATGACTTTGATGGGACTGAGATTTCATCCCTGTTGTGTAACTGTAGAATCTACTGCTTCAATACATTGGAAAATGATCTACATTTACCATCTCTGACAACTAAGATTTCACCTTTTCTAGGTATTATCTACATCTAGAGTTAGCATGCAGGTTGTAGTTAAAAAAACAACAACAAAAAAAGCATGATAGCCAGAGAAACATTTGTTTATTTTGCCTACAGTGCAAATTGGCCATTTCAACATTGGTCTATTTATAATTACATTAACGTAAATAAATCCAGATTGTTTGCACTTTGCTCAGCTCAGGGCTACGCTTGAGTCTTAGCAGAGCTAGAGGGATGAATCTCAATTGTTTTATGCAGATCAGTCAGATCACAACTGGCTTTGTAATACAAAAGTGATGACTAGCAGTGCCAAAAAGATGTGGATCTGGTAAGATGAGGACCAAGTGTGGCCTTCTATGCGGGGCCTGTGGTGCACCAATGGTACCTGCATTTCCAAGGTGACCCACAGAAGAAAAGTGAACCCATGACCTTCTGGTTCTTTGCAATGAATAAAGAAGTCCAAGAGGTTGGGTTCCATCTGGTAATATGTTAGAAGAATGAAAATAAGAAGACAGTAAGTTAGCTTGGTTTGTTGTTTCTTTGTCCACAGCCCTTCCTGGAGAAATTCTAGATTTAGAGCTTTATTCCCTCTTCCAAATGGCCTGATGTGCCCTGAAAGGGCAGCTGGTAGGACGTGTTGCTGCGGCAGCAGTGGCTGATGGCCCTGTGTATCAGTGAAACAAGCTGAGCTGGCAAAGCACAGCCTTAGCATGCCTGGTTCTGCACTGGGAATGGGTGGAGGTTGGTTCTCCGGTCAGCTTTATGGCCCTGATGGACACTGCTGAGTCACCAGAGCTCTGCTGTCTGACCTGGCTAAGTTGTTTCACCATTCTCCTGCAAGGCACTTGGATTACATAGGTCATGACAAAACCGAAAGAGGCAACAAGCTCTGACTAAGGCATCTCCACTTCTAACTATTTTTAATTGCACTTCCTGACCCATCTCCCCATTCCATACAGTGTCAGTGCTCAGAATGTTTTGGGGAACTCAAGATTTCTAATTCAAGTAAAAGAAAAAAAGGAAATCAAAGAATGTGTATAAAATTTAAAAATGATAAAATACAAATGGGGAAATAGACAAAAGCCTCTTGCATCTATTTTTCCTCTTTCATTATACCAAAAGTGGGGGAGAGAAGTTTTAACGCATACTTGGACCATCCACACTGCAGGCATCAATCCATCCCCCAGCTGCACATTAATTTTTCTGTGACATAAATGGGTTCCCAAATCAGCTCGTAATGCAGCCAGGAGGTGCATAAAGAAAGGGATATTCTCAGCTGGAATCAGCACTTCTTTCTGTCTTTCTGTCTGCAGAGACCATCACTAAAGAATGCAGCAGGAGTAGTAGGGTGGAGTGCTCAGAGGGGACAAGAAATCCTGAAGGCACTGCAGCTTCGACTTTCACAGGAAAGAGCATGAAGGCATGCACTCTCACCAACCAACAGCACTGCTCCTTGCCACATGCATCTGGTCTGGGGTCAGTTTTCACATAGTTTTCCCCATGGCAAGAGCAGCAAATGCAGGCTGAGCACCAAAGGGCTGCAGCTTTGCCTGCTGCCTCCTCCTTGATGAAAACGCTAATGCATGACCTGTGTACTACAGAGGAACGGGTGATTTTAGATCATTACCAGGGAAAAACATGGCAGAGTCTAACTTGTCTCACCATGGTACTCATGTCTCCTTCGGCAGTGAAGGAAGAAAAGGCTCAACACTGCACTGAAGCTGCTTTTGTCTCAGCACAGCACTGGCTGCATCTGTTTGAAAGGCTGGCATTGTATCGCTGTGCTTTGTTATCGGGTTTCCCATGGTGGTCAGTGTTACATATCTTACATTGTTTGAGCTAATTAAGCTGGGGAATCAGGGAAAGCACATTTCCGGCAGGGATTTATTGCCAAAAGATATTTCAGCTGAAGGGGGGAAAAAAGGAAATCTCCCTTTATGTCCAGCATTCCAGAACTGTTTCATAATATTCGGCGTTCCATTTAGTGGAAATAAGCTGACGACAATGTCAAGAAGTGTGAACTTGAGAAGATTTGCTCTGCTTTGTGGAGTTTAAAAGTACCATGAAGAAAGTAAGGAATCATTGTAGCTGCAAAAATAAACAATCAGCTAGGCTGGATGCGGAGTTAGACATGTTTGTTATCAACCTACGTGCATGTGGTCACTTTGTTCTCGAGATGGTTTGTGCTGCTCTACTATTTGCACCCAATTTAGGTTCCTTTAGAGAAGAAAAGCAAATGGCAGTGCTTTTAGCTTTTGGTGGTGCACTTTGAGGGTGCTGGCAGAGACAGAAGACTTCTGTTTCCTGCATTCATTCTGCACCCAGGAAACAGTCCTGCAAGCCTGGCTTGCTGTTGGATTGCTTGCGTGCCTAGTGGGCACCAGCCCTCTCTGCCCTAGAGTTGGCTCTTCTTCACAAATACAACCCTCCCTGCACCACCTCCATGTCCAGCTTGTGATTTGCAATGCTCCAGCTTGAGGTTTGAAGGGTACTTTTACAGATAGGAATATATTTTTTTGCAATAATTGAATCATTAAGGTTAAAAAAGACCTCTAAGATCACCTAGTCCAACCATCAACTACCACCACCATGTCCTCAAGTGCCATAGCTACACATTTTTTTTCATCATGGATTGTCAAGGCCATGCCAGGTTATCAGAAGCTTTCGGCTCATGGGTTGAACCCTGCATAAGCACCTGGCCTATCAGTGCATTCCTCCAGGACCATCAGCTGCTCCCAAATGCTGCCTGTGTGATAGAGCCTTGACTACAACATGGCTGTCAGCCCAGACAAAATGGGAGACTCAGCTCTTACGTATGAGATGTGGTGTATCGATTCATTGTCAGCAAATCCTGTGCATGTACGAATCCTAACTAGGTTCTGAACAGGGGGATTGATGATGATGATGATGACTACAATTTCTTCCTTTTCATCAGAAGCTCTAAAAGGCTTTGCTGAAAGCAGGAAGGATGATTACCCTTTGTCTGCCAAGGGAAACCTGAGCAGCTGATGGCTACTGAAGACACTCAGTGTTTCAGGAGGGAAAGTCCTGTCTTCAGCTTCATTAAACTTTTGTCAGACTGCGGCTGCTTAGTGTGAAATTTTCTGTGTAGGTGTCTTCAGAAGAACAGTTTGTTGTTTTCATTGCTAGTTTCAGCTGGAGCATTTCAGCTCTCTCCAACACAAGGGAAAAGAAGGTGTTTCACCCATAGAAAAAGGCTGGCAACTTTAACTTTGGCACTATTCCTCATTTGAAGCAGGAGCTGAAAATCTGATGTCACTCTTCTGTCAGTGATTATCTACCTAATTTCTAGGCCCATGCAAAATTAGTTTGTTCTTTCTCACCACAGTTAAGTGTATTTTAGTCAAACTCCCTTCTTACTTGGCAGCAAGCAGGCTAGTGTGCAACCTGCAGTTGCTATCAGTTTAAATATGAGGTCCGGTGAGAAGAGTCTGAGATAGGAGCTCAGCTTTGCTGATGTCACATACAGGTGTCAGAGTGAAGCTGAATGATAACACTGCGTTCTTTCTTCATTATTTCTTTTATTTCAAAATAGGAAATTACACGCCAAAGCTGTTAAAAAGATTGTGTTGAGACAGAAAAATCAGTCTCAAAGTCAAAGAGAATGGATTCCACAATTAAGGTTTCTTTGTAATCCTGTGCTAGTCCCTTTGTGGAGATTTTATTATTATGATCCATCTTTAATTAAATGATGGCAGTAATTTTTTTCCCTAAGTCCCCATCCTCATGTACTGCACAGGATGATTCTGCTGTTAAAATTAATGAAGACTGTATTATAAAGAAAGCCCTTGGCTGCAGGGTCCTCACCCCAAGCACTCCTGCTGCTGAACGACTCAGCACGTAAGGCAGCGGGGTCACGAGAAGAGAGGGGATTACATGATGCCTAAGGAATTTGGCTGCTGGGTGGCATACCTGCTCTTGCCACTGCATCCTTACATGATGCTGACCAAGACGCTTAGAGCAGGTTTTTCATTGGTGGATGCTAAATGCAAACCTGTCAATTGCAGCGAGCTGCCTCAGCACCCAGCATATCCATTGAGGGAAATGTGTGTTTGGAGCTACAGGCCTGAAAAGCAAGCCAGGTGCTCCCTGCTCAGCTTCCCTGTTTTCCTGACAGTAAGCAAACCAGACTAAAGAGCAGAGCAGATCGATGGTGAACTTCAGATTAAGCATGCCAAGCAGAACCGGTGTTTGTTGGTAGAAACCTGCCCTAGTGCATGCAATAAGCCTTGGGAGGGAAAGGGTTGTGGAGTAGACAGTGCCGATCACACTGATAGGCCCTTCTTTCATCCCACAGGAAAGCAGAACTTGTCACAAACTGTACCATGTGCAGCAAGGACCCTTTTTCTTTATCACCTGCCCAGGCCCACACCCTGTATGCCCAGAGCAGAGTGACCTGAAGGCTGACAGAGAAGGAGCAGCAGCAGCAGCACGGTGCTTCCTGAGATCATGGTTGGAGATAGAGCCTCATAAAGGCTTCAACAGCTGTGGCAAATGTGACCTGCTCCATTATTGAATTTTGTGCTGCTGTTTTGCTTTTGCACTTAATATTGGTAATTATGCAATTTCTAGTCAACTTCTCTGTCATAACCAGGGCAGCGACGCTGACAAAACAGGCTTTAAATAAGCTCTTGTCAAAGTAACAGCTATTTTTGTTTGCCCTATTTAGCACTGTGTTTAAGGTCTACAGTGGAAATCTCAGGCAATTTTAAATACATGGTGCACTTATTTCATCATCATCACAGCATTCAAAACCCCCGAAGCCTAGAAAATACAAATGCTTCAGCAGAACCTTCTGGTGGTTCCACCTGTACGCAAAGATTGTAGCTTTTGCAATAGCTTCTTGAGAGCCAGGAAGCACAGAAAGGCTTTCAGGTTCTTCATCCCCTCTTCAGGCTGCAGGAAATACTGAACCATAGAATCACAGAATGGGTTGGCTTGGAGGGGGCATTAAAGGAAGCCTAGATCCACCCCACTGCCATGGGCAGGGCTGCCACCCATCAGACCAGGCTGCCCAGGGTTCCATCCAACCTGGCCTTGAGAACCTCCAGGGAGGTTCTCCTTCCCTGGACAGCTGTGCCAGGGCCTCACTGCCCTCTGAGTAAAGAATTTCTTCCAAACATCTATCCTAAATCTCCCTTCTTTTAGTTTAAAGCCATTCCAATTTATCCTTTCACTAACAGATGGTGTAAAAAGTTGGTTTACCTCCTGCTTGTAAGCTCCCTTGAAGTACTGGAAGATCACAACGAGGTCTCCCTGGAGCCTTCTCCAAACTAAGGAAACCCAGCTCCCTCAGCCTGTCTTCATAGTAAAGGTGTTGCAGCCCTCTAATCTTCATGGCTTTCCTATGGACCATTTCTACCTGTTCCAGATCATTCGTGTGCTGAGGGGCCCAGATGCGGAAACAATATTGGACAGGAAGGATCCGATATCCTGATATTTTCCAACTCCAAGACCCCTGGAGGATTCTCATGGGAAATGGAAGATCGAAAACATGAATGCAAGACTTACTAGTCATGCTGTTCCTCCAGTGACAGGAGCAATACTTCACACCATAATCCACCTAAAGCACTGAGAAGGGAAAACTCCACAGCCTCACTTGGCCGTGCAGCCAAGTAGACAGGGCACAAGGCAAAATGCTGAAGAAAAGGGAGGCCAGACTGCTGGTGTCGTCAGTGACCATCACCGAGGAGTGCTTCCTTCAGGAAACAGAGACATTGGCCGAGCACAAAAGGCTTGCAGGGTAGCACGTGAGAGAAGCCGTGCACTGGTTTATTTAGGCTATTCCTTTTTTTTGTTCCTGTCTCCAGTCTATGGACTTCCTAGCCGGTCTGTTCATTGGACATTTGTGGTTTGTTTCCAGAGCCGTGCTAAGACAGTAGGCACATACAGGTCATTTTAAATAGCACTGTCGAGAAGGTAAATGGTTCAGGAGGACCCTTGCTAACTTTATACAGAGGAGAATAACATCCAGGGGTCCTGTGTTGGGAACAACACCCTTGCCTTCCCTTCCTTCTCATCTCTACCAGCGGATACTGGAGAGACAGCCAAAGCAAACACGACACATGGGAAATGGTCTGCAAACCCAAAACAAAAGAGATTTTCTTTTATCAGCTGTTTCCTGTTGTCAAAGAATAAATTATTGCTTTAACTGTGTGGGGTTTTTTTCGGTGCAGTGTGCATAAAAATGTGGTAAGCTATTGGCTTTTTAAATGGAATAGAATTTTATCCTATGTATTAAAATAATCCTGCTATTAGAATTATAGATTCTACAACTACTTGCCCCTACTGCATTCCCTCTCTTCTCTGGTGCACGGGATAAAAAATACAAGTCAGTAGCTTAGCAGTTTAGGCCAAAAGAAAAAGAGAAGCTTTATATTATCTTAAAGCAGTGACACATGCCTCATTGCACCAAGCCTGTTCTGCTTTGCTGCTGGGGCTGGTGTGGATTCAGGGGTGACCCAGCACTGCCCCAAATCCCCAATTGTTGTGCACTGCGTGCTCCTGCTGCACAGGTCACCCCCAGCTCAGGGGGTGAGCTAAGAAACTGAAAATAGCTGTCTTTCTGATAATGCAGAGCTCTGCTCATGCAGGCAGCACTCTGGCATCCCAGATAAGATGTATGTGGCCTCCTCTGGCTGTGCTGTCTGAGTCAGGACAGGAGGAAGGGCTCTGCAGTGCTTTGCCTTATATGCTGGTGTTGCCGTCTGTGCCTTTCCTTGGGACATGATCAGTGCATTCAGATAGATGTGATGAAACTTGACTGCTGGGATGTGGGCTCTGAAGCATGGTGCATTTGTCTTTTTCACTGCAGTGCTGGGAGGAGCGAGGGCTCCTTGGGACTGGAGCACATCCCATGCAGGTACTGGATTCTGGAGCACTTGCAGGGGTGGAGGCATATGGGTTTATAATCATAGAAAACCTCAATTTATAAGGGCTCTGCAAGAATCAGAGTCCAGCTGCTGGAAGGCAGAATGCCACACTCATCTGTTCTTGTGTCTATGTTGTGACTATGGTGCTCAGGTACAGATACCCCACCCAACCTGTCTGCCTGGGCAAAGGCAATTCTCTGGGCCTGCTGGCTCATTTCCTAGTGAGAAATGGCACAGGCCAGTTACGTGAGCATATAATGAGTATATTCCAGAGTCGGAAAAACTGTGGGCAACCAAGCATAGACATTGCCTTCCTCCAGTAATCAGGTCAGTCCTGAACCCTGGGATTATGTGCTGCTCTACCTCCAGAAATGGTACTAATTAGAAAACACTCCAGAAGGCAGAATTTCCTGTTTCTCTGGCAGCTCCTCCTATTGCTGCGGGAGCCTCTGTGCTTCATTGGGCATGCTGAGAGCGGATGCCAGCATGGTGTGTCCTTGTGGGACTGCTCATCCTGCTGTGCCTTCATGGATAATACACTGGAAGGTGTCACAGCTGTGTAAAGCATGTCTCACCTGTGCTGCTTCAGCAGCTGTCTCTCAGTTCAGAGCCTGCAGTTCAGTGCTGCAGAATATCCTGGACAAGGTGATGGTGTTTTAATGTATGCTGCCGCTTGGATTTAGCCAAGGGATTTAGCATATGTTTGCATACATGATTTTAAATTCCAGTGTAAATAAGGCATAGATATGAGCTGATAGCCATGTTCTAGGATAAAATATGACTAGAAACACTGGTCGTTGTAAGGTTTGACAATTATATAGTCTGGCAAGCACGAGTTAGGACACAGCCAACATGCCTAAAATGCTAGCAGCAGATAAACCTGGATCAGGCCCTCACTTCTTGAGCATTTACAAAGCAGTAAGCTATTCATGTGTAAGAACATACTCTTTGTCACAAAAGACAAGGAACCAAATCTCTTTGGTGATGGGCATCACATGATGTTTGCTGCCAAATCTTTGGGGGTTGGAATACCAATGTGTGTGGCTCCAGCAGCATTAAATAAGCAGAGCTGTACCCATTCACACCACACACAGGGAACCACCAACCCACAGGGCTGCAAACCCGGTGCTCTTTGCAATGCATGTGGCCAGGCAAATATGCAGGAAAGCTCTTTGTAGGCACTATGCATCAATGGCCCATAGGTAGAGGAGCTTTAACTAGATCAACTAAAGAAGAGAACTTTCTCCCTTCCCTCCCTAACTCAGCTATGATGCATCCTTCTCTTGTACCTGAAATCCCCATGTTGCAAAAGGAGTCTCTTGTAAAATATTTATGAGTTTTGTAAATATTATTTTTAGCTTTGTCCCCCTCTCCTCCCCTCCCTCCACTCCCTCCCTCATCATCGTGTGGACCCACATAAAACATTTCAGGGAGCAGAAAGCTGAAGGTGAGTATGAGTCTTGTCTTGAGATATTAGATGCGTTGATCATATTTATCACTTCACAGCACAGAGAAGAAATGCTAAGTAACAGTTCTTATTTTCATAATAAGGGAATGTCTAGACTCTTCTTTCTAGTCTTGAATCTAATAATATAACATCAGCTGCTTGTTCTTGGCAGTTAAGTCCTACCCTGAAAAAAAAAACCACATATTTATAGCTCTGTAATCTCTTAAAAAAAAAACAACAACAAAACAGTGGGACAAACAAGTTATCAAATCAGCCTGATGTGGTTTTTACTGGGAATTCTTTCATTCAAATGAGAATACATTGGGGTTTGTGTCTCTCCTGCCTTGATCAGTCTTACGTGGATGGCACAGGACACCAGGGACACAATGTGCCCAGGATGGAGCTTGGGAAACTTGCAAGAATATGAAGTGAGAGCTAGAATCTCCTTCCTTCCCTTCTTGAGCCACGTTTTCATTTCAAATGCATCACTGTGCTTTCCCAACTGGGTGTCTGGAGCCTGGTCTGAAATATGATCATTCACACAAAGTGCTTTATTTCCCATGTAACGCTGTGTAGCAATAGTGATTGAGAATTTGTGTCTCCCAGGCATGGGGTAAATGAGCACAAATAAAGCATCTCGCCACTGCTGTTCAAAGATGTGGCCTTTTATTTATCTTCAGAAGGGTAGAGTGTCATGCTATTTTATTTAGTGTCTTCATTTGGTAAAGTTACTGCAAGCAGTATTCAGGAAGGCTTTTGGATCAGGGCTAGAATCAGCCCTAATACTCTGGTGGACTCACAGATCAGCTACCATAAAGTACTTCCACTTAACCCAAACATGGGTGCTATTGGCAGCATGTAAATGATACATCTCAAGACTCCGTTCTGGGCAAGGTTAGCTCGACAAATTAACCGATTCTCCTTGAAATCTAAAAACTAATTAGGAAGAAAGAAAATTAACATTTCAGGCCATCTCAGATATAATATGCAAAAACATTGGTATACCAGGCAAAACTCTGAGGTCTCAGTTCTGGAGTTGCAGTAGAGAGCAATTTGAGATACCTTGTCTCCTTTCCTTGCCTGCGCCCCAGTAGTCCTAAAAGATTGCTGCACTCCCTCCTTCTTGGTAGGCAGGGAATGAAGCTCTCCCCAGCCAATGTCCTCCCTGGGTTTCCACCTCTTCTGCAGATCCTTTCATCCTAACTCACCTCCACATAAGCTGAAACAAGAGAGAAAAACACAGTGATCTGTTAGCTCTTGGGTTAAAAGCACATCTTTGATAGCATGTTTTCAAGTTTGTCCAAGAGTCAAACAAATGCTCCGCTGACTTCTCTTTTTCTCCACCATATTTACTGGCCAGACAATCCTTCATGGCTACTGAAAACTGGTAATTAAGAAAAAGTCAGGTCAGTTTACCTGCTGCTTTCTACACACCATTTTGATGACACCAAAAGGGGGTGCTTTCAGATGGAAGCTGCTTTCAGCATGGAGAGGACGGGACTGGAGGGGCAAAGCCTTTTCAGCACTGGGTGTATTTTGCCAGAGGTTGTATTGCTTCTCTCTCAGTCTCATACTGTGGCTCTTTATTTTTAGTCTGGTTGTTGGCTATGGGCAATCATGATTGCAGTCTCTCAGAGCGCTGCTTCAGGTGACATTCATCTGGAGAATGTTGAAACATAAGGGAAATAATTTTCAGCAGCAGCTGCAAGACATTTTTCACCCCAAAGGACACAGAAAAGCCAGCACAATTCTGAGCCACGAGAGTTCAGCTAAGGATAGGAGCCAACCTCTTCATCAAGCTAGCACGAATCTCACAGGCAGACAAATCTGTGCATTTTCTGAGCAAATAGAGTTAGTCTTGATCTGCTACCTGAAGAGTGGATTTGGGCTGGGATCAGCTCATACTGACCTTGCCTCAGTTTGCTGTCTGGGGCTGGAGGAGCACCTTGGCCTCCCAAGGCCCTGGTGGCTCTCCTAATCCCATAGCCTAGGTAGGTGGGATCAGCACAAAGCAGTGCACAGGGAGCTGTGGCATCCTCCTTGGGGCTGGGATGGAGAGGTGTTACCCAAATACCCACTTAGGTTTTGAATGTAGAACCTGTCTATTCATTTGCCTCAGGCTGTTATTTTTCAGAGAGCCAGACATATGTATTTACACACATATACATCAGCATTTCTGTAACCCAGCATTTAAAGGATGGAAGACTCCCAATACTAAATCTGACATTATAAGCCATTCTTACACTCAGAAACATTAGCAGCATGCATTAGAATATGCATGAAAGCTAGTGCTGTTTGTGCTGTGGAAAGCACAAGCCTCTTTGCACTTTTTTGCACTCTCCTGTGGGTGTTTGGGCTGCACATGCATTACTCTGAGCCACTGTAGGATCCTTTCCTGCTTGTTGGTATCAGCTGCCATAGAACTTGGAGCACCAGGGTGGACTGGCAGGCAAAAGCATTGGAGCTTTACTGGCACTCAGACAACCTTGTCTCTGTCTCCCTTAAATCAGTCAAGTCCCAGCCTGAGCTGAAGCATCTCTGTGCAAGCAAGCACAGGTTCAAAGTGCAAATAAATATGTGCTCGAGGGCTCCCTATGGGGATAGAAGGTGAGAAAAAACAAAGGTAGAGACTTGGTAAACATACTCAGCCCGTCTGGAAGGAAGAACAGGTTTGCATGGGATGGGGAGTTGGGAGAACGTATCACCACTCTGCTTTCTGAACTCTGGCAAGTCGTCTGGGCATCCAGCCTTCTTGCAGACAAAAGGATAGATCTCATTGCAATGGAAAGGAGGTCTATTTAATTAATATTTGTTAAGTGTTTTGACTTAGATACTTAGATGTAGCCTAATTCAGTCATCTCTGCTTTGAGGCTTTCACAGATGTGCAGAAGGAAGACGGTGTTAATGTCAGTGAATAAGCAGCTACTCCTCTCATGTCAATTCTGGACTCTTCCTATGAATCTGGGATGTGGTGTCTGTATGTATATTCACACACACTCATGTATACGTATGCAATCTCCAAATAGCAGGCGAATGGCATCAAAAGGACAGTGAGAAACTGAGGAGGGAAGTCCTGCTGCTTTCAGTAAAATAAGGTTTCTATGGGGTGAAGAGAGATATATTCACTTTTCCCACATGCAGGACCATTCAGAGAAGCACAAAGGAGTAGTGCTCATCCAAGATGAGCACATTTTTCTACAGAGGCAGGTGGGTCTTGTTATGCAATTCCTTTTCAGATGGAGGCCCCAGCGTGAAGACATTTGGGGACCCCAGGTCCTTTGAGGGAGAGAGAGAGATTTCCTGATCAGACCAACAAGGGGTCCCTGTTGCATTTGGGTTGACTGAGAAAGGAAAGTGAGTGAAGTTTTGCTTTGCTTGACTGAGCTTTACCACACCAGTTATTGTTTTGAGAAGTGAAGAGATACCTACTGCATCTCCTGGGAAAGTGGGAATCAGCTTGCTTTGGAAGAGACTGCTATTGCAGCGAAGTCCTCAGCACAGCTCTCTATTTTTGGCTCTGTGTATTCACGTCTGCTTGAACTTCCCCTGCAATAACAGCTTTGTGATTAAATAACTGGAATAAATGTTTTCCGAGCATCTGGGGATGGGTACAGATGTAATTTTTCATTTGTTGATAGATAGTGGGGTAGCTATTTATTTATATAGGATATTAAATACTCTGGAGCAGGGAAGTGAAATATTATTAGTGTTTTAGAAGAGAAAATGGTTACCTTGTTTTCCACTTTTAAGCACCTGCGAGCAGTGCTACTCTGTTAACGTTAGACCATTTGAATGCTTTGAATTATTTAGGGATTTTCAGTACAGACTGATGAAATGCAGAAGCTTTCCTAAGATAAATCAAATTTGTTAAAAAGCCCTCCATGTTCTCCCTTGCAGTCCTTTATTGTTACTCATCTATAGTACTTGCCTAAAGGAAATACAGCCAAGCAGGGAGTTCAATTAAGAAATCTATCTATCTGTCTACCTACATATATATCTGTTTGTCTCTCTCGTGCTTACACTGAGGATGATATTACAATTGCTAGACATTACATTTTTATAATCTTTATTTCAAGCTAGGCTCTCATAAGCATCCTATTTCAGGCAGAATATATCATTATCCCTGTTACAGCAGAGTGCTAGCTCCATAAAGAGACAGACAAGAAAATTCAGTTAGCACCTGGGCAAGTCCCTGTGGAGCAGAAGCAATGAGGCCCGAGGAGGGACTTGTCTGTGTGGGTTTTCTTATGCCAACCAGCTGCCAGCTCTTCTAGTCACTTCTTTGGTGGAGAAGCTAAGATCACTCTTCTCAACACTGTCCCTTATTTTCTCAAAACCTGTAGGGACAGGATGTTGCTGAAACCTCACCCCTCTGTCAATGCACCCAAAAACAAAATGAATATTATGTTACCAGGGGGGACCTGTGGGTAGGTGCTCAAGTGGGCTCTGCTGGCTGTGACCTTGCTTTGTGAAGAGAAATAGCCTAAAAATGAATTGATAATCCTTGAACTGTGTTTGCAAGAGATACCACATCATACAACAGAGGAGAACAAGTCAAAGAGCATCATCCCATCCTATCCTATCCCATCCCATCCCATCCCATCCCATCCCATCCCATCCCATCCCATCCCATCCCATCCCATCCCATCCCATCCCATCCCATCCCATCCCATCCCATCCCATCCCATCCCATCCCATCCCATCCCATCCCATGCATCTCATTCCATCAAAACAAAGTGCAGAAAAGCCTCTGACCTCCCCAGGGATACCCTGTGACCAGTAGGAGAGGTAGGAGGTGAAGCCAGGGATCTCCAGCACATCCTTTCTTTATCATACCATCCTCACTGCTCAGCCCAAGGCCTCAGGAAACCCTTCTTCATCCTTCTTGGCTTTTCCCCTCTGCAGCCTTTATTTCCAGAATTACTGTAACTTTTTCAAGCTGGGGTTTTTCCCCCATTTTTGTTTTTGTTTTCCTTTTGGAGCTTTCCCTGGCTTTTCTAGATCTTCCACACGGCAGGTAGGGTTCACCACAGAGCTTGCTTTGTTGGAAACCTTTTGCAATGTTTTATCATTTTTGTTGCTGCAAAACAAAATGCTTCTCATACTTGTGTCCTCTGGTATTGGGTATGTTTCAAATACATCACTAATGCATTCCAAGGTGGAACAGGAGACATTTCTCTCTGTGTGGCATATTAGCATTGACAGATAGGGGCTGTAACTGCCTATCAGCATGAGTGTGTCAGAGCAGTCCTCCTGGACAGTATTAATGTTCAGTAAGGCCTCATTTCATCCCGTTCAGCTTTCTCCTCAGGCCTTCAATTAGAGTTGTTCGATGTTTTTCTTTTTTGTTTGTTTGTTTTGTTTTTGGTAGAGAGTGGGCAATCAAATACACACAGGTCTCTAAGCCCAAAATGTTTGTTTGCGATGGACAACACTCGCTGTTTCTCAAAGGGAAAAGAAAGCGCTGGAGTTAGAGCTAAGATGAACTGAATGCTTCTCGGTTTGAAATAAGAATGCCTGCTAAGTTTAAACAACTGTTTTAAGGCTCTACCTGTGCTCCTACTCCCATCATTTTATTTTTTTTTTCAAATTGATGGGGACAGACACAGCTGTTCAGGTTGAAGATGAGTGCATTGATATTCAGGTCCTGCCCAACCCACCCAGCCATCAGGCCCACAGCCCAAATTGCCTTTTCACAGTATCACAGTATCATGCGAGTTGGAAGGGACCTTAGAGATTTTGTCAGTAACCACGGTGAGCAACTTATACCATTATACTTGGCAAAAATATATCTTTGTCCAAGGACTGCGTGACATAGCCAGGAAGCCATACTGCACAGGAATAGAGGCACTGTAGATGGTATATATTATATACAAATACTCAAGGTAACTTGGCTGATACGGATACTCAGGGTAACTTGTGAGCAGCTCATGAAGGAAAGATGAATGCACAAATGTTCATGCAAACCATGAAGCTGGCAATTACAAACCAAGGAATTCAAGGCAGTCGCGTGTCTCTCGCAGATCAGTTATAACCAAATGGTGGGGCTATAACAAGCTGAAAATTTGCTTGCTCATTCAACTCCTAAGTACAACCTTAATGTCATGTTTTCATCACTGAATCAGAAACAGCAGCCAACACCATCAATTTCTCTAATATGTTAGCATACCATGGGGTGTATCAGGCTAGATGACTCCAGGAAATGTTCAGAACAGGATCTGTCCCCATTTTATCTCCAGAGCTAATGCATGCACACTGAAAATGTTGGCAAAATGTGGAAAAACACCACAGTGAAAAATGTTCTGTAGGAGTAAAGAGGGAAAGAACTTTGGAATTACACTCCAAAAACCTTTTGTGCAATGTGTTACCCATCTAGAGTTAATCTTTCCACGTAATTTCATTTCTTTTAGAAGTCATAATAGTACGTAATTCTTCATCCAATATAATACAGGCCAATATAAAGCAATGCCGACTCACTGTGTAATATTTGAAATACAGTTGCTGCCTGTCTAGCTAGTAAGCAGTTCCTCTGCAAACAAATAACTTCTGTATCTGCGCTGCACAAAAGGTCTCTGTGTGTTTTGATTTGAACTTTTCCATCTTAACCTTCCCTTTGGTTTGCAAGTCAGGGATATTGATGTTTTCTATTTTCTATCTTTCCCCTTGTTTTATAGGTATGTCAACAGGAAAGAAAAAACAGTCATCTCCCTTAACATATAGCACAGCTCCATCTCTGATCCAAGTTCATTAATAAAAAATCAAGATTTGTGATTATTGCAGACGAGTGCCTAACAATATCTTGCATGCGCTACTTCTGCACGTAATTAAGAACACATTTCTCACATCTTGTTTCGTACAGATGCAAATAAAGTTCACTTCCTCCCCTCCCCAAAACATTTGGGAATGTACTTTCTTTGCACGTACTTTTGCTTTTTTTCCCCAGTATCTTACATTTCTTTGACCTAAATACTCTCCAGAAAGACACTATGTCTAAGGTCAATGAAACAGAAAAACGAAACCCTGAGAGCAGCCACAGAAAGTGCCTTTCTACTCACCACTTCTTCCAACAGCAATGGTTAAGCTTAGCTGCAATCTATTATTAAACAGACTGGGACACTTCAGTCTGGAGAGAGATGGCCAGGGCCAAGGTGGACTGCAGTACAACCACAAATGGCTGGGAAAGACATAAACAGAAATGCTGTTTGCTATTCCTGACAGTGGAAATGGGATACCTGGAGAATTAATCAAGGAGGAGATTTAAAATACATTGAAAGAAATCACCAGAGCAGCCTTGTTGCTGCAAGATATTTAGGTGGCAAAAGTATAAATGAGTTTGAAAGTTTATTGCATAAGTTCAGGGGGAAGATTGGTTAAGCACAAACACAACCGTGAATGTCGTAGAGAAGATACAGCGTAATGTCTTATAACACAGCAGGGTTATTTACTATTTCTCTTCATGCATCTCAGTGCCCAGTACCTTGCTTAACTGTATTGTATTTTCAGTCGGCCAGGCAATACATTTAAAACTAAAAGATATAATTAAGCCATGGCACTGACGGCTAGAGGGTGCTGGGAAGGCCAAAAGCGACACACAATCCAACTGCAATTGGGCAGATTGAGATCAGAAAAGACTCTTGAGGGATGTTAAGGACAACATTATGAAGACATCCTTCAGTCAGAAGCTGGAAGCCTCTGCCTGGGGATGGATGAGCTTGAGTTGGCCCTTTTCTTGCACATTTCCTGAAGCATCTGCTCATGCCAGCAGCCAGGCAGCTTTCTGGGTGATTTGGTCTGACCCCACTGGATGTTGTGTGGGTTTCTATCCAAATGATCAGTGATAAAGTAGCATTTGGATCACCCTGAAAAGGAAAGCGATGCCGAAAGATGGTGAAACACAGAGGTAGGTGGTAGCCCTCCCCCCAGCACAGCTTGTTTTCAGGCTGGGAGGGACAGCAGCACATTGCTGTGTGCATCACAAACCTGAAGGGTCTGGTCAAGGAACTCTACAGAAATCTAAGTTTACCTTTTTTGGAGCTTTTAGTGGAAAGTTTTAGCTGCAATTGTTTGAAGGTGGTGAGAGTTGCTACAGCTGTGTCAAACCTCTGTGAAAAAGCTCCGTTTAGAGGCATCTTACACATAAAATGTCTGTAAGAGACATTACACTTGTCCCAGTGCTCCAAAAAAAGGGTAGGCCATGTATTTTTTAGGGTTTGGACTGCTCCACACCGCAGAGACTGAGCAGAGAGTTGTTTTCAGGGGTGTTGCTGTAGGGAAAAAAGAACAGAGGTATACCAGGAATAGCAGAGAGAACCAGCAGAAGAAAGCTTGAGCGGAGCCTGCATGTTTTTGGCAGATACCAGAGCTTTTGGCCAGGGTGCTGACCAAAGGAGGCTTGGAGTACAGGACAAGGAAATGAGCTGTATTTTCGGCTCTATTCCTTCCGTGTTTAAGGAAGCTGGGTTCTGTACAGCCTCCTCAATAATCAGAATTTCAGGATTGATGCCTGACTGCATTGAGAGAAGAGTCTGAATTCCCATTAACCATGCAGCCTAGAGGGAAAGCAAAGCATTTTAGAGAAACCATTGAGGTAGATGAGGTGGTCCCAGCCAGTTGCATGGAATACACACGCGCTGATTGTAGGGAGCTCTGGCTTCTTGTTTCACAGTGCCTGAGCTTCCAGCAGCAAAAGGAAGATGCTCAGTACAGCATCAAGCTGCAATAAGAAATACAGTTTAGCAAGCAAAGTGGCGTGCATGCATTTTTCAACGCACACAAACCTCTGCATGCACTGCTGCAGATTGCTGTATAGCAAAGAGAATCTCACAGAGGTGGGGGAGGGAGTGCCTAAAGAAGGTAACCCTGAAAAGCAGTGGTTTCAGGAGCTCTGCCATGTGAGTCATTTTTATTTTCCCCCTGCAAACAGAAAGGAAGGGAAAAAAAAAAGCCTTCCTTGGCTTTGTAAGTGAGACAGTCACTGTCTCCCTACTTCTGGGCTTCTCGTCTTTCCTTCTCATGTATAATGGGAAAGCATGTTAGGCCCAGAGCTCAGACGTGGGAGTCTGTGAGAGCGGCAGCTCCAAGACGGTAAGCGGAGGTGACAAGTTCCTGGCAATATTAAACATTAACACTGAATATTTTGTTGGTATTTAACTCCAGGACGTTTCATGTTCCCGAGCAGAGGCAGAACATCCCCTCACCCTCTCCGCTTTGTTCTTCCCTCCTGTGCTCTGTACGTGCAGCAGGCAGGGATGTGAGGTGCCAGCTCCTGCGAGGCTGAGATGGCTTCATACACACAGAGAGAGCGGGTGAGCTGATGGGTGGGAGCAGGATCTAATTCTGTGCTCTGCTCAGACTGGGACTGGGAGATGGGGAATACTCTGTGTATCAGGTGGGCATGCTTAGGTGCTGAGCTCATTTTCTGCTGCCTGATAGCATCTGGGGAACCAGCTGGTGTGTGTCAAAGGAGAAAGATACGTGCAAATCTCAACCGATGGACTTTCTAACTGCAAGTGGGAAACAAGGATGGCCTGAGGTAGCACCAGATTGCTTACTCACCAAAATGCACAGGCACCCAGGGATGTGGGATACACTGATCTGGGGACTTTTTACAAGTCTTATGAGAACTGGGATTGTTCAGTCTGGAGAAGAGGAGGCTCAGGGGAGCAGTAACAGGACAAGGGAATGGCCTCAAGTTTTGCCAGGGGAGGCTCTGGTTGGATATCAGGAAGAACTTATTTTGCGACAGAGCAGTGCTGCAGTGGCACAAGCTGCCCAGGGAGGTGGTGCAGTCACTGTCCCTGGAGATGTTCCAGACCCGTGTGGATGTGGCACTGAGGGATGTGGTCAGTGGGCATGGTGGGGGTGGGTTGGTAGTTGGATGAGGTGATCTTAGAGGGCTTCTCCAGCTTTAATGATTCTACAGTTCTATGACTCTACATCATCTGCTCCCTGGCTGCATAAGAAACCTCTGGTATCCTTCCTCCAGAGCCTGCTGTCCACCTAAGGACACTGTGTGCTTTATATAAGACACACTTCTGCTTGACCAACAACATTTGCAGGGTATCCATGCTCAGCTTCTGGGGTCAGTGACTTGAGAGTCATGAACCAGAGCAAGTTCCAGCTTGATGAATAAGGCTGATTTGCATCTGACTGTGCAGCACATGTTAAAATGGATGCACCAGCGTTTGAATCAACTTTTAAGCCATCTAGTTCTTAAAGCCCACCTGAAAAAGTTGCTAATCCATTTCTGTCTCCAGCTTCTGCACGTACAGTATGTGCCCCTAGGACCTTGTGTGAATTGCCTTTAGGCAAAAAGCAGAGTGAAATCTTCCTAGTTTGCACATCCCAGTTGTTCATGGTGTACACAAGCAATGTTTTTAAGCCCCTGAGACAAATGGCAAGAGGGTGGAGTGAGGAAAAAGTGCGCTGAAATGGTGTGCTGTGCACAGTGTGTATTTTCACTGTGAACAGAGCTTAGCACAGCCTGATTTACATTGCCTCTGCACTGGCAACTGTGCAGCTCCAGCTGGAAGACGCTGCTCTCAGCCTGGGGCTGTGTTGCTGCAGCCAGGATCCAGCCCACTGCATGCAGCATCCTCTCCAGCTTGCCTGCTGTGGTCTTTAATTCACCTTTCCATTTGCACTGTTGTAAATCAAGATTAACCCCATTAAGTCAATGGGCGCACACTGGCATAAAAGCAGCGTAAGTGGGAGGCAAACCAGATCCAGCCTCTTTATGGCAATGTTACCTGATTATTTACTATGCTGTTAAGTAGCAAGTGCTATCCATTGCAAACTTAATAGCAAACAGTAATGTGGTACTGCTGAGATACACAGCAATTTACTGTTATTATTTGTACATTTTGCAACATTTTAAGGGAGCTCTTTTCTTTTTTTTTTCCTTTTTTAGGGTATGAAGGTTCTGTTCTGGAAGTGAATGAGACTCAGGGAAGAAAAAGCACAAAAACTCTCACCCTTCGAGGGACTGCTGAGTAGTGGTGACACCAAGGGATGCTTGTGGCATGCTGAGAACAACAGGCACCCTTCCTGGCATATTTTGGTGGTAGCCACTGCCTAAATGAAAATGTGGGTGCCCTTTGGGGCACTTGGCCAAGAGACAGGGACACAACAAATGCAGGCATGCAGATCAGTTTTCCTACCTCCTCTCTTTCTGTAGCTCCATGACTTGCTGTGCTCATGCAGCAGGTCCTGGCTCCCTTGGTGCACTGACGGACAGGGGACGGGATACTGTGGTATAAAGGGAGCAGCAAAGAGCTTGTCCTCAGATTGAGTCAGGGGGTTACTCCATGGTGGGGCAATGGGATGGCCTTCAGTGTGAGGATGATGGGCAGCCACCCCCCTAGTTGCCTCCAGGGTTGAAGTGCTGGCAGGAACTGAGGAGCTGGCCATGGGGATAAATTCAGATCACTGAAAAACTGAGAACCTGTCTACATGGGGCACAGCTGTAAATAAATGGTAGTGGTTAACCCAGCAAGGGCTGGTGTGTCCATTAGCTCACGCTCTAAGCGCACCAGTAAAGGGTTGAATCACACCTATTCTTCTGAATTCACACGCATTCTGAAAACGTATCCCTTCTTTACTTTCTTTGTTTTTTTTCCCTAAACTCAACAACTGAGAGCACAACCTCTGAAACATCAGTGCTGCACCTCTGAGACTACAGAGCCTCTGTGCGTTCCTCTCCAGAGCACTCCGCTGCTGCCCAGCCGTGTGCTGAGCTGCACAGAGGAATGGGCTTGGTTAAAAATTAATGCAGATAACCACACAGACTGGTTTCCTTCTGTGTCAGTCCACTGTGTGGGGGCCCAGAGAGCACAGAGCAGAGCTGTTCTGCCCCTCAGCCTGCTTGCTGCTGCCTCAGTGCAATGAAAATGTCACCCCTTTGTAGGCAGTGGGCCCTCATGTGTCCCTTAGAGTGACTCCTGCAGAAAGCACAAGGTCAAATTCACATGCATTTCCTGTCTCCCTGTCTCTTCACTGTATGTTTGTCCATGGAGGGGATCGTTTGCAGGCTAGCAGCCCTGTGCCTGTTTTCTAAAGCAAGAGAGAAGGAGCGATGGCACAGGCCACTGTCTTGCCACTCATGCTCTGCCTCCTCAGACTCATTGTGCAAAGCTAACTGGGTCATTACTCTCGGTAGCAAGGTTGTTTTTCTTCCCCCTCAAGTAAAACTGGCTTTTATGTAAATAATTTTTGGACCAGCTGCACTGAACTAATTATCTGGGTCATTCAAATTTCTGCTTCTGGAAGTAATTATGGCCTTTGGGAGTATACTGTATAATACCGATTTATGATTGGAGACTGAGAGGCTTCCTTATCTGCATGAAGAGTATAAAGCAAAGTTAGCAAATCTTCCTTACATCCTCAGGGCCACAGAGCGCTCTTCTCCTGTGCACTGAGCTCCCATTCGGGCTAATAAGCATCTCCCTTCTCCCCTGCTTCCGCGTGCACATACCGAGGACTCTTATTCTGGTTATACATCCTCAGGCTCTCATCTGTCATTTGGGATGGTGCTCCAGTATCCCTATCTTCCTCTTCCTTTTTCTGTCTGAAGCTTTGTACCCAATTAGTGGAGGAAAATAAGGAGTAAACTTGATAGAGAGGAGCAGATACGTGTGAGGAGACGAGCCATGCAGAAGACTGGGTCCATGGGCATCAACCAGCCATGTGCCCGCTCTGAGCTGCACCACAAGGAGTGCAGAGCTGCTGTGCAACCACCCCAAGTTCTTGATCCCACTACCCGCTCTCAGACAGAGGAAAGCTCATGTTGCTCTGAGCACTGGGCTTCTGCTGAGAGCAAGGACAAAAAGCTCTGAGCTAAAGCAAAGCTGTGCAAAACCAGGGCAGGAGAGGACAGTAGCCTAGAGAGAGACTGCATAGATCCGCAGACCGAGCAGAAAGGGAATTAATTGTATATGTCTATTTTATTTTAAAGTTGAAATTACAAGGTTCACATTGAATATCAGTAATAACAACTTTGTGTATCACTTGTCATAAAGATAAAAATGAATTCACAGATTCCTGTGACTTCAAGTTTCTGGAGCTCATCCTCAGTCTATACCTTGTTTTTCATCTCAACGAGTTTATCCCTTTCTAACTACACCTAACAGATGTAAACCCCAAGGTAGTAAAATGGGCATCACAGTGCGCAACATCTTACATGTCACAGCCTGAAACACTTGGGGTCCAACTTCACCCACTGAGCAGAAGGATCTGCCTGCTCTTCTGTGCTCCTCTTGGGCCCAGTGCTGTGAGCTTCTGGATGCAGTTAAACAACAAAACTTCGATTTCGAGAGAAGAAAACCCCCATCTGATCTGAACTGAGGATACGTGATTCTTATGACTCACCAGAAATGATGGAAAACAGCCCCTCTCTTGCTTTTGTCTTGATTTTTGGGACTGGCAGCATGCCAAAACCTAAATGTAGAAAGCATCATTAGTCATGAACATGGCTAGATGGAGAATAGCTTGAAAGTTAGGTGCTCTGGAGATCAATACTGGACCAGATCTTATTTAACATTCTCACTAATGATCTGAGAATCTGTGTGTGCTCTATATTAATTGCATTCATTGATGCCACTCAGATTCAGAGAGGTTG
Organism: Excalfactoria chinensis; assembly: GCF_039878825.1. NCBI lineage: Eukaryota > Metazoa > Chordata > Aves > Galliformes > Phasianidae > Excalfactoria > Excalfactoria chinensis. Next base: position 117,374,088 of record NC_092826.1, on the reverse strand, counting down.
TGAACCCCAGTGGAGAGAATAGGAGATTGGATAAATGGACAGAAAATTAATATCCTTTCAAATTGATCCAATTAAGGGTGTTCGTTTAAAAAATAAATAAATAAAAATACTAGCTAATAGAGCTGAGAAAAATAGCCCAAAATGTGATGTTAGCTAAAGGGAAATGTTCAGCAGTTGTGTTCAGAGAAGTACTGGATACTGGGAGGAAGAAAAACAGAAAGGAGCCTGGAGGGCAAAGTAAAGGCAAAATGCATCTTGTGTTTGGGCTGAAAAGTTCCTTCAAACCACTTCAGAAAGGAGCAGGAGAATCTCATGGGGAAAAGGCCACTCAAAATTCGATATAGGAGCACCAGCTCAGGAGGTGAATAATGACTGAAAGATGTCACCAAAGAGGACCCTTGTTTCCTTTTTTACACGTTTTATGTGCTTTTAAAAATTTGCCTGCTGCTGGTCACAGTTGGGGACACCCAGCAAAAGAGAGGAGCAGTGCTGGAGATGAGTGGAAACATGGATGAGATCATCTGTGGCCAACAACAGGGCAAACTACAAGAGAAAACTCCCAATTCTGGGAGCTGACAGGGTTGCAAGAAAAAAACTTACTCCTACATGTCCAGGCCATTGCTGGAATTGTATAAAAGCAGACTTGATATTTCACTGGCTATGGTATGGAAAAACCCCCTTGCAGGCAACAGTCAAATGGGCCTAGTAGGTCTTCTCCATACGTAACTCTTCTACCAGTTTCCTTCTATCATTCGTCTTGCTAGAATTCAATGAGCTCATCTAATCAATGAAGAACAGTATGTACAGATTGAAGGCAGCTCTGTGCAATTCTTTGAAGTTCCCAAATGTCAACTAAAGCATCATAAATACTTTTTTCAAGAGAGTTTATTGCCTCATAATTTATAATGGGACCACTACACAGCGTAAAAAACGCAGATCACAATGTCTGTAACAGATGTGTCTGGAGCATTTATGTGAGTCCTGCGGTAGGGCAATAGTCGGTATTTATTAAGGATGCATAAATGATAGTCAAGGACAAGGATTAGTTTCTCAGTGAGCCCAGAATGACCACTCACTCAACTTTTCTTAGTTTTCATGCCTCCAGGACTGTTTGAACAGCTTTAAACAATCATAAAATGAGGCTTTTTTCCCCTCATTTATTATTTTTAAAATCTCAGTTACATCAAAATGCCCTCCTCTTTCTTCTCTGGCATTTAAATCAAACCAAAACCTCCCCATGTCAAATGAGTTTCTGTAATTTTCCCCCCAAGCTCTGCCTTGATGAATAACCATCAGAGGTGCCTCTGGTGGTCACCTCCCCATCTCCCTCCCAGGAGTTGACCACACAGACATCGTTAGCACTGCTTGCCAGGAACCTCAGTTAAAACCTTCATAAAACAGTGCCAACATTCTTGCTCAGCAGCGGGACAGATGTGGGATAGGCACCCACTCACACAGAAAGCAGAAAAAGGGCAAAATATCAGTGTGACAAGCTCCCAGTACACACTGAAAACCCTCCTACCTCCAGGGCAGGCTCTTTCTGCATCTGACCTGGTGCGTAGATCTTCCCAGTTAACCACTTCCATGACTCTGGCAGCCTCTTCCTCATCTTGCCCTAGAGATGGGCTGAATGCTGCCACCTTTACCATGGCAAACACTGGGCTTGCACATCACAAGCTTTGCATGCCAGCCTTCCCCCCTGAATTTTGTCCTTTCCCAAAAAACTAAGAGTGAGCCATTCCCCAGAAAATGTAGGCAACCCCTACATTTTCTGAATAGAAAACTCCTACTACAGCCAAATTCAACAGAAGGAAGATGACAACCTACTCTAGGGAACTTGCTTTAGCAGGGAGGGTGTTGGACCAGATGATCTCCAGAGGTCCCTTCCAATCCCTACAATAGTGTGATTCTGTTTGGACTTTGATTCACTTATCACTTGGAGTATCACTGTCTGCCAACCTGCAGAATGTATCTGGAGCTGGGACATGAAGGTCCTCTGCCAGAGCCCTGCAGTGCTGCTCTTTGGGCAAATCCTCTTGTCTTTTTCCACTGCAGGCGCTGCACTGCATGTGCAAAAGTTCCACTCCTACAGAGGGAAGTGTGCCAGATATCTGCAAGGGCTGGGAGGAGGCCTGAAGAGCTGCATTCTCCCCTATGTCCTGCATCCACTGCTCTGCTGCCTTTTGTTCTTCTGCAACAGTCACTGGGGACAGTTTTTAAATTGCAAGAGATCCTGAGATTGCTTAGAACTATCAGTAGGCCTTTATCATCATTAATCTTTCATAAATCTTAAACCTAAAATAAATGGTGCAGCAGCTCTGAATGTCAGGAATCATGGGCTGTGGCAGTTCTGTTCACAGACATTGTATATGTGCGTTTAGGAATGTGGTTGGCAAATCTCCTCTATTATTTGTTCTGGCTGCACATTGTTTATACTTCTCTTCCTGTTTCTGGAAGCAGAAATTACTGTCTCAGCGTCGAGATAAAATATTTCTCTTAAAAAAGAAAGCTCTGGTTGAAGAGAAGCACTTTCGTCATTTTCCTTTTTTTTTACAGCAAAAGAGAAGAGAGATTTCTGGGATTTCCCACATGAATATTTTATGAACTACCTGAGAAAGAGATTAAGGGATGAATGGCTGAAAATGGGAGACAGTGTGGTGCAGTGGGCTCACCGCACTCCAGCTCTGTGCTAGCTGAAAGCTGCATCCCTCCACCCGCCCATGCAGACCAGGTAGGGCTGAAACATTCTGTTCATCTGCCATGTCCTTAGTTTATGCACCTAACTGATGACTCACTTAGGCCATATCCCTTAAATCCAAATTTCTCCAGAGGACACAGCTTACCGTGTCATTACTGTCCTTTGTGTTGGAACTGCTGATTGTCTGTATGGCTGCTATTTTCACCTATTGCGATATAGCAACCAAGGGAAGGTAAAGTGGACAGAAACTGCCTTCTTCCTGACATCCGTGCACAGAAATTGGCACAGAAACAGCAGCTGAATGCCATGAAAATTGACAGAGGTCTTTTTGTGGTTGTTTTGTTGTTGTTGTTGTTGTTGTTGTCACCTCAAAGCCACGGCCAACAGCACAGGGAAGCTGAGGGAGTGATTGCCATTGGGAAGACTGAAGTATTTGAAGGTGGTTTGAAAGCAAGGAGAGTGGGCTGTGGCACAAGTATAACTTATCCATGTAATTAGCCAAGAGATATGCATTTGTAGAGCAAAGTTTTACTGCATGCAGTCTCCTTTCTGACTTCCTGATGTCAGAGGTGAAGCACACAGACTTCCTCAGCTCATGCCCAGATGCTGAGGCATGGTAGTGCACCCACAGCAGCCACTAACGGAGATTATTTCACTTGCTCTTTCCCCACTGTCAGAGGGGAAACGTTCACTTCTGAACCTCTTCCAGTGCCCAGAAAGCATCAGCACATCAGGCCAGACAAAAAGGCAGTAATTTACACAAAAAAACCATTTGAACCTGCAGTTCAGATGCATCTTCCTTCATCTCCCTCACTCTTCAGCCTCACAGGAAATGTTGGATGAGGAGCACAACAGTCCATAAAAGGACTGGTGCATCTCCAGAGGGCAGGAAAGAGGGACAACATGGGATCTCCCTCACTTGAGTGGCTGGAAATAGGAAGCCGCAGTCAGCGTAGATGCCAAGTGAACCATGATTTCCAAAGGAAATGTATGCGATGAACACAGAGTAAAATCAGACATAAAATTTCCATCACAGAGGACAAGATGCAACATTTCCTTCCTCAGCCTATCTCCTCTTAAAAAATACGGGAGCTATCTTGCCTTTATTTTAGTTGTTTCGACAGTAAGTCCCTAAGACCAAAAGCCCAGAAAATAAACAGCCTGCCTCTTGGGAAATTTCCAATGGCAATCATTCCTTTGGTTTCCCCGTGCAGCTGGCCATGACTTTGAGATGACATCTATTCTGGTGTCAGTGTTGTGGCTCTCTCGTTCTCCAACTGAGTTCTGATCGCAGTGCCACATCAAGCAGACCCAAAGCCAGCAGCTTCCCTGAAAATACTCCTTCTGACTTCAAAGGACTTTGGGTCTGGCCTCACCCAGTGGTCAAACATTGGGCATACCGGGGCAACCAAAGCAACCAGTAGTAACATCCACAGCTACAGACATAGTAGAGACACATGCCTGATGCATTTGGACTTGAGTTGCCCCAAACAATGCTATGCGTTGAGTGTCCTACACACCTAATGCACAGAGGCTTACTTAACCAATGGAGGTTGTTGCGGGCTCAAACTGGAATAAGTAACCAGCAAGAGGCTCCTTGCCCTCCAGAGACAAATGGAAACTGCCCACTTGCTCTGCTACACATCTGTCAGATGCAGCAAGACACAGCATCAGGATTAATGTGGGTTCCTGATGTTCTTTTGTGGCTGTGGAACAACAGTTACCTGTTCATATACTGTACCTTTACATATACATACACACAGAAATATGCATGTGTGTATATTCAGCTGCGTAAATAGTGTCCCATATGGAAATGCTCTTGTGTAACAGTGAGGAGCATTGCAGATGCAAATGCTTCAAGCTCATTTGCATGAGGTATTAGATTGTACACACTCATCAAATACATAATACTGCTGAGCTTGGTCATGTTTATGATTTCAAGGCGTACAAATGGGAAGAATTATGGTAAATCTGAAGATGTGTCCTTCTAGCTCTATCACAGAAGAGGCAGCAGTGGCTCTGTAGCAGGCTTTAGACTCTGAAGAATTTGGCTCTAAGTCCCACTGGAGCCAAAATGTGGCAGATTGTTTTGTTTATTTATTTTCAGGATAGAAAGTTCTCTTTGAGTTTTCAGGGACCTTTTAGAGGGCATTTTGGTCATTGGCAAGGAGAAAAAGAAACAAGTGGTAAAAAACAGTCATCCTTTCACTCCCTCACTCTGACGTAAAACTGTGGTGCATCAAAACTCTTGTCTGGTGTACAGCTGTGCACCAGGGAACTTTATGCAGAGTTATTTTCCCTGGGGAAGATGTGGGGTTGAGGCTTAGGTCTGCATTAAAGTGCAGTGAGTGAGATATGCACATTGCATCATCGTGCATTTTGGAATTTACGAAGATGAGGGAAAAGAAGGCTGCAAATGCTTCGTGTGAAGATGAAGGCATACTAAATGTTTTAATGACTACAATGTACTTGTCTATGTCTACGAAAAAGTGTAGTGTGCAGGTGCTACCAGACATTGCTAGTAAAATTGCACAGTTGGTTCTTTTTTCTTCTTTTTCTGTCAAAAGGAATGAGTTTTTCCACTTCCTTCCCATTACATTGAACTACTCCGTTCTCCTACGTTTTGCTGTTTTTTCTTGTGTCTGAGTATCAGCTAAATTCTGTCGGCTTCCAAAGTTGACATAGGAGAACTGAATGGAACACACTTCTTATTTAGGAGTGGCTCGTGTCTAAGGAAATGGGGTGTGCTGATGGATTTCTCCACTGACCTGTTGAAACAAACAGGTTTAAACCTTAGTACACAAAAGTTGGCTCCTTTTAAATGTATCGGTGGGCAGTGGGTCTCAAAGAATTAGAGTGGGGAGGAGGGAGCTTTAATATGATTTTAGATCCAACAGATTTTCCTAGTGTGTTCTCCTGAGGAGAGATGTTGGATGCCAGTCTGTGCATGAAGTCTAGGCCAGGAGTTGGGATACTTCTGCTCTGTTCCCAGTTGCTGCAACCCTCTATGCAAACCTGGCGAAGTCAATTAACCTCTCTCTTCATTTTTTGTCTGCAAAAATGCAGATGCTTTTGAAAATGAATGAGCGTGCCAAACTCCAGGCACATTCAGGGAAAGAAAACTGCCAACCTCAAGAACAGGCTTAAAAGTCTCAGAGTTGCATTGAGATGTTTGTAAAGATCTCTGAGGCCCTCGGATGGAAGATGATCTGCAAATGAAGTGTTTCAGTGACACCTCCTAATAAACACACACCCATTAATCCCCCTCCTCCCCTGATTTTCATTTCAAAGTGGTAATAAGAATGAGATTTAAAGTATTTATCAAGTGGTTGAGAAAGACAACCTTTGACTCTGTGCCTTAGAGCAGTGCCTGGGGCAGGCAGTAATTGTGCAGAAAGGCACTGATAGCATGTCTTATTGCTTAAGAAAGGTGCTTTTCCAATTTGCTTTGTTCGCTGGGTTTCTGTACCAGTCTCCAGATCCACAGCTATAAATACGGCAAGCTATATATAAATACGCACACATACATACACACACAGAGGCGATGACTCAGACACATTATCAGAACGCTATAGCCCAAGTCAGTGTAATTGAAAAAAAAAGAAGGAAGAAAAGAGAATTCAGTATTTTTAATAAATATGGCCTGATGTGAAAATCACTTTAATGGGCTTTATCATTATAAGTAGTCAGACCTACTGAGAACAGAGTAGCTCACAAAGAGAAATTTGGGCTAGATCTGTAAATTGGACTGTGTTATCAGTGGAGCTTGAAGATACATATCATATTGATACTTTCAAGATTAGAAAAGGAAATGAAACTGCAGAAAATTTATTCTAATTTTCAGAACTGAAGATTTTCATTATTCATCACTTGGGGGTGAATTTTCCCATTGTGCAGAGTTATTGTGTTTGGATTACAGATCCATTCAGTCTCTTTGCAGTCCTCAGACTGACTGGAGGATTTGTGAAGGATTCCTGTATGCTGTAGAATTACAGAGAATGTTGAAGTACTCACTCAACTGACCAAAAGAAACTGGATCTCCATCCTATCCACTGCATAAGGTGGATGGTAGATAATTTTCTAGTCCCTTCCATCCAGCATGTGGGGTCAGGTGTAATTCTCTTAATTTGATTTAAGGATAATTTCTATCATTAGGGGCTTGCTGCACATACTTGTGACTATACATTAACTATATACCACCACCCATTTTTGAGTATAGAATTAAACCCCATGTCTTTGCTTTTGATTTTTAACAAGGTTTCTGACAACAAAACTCTACCTGAGAATAGTCAGAGGAAACAGATGTTACGAGCTATAGTAATATTCAAAATGAATCACTTTAACAATATAAATGCATTTCTGAAGCTGCTTTCCAAATCTTGTAGATAAGCCATTGAGCAAAACATACTGGGCCACATCCACTACTTGACAGTGTTCTCAAACACTAAGAAGTTTACGATTTTCTACACTTATAGGACAATTTCAGCTTCAGACTGAGGAGAGAACTGTTGGTTTTGGCTCTCAAAAGGTTCTTTAGGAGAAGCAGAGCTCATCATACTTAATGAACGACAGGAGAAAAATCAAGCAGTAACACTTTCCCGCTCCCCACTTTAAGAGTCCTCAGAGATGTGTTGTCAATTGAAGTTACAAATGGATGTTTCTGAGAGCAAAAAATCTGGCTTTAAAGTGCAGTAAAAAGGTCCAAAGTCTGTTCTCACATACACCACAGTGAGTCAGAAATGGTTTCACTGAATATACATAACATCAAGACATGAAGGTCATTAGATTTTTGCCTACTTTTTCTTAGTGCAGTGAACTGCAAAATTTGGCTTCACCTTTCTGTATTCCAATTTGTATCTACATCTTTCAGAAAGAAAAAGTGTATATTTATTGCCTGTGCAAATCTATTTGCAGTACAATTCAGGGAGAGCTAGAGAACTATTACCTAGATGGTGAATACCAAAGCGGCTCTCCTTCCTGAGAAGAGATGGAGACATAACCATAAGGCATAATTACAAGGAATTGTCAGAGTAGACTAATTTTGCTAGAGAGCAAAAAAAGAATGATTTCCACAAACTTTGGTTGTCGCTGTCTTCAATAGTAATTTAGATGTTAAAATGCAATCTCTGTTTTTTAAAATACTCCTTGTGACCATACACAGGCTTCTGATAGACCATTCAAGCAGTGCTGCCATGAAACAGTATATGTTGAATATATAGCCTACAGCACATACCGTGACAATCAATCACCATGGGCACTGCCATACCCTCTCTGATAGATGGTGTTATTGCAGTGACCCGCAAGCCCAGGTGTGGTGTCAGCACAGCCCAAATGATAGCATTCAGACTGTACCACCAACCTGGAATTATTTATCTTTTCTAAAGGCCTCAGAGGAGAGCACCAGGCTGGAGGCAGCTGAGCCCTCATTCCTCAACCCATTGCTGCTCCTAAGAAGAACTAAGAATTTAGCACAAGGAGCAGTGTGCAGATTTGTGAGTCACTGGCTATGGGTGGACTAATGAGTAAAAGCCATAATCCAGCAGTGTCTTACCAATGAGAGCAAAAATGGGCTTATTTTTGTTCACTGGTTTTGAACTTAAACTCTAGAACCAGCCACAGCACTGAGAAAGTGAATACATCAGTGGTATAACTTCAGGTGACTCTGAAATAAGTAATACTTTGTGGTTTGATAGATATATTAGAGAAAGTGAATCTTGTTCTATTTCTTCCCACTTTTTTTCTGTTTTGACAAATGCATGGTGAGGGAGAATCCATGTTGCTTAGCAACTCCTTGGGATGCAGAAAGAAATCAGTCAATAAAATTTTGAAAGCTGCAACAATCCACATAAGTCTGTCTAGATAAAACCAAAAATAGTTATATATTACCCCTCTTCTTATTTGTTTTTAATTTTTCCTTAAGTCACATTAGCTCTTTAAAAAGAAAAGTCATAGAAATAGGTCTTTCTGAGTTGGAAGAAAGGGGATAATTTATTGCAGGACTCTGGAAAGCAGTAACTCATTTTGAATTCTAGAAATGGTGATTGTTTTAGTTAAGGTTTGGCGTAAATTTAGCAATTATGGCACCAGGATCGTTTGTCAGATAGTCATGAATTCAACCATGAGACCTGCTGGATTGGATCCTCCACTTGTCTGAACTTTCACTGGTTTCATTGGTATGATGCTTATTACAGCTGCAGCACCCAGTGTCGCACCAATACCAACCAAAGACACAAGCACATGCATCAAACACTCAGCGTCTAAGCTCAAGTGTGGTACTCTTTGTCTTAACCCATGAGTGAGCATGCAAATCACAGGATGTTGTCCCCGGTATCCGGCTGGTTGTATGAACATTTTAAGAGTGTGTTAATTCACCAAACACAGCAGGCATTTCTGCAAACATTATCAAGATGGTCATGAACATCATACATTCATAAACATTCCTTTTGCATTTTGAGTACTCAAAAGCAATGATTGACATGACTTCCTAGAAGTCTGAGAGGTACAAAATGAATTATTTTACTCAACTTTTTACAGGGGTAGATAGTGAAAGGACAGGGGAAAATGTTTTCAAACTAAAGAAGGGGATATTTAGATTAGGTGCAAGGTGGAAGTTTTTTTCTGAGAGGATGGTGAGGCACTGGCACAGCTGCCTAGAGAAGCTGTGGGTGCTCCATCCCTGGAGGTTTTTAAAGCCAGGTTGGATGGGGCCCTGGGCAATCTGATCTAGTACTTGCTGGCAACAATGCCTGTGGCCCGGGAGTTGGAACTTGATCCTTGTGGTCCCTTCCAACCCAAGCCATTCTATGATTCTATGATTCCATGATTCTATGATTCTATGATTTACAATTTGACTAGTACACATCTGAATTTTCATTTACCCAGGGTTTGGTTGAAGTGGTAAAATAATAGAGGAAAATGAGTATGGGAGGAAAGTAGTGCTGTTTAACACAATAGCAAATTGCAAAGCATACCTCAGACTTTATAGCCACTCTTGGGAAATTGCAGCATTCAGGAAATAAAACAGAACAGCCTCCACTTTTTAGACCAACTATTGCGTCTTGATCAAAGAAAGGAACAGACAGGATAAAGAGTTCCCTCTTCTCTTTCTATTTCTCTTTGGGCCATTATTAATAATTGTGATCACCGCTATTACAGTAATACTTGCATCCCCAGTTGCATCTCACTGTCTTAATGATTCTTCTTGTTCCCTAGATAGCCAGAGCATCAGGCCTGATGTATGTATCTAACCCTCTTGTCTGCAAAGAGGAGTTAGCACGGGAATGTGATTCCAGTAAAGCACAGGTGTGGATGAACCCACTGCTTTGAAAGGTCTTTCTGAATTTCATAAAAGAATCTGTGGGACTGCATGTCCATGTAGACCAGGTTCCTCTAAGACACTGTTAAAATTACCATTGCCCTGGCATTTTCCTTGGAGAGGTCTTGTATGTCCTGTGTGCACAATCCCCGATGTTAGTTTCAGTGCATTCTTTTTATTCACAGTTTTCATTCCCCATAACTTTTACCCGCATGAATTTGAAAGGTTGCATCTTGCTATATCTTACAAGAAAAGATATGTATGATGATAAATTGATACATGTATACTACAGAACACTACACAAAATATTTTCTACAGCTTTATAGTACATCTGTCGTATTTATATCACAACAGGAGTTATGATATACGGAGAGGTTACTTCTGCTGTATGCGCATGCTATACATACAGCTATATATATTACACAGATAAATGAGGACATTATTAGAAATGTGATGTGAACTACACTTAAGAAAAATAACTTCTCCTTGGTATCTGTTGATATTAAAACTGTTCTGTAAGCATAGTGAGTGGAAGAGTAAGAAGAATGAGATGCTTCGGGTTTTGTTTGTGTTTGCAGACATTCGCACATCTGTTAACACAAAAGTTATCTTTCACAATGATTCTAGAGTCAGATCCTTGAGGGACAGAATTCCTTGCAGTGGTGCAGAAGATTTTGGATTAAAAGGTTGAGATTTGCTGTATATGTTGTATATGTTCCTGATTTTGCGGAAACCAGTAATTCATTCTGTTCTAATTTCTTGTCTCTGTATGATATCAATACGACTACCTTATTTTTTTTTGTTGTAAATCTATTAGAATAGCTTATAAAACCAAGGGTTATGACCATATGGCTTTTCTGTCTTTTAGGATCTTGAAGCAATCTGCTGTTCATAGTAGTGTATAAACTCCTCCCCCATGCACATGTAAAGCAGAGTAAAGCAAATAATCCTACTGAACTGCATGGCACTTCAGCCTGCTGCTCTCTAGGTGACTTCCACTCTGCACACAAGGAAAAGACATCACTTCCCATCAAACCCATATGCTTTCTGGGAGCAAAGATAGCCAGCAAAAGAGTGAGGGCCTTTCAGCTATGAGCTGAGTCTTAATGTGCAATGTGCCCGTAGTGTTGTTCCTGAGATATGCAAGGTAATTTGATTATGTGTTTGATGAATCACTTCACAGTGCTGGTGGGTTTGGAGATGCTTCTTATTCGTGTATATAGAAAATATCAGGAGACCAAAAGCCAAACAAGTGCATCGGGGATTCACTTTTTGTACATTGAAAATGTGTGGTGAAATCATACCCGGAAGAGTGTTAAGAGCTGCCCTTCAATCCAGCCTTCTGTCTCTATGAAGGAAGCAGGTACAAGTGGGACCAGCTATCTGCAACAGAGTGAAGGGGCAATAGGATTTCTCTTACACAACTTTAACAGTCTACGGGCTAAGCATCTAGTCTACACTCCATCTATAGCCACCATTTATGACCAATGAATTCAGGGAGAGAGAGGCTTCTCTTGGGATCAACTCATCTCATTATGAAGCAAGTAATTAAGAAGTTGGCAGGAAAGGCCATCTGTTCCCTGGGGTGGTCACCTGCCATCAGCAATGGAAGAAGCTGAGAAAGATTATCTGTCTGTTTTAGTCTCACCAATGGGAGGTTGGAGAGGAGTATTTCTGCAAGGGACAAGCGATGATGCTGCTGCTCAGTGAGACCTGGACAGACTGGAGAGTTGGGAACCTAGTGAGGTTCAACAAAGGCAAGACTAGAGTCCTATACCTAGGGAAGAAAAATCACATACATCAGTACAGGTTAGGGGATGATCTGCTGGAAATTAGCTCTGTGGAGAAGGACCTGGGTGTCTGGGTGGGTTTGCTATAAGCCAGTAATGCGCCCTTGTGGCCCAGAAGGCCAATGGTATTCTGGGGTACATTAAAAAAAGTGCAGCCAGTAGGTAGAAGGAGGTGAACCTCCCCCTCTACTCTGCCCCAGTGAGGCCACATCTGAAGTACTGTGTCCAGTTCTGGGCTTCTCAGTTTAAGAATGACAAGGAGCTTCTAGAAAGAGTCCAGAGGAGGGCCAAAATGTTGAGAGGCCTGGAACACCCTTCTTATGAAGAAATGCTGAGTGCTGAAGTGTGGGAGTCAAGCAAATGGGGCCAGGTTCTTTTTGGTGATGCCCAGTGACTGAACAAGGGGAAATAGGCACAAACTGCAACACAGGAAATTTCATATGAACTTCTTTACTGTGAGGGTGACATAGCATTGGAAAAGGCTGCCCAGAGAGATTGTGGTGTCTCCTTCTCTGGAGATATTCAGAACCCACTTGGATGCTTTCCTGTGCAGCCTACTGTAGGGAACCTTCTTCAGTGGGGATTTGGACTACATGAACTCTGGACGTCCCTTCCAACCCCTATGAACTTGTGATTCTGCGATTCTGTGAAGTCAGTCTGGTGTTTATTCCAGACATGCTTGTCACTGACCACCTTCTCACCATCTCTCTCCCAAGAAAGAGTTCCTCTGTTGTCAACAAGAACTGTGAAGTATTACAGCTCTTCTCAGGTTGGGATGGTGTGGGCAAACTGCTTACTGCTCATTATGTGGTTTTCCAAGGGATGCATAGGGAGATATTTCCTTTCTTGGAATTATATCACAACACCGCCAGGGTTGCATGAAGTTAAGCCAATAACATCATTAGCAGCCATGGGGTCATCGTGCCAGCTTTCCTGTCTGTGCTACCTCTCCTTCATCTGCACAGTTGGGGCTGGAGGGCTAAGGGGAGTCCAGTGTCTCTGAACTGGGCAGTGAGCTATGCTGGTATTCCTTTCTTGGTGCTGAGATGAATGATGCTTAGTCTTGTAGTTAATTTGAAGGGGCCACATCTGGAAGTGCTTTAAGCAGCCTTCGTCTCTGTGGCAATTTGCCTGAGTAAGCACCTCAAGATTTAGCCAGCAGAGAATATGCATTGCATAGCTCATTAAGAGCCTAATCACTCCCCTCTGGGTCGAATTCAAGTGGCTATTAAAACCAATGTATTTATTTGCAAGGAAGGATGCTAAAGAGGCTGCAAGAGATATATGAAATGTGTCTTGGAAAAATGTCATTGTGATAACTACACGAGAAGGAGACTGAGCCCCTTGCTTGCTGTAAGACATGGGGATTTCTGCACCAGGAAAATGGGAACGTGAAGGGTGTCAGCTGGTGGAATGATGAAAATATCTCACTGCCAAGTGACAAGAAGCCCGTGGCACATCAAATAGCAGAGAAGGACTATGCAGATAACAGCTGGCTGGCAGGGGAGCTGTTCCTCTGATTGGAGGCTGTCTCCAAGGAACATGGACTTACTCTTTGCTTACTGACCTTGAAAATGGAACTAATTTCAGAGGCAGCCCTCTCTTATTTGCAGAAGTTTAAGCACATTTGTTTCTATAATGAATCTGAATGCAAGTTGCTGTGACATCACAGGCAAAAAGGATCATTCCTCATTTATCATGGTGTCTTCCTGCTTCCACAGGGGCCAGCTGCTGTTTTGTTATAAATGACAGACAAAAATGTTTTTAATGTGTGGCTTCATCTTGCATAAAATATGATAAAAGGACAGAGCTGAGGCTATGAGGAACAGAGGTAGAAGCATGCTCTGGGCAAAGATCATTAAATGTCCAATGGCTGTGGATATTCTGGGAGCTGGGAGAAAAGTATACATTTTACATGAGGAAAAGATTCATTTATAGGAGAATAAGAGGCCACTCGTGCTTGGCACTCTGCCAGCACATGTAAACAGACGTGATGCAAACGCAAGTATCAAAGTCTCCTTATACAGCTGTCTTCAACCTCCCTTATCCTTTGGTAATGACTCTCAAGAAAGCAAACTCTTCCCAGAAGGAATCACTGCTTTCCAGAACAGTGGACTTTTCTGTTTTAAAGTCAACAAAGTCCTGCAGGAATTCTTGGAATACCTCCAAAGATGTGCAAGAAAGCCAATAATTTGTTGTCCATCATGGCATGCTTTCAGAACCCATGGAGGATATGAGAGCTGAGGGTGCTCTGTATGTCAGCAAGTCAGAGCTCCTCTGAAGATTTTCTCAACATCATAGAGCTGGGTCATTTTAATTTAGTGGCTTATTCTCTATACTCTCATTTTAGTGCCAGCTGTCACTGCAAGAAGACGGTAAGGTGATTGAAACCATCCAGGTTGGTTTATTAAGGTGAACTTCTCTCCTTCACTGATGAGGTCACCTTGCAAGGTACCAGAGGGTTGGAATAGGCGCATATTGCTGACTGGCTGCTGGCTCTGCAAATCTACATTCTCATTCCCCCCATGGTAATTTCCCTGGTTACAATATCAAGCAGGATTTGCAAATCCACCAGAGGTCCTGGTTCTGGACTAGCTGCAATGCAGAGGCTGAACCAGCTTTAGCTATTTTTGCTTTTCTGAATTCCTAGAGGAGCTGCCCCTCTACTCCCTGTGAGGAGCTGCAGCTACCATCAGGCCCCCATCATCTCCTTTGCTGGGTTGAGGAAACCAAGGGACCTCAGGGCTTCTCCATCAGGATCTCTTCACCACCACACCCTGGCAGGTCACCAGCAAGCAAGGCAGGGGAGAAGTGGGGACAGGATTGCACTGCTGTGGGGAAGGAGGTGTATAACTGTGCCTCTTTGGAGGGCCAGGTGTGTCCATGTCAAGCAAAACAAGAGGGAGCAAGGAGCAGATGCTCCTCTACAGACCCAGTTCCTGAAATTCATTTTATCCTGTGTGTTTCCATGATTATGGATAAGTGGACAGGGAGAATGAAAGAAAAGAAAGAAAAAAATTTGTTTTATTTGTTTCTGTCTCTGCTCATTTGTACACTGTCCTGCTGATGGCTGAGCTGCTCCGGGCCCTTGCTTCTGCTGGTGAGGAGTTCTGCTCCCCTGCCTCTCACTCCTCTTCCTCCCTTGCCTACCCCTCTGTGTGCACAAGCCCCTCTGCCTGAGTCCCAGTATCACCAAACCTCCCCCAGACTGAGTCAGCTTACCTATTTGACTAAAATCTTTTGTTGGTCAGAAATGAATTGGCACAGAGCTGGTTTGGACAGGCAAGGCAGAGTGAGATGGTGCAGGTGTGTGAGTGTACTGGAGCTTGCAGCCAGAGGACAGGAAAACACTGGAGGACATAGACTTCCCTTGTTTGGCGTTGGTGACCTGGTATGCTGTCATGTGTAACTCTCACCAGCAGATAGCTTGGCACAGGATTGTTTTCCATGATCTCAAGGGACACCTCCATTCCAAACACCACCCCTTCAGCCAGGAATAACGCTTCAGCTCCCACGTGCTTCTAGATTTCCACTTCAATGCTGGCCTCAAATTGAACTCTGACAAAGAGTATCTGGCCAGCACTGTGGTCAAATTTATGGTCATTCTTTTGCCAACATTTTTTACAGCATGCACGGCTGTTATGATGAACTCCTTGCAAAACAAGGACATGGCAACAGCAGGTTTCCCTTGCTATCCTAGAGGCAGACCCAGAGCTTGCAGGTGCTCTATGCCTGACTGATCCTTCTGCATAAAGGCAGTGCTGGCATTGGCTTAAACATGGATGTCACAGAAAGACTGGCAGTTACACAGGTTGGCAGGGAGCTTTGCGTTGCTTATGATGTCCACACAGCTGGTCTCCTGTGAGCATGGAGCAGGAGAGACATCCTGCTCCTTTTCTGTGGATGTGGGGCTCCAGGTGCTCATTTCAGTGTCCTGTTATGCCAGTGGACAGAGATTCTTGCCGTGTTCCCAGCCATCACTAGGACCAGACCATGCTGCCAGCAGGGCTTAAGGAGCAAATCTCTACTCTGGTCGTTGTGATTTTCCCATCCAGCATGTATACCATGTGCACATCCAACTTTCCTATCTGCAGCTGGCTCAGGACTTCTCCACACCATGCAGTCTGCCCTCAGAGCACTGTGATAGTCCACCTCATTTGTAATGCTTCTTCTTACCAGAGGATGGTGAGGCACTGGCACAGCTGCTCAGAGAAGTTGTGGGTGCACCACCACCGTGGAAGCACTCAAGGCCAGGTTGGATGGGGCCCTGGGCAATCTGAGCTGATGGGTGCAATCTTGCCCACAGCAGCAGGTTGGAACTGGATAGGCTTCAAGGTCCCTTCCAGCCTAAGCTATTCTATGATTCTGTGACTCTCCACCAGCTGAAAGTACATTTGCAGACTCACCATCTCTTAATTTGTTCTCCTTCCTCTCCTCTTTTTTCTCTCTAACTTTCTGAAATGGGAACATTGCTTTAAAAAACGGGCAATGCAGAACGAGGACAGGCAGCCCTGGGAAAGCGGAGTCAGGCAGAACAAAATAATCGCCTTAGGAGGTGCTTCCAAAGGGCTTTGAATGAATCTGGAGCGCGCGTGTTACTCTCCTCGCTCTGTTTTTGTCACGTCTCTGCAATAAAGTGGACATTTTCCCAGCTGCTCGGCAGGGCTGACAGCGTGTTGTCAGGATGGGGCTGTGCCCTAAATACAGACTCTGCAGGTTCAGAAAGTTCCCTTCCTCTAATTGGAGCCGGCTCGCCGAGGTGAAGAAAAGCTGCAAAATTGTTTTAAGCTACGAGCAATTATAACAACCCTTACAGTGCCAGTGACACTAAGAGGATTTGTACTGGATTATATCTAACGTTAACGTGATCTAATGCCGCCTGAATAACGCAGCCTGCAGCGGGACCAGCTCTCGGGAATGGGTGCCTTGTTCTTCAAAGTCACCTGGGGCTCAGGGAGAGAGGAGAGCAAAACTGTGCAGGGCAAATTTTGGTGCGATGTCGGGTCTGGTTTAAACATCGGAGATAGGAACTGTTAGAGCAAGTGTGTTTTAATGAGAGCCTAGCAGCCTCCTGCTATTTGACACTCACCCAGCTGGGCAGGGAGATGCTGCAGAGTTCTCATGGTGATGCCATGACACGTGTCATACTGGCCATGGTGCTAGGGCACACTGGGTGACCCAAACTGTGACACCCTGCTGCATCAGATTGTCTGAGGCTGCTTTTAAAAAGTGTTTTAAAATAATCCTTTTTTGTAGTGGAAGGGAGAATAATGGCACCGAGACGCTTCAGCTGGTGTAGGCAGAAGAAAAATGGGATTAATTAGGATATGCCCTCATACGCACAGATTTCAACAACAGTTTTGCTCTGACAGAGCAGGATGGAAAGGCTGTATGCACCAGTGATCATAGTGGTGTATGGGAAAGGAGGGGAGGGAGGGATGGTGCAGGAGCTCAGCTTGCAGGATGGGATCTTGGAGAGTATTTGCTCTGCTGCCAACCTAAGGTATGGCTTACAGGGAGCTGCTTAATCTTTCTGGAGATCAGTTCCTCAGC
This sequence comes from Excalfactoria chinensis, assembly GCF_039878825.1. Taxonomy (NCBI): domain Eukaryota; kingdom Metazoa; phylum Chordata; class Aves; order Galliformes; family Phasianidae; genus Excalfactoria; species Excalfactoria chinensis. The sequence continues at coordinate 117,356,732 of NC_092826.1, read as the reverse complement.
TAGCAGAATCAGAGCAGTGAGGGATAAAGAGAAATCTGTAAGGCTATGAGGCACTCAAGCCTTAAATTAAGCAAGGATGGAAAAGGTGGAAAGCAGGTAGAAAGGGAAGGATTTGGATCTGGGCAGGAGACATGTATGGCCTTGAAAGCTGTTCTTCAGGTCTTAGATTTTGGTGGTGAAGTCAGCAGAACCAAGAAAAGTTCTCTGGGGATATAAGCTTCAGGCACAGCTGAAGGTCACAGAATACAAACTGTGCTTGGGAACTACTCAAGACTTCCCTTGCAGCAGTGGCAGCACCTGATCAGATGGATGCGGGGATCTTTCTTAACCTAAATGTGGTGCTTGGGGAAGGGAACTAATGGGGTGAAACTGGTTTTATATCCAAAATGCAAAGCCCCACCCTGCTAGCCCAGTGAGCTCTGCAGTGCTGAGCTCTGCAGCAGAGGTAAGGAACGAGGCCAAGAGGTCTAAATTGCATTGCTGCATATGCTGCCTTTGAATTTGGCCCTGAAAGTAGGCTAGGTCAGCAGTGCTGGTGAATGGAAGAATTTCATATCAAGCCCTTAGGAAATTTTAGTAACTAATACATTATGTTTATTTTGCAGAGCTGTCAAAGAGCAATGCACCTCTGCAACACTGAACTGTAGTCCATCCCGCTGTAATCTACCCAGGGGGTAAGTTCAGACCCCAAAATACACTGAGTGGGGTACGCTGAATGTCAGACAGCTGACATTAAGACCTGTGGCTCACATTGTCTACTGCTTCCTAGTTCACTGCAGCCCACCTCTACAAGCACCTTGCATCATATTAATTCCACTTAATCACTGTCATGAACATTTAGGCATAGAATCATAGAATCGCAGAATCATTAAGGTTGGAAAAGACTACTAATGTTATACAGTCCAACCATTAACCCATCACCACCATGCTTCCTAAAGGGTGACGTGGTGTTGTATTGTCAAATTGTCAAAAAAAAAAAACCATGAGCCAAAATAAGCATCCAAAGGAATACAAACTTAGCTAAAAAGAAATGTATTTCAGAGAAGCAGAATCATCATAAATTAAATGGAAGATTAAAGTTTGGAGCCTTTGAGTTGTGTGTTGGGTGCTTCATACTTTCATTTGGTTCTTCGTTAGCCTTCTCACTGGGATTTTATCTCCTGCCATACATGGTACAGGAAAAGGGCCAGTATCACAGAATCACACAGAATCAGAGTCACCAAGGTTGGAAAAGACCTGCAAGATCATCCAGTCCAACCAGGATGGATAGAAGACAAAGAAGAGGTGAGAATCCTGAGTCTGAGAACCACGGGAGATGAGATCTGTTGGAGGATGTGCCACCAGCTCCTCAGTGCAGGGATAAATGTGACCCACTGTGAAGTCTCTCAGAACTAGTGCTAATATCCTGGGCTTGCAGAATTTATGCAGCAATTATCACCTACAAAAAAGGTGATAATATAGATTTTCATGATCAGAGGGCCAGCTGCTAAGCTGGTAGAAATGGGTGTACCTCTGTGTGCTCTACTAGAGCTGGTTTACGCCAGATGAAATTGCTTCCCAGAATTTTGACTCCATCATAGAATCAAAATAAAGAGAAGAAAGAGTTCAGCTCAACAATAAATTTGGATTTGGAGACGTCTGAATTTCCACTTGGAAAATGTAGAGTCAAGCAGTGTGCACAACCACACACCGATCATTTTGTAACAGTTGCAAAGCACGTATTTCTGGAAAGGAACTATTATAAAATTACGGTGATAGCAACTAGATTTTAGCCTGAGGATTTCCATCTTTGCAAGATATTTTTTTTCTTGCATCCTATAAAATAATCAAGTTGACACAATGGAGCTTTTTAAAATGGTGTCCCACAGAGGAGATCTACTGAAGTCTCAGGAAAAATATACCAGTTTGTGATTTTAAAGTGTCAAGATTTTGTGCGTTTGCGTGTAGATACGTACAGCTGTCAGGCCAAAGTGCTGCCTTCCTGTAATGGCCATAGAGCATCCATTTCCCCAGTAACACAGTGGCTGCTGGTTGAACTTCATAGCAAAGAATCTATGAAGGCGAGGCAATTTCCTTAACATGGCAGCTGTAAGAGATTATAGAGGGGAGATGGAAGAAAGGTTTTCCTTAGTGGCTAACGCTTACCTAAAGTTCAAATGAGGTGATATATAGTAAAATAAATTCAATCTATATTTTCCCTTCTTTCAATTTTAGCAGAGACTAAATGAAATGGACCCGTGTTGATTCTACTCTGCTCAATATATCTCCACTTTCTAATAACCAAGGTCGTTTTTACCTTCATGGAAAAAGGAGCCTAATATAAAATCCTCACCCAGACTGAACAAACACATATTTGCACCTTTTCAAAAGCTAGGTAGATGACTGATATATTATGTAATTCATTTCATGGCACACTGCTGAATGTTTTTTTATAGATAGTGCTTAACCTTGCCAATTTTGCTCTGAGATAATCACTCCTTTGAGGATAAAAATCTCACATTTACCATTACAAGAAAAAAGAACCCCCACCCACCAAAATCTGCAGTCTACAACAAATAACGGGGAAGTTACTTAGCCAGAAAGATAACGATTAGAGCGGTTTTCACTGCTGACTCTGTGATTAGCCAGTGTTTGTTATTATATTAATCAGAAATACAGTGATAACTCTTTGGACTACATTTTGATACAGCCAGTGAGCAATGACAAAATGCTTAGACATCTTATAATAATGTATTTCTGCCCTGACTAATGGAAGTGGCAAATAGATTCATAAAAAAAAAAATCCCCTATATTTAGCACTAGAGCTATTTTCAGCATGCAGAAGCTTTGCTGGTGGTTTTCTGCTGTTTGTGATCGGGATTATTAATAATGCTAGAGTCTCCTGGAAGGGATGCAAACCTAGAAGACACCTCTGAGACACCCAAGAGGAGGACATCAAGGGTGACAGGCCACAAGGTCAACAGCAAATGGGTCTGCAACCCCTTTGCTATGTGAGACCTGGTGCTCCCCTGGAGACTGCCTTTGAGAGCTGAACAGTGCAGAAGGTCAATGCAAAGTGAAATTTTACCTGGAGGGAGAAAAATGTATGTATAAGTCTAGATTCTTCCTATCGTGCTGCAGGCATGTGGTTGAGGTGGCTAAGTTTGGAGCGCTGTCAGCCCCTCGTTCCTGTTATAGCCACAGCAGGGATGCAAGCACCTCCTGATGACAACTCAGCCCACCTACGGTGTGAATCACCCTCAGGAGAGCCCAGGTTTCACCCAGCTGCTGAAAACCAAGCATCTGATGTGTGCTGTGGGATGAACCCTGGCCTTGACATGTGGGAATATAATATGTAGCATCAGGCTATGGAGAGGCTTGATGCATAAATTGCCCTTAGATGGCAGAAGCAATACTCAGAAATTAACATGGTGACCTTGCATTCGTACTCTTAGTCATTTAAAGGACATGAATATTTTGAAGATCTTGAAGATCCATCTCCGATCCAACCAGAGGTAGCAACAGACTAAAGGCAAATAACAGCCCTAAAAAGAGAAGCCTCAACTTGAGATGTCCCTTGAAAGCATACATGAGATCTCTAGTAAAATATCTTTGTCTGGAGAAGATTAATTATTATTATTATTGCATTATATATACATATCAATATATATATTGTTATCTCTCTTTTTTATTTTAGTCTGTTTGACACAGGTTTCATTGCACTTCCCTCTTTAAAGTATGCTTCATATTGCCACTACATAAATCAGACACATAAGCTATTTTTTGTAAGTTTATTAACCCAAACAGAAAAGACTCAAGTTCCCCTGGAACTACTCCCATAGAGTAAATAATTGGACCTTGATCTGATGAAGGCACTTAACAGCAGGCTTATTTTTAACTCCGTGAGTGCAGCCATTGAATTCAAAGGGATTGTTCAGATGTTTAAGTTGAGTGCACATTTAAGTGCATTGCTGATCAAGTGTCCTAATCCTTATGTTGTTACATTGATTTCGGTGGGGCTGACAGTGCAGAGTGATGTCAGGGGGATGAAAATTGCAGGACCAAAACCAGGGCTAGCTGAAATCCCTATCTCTTTCCATCACCCCATATTTCTCTATTGTCTGGCTCAAAAACAGCCTGTCACTAGGTTTTGTTTTGGTGGGTTTGAAGTTTGGCTGCTGGTTTTTTCTTTTAATTCTTCACATTTACCCATATCTACCTTCCTTGCTGCAGGGCAATACTCCCTTGGCTCCATGAGATGGAGAACTCTCCTTCGACCCCCCAGAACCATCTGAATAGCATGGCTAGAGAACGATCAGTAAACAAACTTCCAAATCCTGCAGTTCTTCCCTCTTGTGCCTAATCTTGAAAGAAGGCTAATTAAGACCAACAGCACACTACTCACTGCAAAAAGATTAGATATCAGCTTAATTTGATACTTTTACCAACAGCTGACATGCTCTTTCCTCTTCTTCCCCCTTCTCCCTTCCCACATTTCACTTTAAACAGAGCTGAAGCTGTGCACGGGACTTTTGCTCTTCCCCTCTTTTCCTTGTCTCACATGAGACAGAATTGGTGCTTTCAGGCTCAAGGACCTGATCTTGCCAAGAGGAGTCTGCTTTTCCTCAGAGCAGCCCCATATGCCTTTTTCTTCCCAGCAGATGTACTACCAGAAAAACAGATTGGTGAAATGAAGCCTGCTCCTTAAAGGTGAACTGAAATGCTTGCATACGGTGTATAAAACACAGAGTCTTCTGCTTTGAACTGCACACTTTGTAGGGTGCGCATTCGGTGCAGCTGCACCATGATCATCCTTGGAAGCACGACGAGCGAGTTGAAAAGAGATTTACGAACCCAATTTTTCAGAGCTGCGGTAGCTCAGAATTATTGAGTTTCTCCATTCAGGGAAGTGTGAGAGGCCAGCCTAAGTCTGATGCAATTTAAACCACTCCATAGATCATGCTGGACATCTTCTAATATGCACTATTACAGCCTTGCGGGACCTGATAAATGTTCACCAGGGAAGAGGACGAGGTGTACTCCATTACATATGCTATGACTCTGTCCTCTTCCACTGCACCATGTCCTCAGTTGATGTAAATCAGCGTAGCTGTGTTGCAGTTAATGGGTTTTATGCCAATTTTCACCATTTGAGGACCTGGACAATCACGTTTATTAAAGCAGCTCAGAAAACTCAGTCTTTTTTTTTTTTTTTTTAACAATGCCTGCAGGGTTTAATTCTCTGTTCTGCCTATATGACTGCAAGCAAGTCCTCCGCACATCAGGCTCCACTTTTTGCACCAGATCAGGTCTGACACAGACCTATCACCCAGTGTTGCTTGACAATCACCCTGGCTGCAGGCTGCTCTCTGTGCTCAGTCACAAACAACGGAACAGTCCTTGGCAAGCCAGCACTAAATCCTGAAAACTAGGCTAAAGAAGAGACTATAACACCTCTACACCACTAAGTCATGGGAATCCTCTGAGAACTGAAGGGGTCATCACAAGAGTGTGGAGGTGGCATTAGTCCCAAGGAGGCTTCATGATACATGTCAGAGAGAGACAAGGTTTCAAGGTTTTTCCTGTATTTCTTAACAGGTCTTTGAAGTAGCGAGAGTAAGGCAAAAAGCAGATGCTAAAACCAAACCCAGCTCCAGATAGGGTGCACGCTGTTGTTTATTCTGCAGCATTTTCTTCATGCTCCATCTGCTTCTAAGGTTTTAGAGTTTAATTGTGATGAGAACATTTTAAGAATTTTGGAATCCTCATTATAAACCCACTTTTCAGTCCTTGGTTTTCATGAGATGCGTTTGCCATGATCAGCTTCAAATACTTCTGGGCGAGACAGACTTTCTAACAGTTATATAAGTTTATTTTCAGTACACCCGTGACTGAACATCATTTTCATTTGTGTATTTACGACTGTGGCAGTTACAGATCTTGCAAAAAGAGATCCATTTTTTTAATGATGTTTACAGTCATTTCAGCAGTCACAGTTATATATAGCTACATACTTGAAAGTCCTAAATAAACAGGTAACAAATACATCATCTGAAGACTCAGCCCTCAACAAATTCCTGGCATGTTTAGTATATCTAAGATATATATATACATTTCAAGGGCAATACGTATTTGTATATAGATTTGTAAAACAAAATAATCAGTGTATATATGTATTGGATAAGTAAGTAACTAATGCAACACACAGTATTACACACCTGTCTCTACAAACATGTGCATACACACACATGTATCCACGCATGTCTGCATTTGGCCCCAAGATGCATGTCAGTAACACTTGGGAGATGAAAATAGCGTAACTGCCATGCTAGTGCAGACCATAGGATCTGCATATACTGTGAGCCCACTCAGAAAAAGGAACTTCAAGAATAGCAAAGACACCCGTGGGCTGCCCTGGGGTTGTGGGGCTGGGAAATGTCCTTTGATGTGTGTTGCCATTCAGTATGTTGCACAGGAGTGCTGAGAGGACGTAGTGAGGGGGCTGAGAGCCTGTACCTCTAGCTGATGTGCAAACAGTTTGGATGAACAGGCAGTCAAAATGATCACAGTTGGGTGGTATGGCACCTCTTCATCACCTGAAGGGAGGCACAATCTCCACTCAAGCCAAGAGAAGTCTGTTGTGGCTCTTGCTGAGGAAAGCTAGCCCTCATATCTCCTCCTGGCTGGCTTAACCTGCCTCATACCTACACCCAGCATACAGGAGCTACATGCATCTTGCTGACTTGTCCCTTCTGAGCTCCTTGTGCTGCCTCCTGCTCTGATGACTGCTAGCACAGCACAGCACAGCATGGTAAGCCTCGGATAAATGTATGCTGTTCATTGCAGTGCTTTCCGCCCCACTCCCTTCCCTCTTCCCCTGCCAGCAATTGCAGCCAGCACCTCCCTTCCTGAGTCTAAAGGAAAACTATTTTTACAGCCCTGCTTAGCTGGACCTACTACAAACATTCCCAGGGAGGCAAAGCTTTTCCTTGACTGGTCTCCAGTGATCCAAAGGGGTCATGCAGCTGTTACCCTTCAGTGCCAGGGGATTTGTGCAGGCAGCAGTGGAAGCCGTTCTTCTCACATCTCCTCATTTGCATGGCTTTAGGTGCTGACACTCACTCTCAAGCACAGTCTGTGGTATCTCCCCAGACACCCTCCTTCACTGTGTGCAATTCTGGGCACCACAGTATAAGAAGGAGACAAAACAATTAGAGAACAACCAAAGGCGGACTGTGAAGATGGTGATGGGACTGGAGTGCAAAAGATACAAGGAGCAGCTGCAGCCTCTTGGTTTGCTCAGCACAGAGCAGAGGAGCTGAGGGGAGGCCTGATGGTGGCTGCAGCTCTTCACAGGGAGTGGAAGGGCAGCTCTGAGCTCTGCTCTGTGTGACAACAACAGGGCCAGAGCGAATGGCATGGAGCTGTGTCCGGGGGTTGGGGGCAGCTGGGGGTCAAGGACAAGGGTCTGCACCAGAGGGTGGTGGGTATGGAATGGGCTACTCAGAGCAGTGGTTGTGGCCCCAAGTGCCACAGTTCAAGGAGTGTTTGGACAGTGCTGTCAGACACTGCGTTTGGGTTTTGGGCGGTCCTGTGTGAAGCCAGGTGTTGGACTCAGTGGTCCTTGTGTGTCTCTTCCAACTCAGGATGTTCCGTGATTTTTCTCCACAGGTTGGTTTCTCATACTGTTTGGAAACTGAGGAGTCAGACCCATAGTCTTTGCTCATATGCCCACATCTTTGGGGTGCATCACCACTGCATAAGTGACTCAGGTGAGAGTCAAGGAGCAGCCGCATCCTGGAATTTGAAGAACCTACTGTTCAGGTTATTTTTTCAGTGCTTCACAGCTCCACTGGTAGCTTGGATGGTGGCCAGGTCTGGTGGGAAAACAGTTGCCAATGCTGATGCTGAAGCAGAAGCAGAGATGTGCCAAAAAACCAGGCCCAGCTGAGAGGCACTGAATGGCATAAAAATATAACTCAAAGCTTGTAAGAGGGATTGCATATTCTAGATCCAATTCCTTTCACCTTATTCAAGTAAGAAGACCCATTAAAATGAAAAGAACTGGCTGTGCGTGCGCATGCATTTTCCTTTTTTGATCAACTACCTCTTTGCTGATATGCCTAGTAGACTGTTTGAAATCCCTATAAATGTTAGATGTCCATGATAAAAGACAGTGCCCTTATTTGGCCCATGGCCATTTTTCATGTTTATTTGCTTATTTATTTCAGCTAAGTGCAACACACCAGTTGATGTGCAACATCCGTGTGCCGCAATACAGCTCTAGGTTGCCTTGGCAACCAGTGGAAAGGGTTTTGAAGAGCCAGAAAGGCCCATGATAATGAAAACAAGCATTCAGGGGGCCTCTTCTCCAGGTGGGTGAGAAGAGGCTCCCCGCTGGGCTCCCTCGCCCAGCCCGCTTTCATATAGTCAGTCGCTTTAAACAAAAACTACAAAAAACAACAATAAAAGCCCATCACCCAACCCCTTCTGCTTTTTTCCATGCTAAATCACAACTACTGATTAAAAGTTCTGAGACAGTTCTTTGAAGCCTTTCATTAATAGGTTTCCTTTATGAATCCAAATTAGATGGTCAATGTGTTTTCCTTCAAAAAAGAAAGAAAGAAAGAACTATTATGGAAATGCTAGTTGCTGTTGTTGCTGCTGCTGGATTTTACATGTTTAATCTCCCACATGTGCATCTGTACCAGATGGCACTGCCTGTAAGATGTGAGATAATCTTTGCACACCATCTTCACCATGTTGATGCTGATGCCCAAGCCAATGCAGGCTGTAACTTTCATTTAGACATGGTTGAAACCATGAGTTCATCACAGCTCCTGTAGGACAGGGCTGACCCTACCTGTGCTCAGCACCTGCAGCTCCCTCTGTAAGCTGCAGATGAAGGTGGTTAGAGGGTGAGTTACTGACAGAGGGTACGTAGGTGCAAGGTTGTGATACAGAGTGCAAAGAGAGCTCTCTCCTCTTGTCAAAGTGGGTCTTTGAAAAGACATCTGGGCACCTTTGGTCATGTAGGTGAATTTCAGTTTCCATTATACTTTTCCACACTGTATGAGAGAAGGACTACTTCTACCTACACGGGCATGGGCAAGGAAGGGGAGGACAGCATTTGATCTCTTTAACAGCATTTCTTGTTCAGCGCTGTGCCAACGACACTAAGTGCAAACACACTGTTGGTAAATCACCTGACCATCACTAGGACTCGAAAAAACAGATAAATGTGTTTGAACATCATGTTGTTTTGGGGTTTTATTGCCTCCTTTTCAGGTCTCTAGGAGGACATTACTCTCCTTCATGGTATACATGGATGGTGAAGGTCAATATTCACTCTGAAACATCCTTACAAAAATGTAGATTTCTTCTTTGGCAGCTGGGGCACTTTCCTAGTCTTTACCTCATGGCTGGGGCAAGAGGACTGTCGTGTTGTTCTACTTCTCACAGTTCTTATTTCATTTCTCTTCCTTTCTCTAGCCAGTACTCACATCAGCTCATATTCCCACTTAGTGTTTAGCTAGAAACTCTGATCCCAGACAAACAAACTTTTCTTTACATCACTTTTTTCTGTCTGCTACCTCTGAGCATCTCTTTGCATCTCCTTTTTTTTCCCTGAGATTATACAATATATGCATAGTTGGGATCACAGCACAAAACCTGAATGTTAGGCAGAAAATTGCAGAAAATAGAGAACAGAAATAGCAGCTGGGAATGAAGCAGGCACCTTTAATGATGATATATAAGCAAGAAAAAGGATGTCCAGGAGAATACAAGGAGGCACCCCACAGGAAGCCATGGAGGTGGATAACCAAATTCCCTGCCTTGGGCAGCATAATTTCCACACAGCTTGCACTGACATGGCAGGCAGCTTCTCCTCCAGAAGTTCTCTTCCACCTCCTAAGAAGTAATGGAAGCAAGACAGACGGATGAAATGTCACAAGTTCTGAAGAAAAGAAATGGGGATAACTGTCCCTTTCAAAAAATCTAAAGCCAACCCAGATCACAGGAGACTGGGGACAAAATTGCAAGAGTCGAGGGCATAGCTTTCAGCATTAAGCAAAATATATGTATATCTTTTGTGTGACTCTTCACCATTCATAGGTGACTCACTGCCAAAAAACTGACTCATATTGAAAAAGCATTACAGAGAGACAAAGAAACTGTGTAATACACCACCAGGCTTTCAGACTGATAATACTCTCATGGAAGGAGTATTTTACTGTCCTGAACTGCAGTGAAGCTTATCATCAAGAGCAGTGATGTAGTGGTCAGTTTGTTAATCTAAGCAAAGGGGAGTGAAGCTGGAAATGTTTATAAGTTATTTGCCTCTGCTGAGGAAGGAGATAAGAATAACTATGACAACATTCCTAAAACGTGTTGAACGTTTCATTTAAAATGAAGCATGCCAAAAGAGAAGGCAGCGCCTTAGTGGGGATGGGAGATCTTGAGAAAACCCCACTCCTTGTAGACACCTCCTCAGGGAAAAAGAATACTGCAGCTGAAATGTCTGTGACTAATTCTAAGGTACCTTCAGTCTTTGGATGGCAAAGGTGCCGTAGGGATCCCTTCTGCAGGTAAGATTTTCAGAACTCTTACAAGAACACAAGAACCTCATTTTCCTTAGAAAGAGAACTTACACCTGAGATTGCGGGCAGCTGTGATTTCAGTGGCAGTAAGTTAAAGTCTATGATAAAATGTCTCCAAATTGGGACATTTCTGGAAATTTTTGTAATTCCCATCTGAGACGACTCTGAAATAGGCCAAGAAAATATCATCAAGCCACATGGGCTGCCCATGTCAGGAAGGTTGACTGAAGTGCTAGGAAGGGCATCTGCATGCATCATATGCTTCATCTTACAGGTACCACCATTAAATCTATACAAAATTCTTGTGTCCCCAGTGCAGTTGCAGGAACCGCAGCACCAGCAATAATATGAGGGCTAGCACAGCTCCAGCCAAACTCAGAGCCCTCTGCCAGGCTGGGAAATGAGGCCACCAGCTCCTGTTCTTTTTGTTGGTAGGGTGTGGAGCAGGGCTGACCCATCTACAGCTCTGCCAAATCAGTGGGAGCCCCTGAGTTGTTCCTGGCTTGGCTTACACTGCAGTGCTGCCCCACATGAATAACCCTGTGCTGTGCAAGCTTCCTCAGGGTCTTGGGTGAACAGCCAAGATCTGTGTTTACTTATTTGGGCATGGCAAAGACATCTAATTGCACCCACAGTGTATTTCAGCACAGAACTATTTAACATTTATGTTACAGAATCTAAAGCACGATTTGCTCCTTGTGGCTCCTAAAATCTGCAATATAGTTCTGCCAGTAAAAACATAGAGACTTGACTAAGCGAGGAAACAGCTAGCTCAGCAGAAATGGTGGCCTGTTGTTGTATTTGCAGTGAAGAAGCAGAAAAACATCTACTACCCACAGAAATGCTGCTCCATTTTGTTCTTGAAAGTGGCAATTTAGAACTAAAGGCAGCTGAATTACATGGGCAACGTGGGAAGAATTTGTTTCATGTGGGAGCCACTATACACAGATAACTTTGCTGTAAGAACTCTGTATTGATCACGGTAACCTGCCCTGGTCACCTTGCTTTAACCAGTTGTAAGGATAATCTGTTTGCCTAGTAGTGTATTCATTTTATATGCAGTGCTCTCTCTGCAAAAGTACGCATAAACTGTCTGGTGCTATAAAACAGCTGTTCTAGTGCTCTTACTTATTGCCACAGACTATGTTCTTAGATTGTACCAGTATATAAAACACAGAGGAAGGAGATAATGACTTCGATATGTCTCATTTGTACTCACCACCAAAATTATTTGAAAGGATTTTCTTCACTGTTTCTCTTATTATTGTTATTATTTTTTTTAAGAATCCTTCTTCCATGCTCTTGCAACCAGAAATTTTTATGGAAAGCACCACAGACTTAATGGTATACAGCTTTACTGGTGAGATGATCCTGGTATACAAGTGGCAAGGTATTTGATTTGTGTTACCTGTTACGTTTCTTCCAGCTACCTTACTGCTGATGCTATTGTATGTAGTGGGCAGGAGTCCTGTTTTAAACTAAAGCAAGGAAGTTTGCTGGGGACATGCTAGGTCAGATACATCCTTCTGCAGAGACACAAAAATTAGCAGTAAGACTCCTTTGAAGTGGATGGGAAACATCTTCTAATGTTGAGATGTTTGGGAAAGGTACAATACGTAGGTGTGTATATCTGCATGTAAGATCCAGTGCAGAACTGGAGTTGCTGAGGTATTTTTGCATTCTGGTTGATGACTCCAGTAATGCCCTCCACCTAGAGAGGGTCTTGAGGTAGCTTTATGCTTAATGGAAGCCTCATGGTACATATACTCCTTTTTTACATGGTACACATACTTGTTTTTTATAAGATTTCTTTATGCTTCCATATTGCTGGGGAAGAGTGCAGCCACTGTAATTACATGGTAAGTTTCTTATACAGCACAGGCAGTGGAATGATACAAGCACTATTTAGTTATACCTCACAGCACTGATTTGCATTTGGTAAATCAATGCAAACTATGAGTTATTTCTTATTCCCTTTGGCATAGTTTGTTCTCCCAACAGGAAGGAGCAAGCCTTGTGCTCAGTAAGTTTGGGGTGGAAGATGAGTTTGGTTATTGCAGAAGATGGATGGTAATGAGCGGATGGGATGTGATTTTGCTCTTTGCAGGTCTCACCTCATACTTGCAGCTGCCAGGCAATAGCTTGTACTCTTTTGATAGTGATATCTATATTATCCAGCACAAGGTTTTAAAAAAAAAAAAAAAATCAGGAATGAAGCCTTTCCCTAAACCAAAGCTTGGGCAGTAAATTAGATTAAATGAAATAAACAGAAAGTTCATTTCCTCTCAGTACTAAAAGAAAATCATGTTTAGGTTTGAGCACTGGGCTTTAAGAAAGATGTGGGGGAAAGAAAGGAAAGAAGACAGTCATAATAATCAAAGGTCTTGAAAACATGACTTGTGAGGAAAATCTGGAAAAAAAAACACTGTACTGCACTTCTGTGACAGAACAAGAAGAAATGGAGTTAAATTGCAGCAAGAACAACTTAGGCAAGACATTAGAAAGCACTTTGTAAGAGCAGACCTACAGAAAGTGCTGGAGCAGATTACCTGGGAATGTGATGGGGTCCTCGTCATGAAAGGTGCTGCTGAACAGTTTGGACAAATACACATCAGAAATGACACATAGTTAACCCAGCCTTGGAGAAGCCACTCTGACTACAAACAATGCTGGCTATTCAACTGGGAAAAAGCTGAGAGATGTTCTAAAGCAAAAGCTATGATTTTAGTAATTTAGCCGGGAGTGTTCCTGAGCTTCTTACATCCCAGCTGTCCTGGCCTTGGAAGCTCATAAGGTCCTGCATATGATTTCTTTGTCAGCAGAAAGCCAGTCTGGGTCTGTGGGATGCACTTTTTCCTACTGAAGGAGGGCATGGATGCTGGTGTTTTCCTGGTTGATATTTTCTTTAGAATGTAATGGTGTTTTTTTCTGTTTTGTTTTTTATTTTCTGCAAGCTAAATGCATGCAATAGCTTGTGCTAAGGTATGCAAGGATCGTTGTCCATGGAAAATATCTTCATTTAAACTAATAATGTGGAGCCTTGGTGTCAAATGACAATCATTTTTAATTACAGTTGGCCAATTCCCCCACTGCTGAAGCATGTCTAACCTGATCTGCACCATGGGAGTCAGCAAGAAGGTAAGAAAACTCATTGAGATGCTACTTGATGAATTAGTGGAGGGACTGCTCCTCTGAGAATAACTCTAAGTGGGCTGGGATGGGAAGGAGATCCCTTCTCCCTTGTTCTCCCTGTCCTTTTGTCCTTGAGGTACTGAGAGGAAGAGTGACTTGGGGAAAACCAAACCTTTGGATGGCAACCACTCCTGCACTCTTCCCTGACCCTTGCCTCTCTTGAAGTCTCCCTTCCGACATAAACTCTGGGGTCAGTGAGAGACACAAGAGCTAAGGTGGAATAGGAAAGGTATGAAAAACCCACAGCAATAAACTCTGCAAAGTTTATTTTGATTTCTTTCCCACAAAATGCTTCTCAAGCACACAGCAAACTTCGAGGGGGTGACATGCAAAGAGCAGCTGAACTTAGTTCTCATCCACGACAGATCCCAGGTAGGCCTGTTCCCTGTATAGACCGGTGCTCAAAATGTCGACAGATGAAAATGAAATAAATCACTCATTAATTCCTGGTCGCCATATTATAAGGAAGTTACTGCGGCACCAGAAATATTCAGAAAAGAACTGAGGAGGTTAATTTGAAAATTAAGGCACTAAGTGTGTGAGGCTAGAAAGAACTGGTTCATATGGAGTAGAATTATAAAAAAAATGAGAGAGAGAGAGAGAGAAATGAGATTTCTTAAAAGAATACTAATTAAAGTATGTAAAAATCCTAATGGCTAATTTCAGCCTTGGTTCGTACTTTCGTTCCGTCACAGATAAGCAAAATGGAAATAAAGTAAAAAGAAATTGAGGGCAATGTCAAGAAGCATTTCCTTACACAAGCAGTAATTGGAGAGTGAGGTGACCAGTGAGGCAATGTCACAAGACAAAAATATTAGAGTAATTAAAAGAGCACTTAGATGCAATACGGTGAGAAAGGACAAATGAACTTTGTCACCAGTGCCTTTCTGAGCCCTTCATTCAGCCCACCACAGTATGTGCTTGGCCTGCCACAAGCACGTTAGTGTGAACTGCTCCACGTCCTACCACAAAACTCAGGAGAGTAGAAATGGCTCTTATGGTCTGTGGCTTCCAAATGCCTCATAAATGCTAATATCTATGTGATGGAACTGAAATCAATCATGTTTCATTTGTACACAAACGGACTTCTGAAATGCAAACCCATGGCTGGAGGAGGACAACATCATAAGCCATCTTAGCAGTGGGAGCTCGGCCAGCCCCAGCCCTGCCACCAGGGAGTGGACAGGGAGCAGGAATGAAGTAACCTTTCCAGCCCCAGCCTATACCACTCATTATTGCTGAATCACCAGCAATGGGGAAGCCATCAACTTCAGGAGCAGACTAACAGCACGTTCGTGATCCTCCTGACTCATGCTTTCAGCTCTTCCCCCAAGCAGAGGGCCTTGCCCTGCCTGGGTGCTCTGGGGGAAGCAGGAAGATGTCCCTCCTGCCCCCATGCACATGTACACACTGCTGTGAGCAGTGATGCACAAAAGGCTTTTGGAAAACATAAGCTAGCTCCCAGCTGTTTTCTCTCCTCAGTTACCCTGCATACTGCTTCAGGCCAGATCCTGCCACTTTTGCTCCTGCCGAAGCCACTACAACGTGTTGTGCTTGTACCGTGCACAGCTGCTTACTTGTGAGTTCTTCCAGTCGCAAGGCTTCAATGGCAGCAGCATGGAAACCAAGGGAACATTTATCACGGGTGAAAGATGGCAAGGATTTTCTAAATCAGAGAATTTCTTACAGTAGAACTTTTGTTACTGGAGCAGATCCATAATAATATCACCACTGTTTCAGTATTTTTATAACAGCGCTGCTAGGAAGAGCAGCTCTTCTAATACAAATGCTGTCATTTAGAATTGCTGCTATGGTAGAAATCTTAAATTAACCACTGTCCTTTATACAAAATACAGCACCACCTGCTTGAACAGAGAGCTGATAAAACACTGTATTTTTTTTTCTATGTGTCACTTTAAATTACCCAGCTCTAGAAAAGAAATGGAAGTACACAAAAGTCAGGGCTTGTTTCTGAAATGGCTTCACCCATATCTTCCTCTTCCAAACACAATGTGCTGGGTGAGGGGCAGAGATAGGCTGAACAGAGTATTCAGACAGAATTATTTCAAAATGACCAATTTTCATGTCAAAACTTCATGCAGAACCATAGTTAGGGTGTCCTTTCAATTCAGATCCAAAATATGCCCCCACCTGCATAGAATGTCTGAATCACAGCCCTGGGAAAGGGATTTCCAGCACAGTGAAATTCTTCTATTAAAGCAGCAGACAAAAGTTCATCTGCAATATGGCTTATATCAGTTTCTCTGGTGACTGCCAATACAGCTGGCCAATATAGATCAATCAGCCTGGTTTGGTTTTCTTCATTTTGCTTTTTCTTTCTCCTGTGAGGTAGAGAGGTGCTGCTGTTTCATCGTTAGGCAAGGAATTAGGGAATAAATGTATCATCAGCTTCCTGGGAATTCCTGCTCCCAGGATCACAGAATCACAGGGGTTGGAAGGAACCTCCAGAGATCATCGAGTCCAACCCCCCAGCCAAAGCAGGCTCCCTACACCAGGTCGCACAGGTAGGCGTCCAGGCGGGTCTTGAATATCTCCAGAGAAGGAGACTCCACAACCCACCTGGGCAGCCTGTTCCAGTGCTCCGTCACCCTCACCATAAAGTTCTTGCTCACATTCATGCATAACTATGCTCCAGTTTCTGGCTGAAGTCTTGCAGAAGTCTTTGTACAGGTTCTATTGTGCTTTCACACTCAGATCATCCTCTGCACTCCAGGTCTTCAGCATTCGGGCTATACAAACTTCATTACCAAATATTTTTCCAGACCATCTTAAAACCATTGCTGAGGTCTCCTTGCCACCTACAGATTATTGCAACAAAGGAAATAAACTCATGACACATTCGCAAGCTCTACACTATTATGCACTATTTTCTTTCCTGCACGCCAGATAATTAGCAAACCATACAGATGACAGTCATTTCTTCCAAGGGGCAGTGAGCACTCAGACTCCTGTGATGGGGCACATAGAAGTTGACTTAGAGAGAGAGAATTCTGGGGGAGGTGCTGACAATACACATATTAATTCCCAATTATGTTCCTTCACAGAGCCTCCTGGCACTTTCCAAATATTGTTTAGAGCACATACTTCTTCTATGAGACAACTATTGTGACTACAGATGTGAGAAAACAAGGACAGAGAGGTTTAAGTAAGTTGCCCAAAGCCCCGTGGGAAGTCTCTGTCACAGATTACCATAGAAATAAGTCCCGTGCGGTGAACATCTGCTCACGATGCACTGAATTTCAAGAGAATGCTGGAGATTTATTTCTATTTGACAAAACTTTATTACCTTTGCTACATTGTATCTACTGCTTGGAGAAAGCAAGGGTTTAGTGGTAACTAATGGCTTCATAATTACAGTGAAATATAGGAGAAGTTGACATCAAGAGGTGACAACATGGATTTGGAATTGCAAATCAAGCCCAAATAAAAACATTCAAAATCATAAACGCTCCTTCAATAGAGTCACTGCAGTTTCCGGGAGGCACAAAGCATGTGCATGTAACTCTACAGGGTTTGGTTGTAATTCTCTCTGAGTGTTCTTTCTAACACCCCAACTACCGGAAGAGTGAGAACAATGTCAGCTTTCAAGACCTGCTAAAACTCCAATATGCGGAGCTAAGAGTATGTCCATTTGGCAGTTTTCAGGGACGTGCTCCCCATCATATTAGGCACTGCACAAATTCATCTAACTGGCAATCACAAATAGCTGACAGTGCACATGGCAGTAATGGTAGGTAACAGCAATATAGGTACTGAACTGGAATTAATAAAATACATGAGTTCCCTCTTTAAAAGCCACTTTCTCAAAGTTTTGTTGCTTCCTTCCAGGAATTTTAGCAGAATGTTGGGCAACAGTTAAACTGAACAAGTACACAAGACCCCAGCCCAAAGCACAGGATTAGATGGGTCCCAAACAAGCCACTTCACCAGTCTGAATCATGTCCCATCCCATCCTCATTGCCACACCATCCTATTTTCAGTTGCAGTTCTCTCCCTTCATCTGGCAGATGAACCCTTTGTAAAAGGGCAGCTGTACAGCTTTGGGAGAAAAATGGGGAACTCCCATTTACTCGTTCCATTGTTCACCAGTATAGAAAGAGACTGACAGAAGTCAACAACTTCATGAATTTAATATCATCTAACAGTTTGAAAATTATTTCCTGGTAATATGTTGGTTTGTAGGGAAAAAACATTATGCTCTAACAAATCCCAGCTGCTGTAATCCTGAAGGTCATGGTGCTTTTTGACAAGAAATCAAGCTGAGATTTTTAAAGCTAAATCATGTCACTTGAAACTTGTCTCCATGCTGGCACATGATATCGAGCAGGTATTGACAAAATGATGCTAACAGCCCTGGTATGGTCTCTTTGGGACCTGGGTGGAGATGGCTGCCATTTTCCTTAAGTTGTACATAAAAGGTTAGAGAGTAGTTTATTTTTGATCACCAATACCTTGAGATGGATTTGCGCTGATCGTATTTTTGGCATTTCTGGATGAAATTGGCTCTGTTAAAATTATTTAGCTATCAATATCAGGTTTGTATTAGCAAGAAGCACTTGTCAGTCTGTTCACACACTGTTGGTCCATGCTCCCCTGAGTAATACACTTCAGTGAGTGGCTGCACTGAATCAGCTGGACTGGCGTTCTCAGCAAGAATGAAGAGTTTAAGCAAGACTAGGCTTTGTAAATAAATTAAATCCTGATTGCCAAAGGGCTGAGACAATTCTCCACAACGCTGCATGTTTTCTGTAAATTTTGGTTTTCTCACTGAAGTTACGTCGTTAGCTATTAGAGTTAAAAATTTTACTTCCATAGAGTATGATTTAAACAAGTTTCTCATGAAAAATGATTAATTGTTAATTGTTCTTTCTCCTTTTTTTTTTTATTTTTGGTCATATCTCATGGAATTAGCTGTCATTTTAGGAGATAAAAAGCTCCTTTTTCTCAGGGAAGCCTAGATTCCAGAGCCTATTGAAAAACTGATTGTAAACTGGATAATCGACAATTGTGAAAAAGCAGGACCTCTTTTGTATGAAAGATAATCAACTGGCAATATCACTTGCATACCCCCGACAAAACCAGTTGTCTGCTTTACAGGTGTCTGGCAGATGGAAGGTCAGTCTCAGCTGATTCAAGCCATGGAGGTATGCCTTTCATTTTTTCAGTGGTACTTTCTCATAAACAGAACTTCATCTGACTAAAACAGCTCTCTATTTTTGCATGGCGGCTATGTTTTCCCCTTAGCAAATTCCTCACATGCCCAGAAGGAATCTTGTTTCCAACATCTGGGAGCGCTTTAGAAGCTTTCATTATTTATATGCCAAGATAATATCTCTTGCACATGAATGTTCTACTGTTCCCATTGATTAGATGTTTGCTGATTAGTGCCAACTGCAGTAGCGGCTGTAGCATGGATGCTGTTCTCAAGGCCCTCGATTTGCATCACAAACTGTGGGACTCCAAGTGCTCATCCGACATGAATTCATTAAATTTTGACTGCTACAAACTTGGGAAGACTGTAAAGTGAGGAATTTTTAGAAGAAGTATAGCTACAGTTTAAAATTAAGTTTAAAAACACAGCAAAGGGGAATGGTAGAAAACATTGATTTAAATGAAGAATCACACTGCAGAATGAGAAAGGACAATCTCTTCAGTATTTGATAGTGAGAAGATGTCTTTCACATCCCAGAGGCATCTGTGAGTGATGGGATCCATGGTGAGGACCACATGTACCCATCAGTACTGTGTTCAGTTTTGGGCCGCTCACTACAAAAAGGATGTTCAGGTCTTGGACTAAGTCCAGAGACAAGCAACAAAGCTGTGAGGGGTCTGGAGCACAAGTCTTATGGGGAGCAACTGAGGGAGCTGGGATTGTTCAGTCTGGAGAAGAGGAGGCTCAGGGGAGACCTTACCGCTCTCTACAGCTACTTGAAAGGAGGCTGTGGTGAGGTGGGGGTTGGCCTCTTCTCCCAGGTAACAGTGATGGGATGGGAGGGAATGGCCTCAAGTTGTGCCAGGGGAGGTTCAGGTTGGATATTAGGAAATACTTCTTCTCAGAAAGTGTGGTTGGGCACAGGAACAGACTGCCCGCAGAGTTGGTGGAGTCACCGTCCCTGGAGATGTTCAAGACCCGTGTGGATGTGGCACTGAAGTTTAGTGGGCAGTTCTGGTGGCAACTGGATAGATGAAATAAATGATTACAGAGGACTTTTCCAACCTTAATGATTCTGTGATTCTGTGATCTCCTTGATAAAGCTGGGGAGCAGGGCTTAGCAGTACTTTCATTTTCTGATACTGTCCCAAACAAAAACACTGGGTTGTTAAAGAGAGGAATAAATAAATAAATAAATAAAATAAAAATAAAAATAAAAAGGATAAACCAAAGTCTCATTGGTTTCTTTCTTTCTTTCTTTCTTTCTTTCTTTCTTTCTTTCTTTCTTTCTTTCTTTCTTTCTTTCTTTCTTTCTTTCTTTCTTTCTTTCTTTCTTTCTTTCTTTCTTTCTTTCTTTCTTTCTTTCTTTCTTTCTTTCTTTCTTTCTTTCTTTCTTTCTTTCTTTCTTTCGTCTTCTCCTCTCCTTGCAGGGGTATCATCACCAGTTGGGCTCCCACGTAGGGCCCAGCATCCCTCCACCAACATCTCCTCAGGCTTCCCCAGCCTCTTCCCTGCCCCAAAATGCTCATCTCAGCAAAGACACTGGGAAAATGGGGAGTGGAAAATACTGGTAGGGCCAAAAGCTCTTGCCCAGAGAACAGCTTTGAAACCATACCAGGAAGCTGTGCAAGAAAAATGAATGCACACATGGCTTCCCACACGTTTCCTCAGTGCTTTGGTTAGGAAATGGTTCTCAAGCCCCTCACAGCATAAAATGATATGTAATTATCTTAAGAAAGCAAATTTAAATATCTCTTAATGCTAAGGCTTTTCTGAGCATTCAGGAATTAGCAGGTCTTTGATGAGCGCTACCAAATTCCTGAATGGACCTATTTGGATCCAGCCACAGAGCACCAGCAGGGCTGGAACCAGGAACATGCCACTGCCTAACCTGCAAAGTCCGTGCCTGTGGCAGGACTGCATTGACATGCTCATTGGAATAGACCTGACTGTTCACAGCCCAGCTGCAGTAACTCACCAGAGCAGACAGCACTGCAAAATTGTTGCCTGTGTGCCCAGAATGGCTGGATGAATCTGCTTGTTTGAACCCCCCAGCAATAAATGTCTATTAATTTTCCTCCTGCGAACAGCAGTGATATATGGCTCTTTCTGTATTTGCAGAGTTGCTGGCCAGATGTACTCAGATTAGTTTCCCATTTGTTTTCTTCTAAGTGACTTATGATGCTTGACTTAATTTTTTGTGCGTCTTGCATCTTTAGAAGCAGTATTGACAATTCATAAATATTTCCAAGGCTGATGCCTCAGCACAGCTACCACATGTTTCCCACTGAAGCTATTTATAGAAGTACTCAAAGTTGTTGTGTGCTTGTTTTTACTATTGCTGACAAGGACCTGAACCCAAAGCACTCCAGTATACTTCACTCTCACAGTGTAATTGTCACAAGGATCGAACCACAACTGGATTTGTTTGATTTTCAAGTTTCCAGGCATTTAGAGAGTATTGTGCTCTGTTTGTCACAGATAGATGCCCATCAGTGGAAAAACAGGCATCAGCTCCTCAGCTGGCATGAACTGGAGTAATTCTGTAATGATCAATTGGAGTCTGCAGTACTTTACAGCAGTGGTGGATCTCTCTCACTTCCAGAGCACCCATTGATTTTACCATAACTCTCAGTTTCCTGGTGTTCAGCCATTTAAATGTAAGTGCATTTGACATTCTGGGAGGTTACAAGACATTGGTGTGTCACTCTTGATGCTGTGTTAATGATCCTTTGGGGCAATGAATAATAAACCTGGGGGTAGCTTGGAAATTAAACTCCTGATTTTGTTCTCATAGTCTACTGGATTAGCAATTAAATTTCAGATCATTTAAATACCTAAAGCGTCTAAGTGTGAAGAGGGTTCTGACTTAAAACATTAATAAACAGCATTAAAGAAGACAATCCTTGTCAGCAAGGGGGAAATTGCAATGGTTTTGGTGTTGGAGCAAGGTTAAGGAGTTCCAAATCTTGGGGGTTTAAATTTCAGCACCCTCTCATTTCCCCAGAATGTATATCCTAACCTGAACTATATTGCTGATCTCCCACTCTCCATGAGATGCTCTTCCCACTGATATCCTCACTTTCTCCACTTTTCCTGCTGCAAAGCTGTTGGTAGGTAATGCATTTCTAGGGGTCATTACCATTCTTGGACAACTCCTTGCATTTCAGCATCACCAACTGCATACTGTCATCTGTATATGTGGTATAAAATTATCACTTGAAATCCTTGTAATGAAATGATGAAGGTTCCATATAAGAGAAATTCTCAGCAGTGCCTATAAAAAACCATTTAGGCAGATTTACAGCTCTCTAGCCAGATTCATATGAAATAGGAGCTGGTGTTGTTTTGTGGGCACTAAATGCACCCTGGTTTGCAGCACACCAGGGCTGTCCGTGGCTCCCCTCCATGCCCTGCAAAGGAACCCCAGCAGTGCTAGGGAAGTCTCTTACTGCTACACAGGGTGCAAATGGAGTGTTGCTTCACAGCAGTGAGAGTGGGGAGAGTGCTGGACCGTGAGTGCTTGAAATCAAATGTTGCCTGTTTGGTGTCGGTATGCCAAACTTTGCCCACAATTGATAAGCACAGAGGGTTGGCTTCAAAACCAGCTTCTTTAAATGGGACTGCTGATAACATCTAAAGAGCTTAGAGATGAAAGCTGGTAGGGCCATGAGAGATGTTGTTACAAAAGGGAGGTTTTGGCATGTATCTAAAAAAGAGCACACCCCCGATTATTTGTTCTTTCCCTCATTTTATACTCACCAAGCTGCAGCTCTGAACTTGTGCGTAAGAACTAATGTATTACTGTTTGAGTTATTTCAGAGCTTCCTCTTTAACATTACTAATTGACCCTCTGATGGATGCCTACTCCCCTTACTTTATCACAGTAATGTTGTTCTAGCTAATTCCCTGCTGAAGCAGCAGAGCTACCCATTAAGCAAGCGCTGTGAGCAGATAAGGAACAGCAGTGTGATTTATGCATTGCATCAGGAAACGGGGACAAATATTGGCATCAAGGTGACTTATATGCCTGTAAAGCCCAGAGCAAAGAGGTCCACAGCAGGGAGCACCAGACATCAGTTCAGCACTCTGCTGTAAGCAGGAAACTAAACAGTTTTTACCTGCTCTAAGCAATGCTCTGTTCAGTGCAGAGGATGCAAGAAAGAAGGAAAAAGAAGAAGGCAGCCAGAAACAACGTGCATCTGCAGCTCAGAATGGTAGATACAGAACAAGGAGACAGGAGGCCTACACATGAGTCTTGGGGCTCACATGAGGTGTCTTGGGAATTGCAGGCTGGCAGGCAGAACAGACAGAGGAGGTGATGCTGTAACTGAGGCGGGTGCAGTCACATCAATGGGTCATTACAGGAAGCACAGCCTGGTTCCAGGTAGAGCAACAAGGTCACCAAGACACAGAGAGACAGCCAGAACAACAAGGTGTACATTAGCTAAGCTCTCTGCCTCAGCACTTCCTCATCTCATTGAGAACAGGGTATTTGGCTCAGTGCTGAGAAGAGTTTTGTCCCACCCTGTGTGCAGAAACACTAACCTAGCCAACTGCAAGCTGTTGTAGCACTCACAGAGGGATAGGGAGATGTTTAAAACAGAAATCAAACCAGGCAATAAAAAAACATGACTGCGTTTACTTATTTATTTATTTTTGTCTGTCAGATGGTGAGTGATGATTCGTGTTTTTTATTTAGGCACTGACAACTTTCTTTCCTCCACCTTTCATAGCCATCCTGATGATCTGTTCCTTAGAATTACAGCTCTGTTATAGGTGATATTCCACCCAAATCCTTATGGGAACATAAAATAAGAATTGCTTTCCAGGGCCAGACTTGAGGTGTGTCTGTCCCAGCATCGTGTCTCTAACACCTAAAAACAATGCAATAAACAAATGGGCATCTGTAAGAGAGCTTTGCCTGCTAACAAGATCCAGCTTATTAGTGTGAGCTGTCCTCAAGTTACAGCCCACATCCACATCATTGTGTTTAATGGCCCCCTATGGCCCTTTCTTCCACAATTTTTTTAATTGCCTGCTGAGATCATTTTGGTTTTGGTCTCCTCAGCATCCAATTCCAAACAATAAAAGCATGTTTTGTGAAGGACCACATCCTGCTTAATTTCCAAGAACAAATGGGATCGGGCACATTCAGGATAGGAGAGATAGAACACTAACAGACCTCCTAGATTTACAATGCTGCATAGTACTAGACAGAAACCCAATTGACAGGTCCCTACTGTTGCCTATATACCCACCTTCCTGTGCTTGTCTTTATATGGTACTGCAGGATGTAGAAATTCATACGGTAGGAAGCAGACTCACATTGTTCCAGGAGAAGTTCAGGTCATATCTCGGGAAGAAATCCTTCATAAAAAGGGTGGCAAGGCACTGGAATGGGCTGCCCTTGGAAGTGCTGGAGTCTCCAACCCTGGAGGTATGTATATAAGAGGTGTGCACATGTGATGCTTAGGAACATGATTTAGTGGTGGAACTGGCAGTGTTAGGTGATGGTTGGACTTGGTGATCTTAAAGATCTCTCCCAATTGAAATGATTATTTGAGTCTATACACAGCTTTAAGCAGAGGTAAGCAATCAGCACTCAAGTTGCTTTCTCTCATAAGACCATCTCATAAGTGAAAATGAAAGACAGAAGTCAGACAAAGTGCGTCTTCATGTCCTCCATGCCAAAGGGTAGCTCACTCTAAAGTTATGCCAATTCATTTAAAGCAGAATTTAGTAAGTCTGATGTTCTCTCATGAGATTTTCAAACTGCAGAACTGAGCTATGTCCCGCTAGCGTTGGAAGTACTTTATTTCTGTGTTTTTGAGATACTCATAAGAGATCTATTTGGAGGCTGGAGATCAACAAGCATTTGGACAGTACTCTCAGATGTAGAGTCTGAATTTTGGGTAGTGCTGTGTGGAGCAATGAGTTGGATTTGATGATCATTGTGGGTCCATTCCAACTCGGGATATTCTGTGATTCTGTGATGTTTTAAGCACAGACTACCTGACAGCTAAGCAGTGACCCTGAGCTGCTTCTACATAACGTGTGGTGCTCCATTTTCTGTAGGATCCATTTTCTGAGCAGCTTGAGTTGATGTTCACAGCAGTTGGGAAGATGTGAGCCAAAGGAACACACCAATAGATTCTTGAAGGAGGGCTGAGGAGAATGGAGTCAGGGACAGAGCAGGACTTTTCCATGCATTGCAGGAAGGGAAAGGTCTCAAGTGCAGACATGAGGACATGGCATTAATGAAGCTGAGCCTTTGACTGGGGGAAAAGCAGAAAGAAGGATCACAGCTGGAAAGGCTTCACAGTGGGGAGCAAATCTTCCAGACAGTGGATACTAAACTCTGAAGCAGGCTGTGACTTCTAAATGCTGGCTCTACCATGAGAGACCAAACCCCCTCCAGCACTGTCCTGCTGCCACAGATGCTCCATAGCTTGGAGTCACCTCAGTGCACAGTGTCTGAGGGTGGAAACCAAGAAAGGTAAAACAGATAAATGCTAACACTTCTGAGAGGCTGAAATGTTGCCTTAACCTCCCTGAGTGTCAGCATTCTTACCTGAAAGAGGAGCAGCCC
Organism: Excalfactoria chinensis; assembly: GCF_039878825.1. NCBI lineage: Eukaryota > Metazoa > Chordata > Aves > Galliformes > Phasianidae > Excalfactoria > Excalfactoria chinensis. The sequence goes on along the minus strand of NC_092826.1, from coordinate 117,331,195 downwards.
AACTCAGCAGCTCACAATAGTGTGAAATGCAGTCAATTAATGCTTCGTGAGCTATTGAAAGCGCCAGATAAATGCTAAATATTATTATTGAATTACAGCATGATTGAAACAAATTGATTTGTTAGGAAAGTTTCAATGAATCATATTCATAACAAATTCCATTTAATTTACAACAGTGACTCATTAACTGGCTCTTCTGCTGATTTATTTATACATCCTGCTGAAAAGATAACTGATTTTAAAAATTAGATCTTAAGATAACTGAGCTTCAGAACTGTGGGATCAAGAATTTTGTAAGAAGTAGAGTAGTATGAAGCCATATTTAGATATCCCATTTTCCATCAAATTTAATCCTGATGAAGGTTGTGCAAAGCACCTGCAATAAAATGTGCCCTTTTCTGAGTTCTCCGAGCTTCCCTGGAAATACAGTGCTTCTCCTAAAGACCAGTGCTTCATTAAATTTGATCCAAAATTAAATGTAACATTTTCTGATTCTCTGCAGGCTTCACTATGCAAGGTAATTAGAAGCTATGAAGTACCAAGTACCAGAAACCCATATTGCTCCTAGACTGAAACCACAAATGAATGTGTGAGCTCTTCCTGAGGGGGAAGAGTTCAAACTGCAAGATAGAATAGTTGAGGATGATATCTTTGGACTTACCATGCCTCAGTTTCCCTCTTTGCAACAGAGAGCTGGAACTACAGCCCTTATGGTATTAAAGAAAACATAGTTGGGATGTTTGGTTGAAATACACAACAACAAGGGATGGGAGCGATATTGTCATTTCCAGAGGGTAGCAGTGTATCTCTCTGGTGTTCTCATTCTGATTGCTCTGTTACGCCAATAATATTTCAGACCGTCCCAACTGTCTCTGTTCAATAGCTGAGATGTGAGTAGCTGCAGCTTCTTCTCATTTCCTTGCTGACCTAAGACTGGAGTTTATGGCCTTAATGTAACCCTGTTGATTTCCAGCCGAGGACCTGACTGCATCTCCCTTTCCTCTTCAGTTTCCTTCCTGAGAAGTTGAAATCTCAAGCCAGCCTCACACTTAATAGTTCTGCTTCAGAAGTAGAACACAGACCTCTCAAGGCTGACCGTGTTCTCTTTTCTTCTCACTGCAGAGCCAATCCTCCAAAAGACCTTCACCTGAAGATGTAGACATCCTCTGCCATGCCTGGGTTTGGGGATTCTAGCTGTGGACCACAGGCCAGGCCAAGAACATCGAGAAGACATGTTCATATTTCCAGATCAGTATCAGACATAGCTCTGCAGATATGAATCAGAAACCACCCTTGTCAGGGTTTCCAGAGAAAGGAGAAAGAAACACCAGGAAGGTGGTGGCATCTGTGTCCTTGCAGATAATCAAGGACAAAATCCAACCAGACAAGGCCCCAAGCAACCTGCTCAGCACTTCACTTAGTGAATAACCAGAGCTTCTAGGCAGAATCTCAAGTCCTGCAAGCTGTTCTGCAGCTCCCTAGCAAGCAGTATCTCCCCACCTCACCCTTAGGGCATTTTTTCTTCAGATCTAATCCCATTTCAGTATCAGAGACCTGAATTTGGCCTTACATTTGATGATCTCAGTAGGGTTCATTAGGTCAGCAAAATGATTTTTGGGGAGCTTCCTTAGTCACAAAACCCCTAGTCCAGCATCACCATGAGTGATGATGGCTTGTATCAAACACTCGTTATTAACAGCAGTGCATTAATGACCGAATCCAATGCAAAATGCTGCCAAGGGACAAGCACTTAACTACTGCAGGAAATTGCAGAGACAAGGCTTCTTTTGGCAACAAGGCTACAAGGCAACAAAATTAAGTGTGTAGGATTTTGCTGTTGTTGTTGTTTGCTGCTGCAGTAAGGGAAGGGAGCAGAAAAGGTCGGAGAGAGGAGAGAGGACTGTACACGAGGTGGCTGGATTGCAGGAGAGAGGGAGGAGGGACAGTAGGGACAAGAAAGACTCTTACATGATTGATCTGGGTTCAAGGAAGAAGCACATAACTTCTTTGCAGAGAATTTACCTGTTCCCAATCGAAAGCAATAGAGTCAAATACAAAAAGACTAAGTGAGCTGGGGTAGAAAATTTATACAGAGGGCTTCAAAGAGACAATTAAAGAAAATGGAAATTTCCTGTAAAGCCAGATGTAAGAGGATGACAAATGCACTGGTCATCATGAACAATGGCACGGTGGTTATAGGCAGAGAGCATCTCCTGAACAAAAGCTGTCTTCTCCCCCTCCCCAGACTGCAGAGCCCCTGTGGTACCTGAGCCCACTCACAAGGGATGGGGAGCAGGTCATGTCCCACTGGGGTGGAACAGGGTTACTTGGGACTGTGCCATGCATGCTGATACAGGCTGGGATTCAAGATTAATACCATAGATCCTGTCATGCATGTCAGAATCTAATAGCTTTGCTGCGATTGCTTTCACTTAACACTGTGGCACAGTCTGGAAGAGGCATGTTGACCACCATTAACATATAGGCTTCTAAAATTAAAAAAAGGCAAGTACTGGCAATTCTTGACAATTTTATAGTTTTTTTGTGTTGTTTTTTTTTCCAAACCTGAAAAGAAAGACAGTGATATTTCTGAAATACCAGGAATAAGGTGGTTGAAGTGTTGTATAAAGGCCACCTATAAAACTTCCTTGTTATTTTCTGATCATCATTTTTGATCTTTTTCGATCAAATGGAGCATCACTTATGAACGGATGAAAAGAGAACCTTCATCTGGTTATTAACTCCTTGATGAAAGACCTGTAAAAAAGTGCATTGTTCATTTACACAGCTTCGGAAAATACTGAAAACGAACTAAATTCTTTATGAGGTACATGGCTTCTTGCAGGTTATAATTGGGCATACATATCGGAAAAGCAGACTGGCTACAGTTGCAGAGATGGAAACAGGGTCATGCAGTTGTCATTAAAATAAATTAGTTATTAAGCTCCTCATTTCCTTCTTTGCTACACCTGTAAATTTTCCCTCTAAATGACACTGATCTGAGAGGTAGGAGAGGCAGCTGGAGCTAAAATAGGGCTAGCTTAAAACTATCCATCCTAGTAGCTACCAAATCTTTGTTGTTGTTGTTGTCGTTAGGACATTTTATGCAAAGAAAGGGTCTTTTTTGACCAGAAAATATTATATATTTATTTATTTGAGGACAGAAAAGAAAACAGGCACCCTGAAGGAGTGACTGGGAAATTCTGTTCCAGCACCACCTAGGAGCTCTGTTAAACATGACTCGTGGCCTCTTTCCCTCTCAGATTGTGCTTCCTATGGTACATTGTAGTCAGGTGATGTTTGGTGCTTACTCCTGGATTTCTATTACTTAAGTCACACTTTGGGCATACTACCTGCACAGAGAGAACAAGCACACAGGCCTGCACACCTCATCCAGTGCCACTGTTGTTCCTCAGAAACTCTCTTTCCAGAGGTACTGCCAACAGGAGGCTACTGGTGCAGGTCTCAAGGTTAGAGCTGGGCAGCAATTTCTCTTTATTCTAGGAAAATAAAACAGAAGAACTCAAGGCCGAATACGTTTGTTCAATTGTGTCACATGTCAGAGTGTTTCAGTTCCTCCATCTCTGAGCAAATGAGAAACTTCAGTTTTGTCCTCTGTATTGGCAAACCAGTTACATATTCACTTATTTGTTTATTTCGGTTTCAAGCTCATGCTGAAGCTATAAAGGCTACATAAATCAAAATAAATGTGGCCTGCTTCTGCCGCCATTAAACTGTTTTATCTTTAGTTGAGCTAAATGTCTGATGCAAGTTTTAATCCAAATCGGTTTTGGTTTGTTTGTTTGTTTGTTTGTTTTTTTCCCTTTTTTTCTCACATGAGTAAACAAAACTCAACTGAAAATTAATTTCAGGTATGTCAGAAACAAAGTCTTTTTTCCAGTCTCTTTGCTGAACCAGTGTACTACATAACCACCACAACAAAAAAGCCGACTCGCAATTACAAGCAACAGGCCCAATAGGGAGGGGATAACTGGCCTACATTTAAGGCAGTTATGACTCTCATTTAGGTGATATCTTGGATTTCTACCACTCAGCACCTATTAACTTCAGGGCATTAAATCCCCAATTGTGCTGGAAACGAGGGTGCTGTGTAGCTGCATTGTAGCTGTGCTCTCACACCTCAGCATTTGAATTGCTTTAGCTGTGTGTAGGTTGGAAAGGTAGGTCGGTCATTTTCCAAATGGTTGTACACACTTTCTTGTTTTGAATAATAATAAAAAAAAATGTCATTAGGATAACGATCTTGGCTCTACTGTCCAGAATTTGCTCCTATTGCACTTTCCATTTGCTTCTGGGTGACAGCTCCTGCAGTGATGCCAGAATGGCAAACATCTGTATTCTGACTGAATTGCTTCTGGCCTGGCCATGCATCAGCCATGCTAAACAGGAGAGCACAGAGTTAAAAATAAGATCCTTGAGAAACAAAAACCTTATGAATGCTTAAATGCTTTTGTAATAAAAGGAAATTGCTGCAGGAAGTGATTCCTTATATCCCAGGCTCTGCCAATTGTTTCCAATCAGTGCAGCTTGGGGTAGCTATTATCTCACTAAGCTGTATTAATGTGTTTGTTGTTGCTGCCTTTCTTTTAAAATTAATCTATAGGCTAACTTGCAGTTCTGCTGCTTAACTTGTGGTTTGCTCATCATTAAAAACTGTTTTGCACGGTTCCTTTCACTGCTCTAATCCCTCACAGTAGCACATAAACCTCTTGCTTCTCATTCCCTGCTCAACAGTTGGCAATTAGCAGGATGCGATATTCCAAAATGCTTCTCCTGCCCTAACCTCTCTTCTCTCCCCTCAGCCCAAGCCGGTCTATGAATCTGTGAATCTATGAATATGGGCCTGAGCCCTTCTATGTAGAGCCACGTCTGCACGGACCTGTGTGCTGAGAGCCACTGCTGGGAGCAGCTGGTAGCATGACCAACAGCATCATGGGGCACAGGACAGAGCAGAGCCCTGCAGTGGGCAGCCTGGGGACCACCTGAAATAAAGGTTAGATTTGGATGGCCAGGTTTTGATAATCAGCTTTATATTTGGCTTGTTCCAGTGAAGTTTGTCTGTTCTTCATGCTTTTGTTCTCTAGGGAATTCTTTGGCAGTGAATTCCATAGATTAAATCATGCACTGTGTGAAAATGCACCTTCTCTGTTTTTTTTTTAAAGACTGTACTGATATGAGCACTGGCACAGCTTGCAAAACAGTGTTTTACTGACCGAGTCAACTTCTATATGAGTTGCACCAGAAAAATACTTCCACTGTGCCAACAAGGGTTGTACTTGGGTGGCATGTTAGGAAAAGGCTTTTCACTAGAAGCCAGTGGGCACAGAACAGGCTGACCAGGGCAGTGAGCATGACCCCAAGTGCAGGAGTTCAAAGAACATTTGGACAGTGCTCTCAGACACTGGGTTTGGATTTTGGATGGACTGTGTGGTGCCAGGTGTTGGGTTTAATGACCCCTATGGATTCCTTCCATCTCGAGATATTCTGTGACTCTTTGATTCTATATTCTTACAAGCACAGCTGCACACAGTGACATACAGATGTATATGTGACCGGACACCAAGAAGTCTTTGCATAGTCACACAGGACACGAGGGATAAGGAATAAAGTGAGACTCGGTGGGGAATTGTATCATTTATGGATATCCTCAAAAATGAGGATGGGTCATGCTTCTGGACTGTTTTTTCCTGTGAAACTTCTTGTCAACTGTTGATTTGCAAGCTCTGCTGTTATGTTATATTCTGCAGTCTCACAAAAACCTCAATCCAAGCAGACAAATGCATTATAATAACTTCTTAGCTGGTGAAGTCCTCAAGGCAGTAGCTGGTGATGAGATAAAAATGAGAGAATCTCTTCCTAAAAGTTTGTAAAAATAATAATTCAATTCAGTGCACCAGGCAAATAAAAGTGTGACAAACCTCTCCTGCTAGAAGCTGGTGCTGATGGATGGGCAGCCTCCAGCCCTCAGTCAGTGACAGGCTGGCACTATTTCCAACTCTTCCAGCAGCTTCAAGCATCAGCTCTTTTTTAATAAGCTCTACAACCAAAAATTGATTCCTGCTTTCAGGTAGAAAACATGAATATAGAAAACATGAACACAGAAAACATGAATTTCTATCTCTTGGTGAGTGAAGTCAAAGGGAGTATTCACATGAATAGCTGTAGACTATTGGTTGTAGGTTGTAGGCTGTCCCTCTGGTTCACAGCTAGACATGGTTCGCAGGGCAGCCCCAGCGCACAATAGTGAGTGTGCAATGGCCTTCATGGAGAGCCATGGAAAGAACAGGGTGCACATGTAATTACAGCACACCGCAATAATATCCGCAGCCTTGTAAAGAAGGAGATAAGAGACAGTGCATCAAAAATGGGATGTGGACCACAAAGATGACGTTCTGTCATTGAATGCCAAAGGTTGATTTGCATGCATCATTCTAAATAATTAAACGGCAAAATAGTTTTGCCATCTGCCAACGTCCATCTGGTGGAGGGAACACAAAGCCCTGAGTGAGAAGCCAGCACTGAGCAAGATCCACTCGGTAATATGGGAGATCCCAGCAAGCAGCTCATGGATACCTTGTGGTGCTGTCATCTCTTCTCCTCAGAAACAGCTGGCAGCCTCAATAGTCCCTGTTTACACAAGGTTACAAGCAGTTCTCCCTGTACAGGCAGGAAGGAGCTTTGTAGCAAGTCCATATAGTGGATGTTGGAATAAATGTTTTGTCATCACAAACACTGTAATAGCATTTATAAATGCAGGGACATGCTTAGCTTCAATAACCTTGTCCAGCTCTGGCTATGCTTGCCCCTATTCTGTAAAAAAAAGAAACAGCAGTCAGAGGGAGGTCTAGGAGGTGATGGTAATGTTCTGAGACGTGGAAAGGTCTCTGTGAGGGAAGATTCAGAAGGCTCAGACTGTATTTTACACAAGAGAAAAATAAGAGGTGACGGGAAAGAGGTAGTAAAACAATGAAAAGTGCAGAGAAGGCAACCTAGCCATTCCCAGTTACCCTTTCAAATACCCTTTCAAACAAGAGTGAGCAGCAAGCTAGTGAAATTAAAAATGCATTTTATACACATCAAAGGAAGTGCTGGGGCTGGTTCACGGCTAGTTGTGGCTGTGGCACAAAGCAGACTCATTGAACTAGAAAATTGCAGTACGGTATTTTTTTTCTTGCTGTTTCTTTTTCTTTTGGAACCCATTGTTTTCAGTAATTTTATAGAGTTCAAAGACATTTCTACAAGTATTTAAAGTATGCAGAGTTATATAAGCATAGGTACCGACCTACAGGAGATATCTCCTTTCCAGCTGTACTCCATACCAGTGTAAAGAATGTCTGCTATGGGGAAGAACCGGATTCCATCCTGGACGAGGGGCACTACTATTGTAGTGACACTCTGTACAAGCAGTATAGCACCCCTACATCTACAAGGGTTAACTGTCAGAGAACCTCAGCCTCCTTTGGCAGTACTCCCCCAGAGCCTTACTTCTGCAGAGCACTGAGCAATGCTAGCTGTGTTAGAAGTCAATGGGAACTGAGGGCATCTGCCTTTTTGCAAAAACAGACTCACCTCTTTCAAAAGCCAAAATAACACAGTGCTATTACTGGCTGTGATAAGGAAGAAGCTTATTCCAGCAAAGAACACATCTTTCAGCATGCTCTACCCCCACGATTATTTGCGCTGCAAGAACACCGCAGCACGCCTGTCACTGTCTAGATGGGCACAAAGAGAAAGATATCTCTGCACCAGATAGCATCACTTCTTATTGAAAACTGCCAACTGAATGCATTTTCCCACATCACCATGACATTGCTTCCATCCAGTTTTGTATTCCCCTCTACAAACCCACCATCATGACACTGGGAGGTACTAGCAGCTGCTAACGGATGAAAAGGGGGGATTTGGCAAGAAAGCCTTTGAAATTATCTGTTGAGAGTGTGGATGGCTTTCCTGCTACCAATACCCAGAGAATATATTTAATTTTGTTAACTGTCTCGATTGCAACTGCACTTTTTCCTCACATCAAGTCCCTGGTAGGCTGCTTTGCACCAGCCATGAAATATTTCTTCTCCAGAGTATAAATTTTTGTCAAAAGAGAAAGACATAGGCATTCTTTTCACAAACGAACAAGGAGCCTTTCCATTGGCAAGCAAATCTTGGGGATTTTGGGTGGGAGAAACCACATGCTGCTCTGTTTCTAGACACTTTGCAGGCAGGGGGATTGGAAGGAAAGACGTAATGGAGCAATGCTGGAGCTCCCTGTTAGGCTTCAGATAGCACAGTACCTGCAGCACTCTGCCCTGATATTACACAGACATATTTACATAGTCAAATTCTAACTCTTTGGCAGGGGTGTGGATTTTTGCCCAGCGCCTGAATGAGCAGAACTGGAGGAGAAAGATGACTATTATTTCCTGTCAAAGTTTTGATGTTTTGTTGTTGTTGTTGCTCAGCCGTGTATTTTGTCAGTGAGAAAAGCTAGCCTTGCTCTGGCGTCCCATCTCTGTTTCTGGAGTCCCAGGACTTCCAAGAGCAGAGGCAATTTATTGGCAGAAAATAAAGTGAGGAACATTACTTCTGCTTCAGAAACAGTTGTGTAATTTCCTTCAAAAGCATAACTTCGTATTTTCAGAAAAGAGCAGTAAAACTTGCTGTTATTTCAGGCAATTGCCGTTGTTCATTGAGATTGAGATGGAGGGCAAATGGTAGCCCTCCCAGCCCAAGGAGTGTCTCCTCCAGATCGCTGGTGTCTTGGTCTCCCCTTGCCAGAGCTGGGGATGGGCAGGCTCTTTCCTCCCACAGATCGAGTATCACTGCTGGCACAGTGGGAGAAGCAGTGTGCATCCCTGGAACGAACTGAAGTGATCCTGCTGTGATATATTTTAAACTGTTGTAACAGTATTTGGCACTTTCCATTTAAAAGGCAAGTGCTGAAATAAATTGAGGCGACTTCTTATTTAGATAGCAGGAACCTGCAGGATAAGGAAGGAAAAAAAAGCAAAACAAAGCTAAACAACCCAAACCAGCCAGAATTCAAATCTGTGCTTAAAATCTCCCCTATCCATTTAAGTTACTGTACCAGCTCAGCTCAATATCTAAAACAAAGAAAATGAATTATGGAACAGTACGAGGAGAGCTTGTTAATTTTCCCACTGATGCACTGTGAAATGAAAGCTTTATTCTAAGAATATCATATCCTCAGGGCTCTGTCTAGGGAGACGCTGACAAATACAAATGTCCTCACAGTTTTTCTTTTATTCTTGCTTTATGGTGTATCCCAGACGGATTTCCAAAATTATATATAATGATATATAATCTGTAGTTGTGGTTTGGTGGAGTTCAAGGCTGTGATTTTCCAGGACACAACCATGCCCTGTTTGAAAATGGAAGATCAAGGGCACGTAATGAAAGGCAGATCAAATTCTGGAAGAATTTGTTTATTTCTTAATCAATATTAATATGTGTGACTTTAATTTCAGCATCTATTCTCCTGTTACGTACCAAGGGAACATTAACAACAACAGCAGCTTTACATTTTTATAGAGTCTTTCATCAAGAAAGATTCAAAAATGCTTTACAAACCTCGGACAAAATTCCTCTTTGATCAACACTGAGAATCTCTTAATCCATGGTGCAAATCTCCATTGCACTTTCTGTGCCTTTTTCCGCACATAGGACTTCCATTGATTTCTGCAGGAATCGCGTGTGCGAAACAAGCGCAGAATGTGTAATAGCAATCTGCACTGCAGATAAAAAGGAGAAAAAAAATATACTGTACATGTATGGCTTCACTGCCCACTACAGAAATGCACCGCTGCTAGAGCAGACACTGGTTGTCTTATGTTACATATGCTTGTCTAAGTATGAACACACTCTGTGGTGTTGCAGGATCTCAAAGAAGGAAAACTATGCTCATGTGCTCTTGCACAAACGTTTATGTCTTTCTCACAGGGAACCCTCGTTGCCAGATGCTTTCAATCTCTTCCTAGAAGCAGAGGGTCACATCTCACTGACAGTCCCTAGAAGTGCTGTGGGTGCAAGCAACTTCCCAAAGCCCCTTCCACTCCTCCTGGACCCTGCCCATTGCAGACTATAGAAGGTTCCCAACATTTCCAAAGCTTCTCTAGTGTGTGTGTGCAAACCTTGCTGAGCTGGATGCTGGCTTGGAAGTCTTGCAAAATCTCATGGGAGAGTCCTGAGCATATACTAGCTCTGGATATGACCTCCAAATTTTGATTTTCCTGTCTGCAGCCAAATCAGGTGGTGTAAGAGAGGGTTCAGGAAACTGAGTTTCCCAAACTGATTCCAGATTTGAGTTGAGCAAAAACCTGAGCTATCTCTGTCAGATGTGACTCTTTCATCCTTACAGCTAATTTTAAGTTTCTGCTGAGAGTTTACAAATGCTCAGGAACACTTTTTTTCTTAATAATCAGAAAACGGTGAGCAGCATCCCACTGAGATGAGTGGAAAACCCAAAGTTATCATTAATTCTGTAGACACCTCTATACGGTAATCAAGATTTCAATCCTTGTGATGAACCATATATCTCTGGCCCTGTCATGTCCTATTTTACTAGGACGTTCTGTTTCTCATGAGAAGAACCATTCTTTTTAATGAGAAAATCATTCAAAATTAAATGTCCCCCAGGGATGCTATTTGAAGAAGTAAAATGCTTCACTTGCAAAGACAGGTGTAATAATACGACAAGGATCTTTTAACAACTTCATTTGAAAAGAGAGAGAAGAACATTGGCTGTATCAATGTGAACATATCGGTCCATCTCAAAAGATAGTGTGTAATCTATGGAGTTGCGTTGATTTATCTCATTGGATGAGCTGCTCCAGTGAATTTATCCATGTTTTTAAAAGCTCTTCCCTTCCAGATGGTGTAGATTGCTCTTTAAGTCATCGTTTTCCTTACATTTCTTCCCATTGGTACACCTGCGTCTGAGTCTGTAGCCATGTTTTTAACATGTTTACTAAAAAGGCTGCCAGTTAGCATTCACACCATTAGCAACAAAAGTTCATGTTCTATTTGTGTTGTTAACTGCATATGTTAGAAACATGACTGTGCAATGCAAATGATGTCCTATCCAAAATAGCTTTCCTTTGAATTGCCAACCTAAAAGAGTGCTAATCACACACACGAACTTTAAAGGGGGATGGAAGTCAGTAGGAACTCAACTGGAACTCCTTGGGTGCCTCTGAGATCCCCAGGCCCAGTAAGGCTCACATCAAGGCCCACAGGTGGAGCCCACCTTCAATTACAGAACACAAGGCTGCAGTGCAAGGCCTTGCTCTCACTCTGCTCCTTGCCTGCAGTCCTCACACCAACTCCAGAAGCTGTACTTGCAATTCTTCTACCTGCTTGTCATGTAGAAGGAAGAGTTTGAATGTAGGCAGTGGAAATCTTAAGTAAAACCATGCAAATAATTAAACTTAGTGATAATTTGTCACTTTTTATCTTCAAAGTGCTTTACATGTTTATTAATTAGTTGTGTGCAGCAAAACCCCATAAAGTGGAAGCCACTCAATCTCTGTCTTTTGAGAAGTGACTTCCTTTGCTGTCCCCTGCACACTATTTTTAGTACCCGCAAGAATCTGCCTGACATTTCCTTACTTTCTCTTCACATAGCACACACCTTTTCTGGGATGAAAGCCATGCTGGCTTGGGAAGGGAGAAGGGGGAGGGAAGGTTTTAAAATTAAATAGTCTTTTAAAACATCAATTAGTTTGGATTTTCCAGGAAGAACTGAGGCATATGAAGATCAGAGGCAGGCACCTTCATACCCAGCGCCAGCCTCCAAACCTTCAAACCTCCTGTCCCCTTTGAACATGAAAAGCTCTGTTCTTGGCTCACCAAGAAGTGGATCTGCTGGCTGATGGTCAGTGTGAGCATGCATCCCACTGTGAACAAAGTCACAGAGAATTTCAGCACGTGCCCGGCTGTCAAGCTTCCTCACCCAGTAATGGATCTACAAATCCAGCCATTGGGAGGAGATTGTCTTCATGGCACTGTCACAGAACTCTGCTTCTTCCTGGGTTCAGAAACATACCTGCCTTTCTGGAGTCTTGCATCCATGAGGAGACAGACTCAACATTTTTTGCAAACTGCCCTTTTTTGGGTTCTCAAATGAACTGATTTTGTTTATCTCTTCTACAGCTGCTCTCCTTGCTCAGCCCTGCACTGGTTCAACTCCTGCTCCAAGAGATGTGCTGGGGCTCTCTCTACAGAAACAGCCCCATTCTCCCATTGCTTCCCTTTGCTTTGATAACTGCTGTTGCAGACATGTCCAGGTTACTCAGTGCTGTGTATATTCCAGCCCGTGTGGTTGGGCTCCTGATGACCTGCTTCAAGTATTACACTATTGCAGTGATAGTGCATTAATGTTATCAGGCAGCTAATCAGACAAGCAGGAGGTTGGAAATAGGTGATCTTAAAGGTCCCTTCCAACCCAAACCATTCTGTAATTCTATGATTCTATGAAGAAGCCCAGGAGACATCTGTATTCCCATTCTTTATGGCGTTCATAAAGGAACTTTCCTTCTCAGTGTACCCGGTCCCCACATGACAGGATGTTGTGGGAATAAATAGGGGAGGGCTGGGAAAGGGAGGTGAACAGCCAAGTGCATCCAGAAAGGTGCTGGGGAAGCCTTGCAGACACTGACAGACTTCCCAGCCACTACACTACATTGGATTTTACCCCTTCCCATCAACAATAGCTTGACATCACTTCCTGGAACAGAATGAATGTATTAAACTGAGTATTTCCTTTAATAACATGCAGTTACTCAGCTACTTATTTTTGGCTGGCAATGCTAACTTGAGCTCTTGGTTTGACTCTGTTTCCTGACGAGCCCCAGTGTATTGTCTGTCTCTTAGTGCAATCTTAAAATAGTCAGTCCCAGCCTCTGGGAAAGCAGGCACTGATGAATTTACACACTTATCTCGAAAAAGTTTAGGTCTTCTGAACTGGCGAAGAAAATGTTTGCCATGGAAGTTGTGTGATACTTTTTAATCATAGAAAAAGTTACTTCAACAGAAGTGATATTTTGTCCTTTGGATAATAGTTTTATTTCTGCAGAATTATCCCAGACTCCAAAAGAAAGCATCGCATCTCCCCAGATGCTCTATAATAAAGTCCTTTGCTGCATGCCTGTAATGGTTTTGCATGTAACATTTTGGGTTTTCTACAGCTGCATGAAGTGCCCAGCATAAACAGCTCCAGCATCGACACTGGGAACACAGATACTGTGCAGAGACCTGGGAAATTCCTTCATAGCAGTATATTTGTATGGATAAAAATATGTGATTTTGTGATGGTAAAATGGTTTGAAAATTTCAGCAGATTATATGTGCTACTGCAAACGCTGTATTCTGCTAAAAACAATTTCATTTTTCCATTTATTTTTATTTATCATTATTTAAAAAAAAAAAAATGCCACTTCTAATATTTACCTCCATTGAGTTTTTAATTTAAAAACTTCTGGATGCTGAAGTCACCCAAAAATACTTAATCTGAGGCTGAAGAAAATGTTACAGCCAGCCTAAAGTAGTTGCCAAATATGTTGGAAATGATTCAGTGCAGCTCAACTGTAAATGAATTTCTCTCACAACATCTCACCATAGCCAGAAATATATATATATATATATATATATACATATATATATATATGTAACAAAAGTTCAGGTATTCACACAGCTCTGTTATTGATTCTTGGCATTGTTCTTCATCTGATGGCTTCATACAGCAAAGCAAAGCAAGCTGGAGAAGACAATGGGGACTCAAGCTTATTGCAACTCCAGTAGGGCTATGTGGGCTTACATCACATATTTGTTTGCCTCACCAGGCCTTAATTTACAGCCAAGGGGCAGTTATTTCTTAATAAACCAATTGCTTGTGATCACTTGTCCATACTTTTTCCTTTTCACAACTCCATGTAAAGGATGTCAGCGTAAATGAGAAGAATGCCCCATTAAGTTCATAATACACAAGACCTTCCAACTTCACCTCATCATTAAAATCGCTACAGGTCTCCAGAGTCTCCTTTGAACTCACCTTACTTTGCTAGATAAAGGCCAGCAGGTGAAGAGTCACAACAGCAACAAATACAAATGAAGGAGATTTGAGAGAGGTTCTATTTCAGAAAATGACTATTGTTCATGTAACGCCGTGTTGAGCATGGCATTTGATAGGCGACCAGGAGGGCAAGCATCAAATACAAGGGATATTTTTAAAGAATCTCAAGTGGAACTTTTGTTTGTTTTTGACTGCTGGTTCGTGTTGACAAGGAAGCAGCTGTGAAGAACTTCCAGCCGTGAGCCGTGAAGCTAACACTAGTAGTTGCAAAACACCCATGGAGACAAAGGCTTCAAACTTCTGGTTCATAACAGCAACACTCTCTTCTGAAGGACTCCTTTGTGGTCCATGAATGGAAGTGATCTTTAATCTGAAGACCCCCTCCTACCCAGATTTTTTCGCTGGCCTGAGCTGGTTTGTCCTTAGGACTTTGCCAGCTTCCCCCAGAACATTTGTCTCACCATTTATTTTGCAACTGAGAGATGTACAGTGACACTGGGAAAATTCTACTTTGGCAAAATTCAGAATTAAGCTTTAAGTAACACACTTTCCAGTAGGAAATCATTGAATTATAGAATAACTTGGGTCAGAAGGGACCTCAAGGATCATGAAGCTCCAACTACATGCAGGACCACCAACGTCCATATCTAACACTAGACCAGACTGCCCAGGGTCCCATCCAACCTGGCTTTAAACACCTCCGGGGTCAGGGCATCCACAGCCTCTCTGGGAAGCTGTTCCAGTACCTTACCACTCTCATAGTAAAGACCTTCCCCCTGACATTCAACCTAAATCTTCCCTCCTTCGACTTAAAACCATTTCCCCTTGTCCTGCCATTATCCACCCTTGTAAAGAGTTGACTCCCCTCCTGTTTGTAGGCTCCCTTTAGGTGCTGTAAGGCTGCAATGAGGTCAGCCTGCAGCCTTCTCGTCCCCAGGCTGAAACAAAGCAGTAAAATGTAGACCCCACTAATAACACACCCCTGTACACATTGTACCATATATCTACATACTTTAGAGCACAGCAGTCATTGGACATTTGGATAGAGGGATAATTTTTATTTTTTATGAGATATCTTGGCTTTATTCAGTGGTTCACCACTACAAATTTTCTTGCCAGGCTGATTTCTAAGCTCTGCTTTGTCTTTCTTAGGAAAAGTATCACAATACTTTAATAATATCATGCTATCGATCACAGATACTGTGCAGCTTGACCCTGTACAGACACCTTTGCCTCATATGCAGGAGTGAACTGGTACTACATATCAGCTTTGCTCTGTCTCTCCTACTTTCCACTGCAGTTTGTGTCCCAGTGGAGGTGAGGCTCCTGGGAAAAGAAGACAGCCTGTGGCTGGGACCACAAATGAAAGGGCAGGAGAAGTGGGAGTGCCAGGGGCATTTCTGTTAGAGAATTTCTTGTCTTTTCAGTATTACCCCCTCTTGAGTAAGCACCCATCTAGAGTGTTTTTCTCAACAACCGTGTATGTTTGATTTGCATGGTGCTTAGGGGGTGAGCGTGCAGTCCACACTGCTGGGACAGCCTTGCAAGAAGAGTAATGCAAAATGCAACCCCTCCTGTGGAACTGCAGGGAGGAAGTTGCTGGGGACACCCAGTTGAGTGTTTGGGAAGGCCATAGGGTAAGCACTTCTGCTTTGAGGAGAACTGCAAAAAAATGCTTTTAATGACAGTCTTTGAGGACCCTTCCAGATCAAAGCATTCTAGGATTTTATAATAACTGCACCGTGGTTGCACCTGGGTTGGACTCTCAGTGTCTCAGTGGCCGTAGCAAGGAGCAGCACAGAGCAGAGGAGCAGCGGATGCTCAGAGGCTTCTTAAGAGAGCATGTATTTTGTAGCGACTCCAAGGGAATAATGTCACCTAGCCAACCACCAGCCCCACTTTCCACAGCACCTGAGTTTTTCCTTAGAAGTTTCCTATTCAAGCACTTAGCCTGACCAGCGTTGACCTTGCCTAGCTTATGAGATGTAACAAGATCACTGCCTGAGGTGTGAAATGACACTGGAATGGAGGTCACGATCTTACAGAGAGCAACTTCTTCCTCTGCCGCTGTGTCGCCTCCTGGTTCCCCTGCCCAGCATCTGACTAATCAGGTAGAAACAAACGTGCCACGCTTGTAGCACACTGCTGGCAGAATATAAAGAACTGTCCTTTTGGCCATTCAGCCATCTCAGTGGTACAGACTTTTTTTTTTTTTTAAGTATATGAATGCAGAGATCAAGCAGCTCCTTTTTTTATTATATATATATATATATATTTAATTTTCTTAATTTTTTTTTCCCTGTCGCTACTTCAACAGAAACTCAGAGTGTTTTCTGTATCTCCATCTCTACAAGATGCCAAAACAGATTAACAGACAGATGAACAGACAGTGGCTTTTAAGCAATGTGGACAGAACACAATATCAATCACCCTGAATGAATAATACATTTAAGAGCTGCAGCAATAGGAACAGCCGAACATTCATCTGCATCCACCCTGAAACTACCTGGACCCATTTTAAGGTGGAATGTTCTGCAGAATGTATAAAAGGTGCTTTTATTTTGGTATCTTGAATACAACAAGAATAAATTTGTATATGTGTCAATCTGTCACGCACTAGGCAGGACTGGTTCAGTGAATGGGTATTGCTCTGTAAAGCTTTAGATCGAGCTATGGAGAATATATAGTTCTTCTATTTACAGGGTATTAGAATAGCACAGTATACAAGCAACATTCATAAATGACTTCTCATACGAACTGCTATAAAAAACCTTTTCTGTAGGGAGCCATGTGTTGAATAATGTTTTTGTTGTGATGCAGTAAAGAATGAGTTTCAAAAGCAAACCTGGGATGAACTTAGAGATGAATCAAGCCTAAATAAATCAAAATATTGAAATTCAAGTACAGGTTTCAGCACCAGGCCTGACAAAAGACATCAGTTGAAGAGTCACTCTGCTGAGTTAAACCGGGCTTGGATTCACGGGGACATTTCAATTGCCTTATTTATTTTTATCAATGCAGCTATGCTGCCTTTCTGAGGGGAACGGAAAAAGGAAAAGATCCAAAGGCTGCTAACATTTATTTGGGGAGAGAAGACTTCTGCAGCAGTAAAACCCCTCTCTGACTTGGGAAAAACTGTAGGAAACCCCGAAAGAAGGACATCACTGTTTTCCGTCATCCACTACGTCACAGTAACCCTTGTTGTAGGAGAACATAAGGCTGTTGAGTTGAGCAAAGATTTGTTTGCCCTTGTCTGTCTGACAGCGATTAACTTAGGAAGGTTGTCACAGAGTAAACAAGGAGGAAACAGCCACCATTCATCAACTGATGGCTTCCTGGTACGGATCCTGCTTTCAGAGCTCCTGCAGCAGAGTGAAAATGATGCAATATATGGTTTGCAGTCATCGTTTTACGTTAGGATGACAGGGAGATAGGTGTGGGCACAATCCTGAGGCTTTCACTGAAACAGATTTCTAATGTTTTGAGGAGTTTGGAATAGAAAAGAGAAGCCTCCACTAGACTAATTGTGGCCCCCACAAGTACATGGTACAAGCATCTTGAACACATATCCTACACTCATCACTGAAGTGGCAAGACAAAACGGAAGCTGTAACTCATACACTTTGAGTACCAGGAAGCATGGCAGAGCTTTAGGTCCCCAGGAGTGCTGTGACCAGCTCTTGCTGACCCTGGATACTGTGGACAGCCCAGTCTCACCACTGAAAGGACCAGGGCTCCACACAAACCAGTGTGACTGACCAGTTCTTCATAAGGCAGTGCATGCTCCTTATGCTCTGGGACTGCCCAGACCCCCACCAAACCTCGCCTTGAGCACCTCCAGGGATGGGGCACCACAGCTTCTCTTGGCAGCCTGATACATCATCTTCAGGACTAAAAATACTGGAGAAAGAGTAATTCTCCAGTAAGTGAATTATCAGTGTCAAAAAATAATACTTTCTTTTCCATTCTCTATTGCTTTATTTCTTCTCTGTCCATCAGATTTAGAGCTGGGAACCTGAGCGAGCACATTTGTGAAAATACAACCCCCCACAAAAGAGAAAGGAGAAACTCAGCCTCTGCCAAGTGACACAGGTTCATTCCTTTGCATTTTTATCTAAATGACCAAAATCATGCAGTTCACTTGGAATCAATTTTGCTCACCTTTGCAAGTGGTGAAGCAACCACAAAGAGTGGATTTATCAAAGATTCTTGATAAACCTGGAAAACTAAAAATATGTTTAATGAAGAATCAGCGGGACTTCTACTCTCCAGCTTTTGCATCCTTCTAAAAGGAGAGCAGCAGACTGAGGGAGCAACCAAAAGACTATAAGCTCCACAGTTTATACACTCTCAGGAGAAATTAATTTCTCAGATGCTCCTGAGGTCGGCATGTCTCTGCACTCTGGCACAAGCTATAGGGAGACAAGGGTATTTTTTTTAGATCTGAGTCAGAGGGAGCACTTTCCTCGAGAGATCAAATGAACACTAATCAGGAAGAATGTTTGGTTATTAAATGCATCATTGAGCCCTTTAAATATCACTCTTTGGGTCATAAATTCCTATTAAACACAGATGATTCATCATTGTCTCATGCAGGTAGAAGATAAAATTAGTAAGAGATTTGCCAGCCACGCTCCTCTGTCCGCAAGACTCTCCTTCCACACACTTTAATACAGGTATTACTGATGAAATCTCACTGATTTCTGTTGAGAGTCATCTTTGCACACATCACACACTCCTGTTACCCTTGCCATACTACACGAGTCTCAGCTTAACCAACTGCTATCCGAAGTGGGGTGTCCCCAGTAACAAGCTACACACTACTGCCTTTGCAAGCTGCTCTTTAACATTTTTTCTATGTCTAGGAACACCAGTCTTCTTTGGAAAGGGAATTCTCAACTGCATCAGATGCAGCCAGTCTTCCTTTCCTTCATTTCACCCAGCTTGCTGATGCACATGCCCCTTATAGGGCTTGCAATCTCTGGCCCTGTTGATAAGAGAGAACAGGAAAGGTGTGCGCACAGGGGAACCTTCAGCTTTGTTGTTTAGAGTAGGAATGTGCTTGTGCTTGTGAAGAGCTCACTGCAGAGCAGCAGGGAAAGTTAGCTGGCTTCCTGGAGTGTGTGGGAGGCCGCGAGTAGGCGGCAACTAAAAATTGTAACTGAGTTTGGAGGGGTTTTATATCATTATTACTATTATTTTGGACTCTACAGCAAGATAACAAATACTAACAAATGCTTAGCTGTATGTAACTTACCTACAGAAATGTGTAATCATATATGCTTCTCATAAACGGATACTTCATCAAGAATAAGATATTATTGATCTTTCTGTTCAGAGTAAAATGGCTTTTCTGTTCAGTCTCCAACAGGGCTTTGGCAAGATGATTTTAAAAATAACTACAGTTTGGAACCCAGATTGCATTCCCTGCCAGATTATAATGATCACTTCAACCAGGGTTGGGTGAATTTCAAAATGCTTGGAGGCTCAGATCAAGACAGTGCCCTGCAGTCTGTGATATTTTTAGCGATGGGCAAACCCAAAAATTTTGGGTGGTTATCCAGAGTTCATCTGGACTGCCCAAAATGCCTGCAGTCTGCAAAAATGGCCTGGAAGGTTTTCAAGGGAGATGGGTTTTGCACTATTTCCAATACTGCCTATTTCTACCCGGGTCAGGAATCCTAGGAGAAAAATCCTTTCTTCATACTGTCTTGTTGCGCTTCTGTTTCCAGTCATAGCAGGAAAGTGCAGAGTCTGGCAAACAAACTTGGAAAAGTAACTGAGGGAAAAAATAACAGCTCGTGATGGTTCATGTTGGGGTGGTGGTTCAGGTATGTTCCTACCCTGGAATTCAACCCTCCTTCTACCAGAAGCAGAGGGAACTTTGCATCACTGAATGCAACAAAAGATCTGTTTCACATCTCTGTATTAGCTTTGCTAATATAATCTGAGTAACCTTTAACTACTGAGACAGTACCATTTCATATAGGGGAGAATTCACTGAGGATAACGGCTTTCTGCAATCTAGTTTTTGGTAGTTTTCTTCTCTTTCTGGAATCAGAGAATCAGAGAATCATGGAAACATTTGGGGCCATTAAATGGCATCTAGTCCGATACCCCTGCAATTAACAGGGATAACCTGCAGCTCGATCAGGTGCTCAGAGTTCCATCCAGTCTGACCTTGGATGTCTCCAGGGATGGGGCATCCACCACCTCCCTGGGCAATCCATTCCAGTGCCTCACTACCCTTACTGAAAATAAACTTCCTTATGTCTAATCTAAATCTCCTTTCTTTTAGTTTGAAACCATTTTCCTCTGTCCTATCACAGCAAACCTTGCTAAAAAGTCTTTCTTATAGCCCTCCTTATATACTAAAAGGCTGCTTTCTTTCCATTCCAGGTTCTGGCCATGATGTAAAACTGTTTTTCAAGAAGTAAATGAGTATTTAATGTCTTTCAGGCAAACCAATTAATGACTGTGAGCCAAATTCATCCCTGGTTTAAGCTTAAACACTTTCAGTGAAGTTGCACCAGTGGGCAATCAGATTTAATCTAGATTTAATCTTTTGATTTCATGTGAGAGTCCTGGTTATGTGAGATCTTAACAACTAATCAGCTCAGCCAGCTTTTGGAGTGAGGCTGTAGATAAAGAAGGAAGGTGTAAAGATAGGTTCCTGAATACTAAATGGAACACCCTAGAAGAATTTCTAAATAAGTAAAGTTATCTTAGGCCTCCTCAGAGAGCCTGAATTGCTTCTGCTGTGGGAAAAGGCCAGTGAGATCCTATGCAGAGAAGCTGTGGGTGCCCCATCCCTGGAGGTGCTTAAGGACAGGTTGGATGGGACCTTGGGCAGCCTGATCTGATGGGTGGTAGTTCTGCCCACGGCAGGGTGTTAGAACTGGATGGTCTCCAATATCAATTCCAACCAAAGACATTCTGTGATTCTATGATTTCTAATTTGTGCACCTACATTTAAGAAAACAAAAGGACATTCGTGTTTTCTTCCAGACAACATGTGCTTTTTAAATCTTCGCATGATTACTGGAGCATCGTGCTTTTCTTCCTGAGCAGCACTTCCCTTCATGGTGCCTATCCCAGCTGCCATCAGCAAAAGCTTGCCCTGGCTCTGTATCTCAGAACCATCAAGAGAGGCAGGAAACTTCCTCGAGATAGCAATTTCCGAAAGGGTTCAGGATCCAGTTCTCAATTAGCCCTCTAATTGGCAGTGGCAGGGGCTGAATTCCGGTTGCAGCAGTAACAAGCAACTTGGTTCAAGTCATGCTTTTGCCTGCTATTTGTTCCTGCAGGAGTTCACCAATAAAGACCTCGGACCTCAGCACAGCAGGAACCTTCACAGCAGCACAGATTTCTACTTTTTGCTCTGAAGTCACAAACTTAGATTATTTTGTGCGATGCTGCTTTTTCATCAGTGCTGTTTTTCTTTTTCTCTTTCTTTTTTATTTTTATTTTTGCAGTTTATAAACACATTTGGAATAAAACCTGAACCACACCTGAACAAATCCCCTCAACCAAAATTCACATCAAACACTTTGAGATGTTGATGAGCTCTTGGTTTTGTTGCTTTTCTACTTCCTGTTTTAAGCTCATTTATTCTTCCAAATTTAGGCCAGGACCAGAAGGTAAAATATTCAGAAGCTCCAAATAATATTTTTATAGTGCACATCTTTGACCCCTTGTGGTGTTAAGCACTTTCAGTAAGATCTGGGAACCTTCAGATCTTCAGTTGGCTTTAGCGGAGAGGACAGAGTCTCCAACTCAAGTGACCTTATGCAAAACCTAGCATTGATCCAGTTTTAGATGCTTTCTGGAAAGTGGAGACCTCTTCCTGCTGTGCTGCCTCTGCCTTCTTTCAGGTTTTGGACTTTCATGGCTCACATCCTTCAAGTGTGAGTAATATGAGACTGAGCATCTATGACCTAAGCTGGAACCAAAAAGATCTGGGGAGCAGCTCTGAGAGCTCGCCTCTTCCCCAGGGCTGAACAAAACACACTTATGTGATGTTTGCTCAGGCTGGCTTATTTGAAATGCAGTTTCTGCCTGGAGCCAAAGTTTTCAGAGCTGGTTTTCTGCCTAACTAGAATATGAGCTTCCAGATTTGGAAGCCAAAATGTAGCCACTTGAGCTGGAAAATTTGGGTTCTAAATGAAATACTTCCCCTTAAGCTGAAGATCAGTGACAATTGAGAGGCATTCACCATCTATTTCTTCAAACAAGCAATGCCACCACTGGGATGGAGACAATCATTTGCCTGGGGGAGGGCTACCAACTTCAGCTGGGAGGGCTGAGCATTCAAACCTCAGAGATTTGCCCTTAGCTTGGCACCAAGTCAAGTTGCAGCTCAGATAAGAGCATGCTGAACTTTAAGCAGATGCTGAAGCATTTTGCTGAATTCAGGTCTCGGGAAAACTGAGCCTGCTAAGGCTGAGATCACTGGAGTGCTTTCCTGTTGAAATTTTTCACACTTAATTTATTATGACAAGGGAGATAAAGTATAGGCTATTAAGTCTAATTAATGGCACGTGAAGTAACACTGATATGCAAGTGCAGAGAGAAGCGAAACAGTCAGATCATGGACTGCTGCCTCTTTCTTTCTTTCTTTCTTTCTTTCTTTCTTTCTTTCTTTCTTTCTTTCTTTCTTTCTTTCTTTCTTTCTTTCTTTCTTTCTTTCTTTCTTTCTTTCTTTCTTTCTTTCTTTCTTTCTTTCTTTCTTTCTTTCTTTCTTTCTTTCTTTCTTTCTTTCTTTCTTTCTTTCTTTCTTTCTTTCTTTCTTTCTTTCTTTCTTTCTTTCTTTTCAGAGTGCAACTATTGTGAAGGACCAGATCCAACTCTCCTTTAAAGTTAGAGGTTTGGGGTTACTTTTTGCATGCAGACATGAACAAAAAGCAGCAGAGCATCCCACATTGCTGATCTGCAGCTCTGAGAAGCACTGCTCAGTCTCCAAGCCACAGCCCTGCTTTCTGCAGCAGGCAGTGAGGCAGAGAATGGGAATGTAACCTCCTTGCAATCCGAAGCATCCGTGCTCCTTCTTTCCCTCCACCCTAGAAACTGTTCTTGCAGCACATCCTTCAGGAAAGATAGGCTGCCAGGACAATGGTCACCTTTAGCCTCCTCCATTCAGCCCTGGATGGATTTCCTCCAAGCCTGCTGGATGGCCTCTTTTGAGATGAGACTGCTGTCTGGGGCTTCCCATCAAGCTCTGAAGGTCCATGCAACACAGTGACCAGCTGCATTAGGCACCAATAAAAACAAATACAACAAACATCCACAGGATGCTTAAGCACACGTTAAATAATTAACAATCACAACATCCTTGTGAGGCAGGATTCCCAATTTCGCCATAGGAGAAATCAGAAGCAGAAAGGTGAAGCAATTTGCTCAAGGTCTCAGGAGAAGTAATTGTCAGTATGGGGATTAAGACTTGGGAATTTATAGCTGCTGGTCCTGTGTGGAGTCCTAGATCACAGTCCCTGGCACTCCAGAGAGCCAGGCTGCTTATTCTTCCAGTAAAATGCTAAACCCAGTGCTCTGACCTTTCCCAGTCTTATCAGATGAAGTGCTTTCTTAACTCCAGGTTGCAAAGGGCAGTGGAGACGGGGAAGGGACAGACTGAAACTGGTTTGTTCAGCACTTGTATGAGAGGCTTTTCCTCGACCCATTTGAGGAGTGATTGCTCTCTGCCTTTCTGCAGCACGGGAGAGAGAGAGTGCAGTGACAGAATGGAGCCACGGGAAGTATTTGTCCTGTTTTCATTTGCAGAAACTGAGAAATCATTTCAGTGGTTATACTGGGGGTGGTTTGTAGCGCTCACAGGAAGCCAAATGCTGCCTGAGAATCTGGAGTACTTATGGAACACTTAAATAAGCTGCAATTCACTGAAACACACGTATGGAAATCTTCCAAAATGCAGATATGCAAAATATGGTATTCCCATCTCACTACTACTATTCTGTGAGGAGCATCATCTTCAAAGGAAAAGGCCCACCACCCTCTCCTCTTGGACTTGCCGCTGCTCAATTACTTCATCCTGCTTCTACATTAGCCACTGGAAATTAAGATGTGGCAGCTGTATGGCAACAGGCATGGTTCCCAACTCCATAGGCCCAACAGCCAGTGAATGCGTGACTGCCAAGGCTCTGGTAGAATGCTCTGTGAAGGAGATGCTACCATGCTCCAGGCCTCTTTGCCCAAGCCACATAGAGCTGTTCTAGGAGACAGTAATCCTTGCTCCTTCATTACCGACCTCTTGAAAGGTAGCTTCCCTGCATTCTTTTGAGCTTGGTGGTCCTACAAGAATACTCCACTTTATTGGTGTTTATGGCCAATAATTCAGTGGGACCCAAATGTACCACGTACCATAATGGCAATTGCCTCCACTGTGATGATAGGCACTAGCTCTTCTTTCACCTCTCTCAGCCCCTCTCTCTTTGGACCTCAGACTGCAGCTGAGATAAGAGACTCTTAAGCTCTCCAAAGACATTTCCCAAGCTGCTAAGCATATCTGGAATCTCACATCAGAGTCATCTCTATGCAATTCTTTTACCTGCAGATCTTGAAGCTGTGATGGCCTTTCTGTCTGCAGATCCAGGAGGAACAACTGACCTCCAAGCAGTCACTGCCCTTTCAATATCAGCCTCATGCTGCCTCTGATCATTAGCAAGAAATCTAATGCAAAATGAGAGCTACATGAATCTGCAAATCGGTGGGCCTAAAGGATCTCCTTCTGAAAGCACGTGGTGCCAATTCACTCCCCAGGGCTTTGTCACGCTGCTCCCGAGAGCTGCAGGATTGAATGTTTTGTAAGAAAGGAAAAAGAGCTTGAGAGATTTTAAAGTGGAAACAACCGTATGGTTTATAAACTCCAATTTTGTGAAGTATGAGGTAGCTTCCCTGGGACAGCTTAATGAAAGGATACGAATGGGAAGTATGTGCCTGTTCATGTTTAGGAACTATTTTTTTTATACATGCCTACACAGAAATAGATAGCATTTCTTACCATGGATACTTCAGCTTTGATACATGATTGGTTTCCTCCAATTTTACACCTCATCTGAATGCACAAGTCACTTGACAATCTTATGCCTCAAAGTCAGGCAGTTAATTCAAACTACACTAGAGCTAAACACTTCCCTCTTTTCAGTTGTCTGCTCTAAATACAAGCCCATGTGATTTGCCAATTTACATAATATCTTCTGACAAGCTGACTCTGAAGTCATCTTGGGTGATTTGCTTCCTTTTGCAAAACAAAATGGGAGACAGTAACATCCAAGGGAATGAGTATATCTATTGCCCTCAGAATGAACAACTTTATCTTTTGGAGCTCTGGTTTCTCTGGTGGTAGCAGGAGAAGAAATTATGCAGCTGCCATGGCAATGGAAGCAGAAAATCTCTAAGGGGATCTGGAATTGCATCAAGTGGGTCAGATCTCCATCTTCCTATTACACAAACTAGAAGATGTACTGAGATTCTCCTCTTCTCCAGGCAACGGCCTCAGTGTTACCCATGAATTACAACCAAAAGGGTCACATGAACCAGTAGCTTAACTATGTGCTTTCTGTCCCTGAAATAACATACCATGCTGCTCTGCCAGAAAATATACAGCAGTGCTCTGGAAGGTAAGTCAGATTAATCTTTTCTACTACAAAACAAACAAATACACACACAACAACTTTCCTATGGATTATCTTTTTACTGAGCCAGGAGTCTTTGAAAATCTGATCCCGATATATCTAGTCTATGAAGTCGATTAGCTCCAAAAATGACAACACATTCAAAAGAGCCCAGAAGCAGATACAGCAATACCTTGCTTTATTAAGCCTGGCCAATTTTCTGTCAACAAAAATTATGCTTCTGAAGTGATGTGGAACAAGAATCAAACATGAAAGTGTACAAGTATCCACTTTTGAGCCCTTGAACAGTTACAAGAAGCCACTTCTTCCTGGTATTTCTACTACACAGAATGAATTTTCATTACCTGAAGTATCTATTATCTAATGAATAAGAAACTTGCATTATGCGATAAAGTATAGTATGAACAAAAATCCTGGAAAACATACATTATTTCATGGTGAATTACCGTGGCAGAAGCGGTATTTTTAGTGAATTCTGTGGCATGGTTGATGTGTCATCAACTATATTACTAAGCTTGCAGTCAAGCTTCATCTTAACTTCTAAACAACATGATTTCACAAAAAAATTATGTGCATACATACATATTTTTTTTTTTCACGTTCCAGGTCCTTGGTTGCGGTTGAGGATTGCAATTCCTGAATAATTAATGGTTCATATGCAAAACCTATGGCAATTTGACATTTTACCAATCAAAAATGGCACAAACAGTCCAAAACAGAGAGGCAAGTTCTACATATGTTAGGCCATCCCTGCGGTGGGAGGAATGAATTGCACATTAATTAATCTATAGGCATGAAATCCACAAGTATTGGAGTATAGAGTACCTCCAAATGCTGAGACCTGCCTTGAGGGCTCTTCCCTTCATAGCACTTGGGAGACACTTTAGAGAAAATACATACATTCAGCTCCAAAGAAAAGAGAGTTTATGCTTCGAATCTTGAAAGCTACCTCCCTTGCTCAAGCATTTAAAGATGGTGTCCAAGTCTTTGTTGTGTTCTACTCCCTTGAAAGTGTGTCATGGTTTTCCTACCAGCAGCAAACCAGAAAGCAGAGTGGATACAACTGAATATACCACAACATGTTTCATGACCAATCCCTGTTATTTCGTTCCATTTTTGCACACAGGAAAGTACAAAAAAACACTCTGGTTGGACATTTTTGTGAAAGGGCAGCTCTTATAGCAGGAGTAGTCCAATGACTTATTAGGCTAAGCACAGAGTTGCTTAGTAACATGAAGAGTTTGTGTCAACTGAAAGAAACGTAAGAGATTTAGCTGTTTGGAAAACAATGGCAATAGCTGAATTACACCATGAACATTAGAAATAACAAGCACAAAGGCGAAGATGGGTGTAGCTCCAACAGAAGGAATTGTTGCTGTGTTGTTGCTGAGTTAAGTGCTTTTAGCATCAGGTAGCAGATGTGCAGATGTGCAGGGAGTGATGCAATTAGCGCTCCTCTCTGAGGAAGCCTGAGGAACCATAAAGAAGAGCAAAACATTGTTTACAGCAGCCAAACAGCCAAGGCTGAACCTGCAGTGATAACAAATCCATAAAGTTGTACTGGAGCAGGAGTTTGGCAGAGTGCCTGTGACCATGGAAATAATTGATATTTTCAGTTAGGTGGCCAGAACTTAAAAGAAAAAAAAAAAAAAATCAGTCTGAGTTCCCTGAAAACACTTTTTTTTACCTCTTTTCTTCAGCAAGCAGAAAAATAAGCTGTCTTGAGGTGGAAAAACATTTTGTTTGGCCCCAAAAATCTTGCTCCTCCACATCTTGAAACAGAGCAAAATAAAAGGGAAATGCTAAGCTAGGTTCACATGTGGGCTCGGAGGTAATCCGTGTTGCTAAGGTGGACACAGTTCCTGCTCCCTTTCTCCTCCAAAGCCAAGAGACTCAGACCTGAAATGTGGACAGAGCACACTGAGGTACCCCAAAGGCAAGGGAAATAAGAAGTTTGAAAAAGAAGACTTTTGCAAGGTGGCATAAACTCTGCAAGGAAAGGTGAAGGGGAACAAGGCCAGACTGTCTATGGACAGGTCATCCAGAGCAGGCGCATCATTGTACATCTGATTTGTAGCTAAGAACAGGGTCAAAAACCATACAAGGGAAAGCCTGGAGAAGAGGCCTGGGCATGGAATAGCCCTTGCGTGAGGTGCTAGAAATCAGGAAAGGCTCCATTCAGGTAGGTGGGAAATGTGGGCTTACACCATGGGGTACAGTGAAACCAAGATTTGATAAAGCACTCAAGGTGGAATGGAAGAAGAAGCCTAGCTTTTTGTTTCTTCCATAGAATCTTAAAGTCATAGAATCACAAAGGTTGGAAAAGACCTCCAGGATCATCAGTCCAAGTGTCTACCTATCACCACTATTACCCTACTAAACCATAAACCATGTCCCTTAGTACAACATCTAAACATTTCTTCAACTCCTTCAGGGATGGTGACTTCCATACTTTGTTTTTCTTTTTTTGTTTTGTTTTGCTCTTGTTTGTTTGTTTTCCAGAGGTTTATGAACTAGCTGTGGGGAAGAGATGGAAGAACAACAAAAAGGGGAGACTGAAAGACAGTACACCAGATCAGACTGGGAGAGAATGACTGGGTGCTCATTTGGCAAGGGTAGCCAAGTGCCAGTTTTTGCTACAAACATTCAAATGTCTTTTGCTTTGAGTATACAAGTATTTATAATCTGAGTGAAAGAATTTCAGCAGAAAAGAGGGTCAATATTCAAAATAACCTAAAGATCAGTTGTGAAGGCCCCTTTTAAAAGTACAAATCAGACAGAAAAGTTGGGAGCTCAGCACTCCCATCCCAAGTCTTTGTCCTCACATTTGAATGGTAACCATCCATGTAAAGAAGCATGTAAAAATGCCACAAGGGATGGAAGAGAGGAGGTAAAAGGGGTATTCTTTATGACTAATAATTTGAATTTCCACAGAACCTGGTATACTAGCGACCTCATCCCAGCCTGTGATATATTAACACACAGTATTGTAATACCATCTTATTCATGGGCTCTAGGCTTCAATTTGACCTGCAAACTTAGGCATCTAGTGAAGGTTTAGATGGCCACAAAGGCTGCTTCCTCCATACAAGGGTCTGAAAAGCAGAAGCATCCACAGGAGACCTCGTGTTCTCATGGTCCAATCCTGCTCTTACCAGTGTGGTAATTAAGACAGCGCACCTTGGTTCTCAAAACAAAAAATCCACCAACTTGAGAACTAGCCAATCAAAAAAGAAAATAAATAAATAAATAAAAATCTGCTTACTTCCTGTCTTGTACTCATATCAGTCTGAAAATAAAACACTATGTGAGCACAAAAAGTGATTACGTTACTCACAGCCTCCAGCTATTCTGACTTCACTGGATGGATGCCTTACAAGCATCTATTGTTCTTGGAGATAGCCTGAGACTTGTTTCCCAGAGAGATTATTATATATTCTTGCTATGAGGGGGAAAAAGGCTCTGATATTGTCATGTCATCTCTTTAGTGGTATCTCGTATGCAATACACTATGGGAAGTGTGAGAGTGAAGAAAACAAACAGCAAACCCACTATATGACTAGTGGCATTAAACCAGCTACACTATGCACCCAAGAGCCTATGTTTAACTCATGGTTGACTCCATCTCCACCTCTGCACTCCCTGCTGGTTTTCTGGATCTTTATACTTTCCTCTCCAGAAGAGTAAACCTTTCTATTTGGCTTCAAAAAGAAATATCCTTGTTTCACACCCTCCATCACCTGCCTCCATGGTTTCATTTACTGAGACCACTCGTTGTGTTAACAAAGCTGACTCCTCTGGAGGAGCTCATCCAGTAAGCGTTCTGAAGCTGAAGGGGTGGCTCCTTGCCTTCAACACCTACACTAACCAAATCCCTGTAGAGACGACAGCAGCTTTCCTGCAGACTGCTCTGAACTCAACCCTCTATGATGAGACTCACTGCCTATATGGCTGATGTACAAATAGAAGTGTATAGCAACATTTGATGCTGGGGGTGCTCTCCAAAAGCACGTGCAAAGCTCTTCATCCATGTGGTTGGCAATAAGCTCACTCCACAAGACAATATTTAAATGCTCAAGAATACGCCAGGTACAAATGCTGCAATACACAGTACTACAATTTTCCAGTCTCAGGAAACATGAAACAACAACAAAAAAGTGTTTTGAATCCTCACAGTATTGCTCAGTTTGGTAATTTATGAACAAATTTCCATGCCTAGTAGCTCTGAATATCAAAAGCAGTTCCTCTTCATAACTGGCCTTTTTGGACAGGAACAAAACTTGTTGGTGATGGAGCGCATTTGGCTTGATTCAGTAGGGCAAGGAGCTAGACCTGGGCAAATAAATATTACGACTCAGTGAGAATAAATGCTTCACCTCCACCTCCCTGTGGATTCTACCAAATATCTAGCTGTATTGCCAGGGATTACAGTGGTCCACTATTCAGTAGTACCCCTTGGTCTTATCTGAAAGGCTATGACAGCCAAAAGAGAGCAAAGAGCAGGTTATGGGGCTACTTTCTTCCTCCCTCCAGAACTTGCACCAGTATATGCTTGCACTGGTACTTCCTAATTCCACCTTTTCCAAGTGTTCTTTCCAGACAGGATAATCAGCAAAAGTAGGGTGGTTACCAGAGGTGTTCACAGGTTGAACAAGGAGATGCCTGAGAGTTTCATTTTCTGCTTAGACTGAATCAAGAGAACAGGTTACATACATGATATCATCATGGATCATGACTGCACCAGCTGTCCACATTCAGACTTGTCTGGATAACACAATTTTGTAATCTCAGATGGCACAAAGGTGGAAAGCTAAAACCAAGGAACTGGCAAAACATGGCAAGAGAAATCAGTCTCTACAAAATAATCATGTCAACTATCTCAAATTTTGTTTTCATGCTTATTCTAAGCCACAATTTGCAGGACATTTTGTTATTACCCTCAAATAAGTCTTCAAGTGTCTGAACAAAATGACTTTTTCTTTGGTCTCCGGCACAGCTGATAACAAAGCTCTCATTTCTTGATTTGCAGAGATGTCCTTTAACTGAAAGACTTCTCCCAAAAGAGGTTATGCCGGCAGCAGCCTGTTAACACAAACAAGCACATCAACACTTGCATGAGATAGCAACCTCTTCCCTGCACCCTGGTTGGTGATCATTGACTTAAGTATTGTTGAGCCTGCCTGGCAACGACAGATACATTATGTTAGACATAACATGCATGTTGGACATTAGGAAGAATTTCTTCTCAGAAGGGTCTGATGTTCAAAAGTATTTTTAATTAAAGTTCCTCTGATTATGTAAGTCATGTTGGGAAGTTCATAGCCTGCCGTTTTGGAACTGAAGGTTATCTGAGGTCTCTCAAAGCCACAGAAATAAGAACTAGAGCCAAGCAGGCCATTTGCAAACAGTGTTTTTGGTTTGTTTGTTTGTTTGTTTGTTTCATTAATTTCACCTTTGTCTGAGAATTCTCTATAAACAGATTGCAGAAATCTTTTCATTATTTATATTCAATAGTAATGTCAGTAAATAACTTCCTATCTGTAGAGCAGCCCATTGTAAATTATAATATGCAATATGTATCATATCCATCTACTTCCCTTCCCCCCCCCCCCCCAGGTAAGGGAAGACAGGTAAGAAAGCAACACAGGGTAAGTTTTACAAGAAAGTGAACTATTCATAATTCACTCTCAGTCAGTACATGAGCAACTCTGATTAAACTTCACCAAGTGAGCCCTTGTGCTTGTAGAGCTTGAATACACAGAAAAATGCAAAAGTCAAACACAGAAGGGCAGCTGAACTCAATGAAATCAGAAGTCTCAAATTCAAATTATTGCATACACTTTTTCCTCACTCCACTGTGCTGGACTGCAAATAGAAACTACATACAGCAGCTTCAGGTCCTGGGTGTTCTCATGAACATTCCTCTTATTTTTTTCTAGCTACTTGACTGAAAGATTTCCACAGTCAGCAGAAACCATGATGTTGTCAATCTTTTAAATTAAAACAGTCTTTTGCTGAAGCCAGAAGATTTCAATATGAAACTAGAAGAGTTCCTTTTCTTACTTATGCCCTCTGCCAAGCATGGCACCAAACCATGACATGCTCATCTAAGCATCAGTCCCTGATGTACCTAATCAAGCCATGCTATCTATCGAACAAACAGGTCGGTGTGATCAGCTACAGGATGTGCACAAATATATACAGAGCTAGGGAAATCTGTGGCATCCTAAGTCTACACTGTGTATACATGTTTGGTAGTAGGAGACCACACGTACCTCAGTTCTGTTCTTTACGTTCCCTATAACAGTCCCACACAGTGTATTTCTACATAGCATGGACAAACATTCCTGTTTAAACCATGTCATCTACCCAGCCTCCAGATGGTGAGATAGTCCACGTACTTATAGCACATGGACCACACTGTGGCTAGCCGCAGCAGGGGAAATGCTCACCAGGACAGGAAAGACTGAATCTCCTCCTCGAAGTGTGAATTCTTTTGCAATACATTGCAAATGTGCTCCGAATAACTCTTCTAGGAAAAGCATTTACTACGAATAAATATTGGATGTTCCTAGCTAGCAATAATTTGTTCAAATTTTGCCTTGCCTCGAGATCTTGAGGCAGAAGGTAGAAAACTAAGAAAAATGTCAAAGGTGATTTTTTTTTTTCTACTCCGAAAGAAACGCGCTTTTATAATTAGACATTCTGATCCTAATATAGCAATACTTCTGCTGAAAATCAGAATTCATAATGTACGGAATGACTTGAATGCCCAGTTATTTCTTTAAAAATTAAAGGAAACAACATGGCCATATCCAGCACTACCCAACGCCTGCATAATCACGACCACAGGATGTCAGTTTCCTCACTGTTGTAGGATACCGTAATTTTGCAGACACATTCAACTCCTTTGCGCTTCAGTGTGAAAGATAATGACTGTTCACTGGAGGCCAGATCTTGCACACCTTAAACAGATGAGCTGTCCCCGTTGATTTCGGGCTGTCATCGTACACTCTTCCACCTCCTCATGTAGTCTGCATCAGCACATGTGCTCGGAGTGTGTTTGCTGGGTTAGGCTGAAGATCAGAAGTAGCAGTCGCAATGGAGCTGTCTGTACACAGTGCTTTGGGGAGGAGGTGTTGGAGTGGAGATGTCAGAAAGTGATGAGTCTTAAAAATATTTTTATCTCACGCTCTACTACAAGCTTTGCTTCCCGCAAGTGAACACCAGCACAACGGAGATGCTTTCATACTAACTCCAAGCAGTCTGCATGACAAAAGCCTTTGTACCCATGTGCGGTATCAAAGCTCCCTCTGTGTTTAAAAGAAAATGTTACAAAATTTTTAGTGTTGTTGAATTGCTTGGGTTCATTCCCTCATACCCCTATTCTTGTGGCCTTTTGAATTCACTCTCCACCAAAACATTCAGGTTTAATATTCCCAAAATAGCTGTTGGCAGGAAAAGTTAGAGTTCTTAGACTGAGGAATAACAGGGCCGCCTGTTGATCTACACCTCCAAGAGTGGGACTTTCATTCTGTGTGCCTCTCCCAGCAGCTCCCACAAGGTTGGCAGCAGCACTGGGAGCATGTGGATGGCTGCAAACTCTCATCAGCCACCTACTGCAGCTCACAGGTGTGGTGTGAAACATGCAAAGCATGATCTTGTTATCAGCAAAATGCCCTCAGCACCTCCTGAGCAGAAATAAAGCTTGGCAGCTGAGATTGGCTTATCCTTTCTTGCATGGGAACATGTTCCAGTGCTCACTGAGGTTAGTGGAAAGACTTCCCTGAACTCTGGTGTGCTTTGGAACAAGCCTAGTTTATATATCTGATATTTTTGCTTCAGAAAATAATTAATGGCACTTGATCTTAATTGTCAGCATATCTGCTTTCACTATTTGCTTTTGAAATTATATACTAATATAGCCTACAAAGTTCCTGAACAAATGAGAATGGCTCAGGCATATCCTCCCCTGACCTGATTTTACCTCTGCCCCATACAAACCCTTTCCTCTTGTATTTGATGCTGACACTGGAAATTACAAACAACAGAATTTCTTGTTATTGAACAGAACTGTTTGAGTTGAGTTGGAAAGGACCCTTTAAGGCCATCTAGTCCAACTCCCCTGCAATAAATAGGGACATCTACAGGGTGCTCAGAGCCACACCCAGCCTGACCCGTGCCAGTGCCTCACCACCCTTACAAGAAAACAAAACCAAAAACTTTCCCTTATGATTAATCCAAATCTCCCCTCTCATAGTTTGAAACCACATCCCCTTGTCCTGTCACAACAGACCTTGCTAGAGTCTGTCCTCCTTTTTCTTACAGCCCCCTTTTAGATACTGGTCTCTCCAGAGCCTTCTCTTCTCCAGGCTGAACAGCCCCAGCTCTCTCTGTCTGTCCTTGCAGGGGAGGTGTTCCATCTCTTGGATCATTATCAAAAGACTTTCCCTACCCCAGCCAGACTTGCTGGAGAAGCCACCAATAGCCTCTGACCTGTGCCAAGAG
This sequence comes from Excalfactoria chinensis, assembly GCF_039878825.1. NCBI lineage: Eukaryota > Metazoa > Chordata > Aves > Galliformes > Phasianidae > Excalfactoria > Excalfactoria chinensis. Next base: position 117,296,938 of record NC_092826.1, on the reverse strand, counting down.
CTGAGCCTGTCTGTTTCCCTGTTTTCTCCCCTACTTCATGAATCAAGAACCAGAGTCAGTGGCCAACCAAGCCTAGCCTCAGCTGCACCTCTGCTCAAACTCAAAATTGCTCCAGATCAGAGCAGCAGGTCCAGGGGCCATTCCCTTTCAGTGGCTGCTGATGACTTCCAACATGGAAACTTTACTGCAGTCATACCGTACACAGAAACTAAATGAAAAGTCTCCTAAAGTTTATGGTGCAATTACATCTTGCTGGAAACATTGTTTTTCAAGTCAGAGCAACCCATGAGAAAAAGCTGGGCCAGGGCACACAGCATCTCCATCAGAAAATGAAAAGATGCCCAAATCATCACGTTGCAAGTGTTCTGGCCATCCCTGCAAGCAGTTGCTGTTCGAAAGACAGATGTAGGAGAGAAAGTGATGGATCTTTACACTGTCCTCTCACAGAATCAAAAGTGGGGAAAATAAGAGCTGCCATGGTTGCTGCTGACCTTAAAACCAGTGGGAATGGAGCAAGTGCGATTTTCATGGGTGGCTTTCTGCATCTTCAGGTGCCTAAGCATCTCAAATAATCTGCCCTTAAGCTGTCTATTTCAAGGTTTCCTCAGTGCCTGGCGCACTGCTATGGGGACAGCAGTGACATCTCCTCATGCAGAGGCTCCCGGCTGCAGTATGATGGCTCAGGAGCTGTATGCAAGTCCTAGCAGATCCATGCTGTGTCCATCACCAGCTGCTGGAAGAAAGCCACTCCCAGCTATTGTTTTGGCATGGTTTCACTCACTGCTGCACGTGCTTCCCACATTTCTCAGCACAGCAGTCACCTTCTTTCTTATATTAAAACCAGACACAGGTCAGATATGGCAACGGTTGACACGATGCAGTTACTTTCCAAGGCTTAGCACCTTGGCCATCACAGAAGCACTGTTCTGCTCCCTGCCAGGTCTGAATTAATAGGCGAGAGACTGCCAGGCAGTCAAATTGCGGTCAGTGCAGAGGGGAAGAAACAGGCTGTGCCCAGATTATTGCAGGCCTGATAACAGAAATTCCCAGCTTCACGAAGAGTGGAGAAACTGACAGACATCATGTTAAGCCCTGGAGGAAACAGTGCAAGGAGTACGTCAACGCCTCAGCCAAAAGCACTGAGTGCACCTTCACCTACCGCTGGCTTGGTAAAGCATATCTTAGTTTGAACCATTAGCATCACACATGGCTATGCTCCTCCTGATGAGGTAAAGCAGAGAGATGTACCTCATTTGTGGGTGGAAAGAGCTACACCAGCCTTCCAGGCACTTTCCTTTATCGTGCTTTCCCTCCCTGAGGAATAAAGTCTCTGCGGATGAAGGAGTATCAAGGCTCCTGATAACTCTATGTACATCTTAATGATCACTCAGAATGGTAACCAGGCACACATACATTGCAGAAAATGATCTTTGTTAATTAGTGGATGATGTTAGACATGAGCAGTGCTATTTTCCACTGAAACTTTCCCACGTAGATACAACAGAAGTCTATTGATGATGGGCATTTCAGATTCAAGGAGGTAAATGTAGCCTGTTCCATATTCATATGGGACCGATCTCCTGGCAGCAAGTAGCAGTTCCTCTCAGAGGCATTGCTACAAGAGCTTCACACAGCACAAGACTGTGGCTGAGTGCTCACAGCAGAGGAAGCTGAAGTGTTTGAGGTGGAGGTGGGTTGAGCCAGAAGTCTGACGCACAGAAAGTGTTTCTCCAGGTGACTGCCAGAGGATGGTGTTGGAAAGAAGGCACTTTTAAAAACAGTTGGTAGAGCCATCTTCCTCCTGCCACTATCCTAAGTATCTCCACGGTTGTCACCACATCTACCATCCCTGGAGAACCATGTGCATGTGGCACTGAGGGACATGGTCAGTGGGCATAGTGGGGATGGGCTGGCAGCTGGAGTAGGTGATCTTAGTGGTCTTTTCCAACCTTAACGATTCTACGATTCTATGGAAAAGCTTGAAGCAGTACAGTCCACTTTCAGGGCTTGGATTACTGCACAGCGCAATGGGTTTCCAGTGGTTGCTTCTGGTGATCAGAAGAGCTGGAGATCAAGGAAAATGAGCGACTCCTCCCATAGTGCACTGAGAAGAAAGGTGACTGCACTATCACACAACAATATTTGCAGACTATGGGAGGCAGCTTCGGGGTCAGATGGAGTCTGGCCTGAACTCATCCTGTCCGTAGCTCCTTCCTCTGCTCAAAAAGCCCTGCAAAAAGCCCAGGGCTGTACAGCAGAGGTAGGGCCCAGGCACTGTAAACCTGCACAGATGGTGTCTTTAAAGAGCAGGCTGCATTTGAATGCAGGATGAGCAGCAAAAGAAAGCCTCCCTGCATGGGGTCTGCTGGACTCATTGTGCTGCCAGTCACTACTCTCTCTGACTGTGCTTGTGCTCCCAGGTTGATATATCCAATATTAATGAGGCATTTATGCTCCATCTTGAAGCCCTCTAAGTACATGCATTTACTCCTAATAGGGTGTGCCGTTAAATTCATTAATATCATTCACTCTTTTTGTTAGCTGGAGTTGCTGGTGTATAGCAGAATGCTGGATGTTTTGTTCCAATCAGCGCACCTATAAGTAAGCAGGGGTTTGTGCTTGCTCAGTGTCATGTGTTTCTCAGGGTACTCTGGGAATATCAGTGACATGTCAAGTGACAAGCGTATCAGTGACACTAGGACTGGAGGAAATTAGCTGTGAGCTAGTGAAATTCACAAGAGGAAATGCATTTTTCGCTAGAATGGTCCTTTCTAAGCCAAGTGCCCACACTGGAGAGTTTGGAGAGCAGTAGCGTTTGTTGTCACAGATGCTAAAATACAGCCATAGCCAAATCCACCACATGTTTACTGCTCGTCATTTCACCAGCTGGGGTGGGAAAATTGCCCCCAACCTATTCTGGAAAGAGCTGAGCTGAGAAGGAAGCTCAGGCTCACAAGAGTTCATTTCATATCAGCACAGAATAAAGAGAAACTCCAGTATGCATGTATGCACAAGCTAGGAGCAGGAAACAGGATGGATCTAGAGGCATTTCTGGCCACAGATATGTGGAGATTTTAAAAAGCACAGCCACACAGACCCATGCATTCACAGACCTAAGCTGGAGGTCTTCCTAATGGAATAGACTGCTTGGCATGTGCAGAAATGTCTAACTACACTTTTGCATGCCAACCTTGCAGGTCTTTAATGCTGGGATTTTGATAACGTTATCTCTTGAGGGAAGGAACACACAAAGCTCAAACAGGCTCGGATATCACAGATAATTTACACCTTGCTTGCTGAAGTTCTTGCAGCACTCTCCTTCAGAAGGCAGCAACAGCAGCAGCAGCCAGGTTTATGCATCTCATTTGGAAAGGTTTGGAGAGAGGGACAAAGGATCATCTGTGCATCTCTTTGGGAGGAAGCCTGCTGTTACCTGCCTGCCCAGGATGTTATCATTGCTCTGAGGAAACATGCCTTGACTGCAGAAAAGGCATGAACTGCGTTAATTCTGCCTGGCATCTGTGTATTTAGAACACTTTTGTGCTAGTATTTGCTATGCATAATTGCATCACTGAAGTGGGCGCTGGTCATTTTGGAGGCCATCTAGAGAACACATGGACATACAGCTCTTCAGGGCAGGGAGGAGTTCAGAGACTGAGAGCTCACTGATCAGTTCACAAATCATTTCACTGCAGAGATATAAACTCATGTGGTTTAAAATATGGTTCATTCACCCCTCACAGATTTGCAGGGCACTCTAAAGATTTATTTGATGTCAAAATGATGCACACTTCCTCATACTGTTAAACATCTCTTCATAGCTCTCATGACTTGCCATTTCTCCGCCCTTTTTTATTTTAAATAGAAATGTTCACTTTGAACCAAGACTCTTCACAAGAGGTGGAGCTTGTGGGAAACCCTCTGGCCAAGGAGTGACTGAAAACAACACGTGTCTTGCTGGAGAACGCAGGTGGTCTCAACAGAGCTAGCAAGGCAATGCCATTGTTCCTTCCTCTGCCCCATCTCCATCACCTGGGGCCATGACAAACAGCAGCCCTGATATCCCACCACTGCCCACCCACCACCCCAAAATCCATCAGGCTGCAAATGGGTGCCTTGCATAATGCTAGATGGCAAGCTATCCCCTAGGTCATTTTGCTCTCTCGCTGTAGGCAGCATGCTAATTCAATATCAGACTGATGCTTTGAAGGCTACACAGCCAGCAGAGGTGAAATAGGAGCAAGGAGGAGCAAGTGCCATGCCAGCAAGCAGCTTTCACAGCATGATGTGAAGCAGAGAAAGCTTCCAGGGGAAAAGTGCCACTCCCAGCTAGAATCAGCCCAAGAAGCCTACACCTAACAGCCTGTCTGCTGCTAGCGGCTGCAGAGCTGCATGGGAGAGGAGATATTGATCAGTTTCCCAAAGGAGGCAACACAGCACCTGCTGCAGTGGAATATATTTGATATTCAGTAGTTTGTGGCATGGTGCAGGATGTGAGGGCTTTGCTGTTTTGACAGCACTATGAGATCCTTTCATGCAAATCACAGAGTTGAAAGCACAGGGTGACAGCAGCCTGAAAGGAGGGATTTTCTAGTCAAGTAATGGAGCCTTTTGGGTTCATAAACCCCAGTCTCCTCCACAGCACCGGGGAGGGCTGGTTACTTAGTGCTTGATGGCTGAGACTGATGCAGGGTTTTCCTGTAACATCCTCTTTCCACTACAAACAAACCCCAAATTGCCAAACTTGGAATTTCAGAGGCTAAGTGATGTCCTGTTCACAAAGAGCTTTGAGATCCTTGCTCTGAAGGCATTAAAACTTGTTTTCACCACACAGCCACTAGAGAAGCAGTGACAGCATCACCCTCACTCAGACTTCACAGGAACAGTGACAACCTTACCCTTCACAAATGCCACTCAAGGGAGAACTTAAAAGGCAAAAACCTGCACGAGAAGTTGATTAGGCAAACAAGCAAAAATATCTACTGTACACCTTGCGTTGCAATGAACACTTGGCCAAAGTCACTGTGGAGACCTGCGTGCCACTTACACTCGCAGGGATGTTCTCAAAGTTTAGGGAGCCATTAGCAGCGCCTCGGTGCACTCTGGCTCTGGGATCATGTTGGGGTACATCTCATGGCTGCCACACAGTATACTGCATATACTACACCTGTAGCACATCAGCCATTCATGTACGGAGGAGAAAGTACACCAAGGAGCCAGGAGCCTGCATCCCATCTGCAGCAAGGACAGAACTTTTCTTTTGTATTTCACAGCTCAGCTGATACATTCCCATCCTATTTTATTCCAGCCAGCTACTTAAAGAAAATCACTGTCACGGTAGAAATTAGCACTACAAAATTTGCCAGACACGATGCATCTGTTTCAGTGTTCTGCCTCTGACAAAACAGGGGAGTTTCCTTTAGAAAGCAGTTTGCCGCAACATTACTGCTAACCCAATTTCGGAAACACAGACGTTTCCTAAAGCAAAAGAGGCTCCTGATACAAAAGGTGGAGGGAACCTTTTGTCGTAACAATTCCAGTCCTTTTCACGGCACACCAGATTCCCTAGCAGAATGGTGAGCGCAAACACAGGAGACTCGGCGTCTGCTGGAGCTTTAGCAATGGGGAGAGAAAAGATTAACACTGTTCCCAACGCTCAAAGGCTCTCAGAGGAAACTGCCAGGAAAGCAAATATGGTTTTAAGCGGGGACGCCTCTGGAGACTCGGGAATCTTTCTACTAGATGCTATGAATATGGTTGCAAGCCTGAGAAATCCTGGTAAGAGTTCCTGCTGAGATGTTCTGTTGAAGTTAAAATGTCTATGCTGAGACGCTGGAAGTCAGCAAATAAAATGAGCATTAGGGACTCAGCATGCACATTTTCAAGCCTTTGGAGAATTACATTATGTGTGAAAGAGAAAGAAGGCTTTATGGAGATTTGTGGAATTGGTAAACATATTTATTTTGATTATGAACACTATAACCATGTATGCTGTACATAAGTATTAATCTACGAGTTGAACTGTAAGGATTTTTCTGCATATTTCTTAGCTGTTTTTAAAAATGGAGGCTCTTCCTGCATTGACTCATGACCCCATCCCCTTTACTTAGCCACATCACTTGCTCCTGCATTCAACTGTGACTCAGAGCTCTCCAAAGCACAAGGACATCCAGTTCCCAGGACATACCCTTAGACCACCGCTAATTTTAAAGAACAAGGAAGGGAAAAGGAGGGACTGAAAACTGGGACAGGCTCCTCCATAGGTGCTCTGAAACACAGGGGCCAGGAAACCCAGCTACAGCACAGCAATTTGCTGCTGCCATGATGCTCACAACTCGTTTTAAACATCTTGTGTTCTGAATGCCCGCTAACCAAAGGATACGCTTTTAGCACACCAGGCAGACAGCGACACTTCCCAAGCTCCAGTTTGCATGGAGTTTTGTCTACTGTTGTCAAGCTGTGAGAAGAGGAAAGGAAAGTGAGAGATTTGGGGCTTTGAGTATGCATAGAAGAGGAGAGAGCTTGTTTTCTGAGCATGTGTGAAAGCAGGTTTACATTTTGTTCCTGCAAGGAGAAGCTCCCTGCCACAGCATCCAGGGCACGCAAAACCTTATGGACAGAGAGCAGGACCTTGGAGAAAGAGCCAGACCCACATCATGGACGCAGGTTCCTGCCAGTGGTGGACAGGGGATAAAAGTGGCAGAGAAGAGGCATGACTACTCTGTGTCCCATGGTGAGGGCAATACAGCACTGTCCACACTGAGCCCTTCCCTTTCTTCTCCTCCCCCACAGACCTGCCATCAGGGTGGTTCTCTGCAGCTCAGTTTGGGTTTGGACCTGCCCAACATGTGCAAAGTTGCCAGGGTAGTAGCACTGTTGTTGGCAGCAGTGCCAGGTCCTCTGCAGAGGCCAGGCTGTCATCTTATCCAAACTGGCTCCTGCATCTCTCCAAGCCATGCATCAGGGGCACCATCATCTCCTCACAGAAAGGCTGGGAAATGGGCAGAGGAGGGGCAACCCAGCAACAAACTGAGCACTAACAAGCACAAAGAGGCAGAAATCACAAGTAAATATTCGACCTTGGCAAAATCCCATTGCTAGTGCACCTATGGGCTGCAAATGGTATGGGATCTTCAAATCATAGAATCACAGAATCATTAAGGTTGGAAATATCCTCCAAGATCATCTTGTCCAACCACCAACCCATCACCAATATTGCCCATTGCTCCTCAGTGCCATGTCTACAGCTTCCTGAACAGCTCTAGGGATGGTTCCACCACCTCTATGTGCAGCCTGTGCCAATGCCTCACCACTCTTTCGAAGAAGTTTTTCCTAATATCCAAACTACATCAACCTGGGTTTTGAAGGAAAAAATGGTTATTTGTGGGAAAGTGCTGAAAATAAAGAAATGAAAGTAGACTGGGGGAAAAAATGCTACATTTTTATTTCTACAGGTGGAACTACATGAGAGAAATTGCAATGGTGGATTTCACTACCCTTCCCAAGGAGGCTGGATTCCCCTTTAAGGCAAAGGGAATTCACGTAAACAAGCAACAGTGAGCAGCTGGGTCATCACAAAGGTATAAGAAACCCCCGGGCCTGGCCCAGATCTATATAATGACACATTTATATGGTCTAGATAAGGCAGCACACAGGCAGTGACTTTGTTCTAATCTAAATGCCTGATTAATGTGTCTGCAGTTAGCAAGATGCTGAACTCAATAAAGGCAGTGAGCAGGAAGGAGATAAGCAAGGGCACAGTGATGTGTTTGTTCAGGTGTTAGCATGACAAATATTTTACACCTGCAGTCTTCCTTTGTTTTGAACAAATTCCCCTCCCATTCTCTGAAGGTTCAGGTCTCTATGGTTGCTTCTTTGGAGAAATTAAAAAGCAAAATAAAAGGAAATGTCTCTTCCTTTGCCACATGGGAAGTCCCATCACTAGGGAGGCATGAAAGCAGCAACCAGAGAGAGGTCCAGAGATGAGCAAGGAAGAAATGGGAAATTCTGTGGCAAACTCATCTTGTGAGCCTGGTTCTGCTCCCACTGCACCCCTCCGCACTATTGGGCTGACAACTGGGAGATGCTGCACTGCTTCCAGTGTCACTGACTGATGGAAGCCCTGGGCAACGAGGATCCCTGAAAATCACACTGGTGGGTTTTTGGCTCCCTTATGCTTTGATTTAAGGGGATTTCCTAAAACTAAATTGTTGACTTATTAATTCTTCAGCCTCAACAGTCTTCAAGCTGACTTCGGGCTTACTAAAAATAATGCAGTATGTCAGGCAGTGCCAAGCTAACACAAAATTACTGAGAAAAAAATAACTTGCTGAAAAGGAAAGCCTGATTTTTCTAGACTCTTACAGAACTTCATAGTCACTTAGCATAATAATAACAGTATAACAAGAGATGTAAAACTCGGACTTACTAGGGCTTTTTTAATGTCTCCAGCACTGAGCACTGACAAAGAGCACCTTCATGGGAAAGATGGCTCTGCTTTGGGGGCACTGGGGTGGGCAGCAGTGGGGTACCTCACTCACGGCTCCCCTTGCCATCTGAATCAAGCCCTTCACTACCTGCTCAGGGTTTGAGATTGTCCAGAGGCTGTTTTCATGAGGAAGCAGGAATATCCAACCCAAGATATACCATCCAAAAGCAGACACCACAGAGCAAAAGCCTCAGCTGACCCAGGGCACAATATCCCTGCAGATGGGACACACTTGCTTTCCAGCCTGTCATTTTTGCAGCACTCCTTTACCGAAGGAAGGGTGAGAATCAGGTCTCCATAACTGTGTTTTTATACAGCAAGAGGATACTCTTCAAGTGCTGTAATAAATTCCAACTTAAAAGAACAAAGGAAATAAGTAATCTTCACAGTGTTTACACTCATTACTCTGACTAACCCTGCACCGGGCAGTTCTCAGAACTAAGTTTTGAAGGGCAAGCATGGTTTGACCAAGTTTGCTCGACTGGAAGAAAGAAAAACACACTGACCAAATTAGCAACAAACCTTAAGCCTCAACTGCAATCTAAAATTAGGTTTCGACGTGCAGAAAGAACGTGAAGATCCGACCAATTATTTTTCGCCACTTAGTGTTGATTGTCCCTGTCTTTCCAAACCTGCAAGCAGAGACTTTAGGAACAATATTAAAAGAAATAAAACAAAACCAAGGAAACAACAATAACAAAACCACTAAGTTTCTTCAGATGACCTGGTTCAGTTGAAATTTGCTAGTTCATGGGATAAAAGTCAGTCAACTATGAATAAAAGTTCACACAAACCTTCTCAAACAAAAAACGAGCCAAGTCAACTATGAAATTCAGATCTGGGGACAGATTTTGGGTACTGCAAAGGCCTTGGCTTTGTGATCAAACCTCTCTGCAGGTTATAACCAAAACAGAGCAGCATGAAGCTTTGACCCAGGGCAGCAGGTTACATTCCTTCTTGAGGGCTACAGAGTCCTTGCAGGACTTTAGCAGACTGTGGCTCTGCATTTGGTTCCTCTAATTCCTCTGATTCTCTTCCACTTTGTCAAAAACTATTTTCCCTTCACTTTCTGCAGTGGAGTAAATCCACAGTCACTGGTGGCAAGAGCATACCCAGCCTGACAGTGTCCCTTTAGGTGAGGCAAAGGGAAAGGGCACGCTCACCATGTGATGCTATCCTCATCAAGAGTCCATCAGGTCTGCACACATTGAATGGACTTTCAGCTCTCCACAGGGAGCAGTGATAGTTTTTGCCATGTATAATTTATGACATATACCCAATGAGTCACTCCTAACAAATAAAGTCTTCAATAGCAGAAATACCACCCCATTACTCCTCCAAGCATAACAGCGAGATAGTGAAGCCAATCTAATTATCTCTTTCCTCAACTAATGATCATTCATTGGATTTGAGATGACTCATCGTTGGCCTTTGATCATCACCAGCCTTGCAGATGTTGTGTCCCCAGTAGGATGAGAAGCTGTAATGGCTTTGCAATGGACCTGGCTTGTTTGAGAGGCTTTTTCCCCAGTAGATGCAAGGTGGGATGCAGGGGCAGGTGATGGGGAATCAGCCTTTCCCCATGCTGCAGAGATGGGATGATATGCATGGCCAGATGTGGCATGGCTGCTTTGATGTGGTCAGACGGGAGCTGGGGGCAGCCACAGGAGGAAGGAAGGAGGGAAAACCTGCTTCCAGCCTCCCTTGGTGTGAACTTGCCACTTCACCTCTGCAGGCTGTAACAACCATGGCAATGAGGCCAGTTACACTTGAACATGGGTTCAAGGTCCAACATCAAAGGGTGCAGTTCCTGCCTGCACTGCTCCCCAGGCACAAGGCTCCACTGAACATTTGTGGTTTGGCTGCTGAAAGCATCTAGGAGTTGCTAGAGTGGTACTTTTTGTTGTCGTTGATTAGTTGGGTTTTTGTTTTTGTTTTTTAACTGCTCTATCTAATCTCGGGGAGGGTTTGGGGCAAACAAAAGCAAAGCTCAGGTGCCCTGAGCCTACTTCAACCATAACCCCTTGTGCCCTATAAAAAGGAAGCAGTGGAGCTTACAAAAACAGTGTTGCTGGGATTTTGTCAGCACGACCAGCATCAAATGCCTCTCCCACCCCTTTTAATAACTCCACCTGCCCAGAGTCTTTGTTTTTCATGTCATTCATCAGCCAGTTAAAGGTGAGGAAGATCCTGAGAGATCTCCAGCATCTCCCTCACCCAGTCAGAGAAAGTGGCTGAGCATTATTGTATTTCATATTCCTGGAGTTTCTCTCTCCTATTTTTTTCTAAACAGCATCACCACTACTTGCAAAGTACAGTTGCAGGACTATCAGTTAGGTAGCTTTCACTGAATGTTACTCACATATATTAAACCCTTTATGGGGTTATGTATATTTTTAATTCTTGGAAGAAACATTTCTTTCCAGCAAAGTATATTGCTGATAAAAGCAGCTTTGCAAATAAAGATGAAAGCAGCTTTTCCAAGGTGGGAACAACTTGGTGCTCAGAGTGAATAGGAAGCAGAGCCTCCCAGCACGTTCACATTAGTGCCAGTCTCACCAGCAGCATAGATTGCAGCGCCATAAAGCAAGATTTACTCTCTGAAAGCAGAAACATGTCTGTGTGCTGACGTGGAGCTGTGACTTTTAGGGAGCCATTCAGTTGCTATTGAATCCATTTTCTGATGCAAAACTTCGCAAGGGAATTCGGAGACATAAGGTTTAGAGCTAGTTGAAAGAAATATTGTTTCTGTTCAAAAGCTTAACTAATACACATCCATCTCCCTGGGCTGGGAAGTGGCTGCTGAGGAAGCAGCAAGACAAATGTTGCAAGGTGCCAAGATTACACTGCAGCTATGACAATACTTTGTGTTCCTCTCAAAGTCCTGACTCCCCAAATCATTACACAACAAACTCAGCTGTCTACTGAGAAAATGATGTTTCTTGCTCTCAGTTTCCAAGAAAACTTTAAAAGTACTGGCACAAAAAGCTGAAGAACTAGGAGGCAAGTGAAAACACGATTAATGGCATCAGTCTCGAAGGTTTGTAGTATGCAGAACCCTTACTGCTGCTTCCCAAGTCTGAGTTTGATCCCACCTGTGTTTGTGCTGATAGCTTCAGCAGAGCTGCACTCTCATGCCCGGAGCTGCCTGCTCATCTCAGCACCTCCTGCCCACGCACAGGCAGCATGGCAGCTGTAGCACATTGAATCAGAGATGTGTGATTTACATCAATGCTAGAGTAAGACAGACAACAGCTCTGGCTTTGTATTAGGAGCATGTCTTTTTATTTGTTGATTGGCCTGGTAAACTTTTAAGCGGGATGCTCTGGAAGGTTTTGACCTGTCTATCAGAGTCATTCACACCACCAACAGGTTTTGCAGCCCTCCCTGGCCTACAGCGACTGTACCACCATCAAAGATGGCCTATTGCTGCTATACAGTGAGGCTTTGGGGTGGTTGTGGTCTTCTGTCTGCATACCCAACTAAGGAAGAAACCACGGCCTCAGAGAAGGGCATGAAAAGTTCTTTGAGGCTTTGGGAGCCCTGGGTGAACTGAAAAGACTCTTCATGAAATGCTGGGACGGATGAAGGTTCAGAGCAGCGGTGGAAAGAATGGACTGTGAAGAGGATTAACAGGAAATAGGAAGTGAGCACTTGAAAAAAAGGAGAGGGAGAGGGTGGAGGAGGAACATGACATTAACAGGGAAATTTAACTGAATTTGAACAGCACCATCAGTGTGTAAAAAAAAAAAAAAAAAAAAAGAAAAGAAAAAAAAAAAAAAAAAAGAAAAAAAAAAAGCACAACCATCCATCATTCTCATTTACTACCTGCTGGAAGGATGGCCATACAGTCTGATTTAATTCTTATACCATTCTGCTCTCTCAGCCCTCCTGCAGTCACCCTTTCTTCTGGGAAGAGGAACAAAAGGAAAGAGAAAGCCAGTGTGAAGATCTCTGCAAGCTGAAGTGTTGCCTTGAGAGTCACAAGAACATCAGCATTGACTCACTGCTGACCTCAGCTCAGCCTGTACCTGTCCAAGCCTGCAGCCCCAGCACGGAGCAGCAGTATAGCGCAGTTAACTTTCCAGCAGCAGACAGGCCCTGCTGTGCACTCCCTTTCTTAAGAAATTATGTGCAATAAGTGTCTGCTCTGCCTGAGCAAAGATCAACCTCAGAATTAAGACCATTAAGTGACCATTAAGTGCAGGAAGCTGAACTTCATTCTCTGGCAGCCTGTTCTGCCCTGTGTCTCTGCTATTCCCAAAAGGGCAAGTTAAAAAATAATAATTATTATTATGATATATCTGCAGTGAGCTCCTTGGTGTTTCTCTGGTTTAGGTGCTGCCTTCAGGTACCAAGCTCCCCAGTTCAGCCTGCTTGGCACAGGTCATCACAAGCACCATGGGGCTGCTGGCACTCAGAAGGGGTAGAATCAGTGTGAAGGAGGGCTGGGCTCTTTCACCATTGCTTCAACTCAGTCCTTGGGAGCTTTGCCTTGACCCATCACAAGCTGGCTGGACAGACTGCAGTACAGCACACGGACAGAGAGCAGATTGGGTGCCCCTCGCTCTGGGTTCATCAGCAGAGCAGAGGACTGAGGTCAGTCTGAATGCCTCTGTGTTCTCAGGAGCCATGACTCAGAGTAAGTCAGCCCCAACAGCACAAGAAGTGCTGTGTTATTGACAGTGAGGTCAGTGAGGTGCTGGAAAGGGTGAGGGTGAACAGGTGGGATTGGGTGCCCAGCCCCTCCATGTTGTCCTTCCCACCAACTCAGCCTACATGTCTGCATGGAGCAGGGAGATGTCAAATATTGACTCTGCTGCACTTAATGGGAAAGGATGAGCCAGCAGGAAACTACTGGTCTGCAAAGGAACACAGCACGCTCCACTGCCATCCCATAGGTACAACAGACGGTTGTTTGTGAGGGGTGCCACGCTTCTCCAGGTTATCTTCCTGCCCGGTTTAGCACACAGCCTATTCAAGCTGATTGCAGTCAGGCCACACCATTTCAGCTTCTTTCAATCAGAAGGAGATACAGCCTGGTCAGTGTCTGAGAGAGCACAGAAAGGCTGAGGCACGGTCAGCCTGCCCTGTGGGGAACCCAGGCAGGTTGCTGGCAGGCTGCTTTTAGGCAGCCTTCCCTCAGAAAGGTGGCTGCTGAAATTGGAGGCAGACGGGCATTGCCGGCCAAGTGCAACAGCCTGGGAGACAGGCCTGGCTCTGTCGGCGAGGGGCCCCATGCTGCCGGGGCCAGCTCAGCTGTGGAAAACCAGGGGGAGACAGCTTGGCTGTGTGCATGCGCAACCGCCTCTCACAATGTAGACATAAACTTTTCAGGGAAGGGTTGCTGGAAGGGCAGAGAGAAATGTGAAATGCAGACCCAGCTGGGTTGTTTGGTTTTTTCTAATATATTTTTTTAATTATTATTATTTTTTTTGCTAGGGTTCATTCGCAGTTCCTCAGCGCTGCACACAGACGTTTCTCTGTAGGCTGGCGGCCCCTGTACCAGAAGCCCTGCTCCTGGCAGCATGAAGCCCTCCCCACCTCACCGTGCCTCTCAGAACTGTGTTCTCGCCTGGAGAGGTTGGAGAAGGAGCCTCCACGAGCCATAAATTGCTTCCCCTTCTGCTGGAGAAAAAAATCAAAGCATCCTGGGCTCCCCTGGGTTTCGCAGCACCCCTGGGCTCTGAGAGCCCAGTTGAAGTGGGTGTCTCCCATTGGTATGGGGAAAATGGGAGAAACCTCAAAGAGTTCAGTCTCAGTTGCATCAATCCATTCATCCTTCCCACTTCAAAGCACCTCAGCCTCACCAGGGACCACGGTGGGTATCCTGACAGAGCACACTGGTGAAGCAGGCCCCGTGGCAGTGAAGGAAGGAGTAGCCTCTCTCTGTTTCTCAGATGGGAATGGCAATTGCTTGCTTGCCTCATCTGAAAGCTCACCATAGTCCCCGCTAAGTGCAGAGACTGCACATGCAATGCAGGGCTAGGGGCTGTGGTGAATGCGACGTCACCATTTTTGGCTATTCATAAATCTGTTCTTCCATCCACATCATCTACCCTAATTAGATAGCAGATAGCAGACCTCACCAGGAAGGTCTCTGTGAGCAGGAGAAATCCAAATCTATCCAGGCAGAAACTGTTTTAAAAGAGGTCCTATGCAACCATGCTACTTGGGACTCACCAAAATATGGTGCCAGAAGAAAGAGCAGAACTTTCTTGAGATGACCTGAATGTTTGTTTGGTTTTTGTTGTTTGATTGCTTGTTTCTGTGAGTGCTTCATATTTCATGCATCCAGAAACAGCAGCACAAGGGCCCAATTAACCCAAAATGAGTCTACCAGTAAAGGACAAAGCTGGAAGATGATCTTTTGCAAACCTATGCATGAGCCAGTTGCACTGAACCCCCATACTCCTGGGGCTGCTCTTGGCCAAAAGGGACAGTAATGTTAGGGCATGGTCTTGCTTGACTCGCCTCACTTGTAGTCCTTTTCCACTTGATTTTACCTGGAAACAAAACAGACCAGCTCCACAGTTTGAATGCTGCTGTGCCCAGCTCCACACAGGGCTGTGTGTGTCTGAACATCACAGCCCAGCCATGCCCCAACCGCTGGGGAGCTTTTCTCTTAGCTGTACGTCTCCTTTCTTTCCCTGGCATCCAGCACCACATCAGCCCATATAAATTTTCTTATTTTCCCTGTCTAATAACAGAGACCGACTTTACTGGTAGACCCAGTTGAATTATTCACTGCAATCATTATCATTAATCCAGTCTATTTGCTGAGCCAGCCCTGATGGGTTGATGGGTGAATGTATTTGTCATTCATAAGTATTTGCCAAAATAGCCTGGGTGAGCCATTTCCCCCAGGCCATTCAATAGTAGCTATTTGTGTTCCCTTCCATTAAAACTCATCTCCCACACAGCCACCAGTACAAGTGCAGACTTAAACCAGACCTGGGTGCTGTTTGGAGCATGCTTGTTCCCCTGCCCCATTGCTGCCCTGTCAGCTTGTCTGTGCTGCCAGCAAGGCACAAAGCAACTTGGCTGCACTGGTTCCCAGATACAGTCCTGCAATTCCTCACATTAATAATTTATCCCCCTGTAACTACTACTTTTTTCCCCCTTCTCTCTCAGGTCATGGCTTTTTCTGGCTGTGGACACAAGAGTTACGTGGATTTTCTATTTGCTTCTTCAAAAGCGCACGTGCAAATGGGTGGGGAAAATATACTAAGTGCCAAAGATTATATTTCTCCAAGTGTTATAGTGGGTTCTATGGTTACGGTTACAGAGAGCAAAGGAAATGCAAACACTGAAGTGGCTGCAGGAGCTGGAACTGAGCCTTTCTGCATAGGGCTGGTGTGTATTTAGCATTCACAGCCATGGACTAGGTCACCTGTCTGAAAGTATAACCCATGTACTGTGCTGAAGCCCAGTCTGCTGTCGGAGCTGTTTCAGGGGATGGCTACCTAGGCAATTCTGGCAAGACCAGAAGTTCCATAAACTGCACATTGTTTGCCTTATTTTCACATCCTAAACCTCGATAAGGAGAAAAACTGGCACATCTTTCATCACAGAGAATCCTTTATGGTTTCTGTGTAATTCATGGTCACTTACAAACAATACCGTATGTGATTATTGCCATACATGTATTGCAATTTGGAGGGTTCAGCCCTTGTGGGGTAACATGGCAAAAAATAAAATAAAATAAAAATCCCTATTGATGACATATTAATTATAAAACCTGCCATATTTAACAATGTCTTCAAGCAGTCAGCCAAATTGGATAATACAAACTGAGCGCAGTCCCTAAAGATGTAAACAGAATTCAGTTTTTGACATCATTTTCCTTTTTGTCCCTACAGTGATAGTATGATACCTTCGCTTGGATGGGAGGACTCTGCTTTCATTGCTTCTCAGTCAGTGCCATAGAACAAACAATAAGAACACTATGTGTCAAGATGTCAGATTCCAGAGGTCCTGCCTGTAAATTTTTTAGCCTCTGATAATGACTTTTTGCAAACAGGTGATAAAATGCAATTGCTCCCTCCATTTTAAGCAAGAGCCGTGTACGATAAGCATCCTGGAGAAGAAGAAATATATTGTTCCGCAGCTTGATATATTCATAGTTTTAGACCTACACGTTGCATTAAATGAGTTGCCATCAATCAGCCAGGAAATGTTTCAGGTCTTCAAAGCATGCCGTGTTTTAGAGAACCGAAGGATGTACTGCAGAGCCCTTCATCACGAGGACGGGGACACTGCTCTGGGAAATGGCTGTGTCCAAAGATAAAGCCTCATGGATCAAAACTCAACCCAAGAAATAACAGTAAAACAGTATTTACACTTTTAAATGGGCCTGGACCAGCTCCCAGAAATACAGCATTAACAAAGGCATTGCAGGAATGCCTTGCTGGGCTGTGTGGTGGCCCTTGGCTGTCATCTCTCCCTTTCCCCGAGAGGACAGGAGGCCCATCAGCACAAAGCAGAATTCTGCCTCAGCAGAAACAAGATTGATATCACTGGGAGACTTTCATAACCAACATGAGAACTTTACCGCATGTCTTGGTTTGTTTTAGATAAACATCCCGGACTTGAAATTTATAGTTAGTTGTTAAATTTATGTGACCAGGACTCCCATTTGCCTCATATTTGCACAAAAACTCCACCAGTTTTGTGCACCTGATCTCCACAGATCTTTGCATGCTTGGATGTTAATGCAAGATGGGAATGTACCTCTGAGGTGAAACAAATCCTTTCTTGCTTTGATCCCGCAGCAGAGACTTCCCTCAGAGCAGGGTCAGCACGCCAGTGGGAAGCACAACACAAGCACTGCAATCAGATCCCAAGGATCCACCTGGGAACTACCTACAAGCTCAACATTTGCTTTTGCAGGGAAATCACACACACACACAAATAATAATAAACTGCTTATTGAAAGCACAGCCCCTTCACCTGTGTAAAATAAGCTGCCTTTATGCATGCTCCCCTTCCAGAACAGAAGTGTCCAGAGAAGAGGCACTGCAGAGCTAGGTTGGCTGGTGTGGTTGGTGTGCATTAGGCTGGTTGGTGTGGGAAGGCTGATGTTACCACAGTACTGACATGCTGGTTGCAGCACGCCAAGAAGGTACTGCTAGAAGAAAAGAAATAAAAGAACGTGGCATCGCTTTCTATTGCTACAGCTTTTAAAATCTGAATTGAAGAGAGCTTGTGAGACCTGATAGATCAAGACCAGAAATGGAAAGCGAAGTATCTGGTTTTGAATGGATGCAGGGTAAGAAAAGGAGATGGACAGTGACATTATTTTCCTGTAATCTAACAGAATTGTACAACAACTCCTGGTTAAAATATGCTTCTGGGCTAAGAGATCCCTGAAATGTGAGGTCTCTTCAGCCCAGAGCAGAGGAGCTGAGGGGAGGCCTGATGGCAACTGCAGCTTCTCAGAGGCAGCTCTGCTCTCTGTGACAGCAACAGGGCCTGAGGGAAAGGCATGAAGCTGTGTCAGGGGAGGAGCAGTTGGGGGTCAGGGACAGGGTCTGCACCAGAGGGCGGTGGGCACAGAACGGGCTGCACAGGGCAGTGGGCACAACCCCAAGTGCCAGAGCTCAGGGAGCATATGGACAGTGCATCTCAGCACAGCAACCACCTCATCTGCCCTTGCTGCCAGGAGAAGCATCACATAACTATGAGATTTGCTTCCTGCACCAGCCATGCATCCAGCCACAGTCATGCGCTGAGCCCCACCTCCCCTTCCATGGCAATCATCAGGGAAAGGGGCAACCACGGTGGCCAGCAGCTGAGGGAGGAACAGATGGCCTCAGCCATCCCATAGCAGCTGCTGCCATGCCTGCTCAGGATTTGCTGCAAAGTGCCAGTTTTCATTAGGTGAAGCACTGAGCACTTGTCTGGAGGTAACCACTTTTCATCACATCCTGTACAAAATGAATTTCAAGTGGTAAGCTGGAGATTAAATGAAACTCTGCTAGCCCGAGTCTGTTTCCAAAGTGGGGTTCTTTCATTTTTACACCTAAGCATAGAGAAGGACTCCCCACCACCAAGACTGCAAACACATAGGAAGCTGAGCCACAAAGATGAACACTGAAAAACAAGTTACAGGACTTAAAGAAGATGGGGAAAGCTGTTCCATCCCTGGCTCTCTGCAGCAGTTGCAACTGGAGGCCAGCACACAGCTTTGTTTAAGGGTAGGGCCAGATGACTGCAATCAGAAACAGACATGCTATCAGCCCAGGTACCTACACACAGGTCGCCTGGGATAAAGGATCACCTGGAAAGAGCTGTTGTGGCAGGAGCAGCACTCACTCCACTCCCAGCTCGCTCTGCTGTTGCCAGGCAGTGATCCATAGCCCTGCATGAGAACACGGAGTGAGGGGCAAGGAGTGGAGCTGACTGCTTAAACACTCACTTGGTGGCATATTGTGAGATGTTTTATATGCAAATAGATGAAAGATCATAGTGAGGAGGAGAGAAAATCCGGAAGAGCAGATGCATGATTTCACTATTGGTCTAGTGTGGAAAGGCCAGAAGAGAGCCTCATCTTAAGGAAGAAAAATCTCAGATCAAATTCTCGTGTACCCGACAGCTCTAAGTCTTGCAAAGAATTCTGATTAACCTGAATGACAGCACTCAGAGCTCCAGGAGAGCTCAGTGAAGCAAATCAGGCTGAACTAAAATTAGCGGCGTCTAAAATTCAGCCGTCTGCTTGGCATCCACACATGATGCTTCCCTGGCCCCAGACCCATCACATCACTCAGCTTTCCCACTGCCGTCAGCTCCTTGCTTTCAAAAGCACTGCTGAGTGAAATGCTGCTGTTCACACGCAGCCTGCACCTGCCTGGAGGCAGCAAGCCAATTGCTAGGCATGGCTATTTTTTTTTCCCCCCCATATTTCCTCCAATGTTTATTTGCTGATTGTTTTCCAGGCAGATGGAATTCAAGATGTGAAATGGGGACTGGCTGTCAGTGAAAGGATGGAAAAAGACCAGAGGTTATGGGACAAAATCATAGGTCCAAAAATACACTGGGATCCTGAATGGCTCAAGAGGGACATAAACTGTCCTGAGAAGGGCAGAGAGGTGTTTACTATGGTTAATGTGCTATAAGACAGTAAGACCTGGCTTGCAGTCTAGGATTTGACACAGAAAATGAGTGTGGAAATACAGCACAATCACTGCCCCACGTCCCATATATGCACTGTGCACAGAGAACGGCCACTTAAGCACTCACTACCCTGAGGGTCATGGGTTAGTGGGCATAGTGATGATGGGTTAATGGTTGGACTAGATGATCTTAATGATCATGATAATGATTCTGTGATTCATGCCCAAGCCCAGGCTCTCACTCACAGTGTCTGGAAGGACTGGTGGGACTGCTGCAAACCAGTTCAGCAGCAGCATCCCCAAAACCAGCTCTTCCAAAGCCACTTGAAAATTCTGAGCACAAACTGTGGCTTGAGTAAGAGCCAGCAGAGTGGGTGGCAAGTACTCAAGTCAAAGGGTTCCGTATTTGTCATCTGACATCTCAAGGGGCGGTTTCTCCTAGGGAGCTTGAAGATGTTCATGCATGGCAGGAGGACAGAGTAGCAATCTAGTTTCCCACATACTTGTTTTCATCTGTAGGAAAGCCCTCAGAAACACTGAGAAATACCAAATGTGCTTTTCTGCCTGAAAAAGCACCAGGGAATGAATCTTTATTGATGACGTAAATGTATCGGTGGCATCTAGAGTAAGGGCACCCCATGAGGGCCTTCCAGAAGCTGGATGAGCAGCACAGTACCAGTCCAAAAGCCTGGGCAGCAAGGATATGTTGGAACAGACCATGCAAAAGGCAAAGCAGCACTTCATGAAGACAGGGTGGCCAGTAATCAATCAAGGTTGAGGCAAGGAGAATCTAAAGGAAGCACAAAAACAGATTTACCCACGTTACAACACAAGAGATGACAACAAAGCAGGGAAAGAACAAGAGTAGAGAATATAAATGAATGTATTAAAAATCAATACTGATTTTCTCCTCATACCAAAATGCAGAGATCGTTTTAAGAATCTGTCAGGGAGCAAAACAGAGACAAGAAAACATACATACTGTGCAGCTTGCTGTCTGTCATCAAGACCACAGATCTCTGATGACTCATATCATTAAGTCTTCATTTATACAGCTAGATACCAAGAGAGTTTCAAGAGCAATAAAAAGCCACATGACCCATAATTATACCTATTTCAGTAATGCACATGAGAACGAGACTCACCTCTTGGAGAAGCCTCTGTATCTACTTATTGCAAGGGCTGTTCATTCATCATCCTGAGCATTTCATTTCAGATACAACAATGGACTGGGGATATAATAATAACAACAATAATACCAACAGCAGCAGCAATAATAGGACAGTAATCCTTGTGATGAGGTTCTTTCACAAGTTTGCCATGGCGCAGCCTTTGAAAGCAGAGCTGCAGTTAGAAGGAGGTGACATGGTGCTAATGAAAGACAACCAGGTGGAAGGTGCCCAACTTATGGACAAGGTTGGGTGCTTATCTACCTGGAGAGCAGATTTCCATGGCTACCTGATTCACAGAGATGCTAGGCCAGCCTTGATGCCCAGGAATGCTTTCAACCCCAACAGTCGTCTTATCTCACCAGGTGACACAGACATTAAGTGCATTCCATCAGGACCACTAAATTGGATGATTTTTATGGTGTACAAACATGAAGTTTGTGGGATCTGATAAACCAAACTCATTGCTGTCGGGCATCGCAGTGGGAGGGGATCGTGTCTGCTTGGAGCACAGAAATGCTGGTTAAAAAGCAAGCATAAAAAGCAGTGCAATGCATGATCATTTGGGTCCTTTCTCCTGTATTTAGACTGCCTAACATTTTGCATTATAAACAGTTTGTGCGGCTTTCCTGAAAGGCTTTGAGATGGCTACTGTTTGCAGATCTCAAATACAGCAGGTAGAGCCCTCAGGCAAAAGTCATGCCATTTCCTAGCCTTGTGAACCACTCTCCCAATTACGTTAGACTACCGAAAGCATTAAAAATGAATAGCCATTTCACTGTCCCTCATTTCCTCCACCATATCTCTTTCCCCACACCCCAGCACACCTCAGAAACCTTTTAGCACTGATCCAAAATACCCCCCGGCAAAGCAATGCTTGTTGAAAGCCACTGGTGCCAGGCACTGCTTGAACACCAGTGCCACCACTGCACTGGGGGTTCTGTAGACCAGAAGATGAAGAGAGCATGAGGGAGGAAAGCAACACTTGTTCTGAGCACTCCCTGGAGCCTTCTCTTCTCCAGGCTGAACAGCCCCAACTCTCTCAGCCTGTCCCCATAGAAGAGATGCTCCATCCCTTGGATCATTTCTGTGGCCCTCTGGATGCACTCCAATAGGTCCATGTCTCTCCTGTACTGAGGGCTCCTCATTTGGAGACAGTACTCCAGATGAGGCCTCACCAGCACAAAGCAGAGGGGCAGGATCACCTCCCTTGTCCTGCTGGCCATCCTTCTTTTGATGCAGCCCAGGATACAGTTGGATTTCTAGGCTGTGACGGCACACTGCTGCCTCATGTCCAGCTTGGCATCCACCAGTACCCCCAAGTCCTTTTCCCTCCTGCTCCTCATGCTAAAAGAGAAGTACATTACCTGATAAAACACAAGGCATGCACCAGCATCTTGCCGCCTTGCAACCCTCAAATTTGTTTGAAGTTGTAGATCTATGCTGACTTCTGCTTTTAGCAAAGGGCTGCCAACTGTTTATTGCAAAACTCCTTTCCAGCGGCAATGGGCCACACAGGTCCCCTAGCAGTGTTATTTTCCTGCTTGGATAAGGACAAATCTCATAATCAGGAGAAGGATTTGCAAAGGCCCTCGATGGCTTTCACTGCCTGGAGACAGCGGAGAGGCTGTCTGTGACTCCGCAAGTTCTACACAGACCATTTTCAGCTTTTCCTCGCTGGGCCACACAGACCTTTGCCTGAGGCACTGCTACTTTAAAAAATAATAAAATAAAAACAGGCTGCTCAACAGATTTGCTGGCAAGATATGGATCTTGCAGTTAATTCTGTCTGAGCACTCATTAGATGTACTTATGCACATGCATGTTTTTATTTACCAAGGACTGGCACACCCATGTCTGGCTCACTCTGCAGCCTTTGTTCAGAGACCTGGCAAGGCTTTCCAAAAACAGAGTCCCACATTAGAACGCATTACTCCTTTTGCAAATAATGAGGTTTCATTTTGCTTTCCGTAGTTACTCGGAGGAGTAAATTTCGCCTGTTTGAGCATTCACAGCTCACGAACATAGAGAGGTGTGAACACAGACAAAGCAAGCAGATTTTTAAGTTGGAGCAAATACAGAAACACAGTGCATTCCTCCAGCCTGGCAATTGGAGAGTGCACTGCAGTGCTCTGTTTGCTCTGGGGCTGAGTAACTCCTGTCTGTGGAAGAATCAGTCAGAGGCACATAGCACTGACCAAATGATTTGTCACAAATAATGTCAGAGATTTTTGCTCACAATTTGTTTGCAAGCGAGGTTCCTTTCAAACAAAACTCTGCTGTATTCATAAGCACTCAAGGCAGACAAACTCCAGACTCCCAGTGGCTTGCAAGTTGTGTCCATTTACTCTCCTTAGATCTCCAACAGGGTGGCGAACCCTAGGTCCTGAATGCAAAAGAAGAGGAACACCCAGGTTAGGCAGAAGTAGGCAGTCTTGCAGCAATGGAAACAAGGGGCAATGGGCAGAAAGTGGGACACAGGGAGTTCCATACAAATACAAGAAAGAACTTAACTGCAAGGGTGACAAAGCACAGGAAGAGGCTGCCCAGAGATGTTGTGGAGTCTCCTCCAAAGCTTTTCAAGACCTGTCTGGATGCCTACTTGTGCATCCTATTGTAGGGAACCTTCTTTAGCAGGGGGCTGGACTTGATGATTTCTAGAAGTCCCCTCCAACCCCTATGATTCTGTGATCGGCAATGCTTCCTGCAGAGCCATAGTGGCAGGCACAGATGGACAACCAGACATACCCAGCACCTCCTCCACATTAAGACTAACAGTAAACAGCTCTGCTGTAAGCTCCGAGACACGCAGGAGCAGCTGGAGCTGTTATGATAGGTGCTTGTGTTATTTTTGGCTGGTGAATCATTTATTTGCTGGAGAAAAAAAAAAAAAATGCAGTTTCAGGGTGGCCAGAGATATTTGTAAATTCAGGCAGCTCCAGTCTGTGTGGAGTGTTTGTGCATTCAGCAAACTAAAGACAGGCAGACTGAGGGCAAATTGTTCCAGCTGCTGCTGGTTGAGGTGAAGAGGTCACCAGTCCCGATGACTGTCCCAGACTTTCCCCACACCAACAGCCGTTGTCGCATTCACGCTTTTACCCAGCCTAAACAATCCATCTGATTGCTTCCTAGCTCAAATCCACACTCTCTTCATCTTAATAGTAGTAACAAAATATAAACCTAAGGGCATATTACTGTCAAATATATATTTATATTTAATTTACCAAACATTCCACTACTGCAGCATCAACAAAGTGACACAGACAACATGAAACAATGGTAGGAACTGATGTCAAGGATGTGGGAAGAAAGTTATGGCAAACAGCCGAGGGCAGAGAGAATATAATCCAGACCAACAGCTGGAATGGGTCATGAAAGTCAACAGCTGGAGCAGGTACTCAAAGGGAGAGGGGGTAGGATCATGAAGAAAATACATGGGATTATTATTGCAGAGAAACTGCACTTGGTTCAGGAAAACTCTGAAAATGACTGAACACTGGGAGCATGCTCTGGAAATTCATGCCTGTCCCATTTGGAGTCTTCCCAGGTACCCACATCTGGTCATTGCTGGAAGCAGGACACAGTGTGAGGCAGATCCTTCGTCTGGCACAAGACAGATGCTTGCCAACTGGCCAGGCAGATGTGTTGGGCAGCTCACATGTCCAAGGGTTTGGACAGCTTCATTCAAGTAACTGCTATGGTTCCAGCTGAGAAACTCTGGTGAAGTGTCTATTCTTTTGGGTAGTAATGACATGGGGCTAAGATGTGGGAAGATGAGGGCGAAGGTGGTAATGGGCCATGAGCACTATCAGCAAGAGATACACACATTGTATAGTCAAGCTATACAGTGTTAGAATTGTTTAAAGGTCCTTAAAAACTGTGAAGCAAGGCCAGATTGCTGTGAGAACAAGTGGTGTCAGTGTCTAAGGAAGATAAGCTGATCGCAGGTCTGTGTTCAGTGTTTCTTACCGAGGATACAGATGGCCCCATTTGCTAATACATTCTTGAAATAATGCACTTCAGTTAATCCTTAAAACTCTTTAGGGTTTTACAGAAGTAAAATTATCTTCACTTTTTAAGGTCAAAAAATGATTTTTTTTCTCTTTTTCCCCCCTTTTTTTTTCTTTATCTGCATCATTCATTACTGCTGACTTCTAAAGAAGACAGTTGACACAGGGAAGGTGACAGGATCAAATGTGTTGTTTAAGTGTGCAAAGGAAAAATACCCATCCATCTTCCTCGTATCCTGAAGCTCTCTGGAGCATATAAACAACAACACTTCAATGTCACACGATCGGCCAGTTGGAACAGTCTTGGGGTCATTATTTCAGCAGTTAGTATGGATCGTACACAGTCTCTCTGCAGGGGAATCACAAGGTCTTTTTCTAGATCTGCTAACAGAACTGAAGCATAACCTCCCAGAAACACTGACATATGTCCACAATTGGACCCTACTGAGCAAAGCTAAGGCTAGTGAAAAATATGTGGGCCACACATTATATGCTAACTAAACTTGTTCTGTTATGGCACAGTGTGATCAAGTTTACAGAATATCAAAAGCACTTTTGGTCCTCGATGCCATATTTAACTTCTTTGTGGCATTGCCAAAAACATAGTTAGCACAGATGTGCTGTTATGGAGCAGAGGCAAAAGGTTTGGTAGAAACCCCGTGTTAATCTTGGTGTGTATTCAAGATATAAAGCTTTTGTTTGTGAAAGACATTTGGGACTTGCACAGACAAACTCTGAGGGATCTGCAACTCACCCTGAACCACCAGAACCCAAATACCACGTTGAGACATGAACTGAATGAAACCTTTGCCTCAGGCACTGGTCTGGGGAGCAGTTTGCTAAGTCAGCCTCATGTCCAGCCTTCACAAGGTATCTGAGTTCACTGGCCATTACCAAACTGCTGCCTCAAGGCATTAGAGATGCCAATCTTAATGAAGATCGTGATTTCTGCAGGAGAGCTGCTTGCATTCTCCAATGCCAAATGCTGCATGCCATTCCTGTGGATCTTTGCATAGCAGTAGTACCCTGAAATGAGTTAACAAGGATCGACAATAGCAAAGGAACTGTGTATCTAGCAGCAGTCCAGAAACCTCTGCTGTACTGCAGACATGAGGTTCTGCCTCACTTTGCACTCTGAGAATACCAAGTTTTCCTCTCTTCAGATCTGATTATTCTTCACTAAAGGTGTCCAAGGCAAGGTATAACAGTCTCCCCCATGGGTATGGCAGAGTAGAAGCCCATGGGTGAAGAGCTATTCAGTCTACACACTCCTGCCTGCTTCAGGGAATGGGCAAAACCATTCTCCTTTTTCCTAGCCCTGGCAGATGCTGTGAGAAAGCTCCTCCTACAACAGTACTAATGGTTGAGCCTTGCACATGGGGATCCCAACTCATTTGCAGCACATCAACTCCTACACCTCTTTCAGTAAGAATTCGTTTATCTATAGGGTAGCTTTCCCAGTCAGAAACCCTAACAGCTAGAGATAAATTAAGCCGGAATTGGAGCCAGACCAAGAACATTTGAGTAATCCATCCAGCCTAAGCAAGATCCCCTAAGACAGGAAATCTCAGCAAGAGCCTAAAAAGAGATTATAAAAGAAAATAAGCCCAGGCTTTGCATTCATGAGCTGGTGGGACAGCCAGCAGAAGTGAGAACACATGACAGGCTATAAGACCTGCTGCCAGCATGGACTGTTGCATTCACACATCAAACATAAGCAACCTCAGCTGTGACCAGAACCTCTTTAGAAAGACAAAAATCTCATCCTTCAGGACATAGAGTTTATTTTTGTGGATCTGTCCTACAGCATCTTGTGATTGCTTTTCCTCAAATACCTGTGAGAGAAGAGAAAGCTAATGAATCCCTTGTATATAAGTTCACCCCAAGGTTGGGCTGCAGCCAGTCATGTATTTTCCTGTTAGCACAGAATTATCTAACACCCTGCCTGTCCCCAGAGGAAAGACTACAGGAAAAAGGCACAGTGCCATGATCTAGAGGTTGTAGAGCCCAGGACCACTTGCAAGGCTGTTTTTCGCAGCCTAAATACACGTTGCAAGTGCTTAATCAAGGTGGCAGGGCTTCCAATAGATAGCAGTGACAGGATTTTTTGGGCTATTTCTCCACTAAACCCTGCCTTTCTTGTATAATAATGATGCTCCTGAGGTGAGGGGTTGTACCTCTGCCATGTACCTCCACTGACACAAATGCCCAACCACTCACTTCATGTTCTTTCCATGCTTGCTGAGGACAAGGGCTGGACAAGATACTTTCTCCACAGACACTGCTGACAAACAGCATGTATCACAAATCCCATAAAACATCAGGGCAGCATTTCTCCTATGTGTACACAGGCACATTCCAGTCTAATACGCATGTGTCTACAAAGGAAAACAAACACAGGTTGTCCTTTCTAGGGGCACTGCCTTGAGGCTTAGTGAGGCTCTGGAATATGGGAAGGTATATAAGCACGGAAAGCAGGAGAAATCTGAGAGCAGACAAAGGCGACTTGTATAAGAGCTAAGTGGGATAGGATAAGGATTGCCAAGCTTTTGGGAGAAATTGGAATTTAATGAAGTGATTGAACAAAGAAATTGAAAGCCTCCTTTGCCTCCTGCAAGGGTCGAATGTATCTGAGCAGTACTTGCCTTGGCTGCTTTACAGGGCTGTTATTTAATTTTAAATAGCTTGGAAGCTTTCAATGTACTCCATAATTTTATTGACATTTATGATTTGAGTTACTTAATCTTGAAAACACAAACACAATACTGCTCTCTCTCACCCAAGAGGGTGAGGAGTTGGTGCCTGCATTGCTTTTGTGTAGCAGATCTGGGTGCTATTTGCCTTGCTTCATCACTGTTGTAGGATGTGGATCCTGCACTTCTGCAGAGCTCACAGAGCCAGCTCAGCAACAAGTGCTTTTTCAATTCTGAATATCTGGATACCTGTAAAATTAGCTTGCTTTGTGTTTAGCTTGGAAGGCGGTGACTCTGGTCTTGCTCAGAGAGAGAGCCCCCAGTGCTCCCATGACTCAATCAGACTAGGATCCCTGGGCAGCCTAATTTAGTGCCTGATTTAGCAGTTGGCAACCCTGCCTGTGGCAGGGAGTTGGAACTAGGTGATCTTTAAGGTCCCCTCCAACTCAAGCCATTTTATGATTCTATGATTCCACCAATAAACTGGGCAGGAAGCAGAGCCACAGCCGCCTTGACAAACACAAGCTGGGGAAAAGTTTGCTGATGACACGAAGCTGGGAGGATTGGCTGACATGCCTGAAGGCTGTGCGGCCATTCAGAGAGACCTGGACAGGCTGGAGAGCTGGGCAGTAAGAAACTGGATGAGGTTTAACAAAAGCAAGTGTAGAGTCTTGCATCTAGGTAGAAATAATTGCATACACCAGTACAGGTTGGGGGAAGACCTGCTGGAGAGGAGCTCTGCTGAGAGGGACCTGGGCGTCCTGGTGGACGACAGGTTGGCCATGAGCCAGCAGTGTGCCCTTGTAGCCAAAAAGGCCAATGGCATTCTGGGGTGCATTAAAAAGAGCGTAGGCAGCAGGTCAAGGGAGGTGATCCTCCCCCTCTACTCTGCCCTGGTGAGGCCTCATCTGGAATACTGTGTCCAGTTCTGGGCTCCCCAGTACAAAAAAGACAGGGATCTCTTGGAGAGAGTCCAGCGGAGGGCCACAAAGATGGTGAAGGGCCTGGAGCGTCTCCCCTATGAGGAGAGACTTAGGGAACTGGGTCTGTTTAGCCTTGAGAAAAGAAGGCTGAGAGGGGACTTGATCCAGGTTTATAAATACCTGGGGTGTGGGAGCTATAGTGGCGAGGCTGGTCTCTTTTCAGTAGTGCGTGGGGACAGGACTAGGGGCAATGGGCTGAAACTTCAGCATAGGAAGTTCCGCACGAATGTGCGCAAGAACTTCTTTACGGTGAGGGTGACGGAGCACTGGAACAGGCTGCCCAGGGAGGTGGTGGAGTCTCCTTCTCTGGAGATATTCAAGACCCGCCTGGACGCCTACCTGTGCGACGTGGTGTAGGGAGCCTGCTTTTGCAGGGGGGTTGGACTCGATGATCTCTAGAGGTCCCTTCCAACCCCTACAATTCTGTGATTCTGTGATTCTGTGAAAAGGCCTCACATCAACAGCAAAGCTCTCACCAAATCCTGGAATACAGGGGGAAACCAAGAACCCATTCTTCCTCTCCCTGCAAAGGATCCCCCAGAAGCAAGTATGTGGAGCGTGAGTACATTTAGTCTTACATTAGCACCAGTACCCAGTTCATATGTCCTAACGCTCAGGTCTGTTCGCATAGAAGGGCAGGTGCTGCCAGTCAGTAATCACATGCATTACAATGGGAGGATATATGTGGTAAATATGTAATTAATTACAGTATGATTCTGCTTTCATTTAGGGGCATGCAATTTCCATTGACTCAACAAGATGCTGTACCCTTACAATAGACTTTACCCCTTAATTTTAACACTGTGAGATCAGTGTTGACACTTCAAAGGCATTACAGCAGCAGAAAGCTTGACCCTTGCTCTTTGCTACCAAATGCATTTTCAGAGTATGACCAATCTGTAAAGCCAAACATTACACTCATTAGTTAGTGAATGAAGAGCACTTTGAAGATTAAAAGTGCTATTATTATTTCCATATTTTCTCCAAACACAGCTCCCATACTGAAGCCATGTGTGTCAAATCTAAAGCATTTCCTCCAACGTGTTGTTTCAGAGACGACCCTCCCCATGTTCCTCAGTTGTCCTGCTTCCAGCTGGGCTTTCGAGACTTTTTGGGCAGCCACTGATGAAGCAGAACAGACGGACTTTCCAGCTTGGTTCTCATAGCTGTTATGGAACAGCTCCCAACACAACAGCAGTCATGAGAGCCTGTGCAGGGGTTGAGGCTGCACTGTAATGCTGGGACTCAGGGGTGAGGAGCTAGCAAGGCTGTGAGAAAAGGTGGGAGATGAAGTTGCCCCCTCTGCAAAGTTTCTGCTGTTCCATGAACTAGCACAGGCCACAAGGCTCAAAATCACTCCGAGATGAGTGCCAAAATGGGCAAAGTGTGCCTTCTGTGAGGTGGCATTTCTGATCAGGAGCACAAAGCCTTCACAGCTGCTGGAGGCATTATTTGCTGCAAACAGCAGAGAGACATGACAGGTACTGGCGGACACATAATAAGCAGGAATGAGCACTATTGTTAATCCAATTCCATCAA
Source organism: Excalfactoria chinensis (assembly GCF_039878825.1). Taxonomy (NCBI): domain Eukaryota; kingdom Metazoa; phylum Chordata; class Aves; order Galliformes; family Phasianidae; genus Excalfactoria; species Excalfactoria chinensis. Next base: position 117,266,942 of record NC_092826.1, on the reverse strand, counting down.
AGATTGGACTCATCACAGAATCTCATTTAGAGTCCACAGCAGCAGCCCCGATATTGCTAGGGCATACATTTCATCTAAATAAACATCTCACTCGGTACAGCCCTCAGTCCTTGGCTGTGCATTTACTGTCTCCTCCTGATCTCCTGGATGCTGCAGCTATGATCTGTCCACCCCAGTTTACCCCAGCCGAGCATCTTTCCCATTGTTTATTAGAGCCCGGCTGCCAGCATTTATTTCCCTACTTAAATGATCTGCAATAAGGAGGAGGCTGGTAACAACCTTAAGGAGCATATGTAAAAAAGCACTTATCTTCCAACGCAGCTTCCAAGGCTGCAGGTGCTGGGTGGCTCCTGTGCACATCAGGGCTATACACCAAGTTTCAGCTCTCAGACGTTTTCTATTTATCACAGTTCCCAGATGCAGAAGCAGTGAATGTCCCAGCACTCCTCCCTGCTTCCATGGCACGCCAGGTAGGGAGAATATGTCTAGACAGAAGACAGGGCTGGAGCTCAGGATAATTTTTCCTCCAGCAGCCCCCTGACAGCTTTCAGCACAGGCATGACAGCTAGGGATTTAAGGACGGATTGCCGAGTCCGAGCAGACAGATACCTTACCCAGGTGCTTTTGTGGGCTTGGGAGATGTTGGAGACAGCTGCCAAAACAGCACGGTGTGGGAGGATGTGCTTAATGAGAGCTTTGTGAGGCACATTCTTGAATGTTTATTAAATTCAGATTTGCACAATTTCTGACCGCTAAGCTGGATGAAACTTCCTTACAGACAGACATGCCTAAGAACAGAGGCTGAGCTGTAGTTGACTTCAGCAGAACTCCAGTCCAGTGTTGTGAAGATTTGGCCTGCTGTTTATTTTTAACACTTGAGTTTTGCACTGTGGTCTCCTTCACGACTTTGCAGCCGGATTGCTCCATGTGAATGAAATGAGAGAGTAAAGAGACTGCAACTTTTAACTGCAACTGCAGGGGAAAGCTTCAGAATGCAGCAAAAAGTGCAAGGAACATGATGAGTGGATGGCTTACTCAGAAACTACAGCAACAGGGCATAACAACCCTTTCGGAGGCCTTGTGCTGTACACAACACTACAGAAACAGTGTCACATATTTTACTATCCATGTGCCATTTAATGCCTTTTCTTGTGCTTCTGAAAAACCAGAGTGCCAAATCTCATTGACTGCAGTTAGCCTTCTGCCTGACTTGGGTGGGTTCTTCTGTTTACTGATTCTCCTTGAGGAAACTGTATTCAATGAGGGCTCGTTGTGCCTTGAAAACCTGCTTAACTTCTACAGGGGATGTTAACCTAGCCTGGATGACTGAGGACAAAACTGGTAGGACAAAACTGGCAGGAAGCTGAAGAATGCCACAAGGCACAGCTGTTTGTGGTAGGGAAGTACCAGCCATACCGTGATGCTCAGAGAGAGGGTCCCTCCTTCAGCTGCAAACAGGAACTCGATCTTGTTACCTATGGTTAATACATTCATACTTTTAAAAGCTGGCAGTACTGTGTGAGGTGAGTCCTCAGGAGGTTTACGGCAACATTCATTCACTGCTTTGTACTTAAAAAGGTAAAGACGGTGTGTTTGTGATACTTTGTGCTTCTGCAGGTTCCCTCTTCACTGTTCCCATGCATGGCAAAGTGAAAGCCTCAAAGGCTGTATCTGAAGACATTGACTTGTAACTAAGCCAAGCTGATAATGACTGGTATAAGTGAGACGGCTGTATTGGCTGCTGGCAGGGTCAGCTCAACAAACCAGCCATTTCCACAGCTGCACGATTTTTCAGCAGTATTTGATAAACTACCCCATGGCTCAGCAGTGCCAGTGGATAATGTGCCATGGCCTATGCTCAGAGGGATCAATACTGGTTGCAGCCGAAGGGTTGTTGTTCCTGATGGCCCATCAGTTCCTCATGCACCCACTCTGAATTAGCTGCAGAGGTTTCATCCAGGAACAACATGGGGAGAATATGGCACTCGCAAGAGTCAGTTCAGCCCTTCTGTGCTGGAATGGGCTTCCAGAAGCAATGGTCACAGCCCCAAGCTGCTGGAATACAAGAACCATTTGGACAGCGCTCTCAGACATAGGATTTGATTTTGGGCAGTGCTGTATGGAGCCAGGGTTTGGACTTGATGATCCTCATGGAACTCTTCCAACTCAGGATTTTCTGTGATTCTGTGTTTCTATCTCCACAGGCAACTGAAGAGTTACTTAAGACAACTCAACTGAATGCCAGCTCAAGTTTGACAAGGTGTGTTTGGGATTGCCACCAGTACAGTAGGATCTTTCACGTAGCCAATTGCTTAGATATCCCCATCAATCAACCAAAAATCAGAGCCTTGTATTGTTGTGGGCCCCAACCATCTTGCACTCAGGTAACACAAAGCAGTTTTAAGCCAGACATAATCTGCTTTGCATTGCTGTGCTATGCACCTGAGTTTACTGTCTAAAGTAAGTATTCCTGACATTCAGAAACTGCTGTTTATGCAGGTGAATATAAAAAATCTGCAACTCGTTGCATTAACTTAAGAGATCCATAAAGCACTGCTCTGTGAGCAAATCCATGTTGCCTACACCCAGAGCAGTGGGCTCCCCACTCTGGCTGTGACTTGCAGAGAGGTGACCAGATACTCATGTTAGTGCCATGCCACTGTGCAGGAAGGCACTTGAGCATTTACAGCTGAAATCAATTCATTTGCTTACAGAATTGCTGGGCAAAACTAGGACTGTTTACTAGATTGAATCTGTATCTTTCTTGGAGTAACGTAAAAAGATTTCTTTTGAATGCCCACCTATGCTTTTAATCCTTGAATTGCTGAAACAAGCACCCCATCTTAAAGGCCTTTGTCTCTGAATTCCTTGGGGCCAGAAGAAGTGGACGTTTGGGCAGTGACAGTGGCTCTGTTTCCCCTGCAATATGAAGGCTTCTTTAGTCAGTTACATCATGAACAGTGAAACTCTGCGTGATTTCAGATAAAAGCTTCTGATGTACCCTAATTTACAGGAAATAAGATGTCTCTATTAGAAATATTTCCTTAGGTCAGCGTTCAAGACTTACAGGATGGCTTGTGTTGCCAAGAGCAATGTATGCATTTAAATCTGTAAGCAGATTTAGCATCTCTGTTCTGAACTGCTCTGTCTTCCTGCCTGACCCCCACCGTGGTAGTAAATCCTGTACATATCTTGGAGCTCACATTTCAGCCCATGAAAGGTGGGATCAGTGAGCAACTGAGAGACAACAACACTGAGAGACCTCAGCCACACACTCAGAGAAGCTGACTTATAACATGGAGATGAGTCAGCCACTCAGTAGCCACTGGTGGCTACTTCCAACAGTGATGGACCATGGACCATGCTATGGTGAAGGAACAATACTATGCAGTTCAGAGAATTCAAGTCACAGGAGGCTTCTCAAAATGAATGCCTGCAGTTCATCCCAAAGCTAGAAGGCAGGCAGAACGTGCCTCAGAGCACTGTTGCTGTTGAGATATCTGACCATGTATCATACAGTATTAAGAGAAGGTTTTGACCCGTTACTGTTGAGCAGCAAGTTGCTGCAGGAATAACAAAAAGAGAGATTGCAAGATGTAGGAGAAGAAAGAAACAAGTCGTGCCTGAGTGTCCCTGACGTGTCACCTTTAATAGTGAATTTACTCACTGGTCTCTGCAATAGAGGTGCTGTATGAAGTCTTTGACATCTGTCAGTGAAAACTGAGCAGATGAACTAGTCAGAGAAGATACCAACTTGGAGTATTAAAAAGATGCTGGAGACAGTGTCATGTTCATGATCCCAATACATGCTTCCTATGGCAATCAGATATATATCATAGGGAGCATATTCAATAAACCTGACAAAAAAAGACAAAAAAAAACAAGAGAGGAGCATTAAGAAACAGAGAAAGGACAAGTTACAGTTTGGTCAGTCATAAGGAATTACACTTGGAAATTGCAATCCAGTCTCCCACTATGCAGGTGTTCATATTAGTGCTTAAAACCTTTACTTATTGTCTTCATAAAATGAGAATGGCTACAGCATAGCAAACATTGACAGAAAGTGGAGTCTGGAGAAGAAGAGAAACACTGGGAAGTTCAATCCAAATTTAGTTGTTTCAAGTCTCACAAAGGCAGCATTTTCTTCTTTCAATGTTGAAGCATTCATTTCCAACTTAAGCAGCATTTTATTCCTTTCTTTCTGAGGTAGCATTTTTCATTTAATAAGCAAGTTGCAAGGAATCACAGAATCATAGAATGGCCTATGTTGAAAAGGACCACAATGATCATCTAGTTTCAACTCCCTGCTATGTTCATGGTCACCAACCATCAGACCAGGCTGCCCAGAGCCACATCCAGCCTGGCCTTGAATGCCTCCAGGGATGGGGCAACCACAACCTCCTTGGGCAACCTGTTCCAGTGTGTCACCATCCTCTGTGTGAAAAACTTCCTCCTAATTTCTCACCTAAACCTCCCCTGTCTTAATTTAAAACCATTCCCCCTTGTCCTGTCACTATCCAGCCTTGTAAACAGCCATTCCAAGGAAAAAGGATAATCACCCCACAGTAAAAATTTTCAAGATGAAGCTCTACAGATCAACCCAAATGTGAATTTTCCCAGAGGGCCTAGTAAAGCCTTTGGGTTTGGGTCAAAACTTCCACTTCTTCTTGTTCAGAACTGACAACCCCTTTATTTTCTGAGGTTCATTTGCACAGGTCTTTTTGACCACCATATCCATGTCTAGTGTTGCCAGTTTCTCTGCATTTATCACAAATGAGGTGATTTTGTCCTGGAAGAACATGAGGAATCCCGTCCATTTTCATACCAAGCAGCTGGTTGCAACTAGTATGAAAGACAGGAAAAGATAGGAAGAGCTGAGAGAAGTGTACCCTGCGCAAGTGTAAAGCTTGGTCAAACTAAGTCTATGGCTGTTCTGTCAGTAGCGGCTGTGAAAGGCTGTGTTAAGGACGATTGAGTGGGGGCTGTTATGCTTCTGGCTCTTCCACAGCCTTGAGAAAGCCTCCTCTTCCTTCTCCACCCACACACCCCCACACGATGTGCACTCCAGACTTTGTTCAGCAATCTTTACATTTTTTACTGTGAGTTCTCAGATATCACATCCTTGGGAGAAGGAAGGAGGGTTAATTGCATTTCTTTAAAAAATTAGGAAGTTAAGCTTATCTGTCTGCCTGCATATGGGGAGCTGTGCGTCCTGGATGAGTGAGCTGATGTGAGATGGTTTCTAGGCAACTTCTGCAAGCCACACTGGGACAAGAATATGAATCAAAAACAAACTCAGACTGGTCAACAAAACAAGCAGCAGCTACTCCACACAAAAACCAGTTTTGGCTGACTTGCAAGGTTCATGTAAGGTCTTCTGTTAGAACTGTTAAAAACAGATATCCCAGAGCCAGTGCCTGTAGTGAGCCGCATGGTAAGTATATTATTTGTGCAGATAATATACATAGCTTGCATGTGACGAGGAGCCCATCATGCCACAATTGTGTGATGATGTGATTCAACAACAACTGAAATGCCACAACCCACATGCTCCAGGAACACCAACCTGAGGACACTTAAGGGCTGAAGTGATGTGGTCGACTCCTGCTCTTTTAGAATAGAACATAATAGAATCATTAAGGTTGGAAAAGCCCTCTAAGATCACCTAGTTCATCCACCATCCCATCCCCACCATTCACACTAATGACGACCCTCAGTTCCACATCCACACATGTCCTGAGCACCTCCAGGGATGGTGACTCTACCACCTCCCCAGTCAGCATGTTCTCTTTCCAAAGGAATTGTCTTGTGCATTTATCAACTGTTTTGGCTGGGATAGAGTTAATTTTCTTCATAGAGCTTTGGTGTTTTGCATTTTGGTGATAACACACTGATGTTTCAGTTATTGCAGAGAAATGCTGCACAGAGCAAAGGATTTTTCTGCTTCTAGTGCTGCCCTGCCGGTGTGAAGCTGGGGGACACAAGAAGCTGGGAGGGGACAGAACTAGGACAGCTGATCCAAAATGGCCAGTGGATATCCCATAATTTGTGGTGTCGTGTTCAGCAATACAAGCTGAGGTTAGAGAAGAATGGGAGGAGGACATTCAAAGTGATGGCATCTGTCTGCCCCAGGAACTGTTACGTGTGATGAGCCCTTTCCTAGAAGGTAATGAACATCTGCCTGCTTATGGGAAGTAGTGAATGAATTCCTTGTTTTGCTGTGCTTGCATGCACAGCTTTTTGTTTTACATTCTAAATTGCCATTATCTCAACTGATGAGTTTTACTTTTCGCTTTTACACTTCTAGTTTTTCAGTTGTCTCCCCCATTCTACCTGGGGAAAGTGAGCAGCTTTGTGGCGCTGAGCTGCTGCTGGGTTAAGCCCCTTCATCAGTTCATTGTACATCTTCTTCTTCAAGGGTTTGGTACAGTTTAGGCAAAGAGTATCATTCTTGGGAGCTGCATTTATTTCTCTTCTGTGTAGAACAGAAATGAGGAGAAATCCTATTTGCTTAGATAATTCTGCAGTATTCGACATGGATTGCTGTGCTTTTTTTCTCAGCTCAGTTTTCAGGATTAAGGTGAGGTGATCCCATTCCTCCTGACATTTCTTCTTCCACAAACAACTTCCTTCAACAATCCATTGAACTGCTGAGTTCTCAGACAGGACACAGCATGGAAACTGGAACTAGATGATTGCTAAGGTCCCTTCCAATCCAAGCCATTCTACCATTCCATGATTCTGTGATTCCATGATATGGCATAACCTCACTCACGTGAATCCAGAACTGTGTCATTTTTCCTGTGTCAGAGTGAAACTTGACATCAGGTATTATAAAAGTCTTTAGTCCAAAGTGTATGCTTATGTTTCAAGAAGGGGAATACCAACATCAACTAAAAGGATTAACAACCAGGCTTCTAAAGCATTTTAATTTACAAACCACATTTTTTCTTCCATTACAGGTCATATGGCTCATAAGTGCAAGACTCTGCTCTCCCAAGAAAGCAGGTTATAAGGAGTGACACTTAACAAATTTCGTTGTTAACACGAAGTCAAAGCAAAGCAAAGTTATGGTCAGAAAACAAAAATCTGTAAGCCTAACTCAAGTCTTTCTCCCAGCAGTAAAGAAATCATCAACCAGCAGAACTTCTGGGCTTTCTTCCAATGCTAAGTGATGTAAGGACTCGACACTGGCCAGTTTGGTGAGTGATGATAGCAGAGGCATCCACAGTGTGATTCAGTGACACATCCTCCCCACAGCCAGGCTCTCACCATTCCAGGGTGAGTCCTGGCACCCACCTGCCACAGCTCAGGACTGGGACAGAAGGGCCTGTCCTGCTGAGGCACTTCTGTCCTCATTGCCCTGACCGAGGCTCCCCCGTCCAGGAGAGATGCCAAGGGCTGTTTCAAGGGAAGTTTTGCTTCAAGCAGAAAAAGTGCTTCAGAACAACCAAAGGCAATCTGTCCTCTCAGGGTTAAAAAGGCTTAAAAACAGACCAGGAAAAAAAAAAAAAAAAAGAAAGAAAGAAAGAAAATCATGCTGGGAAACTGGACATTTTTAATTGTAGCTCTAACCCAGGATGCTGCAGGACGCCGCTGTTATCAGCACCATCATCTAAAAGAAAAATAAGAAATGAAAAGAATAAATGAAAACTTGAAAGGGGAGCTGGTGGAGCAATGGTTGGTCCAGTTTGCACCTTTTCCTCATCCATACGTGCTGCCTGATGCAGAACTGAAGGCCTAGATGACTTGGCATAACAGTATTTACGTACAGGTCCCCTTTGCCTGTCTTGGCTGCTCCACCTGAGTATTGCAGGCTGGCCTGAGGTAACACTGACAGATACTCTTTGAGAAGCTCAAGGGGAGGATACGTGTTCTCCAAACCCCAAGCCATTGGTGACTCAAACCTAGGACCTATCGTAGCAGTATGTCAATAATCTACCAGGGAAAGGGGTCTGAGTTTAAGCAAACACGTGGCAATGTAGTAATTAGTGTCTCACCAGTGGTTAGGTGAGTTGCAGAGTCTTTTGATGGGTTTAAAAAGCAGTCACCTGCTTTAAAAAGCAGTCACCTGTGAAAAACCTTATCCATACTCTCCAGTAAAATACCCAGAGCCTTGTCATTTCTGTTCATGTGTGTGAGTTTGAAGGCAGTAAGACTTCAAAGTTGTTATGCACATATACTGAATATTCATATATAGAATCGTGGACTCATAGGGTCATTAAAGTTGGAAAAGACCTCTAAGATCATTGAGTTCAGCCACCAGCCCACCCTCCCATGCCCACTGACCACGTCCCTCAGTGCCACATCCACACAGTACTTGAACACCTCCAGGGACGATGACTGCACCACCTCCCTGGGCAGCCTGTGCCACTGCCTCACTGCTCTTCTGGAGATGTTTTGAGGTTATTCCCTCTCATTCTATCTGGCAGTGGCTTCAGTCAGAATCTTAAATTAAAGCATCAATGGTATCAGAATCAAACCAATGCTGCAGGCTTCTCTAGCACATTATTTCAGTACAATCTTACAATGCCTTGCCTTGCGTGTTGCTCTTGGTGGCATTTTTAAGAAGGGTATCTGTGAGTAAACTATAGCAGTCAGAGGCTTGGTTAGCTCCTAGAACCCAGTATCAAATGCCTGCAACAATTAACATTTCCATGTTAATTACCCATCTTTTCCATTGTTGCCTACTTCACTACAGCCTATTGCCAGAATTCTCTTTGTGGCTCTGAAGGAGGTGAGCAGCATGTCCCAGTGAATTAACAAGGAGGCCCCTGGGGAGGTCACCACTGTCATGCTGCTGTCTGCATGGGGACATAACGATGAGCAGAAGTTCATGCCAAATGTCTCTGTGTGATTTCAGCAACTCTGTCTCCAAAGATCTGCAAAATGCTTCCAGCTGAGTCACAGACGGTCGGCCACTCTGTCACCTTGGGGAGGTGCTGAGCTGCCCAGTGTCATTTGCTGAGGTACGGCAAGCTGCAAGCAAGACACAGACTCCCATCAGTGTAAGGATTGCTTCAATACCTGTCTCAGTGGCAAGTTCAAACCAAGATCAGAGTCTCAAACAGTAAAGAATGGGGGTATCTAACCAGCAAAAAAAAATTATTGCTTTTAAAATGTTACATCTCCTTTTGTTATACATGGATTGTTTGGGAATTACTTTACAGAAATAATCTGAAATATTCTAGATCTACCGCACTGCAACCTGAATCTTGACTCTATCCATAAGGAGGGACAACAAAGACCTCTACAACCCAGCAACACAATGGGCTTTAATGGTAGTAATTCCTTTACCAACAGCATTTTGAAATTATCCAAAAACCTGAAAGAAGATCTGCTTGGAGTGGCACAGGAAAGGATGTTCTTGTCTCAAAGTCAACTGCTCCTCCCCAGTGTCCTACAGTTAATTCTTCACACAAAAGCAGTGTACTGTCATCTACCTGGACTTCTGCAAGGCCTTTGGCATGGTCCCTCACCACATCCTTCCATGCTGAAAAAAGTAAGTAAAAAGTGGTTCTTATAAAAATACATGGAGAGATACATTAGCAGGGTGTTCACCAGTCTTGCATCTGATAGGTCTGTCAAGGCAAAATCCAGAGGCAGATGCTTAAAGAATAACATAATTAAGAGATTAGGATCTGCGTGTATAGCATCTAATGTAAGACACTTGCACAGGGACCCTGTATGAGCAGTCTAGAAGTCTTTGCCATTGTAAAGCAACAGGAGAGCTGTTTTCTCTCCATTGACAATGAAGGAAGCTCCCAGGAGTGCCTAGTAATGGGGGACTCTCAGCTGAATACTTGAGAGCAGATGTTGGGAACAGAGGCCATAATTAGTAGACTTGGCTATAACATTCAAGCGTGGGTTTCTGACAAGACCTGTTCCAGTGACAGCATCCAGTTGCTGTAGAGGCACCGAACCTCTTTCCAGCTCCCTTCTGCTCTTCATGGTGTCTATGCACAGCAAGAGGAGCTGCTCACCTGCAGGAGTGGAAGTAGGACACGGCATCAGAGAGAACCGAGACCCACTTTACCATGACAAGGCAGCTGTCAGCATTTACTGGCCTTCAGATTGTGTGGTGGCTCTCACACCAGCAGAGCCCTTTGCAGTCAATGATGCAGAAACGTGAGGGCCGTTGCTTCCTGCCTCTCAGACCTGTTACAGGTTCAGTGCCTTTCAGCTGTATGGATCAGTCCGTGCATGCTGTTGCAGAGGAGATGACCGTGAGTTCATAAAGACACTCTGTGAAATGCAGAGGCTGGTCTTGTCGACACCTGTCCTTCCAAACCCTCGCTCCCACTGTGCTTTTTCTGGGCATACTTAAAATTCCCTTTCATGTCATTGGCTATTTCCCCCTCCTCCCTCCCACAGGTTAGGTTAAAAGGGGCAGGAGGTCCTTTTCTGTATTGATTTGTTTTCCTGACCTTTCAGATTCACGCAGAGAAGATCAGCAAAATGGCACTGGAAAAGGAGCTGAACAAAAGCACAGTGCTTGCTCTCATTTAAAGAAGTAAGACAAACATGAGGCTTAGCATTGAGCAGAAAATAAACTGTCCATGGAGGAAAAGAAAGAAGCTGCACCAACAGAGAAGGGACTGCAACACCAGCAGAGCAATCTGTCAACACGCAGTCAGCCTGCAAACAGCAGTCGAGAGCTCAGCATTTTTTCTTCCTCTTCCCTTTTTTCTTTTTTTTCCCTTAAACAAAATCTAATTTAAATGGGTAAATCCCATTTCAAAATAAAAGGAAATCAGATGAATTACTTCTAATCCACAACACGCACACCCTGCTATTAGCTGCTCCCACCACGGTGCATTGTGTGCAGTGTCGCGATGAGTGCGGTGGGTTGGGTCAGGCAGAAAGTGGATGCCCAGATTGCTGGAGCTTCCCTGACACGTCCTTCTGAGAGCATCGTGGTGGTGCAACCAAGTTCTAAACTGGTCAATAACATCTTTTTCTTGCTTAACTCCACCCATGTATTCAGTAAGGTTTGATGCTCATCTTCCCTCCCATGTCTCATTGCACTGCTTTGCCTCGCTGTATTCCACTGGAAGAGCCACACACTGACTATTACAAAGTTTTTACCAACCTTGCAGGGACATGGTGAGGATTAATTAATTGCTTATTCAGAGCTTTTATATCCTGTGATTAAAAATAGTATAATCACAATAGAAACAGATTATATCATTATCAGAATCAGTTATTAAAACCCGCAGTAAAGACAATGCAAGTTCCCTACTAAAAAAAATCAGCGCTACATTCCAATCCCACCCCTGCTGGGAGACACAAGAAATAAACCCAGGCTAACTTTTGTGGTGAGAACATTAGATCTCATTAAAGCCTGTATAACATCCTCTTTCATAATTACGCTGAAACAAATTAGGACCGGTTTAATTCTGAAGAGAAGAATCCGAGGGATCCATCCATTTATGTGGCATTGCTAATCCACTTTCCATTCGCATGTTAGTTAATTCACATGAAGCTTTCCTCTGCGTGAGCAAATCCTTCCTCTGAAGCAACACCTCCCATTGCGGACGTTCACCGTGCAGCTTCCTTCATCTCTGTAACCCTGCGGATTTATGTGGCTGGGCACGGGTGGTGGTTTCTGCAAAACCTCACGCATCTGAGATTCAGCATCCTGTGTCCAGTTTCTGCACCACGAACACCTGCAGACCTCCAGGATGTGCCCTAAAAAAGAAAACAACCTTGGTTTCATAGGCAGTTCAACCCAGATTGCCACCAGGGATTCATTTAAGATAGAGTGGGATCTTCTATGCCACTGCTGTATTTTGAAGCTAAGGCAGATCCATTCAGTGCAAAGCAAATGTTTGCAGACATGTTAGTCTACCTTGAACGAGCTGTAGATTCAGAATCTGTTAATTTGGGGGGATGGGCAGCAAGCTGTGTACAATGCTGCACATGTGTTATCCAAGCTCCTGAAGCACTCAGCTTGCAAGACGACAGGAGAACAAACATGTTGCAATGAAATTTATTTTAGCTGCGAGACCAAGAGGTCATGTGTGCCTCTTTCTTTAGCCTTATGGACAGCATAGGTGCAACTAATGCCATTTTCAGAGCCATGGCTATGGAAAGAAGGAGCTTTGTCTTCTATTGGATAGAAGACATCATTTTCAATGTCCTTCTAAGCTACTCTACCATGAAACACGGGAGCTCATTTTGGTGAGACCATGACACTGTGTAATTTGCCTTATATGGGTTGTACAGTCTATTACCTCAAATGTTAACCTAGATATCAGCAGAGAAGAGATAAACACAATAAAAGGCTGGATCTGTAAACTCAGTTCGCATTTATGACACAAAACTGAAGCTGGGTGGGAAGGCCTTTGGTGTGTCATCTAGTTCTTCACTTGGCACAGCTCAGCAATGATATCTGCTCAGTATCTGATTTAGAGGCAAGTGTACATAAAGCATAAATTCATGCAGGAGGCTAGATGTCAGGATGGCAACGTTTCTTTCTTTTTGGTGTGCTTTTTTAACAAATCAGTAAAAGCAGTTTTGCATGGTTAGTGCCTGCAGTGTCTCAGTGACAGATCAGAGCAAAAGAATTTGCTCCTTTTTCCTCCAAATTAAAGAAAAAAAAAAGAAAAAGGCAGACAACTACAGGATTCTCCTGCTTGGCTTCTTTAAGTTGTCCACTATGTTGTGCTGTGTTTGTATGGGGGTAAGTTTTATGCAGCTCTTCATTGGTTTAAATGCTGCGCAGCAGACAAGTCAGGTAAAAATAAATGGGGATTCTCCATGCTGGGGTGGCTGCAGCTCCCCCAAAGAGAGGAAAGAGATTTTTCCTGCAGGAATGAACTCTCTCCTCTCACCAGGACCATGGGATCTGCTGCATTAGACCAGAAGTGTTAGCCCACACCCTGCAGGACAGCATACCTGCTTCGCAGGAGACGTGAGCACTTCAGTTAGGTCTGACCCTCATCTGGTCAAAAGTCCCACTGCCTCCAAGCAGCGTGGGCTCACACTGTTAATCCTTCCTTGCATTCAGGAGCACAGAGCTCAGTGAAGTGCATTCTTTCTGAAATCCCTAGCTAGCGAACTGCAGTGTGATCTGCCCTGAGCTCCTGGATGGAGTTTTTATTTCAAGTCTCCAAAGTCCTCAGCAAATTTAAACCTGCACAGATTCATTTTCACTCTCTCTTTTTCTTTTTTTAAGGGTGGAACTTTGCTGCTGTCTGTCTCTCTTTTTTTTTTTTTTATCTTTGGTAATGGGTTGTTTCTGAGTAGCTGATTACAGCATCGATTCCTTCTCTCTGCCACACAGGGTGAATATCAATGCTTTAATAATGCACTAAGACTTTGCTGCTGACTTGTGCTGGAAGTCACTCCTTAGCTCTGCTCTGCTAAATAGAATCATAGAATGGCCTGAGTTGAAAAGGACCAGAATGATCATCTAGTTTCAACCTCCCTGCTACAGGAAGGGTTGCCAATCATTAATACATACGTTGTCTTATGTTTGCTGGCCTTTGGTCAAAAGTAGTAACAAATGAGCACAATAAATTTAAGAGACGGAAGAAGAAGAGAGTTCCTTTTGACATGAAAGCTCAGTGGATAGCAGTTTCAAACCCTCCCTCCACTGCCCCAACCGTCCCGACCTGCACCCCCTCCTGCCTTCCAGGACATCAGCCATCCTGGAGGTGGGCAGAAGCCAAACGAACAGCAGCTGTTGAGCTTCTGCAAATGCTCCAAGGACAATCTGCTCCATTCCAGACCACTTGGAGGAAAAAAAAGACCCTTACATTTTTCAAGCATACATTATGTTTTTAAAGGACCACACACAGTCCGGAGCTTTGAAATAATACTGTGGGATTCAGAAGATATTTTCTGGCCATAATGATTGATGGTGCTGCATCAGAGCCCTCTTTAAAGAAATGAGGTGAAGCCAAATGGCTTTGGCAGGAAAGGGAACGGCCATCCAACAATATATCCAGACAGCAGGGCTGAAGCAAAGACCCAGCCGTCACTGCTGGATGTTACGAATACTGAAATTACAACTGGGTTAAAAAAAGATTGCCTTATCAACCAAGTGTGCAAAGGTGCCTACTGGATACCAGGAGCGCAGCTTCCCCAGCTCTCTGTGTCCAGATGAAGAACAACCCAGAGAGAATTTCAGAAGAAATGCCACTGAGATCTGATTGTAGAATTACTCACCAGCTTAAGCCAGAACATGAGCAGCTGTCAATGTGACACTAAGCTCCCAGCACTGGTGAAGACCCAGACCTGTGGTTCTGTGTCCTGATGAGAAGTGGCAATTCTTAAATTCTTAAATTCTTAAAGCACGGCCCCTTTTCAAACAGTGCCTGAAAATCTGGGTTCTCACTCAAGAAACCCACTGACCCACCCCTGCATCTTCATAACCTGCCATAAGAGATTCTTTCTGCAGCTAGCGTTTTTTTTTCCCAGTAAACGTTCCCTCCCTAATATCTTATGCAAGCAGAGTTTAATGCCGATCCCATGCAGCACCTGCAAGCCATCTGGAAGATGAACAGCGACACGAATGCAAGCAGCCCACCCTGAAGTATGACGAGGGAGGATTATCTGAGCTGCAAGGCAGAGCACGGCTCTCAGCACCATCCTTTCAGCATTGTCCGTGAGCCATAATTCTTCTCCCAGCCCGGAGCCTTCCCTAGCACCCAGCTGGTCTTATTCCACTCATGTCTACTCAGGCGTAAGGCCAGGAGCATGTTCTTACTGCTGGTGGAAACAGTGAGGGGATTTTCCCCCTTTTTGAAGCACTACAGTGGCATTTTAGCAAACCTTTGTCAGGGTCATTTTACTTGCTAGTTTATTTGCTAGCAAAGAAATTAAAAGGGGGGAAAAAAATGTACTCACTGAATTCAGTGAGATTGGGCTTGGGCAGCACTTCTTCCAGTGTGCTAAATGTCACCAGAGACTGGTCTACAACACTCACGGGAACCACAGGAACATGGGTAACAGCTCAGCTCCCGTTCTGAGCTCCTTCCTGCTCAGCAGTGCAACTAGGAGGCTTAATGGGTTTGGGGTGGGTTGTGTGGAGAAAGGATTTAGACCTTCCAACTCAGGCTGCTCTGTGATTCTATGAAAATGGGCATTAAACCATTCGTGGAAGGAAGTATATACTTTTCCTTCCAGTCATAAGGACTTTTCAAAAGCAAGAAGTTTCCAAAGGAGGGGAAAGACTTTTCTATTTATTAAAAACAAAAAGGAAGAACAACACAGACTTGGGGTGCCATGATCAAGCTGAGGATGAGAAGGGACGTGGGACTATGTGAGTTTCATGTACACTGATTGTTATGGAAGCTTAGGGTCACTGCTGCAGAAAACTGAGGTGGGAGAGTTTTCTTCAGGTGGTTCAGTCCCAGACAGGAGTCCATCGAACAGTTTTGCTTGATGTGCCATCCAAGGAGAAGCCACTCTCCCACAGTAATTTATTTCAGCAGAAGGAGATCCCAAACCCCAAAACAGCCAGCACAGCAAAGAGGCTGAAAGCTCTGGATCCTCAACACAGGACCAACCTCCCTCCCTGCACCCACAATCCCTTGGCAAAAGTTCCCCATCACACCAGTTAATTCCCAGTTCATCAGGTCTGGAGAAGGCCTGGGAGCAAGCACACAACTGGGCTGCTCTCCTAAGTGTCAAAGAAGGCCCAGAGAGCACTCTCTACAAGGCAGCCCTCAGCTGTACATACATCAGCCGCCCGCCAGCCAACGCAGCAGCACAGCAGCTCATCCAACCAGTAGCACTGCACCCCCAGAGACCTAATTTGCAGAGGCTGTGAATAATGAAGCGTACCTCAAAGACCAAAAAAACCCACACCAAACTATTGAAAACTCCTCTTTTTAAAAGGGCTCTGCTGCAGCTCCAGCAGTCATCCCATTTCACGTCTTCAACCCAGGGGTGAAGGTAAGAGCCAGACTCGCTGCCCAGACATCCCCTCACAACAGCGGCAGTATGGCAGAGCTGCAATCTCTCTTTTCATGTCTCTCCCCCTACAGGCTCTTCCTGCAGATCTCACAGCACAAGCAGATCTGAAAATCCTAACATGCTGCACCCACAGCAGCACATCCACCAGAGCTCACTTTTACTGTCAGTCACAAGGCTTCACTTGCCACCTTGTCCTGGTTTCAGATGGGGCAGAGTTGATTTTTTTGTTTGTTTACCTCCACAGTGTCTGGTACGATGCTGTGTTTTGGCTTTAGGAGCAAAACAACACTGATAACACACTGCTGCTTTAGTTGTTGCTGTGCAGTGCCAAAGGTATTTCAGTTTTTCAGCTTCTCGTACTATACTGACAGTGGGGGAAGCTGAGGGGGCACAAGGAGCTGGGAGGGGACAGAGGCAGGACAGCTGACCTAAACTGGCCAAAGAGGTATTCCATAACATGTGACTTCATGTGGAAAAAACCTTGAAAAATGGTGGGGAACTGGAAAGAGGAGCAGCTGCTGCTTGGGGACTGGCTGGACATTGGTCAGCAAATGGTGAGCAACTGCTTGGCATCAATTGTTTTGTACACGCATAGATACATCTACCATCATTACTATGATTGGTTTTTTTCCTCTTCCATCTTAGTAAATAGTTTTTATCTCAACCCATGAGTTCTAATATACTGGTATTTTTTACGATTCTCTCCCTCACCCCACTGGGAGAGGGGAGTGTGAATGGATGGGACTTAGCTACTGACCACAGCATGTTCTCCTCCACCCATAGCTACCTCCACCTGTGCCACAAGGTGCCAGGCCCGTGTACCTGAGCAGGACCGATCCATTCGACCAGGAAGAGCCAACTGTGCCCTCTTTTCCTTGTCTTTAGCAAACAGCAGGTCAGTTCTCCAGGTGTCTCTGGCAGGGGACAACCAGAGAGAGCAGCAAACAAGCCACTTACCAGCTCTTCTGATGGAGGCTTTGGATGGATTTGGAGAGATGGGGAGGACATGGGGAAGCCTGCGTGTTAACAGTGTCATTTACTAGAACCAAAATGGTGGCCTGATCCTCCTGAACGCAGCTCCCACCCACCTAGCTTTGACAACACAACAAATGTGGTCATGAAGGAGCACCCTGACCTTGAACCCAGAGCTTTCCTCAGCTTTGGCCCAACGCACAAGACTGCTGTGGGACCTCACAGACCTACCCTGTCTCTTTGCTGCCATTTGAAGGAGACCGCATTGCTCCAGGTGCTCAGTAGACACAGTCCCAAAGATGCCTCTAGCAAAAGACATGCGATGAGGAAAAGTATGCTACATCCCCACTATGCCTTTCCCACCTCTGTATGCAACAGTAAATCGTGATTGCTGTCTCTGATAGGCACTTAGCGACTTCAGTTCGCCATCCCTGGATGTGCTTAAGAGCCGTTTGGATGTGGTACTCAGGGATATGATTTAGCAGAGGGATTTAGAGATAGGGTACTATGGTTAGGCTGCGGTTGGACTTGATGATCTTCAAGGTCTTTTCCAACCTGGGTAATTCTATGATTCTATGATTCTATGATTCAGTCTTTTTGGTAATTATTCCATCACCTGTGTGAAGCAGACTGTAACGTCCCAGGCTGTAACACAAAGTACTACATGGAACACTTTAATGACGAGGGGCTGCTGAAATCTTAAATTGATGGCAATGTGTGGTGTAGTCTCTTCAATAATGTGAAATGCCCGTTTGGCTGGAAAGGGCTGGATGAGCCTATAGTTGATAAGTTGTTAAATTACATCCTATGGCTGGCTGCTCATCTTGGGAAAGGGCTGAATGGTAAGTGCACAAATTATTGTTGCTGCATGGAGTGGAACTATTTTCAACCAAGAAGATTTGATAAAAGAGAAAGTATTCATCATGATTAAAAACAGTACATTTGTACTTCTCCACATTGAGCAGATTCTGAACTGACAATCAGTTTCCAAAACGGTACCTGAGCCTGATTTATGTGGCTTTATGACTCTTCTAACAGATGGATTTTTCTCCTATGGAGAGAGAAGATCTAAATATTTGAATTGCCATTTTTCTCAGAATTACTTTCTCATTCATTGCAGACAGTTTGATTTCATACTTTTTCACATCCTGTTGTCATATTTGACTTTTCCTTAAAAAAAAAAAAAGTCAGCACAAACAAGCAGGAAACTGGCTGCTGCATGCAATGGTGGAGGAGAACTTTTTCTTCTATGTCTTCACTTGGGGCTCTGATACAGACAAGGCTGAAGTCATTCCCAGGACATTGGCTTCTCTGTGGTGGGGGAGACTACATTGTGGAGTCAGTTTTGTTGCCAGAGCTGTGCTGATTTCCACCAGCCTCAACCAGCCCAGCTATCATCAACCTCTCAGGGCAGCCTTCTGAGCCTTTCAGGAGATCAGCTTGAATGAACTTGGCATCAGCAAACATGAGTTTCATAAAATATAATGATGCTGTTAAGATTATAGTCCTGCAAGATAGCTAAACATGCCTGGGACAGAAAACAAGAATAAATCCTAATACTTCCTCATGTGCATTGACTACATGAAGTAAAACTGCTGAAGTAAAACCTCTTTCCAATATTACATACAGCACTGTCATTGTTGACATTCAACATTAACTTACAGTCTTGCTGGTTCCTTTTAATACAGTAGTAGCTGCTTATGTAAATAGATCATTGAACATCCTAAGATGACTTTCCATCTAATGTGGTCCAAGGGCTAATCTGGCTAAGTTATGTACCCTCTGGTAGTTTGGTCAAATTCACCTGTGTCTATCTTCAGTGAATCTTTCAGTACATTCTTAGCCTTGACTCGAAGTTTTCCAGGGAGATAATCTGAGCACCAGTGTAGGCATTTCAAACTAACATACCTTCAAGAAAGGGGGAAAAAAAATTCTTCCTATACCCATACAAAGATAAAGCAGCAATAATTAGAGCACTGATACTTTTTAAAGCCCCATGAGTGCCACCAACAAAGGGAAGAAAATATTAGTTTGTGCTGACATGATCGAAACTAGCAAGACCCACATCCCATGTATTTGTAAAGCTTTCCCTTCTTGTGTTACAGGGGCAGAAACACTATTGCAGATTATACAGTTTGGTATATTTTCCACTCTTTCTCTGCTTCCCTGGCACTGGAATAGGCTCCTCAGAACAATGGTCATGACTCCAAGCTGCCGGAGTGCAATGAACATTTGGACAACACAACACTTATGGAGCCAGGTGTGATCCTTGTGGGTCCCTTCCAACTTGGGGTATTCTGTGATTCTATTACTTTTCATTTGTTTGTTTATTTACACGTATTTCAACAAAGTGTTATGCCCATGAAACCTTACACAATTTGAGATGTTGTCATGCTTTGGACAGTAACAACATATTCATTGTGAGTATGCTCAGCAAGGCAACCGAAATGAAAGGGCACAGAATTAAAGATAGATCCATTAGATAATTCCATCATAATTCTTACAAGCTGCCTTCAAAACAAGCACAGGGCAGCAGTAGCATTCTATATCCACATTCTCACAGTGCTCCTCCCTCAACCTGGACAGGAGGCCATGGAGTATTTTAGTTCTGCCTCACCTCAGTATCAAACTTGGCTCCATCATGCCCCAGTAGACTTGCATCTTTTCAAACAAAGGGCGAATTTGGCCAAGAAACTTCAGCGGGAGCAGCACACAGATAGATAGCCCTGAGCAAAATTTGGTCCTGTCAAAATGGGTTTTTTTCAGTCTCCATTAAAAAAACATGTCCCAGCACACAACCAAACAACTGGCGGAATGTGGATCTCCTTTAGCATGCAATTCATCAGAGACATGCTGCCTCTGTTCTGACCTCTTCTATCTGCAGAGAAAGACCAGATCCCCCAGCTGAACCCAGCGTGCTCAGAGCTACACAGGCCTCTGGTGTCATCATGGAGAGCTTTCTCCTGGCGTGCAACAAAGGCTACCACGTAGTAGTGAATAAATATAGCGGGGAGCTCACCTATTCAGCATACATCAAAAGCAAGTAAATTCTATGTTGCCTAAACCATGTGCAAAGCATCACTCCTTACCTTCAGCCATGCCCATGGAAGGGGCAAACCTGAGGTTATCCAAAGCTCTGGCCAGGAGTTACTCACTCAGCTATTGTCCTGCTCAGCTGAGCATGTCCCCACCTCCCCTCACCATGTTGGAAAAGAATGAAACAAATGGCAAAATTCAGAAACTGCCACAGAATCAGAATCCTCCTCCTCCAAATGACTTAATTAACCAGCACTTTATCAGAGTCTGGACTCCTTACAAAGACATTACAGCCTTGGAAATACTAAAATAACTCCAGCTGTTTGATTTCTAGGAGTGGTTGGAAAACTCACTCTGGCCTAGCTGAGCAAAGCACTCCCCTACCTTCTCAGCTCGAGGTGTGCTTAAAGGATTGCGCCTGTATTAAAGCACGTCTAAAATAACACATCTGAATAACTGGTTTGCTAATTTGGGGCTTTAAAATTGAACAGCTCCTTTTATAAATGCAAGAAGGAGATATGATTCTGATTTCCAGTGGCATCACTAAGTGCAACTGCAGTCAGATGTTTACGTATACTGAATACATGTGCAGCAGATAACCTAAAACTTCATTGAATCAAACTACATCATGAGTCATAGTCTCAGTACTCGTGCAGTTAAAAAAAAAAAAAAACAAACACAACAAAACATGCTCCATTTATGTCTTTGTTCCCATGTGTCTCCCTGGTAATAACAGAGGGCAGTGATGGGAAACAAGCTAATATCCACAGCAGTTTGCTAAGATTTCCTTTTCAAGACCCCAGAGTAACAGGGCAAGCTCCTGGTGGCATTTTGCATTAGTGATTCTACCCCTGTGGGGGCTGAAATAAATTTTCATCTTGACTCCCAGGGATGGAGAGCAAGGCCCTTGATCTCTGCCCAGGAGTCTGCAGTGATACCTGCAGCAGTGGGAGTGCATCGTGCGTGCACCAGCACTCTGTGAAATGAATTAAGAAAGGCATCCTTGCATCAAGCCAAGTGTTCCTCTAGCCCAATAGCCTGTCTCTGATAGTGGCCAGAGCAAATATTTACTAGGAACAAAAACAGGGTGTGTAGAGAGAGATCTTTCCTTGATACGCTCTCTTAGCTCTGTCTGTCAGCAGTTCAGGCTCTCTCTGGGTCTCCATTTTCATGATGCCTAGATTCCTCTTTGCCATTCCCTTTCCCTGCTGCAGCTGGTGTCAGTCTGCACAGTCCTGAGGGCAGAGAGCAACACAGTTGTACTCTGAGGGGTCTGACAAGCTCCTGATAAGCAGCTGTGATATGAGGGGCTGATCCAAAAGTAAGGCCTTCTATTTTATAATGTTGGCACACAGCATTGGAGGCAGATGTTGGTAGGATGGCAGTAGAGACCGAACTCTTCCCACCAATATCCCATTACATTTTGTTGTCATGTGACAGATGGCAGCAGAGGGGCAGTCTGACAGAATGTCGTCTGACATGGAAGTGCAGATGAAGCAAAGATATGTCACTGAATTCCTCCATGTGGAAAAAATTGCCTCCACTGACATTCACTGACTCTTGCTGAACATTGATGGAGATCAAACAGTGGATGTGAGCATAGCAAGGCGGTGGGTGGTGCATTTCAGCAGTGGCGACAGTGGGTCACCTCCGCTGGTGTAGACTGTTAGGAGCCCAGCATGCAGGCTCTTTTTCATCACTGGTGCAAATACATAGCGAATGGAGGTGAGTGTGCTGAAAAACAGTGTACCGTGGCTGAGAATTTTCTCTATCAAATAGTGTTATTGTGTTCTTCGTATCTGTTGGAATTTCCAAGAAAATAAACAGGAGGTGTTACTTTCAAAGCAACCTATGTTATTCCTGGTCATACTATGTATTCTGTGATACTAAAGTATATGCATATGGCTAAAGCTCACCCATATTCTACTAAGCAATTTCCTTGAGATGGCTGACAACCAGCATGTAAATGACAAAGTTACTTTGTTGTAGAGGAAAAGCATGTGGGTACTTAAGATATTGATGAACTGGGCTATAAGCGGATTATCACAACACTATGAGTAGAGACTAATTTCCCAGTAGAAAAAGCCTTTTGAAACACAAGACAAAATGTCAGTCCATTTGCTAGTCACACATATTTTAAACGTGCCTCTTATTTTGCTCCCCGCTACTGCCTCTCAGCTTTCAAGAGATACAGAATGAGAGTCCAGCATTTAAACACCTCAAAACTTTCAGAAGATCTGGATCTGAAGACTTGGGAACAGCATGGTTTGGGGATTCAGTGGAAAGCTCAGAGGCTTCTACAGTTCCACAGCCTTGAGTCTAATTACACAACTATGGATTTTCCTGGGTCTTGGCTGCTTCAGGGTAGGAGGATTCCTCATGTGGACTAATGGAAGAACCCAGGACCTCCTGGCCACACCGAGAGGACCTCTTCCAGCTCCTTGATTTAGCCACATGCAAAATTCCCTTTGAGTTTTGGCTGACAAAGAGATTTTACAGTGTGAAATTGTTATTGGAGAGACATCTTGATAAAACTTAGTGGACAGTTTAAGACTGACTCCCATTTGAACAAACCTGCTTTCTGCAGGCAGACTGCACCAGGCATGAAGCCAGTAGCCCCAGCTGTGCACGGCAGCTCAGCCACAGTCCATGCCATGTCACCCTGAGACTGCGCACTTACCACCCACACCAGGCCCTGCCCACCCCATGATGCTGGTGAAGGAGCTGCCAGTTCCCATGGAAATGGGTCCACAAGGTCTCTCAAAGGCACAAAGCCTGAGCGTTCATCCAGCCTGGCTCTACCTGGCACCTTGCTTTTCCTAAAAACTACTGCAGAATAGAAGGGGGCCATTTGTCTCCCCAAATCACCATTTTCTTTTAATCTCCATCCAGTGAGGCGGCACCACCCACATGCTTCAGTGATGACATGTTTTCCTCAAAACGTGAAAGCTTGGTTCAGGACCTACCTCTGCCTGCTGAAATTCAAGCTCAGCCTTTCTTGCCTTGCCCAAGGCTGAAAGCCACCAGCCCCACTGAAACCATACTGCCGGGGACAAAAGAAAATCTAACTTATTTAACTTATTTAACTTAATGGGAGGTATTTCTACCCATGCCTTTGGACAAGATTTGAGGTCCATTTCAGGAAATTGCATCGGCACATGACAAATCCAATTGAAGCTGATGACATATAATCACAGCCTTAATTCTGGTCTCACGCTAACACAAGTACCCACATAGGAAGCTAAGAGTAATACTCTCATTAAGTCCAACTTTTCAGGCTTTCTGACTGATCAGGTCCTTACATCGCTAGGGTCATTTCAACACTGTCATGCCTGGAACAATATACAGGTTGCCTGTGTGGACACAGAAATAAGGAATAAATAAAGAGACTAAAGGGAAGAACGAAATTCTTTCAAATCATTTTCAAATGCCGGTTCTTCGAACAATGCGATTTCACAGCTGATTTCAGGTCCTGGTTTTGGTTTTGCCAAGAGAGAAAAGAGAATGAAAAAAAGTATGATTTTAAAAGATATTTGCAGGGTCCTGCTGAGGCAGAAGGAGAACTGCCATGCCTCAGCACCAGCCCAAAGGATCGGTCCCGCGAGCAGAGCAGGTGGTGTGTGGGTCACCAGTGCCTGTGTGACAAACTGTGATAATTGGATTGTTTGGGGGCTGGGAGAGGGAAGCCACTGCTGTGTACAAACCTCAGAAGGGAATTAAAAGCCAGCCTGCATCCCAGCTAATGGCGCTCTATAAAAATGCAAAGTGGCTAATGATAAGCAAAGGAAGTTCCATTAAGCCCCATGCCTGATGCAGAAGGGTATCATTGACCCCGCGAAGGGTATTTGCTGGGAATGGGCAAGCAGCAGAAACAGGTGCAGAAATAAAAGCAAACCAACGGTTCGTTTTTAACTCCCCAATCTGCAATGTTAATGAACACGAGAGCCAGGGAGAGCTGAAGAGACTCAAGTGGATGGGGCACCATTTTTCATACCCATTAAACTCACGGATATGGGGCAACCTGAGGAAAATGAGCCCTGCATAGGAGTATGCTGCACAGAGAGCTGCATGAGTGGGGTGGGATGGAGGAGAGCAACAGAGGGCGGGAGAAGCTCCCCTCTGCCCCCAGCACCTGGGATGTGGTCAGGGGGAAAAGGGACCCTCATCAGGCCGATAATGAGTCGTCCTCATTATGAGATTAGATGCCAGAGTGAACAACACCCTCTTAATAATGCACACATCACTATGACAACCACAGAGTTTGATACCCGAGGACAACTTTATTGTGCTTGTGAAATTTCCTTATTTTAAAAGCACTATTTATAGTTATCAGGCACTGACTCGCCATATCTGCCCTCCTCCTCCTCTCTTCGCCTTCCTTGTTTCCCAGGCAGGATCGGCCAAAGTGTTAATGCGCCTCTCCTCGGGTTAAGGAACTGCTGTCGAGTATCAGCGCCAGAGCCTGCTGACATAATTATCCTGCTATCCCATGCATAATTAGTAAAGCTAAGCCCAAACTATATTAATACCAGGATTAATTACGGCAGAAGCATAAACAAGGATATTAATGCTATGAAAGTATCGGTACAGATATTCGACAGCCCATATGCTTGTCTGTAGGACCACTAGGGATTGTGTTGAACTGGGAGCTGTGCAGTGCCCTGACTGTAATGAGAAATGAGAAAACTGCTGAAAAATTGATGCCGCCTGCAGATTGCACAATCCGCTGAACAGCAGGGGGTCGGCTTCTTACATCTCCCACTCTCGGTACAATATGCTAATTTCTGCATGCATACGAGTGTAAAAGGGAAGAAGAAAAGATTTCACAAAAGGAAAAAAATGCAAATGACAACCACAAAGATCACTGCGGAGAAATCCATGAGCTTTATATGGATTAACTGTGTTGGAGCTAGTGCTCGCCTGAGTTTAACCCTTTCTGTCCTAGAGCCCTTGGCAGGTCCTTTTTGTGGTGCAGAGGAATACTTATGGTTCCTTTGTGGGAAAGAGGGAGGGAGGGAGGGAAAGGCAGTGAGGAGCTGAAAGGATGGCAAGGATCTTTTCTGCTCTTTTCCACGACTGCATTCCTCTTGCTCTAGCATTGACGAGGAGGCATGGGTCTGGAAGGGAAATAAACAGGTCTGGGAGGAGGTTTTAGAAAAGGATGCTGACCAAATGTTGGTAGAGTTTGAAAGAAGACCACTTATGGCTTAGCTCAGTCCAGCTTTAACTAGGGAGTCTGGTAACAGACCCTCCTCTGACTCCCTTTGCCTCTTGGAGAGTGCTGGCAGAGTCTCCCTGATAACACGCCACCAAATCCTCATCAAGAAGATAAGTGATTGCGTTCTGATCCCAATCCACAGCCTCTCCCTCCTGGGCTAAGGCAGCAGATGTGCTCACCTGATTGCAAGCCCATCTCCTCTCTGGAGACAGCTGCCGTGCTGTTCCCCTGGGCTCCCCAGTATGCCGGGAAAGTGCAGCGCGCCTGCAGACAGCAGGGCTCCAGCAGTGCCCACACGATCCCCAGCTATTTGCATTCACCTTGCTCCCCTAACCCTGCCCTCAGACTGTCCTCCTCTGCTGTGGGATAAAAACCACACAGACAGTTCCCAAATCAGTAGTAGAGGGGTGGGTGTCCATACAACCCTGCTGTTCCTTCAGCTGCTGATGGTCACACAGCCAATGGTTTAAGCCCCCCTAGCAGCAGAACAGGATGGCAAAGAGCGTCTCCTCCCCAGTCTGCAGGAGGGAAATACCTACGTTCCTGTAATAAGACAAATCAAGCCTTAATTCTTCTCCAATAATTAAAGAGATTAGTTGCTCTCTCTTTAGTAGCAGCAGGAGCAGCAGCAGGTGCTGTTATGCATGGTCCACTGTGTGCATAATGTGGCTTCTGCATGCAATCACTGTCTGAATGGAATCCTTAGGAAATATCTGTCGCTGGGTCTATGTAATACAATAAGTGCCTAGCAAAAGGGATTTGTTTGCATCCTTGTTTGTTTTAAATACTCTGGGAAATAATTTAGCACTTCCAGAAAAAAAAAATAAATGGCAGTGCAGAACACAAAGATCAAAATGCATAAAACTGAGACAGCAACCACTGACCTTCCTGCAGGTTTCAGTGCCTATGTGAATCTTCAGCCCGTGTTTGAGACATATTTTCCCCTTTGGTAAGTGTCCAGTCACCCTTTGAACGTCCTCCCATCCACCAGCCTCCTTCCTTAGTATAGCTCACCGTCCTCCTCCTCACCTATTTGGGTCAGCATTCGGCTGTATTTCATTTTACCCTGTGCTTACACTCACTGCTGATTTTAAAGGCATTTTTGTTGTGTTCTGTCCTGTTTTCATGACCGTGACTTACTTATTTGATTTTAACCATGTATACACAATTGCTTGTAAATTCTCTTCTTCCCCTACTGAATATTATTCCCACCAAATGACACCGCACCTCCTCCCTGGTCAGATGCCAGAACCTGTAAAAGCAGTGAGTCCTCAGCTAGGTGATCTTCACAGCAGGCTCTTGAATGGCTGCATGATGCTTTATAGATCCCAATTCAGAGCATCACCTAACAGGACAGAACAGCTCCAGCCCTGCTCACACAAGCAGTGATCACACCCTAGCCAAAGCCTTCTGACTGCCCAGCAACACCAGTAACTACAATCATGGACAGAGAGCAGTTGGCAAACAAGGAAGAACGCGTGTTTCTTATTTCCTCTCAAATTCTTCTGCTTGCAGGTGAAGAGGGGCATTTGTGCAAGGAAAAGCCGTTCACTTAATTGTGTGAGAAAAGTCCCTTCAGATCTATGGTCAAATAATAAATAAATAAATGAAGTATGACTTCTTATTGATCAGAATCATTATCTGGAACAGCTATGAACATTTGAGAAGAACCTTTTTATTGTATTTGATCAGCTCTATGCAATCACCACCCAGAAATTACACAGACGCTCCAGAATGGCATTTAATTTTCTCCTTTTTCTATTGTTCTGTTTGCACCAGCCTGACAAGCCAATACAAACACTGCTTTAACCTTGCTGGAGTTACAGGTGGTTGAGGGAAGGGGGAAGCAGTGCATGTATAACAGAAAGTCTGTCCCTCTCAATGACAGAGTAACATAGGAAGACACCGTTAAAAATATTGTAGGAGGAAAAGCCCATAACTCAAGCGAAAGAATATCATGTTGGTGGTAATTTAGCACTGCTACACTTTAGGGATAGGCTGCTCACTCTGTACAAAGCTGTCAGCCAGAGCCAGTGCCTGGAGAAAAAGTGGAGGGAGGGAAGAAAATCACTAAGTCCAGTGAGGCAAGTGGGTGCCCTCAGCTCAGGTGTCCTTGTGGCAATGGGGGCATATGCTTACACAGCCCAGGTCCCACACAGCTCAGCAGCACTGGTGTCAAACCCACTGCCATCTCCTGGGCCAGTCCATTAACGTGGCCTTTCTGTTTTATAACTACTGCTTTTTCAACACAGAAGCACAACTGGTTCTGCTAGACTACACTGGCATTTGGTTTGACCCAGAAACAACATCAAAACCCCCTATCCTGCATTGGCATAGCAGTTTAATTTTGACTCCCAATGGAATTCAACACTATGATGGCAAAATTCACCTTAAATAGTTTTAAACTCTCTTCTCTCTGATGTTTTTTGGATCTCCGCATCATTTCTAGTAAAACTGCTTGCACTGTCAAACCAACCCTGCCTGCTTTTGCTAATTAAACCTGTATTGGCTCATTGTTACAGCCAAGAGCGCAGTGACAGAAGCAGTCAGCTCTGCTAGAAGAGCAGTGCAGAGGCAGGTACAGACCTGAAACCAGGACGTTGCTGAGGAGAAAGAAGAGCCACGTGCCCTCGGAGCCCTCTAGAAACACAAACTGGTGTTTTCACTGGGGAAACTAGTGCAGTGAAAGCTATGTCAGAGCAGAGCAGGTTGTATTTTCATCATGCATGATTTCCATCTCCCTCTGAATCTGTGCTGAGCTCAGGAGCTGGCTGACTTTGCACAGCCAGTCTGCACGACGCCTCGCAACCCAAGTGCCAGCGTGGTTCCCAGTGCAGGCAATGGCCCCATGCTGCAATGGGCCCTGACAGTGACTTCAAGGAAGGAAGACCAGGGAGGGACTGTGTGCAATAGCAACACACAGACCATGCCATGTGGCAAGGCAGGTGCCCTGCTGAGGCCATGCCCCTCACCATTTCACCTTAGGGGGATGGCATGGCACAGGACCTTGCAGGTGTGCACAGTACATGGCTGCCTGTCAGCTGTCTGCTGCAGTGCTCTGAGATCCTGGTGTTTTTTTTTCTGGATAAAAGGGGCCATGTGTCCCCAATGCTAACCACTGTGCGCACAGCCCTCCAAGTGGGACTGATGTGTCGCAGTGGGCATGTGTCCCCCTCATGCAACCTGAAGTAATTAAGCATGGCCCAGCAGGCCTGTGACCACTCCCCTGTTTCTCCTCTTGCTCCTCTTGCTGGCGTTTACCCAAGACAACAGTGACTGATGGCTCTGAGAGGGCTGTTGCTGCTCTCCCTGCCATGATGCGGCCATTGATCCAGCAGCATCTGCCAACTCATCAGCGCTTACTCTAATTCCCTGCCTCCAGGTTTCTTCCCTTTCCCCCCAGGCAATAAGTGTCGTGCAGGAGAGCTCCCTTTGACCTGCATGATGAGATCTGCCAATTACCACCGTGTCAGCCCTCTGCCTGGGAAGTGCTGGTGACCACACACTGACCTTCACTATGGATTTTTAGTCTGTACCCAATGGCTGGTAGAGCCCAGTTAAGTGGCTGTTCTTTCACCTCAGGACCAGCACCAGCAATTGGCCTCAGTGATAAGCCAGGGTATAGCCTGAAGAAGAGGAATTTGTTATGTGTTTCTCATCTTTCTGCCTATCTTCTTCCAAGCGGTCTCCAACGAGGAAGCATTGGGAAAAGCTGCCATCTCTCTCTGCAAGTGGTGACAAACTTGTCCCCTCCTGCAAAGCAATTGCTCAGGCTGTGGGTTGAAAGGAGCCTCTTCCCAGCCCTATCCTGGCTGTAAGCAACAACATGAGGCTGATTTGGGATGAAAGTTTCAAGGAAACTGCATATTAGTCAATTTTGTTTTGTCAAAGCCATCTAACAGCGATGAACAGGCCATCAGCTGGAAGAACTATTTTCTGCCTTTCGTGCAGAGGGTTCATTAGAAATGAAGCCTCAAATCTTCAAGTTATGTGAATGGTATGAAACACTTGAAAGGAGTTAGGCTGGCTCCAGAAGACTCAATAAAGCTCCACAAGAGCTATTACAGCTCCTGCACTAGTGGAGAAACCAGCAACATTTGCAGGGTTGCTATCCTGGCAGAGCTGGAGCCACTCCATTTCCAGGAGCGTCCAAGAGTATATGGAAAATTAAACTCAGAGCAGGATCAGACCAACCATAATCCTCATGATACTTCCTACTTTCCTTTTTTTTTCTTTTTTCCTTACATTTTTTTCATTGCTTGGCTCCTACTTGCAGACAGAGGTGTGCGCACAAAGCGAAATGTCATCTCCTTCAGATCACATCTGTGCATGTGTGACTGTTCTATCTTGCTGGAACATCCTGGGATGAAGGCTCACTGGCAGGCCCGTCCCTTGCCATTGTAGAGTGCCAGCCTGCTCAGCCTGAGCTCACAGGCTGCCACACACACTGGAAATCACATCTCCATATCTGCCCTGAAAACAGGTAAGATTGCCTTCTGACTAATCAGTTATCGAACTCTTTTGGTCCAGATCATTCTTCTCCACTCTCTGCATTCATCCATATGAAAAGTCGAAAACATCTAACCTTTCCAGCCACAGGCATTCAAACACCATGAACTAGATACTTGACAGCCTCAAGTCATGCTGGGATTTGGGAGGAACACTGAAACACCAGTTTGCTGCCCTTCTTTTCCAGTGGGAGGAGAATCAGGGTTCTTGGTGCTGTCTCCTTTTCACCCCATTCCTGCCCTACGGCACAGAGGGGAGGAGGTGAGGGACATTTAGCCTTGCTGGAAGCATTAAAAGGAAGCCTCAGCCATGCTGTTGCATCTCAGGCTGCTCTTCAAGTGTTACACTGAGGTCATGCGTGGCAGAAGGGAGGGCTCCTAACCAGAAACACTCTCTGGTGAGCAGGCTGACAGCAGCGCTCTTCCTCATCCCAAATTCATAGTGCTATGGAGGTGTGGAGATAAGGATGGCAACATAATCTTCCAAACACATAAGGAGGAGAAGAAAAGACCTTTTAAAGAAGCCTAGGCCTATTTCTCTAAATATTTTGTCTTTTAATTACCACCCTTTTGCAACCTGACCACTCAAGTGGTAAATGTGTTTATTAGCATTACTTCTATGAGTACCTTATTTAGGGATCTCCAGTACCTAAAGACAGTATAGGCTTCATTTGAGGAAAAAGAAAAAATCTTATTTCTTTTTCTTACCACTGGGTCAGGGGCTGCATTTTTTATAGGGTTCCCAATGAGCATTTGGAGACATACCCAGCCGGGTGAGATTACAAGGCAAACACTTTGTTCAGAGCAGCAAAAAGAACTCTGCTGGCTCCCAAAAATAACACAGTAATAATGAATAGAAAATGCGGGTCAGACACTCGGTTAACAAAAATGAGCATCACTCGACAGCCCTCCACACAGCTCTTTTGCTTTACATCAGTGAAGGGCCAGGGTTTCTCACTATACTTGAGGATATCTGTAGAAGATTTATTTGCTGTGGTTGCATAAAGCTGTTATTGACATGAATTTGGGATGCGTGCTCCACTCGTGATTAATGAGCCCACAGGTGAGTTATATTAGTCACTTTGGTAAGACTGACACTTGAATTTTTCCTGTGTCACACCAATGCCTTTTGCTTATGCAAAAGGATTTACAGACACACACTGTAATTTGGAGACTTTATTCTCAGCCTACCAGCAGCAGAAAGCCTTCCTTTCAAGCATTCCTAATGATAGATATTGGTATTTGTTTCTTACAACTATCAACTGTTCGGAGAACGGAATATTGTCCATTTAGCATAAACAGCCAGCAGGCTCATTGATTGATTTCCTGGTTGATTTCTGAGTGGAAGCAGAAGTTTGTTTTGAAATTTAATATTGAATATTGAAAAGGAAATTTTTTGCTGTTGGTCAGCGTGGAGAAGCTGAAAGAAAATTGGCTGAGGTACGACATCTCAGATGTGTGTTCTCATACACAACTAGATAAATTTGTTCTAATTAGAGTCAGGATCTTCAGGTATGCAGTCCCAGGGGAATGTGCAACCAAGAAGCTGTACTCAAGGCAAAGGCTTCTTAAGTAACTAAGGCCAAAGACTGAGGTGATCAAAGGTGAAGGCCAGATTAAGTGCAATTTAGCACCTGCTTTGGCAGATTATCACGTGGATATCTGATCTCCTCGCAGGGTATAAATATGTGTGTGCATGCATATTAAATACAGACATAATTCAAGAAATAAATTCACTTTAATATTGAAAAGGTTGTCTCTAAAGGAAAATTATACTGCCATAAATCAAAAAGTGAATGTGAACTCGTACAGCTATTCTGGCACAGTCCTCTTGGTGATTCTTGCTCTGGAACTGGAATGGTACCCTGGGGCAAGCAGCCGGACTTCCCACTGCAGTCAGCTCCTACTCTCTTCCTCGGCTGTACAATACAGCTTAAGTGACCTAACCACATGCACAAAACATCTATTTATTTACACTGTCTGTTTCACTTCCTCCACTGTGTGGAGTTAGTTAAGGCTGAACCAGAAAGCTGACCACGGGTATCTATGGAAATGGTTCAATAAGCAATTATCCCACCAACAGTCACAAACCTGTTTTCACCTGGGAGGTGAATGTGCCCAGTGGGTGGGCCTAAGAACTGTCTTGACATTTTCGTTATGTTTAATAAAGGATAGAGGCTGAAGAGAGAGGTCAAAAAGGCTGAGGAGGTGGAAGCCAGGTAAAAGCTGCTTCCAACAGTGTGTAAAATGGCTGGTGACTTCAGTGTCACAGCAGTTCTACACTGAGCTGGCAACATATGCTCTCCTGTGTGCCAGTTTCTCAGAGGGCAAAGGAGAACTTTCCTTGACTTGCCAAGTCTCCGATGAGCAGACAGTATTGAAGAGTCCAGTACTAGCAGGGTTGGTTTGTTCTCAGCAGTATTAGAGATATTATATTCAGTTTTAAGTGTATAGTGACATCTGCTTGGACTCAGATCCTCCTGAGGCTCTTACTCTTGTATATTACTTATAGCATGCTTCTCTTCTAGGGGCAGATGTCTAAAGATTTTGTAGCTTGCTGCTTTTATAGAGAAACAGCTCTAACATATAGAATAATCTCAGTGAAATGAAGGATGGAAGGAGAGGAGGGAAGGGTTAGGAAAAGAGCAGCTAGGAAAATATCAAACTTAGCTAACAACAAACAAAGTGTTCAGATGATTTTCAGTCTCTTCATTTCTGCACCTCTCTAGTGCCTTTTGCCAGCAGTTAAATGTCAAGAAAGGAAGTGGACCAAAATCTGTGACATGAACAGCGCCTACCTACTCCTCTACTAGACTTATAGAAGTTTGGCTCCAAACTTTGGAGCTTGTTCCTATTCTATATTAAACCAAAAATCCTAGCATTCAGCTCTGACGGCTTTTCTCAGCAAATCCATCTGATGCTGGGCCGTTTCCACAGAGGTTGAGCTCATCAGCTGCTGCACTAGTTTGATGCCCATGGACATTTTAGCCAACTTGAAGGCATACCTGAGAAAACATAGGAATTTTGGGACATCTTTTGTAGCTCAATACCATATATCACCCCCTACAAGTCTTATTCCAAGACTGGGTCCCAAGTCACTAACTTAGACTGGAAAAAAAAGAAGGAGAAAACAGTTCAGCACATAATTAATGTAGAAATAAAACTCTGAATCCGCATACTTTCCACTTACTGTTGCTAGAAGATGACAATAAAATGTGCTTGGGTCTGTTCCCATGTTTGTTCGCTGTGTGCTCCATGGAATGGTCAGCCTGATGCCTGGCTACCAGCACATCTATGCTACTTTGCTTAGGTCCCCTCCGGCACTTACTTTCCTCTCGGTTTTGTCAGCATAATTGCACATGAAGGGGTTCTTTAACCCAACTGTTGAAGTGATGAGAGCTACAAAAATAAATGTACTGCGTGAAGTGTTGAGGCTGACCCAGATTACTGTGACAGAATTGGGTTAGGGAGCACCTCCAACCTACAGCTATGCTGGCAGATCCGAAGCAGGGTAATGTTTACTAGGGTGGACGAGAACAGCTGGGGCACGAGGGTGCTCTGAAACTGGGTTCATCTAAGGCCAGAAGAGCAGATTAACCCTTGCTTTAAACAGCACCTGCTGTGGAGAGAGCTTCTCATTGCTTCACTGTGTGAACCCTTCAGGAGGCTTTTTAGGGAAAACAGTTAAGCCAAAAGAAGCAGTGAGGGACAGAGTGAGAAGCTGGTAACAGAGGTGAGGGTTGTCCTTGCTTCAGGGTCTAAGCAAAAGACACTTTTGAGCTGCATACAAGTAAAAGAAAAGCCTTCTTCTTTTGCCAAAGGGGATTTTGTTTTTTTTCAAAGCAAAAGAAGCTCCAAGCTAGCGATGAACTCTGCCAGCTTGCTGAACACCTCTGAACTGATGTCCATCCCTCACTCAGCATCACCATTTCCCCCATTGCTAGCTCTTGCCACAGCAGCCACTAGAGTCCGTGGATGTCACATCCCATCACATCCCTGCAGTCTGACACTGATAACGTGACAGAAAAGATTATTTCAAGGACAAGGAAGACCGTTAGAAAGAAAATGAAGCTCTGGTTTCTCAGAAGCCTTCTTCTGTGGTAGCTTGTTAAGCAAATGGTGTCAGAAGTGAACATTTTTTCTAACAGAAATGGGGCAACAGAGCCTAGGCATTTCTCATTTGGGATAGGGCTGTGTGAAGTGTAGGAATACTGGAAGTGGAAAGCAGCCATCTACTTGCCAAGGTAAAACTTTATGTCTCTGTGGCAAGAGGACATGTCTAGTCTCTGCCAGAAGGCCAAGCTCAGGAGAGGAAGGGAAGATATATAAGAAAAGGCAAAAAGGCCAGCTTTGTTACTTGGAACTACCTGGAGAGTTCCTGGCAGTGTGCTGCTGGTGACAGAGGTGTCGTGCCTACAGTCACCACAGGCTGGCCATTCCTAGTCACCACAGGCTGGCTGTGTGGCCAGGAAAAGGCCTTCCTCAGCACTGGAACAGAACTAAGACATGACATTAAGTGGAAGTTATTTGTATGTGGTAAACAAGTGGCATTAGCTTAACAAAACCCTGCAATTATGCTACATATTCTGGATATGATCTCTCTGCTGTTCTTCAGGAATAACATGTTCATGTAGTGATATAAAGCCCTCCTGTCTGAGGGTGCTGGTTTTGCAGTCACCCCTGGACAAGCTGGACTACGGATCAGACTTCAATTGGGCCACTATACTGTACGTGATTAAAAGCACCTCTTATTCTTAGCAGCACTCCCTGAGGTCTTGGCTTTACGACATGATTCAGGTAATGAGAGCAAGGTGATCAGGATTATTAATAGACATCACATCTAGCTGGAAAATTGGAAGCTGAGTGTAAACGTGAAGGCCTCCCTTAAGTGAGTTTTCTCTGTGAGCTGGCGAAAGGATTGAAGTGCAAGGCAGAATCATTCTCATTTCCAGTAATATTTTATTGATTTACTTCACATCATGCAGTTCAATAACTCATCCTCCAAATAGATGAAACTTCAGCTCCATATAAATAGGTATTAATCTCAAGTAAATTACCAACGAGTCTTAATTAAGCAATAAGACAGAACAGCCCATATAGTCGGGTTGATTAATGGCACACCTTGGACATGCACCAAGGCACAGGGCAAAGCAAAGTGCTTCCAGTCAGCTCATGGCCTGAAATTCATCAACAGAACACAACTCCAAATCGCCTCAGGGTGTGGACACAGTCAAGGGCTTGGCTCTTGCACCAGCCATGACCACAACTTTAAACTGCTTGTTTCATAGGAAATAGGGCAGAAACAGAGTCCTTCCAGTTCCTACAAAGCAGCAGGCCATGTGATGCATCACCGTTTGCATCCCTCTTACTCATCCAGATAAAATACACCACTAAGAGCAACAGAAGCATGGGAGGTGTAGAAGGTAAAAAAACAAGCTGAGAGGTGCCATTGCAAATCTCCAGAACACATCATGTAAGCCAAAAATACTTCTGCGTATTTCAGAAGATACTGTCCTGGTTTTGTTTATGGCACTGTATAGTAGGAGGGATGCCTTGGAGGTCAACAGAACCAAAAGAGTGGGAAATCAATGCAAGGAAGGGAAGAGGGGAAAAAATGTATGTTTCTCTCCTTGCACACTGATATCAGAGCCTGCTTCCTGGTATCTGAAAGCATGCTGCAGCCCCTCATATTTCCCGCTAGAGAAGTAGACTATTAGCATACAGCTGCACCCCTTAGCACAGCTAAACAGAAAGAACTGGAGATTTGGCAGAGTGTTTTTCTGCCTTTTTTCTACAACAGGCATTATAAAACGCACAGAAGAGAGAGACACTACAAAGCAGGTTCTCAACTACAGTAATTCAGTGCAGCTCCATTGTAGTCAGTGGAGCTATACTGACTTACACCAGTGGGTTCATTTACATCCATTTCCCCCCACCCCCCTCTCTCCTTGGTTCTAGAAAAGTTGAAAGCAAGTGCTGAGGAGAAAATGACAGAGAAGGGCAAAGAAATTCAAGTGGCAGAGAACCTTGCAGAATGAGAATGCAATATACAGCAGTGCAAAGACTACAGGGCCAGAAAGGGAGAAAGGAGACAAAAGGCACTCCCAGGAAACTGAAGTTTCCAGTGGAAAAGGCACTGCAGCTGGACAGTCTGAAACCACTTGCACCGCTTCTGAGCTTGTTCTGAGAAGGGGGGAACAGAGCTTTAAGAAGCAGGTAAAAAAAAGCACTCCCACTTTTCTCCAAAGGCTGAGATTAAGGGTTTGTACCTACTGGATCCTGCTGGTTACCAGTTTCCTTTCCCTCCTTGTTCAGGGACTGCCTCGTCTCCTGGAACTCTACATGCCCCATCCCCACTGTCTTTTTCCTGCTTCCCCAGGATCCCTTCCAGCCACCACCACAGCACTTGCCTGGAATCTCCTTATGCTCCTTTCTGGCTAAGCCCCTGCACCACAGGTTTTGTGGGTTGCACATGACCTGCACATAAAGGACAGAGAGATGGATGAAGAAAAGAGCAACTGGCCATCAGTGATCAGCACTGAGGACTTCAACCTCATGGGTAATTGCCCTTGCTGATGACAGGACTAATTTTGGCTATCAAATCACTTTCTAGCTTAATGGTAATCTTTCTGTGTGCTGTCCACCCTTCAAAAACAACTGGAAAAGTCCAGAGTGGAGTGGGCTGGAAGCTTTGTCAATGAAAATCAGAGATTTCAGTCAAATTAATATGGCAAGATGCTACCTGGTGCAGCTGGGGAATCAACCAGATCACTTGCTCTACCATAGGCTTCTGGCAACATGAAGCTCTGGCTGGGGTGAAGTGGGCAGGAAGAAGGCAGCAACCTTCTCAAGCAGCTCTGCAGCGTCCAGTAGATAGCCTGAATCACAGCACCAGAATGAATTTGAGCATGCCGGGATGCCATGCTAACTCTTCCCCAAACTTCAGCACTCTGTTGTAGTATTTTTATTCATATACCAGAATAATAGACTGCATATTAGAAATCTTTTTTCTCGTTCAGTATTCACTCTGCACGCTCGACCCGTCTCCATGCACGTAAACACATTTGAGCTTCTAGCAGTCCAGCTATGCTCGTCCTAGCAAAACCCTCTAGGGCAAATGGAAGTAATACCAGCCAAAAGTGCTTTGGGTAGTGCACCTTTTAGTCTGGTTCACTGATGTAAATGAACTCTGTCAGGGGAAAAAAAAAAAGAAAAGTTTGTTTTTGTGCTTGATGTTGGTATAACTGCAGCTGCCATAAAAATATTGCTGGAAATGTCACTGCAGAATCACACCCTGACTGACAATGAAATACCAGCCAATGTTTCTAGCATAAATCTTGCATAAAGAAAGTGCCAAGGTTAAATTTCTAGGGCAAAGGGAAGCGGGCAGACCCAGCAGGCAAGAATTTAAAAGGAAAGAAAAAAGAAAGGTACCTAAGGAGAAAACAATTCTATTATTAGACAGATATTCATTCATGTACATCAGCTGGCAGCATCGTGTCCCTTTAGCAGTCAGTTGCAGAACAGCAAGAATTTTTGTGTCTGTTTAAGGCCTCTGGATAAAGCTGCCAATTGTTGAATGGAAAAAGCTCCAATGAAAATATTTAGTTTTGGCGGAGACGAGGCCACCTACGAGGCTGTCCGTTTCCCTTTCTTCTTCTCCCAGCCCCCTCACAGCCATTAATTTACTAGCAGCAGCTGTGATAGTCTGAGATATGCGGAGAAGACCATCCTGCACCCCATGCCAACACTGTTAGTTGAGAAATATTACGGAATTACTTTTTTATGTTCCCCTTGTTGCATGCAAGGCTAGAATGAAAAGAAAAAGAAAAAAAAAATAGAAAAATAGGAACTTAAGAGGATTTTCATGCAGTGTGTTTGTTATTCATTTTGTTGTTGCCACAGCATGTGGGATTTGTGTGCATTTAAGATATCAACTTAACTACGTTGCCTTTCCTTCATTACTTGTGTTTGACAGCTGATAGGATGCCAAGGTGAAGCAAGTGAATCAAAGAAGACTGCAAGTAAACACCTTTTAAAATATGGGGCAAAGAATGTAATATGGCAAGGTGGATGAAGAGGGGTAAAAGGAGGGAAGGAAAAGGGGTATCACATGCTGTTGTAATCGAATGTACCTCTCCATGTACCTCTCCATGTACTCTCCAAATAACCAACGAGTGGAGAAATCATCTCAAACATTGCCAGAGACTTGTGCTGTCTTCAGCCCCCTTGTCCAGTGGGACTGCAACACGCAGGTTTCAGTTGGCTGTATCTTTTGTTGTGCTAAAAAGGGGTTCCAAGCATTAGTTCTCCTCAGAAGGATAACCTTAAATGAACTACAGCACTGTGCTGTTAATTGTTTTGTGCCATTTGCACCTCTCTGTTACTGAGTAGGTCTTTCCATCATGCTCTCAACAGACTTGTCTCTATCTCTACTATAGACAAGTACATGTGCACTGGAGATTTTTCTTTCACCTGCTCATTCTCTGAGGTATAAGCACCAGCGAGGTGTTCTGTGCCCTACCCCCACTTTTTGGACAGTCCTATTCAGCTAAATCATGTGTTGTTCATATGGCAGATCTCTGCCCAAGGGCAAGAGCTGGCACTGTTTTCTAGTCAGAAAGGTAAAATTGACCCTCATACACCTGCCTAACATTTCTTTTGTTGAGGAGACTGACAGTAGTGACAGCAAACAGTTTACAGAAGGATAGAGAGAAATCCCATTGTTGGAAATCATGAAATAACTTGGGTCTTGAACAACTATCGGGGGCTGCCACTGTCTGCACTTCAGCCTTCTAGGGTCACTTATTTTCTCGCCCTTAAACAGTGAAACAATATTTTGTCTACGGGCACACCACTGTAGAAAAGTCCACTACTGAATTACCATAGAAAGGTCTGATTTCACAACAGCCTTCCCCAAGCCTTTCTGCCTTCTGAGCCGCTGCCCAGAATAGTGTTTTTAACCTTGAAACAGCACTGGGACACCCAGAATGCAGTGTCCCCCTGCCACTGTACATCTGGGCAGGACGGCATGGAGGATCAGAGCAGTGAGGAGATGGACTTCAGAGTGCCCACATAGCAGACTGCCACACTGCCCACAGCACGTGCTGGTGTACCCACCATTCTGTCAGCACAAGTAACAGCAGCAGGGCAAATGGGGGCAGAGCAGGTTTTGGCACATGTTAGGAATCAAACCACATAACCAGGATCCCTGGAGTGTTTGAACATTGGTTGCGTGCAAATGTTAGTGCCCTGCTGTAGCCTGGGCACAGCTGCTGCCGCCCACGCTGCTCAGCGACATGGTGTGATCACACCTTTGCTCCTCTCTCAGGCTCACGTTGACCGTTCTTCAGTCACAGCCAGGGGGCACCGCACGAGATGTTCAGACCTCACGGCTTCAGATAGGCCATCCCACTAATGTGCATCTACATCTCGAGGCATTCGGGTTTCACAGCCCTAGCAATTATTCCTTCATTACCACTGCATCTTTTTTGTTCTCCTGTTTACAGTACTGCTTACAAGGATGCTGTGGATTGCTCTTGTGTAGTTTCACTTTTTCACCTTGACTATTTACAAAGCCCCACTTAAAAAGGCTGAAAATAAAATTTCTTTATTGATTTGTTCTCTTTTTTTCCATTTGGAAAACATTGATTTTTTTTTCCTTGTGTTTTTAATGGAGCTTGAAATTAACATGAATCTGTTTGTTCAGATCCCTGTCTGAATTAGTGCAGTTTTAGTAATAAAATTAGGTAGCCGTTACCTTGGAAACAGAGCTCTGTTTTAGAAAACATTTTAGCAAACATTGGAGCCAAACAGAACAGAAGTAGCAAAATCAAATTCCTCTGCAAGAGACTGGTGGGTGTCGGTACCAGCCAGTACCTTCAGCCCAGAGCACGCTGCCTGCCTGACGGCAACCCCCTAAAAAGTGTGTTACCACCGCGGCTCTGGCTATTTTACAGTGATTCAGTTTTTGCAATGGCTCTCTTCCCTTCTCTTCTGGTAGTGCGGTGGTGTCAGTCAGCATTAAGGATTCAAAGCTCTTCACTATCCCTCAATTGCTGCACTAATCTGAACCTTTTGGCTTAGCTGTGTGATCCTCTAAAGGTGCAGAGGTACCTGCAGTCCCCCAGCGGTGCAATAGCAAAGGCGCTGGGTACAACTGTCACGGCAAGATGGCCATGGGGAGTTGACAATTAGTTGCAGGGATATACTATGCTCCACAAACATGCAAGTTGGAGCAGCAGCCTACATACACAGAAACACTAGGACTTATCTTCTGCAGCACAGCAGGAGAGAGCCTCAGGACAAAAACGCTGCAATGCATGTGACAGTTTGGAGTGGTGGTAAACACACAAGGTAGAGCACACCCCACATGCAAAACTGGAAAACAGATGTCCATTTACAACAATATCACTGGACAAAACAAAAGGTGAAACAGACTGAGTCAGCTGCGTTACACTCAAACACCTGAAAACTGCTCCTTATGTGGGCTCGATAAGGTTCATTTTACGCAGTTTCTTTAGTTTTCAGTACCATCCAAGTTGTGCACCAGGACAGGACTGCTGCCTTCCTCCCTCCTTTAAAAGGTGAAGAGTTGTACCAAGAAAAAAAGAACCACAAACAGTAGAATTGTTTCTACACTTCCTTTAGAGGTACAATTCAGCATTGCTTGGCTTTCTTTGACCACGAGGCTAACGGTATCTCAGCCACG
Source organism: Excalfactoria chinensis (assembly GCF_039878825.1). Lineage (NCBI taxonomy): Eukaryota > Metazoa > Chordata > Aves > Galliformes > Phasianidae > Excalfactoria > Excalfactoria chinensis. The sequence continues at coordinate 117,226,570 of NC_092826.1, read as the reverse complement.
TTTACTCAGAACCCAATTAAAAATAAATATAAATAAAATGCTGCAGGAGAGATGAGAAGATGTTCTGCTGAGGCTTGTTGTTTTTAATTGTTTCTGCCTTTCAATACCACCTTCAAAAACAAAACTCGCAGCTTTGCAAAACACTAACTGGCTGGTTACTTACTTGGGTACATACATCCTTAGTAGGCAGGCAGCAGGACGATGAGGAACAAATGATAATGCTCCCTGTAACCTCAGCATTAATGCACATAGCATAATAGACGGCTGGCCACTGCATTTGAAGAACAGTTCATGAAGCAAAGTAGAAATGATGGGTGTGCAGGATATAATTACAGCAGTAATGTAATAACATTCCATGTTAGATTATTAAGGGTCTATTCTGCCCTTGACATGCCTACATAACTTCCATTAACGTTAATTGAGGTTATGCACGTGAATCAGCAACTGAGCAAATCACTAAATTAATTACATGTAAAGTACCTGTTTCATTTTTTTAAATCCACTGATACGTTTGGTCAGTACAGGTTCTTATAGTGCAGGAAAGCACCACCACAGTGTGGAGAAGAAGCCATGTGAAAATGGCCGTGTAGATTTTAAAAGCCCATTATACCAAATGAAGTTTTGACAAATAGGTCAAGGATAGTGGGAATACTAATTCCTGGATGTGGCTCCTGCACATCCTTCAGAAACCCTGCAGCTTTGTTTGAATAAACCAGGAGAGGCTCCTGCTCTTCTGCAGCACCTCCTGCAGAGGAGGTTATCTGGAGCTTTTATAAACAAAGGTGTAAAATGCCAGCTCCGCAGGCAAAGGTGGCACCTACTGTGAGTGCAGCCATAGGAGCAAGAGCAGGCTTGGACAAGGCACAGAGCTACTATTTTCTTCTGCTTGGCAATTGCAACCCCCACTTTCTGTCGAGGCACGCTTTGATCAAGCAGATGTGATGACAAGGATCAGTGTGACAACAAAGTCTCTGCATACAGTGGAAGAAGTTTGGGCTTGAAATTCAAAGCCTGTGTTTCAATGAAGGGTCTTATTCTGCAAACACTTATCCTGGAGTCTGAAGGATGGAGGTTGATCTACAAGAAATGAAATCACTCTTCTCTCCCTCCTTCTTCCTTTGATTTTTGGCTTAAGTACTGAGAGCTGTTGAATTTTCAGTACTCCTGAGCAGTTAAAACCAGATGCAAAGGAAATTAAAGTGCCTCCTGGAGGAAGGAGGGGAGCAGTAAATAACCTCAATCACCTGCACCTCCAGCACTGCCTTCTTGTGATACCTGTAATTATAGCAGAGCTGGGTCGTCATTCTTTTCCACGCCAAGAACTCCCTGGAATTCCCTTTTCAGTGAGCCAAGCTCTGGAAGGGATTCCCCCACCCATTCAGCAACCTGAGAAGGCCCGGATGGCCATAAGACCTTGGCACCTGTTTGTGTCCTCCACTGGCAGAGGAGACAACTGCCCCATGTTGAGACTTCCTGAAATAGAGCAATATCCATGATGTGACCAACAGAGACTCCCTCATTATAGATTACGAAGGATGCCTGAGCTTTCAGACTTTTATTTTGCATGGAGTAAACAGCCTCTCCGGTTTCATCTGGACCTGTCTTGAAAGAGCAGCTCTTTGAGTGGATTCAGTTACAGTGAGCTCCACTGCCCCCACAGATGGCTGGTGGCCTGTTTCCCCACGTGTGCCTGATGGCACTGGAGCATGCTGGACGTGCTTAGCCATGCAAAGAGCCTTGGCTTCAATGAGTTATGCTCATGGGCTCACTGCCTGCAAATGGGAACTTAAGTTTCACCTCAGACAGTGTAGACACAGCTGCTGAAGCAAAGTGAAGCTAACCCTGGCCAGCTGCACTGCAGATGGTGTTGCCAGTTTAATTAGTAATAGCATTATTTTCTGTAATTCTAAACATATATTTATTAATACTCATTTATTTGTAATAAGATAAGGACTTTGAAGTCCCTTGTCATCACTGGGGTATACAAACAGGTCCAGCTGGAAGCGTAAGCAAGGTGTGTAATCACCTAGACTGGTAGAGAAGGGAGAGAGGTAAAATTGCAGCATTAAGGAGGAAAGATGCTCTGAATCTCACTGTAGTGGACCTGGCCTGCACCAGTTCAGTGGCAACGACAGAGCTATTCCCACAGGCCCTATCTCTCCTCAGGAAAAGCAAGTAGAATCGTAGAATCATATAGTCATCAAGGTTGCAAAAGACCTCTAAGATCATCCAGTCCAACCACCCGCCTATCACCAATATTTCCCACTAAACCGCATCCCTCAGTACAACATCTGACCATTTCTTGTAGCCAGTGTAGTAGTGATGGCTTTGCTGCCTTGGTGTCTGGCTTACCTGTCTCACTCTCTCACAGATACAGACAAACAGGCTGTGCAGGAATGATGCTTCCCAGGAGCTGGGAAATTAAGACGACACAATAAAAGTGTCTAGAAATGAGCTGCACTCTTCCCCTCTCCCTACTCTCAAGCATGTGGCTCAGTGTTGTCCTGTTGGAACCAGCAAAGAAGTGGAAGAGAAGTGGAAGCAGCAGGCTCCAAAGGGAAGGAATCTCATCAGCAGGACCACAGCAGCCAACAGTGTGACTTGGCAACCCATGCTCAGTGCCTCAAGATGCTCAAGAGATTGTGCTTCAAACAGTGGCTCTGGTGCAGCAAAATATGGACTGAACATGGAGCAAGAGCAGGTGCTCTGAACACAAGATGTCCTGACACCTTACACAGTGTACAAGGCTGAGAACACGGAAGCCATCACAGGGAAAGAACTGGCCTCCACTTCCCACAGTGAAAAAGCTACCACATAAAGGAGAGTACAAAGAACAGATGTCTAGATGCCAAATAAGAATTTTGATGCTTAATTTCACAGTTTCACATTTAAAAATATTGATCTGCGTATTTACTGGAGAAACTAAATGACCTGTTCATGCCTTGGTTTTATCCAGCTAAGTCTACGAAGGTCTCTGAAAGGCATTCAAGGTTATTCATGCCATCCTGGTCAAGCTTCATCACCTGATGTGTATGTAGATCCTGTTCCCACCGTAGATGAGATTCAGAGATATCAGAAAACCTAACTCACCTCCAGCATGTCACAGAATCACTCAGAATCACAGAGTGGCCCTGGTTGGAAGGGATCATGAATCTCCAACTGCCCTGCCACAGGCAGGGCCACCAACCTCCACACTTATTCTAGACCAGGCTGCCCAGGGCCCCATCCAACCCAGCCTTGAACACCTCCAGGGACGGGGCATTCTTTATTCCTCCAACACATCCTGCCTTTCTAAGGCATCACCTACATATACAGGCTCTGTGTAAGCATACTGGGGTTGATGGTTAAATATCCCTGTATCAAACACCCGGGGCTTTGTAATTCCACAAATACTGATTAATTGGCCCAAGCTCTTCCCCGTTTTATTAGAAATCACACATTATTGGGCTATCTCCTTTTGCATTAAAAATTGTACTTCAGCCTAAATATTCTGTTCATTAAGAAAGTTCTGGGCCAGGAGAGAAGCTGCAAATAACACCAAGAGATACTGCAGGTCAGGCACTGCACACAGATCCAGCAAGGGGAAATTGCACAATTCAGGCGTTTGCGACGTTGACGTTTAGACAGAGGCAAAGAGAAGTGGCTCATGCCTCCTTCACACCGGGGCTGTAGCTGAATTTAGGAGACGCTTTTCACACGACTAGATCACCGCCTCAGTGCACGCTGACTGCGACACACAGCCGGTGAGGAGGAGGCCGCGCTAGGAAAAGGACGCTTATCCCCTTTTCCGCCGTGGGGCTCTGCGTGCTGCCTGAGGCGCGGCCGCCACCTGCCGCCACGCCGCCGCGCTGCAGCCCGCCCGCCCTGCCCGGCCGGGCCGAAGGGCGGCCTCCAGCCCCAGCTCCCCGCCCGCGCTGAGGCTGGCGTGGCCGCCATGTCGGGCGGTGCCCACGCATGTAATGTAGCGTGCGGGCACGGGCGGCGGCGGAGGGCTGCCTTGAGGGGCACCGGTGGGCAGGGCACGGCCTGAGGGCAAAGCCAAGGGGATGGGATCTGCATGGCATAAAGGAGCACAAAATTGCAGCCGTGCAGCGGAGGGATGTGCTCTTGGAGCTCAGGAGTGCTTTGGTGCTGGGCAGCCTGTGTTCTCCTCCCCATCAGTCTGGCATTTTCGTAGCAAATCCTGTGAAAAGCTGAGCTATCTGAAGCAAAGCAAAATCTTGCTCTGGTATTTGTCAGCTGATTTTAGATTGTGAATTAAGCCTGCGAGTGAGATAAACTCTCCTGAGGGTCTGAGCAAGAAATGCCTGATACATGGCAAACAGTGCTAACATATGGCTAGGAGTAAGTGGCATATGCCCAGAATCCTTGCCACATTCTTTCTCCACCGACCCTTACCTTTCTTACTATTCATTCCACTTTGCCTTGCTTGTTATGTGTTACTGATGTTCATTTTGCAGACAAATCCCAGACTGATGTAAATCACACCATATCATTGTAATGCCCTCTCACATCCTTTCTCTTTAAACAGTGTAGCCACGAAGTGCTGTCTGGCATTTCTAAACAGATGTCAGGCCTCTTGAGGTGGGGATTTACTTCTTCTCCACTAGTTGGCATACTAAGTTGATGACAGATAATGACTGTCACAGCAATCAAACTGTATGTATAGGTTGTAATGATTCAGTGCCTTTGAGCCAGAGCATGGGAAGAGGCAAGTTGAGGTCTGAAGTTTCGCTCTCCCAGGATCTTCCTTGTAAATGAAGTGAAAGGATTTAAATGCTTTTGCCTATCACTGCTTTGTTCGTAAGTACAGCAGCTAGGGTGCAGGCCTATGGGTATTATAAAAATGAAATAAGGCTAGCAGGATGCTTCCTTGGTTAAAAAATATTTATTTCTCTGTACCTGCATTGATTACCTTTAGGTATGAACAGCAACGCCATTCTTATCCTTCAAATGTTCATTCTAGTCAATAACAAAATTAATTTGTATACCAACAAGTCCACTGCTATCCAGGAGGGAAATGAGCTCAGTATATAATAGAGATGAGAGTTTTGGCAAAAGGGAGAATGTAGAAAGAGCCCTGCTTATAAGAATTATTGATAAAAGAATTATATCTTTATAGAATCCAATTCTGTATCTTGAAGCATTTTATACACTTAGTCTTCAGTGAAAGCAGCAACGATCTGAATGACTGCTGTTTGGTGAAGAAAATTGATTTTAAAATCTCCTATTTATTTACAATTATTATTTTATTTTACTTTATTTTTTTTTATTTGTATTTTTATTGAAGTAGCACCCAGAGTCTGTAGCACAGATGTAGGTTTCTCTATCGTAGGCACTGGGTAAACTCACACCAAAAGACTGTGGCCCTTTATAGCCATCACCCAAGATCTGGTTTCTAAAGCACACAGCTTAAAGAGATGTACGTATTTGTATGTTATTGAATGATTGCACTAAAGCTGATGCCTGAGATAAAAGCATCTATTTATTAGCCTCAGTAGGCTCTCAAGCACCAAAAAGTACCTTAAGAAAGCTCAATATCTACACATAGAAGACTGACTCACTTAAAATCCAAATCCAGCCTTGAGCTGCTACTGTTCCAAGCACATTTAACTCCGAGTGGCTCACAGGAGGAAAAGGATTGGTGTATAGAGAGTATGGGAAAGGTGACATGCCCTTCACATGCCACACATGCCTTTCAGACTCTGCCTGTGCTAACTGAAAGCTGTGAGGAAACAAGGAAATGCTGCCAGTTTGGGACAGGTTGACAATACCTTATCTGACTGAATTTAAGAAACAGGCTGGTATGGCAAACACTCACTGGTTCTGCACCAGTGGTGCAGTGAACCGTCAACTTTCCCTCCCTGCAGGCAGGATCCGCTGAGTGACATGGCAGCCTCAGCACAGGGGCTGTAGAAGGGAGGAACAACTAAAGATCCAGCGCCACAAGAGGCACAAAGAAAAATGCACTGTGACTCTCACAATTTGTAAGTAGGTAAGTTGGACACAAAAGTGGTAGGAAAAAAAGTTTTATTCTGCTGTTGTAGTGCATGGTGAATTGCCAATACAGGAAAACAAGATGTTGAGAAACAATATTACTTTGGAAGTGCATGATGGGAGCACAAAATGACTGCTGCTGCAGTGTCCAAATAGCAAGGCTTACCTTCCTCTAAGTCTCAGCATTAACCAGTGGGTAAAATGAATGCAACTGCACTTTATGGTCAAGTGATCCTTTGTCATGGACTGTAACCACAGGGAAGAGAAAATGAATGTTTTGAGCAATGCAAAGTAGAAATAAATGATGTGAGGAAAATCCCTCCTCAGACAAAGACATGCTGATCCAGTGCATCTTATGTTGAAGCTTAAGGAGTACGTGGATTCTTGAGGACTTACCTGTAGGAGTACTTTGTTCTCTACATATGTAAATGCAGTATAAGCTGGGGAATATGCTCAAAGAATGTACAACGCAGACAGAAAGGTAGCCATGACCTGGACACACCAGGGTATCTGCATTGCTTTGTCCACATGTCTTCAGAACATGTAACGTGCAAGTTCTGAGCAAAACGAATGAGCAAATATAATAAAAGCTACTCTTGAATCTGACTCGCAGTGACCAAGGGAAGTCTTCCTCTGCAGCAAACCTCATGCAATATCCACAGCTTCTGTGCATACACTCACTCTTCAGCAAGGAAAGATTCATAGAGGAAATGGTGTATTACAACACCTTGATGCACATTTCACCATTATTAGAAACAAGTGCTGGCACCCTTCTCTCTGCAGTGTGCAGTAAGACAACTTAATGACCAAATATTCAGTAAATATTTTGCCAGCCTTAGTAGCATATGTTGAATTCTTTCAAGTCTTAGCTTCTGGAAGTATGTGGTTGTATAAAAAGCCCACTTTTATGCTTTTGTTTTTATTTTTATGTTAGTTTCTATTCTCCGTGTGGTTAGTAGAGAAATCTAAAAAGCCACGAAAGAGCTTCTGAGTCAAAATCAAACTCAAATAAATAAGCATACATACATATGTATTTGTGTGTGTATATGTAACCCTACTTCATGGTTTAACATAGGACTTTTTAGAACCCTAGGGCTTAGCAGTGACTGTGCTCATCAATGAATAGACATGGAATTTGGGGAAAGAAACAGATAGATGAACACTAGGGTACCACCAATCATAAATGTGACAATGTCAAATTTTTGGCTGCTCTAAACCAGCAAATCTGCCCTGAGTTACATAAACCAGCAGCTGGGTCAGGAACTAACCCTGAAATCAGGGAAACCAGAACATTCTGGGAATGCAGACATTTCATCTTGCTTCACATCATCTGTCTTTCGTTAAACTTTGTTTATGTATTTATTTATTTATTACATTTGCCCGGCGTGTCTTTCACAGCACTCTGATGAAGAAAATTCAAGCTGCTCTGCCTGATATTAAAAGAAGTAGCTTTCAGTAGTATTTGGATGCAGTCCAATTGCTAAACTGTAAACTGCAGTACGTAACGCAAGCACAGCTTGAAGGGTAAGCAGCAAAAGGCAGATGAAAATGAAAGTTATCAACAGGAATGAAAGAACATGCGAGCAGAAAACAGCAGGAGGAATAAACAGCGTCTGAGAATGGAGAGAAATGCTTTAACACTTTTACGGTGGTATTAGTGATTTAAACGCAACCACACAATGAAGCTCAGTATTAGCATCATGATGAACTGGAGTGGAAGAACAAGCTTTGGAGTGAATACAAGTGTAGCGTGTGGCCAAATGTGTAACGACATGCAAACTGAGAGTCACCTTACCTGGAACATGTTAGATGGTGAAGAACAATGCTAGCCACTTGGTCCAGTGATGAAATCAAAGTTGCAACATTTAAGATTAATGTGTATTAGAGGAAACAGGTTCTCATGCTGTTAGAAAGATCATGGTCTGGTAATAAAGGACGCAGTGGTGCAATCTCCAAGTATTTATCATGTGTTAGTAATTAAGTGCAGGATATCAGCCTTAAGGTTTGAATTTACCCAGATATTGTCAGTTTGAATCTGATACCTGGCACTGAGATAGCATGTTTTCACATTTAAAAGGAATGATAAGGTCCTAGGAATATCACATCAGCCTTCCTAATGAGGGAACCATAAAAATAGGGCTGGAAGGAACCTTGCGAGGTCATCTAGTCCAGCCCTCTGCCCTAAGGCAAGATCAATTATACCCAAATCATTCCTGACAGATGTTTGTCTAACCTGTTCATAAAAACGTCTAGCAATGAAGATCCCACAACCTCCCCAGGCAATCCATTTCAGTGCTTCACTCCAGTTACAGCTGGAAAGCCTGTCCTAATGTCTTCCTTAAATATCCTTTGCTGCCACTTAAATCCATTAGCTCTTTTTCTATTCCCAGTAGACACAGACAACAATTTATTACTTTCCTCTTTGCAGCAAGTTTTACGTATCTGAAGATTGGTATCATGTTCTTACTCCCTCCTCTGCATCGCCTTTCTCTAGATGTAGAAACCCAGTTCTTTCAGCATGTTTTCTGTACTTGTGATCAGTGCCATTGCTTTCTCTTGGACATTCAAATTGGTCTACATCTTTCATTTTTCAAATGCAGTATACAGAAGTGAACACATTACTCCAGCTAGGATCTGGAGCAAAGAATAACCAGGGTAGGATTGCTTCATTTTTCTTCTCTGTGACAAGTTATCTACAGAGCCTATTTAATTGCATCAGCTTCCCTCACATTGTGGCCTGTGTTCAGTTTTTAATTCAGAGCAGTCATGGATCCCTTCCTGCAGATTGACCACTGAATCAGTCACTCATCGTTTACGTACACAGTTGGCTAGAGGAATTTGAACCGATGTATCTCAGTCTGCCTTGATCAGGTCTACTAAAGACAAATGCTACAGGTATCATTTCACTGAGAACAACAAACTAACATCAGAAAAGCGTTTAGCTTTCTTCTATTTTTTTTATTTTTATGATATTTATAATAATTTGGAGTGGTTAAAAATTAATAGTGGGACACCAACTAGCTTAAAGGAGCAAGTCTTCTAATTCCCATCGAACTGAATGCACAGACCCCACAGGTGCCTTTGAAAATCTCTGCTCTGAATGCTGTTGTCCATTGGATAAACAGCTCAGACATGACCAGCTTTCTACACAAACACAGCCTGCCTGGAATAACTTATGAAAATCATAAGATTGATTTAAGCTCTGTTCAGTGCTCCATAAATTTTATGCACTCCTTAAATTACAAAACTGCTGCTGCTGTGGCACTGATCAGAACAATGCTTTATCTCTTCTCTAGCGATAGTTGGCACGTCAGAGGAGAACAGAGGAGACTGAGGCAGCTAAATTGTTTGTTTCTATTTAACAGGGCAGAATAAAACAGCCTGGATGCCAGGGCTCTCGTTCCACTGAGACCGTACACATCAAGTTTTTATTACCAAAATAGCTATTAGAGTCTTCCTTTGCCTTTCCTTATTATTAAACCAGACAATACTTGTCACTGATTTCACAAGGACACTTTTTTTTTTTGCCTACACAATCAGATTTGGGAAGGACAACTACAAGATACTTGAGGTGTTCCCCTTCTATAATCAGCGTGTTCCCGTTCTCAGATACACGACAAGAAAATACTGCGACTGTCCAGTTGCACATTGATGTAAAAATGCTGTAGAAACCTTATCAAGTAGCTTGTCCCACAGCACAAAATTCTACCAGAAATAAAATACAGGCTTTCTGCTATTACCAAGCTTAGATTTTTTAAAGTATCTGATTCTTTTCATCTCCACATTCTTTGGCAGATTAAAAACATCACTTTTGGCACTGAATCTAAGACAAGGTAAGATAAAAGTCCTCATGTGGGGAAACTATGCTTGAATGGTCTCCCTGCTCTTTAATCTCGGCCTAGTCATGTGCTAAAACTGCAGACTGCAGGCTTTGTCCTGTGCTAGCAAACTGAGATTAAGAGTATCATTGCTTTTTTTTTTTTCTGGAGAAGTCTCATCTGGAGTAGCCCAGTTTTCAAACGCAAACGCTAAGTATATTTCATTAGAATCACCCTTTTCAGTGCTTCAGCCTGGGTGTCCAAAGTCAGCAGCTACTGGGAGTCTTTTTCTTAGCACCGTCACTTCCCAGCTCTTTCCACTCTGCTGACAATGTTTCCTGGTCTGTCATTCAGTCAGTTGTCATTTTGAAGGGATGTGTTTCCAACCTTTCTATACTCACGCTTTTCTCCCACGTAACCCTGTGAGCTTCATTCTTCTTCATATGCTGTGTTTTTGCTCAGAGGTATACAAACCATCTGTGCCTCTAATACAATGTTCTTAAATAGCCTCCAGGCAGATCTCTATGGTTTTTAAGTATTTCTCTTTGCCCTTCAGCCTGCTGTTAACCATTTTCCTCGTAGTTTTATAATCTGCCCTTTTAAAGTTCGTCGTTGCTACGTTGTCCCTAAGGGACAGCTCTTCTTATGATATCAAAACTAAAAGTGTGCCGTGATCACCATTACCCCATGGAGACTTGCTAACTTCCTCTTACAACTTCTGCCTATTACAAGGGAGCATCCTCTGGCCCATGGCTGTAACTAATCAGGCTTTGCACTAAGGACTGCCACGGGAGCCAAGGGGAAGGATTACTTTGCCAAGATGTACTGGAATTGCACCAAAACCATTTTACACCTTCTGGTAGAGGGAAAACTGCCTTTGCCAGCTGTTGCTGGCAACAGAGGAAAAGGTGATGATGGGAAAAACATTTTAAAATTCATTCTCTCATAATTTTCTCTACTGGTTCCATCCATTTTCCTCAAGAAGAAGTTAAAGTTACTTCCCAGGGGTTTGCTCTAAGGTTTTATAGGCTCTGAATATCTTGAGGTCAGTCTACAGGAGCTTGCAGCCACCCATGTAGCGTTTCTCCCATTTTTTATGGCTACCCTTGTGAGTGCTGCCTCTGGAATTGTCCCAAGGAAGCGGGGCAGAAGAGCAAGTCTATCTCTTTGCAGATTAACACCTCACTGCAGGAACAATGAGATGATGCTGACGAGGCAGCTGATACTCCAGTCTTTCTGTCAGGTAAATGGACGAAGGATTGATTTGTGGCATCTTGCCACAAGAAAGGGCTATAGGTTATTAACCAAATTCAATGGACAAATACTTGCTGAGACTGCATATCATACTTCTTGTGCTGCACCAAAGGTAATGACTCATCTTCAGGCATGCCTGATGTCCTTGAGAATGCAATTGGCTCTACACAGCCAAGTGAAGCATTACTTAGTTAATACGCTACAGCACAAGGGAAACAATCAGATGAAACGATGACATTGCTACTTCCTGCTGCGTTATAAATCTGCAGCTTCCTAACAGGCCTATATACTGGGTCCTGTGATGAAACTTTAAAAATGTGTAATTAAGACAACTCAGTACAGGCTTCTCGTGCTTAGTGCATGCAAAACACAGCCTTTGATCCTCCAATGATACTTCCTGGAAAAGCATTGGACACAAAAACTATCGGATAGAATTCTTACTCATCCTCTTCTGTTTAGGTCAATGAAATGAACTTCTGCAGTCCGACAGATTTGTTTTTGAGTCAAGCTAGACGTATAACCAAGAGTAGGAATTCAGGGACTACCTGACCATACATGCGTTTTGTTGCTCACTCTGCCCTGTATCTTTGTATTTCCCTTTCTCAATAACAGAGCATTCCTGATGACCCACCTCAATTCGTATCATCTAGAAATAAGGCCTTATTCCTTACAAGTAGGGATTTCCTTCCTTGATCGCAGACATCAGCGTTGCTCTGAAATAAACGCTTGGATGTCATCTGGAAAGGAGAGATGCTCTGTCAGCTTTGCAATGCAACAAAGCCTCCTCTTATAAACACCCATCACTACTGTGCAGTTATGCTGCTGCATTTTGTCAGGGCTGTTTCTGCTTACTGTTCAGACAATGTTTCTGAGTTTTAATGAACTGGAACTTCTCAAAGATTTCATCAATAAAAACTCTATACGATTCCCACACCAGTTATCGGGCCACATCTGGCCAAGTTTCCAGTGCTGGGTAACAAGCCTCAGCCTATTTTCACCTTCCTCCTTCATAGTGCTTCTCTCACACCTGACTGAAGTAAAGCTCCTTGAAGGAGGGGGGCAAAAAAGATTACTCTCTACATAGGGGAAAAAGGAGGAAAACAAACAAAAAAGGAGCAGCAGCCAGAAAGTTTGTCTGTTCTAGTGGATAGCCCCATGCTCCATCTACTTACTTTGGCTTCCCCTTTATTAGAAAGTTCTTGCAATTATTTTTTTTCCATGGCTCATCGCTTAAGGCAGGTGATTGCTTAAGACAGTTTCACATTTATTTCCTAAGTGAACAAGTAATTGTTCTCTTTAGTCACAGGTTCCGTGGGGTGCTGATGGCGTGTGTAATTTTCTTGGTGTGTCACATTAAAAACACTGCATTTTCACATGACTACTTGACTAAAATGCTTTTGTGCATCATTCACACCTCTTAATAAAATATATCCAATTAGATATTGTTAGGTGAACTGGGAGTGAAATACAAAGGTCTCCTGGTCAGAGCACTACAAAACAGTCATAATAAAGGAAAAAAAACAGTGTTTCTGTATCCACCTTTCCTTACCCTGCTGTGCTGCCTTAAGAACAACATGCATTTCATTACATTATTTCCAAGCAAACCCAATTAATTTATTTGCATTCCAGACATCCGTCATGAAGTTGCAGGGCTAGGAGCGTGAGTAAGCAGAAGTAATGTACCCAGAATTTTAAAGTAATTCTCTTTTTACTAGACTTGAATCTAACAAGTCTTTCGTTAATAGATTTTGTATAAATGCGATTGCTGACGGGATTCAAACAAGACCTCAATCTCTTTTTGAGTGTGCCAAATTGGCTCTATGTTTAGGAGGCTCTCTCAGATTTTAAGGTAAATGTAAATTCCTCTGATCTATGGTTGGCATTTATCTCTTGATAACCACATCTCCCGAACTGCCTTGCAGCTAAAGCAAAAAGCTCTGGGGCTCTGCAAGAAAGATGTAAGCAAGTGTGGCTTTGTGCTGATGACCAGAACTGGAAACGTTTAAGTAAGCATGAATTGGTTAACTCATCCCTTCATGGGTCTCACAGCAAGTCAAAATATTTATTCAGTCATTTAAACATGCCTAAATATTCCTTCAGAATACCGTAATACTATGCTCATGATTATATATATATATATATATACATACATGCACATATATATACACGTATATATAAGTATATATAGAATATATATATGTATGTATGTATTTTAAATGGATTCAAACATGTTAAATGTACAAAGTTAATGAAAAGATTAATCTCTGGGAACCTCTGATTCTCTATTTCTTCTTCCTGTGTTTTTCTTTATTATATATGTCGGATACAGACAGATCAATTGCCTACAAATGCAAAATGCCCTCATGGGAGTCTTCAGAATGTTACATGGCACATCTCTGGCAGTTGTAATATCAGACTGAAGCCACAACAGTAACTTAGTATCCATATCTAGTTCTAATCTTCTGGAAGGCCAATATACTTATTCGTTTTCAAAATGAGGCAAACTCAGAGAGAGTGTGAAATAGCAGGCAGGCTTGCATTCGATCTTATGCTGTAAGAGGTTGTAATATATGAAGACAAGTAGCAATTATAATAGACTTCATTACTGGATGACTCCAAAAATCCCACTTTATGCATTGAATTTTTAATTTAAATATCGTTGGACCACTTTCAGAAAACATAATTTATTGTTTAATAGCAAATTAACAAACTAAAAACAGCTGTTTCACACAGCAACTTCAAATTTGCTCCTCAATGAAGCTTTATAGCCCAAATAACTTCCAATGACCTGTCACACAGCACAAGAACTGGTTTTGTTGCTTCATACCCTGTTAATTTCGCAGCAGTCTCAGTCTTGCTTAAATATGGCTACAGAACACACAATATATTCAAGACATTTCAGACTCATTAGTCCCATTTCTACCTCCTGATGCTTCCCAATCCCATCAGCATCTCAGTGTTATTTAATTTTGGTACATCCCATTACATAAATAGTAAAGAAATGGTCATTTTCAGTGTACTATACACGGTCCGTTGAAACATTTAAAACCTTTAAAACCTACTACCACAGCTCTACTATTTCTTGACTTCATTTTCCTGTTTACAATTTCCTATTCAAACAAAATGAAAATACTTTTCCACAGATTAAAGATGAAATGCATTTTGTTAAAGAATAAACTGATATCTCCCCCAATTTACATATGTAGCTAACTAGACTACACACACCACTATCACAGTGTCTGACCTCAAAGGGTTTAGGCATCTTTCTTTTGCACTGGTTGATACAATCACAATTTTTTACATCGTGCCAACACAATCAATTTAAATTAATTTGATGCTTCTTGGACTGCATTCACCAAAGATAGCATTAAGGCTACATGATTTTAGAAACTGTGGGCTCACTTACGGCAAGAGGGCTCACAAAGAGCTGATCTGTCAAGCCATACGTGCAAGATTTAGTGCAAGCTTCTGTTAATATGCGAGGCAAAAGACATTAATTTCCATAGCAATGAAGTCTCTCTCTTTTGAATGTTAAGACAATAATAAGTAAAAAAAAAAAAGTACACAACTCTTAACTAAGTCCAACTGATGGAGGGGAAACAGAATTCTACTAATGGAGGACATTTGAAAATGAATTGACTGAAAATATATTCAAGCTGGATATGTACAGGTCTATTTTGCTACTCATTTAGCCAACTATTTGAGATGCTACTCACCTCAAATAGCTTTGACACATTAAACTCTCTTTTAAAAATAAAGACGTGAGATACTATTCCTACAGTTCCACCCGAACTGAAAAGTCTGAGCTCAGTGTTGCTCATGCTGCGTTTCTCTAATTGAATGATAACAAAGTAAGAAAAGATTCAGGTATCATGCTTAAATTTCTAAGAAAATCGACGTATCCAGGAAGGATAACTAAACATATACAGGTCCTAATCATCATTTTCCTCATCATCAAATGAGAGAAGACTGCTGTTTTTCACTTGCTTGGCTGTACTCTGAGATGATGTTGCTTCTCTCTCGGTTTTCTTCGTCTTTTTCATCTTCTTACTTGAACTTACATTGAAGTCCAAAACCTTCTCTGATGAACGTTTGGCTGGTTTCCTGAACATAATTTTTCCATCAGCAGATTCTGGTTCACCATCTATAATGAATGGAATGAAAAGAGAACTCAACTCCACACAAACATACAGAACTTCACTATTGGCTTTTCCCCAAGCCAAGATTAGTGAAACCTCTGCTAGAATAAAACAAACATGAATACGTAGAGGTTTTTTTTTGACTACACAGTCTCCATCGACAAATGACATCGAGGCACACAGATCTGTTCCATGACAACCAACCCCTGAAGACAGTTCTCCTGTTGTTCTTACTAAGAAACAGTTTCCCATTAACCAGAGCTTTAACTGCAATGACTGTGAGCAGTAAAGCTTTTCCCACACAATCCAGCCTCAACCACTTACCAAAATGGAGAGGACAGCTTTATATGATCCTCCAGTTCCCCATCAGTGTTTGTAAAATCAACAGCAATGCACTTGTTTCAAAACTATTTTAGCTCTTAAAAGAACAAAATATCAACTATAAAGGACAGAGCTTTTATTTTACTCTAATATGCTACGCCTATATATATATATATACATGTATATATTCCCACATAACTGCCTCTATTTTAGCTCTTGGCCTGGTAAAGCAATGTTAAAATTTCAGTACATGCTCAAGGACATTCCTTTCAGCAGGAAGCCGGGGACAACTTCAGAGAGCTGTGATGTGTCAGCAGCGCTTGACAAAGAATCAATCAGCTGACAAAACACAGCAGGCACAGGCTTACCTAAGCAAATTGTGAGAAGGAGAACAGAATATACTATTTTGAAAGACTCTGAGGTAGCAGCTCAAGAAATCTGTGTTGACTTGTTAGGATTTGTCTTTCCCAGCTGCTAGAAAACTTCACTTCATCCCTTCTGATTTTACCAGACTGTTACAACATGTCAGCTGTCTTTTTTTGTTCATACTGATGACCCTCAGAAATAGAAATGTGTTAAACAACGCAAATATGAGGTTAGAAAAGCAAACTCAGCGTTGGTGGTTTCTTAAAACAGAGTCCTGATAAAAGACTTTAACAGTCTTACAGACAGCAGGACTTCTGATAAATCCACTAAAACAGAGAAAGTAAAAGACAAACGATGTAAAAGCACAGCAGGACAAATTATAAAATCCATTTCTTATAAGAAAAGAGGCAGAAAACCATCACTGGTAGTTTAGTTGTGACCACACTAAGTCATCTTTTACATCCGTCACAAACCTTTATGCTGGCATTTTCAGATATGGAGCAGAAAAACCCCCTTCACCAGTGACATCAATGCACGAAGTCACAAATTCAGAAAACTTTCTCCTTTCTCCTATTAGTTACATTTATATCTTACAAGAGGAGTAGAACTGAGTACCTGAAAAAGAAACACTTTTTCTGTTTATTTTTTATGTAGTAATTATTTGCATAGCTAGCAGCCCAACTTTTAAGCAGTCAGCTTCTGTCCACGTGAGTTTATTAGGCTGTAGGAGGAAACAAATGCCAATAAACAATATTTCAAGATACACAACTATTCAATGGCAAGGGTTGGAAAAAACGTATGGTAACCTGGTGAATTTCTTAATGTTTTTAAGCTTGTAAGTTCAGGTCAGCAATTTCCAGCATTCTTTCTAGTGCCTTCTAGTCACCCTCCTCTATGCATGCCTCTGGGAGCTTTTACTACAGGAACCCCACATACCGTTATCAGGAAGATAAGACGACCAACCTTTCTGAGATATTCAGACTAATACATTTATAAGAAAAAAAAAAAAAAGAAAATGAAAACACTGAACATGTTTTTGTTACTTAAGATCTGTAAGATTAACTCTGATTTAGATCCCTCCTGTTTACATGGCAAAGAATAACGTAAACCCTAAGTGTGATTTAATGGTTGTGTGAACTAAGGGGGTCTGATGCTTCAGACAGCACTGGCTGTAATCTCTTCGCCTCTTCCCACTCTTTTCCTGCCCTAGCCCCAACATGTAGAATGCAACAGGAATAACATCAGAGGAGTAAGAACACCCATCAAATTCAGTCATCTGCAGAGCATTCCAGAGACAAGAGGAACTAAAAAAATCCATAGAAAAGTCAGCTCTGGAGAGTATAATGAATGCTGGGAGAAGGGATCCTGCACTAATTACCATCTTTTGTGTAAACTCAATTTCTCTCGAGATCATTTTTATTTATCTATGAACTGCTAGCAACCATTTATAAACTGCTGCACAACAATTTTAAACAAAATGACTTATGTTAAACAGAAGACTTCTTTCTAAGCCTCTAAGCTTAGATCTCCACTGATAAAATATTTCAGTATGGAAGAACTTTTTTCCTCATACAGCAAAGGTCAAGTCTTAACTAAAAATGCGCTCTATGACTCTATTTGCAAAAGCCAAAAAACTCTGCTCTGCCTCAGGAGGCAGCTTAGTGCAGCAAGGACATTGATCGACTTCCTTGGTTTTGGATAGTCAGCAGTGTGTTACTTATGATCTACCAAGGCAATGTGGCATTGATGTCAACGTGGTGGGAGGAAACACTAGCAGTGCTGAAATTTGTTTCCCTGCTACTCTTTCAGTCTTTGCATCATATCACTGATGATCCAATTTGAGGCTATACGTTATGGTGTGGTATGTGTTACATTCATTTCACTTTTACTCCAAGATAAAATAAATGTGAAATTTAATTGAATAACGCAATGCCAAGCTTTCATTATAATTCTAATTTATACAAGTGTCAACTTCAAAAAAAACAAAACAAACTAACACATTATTCAAAATACTCTTTATTAAACCGGAAGCCGAGCCAGGCAGTAAGAAACTGGAGGCAGTTTAACAAAAGCAAGCGTAGAGTCTTGCACCTCAGGAGGAATAATTGCATGTACCAGTACAGGTTGGGGGAAGACCTGCTGGAGAGGAGCTCTGCTGAGAGGGACCTGGGCGTCCTGGTGGACAACAGGTTGGCCATGAGTCAGCAGTGTGCCCTGGTGGCCAAAAAGGCCAATGGCAATCTGGGGTGCATCAAAAATTGTGTGGCCAGCAGGTCAAGGGAGGTGATCCTCCCCCTCTACTCTGCCCTGGTGAGGCCTCATCTGGAATACTGTGTCCAGTTCTGGGCTCCCCAGTACAAAAAAGACAGGGATCTCTTGGAAGGAGTCCAGTGGAGGGCCACAAAGATGGTGAAGGGCCTGGACCATCTCCCCTATGAAGGAAGGCTAAGTGAACTGTTTAGCCTTGAGAAAAGAAGACTGAGATGGGACCTGATCCAGGTCTATAAATACCTGAGGTGTGGGGGGCAAAGTGGCGAGGCCAGACTCTTCAGCAGTGTGTGGGGACAGGACAAGGGGAAACAGCCAGCAACTGGAGCATAGGAAGTTCCACACGAATGTGTGCAAGAACTTCTTTACAGTGAGAGTGACGGAGCACTGGAACAGGCTGCCCAGGGGGGTTGAGGAGTCTCCTCCTCTGGAGATATTCAAGACCCTCCTGGATGCCTACCTGTGAGACCTGGTGTAGGGAGCCTGCTTTGGCAGAGGGGTTGGACTCTATGATCTCTGGACATCCCTTCCAACCCCTACGATTCTGTGATTCTTTAAATAACTGCCTTGGGCTATAAAGCTGAAATAAAACCTCTACATTTAAATCTCCCCACTGACGTGGCAAAGATGGACAAAGACTTGAAGAAGCCTTCAGCAACTTGCCACACCAGATCTTCACTGACAGTTTCACACTCAGTCCTCTACATAGCAGAGGCACATACATACAAACACATTTGACCTGTGTATTCTCATAAGAACAAGCAAAAGCAAGAGACCTCAGAGTGACAGCAAAGGCAGATGAGCAAACAGTAACAGCATCATGCAGAATACAGGGCAGCACTACCCACAGCATAGCGTTTTAATAGTCCTGCTAGCTACCACTGCAGATTTTTTCTCTCAAGTGCATGTTATCCCTTGGTGAATGAAGAAGCAAAAGCAGAGGTCCTAAAGTCCAGCAGGGACTCAAAACTACTATTCTTACTACATAGATTTATATTTATGCCTCAGGAATGCCTTTTTCCACCAGCGAAGTTCAGTGTCTCTGTTCAAATACACTTCCATTTTCACACACTGTGTATTCATCTTAGTATATCAGCTGCTTTTGAACTCTCTTTCACAGCATGGACTCCACCTCAATAGATTCTCATGGACAACTACTTCTTTTTGCCTAGCTTTAAAAAATCATTTTTCTTTCTACTGTGACCGTCCAAATACTACCTTGCTTACATGAAAAAGAAACCAACACCCCAAAAGAATGCCATTTCTTTCCAGTCGGATGAAATTTCTAGCGGTACTAGAATGACAGGACAACTTCTGAAAAGAAATCATGCAACAGCTATACAAACTGCAACACCAATTAACATTCATAATAGAATTAACCAGAGTTTTTCCACTCACTCTATTTAGAATGTTAAGCTGTAAACAGATTTTCCAAAGAGATTGAAAAACACAATGAAACCATCAATTTCCCATTGAGAAACAAAACCTTACTTTTTAGTTGAAATGCTGCATTTCAATCTTCTCACTGGTCTGTCATACACCCACAAGAACAACAGCTTTCCCATACTAGCTGTAGATGGTATGTATTTTCTTGCATCAGTTATTGAACGCATTGTCGCCCTCTCCCCAGGTTCTAAATAGTTTATTATCTCCAGAAGAGGTAAGCAATGAAACAAAGTCCAGATTTGTTATTTTACTATCTTTTAAGCAGTGTAAAAGCAAAACTGTTCATCTGTGCATCTTTGTTTTCAGTGAAATAGTCTAAATTTACAAAAATAAATACAAAATAACCTAAAGGGTAGTTGAAGTATTTTTCTATATTCATATAAATGGTGTAGAAGATGCATAAGGAACAGCAGAAATAAGGAAGTCTGGTTTACTGCAGTTTGATTTTAGATTCCAAATCTGCTTTGAAGATCCTGGCTCCTTTTCCTTTCATGTCACTCCCTATATCCGTGAAAACCTTCTGTTTATCTCGTTCATCCCCTTTCCTTCACATCTAAAGTCACACGGCAACACTCCTACTTGTTTTCCATGTGCCCTACTAGTTATGCAAGTCACAATGCATACTGAGGATGATTTCAAGAAAGTACTGATGTGGAGCAGTCAGTTAACTCATCAAGGAACTAAGCTTACAAACCAGTCATTCCCTCCTCTGAAGCACTAACTTGAGTTTCCTCCTTCTACGTACGTATTATTTTACAAACTTGTAAGATTGCCTCCGATACACCCAACCCTACCAACAAACAAGGTTAATTAACTGATTAGTGAGTTCAGAAGTTATCACAGGTGATGTGAAGAAGACACAGCAAGCTAATGACACTCCATTTCCCTACCCCCCAATCGTTAGTAATAATAAATTAATGTGGTGCTTTAGAAGTAGAATGACGCACCATCAAGAAAAACAGAACTTCAACCGTATAGAAACAGACATCTTGGACATTACTTCAGATCGGGAATCAAAGGTAATATTAAATGATAGAAAACAAGCAAAGATCATCAAGCTCCCTTTTATGATTCTCTCGCTTTGGGTACAAGAAGTAAGAAATTAGTGGTTTAAAATTCACCTTGTTCACTTGACTTCAAGGCCTCTTTGATTTGCTGTTTAATTTTCATTGCTTCTTCAGCAGTCAAGTCCCCTTTTTTCAGGGTAACCACTTGAGGCTGCTCATCTTCATTATCACTGCCATTCTCAGAGTCACTATCCGCAAGTGGAAGCTGTTCTCTCTAGAGAAAAGAAACAAAAGCAAAAATTGATAGAAATCAATTGGTACAACAGCAGGCAGCGGTTTTGGTTTCACTTTAGCAGTGATGTTAGCCATCACACAACCCACAGTACCAGGTTCTTCCAATGTACTTTGCTCAAATGACACAAATCTGTCAGATCATTTAGCAACAGTCTGTGTTATTGCAGCCCACGGCAGGCAGTCCTAGTACAGCAAGGACAGACGTATTTATTTATTTATTTTAAATAAGGATTTGCTCGTACTTGGCAACTAAAATGGGCTCATAGGACTCATTACAACTGTTTGGAGAACACTCCATCATTGCTACAGAATCTTATAGGAAGGGGAAAAAAGCACACACGAGCCCTATGGCCCCTACTTATGGCATAAAGACCACTTTAACGCTTTGCATATATAACTTCTTAATTATGTTCTTAAAGCATTTCCTTCCCCTAGCCCAGGCCCTATTAGAACTGTTCAACTCTGGAGCATTTCTCCATACCCCGCAGACACTGAGAGCTGAAACCAGCTGCTGTGTGAAGGGGCACCGGGCCTACAACTACTAAAACCAGATCCCAGCGGGCGCCGTTCCCTTCCTACCCCCAGCGAGGGGAAAGAGGGCAGCGGTGCACGGGGCCGTTACCTTGGTTTCCACCGTGGGCCCCTCCCGATACCCGACCTGCCGCTTAAAGCGGCTGAGGAAGGCGGGCTCGGCCGGCCGCACGTAGGAGACCTGGTTCCTTTTGCTCATGGCCGCCGCCACCGAGCTCGGCCACAAACGGCCGGCCAGCCACCCACTTCCGGTGGCGGAGGACGGCAACCGGAAAGGAGCAGCCAGCACGCTTCCTACTTCCGCCCAGCTTCCTATACCTTCATCACGTGACAAGGGCGGAAATGCTTCCAGCCAATAAGAGGAGGGAAGCCAGGACAGGGGAAAGAATCATGTAACGAAATGGCCGCTCCCTTCTTGGCTTCATGATAGGGGTGGAGCTACGTTGCTTTCGGCTCTTAGCGCCAAATTCAAATTAGCCGCCATTTTGGAGTGACAGGGGGCGGGTGGGGGGTTGTAGGGCTGGCGTGGATGATGGCTCCCGGCACGAGAGGTGAGGGGGATCGGGGGGCGATCAGGGTGTGCGACTGAGAGGGGCCGGGGAGTACCTGAGGGCCGCTGTCACTACGTGGGGCTGCTGAGTTGGGCGGGCTGCGGTGCGTGGCGGTGGGATGGGGCCATCGCGGGAGCCTTGGGCCGTGTGTCCCCACAGCGCTTATATGGGCGTTTATAAGCAATTCCTTTCATCTGCCTTCATTTCTTCTGCACCTTCTGTAGATTTACGTGACTCCGCGGCGCCTTTGCAGAACTCACCTAGGTAAGGTATTATCGGCTGCTTCCCGTGTACGAATAACGCTGTGGGGAGAGGGGGGTTGGAAGTGCAAATAGCGTCATTGTAGAAAGTAACGCTAAGTTTTTCACGCGGTGTTTTCCCCACACAGGGCTGTCTATCTCTCAACTTAGTGATTTAAAAATAAAACCTCTAAGTCAAAGCGTGGTTCTGAGGCATCGGATTTCTCTGAGAGCTCTTGGATGTCCCACTGGCTCTACGATATCTCTGAGGAGGTTTTAGGTTTCTATGAGGGAGTTCCAAGCTAAAAGAAAGACACAAAAAGCCCTCCAAACATACGCAGTTTCTGCCCCAACTCAACATATTCCACACTGACAAAATACTTGTCAAGTTAGTGAGATGTCTGAAATCCAGTGCTGAGTCTTCCCTTCCTCAGCTGCTGCTTCTTCCTCTTTTAGCCTTTTCCTCTATTCTCCCACCTCACATTTCACTTGTGAAGTCCACTTTTAAAATTGTTCCTTTCTCTTCTATTACCAAAAGTAAAAACCGATGCCCGTTACGATACCATCTTGCTATAACTGATCTGTGTGAAAGAATAAAGTAAATACAAGCTTGCTGTCATTTCATAGAGGAACTTAATTCTTTAAGAATTCAGTTGGTATAAATATTATTATTTACATTTATGATAGAACGTCATAAAGCATGAATATGATTCATACGCACGCAGCTTGCTCCAAAAGTAATGCCTCTTATTCATTTCCATGGGAACTACAGCTTGTACAAAGAGCATAGTAACTATTTGATGAATTCTCAGCTACGAGATGCTAGTTTTCAATGCAGTTGCCATCACTAGCTGTATAGTTTCACCAGCAACAAGCAAGAGCCTGTGTACTACACTGGTAAAAGTCTGCAGCAGTGGAGGTCACCCACTATTTCCCTTACTGAACCACACCACCAGTTGCCTCATCAGGTGTCAATGTGGGCAGTTTTTTCCACGTGGAGGAATTCAGTGACACCCCTCTGCTTCAGTGGTGGGAAGGTCCACCTCTGCCCTACTGCCAACATCTGTCTCAGATGTTACGTGCCAGAATAACAAAATAGGAGGCATTACTTCCGAGTATTCAAACTGAGTGTTGAACAAACTGTTCAACAAAGAACAAACTGTTGCATCCACTGATTAATGTGAAATTGGTCGGGGAGATTTTAATTGTAGGAGCTGCTGCCCTTGATCAGATCATTGATTGAGAACTGGTTATTCTCTCCAAAAGAAAAGCAAAGAAAATGCAAGATTTCTTGCTGTAATGTAGCATGATGTGTTCCATTTGTATAATCTTTTTCTAAGTTCCTGTAATAAAGAGGATGCTTGACACCTACAGCCTTAGAAATTGCTGAAGCCCCATTATAACTGCAGTGGTTTGTCTGGTCTCTCTTCCCTCCCCTCTCTTCGTACTTCAAATTCTCTGTGATATGTGTTCCTTTAGAGATGTATTTACAAGCTGAAACAACAAATTCCACCAGCTTTTTGTTCCTTTTTAATCTGCCACATTGTAAGCTTTAATATTGTATCTTATAAGGAATTCATGTGTACAGCTTGAAGGTCTGTAATTTGAGGAAATATGTTTGTATGATTTCAGGTGCTTAATCTGATTTTTGCAATGTAATTTTAACAAACAGCTGATAGATGTATTTCAAAGAAATCTAATGCATAAATATTCATTTAGTGTTGAAGGGGATGCGATCAAGGTTTACGTAAGAGTACGTCCCCCTTCAGAGGGAACTGCATTAACTGATGGAGATCAAGGCTTGTGTTTATCTGTTCTTTCATCAAACACCATCCGTCTGCATTCGAAGCCTGAGCCGAAGATCTTCACTTTTGATTATGTTGCAAATATGGAAACAACGCAGGTAATAACGTACAGAATTTTGTAGCAGTAATGCAGGTTTTCCTCAGATTTCGGCAACTGCTGCGTTAAACCTTTTTAAAGATGTAACTCCTTTGGTCGTATATTTGGAGGGGGATCTTATTTTTTGCTGTGTTCTATTTGGTAATATGGTTGTAGTTCAGACATGTTGCCCTAAATTCCACTTCTGAATAGTTTTTATGTATTTTTAAGCACCATTAATTTGTTTAATCAAAGCTCGTGTTAGAATTAAAGCTTCTGTTTGTAAATATTACAGTAATAACATGAACAGAAAGTAATGCCCTGTTAAGATAATCACACAAAAACAGAGGGTAGCCAATAGCTGATGTTAAAGATGTGATTTGTATGTTAGGAGTTTATGGCCTTATAATAGCTGTATGTAATTTTTACTGCTTGGTCTTGATATTCTTATGACCTTGGTAAAGGTAATACCAAAGGGAAAATGCTTCAATTTAATCATCACAGTGTTGCATTTTTGAAAGTCTGAATATAATTTTTCATTTAACATCACATGCACCACACTTCCATTTCTAAGCTCTTAAGGAATTCTTTCCTTCCTGCAATATAATCTTAATGGGAAAACCCAAAAGTAATCAATCTGAGTTGTTTCTGCAATATCCTTACAAATGGTGATTAATTCCTTGGTTTCATGAAGCATTGGTTGTGTAAGGAGTAAGAGTGAGTTCTTTTTAATAGTGCTGACTTAAAGTGTATTCTAATAAAGGAGCAGCAGCATCCTTCAAGTGTCATCTGTCTTCTACATGAAGAAATGAACTGCTTGTGACAGCATCCTGTCATCCATCTTCATGCAGAACTCTGCATGGAGGTTGTGAAGTTTTTAATAAATGGCATAAGAACCCATAATGTATACAGCATCTCTAAAAGAAAACGAAACACTGTCAGCTATCATTTGCTGCTAGGCTTTTCTTGCATGTCTAGGAAATGAATGGCTATGAGCCACGTAATTATAGTAAACATCAGACAAAAATTAATATTATACGTAATAAACATTTTGAAACCATGTTGTGGTGAGTTTGCTCTTTCAGTTATCAAATAGGAATAAAAAGTTTTTTCACAGAGGGTGTTCTACATCACAGACTTGCAATGTTTTATGACTTTTTTGCTGTGAGAGATCTCCAAGGGTTATGATAACCTGTCCAACCTTAAAGAATGCAATTGTTTTATATGTTACATAAAGTTATCACGTAGAAAGACTGACAGAAGAGATACTTAAACTGCTGGAGCCAAATTCCTTCTCTTTGCTTTGTCCTCAGGAGTCAGTATTCTCAAGTGTGGCCAAAAGTATTGTTGAATCGTGTATGAATGGTTACAATGGAACCATCTTTGCATAGTAAGTCATTTAATCACATTTCATAGCAATTACACTATTTGAGGAGACTTCGTTGATGACTAACAGTGGTTTTAATTTCCTGAGTCTGCTTCATGTTAGACTAGGCTTTGAAAATGCTTCCTTAGTTCAAAACAATTGCACTATTGAAGTATATCTTGTTCCTCTTAAAAAATCTGGTTGTAGAAGTTATGGACTTAGTACTGAAGGTCAACAGTGTGGATCGCAAACTCATTTCAGTGTCTTAAAACTAGAACCTTTATAGTGATATTCACAGTATCACAGTATCGTGCGAGTTGGAAGGGACCTTAGAGATCATTGAGTCCAGCTCCCAGGATTCGAGCCCTCTGTGTAGCAGAGCAGCATTTCTGCCACTTACGCCACAGGGGGGATTCGAACCCTGGGCCTCTGGTGTTGCAAGCAGCAACTTATACCACTGTGCCACCGGAGGCACACAAATACTAAAAATATATATATTAAATATATATATGTATATATTAAAAATAAAGCTAGTTGATTTCAATATGTTCATAATAAAATAGAATGAAAATTGCTCTGACGGTATTTGTCAGCTCAACTCTTCAGTTAGTTTTAGCTACCAATGGGAGAACTCAGACATGATCATTTCAGCTTTCAAAGTTTTCAGAGGAAAACTATATCCCAAATTAGTAACATTAACTGAAAATATTTTCTCACTTTGAAAACTGAGTAGGCACTTTTGTTAAAAATGCCATCTTGAAAGGCTGATCTTATGGAAATGATAGTTGTTTATTTTTAGTCTGGAACAGCTTTTGCAAAACTGAAGTCTGCTTTGTTACTATTTGAAAGTATGGAAAAATAAAATGAAATTGCTCTGAAGCTTCTCTAGCAATATTAATAACTATGGATAATAAGAGGATATATTAAACTAACAATCAAAATCCTTTAAAGTTGATGCTACTGAGTAACATTAAACTTAGTTTTTTGGCACAGTCTTCTGGGATTTTATGTATCTATTTGAAAGCCTTTATTTTAATGCTGAGTTCCACTATTCCCTTTCCAAGGGAAATGCAAAAGAAAAGGCAGGATGGGGGGGAAGGGGAGCAAAGAGGGCGGCAGTGAAAAGGTAATTTATCTAACATGGTCAAAATTCACTCTTCTATTTTCATATATATTCTCAGCTTCTCTCTATTTGTTTGTGGTTTTGTTTTAATCATCTATTTCTTACATTTGAAACTGTCAGTTTTCTTTAAAAGAGATAGATTAATTGAAAAATCAGAGCTGGGATGATGCTTTGTTGACTTGCTACTACTTTTTTTCTTTTTATCTAGTGGCCAGACTGGATCAGGAAAAACTTTTACTATGATGGGTAAGTGCAGTAAAACAGCTTTATCTTACATTAATCTTTGTATAGGGCTCTGTATAGAAGTTGTGAGTAAGCAGTTTCTTAATGTTTTTTTTCTGGAGTTGAAATGTTTCACTGGCTCAAATGCTGGAGATGATTGAGATTTTTCTCTTTCCGTAGGCAGCTTTAAGGTTTAAAGAATTGTAGAATCCTTTTGGTTGGAAGGGACCTTTAAAGGTCATCTAGTCCAACCCCCCTGCAATGAACAGGGACATCTACAGCTAAATCACATTGCCTAGGGCCTGATCCAGCCTCACCTTGAATGTCTCCAGGGATGGGGCATCAACCACATCTCAAGGTAGCCTGTTTCAGTGCCTCACCACCCTCACTATTGAAGACTTTTTCCTTGTATCCAATAAATGTTGTGGAGCTCAGCAGTTACTCTCTGTTTGTATCATGATAGGTAGCAAAGGTACTCCATCTCTTTGAGGTTGTATATTTTTGTTTTAAACAGGAGAAAAACTTAATGGAATCAAACATTTTTAGTAAGTTGTCTCAAAAATGAGTAGTTCTGCTGTTTTCCCTGTTTGGCTGATTTTTCCTACATGTGTAGAAAGATATTTTAATACGTAACAGCTTTTCATATTAAAATTATAGTGAGGTTTTCAAAATAACTGGTTCCTACACAACTAGGAATTTAAACCCCTCAGTATATGATACCCATTGTATTTTGTTCATGCAGTGGTGACATTAAATTCATTAATTCCAATATTCCAATTGACATTAGAAAGTTATGAAATAACCAAAATTACATGGCTGAACTTACTGCAGTACTCTATAATGGCACCTTGGAAAAAAGCAACTATTTCACTTGAGCAATACCAACTAATTAAAATTTTTTATTTAAAAATCTCTTTAGGACCATCAGATTCTGATAATTTCACTCACAGTCTAAGAGGAGTCATTCCACGGAGCTTTGAATACTTATTTTTTCTAATCGAACGCGAAAAAGAAAAGGTACATTTATTTTATGCTTACCGACGTAGTAATCTGGCGTGTTGAAGTTAAGGTTCTGAGATTATGGCTGGCTTGCTTAAAATCTACAAATCAGAAGCACTTGTGTCTAGTTCTTCAGACACATGCGTGCTTGTTTTGAGTCTAAAAATGCATCTAGCTTTCTGGATGATGGTTGTCGTCTGAGTATCAAGGGATGTCAGAAATGTGTAATATGCTGAATATACATAAGCAAGCTTACAGCTTTATAAAAATAAACTCACTGCCATATGATGAAAAGCTTAATAAAACCTAGTGCATTCATAGTGTAAATTTTTGTGTTTTGCAGGCTGGCAGTGGAAAGAGTTTCCTCTGCAAATGCTCTTTTATTGAAATCTACAATGAGCAGATATTTGACTTGCTAGACTCTGCTTCAGCTGGACTCTTTCTTAGAGAGCACATCAAGAAGGGGGTCTTTGTTGATGGTGCTGTTGAACAAGTGTTGTCATCTGCTGCTGAAGCGTACCAGGTATTTTTGCCTCCTTTAAATGCTTGAACTTTCAATCTTGATTAACGACCTATTTGGTAAATATTTCTCTAATTCAAGCACTTGTTTTTTGCATGGTGTCTGTGATGTCCTCTTCCTCTTCCTCTTTTCACCAAAGCACTGGTAGAAGTCTGTGTCTAGATAACATTTCTTGACTATCTCACACATTTAAGAAATCATATAGTTCTAAAATATGTGAAATATATGAATTGCAATAACCATAATCTCTCCATAATACTCTTCTTAAACATCTTTGAAATAGCAACATAAAATAATTACAACCTGTGCTAATTAAGCAGCATGTGTGTTTCAGATATTCCCAGATAGATTTCTCCAAGAGTGAAGCGTGCAGTACTTTTGTAACTTCAAATATTCTTTTCCTTGGGTACTGCTAACATGTATCAGTATTGGATATCTTATTCTCTGAAGGGACAATGGCACTCTAGGAGGAAAGAAATTAAAATTGGAATTAATATTTTAATTAAGCTTGACTACCTATTTGTATAATATTCCTCCCCCTCGCCTTTTGTAGAGTCTCTATCTCTTGTGTATATTATGTATATATTTTTTTATGTAATATATATAATATCGGAAAGGACGAGATAGTCATTGAGATTTTTGAAAGCTCTTGCACTGAAGTGTACTTACTACTGTTTACCTCACCTTCAAGTAAATACCAGGTCCCGCCTGAAGTATTTGTTTGGTATCTTTTTCATGTTTGCTAATTAGGTATTAACTATGGGCTGGAGAAATCGTCGTGTAGCATCAACCTCGATGAACAGAGAATCCTCAAGATCACATGCAGTTTTCACTATCACAGTGGAATCCATGGAGAAAAGCAATGATATTGTTAACATTCGGTCTTCCCTTCTCAACCTGGTAGACTTGGCAGGGTCTGAGAGACAAAAAGACACTCATACAGAAGGACTCAGATTGAAGGTTAGTTCTGTACTATCTGTGGCATCTTTTTCCTTTCGGTGGTATTGCCCTGTCCCATCCACCAGATCCACTGACTTCTATTTTCTGTTCTAGGAAGCAGGTAACATAAATCGATCACTCAGTTGCCTGGGCCAAGTAATCACAGCACTTGTTGATGTGGGTAATGGAAAACAGAGACACATTTGTTATCGGGATTCCAAGCTCACTTTTCTGCTACGGGTAATATATATCCTCTGGATTTTATATGCTAACTGAGGTAGAAAAAGTATTTGGTTGTTTGGTTTTTTTTTGTGTATATTTTTGGGGTGGTTTTTTTTTTGTTCTATTTTTAAATTCAGCTCTGACAAACTGAACACAGGTACATTAAAATGGAGTTTAGTATGGGGCACGAGGAGGAAAGCGTGAAAAATATCTTTTTGCCTAAACAGATGTTTCACTGCTGTTAACTGAAGACAAGAAATTTATTTATGTTTCCATTTTCTTTTTACATATTTGTAAGTGTTGATAAAGAAGCGTATGTTTTCTTCCTTATAATTTGGGAATTCAAATTTGGGACTCTATATCAGTGATATTTAGAGATGGGTTGAAATGTATGACAGGATTTCTCGAATCAGTTTGTGTGCTGATGGCTGGTGTGATATTCAGCATTTGGCCAATTTATTCTTTCCTATTTGAAAATTCACGGATTCTCCTCAAGCTGATCAGAAGATAAAGATAGAAGCATTTGAAGATGAAGCATTCTTCTCTGTGGGATGCTAGCAGTCACTAGAACTCGGAACAGTTACTAATATCAGTATATTATTTTGCCTTATAAGACACAGTTGTGCATTATGTGGTACTCAGGGATATTTATGTGGTACTCAGGGATATCATGTGGTACTCAGGGATATGATTTAGCAGAGGTTTGTTGTTGTGGTATTGTTTTGTGGTTGTTTTTTAAGAGATAGGCTACTGGTTAGGCTGCGGTTGGACTTGATGATCTTCAAGGTCTTTTCCAACCTGAGTAATTCTATGATTCTATGATTCTATGATAACATTTCTCTTGCTTACAATGCCAGTTCTTACTGAAAATAGCAAAACTTCAGCATTCCATCCATTTTATGTACAATTTAGAAGCAAGGACCTCTGAAGAGTTATACCACTTCAGTGTAACACAATTTTGTATTGTAGTACTGGGTGTCCTGGTGTACCCCAAACCTGCAAATAAAGCTGATTTCTTTGGATTTTTTTAAACAGGATTCCCTTGGTGGTAATGCAAAAACATGTATAATTGCAAACGTCCATCCAGGATCCAGGTGTTTTGGTGAAACACTGTCAACCCTTAATTTTGCTCAGAGAGCAAAGTTGATTAAAAACAAGGTAAACAAGAACCTCAATGTCTTTGTTGTTGAATTAGACAGGTTTTTTTATTATTTAAATTATGTATCTACAAACAGGATAACTCCACTAAAACACTCTTGTGCTATCGCTCATTGAAATGAATGTAACATCTTAAAATACTAAGTTTGTTTTTCCTCATCTTTTTTTACAAATTATTTTTGGAAAGAATTTGTTCACATTTGATGATAAGTTGAGAACAACTGCTGGAGGCATGACAGCGGCTCCGGATTGTGTTTGTGTTTGTTGCTTCTTCTCTGAGCACTTACATTAGAAAATGTTAAATGTAAGCAAATCTGTACTAAAATTTGTGGCAAGTTTAGATTCAGTGGTATTCAGTAGGTCTAGTTTCTCTATATGCTAATATCAAAAAAGTAATGTTCATGAGTGAAAGTATATTTACATCTTTCCAGAAACTACTTTATTCACCATATACCGCTTAGCTATGTTTTTCAAAATTATCTAGGGTAAACTGGACAGAAAATATTTACGTTTCTTAATGGTTGTTTTTAGCAAAAGTAAATTATTGGCTGCTCAGTAACTTGAACATTTAGCTGTGAATTCTTTCATAAGAAAGACCAAAAGAATTCTCAGTAGTTCAATTGCTTTGTAGTCTTCCAATTTTCTTTTAAATGTGAATTGTAATAAGCTTTCTATTTGTACCTTCTCATGATTTTCGCTTAAATATTTACGAAAGGCCGTGGTGAACGAAGACACACAAGGAAATGTGAGCCAGCTGCAAGCTGAAGTCAAGAAGCTGAAAGAGCAACTTGCTCAACTTACATCAGTGCCATCTATGCGTGATACTTCTGTATCACAAGGTGAGAGTTGGGTGTAGAGGGTAGATTTGCTTCTTTTGTAGCTGAGAATATGTTGGAGCTTTGTATAATTCATCAGGTTTCTCAGCAGTGGTTTAGCACGTACCAGCCTGTCATGGTTTTATGATTTTTGAGATTGCCTGTATTTAATGTTGCCTCTATTTACATCCCATATTTTGCAGAAGTTCTTTATATGGTATTTCATCGCTCTCAAAAGCTTAAGTACTGGGCTATGATTCCTGAAATA
This sequence comes from Excalfactoria chinensis, assembly GCF_039878825.1. Lineage (NCBI taxonomy): Eukaryota > Metazoa > Chordata > Aves > Galliformes > Phasianidae > Excalfactoria > Excalfactoria chinensis. The sequence goes on along the minus strand of NC_092826.1, from coordinate 117,194,826 downwards.
ATACCAAAATAAGTGGTAGGTTGCCTAGTACTTCCTGTAACCAAAAATCTACATACGATTGTTGGCATATTTAGGTTGCAGGGACACTAGGGTGTTGAGAATGTCCATTGAATCTGCATTCTTTTTAATCTCAGGCCTGGCTTTTTCTCCTCTTCCCCGTTTTGCCCCTTCAGGAAGATCTTAATAAGAATGTTTGACTTTCAATAAAAGGCTCGTTTCCTTGTAAGATGATAATGTTTTTTCTATATATATATATTTTTTTTTCTTGTGGTTTAACACTAGATGGTTATAGCTGCAATACTTTTCTTCATGGAAATAAGCTATATATATAATACATAATGTTTGATTACGAGGCAATAGTCTTGTAACTTGCTTTGCTCCCCAGTGGCCATTTCTCTGACCTTGACAAAAAATAGATCCAGTTTTAAAAGATACTACAAAAATTAGAAAGGCTTGCATAATACAAAGCATCTGTGGTTGAGTTTTCCTAAGGAAAAAAGACTTCTCCAGAAGGATATGCATTTAAATTGTAGAAAGTCAGAGATTATGGGGGCACCGAAAACTGTCATTCACAGGGTACTGATGGAGGGTTCAAAAATGTTTTTAGGCTTGTGACAGAGTTCTTGAGGAAAACAAGTGATAACGCTTAAACACTGAAAAGAGCTTTGATGAAATAGCTAATATTATAAAAGGTGTATTTAAGCTGCACAGATAAATCATGATGTTTGTAATACTTGATTACGCAAAAATGCAAAATCTCCTTACTACAAACTTTATGGCCTTAATGGCATTATTTTAGTCTATTAATTGAGTATAAGGTAGTATTTATAACTAAGTAGACTTGCCTGGATGAAGCAAGGAAAGCTGTTTTCAGTTTCTGAAGTTGATTAGTTAAATCCATTTAAATCCTTGTGTGAACGCTTTACTTCCAATTTATGTTACTAACTGTCCACTTAATTCATGTTTATTTTCCTGAATTTCCTTATAAAGCACTTAGTGTACTTTTATTATGTGCAGGGTACAATAATGATGCCAGTAATATGTTATCAAGCTCATTTTGTAGGGTTTTTACATTTTATCAAATATACTCAGTTGAACAAACTGATTATTTAGTAAAAGTCAATTGTAAACTTGTTGAACAATTTTGTTCATTATGAAATTATGTACATTGGTTCTTTTCCCTATAAGCATGTGCAGATGACTAAGAATTATAGTCCAAACTTCTTTGCGTATCAATGTGATCTTTGTATAGGAATTATGTTGTTTGAAGAATTCTTTGAAATTTTCTTTATGCAGCTGTCATGTTATGCGTATGTGATTAAGTGATATTTTAATCAACTTGGCATTTGGTTCTTACCCTGCAGATGCTGCTGAAAAGGAGAAAAAAAATATAAATTACATTAACAACTTTATTGAAGCAATGCTGTTCTGGGAGAAATCAGAATGTGAGAAGAAGGTAAGAAAGCAGTGATATTCCTAAGTGCGTTCTACAGTATTCTCTTGTGGAAGACCAGTGAGCATACTGAAATCAATTGACATTTATTTTTTATTTTTTGAATAAAAATACTCTGTCCAAAGCTTATAAGCTTTAGTAACAAGGAAATGAGTCTAATAACATTTGGGATAAAATCTTTCATCTTGAATTCAGACAAGCTGTAAGCTCTCCTAGTATGTTTAGATTTAGGAGGTGAGTGAATGGTTTGTCTTTTTTCATTACAAAATTTGAAAACCAAACTTCTGTTTCACTTAGTTTTGAGGGCATCTCAGGGTGCTTGGATAAACATTGTGTTTTTGATGTAAACCTGCCAGTCATTCGTTTTGCTGTGCTCTATTTCGTATCATGGTGCAGTGCTGGATCATTAAAAATTGATCGTTTTTGGAAGAAACTAACTAAAAGAGACATTCCAGGAGTGCATGTGATGTGCTTCCCTGTCTCTGGATATTAGTCCACAGAATCACATTGGAGCTGCTTCTAAGTAAAGTTTTTCAATTAATATAGTGTGGAATTTGAGTTTTGGGTGTGAGCTATTGCTCTGAATAGGTCTGCTCCTAATGAATGATAGTTTATATATTTCTAGAAAGCACTGTGAACTGAGTTCTGCATGCTTTATGTGCCTACATATGTAGGTGATGTTTAAACCTTACATTAATCAGGTGCAACTATCACTTTTCCATTAATCTATGTATTTCCTTTCTAAGAATTTACTAGAAAGAATTGCTCAGCTGGAAGACTTGTGTGCCAAGAAGGAGAAATTTATTCAGTCCAATAAAATGATAGTCAAATTCCGTGAAGACCATATTGTTCGCTTGGAGAGATTGCATAAAGAAGCTGGTGGAAGTTTATTGCCAAAAGAGCAAGAAGATCTCCTCAGTGAAATGAGGGAGGAATTGCAGACACTCAGAGAACAGGCAAGTCTTGTTTTTTGTTTTTTTCCTTTTTAGAACAATTTTGTTTTATGAGAATAGCTCACATGATGGACGGATTCAACCACTGTGGGAAAGACAGGAAATAGGGGGATATAAAGTGTTGCCTCTTTATATATAGGAGGATCTCTACAAGCATAATTATCTCCATTGAAAGGTGCAATGAGTGGGTTTAAAAGCTTTGAGTGTTTGCATAAGAAAATCTCGTAAGAGTAATGTTGTGGGGGGAGTGTGCTGCAGGCAATATTATTGAAGTTAGGTAGTAGGTCCCCGTCTCTTTTAAGCGACTCAGTGAAATCACAAATACTCATTCATAGGAAGACACCTCCGTGACATCTGCTGAAAGAGCAGGACAGGGTGCAAATAATGCAGGAGGTCTCAAGGAAAATAATGTAGATGGGCTAACCTAGGGTATTTCTTGAGGAGAGGAGACCTCAGATTATTCATGGATAATGTTTGTGAGGCAGCTCTGGAGAACAAAGAAACTAAAGAGAGAAAGTAGATCTTTAAAAGCAGTTTGTTCCAAGCACAAGAATATTTCAGTACTCAGGGAAAGGAGTAGCAGTTGTATATGAAGACTAGCTTGAATCAGAATGGGTCTTGTAACTGAGCTTCAAAGAGAATGGGGAAAAACAGTAGTACAAAAATCAGGGCAGGCATTAAAGGTCTGTAGAAGCATTACCAGAGCATACAGGGATGGTGTTAAGAAAGCAAAGCTCAGAGTTTAAACTGAAAAGGAATATTGGGGAAGTTTCTGCTGCTTTTTTACCAGTAAAAGAATAAACAAAGAAGTTACAGCTCTCCTGTCTTTTTTGAGGGCAGATTTGAAGGGACCAAGAAAAGTAATTAAAAACAATTGGGAAGATTAAACCACTCTAGAGAATACCTTTCTTTTTTTTCCCCCCTCTTCCATTACAATTCAAAGCTCATTAAGGATGACAGAGCAACAACCAGATGTGTATAGTGTGGTCTGTAAAATAAAAATAGTTGAAAAAAATAATGCTTATCACAGATGGAACAACACCCACGAATTGCCAAGTATGCCATGGAGAATCATAACCTCAGAGAGGAGAATAAAAGACTTCGTTCTCTTCAGTCAGTGAAAAAAGCCCAGGAAGTTGATGCTCAGACTATTGCAGAACTGGAAAAGGCATTTTTGCAAGCTTCAGCCACAGAGAAAAATACTGGAGGTAAAAATATGCTAAAGTGTTTGAACTAAATAAGCTTACTGCATTTCTGTTTTGTGCAAAGTAGTGCTGGAAATGTCTTGATGCATTGTTTTTTTCTTTTGTCAAAATGATACTTGAAGACTTGGATAAAAACAGGTTTAATTCACTTTATTTGTGTTGGCCTTCATGCCAAAACAGCTGTAGGGCGTTTGGATTCATTTTAATCTTGTGCATATCATTGGTAATCTTCTTCTGTTGTCTTTATCATGGGGGCTCTAGTAATGTTAATTATTCTATTAGTTGTCATGTGGGCTGTATCTGATACCTATTTTGTTCAATCAGTGTTGCTGTGTTCAGAAATCTGTAAATGAATGCTCACATTTGGGTAAAAGATAGTTGAGCTACTCTGATTTCTGAGGAGCTATTTTTGTTCTCTAGGTCAGCACGTATATTCTAGCACCATATTAGCCGAAGGCAACTCACTGGCATCTGCTGAGAAGCTGAAAGCACGCCTGCTACAAACTCAAAGCGAATTGGCGACTTCAAAACAAGAATATGAAGAATTTAAAGAGCTAACCAAGTGAGACAAAGCAGTATAGGAATGTCTTCAGTTAAATGTTTTTAATTATTTACATTTTAAAGTACGATTCAGATCCTGGATATACAGTCTGAGAATGTATTCTTTGTATACGAGTTTCAGTAAGACTATGCACACAGTCTGTTCCAGTCAACTCAGTTACTCCCAAACACACACCCATGAAGCACAGTGTGGGCATACTTTCAGATTCATTGTCTTTCCAAAATCTTTTCTTTATCCTAAGAGGCACAATGTGCCAATGTTGCACGACTTTGAATCACCTGAAGTCACCTATTTCTTGGAACAGGGATCTTGGCTTAGTCACTGCGTTGAGGAAGTGTTTTCAGTAACAGAAATACTGCAGGTGGAAATGGTGACAGGAACCAGTGACTGATTGCTTTTCAAGTGTGGGAGAGGTTTTTTTTGCTTGTATTCTAGTGCTACAAGACTTTCACAAAACTTCTGTAAGGCTTCAGGTGGGAGTCATTATAAATGTAGAATCCAAGCATTCATTTCAGCAGTGCATCTGTTGTTCATTATCACTGATGACAGAGTTTTATTCATAACTTCATATATCAATTTATTTTCCTGCCAATGCGATATATTTTTATTTTTTGTATTCAAAGCTTTGTGCATGTCTTGATTTCTTTATAGTACACGCATGTTTTTGTTAGCAATTCTGGCATCTTACCTAGTGAAGTCACGCAGGGTACTTTTGATGGCTCAGGAGTCATCATGGAGTCACCTCTGGACTTGCTAAATGTTAAACTTAGTTCCAGTTTCAAAGTAACTGGATGCTTTATTTTGTGTGTAAGTGATGACCGTGTGCTGTAACTGAATAAGTAGAGCAACACTTAACAATTTTGCAAGAAACTGCTAATTTTTCTGCTGTCTCTTAGCAGTCAGAACTGAAATTCTACTTTGTTCCCTCTGTTTCATTGCAGAAGCTGATATTACGATGCAAAGTTACTGCATTAAGCTGCCAAAAGATGAAACAGTGTGTTTCCTTTTGTCTGTACACTTTGACCTTACAATGATGTCAGTAAGGCCAACAGTCACAGTAATACCGTGTAGGTCTGCAAAATACCTAATGAAAATTATTCCTAAATTTCTGCGTGACTGTTAGATTTTAGTTAAAGTATTTCTGTAAGGAAAAATAATCTTAAAAGAGCAGAATTTCCAGGGGAAAAGAAATCTTTAAAGGATTTTCTTTAATCCTGGCAAGCACCAGTTCAGGCTTCTTGTATAACTGGATAACATTTTTAAAGCTTAAAACCATCTTGGTGGGGGTGATATCACTTCCTCGTAAAAGGAATTGCAGAGTTCTCAGCTTATTTCCTACCGTGTAATGGATTTTTTCTGACACGTTTAGTTATCCATCTGCTTTCTTCATTATGAAAGCACAAATAAACTTCTTAGCTTTTTAATTTATTTTTTTTAATGCAACATAGAGCAGTGATGACTTTCTCCTCAAAAAATAAAGTACTTCAATCTTTGTCCAAGAGTTCAGTTTCAGCATGATGCTCGTTGGCAATGCTGCAGCTTATTCTTATTTGTGGAAGCATACTCATCGAGACTGTACTAAAATGCTTTTTAAACAGGAAAAAGCATATGGAACTGGAATCAGAACTTCAGTCCTTGCAGAAAGCAAACCAGCACCTTGAAAACATTCTGGAGGCGACCAAAGCACACAAACGCCGAGAAGTTTCTCAGTTGCATAAGCTACATAGAGAAACTCTTAAGGTACAAAAGAATTTCTTTAAAGCCACGTCTACTTAATTCTAAGTCATGTGAGAACATTGGCCTTCATTTCTAGGATACCCTAGCCTAACTACAGTAACCTAAACATGATAAACTAGGAATGTTCCTTTTGGTTTTGAACTATTCCCTGCTGTAATCAGATAATGAATCTGAAAGCGTAGTGCTTTAGAACTAAGTGACTGTGAGCATTTTATTTATTTCATTATTCTGCCTACAGAACTGTGAAATACAATACTAGAGAAAGTTTAATTCCTTATTGCAGTTAAAATAAAGAGTGTTTTGAAATCTTTGTAACAGAACATAACTACTCCAACAAAAGCGTACCAGCTAAGATCTCGCCTCGTACCACGGATAAGCCCAGAGATCTCAGATTTTCATTCTGAAGATTCTGAATGTTGCAAAGAGATAATGGATGACATTTTTAAAGAGCCAGTTCCCCCAGAGATGAATGAACAAGCGTATGAGGCCATTGCAGAGGAGCTCAAAATGGCACAGGTGAGTGTTCGGAATAAAAAGTGGAAGTACGTGAGTAACTTCATAATAAAGCAAGTTTGGGCATGAGGTAGCTCACCCTGCCGAATATATTTTGATGTTCATGGAAAACTGAAGCATGTGATGAATACTTAAGCCATCTCTAAAATGTTGTCTAATAATACAATGTACTTAAGAGAGGTTACATTGAAAGTATTGAAGGGGATTTGGGAGTTGTATATCTTAATCCTAGATGAAGCTGAAATTTGAAAATAGCTATTATGTAGAAAAAAATCATAGCGCTTCTTAAACTGTGATTTGAAATAAGCAGGATAGTTAATTTTTTACTGTTCTAGCCTGGTAACTCCTTTCTAAACTATCTTCCTGATAAGCATGAAGTGACAGCTACATTTGGAACAGCCCCCAAGCATAATGTAAAATACTACATTATTTGAAGAAACCTGCCAAACACTGCTTGCCATAGGCGAGCATTATATAGTTATCTGAGCTATACTCTAGAAATTGAACTAATTTTGATGCTTGTAAAATAGACAAAATCAAACCAGCATGCATAAAAGCCCAAACTCTGTGAACAGACAAAAAGAAATTTAGCTAGCGAATATTTTGAATAATTCCATATTTAAGTCTTATATTTCTAAGATAAATGTGTGTCTGAGAAGGGAGCACACATGTAGGTGCTTATAGGATTCGATCCTTGTTCTCACAGATGGATTTCCTTGTGTTCTGGCAGTCTGGTTGGCAATAGGAGAAATCAACTACTTAAGTTACCAGTTTATTTTTGGTTGTTCTTTTCACTGTTGGTTCAGGTCATTTAAAAAAAAAAGTTTGCATTTAATACGCACAGACTGCCATATGGCCTTTATGAGTAACTGAAAGATGGATGCTCTAATTTTGAATGTCTTTTTTGTCACAGGAACAACTGAACACAATGCAGACAAAGCTGGATGAGGAAGAAAGCAAAAATATAAAACTCCAGCAACATATTAATAAACTGGAGCATCATTCTGCACAAATACAGGAGGTGAGGAATCAGTATAATGTAGGTTTATGCTTGAGTGGTATTTACCACAGTTAACCTACTGTCTTTTAGCGAGGTCAGAAGCATTGCTTGCGTTTTGACTTTTGAAACAAAATAGTAGCATTATAACTAGGAGCTGTACAAAAGGACAGGGACTGCAATTAAAATAACACCGCAGCTTTAAAATAATTAATAAATAGGTTGTAATTCTGAGCCTGCTTGATCTTAAACTAAAACATAAGCAGACAATTAAGGATGTCAGTGCTTGTTTTTGGCCAACTTCATTATTTCTGGAGAAACAGGAAGGAGTCACCGAAAGAAATTTAGAACTTCAGAATTCTGAATGTATTGCTTTCCTCAACTGGAAATGAACTGAAAAGTCATTTATGTATAAAAACTTTGCAAGTTTTCCTTAATCCATTTCCTTTAATATGAAAAGGAAAAACAAAGCTTGTAGTCCTTTATCTGATAAATCTGTTTTAGAGTAGACTTCAGCTCTTTTAAATGATCTTTTTCTTGTTAGAAAAGGTAACTTCTTCAGTTATATTGAAGTATTAATTGTATTTATGATCAGCTAATGAGCAGTTCTAAAATGGTGTCGTTACATCTCTATGACTTAACCTTCTGTGTTTATTTTCATTTACATCTTTTGCTTCTCCAGCTTCTTTCATCTGAAAGGAATGACTGGAATAAAGAGCGTGAGGAGCTACTTGAGCAGATAAAACTGCTTGAAAAACAATTTCAAGACGCTCAGAGAAAGTCTGATAGTAAGTCTGTGGAACACTGAAAATCCATGTGAAGTTTTGAGGTTGCCTTCATGTTATGAAACAGTGGTAGTACGTGCTAACTGACTTGGTTTAAGATTTTAAATGTCACACAGGTTTGATTTAAAATAAATCTCTAATAATTGCAGAATAGCCTTATCTCTGCTCAGCCTTGTACAGTATGCAATTCTGATTAATGTTCTCTTTTCATTCTGATATGAATAGAGTACAGAATGCAGTATTTTTAAAAGCAAACGTGATCCAAAAATAAAGGGAAACTCTTCTGGCAGTGAATGGAAGTACAGTGATTTCTGATGCAATTTGTTGGATTCTGCCTTTACTTTTTCAAAACCAGTCGTTTATTGATTTTTCATGTTAGAGTCACACTTATTTATTTTTTTAGTATTAACAAGTGAAGTCCATGACTTACGCATTGTCCTGCAGTCTGCGGACAAGGAGCTGTCTGCTGTAAAACTGGAATACAGAGCCTTTAGGGAAAAGCAAGAGAAGGAAATGAGTCAGCTTTCTGATAGACATATGGATGTACAGTTCAAGTTGGACAGTGTCAGGTATGTCGGCAGTTTGGTAAAATGTCATAACCTTCCTTCTGAATGCATCTTCTGTCTGCAAACTTGCACTTTACATTTCTTAGAAGCACCAATCTTTTCCCCAGTTCTTTTCCTATGCATGATGGAACATGATGAAATTAGCAGAAAGATAATTAAATAGGCTTCCTTAATTTTTGTTTGCTTATAGCATTTTCCCATTAAGTAGGAAAAACCTATAAGCTTAAGATAAGTAAAGTGGCTAAGGAGGCATGAATCTTCTTTTTTTAAGCCAAGTCTTAAAAATTAGCTATCATTCCACTACCTGTTCTTGTGATGCAGGTGACAGAATGATGCTGATCTAAAAGTACAAACACAAAGAAAGAAACAACAAAAAAAGAAACCAAAGTTTGGCTTTTAAGTCTGGACGCATTGCTGTGTTGTATGCAATAATAAGTATTATGTATTGTTGGGACTGAGGTTTTTAATCACTAGTGTGACTTGGTGGTGCTGTTTCTTAATAGGGGAGAGGCTGTTAATGTTTTGATTTGGTTTTGCCTGGAAAGTTTAACTACATTTATTGCATTGTAATGGCTCATGTTTCATCCAAAGTTGTTTTTTGAGTGATGCATTGTGATACTGGGAACCTGCAATTGAAATTGTGTTATGGTGTTCTTGATGCCTTTATCAGCAAAAGTACTGACTTATTTGGAGGATATATGCTTTTTCATGAGGCTCTCTGTTAATAACACAACTCCTAACACTTGTTTAGCAGTCCTTTTGTCCATCTTTGCTGTTAGCTTTTGTGAAAGATCAATTGAAACAAGTTTCCAGGATAGCAATTTGAAGAAATCTGAGTTATTTCCCTCTTGAGGTTTACATGGGATAATTAGCCCAGATACCAACTAAGCAGGCATGGGTACCTAGGACTGATCTAATAGGTACAGAGTGGGGAAAACAAACAAGCATACAAAAAAAAAAAAAACCCATAGCTGAATGCTGTTATCAAGATTAGGTGACCTAATTTTCTATAGGGTTTAGCAAAAAAAGTGGATTATTTCTAGGGATGAGAAGAAATGTTCTGCCTTCCCTGCTATTACCATATAAATTTCCTATTTCATAAATGTAGGGTTTAAAAAGAGGTTCTGTGGCAGTCACTTGTTTTGAAAATAACTGTACTTGGTGGATTCACTGAAGCTTGTAAAATACAATTGGTCGAAATGTTTTCATAATGAAACAAGCTGTTAACACTGTGGGTGTTGTTGTTTTCCTTTTTAAATAAAGGCTAGAATATGAAAAGAATCTCGAAGAGAAAGCAAGCCTTCAGGATGACTATGACAATTTGCAAGAAGTGACAAAGTTTGAGACAGATCAGCTGAAACAACAGCTTGAGGACAGACGACTAGAAACTGAAGCAATGAAAACTGAGCTCTGTGTAAGAAAAAGCTCTTAGAAGAGTTTGTTATACCGTTGTTTATATGGCCAAATTAATTTCTGTTGTTGTATCACTGGTAATAGCTTCCACAGTAATAATAGGCTTCCCAGCGTTCTCTTTTGCAGACAAAACCAGAGGGTTTTATTTAAAAGTAATAATAATAATAAGAAGAAGAAGAAGAAGAAGATTGTTGCAAATACAGTCTAGAAGAAATGATTCAATACCACAATGTAGTAGCAGGTTTTTTTGGCTGAATAAATCCCTTTGGAAATTTTGAAGGAAATAGGTCAATTAGTAAAGGAATAAGAAACTGCTTTGGAAAAGAACCCTGACATCTAAACATCACTTTTCTATCTCAGTGCTACCTAAAATGAGCTTGTGTATTCATTCTTGGAAGGGAAAAAGAAAAAAGAATTTGCTTTGTATAGCGGACGTAATTTTGTTAAAATGTTTAATGCTTTTTGTGGGGAGTCGTTTTCCTGCAATTCAGATGATGCTGCCCTTGAAAGACTTGTCAGACTGCAGTGACTGCAAAACAGCAATAAGGTTGCTCAAGGGCTTTAGTAAATGATATTTCCTGGTTTTCTGCAGTGTATGCCGTTTGCCTACTCATCAAGTTTGCTGTAACATTTCTCTTTGGACACCCAAAGGGATACTAACAGATTGAAAAAACGTGATTTTAAATTACTCTTAGTGCAATACCTTGAATTGTTGGTTAAAATTTGAAACAACTTCCCCTCTCTTCTAATTAATCTATATTGGAAAATTCTTCTTTTTCCTTTAAAGACTTGGATATTGAGGAACGTTACAGCCATAGGGTATTATTATCAGTGGCTGGTGAGAAGAGCTGATTTCTAATCGTAACTAAGACTTTAGCATTTTCCTGGACAAATTGTAAGCATCTTTCCAATTAGGGTTTTGTGGTTTGGTTGTTTTTTGTTGTTGTTGTTGTTGTTGTTTTCCAGTTATTTGTTAGTAATTGTTTAGAATTTTAAGTTATTCCAAAAGCCTCCAATTTTAACTTCTCATAACAATAAATATTTCTATGTTCTAGAACCTACTAAAACTCCTGGAAGTAGAAAAAGAACATAATCAGAAACTAAGATTACAATTACAAGAAGACAAAGAAAATTCAAAGTGAGTTTTACTTCCTTGTGTCTTTTATTTTCATCTAACTACATTGGTTTTGTCTTATGCTGGGTTTTCTGTTCTGGAGGTGACCTTGCTAGAAGTGTTTGTCCACACATGGATGGACGTAGCTACATATTACTTTATCCAAGTTATGTAAAAATGAGGTGCTTTCATTCCAATTAACGTTGCAAATGTATTTTCATAGCCACTATAATTTCTCCCATTGAAGGTAAGCATATGTCTGGTAACTTAACTATTAGTCTTGTATGATAATGAAAAGCACTTAGTTGTTGGTTTTTTTTGGTTTTTTTTTTTGCAGAGTTCTTTAACTAAGTGCAGATGAGAATAAACGTATATGACTCGATTCTTGTAAAAGCTCTCTTAGGTTCTGATTATATTTCTCATGAGAAATATTTTTTTCTCTTCTCCAGAGAGCTCTTGAAAGTACTTGAAAAAGCACAAGTGGAGAAACCATCATCTGAAATGCTGACGCGATATGAACAGCAGGTACAACAGCAGAACTGAATGACTAAGTCAATTTTCATGGGTTTCCATGTATGTTAATAGCAATTCTGTTGCTGAGCTGACTGTTCTTTAGATTATCAGCAAAATAAATGTAGAGTTATTAAGCTCAAGCTACTGTTAATTTTTCTGCTAAGGTAAACAATTTAGCTTCTTCCATTTTACTTTTCCTGGCTTTGTGCTTAAAGTGTGTTTCAAAAGTAATTAAGTCTCTTCATAATATTATTTCTTCTAGGACGAAAAACTGCAGAAATTGGAACAGGAGTTGGCTGCTGCTGAAGAGATTATTGTTTCTTTGAAGAAGACAAATGATGCAGATAAGGTTTGTGTTTATTTCTGTTTCTGCTACCTAGCTTTGCAGGTAGCTGTGCTGTGTTTTAAAAGCTCAGAATGTTTCTGTTATACATGGTAATTCTGATTCTAGGCAATCCTGGCTGTATATTTAGATAAAATATGTCCTACCACTTACTGGCATTGAGTTTGTGCAGTGGTAGGAAATTAATGTGCATTCAGGAAAAACAAGATAACTAAAGGGGGAAAAAGAGAGCAAAGGTTAAAAGCTCTCTGCTGGACAAAACATCTTATGTGGAAATGATGCATAGATCACCCTGATGAAAAGATGGCTTTGGGTTTCGAAAGCTTAAATTGTTCTTTTTAAGTTCTCACAGCACAAATATTTATGCTGTATGTAAAGCAGCAGTGCTTTAATTACTCAGAAAATATACATATTATGTGCGCTTAAGGGTTTTCCATGCTAAAAATAAAAAAGTAATAAATATATAATAATAACTAATATAAAAAATTAGAGGTCAGAAGAATCAGTGCAGTGGTGTTTCTTGAATGCATCTTTTTACTTTACAAATCAACATAACCTTAAACTATAGTACAGTTCAAAGCACATCACAGCCTGAGTACAAATCTGAGAACGAATCTCTTATAATAAACACAGCAGATTATTTAATTCCTTAAGTAAGTGCTTAGACAAAAACAAAACTTTAAGAACTTCTTTCCTGTTGCTCATTTACATGTGTAGATCGGAGCCTCATTTTCAAATGCCTGTTTGAAATTTGGTATTGACAAATTATCCGCCAAAGCAAGTTCAGTAATGAGAAGCATGCATGTATATATCGTTTTATACGTGTATTTTAGACATGCACTTTATTTTTAATGTAAGAAGAAATGTATCCAGATTAACCTTTTTTTGTGTTTTATGTTGCAGGAAGTTGTAACTGACTTGATGAGACAGATCCAGGAGCTGAGGTCTTCAATTAATCATAAAACTGAATCCATAGATGGGCTAACAAGAGAGCTGGAGGATATAAATGTATGTTCTGTCATTTTGAAGGACATGGTGTCGTTTCTCAGAAATGGAAGGCAATGACATGTCTTATCATGGGTCTCAAACAGCATAACTTGCTGTAGTGTTTTAGAAAGAAACTTCTTTGTTTTGACATGTTGAAATCTTCTGAACATTTTATGCCTAAGGCTGTCTTGAAAACTGAACTCTTTCCACGTGGTGGGTAAAGAGCAGTGTCTCTAAGGGGACCTATTCACATCCTGTAAACTACACTCAGCTGACAGTCACATTTAGATTTGCTCAGAAAATGCTGATTTCAGACATGAGCAACTGAAGCAGAATTGTAAATTCATTTGTGAGGAAGTGAATTTTTGCGTAGCTGAGATAACTATCTTCTGCAACAAAAAAAAACCCCACAAAACAGCCCTAAAGTGTTGATGTGACTATTAATAAACATTACGCATCTTTATTAAAAAGCATTTCGCTTGAAGACTGATAGAGTATAACCCATGATGCAGTTCGCTGATATTGAGCTTTAAATGCTATATGTCAGTGAACTACTGACAAAATGTTCATGAGAACGATTTCTGTGTATGGTTACATGTTTTTATCAGTAGTTATTTCAGCAATTAATTTGTATCAATTTTTTTCCATTGTTTTGACAACTCATTTTTAATAATATTGCTTGAGTAACTTAACGAGTCGCTGCTTTAAGTAATTGACACCGATGAGATTGTTAAACATTTTGTAGTTGTCATTATGGGATGTGTGATAAGTCACGTATTTATTCTGTTTGCTAACTTGCTTTTATTACAAGTTTTCCTAAAATGCTCTAAATTTAGTTTAATCTTTTTCTTAGTGCAAGTATAATTTTGTTCTGGCTGCAAAAGAAGAAAGCAAAGGAATCATAGAGAATCAGGAGAAGGAGATTGAAGAACTGAGGGAAGCCTTGGAGAGAAGACAAATGGCGGATAACATTGAGGTAAAGACATTTCCGGTGGTGTATGATGATTATTTAACAGATTAATTGGATGTGGTTTTTGCCTAACATACTTGTGTAAAACTTAACATCATTTCAGTTCAAAATAAAGCTGGTTAGGCTGCTCTTAAAGGAATTTTTAATGAGATACCTGACAAATTCTGTTAAATTATCACATTACTTGACATAAATATTTTATAAGCTACTTCATTAAAAACCTATGCTGAAAGTCTGGTTTAATTTTGTTAAGGCCACTGAGGAGTCATCAGCTGAATTTAATGGTAATATTAGATGATGCAGCTGAGAAATTAAAGTAGTTAGAAGAATATATTATGTTCAATATTCTCTTCCCCTACTAGCTACTATATTCTATAGCTTCTTTACTCATAATTTTAAACTAAAGCTCCACCTGCTGGAAAATGATTTAGTTAGATTGCATGGTTGATTCAAGTACAGCTTTGCTTTCTAAAATTGTCTTTCTTTTTTAACTTCATCTTTCCTGTTACTGCAGTCTCCATTATTTTGGTAAACACGCCCTTCAGGCAAAGCCACCAATCTGTCCTTAGAAGTAATTTCACATTTTACAAGATAATTGTATTACATATGCTTAGTTCTATCAATGTAATTACCAATCATATCTGCCACAGAAGCATTTGGTTCTCAAAAGCCATTCTTAAATATATTCACTAAATTTAATAAGCAGGTTTTCTTGACTAATAGCAATATCTAAGTGTAACATTATGAAATCCTAAACCAAGTTGCTGGCCAAATGAATCACTTTATTTTGTTTTACTACTTATCTTTTAAGCGAAACGAAAATAGTTAATCTCAACATATTGTCATCCTGGAGTGTATCTGTCTACTGATGAAAGTATGGAGTTTCCCATTCTTGGACTTTATACATCAGTCACTATGTTCATGTTTTTTTGATGGACAGGAGAATTCCATCAGTTCTAATCCAAGGTGGTACCTAAAATACTAAGAACTGCTTCTTCTTCCAGATTAGCACGCTTAGTGGAAGTTTCCCACTCCCATCATATCAGGGATGGAGTCTAGATCCTAGAATAAATTCGGAGATGCCTACATGATAGCAATGCATTAAAAAGGCTGTAATTGCTGATTGAGCATTTCTCTACATTTTTTCTAGTTAATTATTTACAGAGTTGTATCTAATTTTTCAGTGTGCGTTATTCTTTAAAACAGTGATTGATGCTAAATATCTCCCAGAAGTATCTAACCACAGCTATATTCCCTGCAAGTTCTCATATTTTTGTTCTGTAGTCAATGTCAAGGATATGGAAAACTTGCCAAAGTAAGAAATGTATAGGGTGAATGCCTGCTACAGTTCATAAAGGAAAAATGAAAGAGGAGATGCCTTTAGCTCTTGTCACTGCTGTTAAGATTGATAAAACATCTTGAAGCTACTGCTTTATAGTAGTAACTTTGTTTTCCTTCTTCTCTCATCCACTGCCTTAAAATAGAGGGACCTTCTGTGTGAAGAATTGCACCATACCTCTGATCAGCTGATAAGGCTGACAGAGGCCTCTAAGAAACATGATGCATTGCTTCAGTGCGCACAGCAAGACATAACAGAGAAAGAAGCTTTAATCCAGGAACTCAGGGAACAGGTAAAACAAGGAAATTCTTCTGATAATTAGCAACTTGGGAGTGGGTTGTGGCTAACAGTAACTTCTGGAAAACATTTGACCTGTAACTTTGGAATATCTTGTACACAGTACTCCTGAAGAACAGCGCTTCTTACTGTAAATCAAAGGAGTTGTTGTTTTGAGGAAAGGATAGGTAACCTTTAAGTGTTTGGGAAATTAGATTTTAACTCTAATCTTTATCCAGATTTAACTCTAATTAAGATATTTGTGTTGGCAAAAACTCTAGTAGTGATACATTCCTTTTGAAAGGAATCTTTTTATTTCGTTGGCACATTCTCTTTGAGGAAATTGTCTAAAACTATCACCAAAGTACTTGTATCAAATCATGTTTTGACCATTAACACCTTCAAAGTTCAAATTAGCTACACATTATATATATAATATATATGTTTCCGAAAAATGCTCATATGCATCTGTCAAATGATAAACAGTTAATAGGTAAATGTAGAAAACAAACAGGAAAGTGATGTCAAAGATAATATATAATACTATGTACTTGGCTTGCTGAGAATAAGGATATGGTTGCTGTTTTCTTTTGTGATTTGTGACTATTCTGAGCTAATTTAATTCCACTTGGGATTTCTAATAGTTGGACAAAATGACGGAAGAACTAGAAAAGAGGAAGAGTGAATATGAATTCAAAATGAAGCAAATAGATAGCTTCTTTGTGGACTCATCTGCAGTAACGTTTCCTCAGGTATGACATTTCTAAGAGAAACATGTTCATTATAGTGACTATTAGAACTCATTGAAAATGACATAATAAACTTTACTTACACCATAGTGGGAGCAGAAAATACAGTTTATTTAAGAATGGGCAAATCCTATCCATCTTGTTTGCAGCTTTTATATATTATTGATGATTTTTCTGCCAGGAATCTATCAATCTATGATCTCTTATTAAAAGTGCATCACCAATACACAGGAGAAAACTGGGTGGTCTTTTAAGGTCCCTTCCAATCCCTGACATTCTGTGTGAAAACAGTTCTTGACTAATCATTTTGGACTATTTTTGTTTTGCTTTTTGCCTTTCCAGTGTCCAAAAACTCCCCCTAATTTTGATGTGAATTTGGCAAAAATCTTAGAGACTCACGAGCAAGAAATAGCCGATAGGAGGGCTTCTGCAATCACTCTGGAGCACCTTGTACATGAACTGAATGAAGAACGAAGAGCTAAAAATGATGAAATTCTGCGGCTGAAGGTACTATGAATTAAACTCTATCATCAATTTTTAAGATTACAGTAAGACAGAGTACAGAGTTCAGATTTTTAATGAGCTCTTCTTATTAGCTTGTCTATTAATGCAGGAAGGCAGTTCTTGGTCTTCTCTTGGGCTTGTAACAAATGTTGACAACTTGCTTGAGAAATCCCTGTGTGTTGTCTTCCCCAAGGAATGAGTGGTTTCCTGTTCAAGAGTGTCAAATGGTAACGTCATCTTTAGTAATGAAACTGTTCTGACTTCTAAATCGAATTACTAATGAAGCTGTGAATGGAAAGGTCATGCAGATCTTTGCCAGAGGACTGTGCTTATTTTTGGACAAATAGCTTCGTCTTCTATTTAACTCAGACAGGAATCTCCATTTGGTATTCATGTGTAGTGTTTTCGATCTCACTTGCTTAGGAACAATTAAATGAATTGGAGAGCTTGCGTTTGGAAATGCAGATATTGGTGGAAAACAACAGGAATTTACAGAGTCAACTTACAGAAGCTCAGAAACTAAGCAAGAACAGGTAAAGGAAAATAAAAAGAAAACTCTTAATTTGAAGCGATTAAGTACAATAAACTGAAATATACTGTTTTTATTCAAAATACAATCTCGCGTGTTGCACGTTTAATTAGAGATTGACTCAGCCTTTTCTATGAAAGTCATTTACTGACTTTAAATTTAGCTACCTTTAAATCATTAATTATAATTACTTTGTTGCATTTAATATGGGAAATACAGAGGAAAAAGAATCTAAAATAATTATACAAGTAGCCATTGAAGGATATTATATTTTGTCACATTACTTGAGCACTTATTGATTCAGTAGATAAAGAATTGTAGAATGGTTTTGGTTGGAAGGGTCCTTTTGGATCATCTGCTTCCAACCCCCTGCTATAGGTAGGGACACCTCCCTCTAAACCAGGTTGCTCAAAGCTCCATCCAGCCTGGCCTGGAGTGGTTCCAGGGAGGGGGGCATCCACAAACTCTCTGGGCAACCTGTGCCAGTGCCTCACAACCCTCACAGTAAAGAATTTTTTCCTAATATCTAGTCCAAGTCTACCCTCTTCCAGTTTATAGCCATTTTCCCTCATCCTGTTGCTACATGACCTTACAAAAAGTCCATCCCCAGCTTTCCTGTACATCCCTTTTAGGTACCAGCAGGCTGCTGTAAGGTCCCCCCAGAACCTTCTCTAGGCTGAAAAGCCCCAGATCTCTCAGCCTATCCCTGTAGGGGAGGTGCCTCAGCCCTCTGATCAGCTTTGTGTCCCTCTGAATATGCTCCAACAGCTCCATGTCCTTCTTGTGTTGAGGCCTCAAAACTGGATGCAGTACTCCAGGTGGGGTCTCACGAGAGCAAAGGAGTGGAATAATCTCCCGTGACCTTCTGGTCATGCTTCTCTTGATGCAGCCTGGGATACAGTTAGCCTCCTGAGCTGCAAAGGCATGTTGCCAACAACACAGGTTACATACATACATATATATATGGCATATACATAGATTGCTGTGGAAAACTGAATTATATGGCTTCATTTTTGACACAGCTGTCAAGTAGGTCACTCGGTCCCATTTTCTTTCAGGGAAAAGCATTACTTTTATGTTCTTCATTTGCTGGTTTCTTGACAGGAGACCTTGAGATGCAATTTGGACAGGCAGTCCCAGTTCCCAGCTTTTAGTTGATGGGAGTTGTGGTTTGAATAGACTGAAGGTTATAGGAGCTCTGGAAAAATCAGGTTCAGATATTTCAAGTGAAGATATTCACAACATAGACGTACTTCATACATTGTGGTAACAGCTGATAGCAGCAAGGAGTAGTTACCTCTTGTGCAGTCTGATTTTAGAAAGCAAGATGCTTTGATTACTGGTGTCACACGTAACTAAGTAACAAGATGCAGAGATCTTGGACTGAAGTGGAGAATGTTTGAGAAGGCAAGATGAGACCAAGTGCCTGCTCTCCTCTTGTTTTTAGCCTTCAAGCAGGGAAGAATAGTTGTCCAGGAAAGGTGAGTGTTCACCTCTGCAAAACTAAGCTGGAACACTCTTCTCACTACTTTTGAGGTAGTATAGGCCATCTAGTAGTGTAGCACTAGAATGTCTCAGCCATTATCAATCATCTCCCATACCTGAGCTTTTTAAAGTTAATTTAAGTATCTAGTGAATATAAGCAAACAAAGGTGGATGTAGTTCTTTCCAGCCGCTTATCAGCTGGCTGAATGTGGCTGAATTTCAGAAGAGGGTGGTACTGAAATTTATCAAGGCAAAGCAGTTATCTCAGATGTTGTCAGACCTTTCCAGTTGATGCTGATGTGTTTAAAACAAAGCAAAAGAGCACCTTTTCCACACATACACACACACTCACTCAGCCTGAGGCTGTATCCATCCACCAGAGACAAACAAGAAATAAATTCCCCTAGCTAGCTAAGCTGACAAAGATCTTCAGTTTCTAAAACACTAAGCTTTTAAAATTGTGTCAAATTAGAATAACTATTAATCAGTGAAGTCCTCCTGCTTAATGTTCTCTACGGGTATTAAGTGACCCTCATTGGCATGTAGTTTTGGAGTGGTTATTTTAACTTTATAGCGTTTGCTTACTTCCATCCAATGTCATGTTTGAAGAACAAAATAAGTTTCCAAGCCATCTGAATACAAAACTCCTAACTTTTTAACCTGGCAGCACCGCTGTGCAAGGATCTAGTAGGAGTGAGTTCCTTTTCGCAGTGTGTGTGCAAGTGAGCACTGTCAGCTCATAAGACATCCACCTCAAGCCTGAATTTGTTATGAGATCTGTTTCTTTGTACTCTGCCAAAGGAAAAGGAGATGTTCTTGGAATGTAAAAGTTAATACCTTTCCGGAGTTGTTTTGTGATGGTGCAGGATTCTGAGTCTGAAGTTATATAATGACAGTTATATGCATCAGCGGTTTAATCTGGATAAGCGGTTGTTTTTACAACTGGTGTCCTGTGTTTGCAAAAGTCTTTTCTTGTTCTTGGACCTTTCAGCGATCAGAAACACGCTGATGTTCAACAGCTCCAAGAGAAAGAGGAGGAGATTGCTGAAGAACGACGGGCAAAGGTATTGTTTTACCCTTCTCACACAGTGGTTTCTGTTTCCCTGTTCTGAAGGTATTACTCATGTATTGATTTTTAGTGGTTTCTAACAGTTACAGACCCTGGGGCTCAGCTCATATAATTTCTATCTTAGTAAAACTCCAATAAACTGTGTATCAGTTTGCATAATAAGCAAAAATAGATTCAGATCATTAAATCTGACTCATCTCTATGGAGCTGGGGAGTGGAGGTTGTGTCACTTGCTAACATAAAGGCTCTACCAAAGGGAAGCTAATATCACAGTAGAAGTTGAAATAGACCTGTGAGGCAGAACTTCCAGCTCTAGCTGTCCTGTACCAATGGGCTGGGTGTGGGTCATTTGTGCTGGCATGAAATGGAAATACATGCACATAGCCAAGAGGTGAATTTATAATGAATGTTAGAGATGTGAATTACTGGGTAACAGGATGATTTTGGTAGTGTCTGGAATGAGGTACTTGGCACCAGGTCAATGACAAATCATTTAGGAAAAATAAAGTACAATGCATACATGCACTTACAAGCAATTTAAACATAATGTAACTAATATTTTGAACTTTTACAGAACAAAGTAATGGAGGAGATGCTGAAAATCAAAGCAGAGTAAGTTTAATATTGCACAGTGAACTGGAGACTTTGTGTTAAACTCATTAACACCACAAATGTGTTTTTAGGGAGTCAAGTCCACGTCTGAAGTTCCAAATACATTGAGTTACATTGAGTTCTTACTCTTCTTCACCAGTAGGTGGTGGTAGCACCTGTTACTTCATTTTCCAAAAGGTTCACAATGTGTCAGGAAATGCTCTGAGAGGTGCTTAAAAGCAAAGCTTAGGTTAGAAGAGACTTAATGTTGAGTTGTTTAAAACAGTCTACAAGATAAGGTTTTGAACACTTCTATACTTCCTGACTTGAGCACATTCCTTTTCAAATGCAATTGAAATCCTTCTCGTTTCTTTACTAACGCTGCAAATATGATGTAATTTTAAACTTAATCTGTGTGTCTGTATGTTATTTGTTGGGCTTCTATTGCACTTCAGCTTGAACAATTAAATTACTTATGAGACGGTTCCTACTGTCCTCCAAAACACTGCCCAGCTTAAGAGACTTATTAAGTGACATAGCAGTGGTGAAGCAGGATGCAATTTCTCCTGCTAGCACCGAGTTCTGGGGAAAATTAAACTCCAGAATGTCTTTAAAAGTCTGCCCCTGTGTCCAAAGCTGGCACAGTAATTGGTTTGTATGTCGTATTTCATGATGTGTTTATGTTGGTAGATTAGAAGAGACCAAAAACACTCTCAGAATCAGAGAGAACACTTGTCTTGAAATGACTCTGGAGATGGAACGAACGAGATCTTTGGAGCTGAAGGCCTTCCAGGAAAAAGAAGAAATCAGATCAAAACTGGAGGAAACATACGAAGAGAGAGAGAGAATTGGAAAGGTTGTATATGTGTAATTTTAATCTTTGGAGTAAGATGTGGTTCTGCAGAGGTAGAGCTCTGTTGCTACTTGAACAGTATTCGATATTAGCGATCAAAGGAGGCCTCTGAAAATGTTTTGCTTGACAGTTCAGTCATATTCGTGATGCTGTTAACTGGTAAACGACTAGTGGAACTCTGAGTACAGAACTCAGTGTCGCAATCTGCAGCGTGAATTGCATGAGGCATTCTCTCTTCCAGAATAGCACGCAAGGAGAAATATGCGTTGCCTGGATGAACCAATTCTTGCATCATGTGTTACAACAGGTGTAAATGTTCGGATGTTAAATCACATCAGCTATGTCTTCTGAAATAGAAGGAAGGTCTAACGCTAGAAAATGTACATGATGTGTTTAATAATTACAGGAAATAGACTTGCTGAGGAAGCAAGTTGACTCTCTTGCTGAGGAGAATGGGAAATTACTCGGTCATCAAAATTTAAACCAGAAGATTCAGTATCTTGTGAAACTGAAGAAAGATTACACTAAACTTTCTGAGGTGAGTTAGCTCTGTATTTCCTCAAGCACATCTCCCGAGCTGTTTAAGTCACTTGAACACGCACAGATGTGACTTGGAAACACGACAGGTTATGAGAATAATGTCCCTTCCGTACCCGCAGTTCTAAATAGCGTTTTCCTGTTTTGCAGGAGACTGAAAAACTGCGAGCTGAAAACACCTTTTTGAAAGAAGCGAAACGATGCGACGTATGCAGACACCACGAGCAGTTATAATGGCACGGACCTGCCGAGCTGTATTCTCAATACATACGGCACAAGCAAAGCTTGACTTGTGCTGTTGTCCCTGAACGTTGGTGGCTGCGTTCAGAACAACCCCCTGCTCCTTGGATTCTTTTGCTGGTAATCACTTTCAGAGAAGAATTTTCTCAGTTAAATGGGCAGCTTTCATTGGTGTTTTAATACCTCCCTCTTGAAGAGGCTCCGTAACTGCAATAAGTGATTTTGGATAGGTGCTGACAGACACCTCCTTGAACTTTTTGTACCTTGTCAAGGAGAAGCTCCATCCTTGGGAACATGCCTGGATCCTTCATTCCTTTTGTGCTTCTGTTCGGTTCCTGCTGACATTTCTGAAGTGCCACTTTTGCCACCTGAGCTGAATTTTGAAAGGCACGATCCCTTATAGGGCTTTAATTTTACCTGAGCGTAGGATGGTTTTACTCGGCAAACACGTCCGATGGAACAACCCCATAAGCATCAGTAGCTGTTTGAGAACAACTTCCAAATTGAAGTTTATTCAATAAAGCAGGAATGTGTATGTAATAAGGAATTTGTAAATAGGACCAGAAGTATCTGTTGCTTTTATTCTTCTCTTTCTCTGATTGAAACCAAAATGCTTCAAAACACTTCTTTTTATTGGCATGCAATTTCAACAGCGTTCTGTGTTAGTACTGTAGGCAGTGCATTCCAAGTGATTGATAACTGTTGTGTTGAAATGTCTCTGTTCAAGCAGGGGAGATAGAACTGTGATGAGGAAGTTGGCAGAGCCTTTTAGGAGCAGACTGTAAGGCCATTTAATCACGCTCACTGTAAATAACTGAAACGTTTCTTATGAGAACCCAATGCATCCATCTAGGTTGTGACACCGAGCATTTGTCTTTTTAGCGGCTTCCAGGGTGTGTAATCAGCACATCATAGTAATTCCATCCTCTTTGTAAAGGGAGCCGCCAAGCCCCTGGAAGCAATAGGGCTGAGGACAGCAGAGCCGCCCCTGGCAGGATTAGCAGGATTCGCGTTTTTGTTACTACGTGCTGCAGGTTTACTCGTGTCCCGCTCCTGTCCCTCAGCCCCACTCGAGGAACTCCTCCAGCGCTGTGCGGGCAAGGCACGGCCAGCCGCAGCGTGAGCGCACCTACTCGGCGGCATTTCTGTGCGGCACGTCCGTGGCTGTAATGCTAAAGCGCTATCGGTACCGCAACCTTTCCCAATAAAACCTTTGTATACAGACGTCGCTCCGCCTCTTCTTCCTTTCTTCCCCGTGATGCGGGGCGGTGCCGCGGCGCTCCCGGAAGCGGGCGGTGGGTGCCGGCATGAGGCCGGGCTGCGCGGCGGCGGCTGCGGGGCTGCTGGGGGCGGCGGCCGCGGGCGCGGCGAAGCTGGCACTGGGGGCGCGGCTCCTGCGCGGCGGGGAGGCGGCCGGCGGCTGGGTAAGGAAGGAGGAAGCCGGAGCGGGGAAGCGCCCGCCCCAAGTTACCGTCTGCGGCCTCTCCCTGCTCGGCACCGGGCGGGAGCTGCGCGGCCTGTCGGAGTTCGCATCTGACAGAGAAGTCCGTGCGGGCTCTTCCTCGTGCTCCAGCGGGTGCTGCGTTGCTCTTTGTGGCCCTGTCCGAGGGGCGACCCGCAGACTGCTGCTCGCCCTCCCCGTAGGGCCGCTGCCCGGCACCGTGATGTGCTGAACGTTTGGGGTATGGGAGGTGCTGCGGTCAGCGGGTACCTGGAAAACGCAGCAAGAGATTCCGTGTGTCTGAGAGTGGTAGGAAGGAGAACGAAAATTGTGAGTCCTGGTGCTTGATTCCCCCCAAAAGCTTCTGCTCTGCGCTCACCAAAAAGTAAAGCATGGAGCAAGTGTCAGCAACTCCCAGATGGTGACGGGCCTGAACACCCCTAACGTGGGGAGTAACTGGGAGCTGCGACTGCTCAGCTGGAGAGGGGGAGGCTCGTAGGAGTGTCATCCACATCCATAAATCCCGACCCCCTCCCCTGGCACAGCTCCATGCCGTTCCCTCGGGCCCTGTTGCTGTCACACACAGCAGAGCTCAGCGCTGCCCCTCAGCTCCTGTGAGGAGCTGCAGCTGCCATCAGGCCTCCATCAGCTTCTCTGCTCTGTGCTGAGCAAACACAGGGACTCCACTCCTCATCTATCTTGCCCTCCAGACCCTTCCCCATCTTTGTAGCCCTCCTTTGGATTCTCTCTCACAGTTCCGTGTCCATCTTAGACTGTGTTGCCCAGAACTGCACTCAGTGCTGGAGGTGAGGCCGCAGAGCGCAGTGGGACAAACCCCCCTTCCCTCACCCTGCTGGCAGTGTGGGCCTCACGCACGCCAGGTCCCAGAGTTTTGCTTTCGAACAAGAACTACAGAAATCTATTAGAGCACCTTAAAAAGCTGCCGACGCTTGTGTAGCGTGGAAAGCGGTAGGTGTTAAAGGTGTGCTGATGCTTCTGAGAGGTGGTGACACAGAGCTTTGGGATGCTCAATAGCAGCACGGAGACAGGTCTCCAGGGCAGACGGATGTGTGCTGGCCCCACCTGGGAGCGACCTGACCACGAGGGGTCATTTTGCCTGAACAAAGCTTTTTCTTTACTTTCCCCTCTCTCTTGCCAACCTCCGTCTAAATTTGCTTCTGCCACTTCAGCGGTGGTTCTGGATTATCTGAAATGTACACTGAATTAATCTCTTCTTAGAAAAGCAATCAGAACAGTAATCTTTGACTCACTGGGCTGGCTCTGTTGAGCCCTTTGCAGGAAAGGAATTACACCTCCGTCCTTCCTTGTGGGGAGCACCCGGGGATGTTCCTGTGCCTGCACTGCATGCTAGTGCCATGACCGCTCTTCTGCCTGAGATGCAGAAGGATTCAGCCTCTCTGGGAAACCTTAATCCAGGCATACGCCACCTCCAGAGCATGCTACAGTACGAGTTCATGGTAGAAGTTCAGCAGTGGAGTTGCTTCTGAAGACAGCCAGCTTCGTTCCATGCCTGGTAGGGCTCATGGAGTAACCCGGGTCAGGCAGCACCTCCAAAGGTCTCTAGTCCAGCCCCAGCAGGGCTGGCTGATTGCTCATGGCCTTCTCCAGTCAAGCTTGGAACACCTCCAAGGTTACGGAACCTGCAGCCTTTGCTTCAGTGCTTTTGTTTTCCCTTGTGCTGTATCAACGTTTCCCCTTTCCTAACCTATACTTGCTGCCCTTTGTCATACCCTAATGCAGCTCAGCAAAGAGCCTGGCTGAACCACCTCTTCACCTTCTTGGTGGGTACCTGGAGACAGTAATTAGACCCTTTTATCTTAAGGCCCTTTATCCTCTCACAGTCTGCCTTGATGGGCTCTTTCTGATCCAGAGAAGAATATACTGAATCTTTATAAAACATGAAGATGCTTTTCATATCTTCCAAATGGCCTACATGGACATACTGAGCTGCCATGGCCGAGGCAATATGTCCATTAATCCAGGCAGAGGGAGAGGCCACGTGTAAGAAGCTGTTCGGAAGGCAACCCCCATCCCACAATGAGCCATGACATAGCAGCAGAGTTCTTCTTCGAAGGGTCAGTGCATCTGGGCCTGGCTGACCCTATGATTCCTTTGTGATGTGTTGGTGTAAAGGGCCTCACACCGCAAAGCATTCCACAGGTGGGAATTGTGTGGGAATGTTTGCCATTGCCTTGATAAAGTTAGAGGACTTTGTTACCGATGGGGCAAAATGAGGCCAAATGTGAATTCTGTGGGATTGGGGTTAACCTTGGAGACCTTGTGCCAGCCATCAAGCAGGGTTTTGTTTTGATATGCCAGAAGGAAAGAATGCCATCCAATGGGACCTTGACTCTCTAGAAAGGTGGGCTCACTTGAACCTCATTGAGGTTCAGCGAAGCCAAGTGTGAGGTGTTGCACTTGGGTGTCAGTGCTGACACGTGCAGCTGCATTCCAGTCTGACAGGGACAAATATGACCCTTTTCCATATGTGTGGTGATGGACGGGCACTTCACTGCATGGTGTGTGCACCAAGTTGTAAGGCCAGGAGCTTTCTGGACTTTAGCAGCTACTGTACGCTGTCCCAGCACTTCTCAGCTTGTACTGTGAGGCTGGATTCATGGTTAGATGCCTCAGAGCCATGCTCCATTCATGACTGTTTTCTTGTTTCAGTTGTCTTCTGTGATGTACTATATTCATCTTCATGTAATAGCATCTGTAACTCAGTTTCAAGACCATGCTACTCTGGTTTCACTCTGAAGTGTTAGTGTTGTAGTGAGGCTTAATAAGCAGTCAGTGACAATAACCAGGTTTTTCCCTTTTGTCCCACAGCTTCCTCTTCTACTTCGTGTGGGCTGCATTGGCTTGGTGTGTGCCTGCAATGCAGTCATGTGGACAGTCTTTGCAAAAGCCCTGCGACTGTCCTCCTCCTCGGCCTCTGCCTCCGTGACCACAACAGCCTCCAACTTCATCTCTTCGGTCAGTACATTCATTCCCAAGGTGCTGAAGCCTAGAGGAGCACAGTGATGTGGAATGGCGATGCTAGCTGTGAAGGGAGGTGTAGGTACCCCTGTGCAGATGGCAGTGAAATAATTGTGTCAGCTCACAGCTGTCCCTCACACAGAGGCTGTAGGCTTTTCTGCATGGTGTGGGAAGAAGAGCATTGCTGCCGGGTGTCATACCCTGGAGCAGCTGCAAGGTGTAATGAACTTCTCTAATTGCCAGTGAGAGCTGGGGCTGGGAGCGTTCGCTTTGTTTTACTTTAGCTAAAGCAAAACCTCACTTTTGACAGATCAAAGCCACCTCTTAAGTGAGAGCACAAGCACTTTTGGCCCACAGGCATGCTTGCATTTCACTCTCGCAAGCTGTCAATCTTGTTTCTCTTATCCAGCCCTTCTCAGCCAGCTCACAGCCTTGTTCAAAATGCCATCAGGTCAGTGGAGCTGTGTTTTTATGGACTGGAGTGGAGACTTGGTTCCTGAGAGGTGCTTGGAAGGCAGCAAAGCATGCTTGCAGCTGCTGAAATCCTGTCGGGGAGCTCCATCTGTGCTTTCTGGCTGTCTGCTTAACAAGGTCATCTCCAGCATCACCATTATCTGTATGTCAGTGATGGTCCCACCAGAAGTTTTCTCTAGCACGTTCTTCTGGGCTGCTGAAGCAGCCCTGGGGAGGAGCTTAGCAGTGCAGAAGGCTTTGAGGTGGCTCAGCTCAGTAAAGCTTTGTCTTTCTCTTTTCCTCCAGGCCATCCTGGGCAAGCTTCTCTTTGGGGAGACATGGACACCACTGTGGTGGATTGGCCTCACTGTGACGCTCTGTGGCCTCATGCTGCTGCATACTGCTGCACCCCAGCCGACACTGCGCGTGGTGGAGAAGAAGGCGTTGTGACATCTCTCTCCATTTCCAGCTTCAGCTGTTGCCACCACCAGGTCCCAACCAGGTCTTCACACCATGCTCTTTCTCAGTCTCCTCATTCTATGCCAGAGCCTACTGAGTGCCGTCAGACCTGCCCAGCTCCCTTGCACCTTTCTCCATTGATCTGCAAATTTACTTATGCAGATTTTATCTTCCACAGTTGGCCAGGGCAACAATTCCAGGTGCCTGGCAGAGCTGTGGGAACAGTGACAACTTGAGGGAGAGCTGATCAGTCTGAGTCAGTTGTCTGGAAACCAGAGCCAGAGCTTATCAGCCACCCCTCCTCTTCACACCCTGTGCTGATGGAGCCTTCCCAGTGCCAGGACGGGAGGGAGAAAGTAAACATAATGGCTGTGGAAGGTGACCGTACATTGGTACTTTTCCATGAGAGGAACCATCCCAAAATGAAAAAGCAAGCAGAACCAGGCACTGAAGGTTGTGGACATTTCTGTCCTGCTTGGGCTGATTTTCATTGCTGCCTCTTAGAGAGGCCCCATGCTTGCTCCAGGTTCCTATTGTCTGGAAGGAGGTGGAGCATTCCATTAATTCCTTTGGCTGCCTCTATCACACACACCTTTGGACTTGCCATTTACGTCTGTTGCCTGTAATTCCCAGTTTCCCATTCCTGACATGTTGCTCACTGTAAGGGGTTGCTTTTCCCTTTAAACTCTTAACCAGCACTGGTTTTTTTATATTGCTCTTTCTGGTTTGTGTACATCATACTGTAATACGGGGAGAACACCGTGTCATCAGTCAGCCCTCTTCATTATGAGTGTCCATGATGAACACTCATCACTTGAGCTGACAGTTGCTTTAAGTAGAAATGAATTTTCTCAGAAAACGTGTTCTTTTACTGCTGGATGATGCTATGTTCCATTTGTGCAATGTGCTCAACTGTGGGTCAGCGATTACTCTTTATTGCCAGAATGAGATGCCCGCCAGTATGTTACACGTGGCAAGAATCATCATTTACAAGGTGTTGGTTTCTTTCCCCTGCCTGCACATGCTTGTTTTCTGTGGTAATTTTTGATTGCAATCCTAATAAAGAATCATAATGATGCCTAAAAAATGTATGCATCATGATGGTGATACCATTTGTTTGCTCTGGGCTTGCCAAGTTGTGTCTTCTTGTAACTGCAGAAAGTGAGTCATAGTCATGGCATGTGCAGAAAACCCAAGGACACGTTTGTGTGAGCCTCATTATCGGGACCTGTCATGTTTGTATTAGCTGGCAGATCAGCTCCGTGCCCAACAGGACTGTAAAAATAGATTGTAGGTGTTGGATTTGGATCCAACTGGAGTTGGATTTGTGCCTTTTACTTCTTGATATCAGATGGCTACAAAGTCGCTATCCCCTTGTTCTAAGTGCCGTGCTCCAAGGGGGTGCCCTCACTCATGGCGCCTACCACCTGTGTCCCGAGGGGCTGCTTTGCTTTTCCCCCTTACTGTGCTCATAAGTCTTTTCCTCAAAGAAGGCAGCGTTGGTGGGAAAAGGGACAGAGTGCTCTCAATGCCTATTCCTCATAAATGTGGAGAAGGCTTTTTGGAGGCTGGTGAGGACAGACTGAGTGGGATATGTATGTTGGCCTTGGAAGCAGGGCCATGTTGCACTGAGGGACAGACAGAGGAGGAGGTGTTTCTTGTTTGATTAGGCTGGCTGATAACTGGCGATGGATTGGTTTGAATTGGCTTAATTCACATGTGCTAGACAAGCAGAAAGGCAAACATTGGCCAGCTCTGTGTGACACAGGATCTGCTGAGCTGCCAATGAGCTGCCATGACTCAGGGCATTAGAAAGGAAGTTGCTGCAGTCAATGGCTGAAACAGCAACAAGCCTGGGGCAGCCCCTGCTCCTGCACACCTGAACCCCTCAGTGTGAGTAGAAAACAGCTGCTAGGAGCTAAGACCCATCATCATCCCTTGTCTGTCTGCAGAGCTGACAACCAAGAACTACCAAGCCTATGAGATCTCATTAGACCTTCACATGTGGCTGAGAAATAACGAAGGCTACAAGCCTAGTTTGTTTACCCTGGTGTGTCGCTTTGAAGCATGACTGGCTCCCAGCCAGCTGTAAACCTTCATGCAAGTGGCTGGAGAAAAACCAGACTGGCAGTGGTTGAGGTATCTGGTCTGTGGATAGCCACAGTGCCCATAGCATTGTGCCACGCGTCCACCTTGTGCCTCGCTCTTTGCCCTTGGCTCCATGTGTGCAAGATCTCCAAAGCAAAATGTGGAATTTACACCGTATCCTTTCAGGCTCTGAGGAAACTGCAGCCTGATTCTCACCCGGCATTGCTCATGAGTAAGGACTCCTGCCAAATGAGCATCAAGCTCACTTCTAAGTCCAATGCCAGGGTGCAGGAACAAGAAGTTTATCCTGCTCTATTACTTTTTGAGCTCGTTGGTTAATTCGATTGTTGCTACCCCTCCTTTTTTATAGTTCAAAACTGCCATTTCTTTATTTCAGAACCCTTGTTGCATGCTGAGGTCTAGGAGATGTTCGTACATCCTCAGAAAGTATGGGCAACATTTTCCTTTGTGATACTTTTAAGACAGAAGAAGATAAACTGGGACTGTGAAAACGTCCAGGACTTCATAAATACTGGAAACCAAGTTTTTAGTTCCAAGAGTTGTGGGAGGGAAGGATTGCTGAGCAGGGCACGTTTTGGTGGTGGAATTCCTCTCTTTTATGTAAACAGGGCTTGGTGGAGCCTGTCAGCACAGGGCCAGGGCTGCAATTGCTGCATGACCAAATGGTGTGCTTCTCGTAAATAGTTCACGTGTGGCCATCCAAAGTGCAGCTGAGGTGATCACAAAAAGCAGTGTTGTCATTTCCAGATGTATCTTAGAATCACAGAATCACCAAGGTTGGAAAAGGCCTCCAAGATAATCCAGCCCAACCATCCACCTACCACTATATTTCCCCACTAAGCCATGTCCCTGAATGTGTCTTGAACACCTCCCTGAGCAGACCATTCCACCATCCGAAGCTCAGTGGCTGAAATTTTCTATGTACAGATAGATAGTTTAGATCACACGCACAATAAGAGGGATGCGAGGCTAACTGAGAAGTGTGGTAGACCTTGTGAAGTGTCTGAAAATTGTGGCCAACCATAAAACCTTGGCTTACAAGGCCAGAGGGTGGGTTGTCCATATGCTGAAACTACAGCACTGTAGGGTTTCTGAGTACTTGAGCTCAAGTATTTATCGAGAGGATTGTCCAGTAGACATCTCCCCAACAAAATGCACTTGTGTTTGCACATCTCTTAGGCACTGATGGTAATGAATCTATCCCATACCTTTCTCATTATCAAACACAAGCTGATTTATAAGCATCCTGGTGATCAGATTCTCCTGAAGCAGGGCTCTGCCATGTCATGCTTCAAACAATAGAACAATCAGGCGTGTGGTGAACAGCAGGATTCACAACATTGCTCACAAAGGTTGAAGTATTCTTCAGTTAATTGTGGGAAATGTTTGAAAATTCTATTGTACGAGAAAGGCCTGAGAGTATTATATTCTAAGATAAATAATGTACTGTATACCTTCACAGGGAACAAACCGAGACTGAAATGGTACTTGCAGCTGAACCTTAAAGCGTAGTTAGACTTGACTGGGTAAAGGACTATAGGTAAAACATGAGAAGTGTCCCTGTTGTCATTGACAATGAGTCACTTGGAAGATTTGTACAATAGCCCAGTCACTGTGTTTATCAAGATAGCTCAGTGACAGTGTTTATCAAGACAGCTTACAGGATATTATGTTTACAAGGGTGGTAAGTGGTAGAAGTGAGTATGTTGAGTCTGCTTGGTAGATTGTCCGGCAGTATAAAAAATTCCATCTAACTCAATTCAGTGCCTGATGTGACCCTCCAGAGACCTTTAACACTGATGGCATTGTAGAATTGCACTGTAACGCTATAAATGGTTACGGTACAGTTTTTAGGAAAGAAAGTCTCAATGATTCAGAACAGAAGAGTAACGCCATGGGTGTCACCTTGACTGTCACCCCCAAAAAACCAGCATGGTTCTGAGAAAAAAATAATGAAATATTTGAGACTGAAGAGCATGTTCTAACTAGAGAAAGACAGCTGTTTGTTAGACTAGGTGTTTCGGGGCTCTTTCTAAGGTGTTTCTATTTCTCAATCTTTTGACACCGAAAAGGCAACATCAGCTTGTCTGTAATATCTGAAATGGGCTCCTGAGCTTTTGGCAGGGAGGACACGGTCTTTATGGTGCCCTCAGGGACCTAATATAGTTAGTGGCTCTGCCTGGGGTGTTGTGTCCCATACTGGCCACAACATGTCAAGAGACATGTTGGGAAACTGGTCTGGGAGAGGAATACCACAATGACAAAGGTCTATGAGGAAAGACCGAGGGCTTGTCTGGGTAACCTGACAGCAGCTGACATGCTTGAAGGAAAGGTACAGAGGCAGTGGAACCAGGCTGCTCTCTGTAGCAGACATTATTAGAAGAGGCAACAGGGACAGGTTGTGCCTTGAGAGTTCCAAGATGGCATTTCAGGAAAAAAAACAGTTGTCGAGTTGCCCAAATGCTGCTGCTTCATCTATAGAGGTTTTCAGTGCTCAGCTGGACAAAACCTCAGCTGACCCAGTCTAGTACTGGTGACCATCCCACTCTGGGCAGGGGGCTTTCTGTGACCTGTGGACAGATTTCATGGGCTACACCACGTATACTGGAAGCTGTTTGCCTCCATGTTTGGCAGTTCCCATTAAGTGCAGCTGTGTTACAGAAAGGAGGTTCCTCTCTGACTCTCTGAGGCATCATGCAGACCTAGGTTACCAGAGGCTTGAGAGCTAACCACAGAAACCATAATAGACATTTGAGTATGCATTCATGGCTTGAAGAGAGACACACTGTTAGCAAAGGAGAAGGGCCCCACTGCATGTGGCTGCTGATAATGTGAGGTGGCCGGATCACCTGGAGCCCACAGCTACATGCAGCACCACAATACCGCAAATCCAGCCATAACACTTGGCACATGCAGGACACTTGCTCTGAGTGGTAAACCAGCAGCTCTCAGGGGCACTGCATGCCCTTGAAGTCCCGTGGAATTGCTAGTGCTGGGTTAGTTAGCACTGGGGAGCTCCTGGGCTGGGACAGATGTTGTACAAGCCTTGCAGGGCACAGAGGCTTTGCTATGCCTTGCAGGGATGAGGCCACCACAATGGAAGTAAGGAGGGCAATGGGAAGAGTGGCAGTAAGCTGGGTGCAGCAGGTGGTGCCAGCACTATTTGGAAGAAATGCTCCCACCCTCACCCTGAACCCATCACTCAGTGTTCCCTGGTTCATGCCATGGTTTCATCCTATCTATGGGAATCGGGATGAAGCATGGATATGTTGGACGTGACACCTGCTCACCTCCTCTGAGAAAAGAGCAGCTGGTTCTTTCGGTTCTACATCAGGAGATAAGCATTGAGCAATTCTGCTTGGCGCCATGGCCTGCTCTCAGTGCGTGTGCACGTCCTGAACATCAGCCAGGGTTTCTTGTAAATGACAGCAATGCGAGGAGCAGCGAGCTGTGCCCCCAGGGAAAAGAAGACATTACAAATTCCACGTTTTCTGCTTCCGAGTGAGATGTTCCAAGTGACTCGATCCCTTCAGGACATTCCTAAGTTAGGCAACGGGCAGGCACGGCTGTCAGGAACCAGTGCTGCAGGAAGATGCTTCCTAAGAAATCCTAATGGGCCTGGAGCTGTTCCAGCTGCCGATCTAATTGAGAGCTTCTTGAGCTGCTTTGAAGGACTACGACCTGGCTCTTGCAAAGAGGTGCGAATGGGAGTGTGCTGCCTCAACAGCTTCTCAGGTCAAACAGCTGTAGGTCCCCAGATACAAATCCCACCATGCTGTGCCCATCCGTACAGCCACACGTGGTGCGGGCATCCCCCACAGCTGTGCAGCCCCTACAGGAAGAAATGTCACTTGAAGAAGCTGGCAGGCCAGTTTCTGTTTTCTCAGCCAGACATGTGCAGCCAAACACATATCCTGTAGGTGGGAAGGCATTCAGTCAGTATTTTCCTTGTTCTCTGAAACTGTTTTAAATATATGGATAAACTATTTATCGCTGAGTCAATATTTATGCTGTTGATTTCCTTGCCCTTGCCATTTATTTTTATTACAACCTTCTTCTGCTCCTTTTTCCTCGTGCCTTTTCATATTGTTTGCTGTAGGTGTAGGCCGTGGATGTGTGTCCACACTGCAATCAGTCAGCGTGGCCGCACATGCACCCTGGAAGCTGGTTCAGGGCTCTAGGGTGGAGTAATGGCCCTGCGGTGCTGCACCCGCCCCACTGAACCCTTTCCAAGGATGTCCTGCATGCTGTGGCCGTGCGCAGGCCTTCCAAGGGTGCAAGGCCTTCTCTATGTCCTGGGTCTCCTGATGGGGTGGAGGTGTGAGGAGCAGGTCTGCGGGTTAGGATGGGAAAGGGGCCAGCGGTGTCTTGCAACAAGGGGTTGAGAAGGCCGTGACTTGCACTTGGCCGTTGCCCACCGTCTTCTCTACCACAAGGACAGGGGCCACAAAAGCAAAGCTGAAGCAGCTTCCTCCTTGTGTGGAGCAGAACTCAGGCTGGGAGCCCCTGTCCCACGTCACAGCAAGTGCTGATGATTTACTTGGGCTAAAAAAGGAACAGTTTCACAAGAGAGGAAGCTGCCGCCCAGAAGAAGTGGCATGGCAGAGGTATTTTCATCAATTCTTGCACATAATTCTAAAGAAGCATCTTGCGAACAAGTGACACTTTGACCTGAACTAATTTAGTCAAAAACGTAATGTAATCCTCTCAGCACTGCAAGGTGATTATTTTGGTGCTTCCGGTGATTTTACAAGAGTTAAGGGTCACGCTGCGCAATTCTGACATCCCGAGGTCTATTTCTAGACAGGGTTGCCCCATATGCTGCGGCTGCCCTTGCCTCATGCAACACAGCCAGAGAAAGGTCTTCAGAAATAACCAGAAGAGTTGTGTTAGCACTGCGTCACTTTGGCTTACTGTTAAAGCAGCTCTTTTCCTTCAGGGCTATGCAAGAGGTTTTTGCCTGAGTAAGGATTACAAGGCCATAAACTGATGTGTAGGATGTGTGTAGCCTTGTCTCCATTTGAGGCAAAAAACCTTCCTTGCCTCTGAAGGATGCTGGGTTGGGCACAGGGACAGTTTTCATTCCTGCTGGAGGTGAATGCCCAAAACTTGGCACCCAAACCCATAACATTAGGTCCAAACATTCCTTAAGGGATAAATGAGAGCGAAACAACGGAGTTTCCATCGCAAGCTTATGGGTATCTATTACGTCTTAGTATTTGCTAATGAGAGACTCATTATGAATGAGCTGTGGCCAGATGCCTTGGAATTGGTTACAATCTGGGCTTGGCCATCTTGCATCAAGCCCTGACGTCCGATCGGCTGCCACAAGTCAGCTCATGTCAGGTTAGAGGAGAATCTGCCTGCTTGGAGGACGGGATGCCTGCAGGGCGTAGCTGACAGGACACTGTCATGGCCTGTGCTGAAAGGACATGAGTGAGGAGTGATGGGATCAGCGCTCCCTCGAGAGTAACAGCAGCGAGAGCACGTCAGGTTCTTTACGTGTAGATGTGTCTCACCATGAGGAAATCCCTAAAGATGGAGGAGGCTGTGGCACTTTTGATCTGCGTTTGATTTTGAGAGTTGTTCTGGACATAGGAAATAATAATAATAAAAGAATTGATGGGAGCAACTCAAATGCTTGAACAAAGATAAAAAAACATAGGTCCGGTGTCACTGTTACAAAAGACAGCTTTCCCATAACCAGACCTGCAAGTGACTAGAACTGCAAAGCTGAAGATTGGTTTGTGCTTCTTGCTCCTACATGGCATCAGTATCTGTGGGAATGCTCTGGAAGTTTGCCTTACTCTCGTCACTTTGATACACAAAATAAACAAAACTTGGGACAAAGAGTGAGCTTGTAAATAGGGGAGCAGCCACTGGGGAATTCTGGTTTTGTTTGTTTGCATTGTGTTGCATTTTGTGTCAGCTAATAAGTTGACTTAACCTTTCTGCAGGTAAGTGCAGATAAGGCTAATAGCCTCTGGTGTCTGATTTTGCAAGCTAGGAACAGGACTGTGGGAGCTTAAGCTTTGCTGCAACGATAAGTAACAGGCTGGTGATTGCCAGGGGAAAAAAAGATCATGTTCTGCATCTGTTAATTAGAAGAGCATATTAGGGTTTTCACAAGCCTGATTGAAGTGATCAACTGTTGTAACAGTTCGGGGAAAAAAATAAGGAGGTTCTTTAACAGCAAGAAACAGAGATGGGGGGAAAAAGCCACAGTGCAGGACCGCAGCCCCCTGCCCACTCTGTCCATCACGGGCAAGAGGAGAGTGATGGCAGGAAGGAGGGAGATGACCTGCTGACAACATGGAACAAGTAAATGCGATGTAGTTGGAAAACATTCCTACAGTCCCTGTTCTCAGAGCTTGCCAGCAACACTCCCAGAGTGTATTACACCTAATAACAGCTGTTTCTGGCAGGGCAAGCTGGTACGAGGTGGGGGAGGATGCTCTCGTGTCGGAGCGTTGTGCTGTGCTCCAAGTTTAGCGCTGTCGATTTGAGATGATAACAAAGCACGGAAGAAGGTAACGGGAGCAGGGAAGACCAGCAGCTGCACAAAGTGAAAGCAGAGATGAAAGCTAGCCCCTGTCTGCTGGTATAAACCAAGGAGTCCTGGAGACAGTGTAAAGGTCAACTGCCTTCGAAGACTAAGGTTCATGGAAGGACAGAACGCACACCCACCTGATTTCAGCAGTCTTTCCTTGAACTCTGAGGCTCAGAGGATCAGAACGTGCATCTCGTTGAAATCAGGCTTTTGCAAAACCCTACGGAACTAGAATACACACCCTGACTGTACTGACCCTCCAGCACATACCGATGCAATTCCTTTTTCAGGAGCAAAGCGTTACTGACATCAGCCCCTTCCTGTTTGCAAAAATCTGTAGTTTTTGCTGTAAGACTACTGGGCCAAGACAATGCCTTCAACCAAGCACGGCATGATGTCTACAGCAGGGTGAGACTGGATTAGAAAGCTGCTGTCAGTGACTTCGGCTTAAGTGGATTTTGGTTGTTGCCACAACCAAATGGAAACCAGCAACGTAGGTTGTAAATGCTCAGATCGCACGTGCTACTGGTTGTGTTATTGTATTGACATCCCATTTATGCTTTACCTCACCCCATCCTAGTTCTAAACAAATTGTCTTCCACCCTCTAGGATGAAAGAAGCACAGAATGAAGGCAGTGCTGAAAGGTGAACTGCAGTTGCAGTGAAATATTCAAGAGGCAGCGCAGTGTCTGGCTCTGAAGGGTGGGTGATGCTGTGGCTATTGCGAAGGCTGCCAGCTCAGATGTTCATATAGATGTCCTGTGAGATTAGGAGTGCGTGCTGAACCCTCCGTGCCCCATGATGTGCCTGTCATGCTCTCAAGTGGGGACATCTCACTTACACCTGAAGCAAGCAGGGACCTGCTCAGAGGGTGGAATCTGCTAACTTGGCACCGAATGGAACAGGTCCTCCTAAAGCAAATACCTCGCTACCTGAATTGATGGGGAAAAATTGGTGCCTTTGAAAGCTTTGTAGGGAGATAAAGTCAGAATATCCCAAGTTAGAAGGGATCCATAAACATCACTGAGTCCAACTTCTGGCTCCCAAAAATCAGACCACACAACTGAGAGCACTGAGATGTTATTAAGGGAGATCCTACACTTAGATGTGCTACTCTTGCATCCCAAATCCTATGCTGGTGGTCAATGCACACTGTGCAACACTCAGCATTGACTGCTGCCACATAGGGGGGTGTTGGAGGGCTGAGGCTGCTCCCACAGCTGAGCTACTCCTGTGCTTTGAGGTATTGGAGGGAACATTTTCATCTCTGCCCCTGGCTATCGTGCCCGTGTCACTGATGCCCTGTACCACCAGTTGTATCCTCAATGGGATGCCTTCCTCTCTCCCTCTTTGGTCACCCCATGACAAGGAGGCAGCAGGGTCAAGCAGCTCCTGGGCAGAGACTCTCTTCAGCCAGCAATGGCTCCTGGTCCACCACATTTCTCGCTCCTTCTGGACTTAGTCTCGATCTCTTCTTCCCACCCACTTTCTCCTCCAGCCTCCACCCAACCCCACAGGGAGGGGGCTTTGCCACAGGTGGGAGCACTGGCTGTTAGTTCATAACATCAAATGTTTCTGCCCCAAACCCCGTGACAAAAATCCTGTTAAATTCCAAGAACATCGTGCTGTTCTTTGTGGGAATTCTGAAGAACTGAACGTTTGTGAGCTGCCTCTTGAAGTCAGCCCAGTTCCAATCGCCTGGATATTAGGGCAATGGTGCATTCCTGTTACTCATCTAATCCATGATTTACTATTTGTCAGTGAAGGGTCTGTCCAGTTGTCATCTGATTGTGCAAATTTACCTTCCATGTGAGGCGGGATTTAAGTTTCGCTGTTCTTCAGGGGCTGACTATGTGCACAGGGAGTCATTTTTTTTTTCCTTCCGCGGGAACTTCCTTTCTTTAAACACCACCCCTTGGCAATGGACCTGCTGACACCTCAGAGCAGGAGAGATAAAAAGGGCAGCCCTGTTCCTGCTGCAAGCACACAGGCAAGGGCAGAGGCTACTCGAGAGCTCAGAAGCCACCAGCATCTCATTCTCCTCTGGTCACGACACCGGCAGGAACCATGAGCCAAGGTACTGGTGAGCTTTATGATAACTTGCGGTACATTTGCAGCTTGGCAGGGCTCCTGCGGTGAGGGCTGGGGGTCAAGAATGCTGTGGTGGATGGGGCTGCGGGGGAAAGCATCTGGGTGCTGCTGGAGAAGTGCTGCTTTTGGGGTCAAGCTGTGCAGGTGGTTTTGAGGGCTCACTGAACACGGCTGGAAGGTGCAACTCAGCATTCGTTGTTTTACTTGAGCCTGTAGAATTCTGGCTCCACCAATGGTAATGGGCAAGAAGTGTGTTTTTTAAAAGCTTACTTACCGGGCTAAGCTGAAAGGAATCTCTTTCTTTCATACTGCTTGATTGTGTAGATTGTTACTCTTTAGAGATGGCTGACATCACCTGTCAGAAGTTGCAAAGTGAATGAGAGGGATTTATTTGGAATTCAGCCTGTCCCATGGCTTATCCTATTGTCAGCAGAACCTGCACTGACCCAGTGAGGTGCCTGAGTCACTCCTGCAGCAGCTGCAGCTGCTGGGGCCACCCCAAGCCCTGGGCTTGTTGTGCAGCTGGGCAGCGCAGCTGCAGGGGTGGCTGATGCCAAAGGCACAGCTGGCAGCAGGGCTGTGCTGTCCTGTGCTGCCCAGGGCAGGTTGAGGTTGGATATTAGGAAACATTCCTTCTCCAAAAGAACAGTGCTGCAGTGGCACAGGCTGCTCAGGGAGGTGGTGCAGCCACCGTCCCTGGAGGTGTTCAAGACCCGTATAGATGTGTCACTGAGGGACATGGGCAGTGGACATGGGGGGCGTGGGTTGGTGGTTGGACTGGGTGGTCTTAGGGATCTTTTCCAACCTCAATGATTCTATGAATCTATCATTTCATCCCTCTTTGCCTTGTATGTGAATGAGCTGGAATTTCCCTGCCAGCCTCAGGCAGCAACATCTTTGCCCTGAGATGAGTGCTCCCCTGAGGCTGGGCAAGGATGGTAAGTAAATGCAGGTGTCCAAATCTTGTTCCTTCTTGTAGCCAGACCATATACTTCCCACAGCACTTCCTTCCTGAGAAGCCCTTATTCCCACTGAAGCCAGACTGGCTAAAAAACACCCTACTCTACAATATATTTTTCAAAACTCATGACTTATGCATGGGGCCGTAAGGATGGGGCTGGGGGTCAGGTTGTAGCACCTCTGTAACAGATAAATCACGGAACTCAGAGCAAAATGTATGTCTGTACTTATTTATCTCAGAGCACTCATCCACTATAAACTTCACGCTCACAAGCCTGCAGGTGGCACAAAGAAGGCAGCCTAAGGGTAGGGATGCTTCCACAGATAGGGGATGCCTCCAGCTGGTTCCGTGGCATTCCTCAGAACAGAGAGCTGTGTCAGCTGGATCACAGATCACCAGGAACCACTGATTCCTGGGAAATCAGTGCAGGGTGGTCAGCACGCAGCCCTGGAAGGGCACAGCTCCTCAGTGTGAGACTTGGCACAGTTAGGGCACGCTTCAAAAAAATAATGAACAATTACTTGTGTTATTTTCTCTCTGTGTCCTCATTATCAACAATAGTCATCACAGAAACTATCCTGAGATGAAAATCATAGAATCACAGAGAGGTTTGGGTTGGAAGGGACCTTAAAACCCACCCAGACACAACCTCCTGACATGGGCAGGGCTGCCACCCATCAGCTCATGCTGCCCAGGGCCTCATCCAACCTGGCCTTGAGCACATCCAGGGATGAGGCATCCACAGCTTCTCTGGGTGGCTGTGCTAGGGCCTCACCGCAGAGAGTTTGTTCTTAGCATCTAACCCAAATCTCCCTTTAAGTTTAAAGGCGTTCCCCCTTGTCATATCACTATCAGATGGTGTAAAAAGTCAGTTCCTCATCTGTTTGTAAGTTCCCTTTAAGTACTTGAAGAACACAATGAGGGCTGGATATTAGGAACCTTCTCTTCTCCAAGCTAAACAAGCCCAGTTCCCTCAACCTTTCTTCATAGGAGAGGTGCTCCAGCCCTCTGATCATCTTAGCGGCCCTCCTCTGGACCTGCTCCAACAGCTGAATGTCTTTCCTGAGCACAGACTCACCAGAGCTTCAGAAAGGAGAAAGGGCAAGCAGCTCTGGTGGCTGGAGATTGGTTTATTCCAAGGAGTATCTTTCTTTTGCTTCTCCTTCAGCAAAGGGTTGGACAATTCCTGATGAAAGCTTTGGTGTCCTGTACAGCCTGTTGTGCAAAATATCAGCCCTAGACTGGCGTTGGCATGGAGCAAGCAAACAAGAAGCATTCCAAAAGGCAGCCAGTCAATGAAGGGTGATGGTTCATTTTAAGTCTGTTTACCACACCTCTGATAATTCCTACACAGCTACGATAAATATGGTTTATTGAGTAAATAGGAGGAAATACAGGGAGGCAGTAACTCGGTGCAGCTCACTGGGAGACCACTTGAGTTTGCTCGGAGCTATAGTCACTGTGCAGCAATTGCAGCCTTGATCCAGGCTGGGTTTCATGCTCCAGCCCTGCTCACAGCCCTTCTCACGTGAAGCCGTGCCCACATCAGCCACTGGCAAATCTCAGCCTCCCCAGTGCTAGGGCCGGCTCCCAGTGATGTTCACCTTGGCACTGCTGACGGTGCTGTATAAAACTGTCAAGGCGTTTTGTGACCTAATCCCTTAACCCCTCCTGCCTTTGACTCCTTTATTTCTAAGTGATCCCGGTTTTCATATTTCCTGACTCGCCCACCTCTTTATCTGAATCACTCATGAGCCAAACGCTATAGCGTTGCTACTCCCTGCTGTTTGCACAGCACTTAGCTCTAAGCAGGCTCATGGGCAGAGGCAGGACAGGGTTTGACACTTCAGAGGAAGCATGGCCACATCCTAGCACGCTCTGGCTCTCCCTGCCCCACCTGGGCAGTGCCCCAGGCCCCCACCTTACTGGGGAGCAGAGGGTCTCTCTTTGCTCTGGCAAAGATCAGCAGTTTGGAGGGCTGACTTTTGACACTTTTGGGTCACATCCAACTTGGCTCATTGCTTACGTCCCACAAGGCTCAATCATGGCTGCTGTCAGCCGTTACCTGATAATCACGACAGGCGCATTCAGTGCCAAGATAAAGGTAATAAAGTCTTTGATCTGAGAAAAAAAATCGATAGTTGGGATTAATTTTTAAGTCACCGGCCCTGGCTGTTGTTACTATGACTGCTTCTACTACAATGGCTGCTTCTACTGCCACTACTATCCCCGTTGCTTTAATATATGCAATAACAAAGAACTGTTTGTAGTGCTCAAGGATCCATGCCCTTGGTTATACGTATATGTCTATGGCTATTTATACACACATGCACATGTTGCCTACAGTGAAGGACAGTAAGGTGAGGAAGGTGCATAGCTGCATGCAAGTGCCTGTGGCATCATTTCCTTTGGCACCTGCTCCAGAACAGCAAAAACAGAACTATAAACTATCTACAAGTGTTTCAGTGCCAAGGGGAGGTTTGCTTCGTGGTGAAGCAAGCTGTGTTGTAAGAGGATGGTCCTGGCTGCTGCCAGCCTGACCCCTCTTGCCCCCAGCACCAGCACTATGAGGTGGGATGCTCCAGACCCAAAGGCAGGAGAAGTGCTATTGGTTTTTGCTGTTGAGCCATCTGTTCCTTGGCGAGCATTCTTGCTTGACCACTGGGTGCCCAGGTGTTTTCACGACCCACAAAAGCTGTAGTAAGAAGAAAGCTGTCTTTACTGACCAATATACCAATTTATGTTTTCCTGTCATCTCCCTCCCTCTCCGCAAATGATCTTTCAGACAGCGACCTGAAGGTCACCAAAGTTGACTTCCTCAAGAGCCAGAACTCGGTGCAGCACCACACGGATGCATACAACACCTCAAAC
Organism: Excalfactoria chinensis; assembly: GCF_039878825.1. Classification (NCBI taxonomy): domain Eukaryota; kingdom Metazoa; phylum Chordata; class Aves; order Galliformes; family Phasianidae; genus Excalfactoria; species Excalfactoria chinensis. The sequence goes on along the minus strand of NC_092826.1, from coordinate 117,152,608 downwards.
CTGGTGGTGCGGCGTGGGCAGCCCTTCCTGCTGCAGCTGACCCTCAGCAGGGAGCTGCGAGCCGCTGACAAGCTGTCACTGCATTTCAGCATTGGTAAGCACTGCTCCGAGTGGGAGAGCGCCGGGCACTGCACAGCCCTGCAGACCCATGCAACTTGTTACTTCCAGGTGAAAGGCCAATGGAGCCCACGGGGACCCTGATGTCACTGAACCCCAGGAGCTCGAGGAATGTCAGCGGTTGGCAAATCGCTATCATCAAGTCCAGTGGCACAGAGGTAGGGCATGGGGCGGCACTGGAAGAAAACCCTATAGCCCCTGTCCTCTGTTTCCTTTGCCCTGTGGATTTCCATGGGCAGCCGCCTTGCCCTGTTTACCTCCCACTCCCCTACTGGGCACGCAGGATGTGCTCAGTCCCTTTGCCCCACAGCATCAGTGCCACCATGGAGGGTTGGTCATGTCATGTCCCCTCTCCTTGTTGCCTCCCAGTGCACACTGTCTGTCACCAGCGCACCCAATGCCGCTGTGGGAATATATGGCCTGATGGTGAAGACTGGCCCTAATGTTTACAAACCCGAGAAGAACGCTGTCTACCTTCTGTTCAACCCTTGGTGTGAAGGTAAGGAAAGCGGTCCAGCAAGCAGTGTGAGTGTTACAGAGCAACAGCTGCCACGGTGTAGCTTTCCAGGAAAATCTTCCTATAGTGCGTGTGAAAGCCAGCTGACAGCTAAGCAAGTGTTTTTCTTCAAGGTGATATTGTCTTCCTGTCCAGCGAGGCTGAGAGAAAGGAGTACGTACTCAATGATACGGGCTACATCTATGTTGGGTCTTCCTACGACATACACAGCAAACCCTGGAATTTCGGGCAGGTAAGGCACAGCTGTCCCCACAGCATCAATACCTCCCTTCACTCTTTCTCTGCTTGGTGTGAATTTAAATGAATCCAAAAATAGGTTAAGCCCTCGAGCAGCTCAAAGCACTCGAGTAATCCTCCAGTTTCACTGGGAAATCTCACCTGCTTAGAGTAATCTGTCTGCTGAAGCAGATTCCCCAGCCCCAGCCTGAGAGCACAGCTCAGTGGCACATTTGCCATCAGACTGACAGACCCAGGTGAAGTCTTTAGAAACTGAGAACAGAGCACTTCTGACCAACTCTTCCCCTCTGGGTTCCCCCTTGCTGGGCCAGCTCAGCAGCGGGGGAGAGGGTGGACACATGATAACATCTGATTCTGTCCCCATTGCATCATAAATGCTGTTGCAATCTCTTTGTTTGTTTGTTTGTTTTGTTTTGTTCTCCAAGGCTGCAATTTCAAATGGAATAACAAAGAGGAGCCCAGCAAAAAGTCCTCGTGGTGATGCCTTTTCCACAGATGGGCCAAAGGGCATTGCCCATAGGGCTGTGCCTGTCTTAATAGTTATTCTGCCACAAAGCAAGGAGAAGTAATGCTGATATTCTGCCAGGTTTCATTGTGTAGGATGCTTGACATCTCTCTGAGAAGGACCTAAGGGACCTTTATCAGCACCTGCTAATTAGGAATCTTTTGCCATAGTAATAGGCATAGAAGTAGGTTCATTGAATATCATAAGGGAAGGTCAGAAGTTAGAGCTAGTCCGCCACATACCTAGATGGACCTCAAGGTGACTGAGCAAAGCCTCTTTCAGAGTGGGGTGTAAAAATGCCTCCTTTTTCTCTCCGAAACAGTTTGAGGAATCAATCCTGGATGCCTGCATGTACCTGCTGGACAAAAGCAAGCTCAAGATGAGCAGTAGAAGGGATCCTGTGGTTGTATCCAGAGCCATGTCTGCTTTGGTATGGCTCTCTCAGAGGAGTGTTTTGCCCATTCGGCTTTCCTTTCTGCTTCTTGCTCTCTTTTATTTCCCTGGGGATTAGAATGAGTACAGAACTGCAGGAGAAAAGCTGGGGAGGCATTTTGGGTGGAGGGAAGAGGTGGGAGAAATGCAGCATCTCTCCATTTCCAAAGTGTGCCGCTGACCCAGCAGTTGTCCTTTAGTAGGCAGATGGTGGCCAGGCCCAACGCCGTGCTTCAGCTGCTGGTTGCACTGGGGGGCTTGCTGTGAGCGCTGGGGTCTAGGATGCTTGAAGACATCTAGCAAGAGGGGTTCCAGGCTGGTGCCAGCAGCCTTATAGGGCTATGGAGCACCTTGGGAAGATGTGGGCCTCATTCAACCTCATCCCTGAAGCTGTCTCCTCTGTGTGTGCATGGACACAGGTGAATGCCAATGATGACAGTGGTGTTGTGCTGGGAAACTGGTCAGGGAAATATGAAAATGGGACTTCCCCCATGGCATGGATTGGGAGCGTCGCAATTTTGCAGCAGTATTACAAAACGAAGAAGCCTGTCAGTTATGGTCAATGTTGGGTCTTCTCAGGAGTCCTCACTACAGGTAAGGGGTGAAATGTCTCTCTACCTGATGGCCTAATTACCGTGCTAGTAATCCAGGGAAACTTCTTGTCACGGGTGACCCCAGAGGTGCCCACCAGTGTCAGTGATTTCATAACCCCGTGTTCTGTCTGTGTTGCAGTCATGCGCTGCCTGGGGATCCCAGCCCGCAGCGTGAGCAACTTCAACTCGGCACATGACACCGATGAGAACCTGAGGGTTGATGTGTACCTGAACGAGAAAGGAGAGAAGCTGAAATGGATGTCCTCTGACTCCGTCTGGTAGGGTCAACCCTCCCTAGTCCCTGCAACGCTGCATTCCACAGCCCCAGCAGTCTTTACTTTGAGAGTTTCCCTTTGCTTTATGTTTGCTGCTGGGTAGAGAGAGAAAGCCCTGGGTTTCACAGGGCTGCACACAAATCCCCTATGAAAGCTGCCCTCTGGAAGAGCTAAGCAGAGGAGCTCACCATTCTTATCTGTAACACCTCACTCCCTTTCTTTGCAACCCAAATGTACACAGGAACTTCCACGTGTGGAACGATGTCTGGATGAAGCGGAAGGACCTGCCATCAGGCTTTGATGGCTGGCAAGCAATCGACGCGACCCCTCAGGAGCAAAGTCAAGGTAAGATTTACCTGGAAGGGCTCTTCTGCAATTCCCAAGGGAGGAAGGGATGTTTTCTGTGGACCTGTGGTCTCCAGACAGCTGTGAGCTCCTGAGGCTGGCAGCCACACTCCTCTGGTCTGAGCCCAGGAAACATTGAATGGTGTTTCTTGGCAGGCTGGAAGCCAACCCTGCAGGGCACTGTGGGTGCCTGAATGTTTAAATACACCATGTGTGTGTCATGTTTGGCACAGCAAATAGCATTGAATGTGCTTTACAGGTATTTTCCAGTGTGGCCCTTGCCCGCTGAAGGCTGTCAAAGATGGAGACGTGTATTTGCCCTATGACAGCAAGTTTGTGTACGCGGAAGTGAATGCCGACAAGGTCTATTGGCGCGTCACAGAGGAGAATGGCAGGAAAAAGTACACCAAGCTGGGTGTGGAGAGCCAGAGCGTCGGTGCCAACATCAGCACAAAGGCTGTGGGGCAGAACAGGCGGGAGGACATCACCTGGCAGTACAAGTTCCCTGAAGGTAACTGCCCCTATCCTCCAAAGCAGAGTCAAATGGGAGGCACCGCTCCTAATGGTAGCACAAACCATGGGGTGCTCCTGAGCTGAGTCTGGAGGCAGTCGGTGCCCTGACACCTTCTGCTCAGCAGCAGAAGAACAAATAAAGGGGAGGGTGGTGGCTCTAGGTGAGGGCGCTGAGATACATCTCTGAGGCAGCTGTTTTCCTTCATCAGGCTCTTCAGAGGAAAGGGCATCCATGAAGAGAGCTGTCTCCTACCTGCAGCCCTCAGGGATGACACCTCGTGCACGCTTTGCTGCAGTCCCCGTGGATGCAAACCAAAGCAACGACGACAAGGACACAGCCCAAAATGAGGTGGTCCCCAAGTCTGGGGTCCAGCTGGAGATAACTAATGAAAAGCCTCTGTGTCCTGGTAATCCCATTGAGGTGGTCATCACCGTGAAGAGCACTATGGCCGGGAGCTGGACTGTCGACCTTACCAGCTCCTGCCAGCTGCAGTCCTACACTGGGAAAGTCCATGCCAATCTTGGATATATCAAGAAGACTGTCAAGGTGGAAGGCCAATCTGGTAGGTGTGGAAATTGTGATATGTTTTATAGGCTATTTACCCCCGGGGCTATCAGTTGCTTTCTCCGTATCTTTGAGCAACCTAGGCTACACTGCTGATCCCCAGCAGCATGACTGCAATGTGCCAAACAATGCATGAATGACCAGCGAATACTTAACAGTACTTACTCATTCCAAGCATGAGTCACCCTCCCCAAAAATATACATCTATATCTTTGCTGCTAGTGCTTTCTGAGCCAGCACTTGCACCAGGGGGAGATGGGTATGCAGGGCAAGATGGCCTCAGCAAATATGCCTCACTCCACATCCACCAGCATCACTGCCACCAGTGCTGCCTCTGCCACTGATGTGCTTAAGAGCCGGGTTGTGCTTTCTGTCCCACAGAGGTGCACATCCCACTGAAGATCATGCCCGAAGCTTACATGAAGGAACTGGCCACAGTGGATGATGAAGAGCATGTCCACATTACTGCTATCGCTGAGATCCAGGGGACAGATGAGAAGCTCACCAAGGAGGTGTCACTGAGCTTCGAGTACCCCCCCATCCAGGTCCAGGTGAGGCTGCACCCCTCCAGGCTTAGCTGGGACTAGGGGGCCCCATGCAAACATCCCAAAATTAGAAGGGGTTAATGCAAGAAACATTTCTCCTTAGCAGAGCTAGCAGCACCTCCAGCACCTCTATCAGCTCTCTGATCCCCCATGTTTGTGTTTGCTTCACTTTCTTCCTCTAGATGCCAGAAACAGCAAAATTGAACAAGGACTTCACCTGCGCCTTCATCTTCAAGAACAGGCTGAATGTCCCCCTGGACAACTGCAAGCTGATGGTGGAGGGCTTGGGCATATTTAAGATGGCGACATTTGATGAAGGGTAAGAAGAGGTTTTGAGCTACATCAGCTGATGGGTGTGGAATTATATTGTTTCCTTGTCTGTTAATTCTCCTTGAGGAAGCGGTAAGAAACAGCGGTGCAGCTCTTCAACATATATGCTCAAAACAATGCCTTGGCAGCTACTCCTGAGGGTATCGCTCCCTACTTGCTGCAATTTGGTTGTAGGAGAAGGGCATAGCCATGCTAGACACATGCAGTGGCTTTTTCTTTAAGCAAAGCTATGACAAATCAGCAAATGAGACCCGTGATGTGCAATGAGCTCATGCTGGGACTGTTCTCCTTTTTCCCTAGGGATATACAGCCGGGCAGGATTATTAAGTCTGAAGTCATATGCACTCCAACGAGGGTAGGAGAGAAGAAGATTGTGGCCAGGCTGACCTCCAACCAGGTCAAAGACATTTCGGTGGAGAAGGCCATCATGGTCACCCACTAGGAACAGCGCCATGGCAGTGGACAGAAGGGGACCCTGAACATGTGACAGCTGCGGGTCACTGCCACCACTCCTCTCCTTGACTGCAGGATAGGGCTTGATGAGCAAAGAACTTCAATCCCATTAAGCAAAGGGAATTGTGTAATTGATGTAAAGGCCATACTGCTTTGATTGCAGCTGACTGTGATTCAATAAAGAGCGCTAAAATCGACAGATTCACTGTGTGACCGATGTTTGTGCTGGGGCAGGGGCTGTTTTGCAGCCTCTGCAGTCTCAACAGGCTGCCCAGACCCAACTGCTCTGGAGCTCAAGCTGCATTTTAAGCAACTCCCAATGTCCTTTCCTCTCTGCTGGCAAACATGCTGGCACTCTGAATGTTTGGCTTTAGACAGCAAAAGGAGCAAACCTGGCACAGTCTCTCCAAACAGCATTTTTCATGCATTCTCCTTATCTCTTTCACCCTCCTTTGGTATGATTTTGGGGGCGGGGTGTACATTTCCAAAGTACCTTCATCATTCCAGCACTCTCCTGGAAGAACATCATCCCTAATCTGGCTCAGGCTGCCCAGAGAAGCTGTGGTGCCTCGTCCCTGGAGGCACTCAAGGTCAGGCTGAATGAGGCATTAGGGTCCCTGTGTCACAGCCTTGCCTGTGGCATGGGGTTGGCACTGGGTGGCCATTGAAGTCCCCTGCAACCTGATTCTATTATATGAATCACAGACTGGTTTGAGTCGGACAGGATGGGACCACTTGGGTTTAACCCCCTGCCATAGATTTGTATAATAAAATCATAGAATGATTTGGTTTGGTGGGGGCTTCAAAGATCACTTAACTCCACCCTTTCCAGGTTTGCTAACCACTGTGTCAGGCACTTGGTCAGACTGCCCAGGTCATGGAGCCCCGCAGGGCAGAGTGGAGCACAGGGAACGGAGGAGCACAGGGGATGCAGCATGGAAATATTCATTCTTTATTAAGTACAATTAGCATTCGGAGGCATGAACCAGAGTTATGATTACCAAAATATATATATTTCCAAGAGATACAGGTTCTTTACTTGCATAGAAAGCCTGCTCTAAAAGACCATGAATGCTGCTCGTGGCCACTGTGATCCCACCCGCCATGGATTGAAGCCCCACACTGCATTGCTGATGGAGCCCAGCCCAGGTCCCTTTTTGGCATGCCACAGCCCGGGCTGGAGGTGAAGGCACGATGCCACAGGGAAGGGAAGGGGACTGCTTTCAATTGAATGGAAATCACTTTGGTCTCAAGCTACCCGGTGGGAGTTACACTATGAGGTGGATGCCAAGGCTTGGAGTGGAGCAGGATGCTCCAACTCAGGAGGACCTCTGCTGATAGAGATTTTTGCCATGCTGTACTGAGGCTGAGCAGGAGGGTGCCAAGGAGCGAGGGAGCACCCTGATTTCCTACTGCCAGCATTCTTCCAGCTCCTGCTCCTTTGATGGCTAAAAACATGGCAGCATGGAGCAGGCAGAGAGGAGTCCCCCCTTCATACTGCTTTCCAGTTTCAGCCACTGAAACAGCACACAAACCCACAGCTGAGGAGCAATGAAGGTAGTGGAAGGAGACCAGCCCAGCAATCAGCACTGTAATGTGACAGCTGCATCCACCCCAAAGGCTGCTTCCAATGCTGGTTTTCCTATGGGGCCCTGGAACTCCACCCTCACCCACAGGTGGGAGAGTTAACTGAGAACAGCAGCCCAAAGCTGGGGAACACCCACCAGCTGCTCCCAGCTTCCACCTTATGCACCCCCACTTCTCCCTGTAGAGATTCATGTACATCCCCCATGTCCCCGTGATGCAGACCCTGACATGCAGGCATGAGGGTTAGTGCAGAAGTGAAACACCTTCCCACGCTGCTTCAAAGGGCCAACATACAGCAAGAGGATCCCTCAGTTTCCCCAAGATGCAGCATGTTTCCCTTTACCCAATTTTGATAGACACAAAGTTCCTTATGCATTGTTTTCCACTACCTCCCCACCCCCCAAAATCTATTATTTTCACTGAAAAAGGGGAGAAACACAGGGGGTCACGGCCCCACTGTGCTCCAACCAGCCACACACTGGCCTGTTTGTTACCACATGTTCAAACTCCTTTATCACTGCCATGGGGAAAAACTAACAAAAACACTTGCAATACCAAGTGGAATTCAGGCTTTCATGAATGACTGAAAGTTAATCCAGGCCTTCCAAAACACCTCGGCTTATACCACAGCTCCTTCATCTCTCTTTCTCAAGGTGATAATTATCTTTGCTGTACGTTACAGTGCCTCAAGGCTCCACAGCTGGGGGTGGGAATCCAGGAGCATGTTGCCCTGGTGAGGTCAGTAAGGTGGGGGAGATGACAACAAGGCAAAAACAGCCAAAAACCAGTACAGATCTTGGTTGTCAGAGTGCTGATGACTGGAGCATCGCCTCTGAATGCAGGCACTGGCAGGACAAGAGGCAACACTCATCCAGCCAGTGCAATGAGAACATGAGGCCCCACGGCTCCGGCCCCACACCTGGGTCTCTCCCTGAAGGCCACATGAGAGCAGCTCGGTAAGGCAGGACACGGCTCCAAAGGGTGTGTGGCTCTCACCTGGGGTAAAACTTGCTCAGGAGATTTGCGATGCTTCTGCTGGTGCTGTACCCGACTTCCCCATAAACAGTCCCGAACTATATTCTGCACCACAAGCACCCGAAGTACAACTGAACAAAAAGACAAGAAAACCCACCCTGCCTCTCCACCACAAGCTGGTAATAAAATAACACGCACCGCCTGGATGCGTCCCTTGGCCCTCGGGAGGATGCTGTGCTACTCATGGGGCATTTGGATGGACACCTCCCGAGCCAGGAACTGCTCGATCTCCTCCTGCGTCATGATGGCGGCCGCGGGGGCGGCGGGGGTTGGAGGTGGGCTCCTGCAGTCCAGGTTGGAGAAGGGGTTGAGCCAGGACAGGGACAGACTACCGCCAAAGGCCGCCTTCATCCCCTCCCAGCCGCTGGTCCGCTCCCAGGTCGGCTTCTGCTTCTTAAGGCGCTCGATGCCCTGCAAGAAGAGGAGAGTTTGGGGTCATATCACATTCAGAACAGGTATCTGAGCTGCATCGTGGTGCTCATAGCTTAGCTACTAAGATGGATGGACAGGCAGACAGACAGAAATCCTGCTGTACCAATGGATTCATCCCCAGATGTAACATCAAAACCCCAAAATGCGACTCAGCTCATGGACAGTCCCAACCTTGGCAAATCATTTGGGCGTAAGTTGGCATTGCTTGGTAATTATAAGGCTTCGGGAAGGTCATCCCTCTTTCAAACTCAAACCTCTACTCCCAGTGCTTTTAGAATCCTTCCAGCAAGTAACAAAATACAACCTGAAATTTCACCTTATTTGGGCTTTTTTTTTTCTTTATAGTGGTTCAGATACAGGAGAACACTGCTGTATTTCTCAGGCGCTGGGAATTACTACAGCCAGACGTTGCTTGGTAATGAAAACTGATATGAGAGCATGCATATTTGGCACCAATTACGAGCAAATACTGAGGCCAATCCCAGCATGAAGGAGCACTGGGTCAGCTCCAACCCATCCTCTTCCCACAACCACGTTGACTGTAAGTGCTCAGATCCAGAGCACAGCTCAGCAGTGACGTTTTTACTCTGGAAGTCTTCTCTATGTAGAAACAGAGTACTTGGGGCGCTTGTTTTTAGGGCCCCTCCTATGTGAAGCCGGGCACACATCTTCATGCCCACCTTCCGCGTCACACATGAGATGGAGTCAGATTTGTAAGGTGACAGGGCAGAAACGCTGCTCCTTGAGAAGCAAAGACATGGGAGCAAGTTCAGTTCAAACCATTTAAATAGCGGGACACAAACCAAGCCTCTGTTCTGATTCTGGAGGTGTTCTCTACGTGCCCACAAATCATCTCAGAGCTTTGCAGGGGGAAGATAACAACGTGCAAATCTCTGTGGCACCACAACTGCGCACCCAGTGAGCCTCATAATTAACGTGGTGTTCTATAATTAACAAGCAGCAGCTTGCTTCTGCACTAAGGTTGGGGAGAAAAGCACCAAGTATGGAAAGCCTCCCTGGCCATGCCTGCTCTAATCCTGCCTTCAGGCATAGAGTCACAGCACAGTTTGGGTTGGAATGGACCTTAAAGCCCACCTACCCACCCAGGGCTGCTACCCACCAGATCAGGCTGCCCAGGGCCCCATCCAACATGGCCTTGTGCATCTCAAGGGATGGGGCACCACAGCTTCCTTGGGCAGTTGTTTGTATAACCCAGTTTGATCCACACTGCTGAAAAGGGGGATAAGGATCGTGAAGACTTCCAAGCGGCAAGCCCCATCATCCCAAACCACCACCCCATCACTCAGAACAGCATCTGCCAACCACGGCACTAAGCGAGGTCATCTCAAGGCTGTGCTAAGGGCAGCCCAGGCAGCAGCAGCACAGCAGGCAGGGCAAGGCTCTCCCTCTCCTCTCCATGCCCAGCCCCACCGATCCCTCCAGGGCACATATTTAAAACAGACAAAACCATTCAAAATCAGCTCCTGTTTCACATTCTGGCTGGCTGCCACAGTCAGCAGGGCGTGAGGAAGGTTACAGAAAGGGAGGGAAGGATAAAGAAAGGCTCCCAAGATACCTAAGTTGACTCTGTGATGTGCAAGCACAGATAAATAGAGCCGAGTGGGAAAAGAATCAGCAGGCAGGAACTGATGGTTTTACCAGCAGCTCTGTGTAATTGGCTCCCGGCCCCATCTCCCTCAGCACCCATTTCTGTGCCGTGCCATACAGGGTGCTGGGGGCTCTGGCTCGGGAGCAGCGATCTGCAGCCAGCTCTCACGGCTCAGAAGGAAGGCGTTTGGTTCTCATATGCTTGTAAAATCCAGAAGGAAGGCACAAGCAGAACTGGCAAAGACCGTAAGTCCGCCTCTCACATCTGTGTTCTCATTTCAGGCAGCTGCACCGAAGTAGAATCAGCACCTGAAATCAGGCGCTGCAGTCCGGGAGAGCCAGCAAGTCTGCCTTCCTCATGTTGGTGCTGAGCCACATTGCACCAAGTCACACTCTGGGATGCACAGTGCAAACAAACCGGAGAACACCAGTTAGTGAGGCACACAGCAGGCGCCAATGGACAGGCATCACTGCCAGCTCCGAACATCGGAAAGTCTGCCTGAAAAATACAACACTGTGCAATGCTTTAACACTTTGAGTCTGCGTGAAACCAGGAGTGAGAGATTACAGTCTTGTTTTCCCCACGATGACCTTAAATGCCAGAACCACACAAGCAACCTTCCTTCAAAATGCACAGTGAATAACAGTACATAAAGCAAAACCAGAACGTGCAATTCAGCAGTGAATTACATTGCGAGATGCATTCAGTCATTACCTGTCTGGGTGACAAAAGCCAACCCTGGTCAGACCAAGCTCAGGAAGCCATGACAGATCTCCCCAAAGCCTCAAGAAATTAAGAAGTTTTGGGTTGTTGTTTTTTTTTTTGGAAAAGTTTTATTGCATTTGTTTTCCATATGGAAGCATTGACAGATTGAAAAGATGCAGCATTCACATTACTTCCAAAATGAGACATCCACTGAACTTCTCCTTCCCTGATTTCCCTCCATCCCCCCCCATGGCTTTAAAGCAGTCTAAACACATCATCATCCAAAAAAAATAAGATACGGCTTTGATTTAAACCAAGGAAAGAAAAGATTCCTTGGGATTCCCAGCCGCAGCTGTATTTGTAATTTTTCCTTTGTTTGCAATATTCTGACAGGTCTATTGGAGTCATGACCCAAAAACAGAGCAAAATTCCTGCCTGAACACAAGGTGTCGGTCACAGTTATGAATGGTTTGGCCTTACCTGTTTCTGGAATGCCTTCCGTCCCTCCCTCTTCCATCAGCACACAGTCCATGACAGCACACACGCTCCTTAGTGCCGCCATTTTAACACATACACACTGTGCGTACATGATTGACAAAGCTCTACACCAGGGTGATGCTAAGAACATAGAATCAATCTCCCTGGCATAACAACACATCCCACCAAGGTTAGTCTTTATCCGTCTGCCTCCGGGCATTCACATCAGTTTTTGAGGGCTATTTAACAGGCATTGCTCCAACAACTCATTTACCGAGACAAACACACACCAACGCAATGCTGCTGCCATTCTAAGCATTTGAAAATCAGATTCTTTCTCTTCTGCAAATGTAAGGCATTTTAAAAACCCACCAAGCCTTCTAGATGTGCCACGGTTACCCTAAGATGGCAGCGCAAGGGAGGGAGCAGACAAAAAAAAACCCAAATGCCAGAAAGATGGAACCGATCCTGTAGCTGGAAGGCAAAACGAGGGGGAAGCAGTCTTGGCAATGTTTGCTTTAAGTGCTTGAACTGTGTGTAATCACCAGGTCAACTGGCTCTCTTGCTGTGTCACGTTCTCGTCTTGCGCCTTTTGATAAAGTGAAGGGTCTACTTCCCAGTTCAAGTTCACTTCTGAAAGAGCAGCGCGCTCCTTCAGGAAGTCCAAAGGTGTCTGTGTAGGACTTGGCACTCATATGTCTTCCACAGAGCTCAGCGCAGTCAGGAGACAGCATGAAAACCAACTCAGAAGAGGTGGGTCACAACGGAGAAGGAAAACTCCCTTCACGTTAGTTATGCCGTACAGAAAGCGGAGAGAAACAAAGGCCAGTGAAGTTAACATGATTAAGAAAAAAAAAAAACAGAAAGAAGAAAGAAAGAAAGAAAAAGCAACAGCAGCAGTTTTCAGCCAGAGATATAGAATTATCTGAAATTGTGGAATACAGGGCTTTTTTTTTTTTTTCTCTGCAATTATCAGCCATTCATTAGACATAAAAAAAAAGAAAATAAAAGTTTGTCTTGCTTTTCGTTTTAAACATTCATGGAAAATTTGAACAGTAGTGCTGCAATATGTTTCTATCTTAGTGGAAATGCTGGTCAAGAATTCCTCAGACCACATACTGGTATGGGTCTGCTTTTCCTTGGTCTGGTGTTGCGAATGGGCTAAGCCATGCTATAGAGAACGGATGGCCAAATACTGCTTTCATGTTCATCCATTTTGTTTTTTTAGCCCATCTTCTCTCTTCCTTTTTCAATTGCTCTATTCCCTGAAAACAGAAATATCACATTTTCAGTCAAACGCTCAGTTTTTATAGCTCTGGGTTTGTGGAAAGGTCTACTCTCGGTTAGCCCTTATCCAAAGGATGGAGTAAGAACATTAAAACGCATCTTTAGAGCCTCTCCTTTTCTTTCCATTGCTTTATACTACTACTAATACTGCTAATAATCAAAAGATAGAAAATATTTCTCGGAAATAGAACTGCTTTAATTTTGTTCAGGCCTGGAAATTGCATCAAACCTTTTAAGACCTGCCCTCCAATTGCCTGCGTTGTCAATTAAAAAACCCCACCACATAAAACGAACTAGAAAAGCACACGCTTTAATGGCTGAAAGCATTACATGCTAACCAGACAGGGAAAAAAAAAATTAGAGGAAGCAATTCTAGGTTTGCAGACAAAAAAAAAACCCCAATGAGATAATCTCTATAATGCTCCCAGGTTCACCAAGCAAGTTCAGAAAGTTCAGATCCAACCACGGCTCCATGCGGCTGAGTCTACCTGGTGCCCCTCCATGTTTCATTAAATCACTGCCAAAACATGCATGGGCCGACAGCAGGGAGAAAAGGTTAAATGAGATAACAATTGGAGAGAAATCATTAGCATTGTTTAGTAAAGGTTAGAGGGAAAATAAAAATAAGCCACCGAGCCATCAGCTGGAACACTCACTGGGCAGTCATTCTTAAGACAAAAAACAAACAGCCATCAAAAATCTCCCCCAACTCAGATCTATGCAACCCATAAACGTGAATTGGGTCTTCCAGGTAAGCTATGACTGGCTGCCACAGAAGCAAAATTAACTGGTGCAGTCACTGGAGAGCGTTATTCTTCCATGGGTAGCGCTGGCAGGCAGATCGTTCTGTTCTTTAAGTTATGATCTTTTGCAAGGTAAGCTTCTCCTGACCTACAACACCTCTCCTGCGCTATAGATTAATGCACTGTAATACAGCCGTGTGTCTCAAGTTACCAGTTCTGGGTGCTCTGCAGAAAAAGCTCAGCCAACTGCAAGAGCTGCAGTGACCCCTGAGAATGTCACCTCCAGAGGTAAGGGCAAAATACTGGGGATCTGGGTGTTTCCAGGCAGAGGAAGCATCCCAGGGGGACAGCACGCACAAGATGGAGAAGGAGGTCTCCTGGGGACTGGAAGAAGGTGAGAAAGGTCACAACACAGTCTTGTCTCTGGAGTGTGACATAAAACTCTGAAAGAGGCCTTATCAGCTAGAATTTCACTCGGAAATATCCTGTGCTCAAAACAGACTGTTTGCCAGACCCAGCTAGCTGAAAGCGAGCCAAATTAACAGACAACACGGAGGTCTCCAAAGAGCAAAATCATTCTGCTAAGTATTAAAAAATAAAAACCAAAAACAAAAAGTAAATCAAAAGCAAAACCCCACAATGAAACAGAGAGCATCCATATCTTCACTTTTAGTTTGTGGCTTCAGTTCTTTCCCACATAAGAGTTTCCTGAATTTGAGGGGGAAACGAAGGAGACTTATTCGTGTACTTGACTATGGGAAGCAGCTTCTAAAAATTCCTGCCAGGTTTCCAAGAGTGAGAAATTTGGGTGATGGTTTCACAGAGAGCATTGCTAATTTATGCACTTATTAATTCAGGCAGGACCTTGTTCCATATAACACTGTACTCCGTTGTGGAGGTCTCCCTGGCAGGAATAACTGCAGCCCTCCTCTGAGCACAGAAGAGCCACAGTGTGAACATCAGCCTTTTGCAGAAGCCAGGCAGAAAAACATGCACTGTAAAGAAGGCTAAGGAGTGATGGGTTCTAACACACTGCAATGACAGCCACAGCTCTCCAATGGCAGCCAACGTATTTATTCTAGCTTCACCTGGCCACGAGTAAAGTGAAGGGTAAGGATGACTAAAGGAGGCAGGGTACCCTGCTCCCTCTTGTAAGACTGTATTTTTGTTTTTTCTTTCACTCCAGTTAATTCCAGTCCTTTGATGTGAGCTATCGTATCTCTGAGCGTGCTTGGTGAAAGCCAGCAGCATTCACATGTGGGATTATCACCAGGAGGCACCAGCTCCACCTTTACAGAAGCAGCAAGTGCAGCAACGTAAGGGCAGCAACATTACTACGCCACCTTCACTGTAATGTATTCAAACACGGTGGCTTTGCAGCACTGTACCCACCGCTGCTGGACTGAATTCCACTTCTAGGAATGTCTCCACTTTCACCTGTTGTTTGTTGGGTATTTTCCCCCTCCCCTGAGAATGTTTTTTGAACTGTTTAACAAGCTCAAACTGAATATTTTCTAGCACACAAAGCTGCACACTGTGCCACCAGCAGGGACACAGCAAAATTTGAAACACCAGCCTAACAGCAATCCATTAAAGGAAAAATATTCTTGGTAAACCCCGTTACCAGTGCCTTACCTTACACCAGAGGTAATGCCTGATCCCATAACATCCCAGCCAATAATTACATAGGTGGACACCACTCCTCACAGTGACTTTCAGAGAGCACAATCTAGCACTGTGCTGGTTCAGTTGGTTGCATTGGGTTTCCAGTGCAATGAGGTAAGACCCCAATAGCTCTTTCTATCAATGGTGAGAAACAAGGTAAAGGAAAGAGGGCGTGGAACACCCACCGTTTCGTCAGTGCAGATGGAGTGTACTTGGGTCCCAAACATAACCGAGGTGAAGATGAGAAAGAGGAGAGCCTCAAAACACAAGAGGATGAGAAGGATCACTGTGGTTGGTGGAGAGAAGGAGCTGCATTCTGTAAAGACAAAACAAGAGTTGGAAGGGGAGAGATCAAGTAATGCAGCAGCTGCAAAACACCCAGTAGGCCACGAGTTTTCAAAATAAACTACATCGTGATCATACTCGAAAAGGGGCACGGGGAAGCTCAGACTTCCTAAGGATGCACAACAATGAAGCAGTCACTGCTACAAGTCGAACAAAGCAACAAGCACCACAGGGTTTTGCTGTTGTTGTTAAGCAGCAGATTCCTTTCCCAGTGAGATGTTTTCCCAACCTGCTAGTCAGGAGCTCTTTCACTTATAGTTCACTTACAGCATGGGCTTGCCTGGGCTGCATTGTGTGAAGAGGAATTGTCTTGGACCACATGTAAATATATATAATAAAGTAACAAAACCTATGTTTTTCTATATTTTTTTATTAAAATGTAAAAAGCAGAGATCAACAGAACCATAACAATAGTGAGATGTTTGGCCTTGTTTTTATGAAACATGCATCGGTGTCTGGTTCAATGGAAGCGGCTGCAATTGAGTTCTCAAGGTGCTCGTCAGAGATATTCGATGAAATCTTATTCTCCTTGTGATTCATTCTTGAAAACAACTGCTCAGTATTGCACATACTGCCAAGAAGCAGCAGTGTGAATAAGGCGTGATTGTGAAGCAAGGGATATTTTTCTCTATTAAGACAGACCTTATGAAAGTCCAGTAAGGAGACAAGATCAAATTTTCTTTGACTTGAATGTCTGATTGCAACTCCATATCATCATAGTATCATAGTATCGTGCGAGTTGGAAGGGACCTTAGAGATCATCGAGTCCAACTCCCAGGTTTCGAGCCCTCTGTGTAGCGAAGCGGCACTTCTACCCCCTGCGCCACAGGGGGGATTCGAACCTGGGCCCTCCAGTGCCGCAGGCAGCAGCTTATACCACTGCGCCACTGGGGGCACACAATATTTCATTTGAAAATGTGCAGGTAATGTATTTATGTCAACTGAAAATGGAGTCACAAATAAACAACAACAACAAAAAAAAAGATGATTCTTTTGGAAATCTTGAAACCTCTTCTCAAATTCCTTTATCAAACCAAAAAGCAGAGTTGCATTGTTGGTTTTTTTTTGCTATTCACAGGCCTGTGTTTAGCCAACAAACCAGAACGCATGAGATCATTTGCCATCGCTTGAGCTTGCCATAATTTTTAATGCTGTCGTGGTTTGAAACATACCGAAGAGAAGCTGATTTTCACCTTGAAGACACACATTTAACTCACTTAAAGAAGCGATCAAATCCACCAAAAACTGTTAAACCTGTGAGCCATTTTTCATTTTCAAGTTCTGGCACAAATTCCATTCCACAAATGACTTGATTTTGTGTCAGAAATCATAACACCTTGTCAGCATTTTGCCCTCACTGGGCCACCTTCCTTCAGAAAAGTAAACGATGTCCTCAAAACTGCATCCATACTTTCAAAGGAACTCCTGAAACTGGTGACGATTCAATCCATTGGACTTTACGCAATTCTCAGCTTAGACAATGATTTCCATGACATTATCCACCTTTAAAGCTTTTGCACATACACTTTCTTAGATGTACAGTGCAGTGATAGTTCATCAAACATGTTTTGCTGGTGGCAGTTGTATCACCTGCTATTTAATTAATAAATCCCTCTTTTTTTACCAGCCATTGCTGGGGCACCTTCAGTAGCTATACCACAATGTATCTGCCACACTTTCCAAACATTGCTTAATAAGCACAACATCAGAAAACAGCTTAGATATTTTTAGCTACTACATGACTAGCTTTTATAACAGTCTGAGTTTTAACCTTATAAGAAAAGATTTTGTTCCGTCTTCTTCTGGGATGCCGTGAGGTAGGAAACCTAATAGGAAACACTAGTATTGGCAACAACTGCATGGTTCTCAACAAGCAGCACAAGCACGTGCCATATGCAGTATGCACATGGTATTGTTAAAAAAAATAAAAACGGATGAGTATTTCTCCCATGAGCAGATGTGAAGCTTCAAGAGATAAGCAATGATCAGGTACAACCAGCAAAAATGTAAGGCAACTGAACAACAAATCCATCTCTTGTAAGTGCCCTCTTCTGCTGCTAAAACCCAGGACAGGTGGGAAACTGCTTCCCCCACAGACGCAAGATTGGAGAAAGGGACCTTCCCTTTGATGTGTCCTTCCTTTATGGTCCTTGCTACCATAGTCAAATCCAGATGTTCTCAGTGCCATTCAGCAGCTGGTTGGCATAGTTCTGAACTGCAGAACAACCTTGTCAAATTCAGCTCATAAGCGTGAGTGTACCCATCCTCCACACTGTTATAAGCTAATAAATGTCATGGTTTTGCAAATAAAACCAGTTCTTAAGCACAATGCCGCATTCTAAGAAAAGGGAATCCTAAGAGAAATGAAGCTAATCTCCTTCCAAGACATGTGCAAGCTGCGCACACAACTTTTGGCACCTTTCTCCTTATCTCAGCATTACCTAAAGGATTTCCCCATACTCACACTTTTTAAAAACATACCTCAAATGCTTATGTGAAAACTTGTTAATTTGTTGCTCCAGAACGAGGGCTGGCAGTTTAATTTGGTTGTTGTTGATTTTTTGGTATGTGTGTGTGGAAAGGAATTGTTTGTTCTCGTGAGGGTGGATTTTTGGATCTGAGTTAACATGTTTTCCTGGCAGTCTTGCAAGAATGATTCACGTTACCCTCCAAAAAGAGCATACACAGTCACCTTATCTTGCTTTGGCATTCAGGAAATCAGTGCTGCATTTAGGAAAACAGTAGTTTACTACACACATACTATCTAGGAGTCTTTATGTCTCAACTTCCCCTTAGGCAGTATCAACCCTAAGACAGAATAGGGCTTTTCAGGGCAACGATCCTGGCAGGTCAGAAAGAATTATGAAGTTCCAGGATCGATCATAAAAAAAATAAAAACATAAACACGTAACAGAGCTTTGATACTATTCTCCTACAGCTGATATAAAAGGGGTTGTCTTACAAGCAAACTGCGTTATAAGGTCTTTTCCACAGGCTAATCTGATATTTTAATTAGATGCTTCATTAGTACTCACTTGTCCAGTCTTCTTCAAAGCAATACAAGAAGTGAAATCCCACCATAATTAGAGCATGCAGGGAAATCAGTGCTATATACATCTAGAAAAAATAATAATAATGAGAAAAAGGATGTATTATTGGCATCAGGCAAAGACCAAAATACTCATTTTCAACAACTTAAAATCAAGTGCAGTGTTCAAACTTAAAATAGCCCTAAAACCAAAAATCAGCAACTTCCATCCCCCAAATAAAGTAACCTGATGGTGGCAATCACCAAGGTGACACCCAGCTCATTCTGGCTTTACCAGCAGCTCCAAGGGCATGGGAAGAAGTTTAGTCAAACCCAGACGTTTAGTAGGAAGCCAGGCAGACACAAAGCCTGGTGTCCTGCGCCTCAGTGTGGCCTCCTAGGCAGAGTGCGGCCCTTGCATCTGCTGAGCACAGCGCAGCCCTCCAACACTGAGGTGTCATGATGTCAAAGCTCATGTCCATGTTCTCAAGCACAAGAGCACTACAGTTTACCATGAAACAACAGCTAATTCGTTTTAGCCACAATAAGCACTTTATCTATTTTCCAGTTTGAGAAAAAGGGTTTCATTTTTTTTTTTTCCCTTAAATAAGTGTTTTTCCCTGAGGCAGACACTGGCATGGAAAATTCCTGTCGGGCTTCAACACATTGTACTTAATCCATCTTTTTAAAACCCCGCCTTATCTTTGCAACAAAACACTTCAGACTACTGGCAGTACTACACTACAATTAACAAAGGCAGGGCTAGAAAGATGACTCTCCTGGACCTACAGACTGTAACAAGAGTCCTGAGATACTATATGTGAGGGACATTTTGTTACAGGGCAACCCTATGGAAGCAGCAAACGGTGACAGGAGAGCATTTTGCCTCCTCTCAGAGCTGGAAGGCGCTGCCATGCATTCAGCTCCCCAGGTCTTAATGAGAATAAACAGGAACAAAACCAAAAGAATAAACAAAACCAAAACTTGTGTTTCTTTTGCAACTACACTGGCTGTCTAATAGAGCCCACTTGAAAGTAATGGCAGTTTCAATGGAAATAGAAATCCTTTTGATATGATTAAAGCATCTTGCTTACCCCTCACAGAGAAAACAACCTTGCTCAAGGGAAAGAAAAGGGGTTTTGTTCTGTAACCCACATCCTAACAAGTTACACTGTAGAAAATAAGTTTAGGAGCAAGACTTCCCTCTTAATTGAATTTTTTTCCCTTTCCACTTGGTAACACGCTTCCTTGAACCTACAGATTTCTCCAAAGACTTATTAGTAAAATAGGGCATCACTAAGAAGCAGCCTTGCAACACTCACACTACTCCCACAGGACGCTTGCAGTCGCTTTGATGAAATAGATTTCCACCCTCCCATGTAAGTAGTATTCAAGTCTGTGCTCCTGCTTTCTTACACATTATCCTACAGATAACACCACAAAAAGTCAAACATCTATTTGGTTTTCAAGCACAAAAATAAAATGCTTGCAAGCAGAATGCGAACAATGCTTTCCAAAGGGGATATAGATTTCCCTCTCCTCGCTTAAGATGTGATGCCATCTCTCATTATGCAGTCTCAGACAGGTGCTCCTACAAGGACAGCATTTAGGTACCCCATGTGTGGGCTGCAACTCTACCAAACACAAAGCAGAGTGAAAGAATCAACAAATCACTTGAACTGGGAAACAGCACACCGATCACCACACAAAACAAGCTTCACAAAGCCCTGGCAAACACCTTCTGTTCTGCCTTTTCCCTGCTTCTTATATTGTGTGTATTCCCTAATTAGTCAAACAGGAGTCTGCAGGAGTTCCCTGAAAAGCTCTTCTGAAACAGGAAAGAAAAGCAAGCCAGCATTGGAGCTGCTTCAGAAATGACATACAGTGTTTTGTGGCTGCACACTGGACAGCCTCAAGGAACACGTGCAAAATACTTACTGTAAACAGTACAAAGTACTTCTGGTTATTCTCTCCTACGCAGTTATTGACCCACGGGCAGTGATGGTCCATTTTCCGGATACACCTCTTGCAAACGCTGAAAGAAGACAGAACTTTATTTATAGCACATTCCATTCCAGGAATACAAGAATTCACGGAGATTTTAGGAACACAAGGAAACGAAAGAACCAGAAATGAAACATAATGAGGTTCAACAGGGTGCTGCACTTGGTCAGGGCAATTGCAGGGGTTATACAGACTGGGCAAAGAACCCCTTGAGAGCAGCCCTGAAGAGAAGGACGTGGGGGTCCTGGTGGACGAGAAGAACATGAGCCAGCAGTGTGCGCTTGCAGCCCAGAAGGCCAACTGTGTTCTGGGCTGCATTAAAAAAGGGGTGGCCAGCAGGGAGAGGGAGGTAACTGTCCCCCTCTACTCAGCTCTTGTGAGGCCCCACCTGGATACTGCGTCCAAGCGTGGGGCCCCCAGCACAAGAAAGACACAGAGCTCTTGGAGCGGGTCCAGAGGAGGGTCAATAAGATGATCAGAGGGCTGGAACACCTCTCCTATGGAGAAAGGTTGAGGGAACTGGACTTATTCGGCTTGGAGAAGAGAAGGCTCTGGGGAGACCTCACTGTGGCCTTTCAATATCTGAAAGGAGGGCATAAACAGGAGAGGGTAAGACTGTTTATGAGGGTGGATAGTGATAGGATAAGGGGGAATGGTTTTAAACTGAGACAGGGGAGGTTTAGGTGAGATATTAGAAGGAAGTTTTTCCACACAGAGGGTGGTGACGCACTGGAACAGGTTGCCCAAGGAGGCTGTGGATGCCCCATCCCTGGAGGCATTCAAGGCCAGGCTGGATGTGGCTCTGGGCAGCCTGGTCTGCTGGTTGGCAACCCTGTATGTAGCAGAAGGGTTGAAACTCAATGATCACTGTGGGCCTTTTCAACCCAGGCCGTCCTATGATTCTATGAAATCAGAACCGCTGTAAATTTACTATTCGACACATCAATATTTCTGGTTCTCTCTATGTCTGCTGAAATCAGCCACACAGTACAAAATGACCACCATAAAAAATTCATGTCAAGCAATACACATTCTCATAACATTATCAGAGGTTCTGCCAAAATACAGTTTGAAAAATACATTCAGGCAGATGGAAAGATTGTGTGTTAGCCTGATTTTAATCAAGCTAGTCTCTGAAAACATCCACAGATTAAAAACTAACCAAAAATCCCACCTACAACACAAAGATGTGAAAAACAGTTAACAAGCAATAACTCTTTTCAGAATTATCAATCACAGAATCATATCATCATAGATTGGCCAGGGTTGAAAAGGACCTCAAAGATCATCTAGTTTGAACCCCCTTCCATGAGCAGGATCTCCAACCACTAGATCAGGCTAATAGTAGGTAAAGGTTTACGAAGCAAACGTGAGAACAGACTCTTGAAAACAAGGTAAGCCACACACTGGCACAAAACAGCCATGGCAGATAGTCAGGAAGACATTACCACAATATACATCTAAGGTACAATTAGATGTTAAAGCGCTTCACAAAACCACACTAATAAAATCAAAAATTCAGGTTCTTGCCAGCAGGCACGCTGTGGCTTGAAGTCAAATAATTAAAAGACTGCTACTTTGTCTGAACATCATTCTCCTGGCTAGTCAGGAACTGCTTCGAGCTTCATAATAAAAGAGGTCTTATTCTCTGCTGCTTTCTCATACGACAGCAGACAGAAGGCTGTCTCCTGATACCGCATCGCACAAACAAGCACAGAAATCAAATATGAAAAAGCACAAAACCTCAAAACAAACAAACAATAGCCCCATAAAAGGGAGCAGCAGCAGCAATCCCAGAACAATTCTGGCAGCTCTGAAACAGGAAGAATTGAGGGCTGCCTCACTTCATTTTCATTTTTCTTCACAGAATTAAAAATATTTTGACCTTTAATATAAACAACAATACCTAAACACTTAAAGAGAGTCTCAAATAAAAACATAAGCATGTTCTTATGAGCACTTATGAATAAATAATAGAAAGCCTCTCTCTGAACAGCCCTGCACTGACTGCACAGCGGGAGGAGTTAATCCCAAGGAGCCTTGCCATGCCTGAACAATCAATGAGCTGCTATGGTCCTGATGCTAAGGGAAAGGCTGCCTGAGCAGGTTGCCAGAGCAAGAGCTCAGGCAGGCACAGGTAGCCTGTTACCTGCTGACTCCAGAGACAGTAGAGAACAGAAGAAGCCTCATTTTGTTAGAATAAGCAACTCAGAATTGTTTTTGAGCTATGTGCTACTCCAAGCACGTTGTGTTGTAAAAACAAGTCATCTGCCTGAAAATTTCAGACTTTACAGGACAAGCATCAACCGTTCACCCAGGAAAGAGGCAGAGGGAGAAGGATGGATGGGATAAAGCAGGAGGGTGCCTCCCTGTACTCCAGTTTAGTTTGTGTGTTCTTCTGTGTGAGCGCACACACTTCCCTTCAGCTCTGAAGCAGGTCAAGCACTAAAGCAACCCCTACAATCGCTGCCAGGTCCTAGTTCCCCAAAAAGGGACAGCCTGAAGCAGTTAAACCAAAGAGCTCCACAAAGGAAGCATCTAAGGCTGGGAGGAGACTTATTCTCTGTTTGCATACTAAAAGGAGGTGGATAATCGGTAGAAGGTGAAACTAGCTGGTTGAAAAGGATGCACAGAACCAAGGACCAAAAGTGGTGAACAACAGGGATTGCCCATACTCAAATACACTCCTGTCAACAGCCCAGCTTCCAAACACTGGAAGGAACACTGCTGGGCACCAGGGATTCATGTGAATCAAAAAGCACTGAATTCCCTCATGCACACAGCTGGCAACACCTCCTGCTTTGCACATGCACAGACTTGGGGTGTGAAAGTCAAAAAGATCTCCCCACCCCACAGGGAACACTAGGCTGAAGATACTCAACACTATTAATGTACAGTGGATAGATTTCCCAAATTTTAACGTCTATAAAATTAGCTTAAAGAATGGAGAAAAGAACTGTGGAGATGAGGTTCTGTGTTGTGCCAAACAGCCTTTTTCATTTGCCTACAGTGTGAGTCATCAGCCAGACAGCATTTTAGAAGCGAAGCTTCATTCATAATTGAAGACATGTCAGAGGGGATTTTACAGCGGCATTAATAAGTGATAGGAACGATCACATTGCTCCTACTGAATAACCAGCTCCTGAGCTGGATTACAACTAAAAGCCAGCAACAAAAAATTTGCACACTAAAGCCCTGAGATCTGAAAAATGCAAAGAGCAAGGCACGTTTGTTCAGTTCAGTCACACCTACGTACCTCTCTCCCCACAAGACCTCTGCCTGAATCCAGTAACCACGACACGAGCTCTCCCAGTGTGCACTGTGGTTTGGGGGTAGATAAGGAAAGGATACCAGTGCAAATTCATTAACTACTTACTGGAAAGCAGGTTCGCTTGTTTTAAAAGCGGAAGAGAATGTTAGGAAGTAGTTATTTTTTTTGCTCACTGCTTTTAGCTCTAAAAAGCTCACTACCAGTTACTCTCTCCAGAGAAGTTTATCCTAACAGAAAAAGAAAGGACACGACGGATCAGTAGACATACTGATCTGCTGCAAAGCACAAAACAAAGTCACAGTACTCAGTGAAAATATGGAAACTGGAACTCTTGAAAAAAAATATTGCATATTTATACTACCTACATACACACACACACACACACCATTACCTGAAGTTTAGTTTTAAATTGAGAATTACTTCTAAATCTATAGACAATAGATCTGACTTAAAAGTAAAAAGGACGCTGACCTTCAAAAGATATTTCTGTTGTATAGACTTCTCTGCTTTTTGGTCTTTAAAGAACCTTTTAAAGTCGTTTTAGGTCTTTTTTCACACGACAGCCAATACAGGTCTGAAGCAGCACTCACGTGAAGTGTTTCTCATTTTGCAGAAAGTAATCTTAGCCTGCTGAAGATGAAAATGCCCCTGAAAACCCCTGAGATTTTTACACAAGAAGCTTGAATGCATTTGCCACTTCGGGCAATAGAATTTGAATGCCAAATTCTCAATTTAATCACTCAAGTCTCACACTCTAATAATAATTCAAGCACACGGGACAACTCTTGAGGCCCAGAGGTACTTGATAAAAGAGCAATCAACAGAAAAGACTTTACCTGCAGTGATGTGCTCTGTCAGGTTTGATGCTACAACATTTTGGGCACTTGTAAACCACCTGTCCTGGCTTAAGCTGTAAACTCTCAATGAACTCTTTTGTTGCGTTGCCTTTGGGCACAGCACCCTGCAGAAAAGGAAAACAAACCAGAAGATTACCCTGTGAACACTGTCAGTGCTCAGAATAATAGGGATGACTTAAAACTATTGAAGGGGAGGGAGGAAAAATAGGAAAAATAATAGGAAAAAAAAATACTCTGGTATCAACAGGGAGCTGGGAAGAGCAAGAAGATTCAGGAAAAAAAAGCTAAAACAAGGTGATCCTAATATATAGAACAATATATTAAAACATCTCTTAAAAACAAAATAAAACAAGCAGCAGTAAATCCTTACATAAGGAATAAGTCTTTTGTAATCTCTCAGTAATTGTCAAATAATTAAAGAGTTTTTATCCCCCTCCCCACATCTATCAATGGATTTATCATCCCAGTGTTTCTCATCACAAATTGAAGACAACAGATTTTTTAATTCAAGTCGAAGCAGTTACTTGTGAAGTACCAGTGTGTACAGCAGCAGTTGCTGATAGGCATCTAATACATTTATAGCTGTACTTCTGTTGTGTATCTGATATTCAAATCGGGGTTTAATGTTCAAACAATGCGCTCTAAGAGTCCTTCCCCCCAAGTAAGACCAGGCAAAATGTTCTTGTTTGGACAATTGTGATGTTAAAATAAGTGTCTTTAAACAGGAGAAGCTGCAGAAGCCTGAACTTTCAGCAGTTTGCAAAACATTCAAGAGTTTCCATCCCGTGGCCATAAATTTGATCAAAAGAGGGAAAAAAAAGATGAAATGTGACATATGAAATCATTGCTGGTGCTCTGACACAATGCATCGCTGTAGGTGCAGGCTTATATACTGAAATAAAACCAGGGACTGAACATTTTAACACATTTTTGATGGAGCAGCCTCTTCTTAAAGCTATATTATTTCTCAACAGCAATAAAGAATAGTAATGCATATTAACAAAAGAACTGCAGGTTAAAGTGGTATTAGAAGGTTTTCTTGAGCAGTCTTGGGGTTTTTCCACACAAAGCTCCCAACAGCCCTGGCCAGTCTAGGACTGGTGACCAAGACCAGTTTATAGAAGATGCTACAAGCAGCGCTCTCTCAGCATACAGCAAAGTTCCAAACACAAGGAATGTTTTTATTAGGAACGCAAAGGAAGCAGTTCCTGAAAAGGAAGAAACTCTATCAATTCTGAAAAATACAAGTGTTACGTAATTTCTGACAACAATTCCCATTTCTTTGCAGTGCTCTGCTTCATTCTTGATCCCAGATGTGACGCTGCTCTCCATCTCC
The DNA here is from genome assembly GCF_039878825.1 of Excalfactoria chinensis. Lineage (NCBI taxonomy): Eukaryota > Metazoa > Chordata > Aves > Galliformes > Phasianidae > Excalfactoria > Excalfactoria chinensis. The sequence continues at coordinate 117,126,800 of NC_092826.1, read as the reverse complement.
CAGCAGCCTCCTTCCCCCCAAACTCACACTGCCACCCTACATTGCTGCATCCCCTCCCTTCTTTCCCATTCCCATTTTGCCTAGCTGATCTCTTTCTAAAAATCTCTATGCAAAAATAGAACACAATCTCACTGGCTCTCTCCATCCACACCCTAAAATCCCACCAACCACGCAGTGGGAATTAACATATCATTTCCAGATTCCTCTGTGCTAAGATTTTATCTGTTTCTCTGAAGCTGTGCTTGTTCAGCCTGCTTTAAAATACAGTTTTTGTTTCAAGAGTGACCGCTAGCTCTGCAAAATAACACCAGAGACCTGGAGGTCCACAATATTGAAGCCACACAACACGTAATACTTAACAATAACACTTATATAGCAAATTGCTACAACCTTGTATTTGCGAGCCCAAAGACCACAAGTTTCAGCACCTCAACTACTGCTCAAATTTCTGCTCAGCAGCAGTAGCATGCAATGAATCAGTCTTTGCTTTACCACAAACTGCAAAACTACCCCAAACCAAACAATTTGTGCAGCTCTGCAGCTTCTTGAAGAGCTGAATAGTCATATAAGAAAAACTGCACTGAAGTTTTAACAGCACCTAAAAAGGTTTCAAGTAGGAAATGACATTTGGAGGGAATAATTTGAGTATCAGGGATGTACTGCCATTCCCAATAGCAACAAAAAGACTCAGGAGGAAGGAGAGAAGGAATCTAAGCTTGTTTTTCCTTCTACAGTCTAGTTTGAATGGGGCTTTGAACTGAACATAGTTTCCAGATGTTGATAAGCAAAATAAGCACAAGGCAATCAGAATAACCATCACGGCATTAAACATCTCTTATTAGAGAAGCAGTGTCCTACAAACAGAGGCAAGGGAGTGCCACAATCCATATGCTTCCTGTCTGCCCAAGAACTTCCAGCTGGTAGCATCCTTACATAATATTTGTTTTCGCACAGCCCAATAAACTTCATTAAAACACTAGTGTGAGAGATGGCTGCACGGCTTTTCAAAACTATGAGCGTCCTGCTCCATTCTGCTGAAATAATGCTTGCCAAGGCAGATAACCAGAACCAGCTTTTCCTGCTTCGCTGTTTTGTCAAGACATGACAAGCCACAAACATGAGATCCAGCATCTGTGAGAAAAGTCTCGGGGAGAAACGCTCTCCTCCTCATCGCAGAAAGAAGCTGCTCTCACAAGGAGAATCTACAGCTGGGTCCTCAACTTTGCATTTGACTTGAGTGGGATGAGGAATTAGCCTCCCACATCAGCAGCCTCTCAGCAGGCTGACACGCAGAAGTTATTTAAATCTGCCACTCACTCAGCAACCGAGTTACTCAACACTGATCAGATAAGAAAAACACTGCCTTTTTCTTCCCCAGACATGCAGAGAGAGATACTTACTGGATCTGTCAGCATAGCACGAAAATGTGAAGCCAAAGCGAGGAACGCCAAGGTGTTGAACAGTGTGCCATTGATGACACTATAAACGTAATCTCTTGAGGGAACTAGCATGACAAGAAGGACTACAAAGTCAGCGTAGAACACCAGCATCCAGGTGACAACGGCACATGCGATACCACAGCCATCTCGAATAAACCACATTGTTCCCAAGGAAGCACGGCTTGGAGGTGGAACACACTTCTCTGGCTGGAGGTATTCAGGTGTCCTTTCAATATCTCTGAAGCGGTGGACTGAAGAATTCATCATAGGCTATTATGTCCATACTTGCATCTGAAAGAGAATCAGAAACAGCACTCACAGCCTTGCAAGGCCCTTCAAGATCCTTTCACACGGCAGGATGGGATCTCATGAGACACTCCCAACTGCAAAAACTGAGTAGAAATAGTAGAAAAAGATGAACCAAACAAAAAATAATGGCTTTGGAATCCAGACTCTCATGCTTATCAGAACACCTCTTACCCAAGAAGACTCTCTAAGTGCTTTTAAGATTTGCTTAATCACACGCTGACTCCAGCCACCCCCACTGAGGAAAGGCAGCAAGTGCTCTGATGCACAGCACAGTGGCCAGATAGTGCCAATGGGAGCGGCTGCAAACACCTGGGCACCAACATGGGGGAAAAGAGCAGAGCAGAGCCCCTTCTGCTGGGTCAGGCCCAATGAAGTAAAAAGAGCTTGGGGGCTCAATCTGCACAAACCGCTGAGGAGTAATGGCAGCAACTCCTGAAGCAGCAGCTCGTACAAAGATTTTTACAGAACTCCCCAGTCTTGCCTTGATTGTGCTCTTCCCTCCTCCACTGGCTTTACCACCCCCTGGGGCCTGCTACTTCACTCCACTCCATCCTTCAATAGTGTTTGCTTTGCCCCCCTCTGGAACTCCTGGAGGCTTTGCACACACACACACACACACACACACACACAGCCACACACACTTCTTCAAGAAGAGTTTGCACAGCATTTGAAATACTTAAACACCGCAATCGAAAATGGGCTTGGCTACTAAATACACTGAATTGCATATGCCCAGCAGAAGGGCTCAGCTGCCTCTCCCCTTGAAATGTAAGGACTGGTTTCACCTCTTTTAGAAACAGCGCTTGTTTCCATTTCAGTTCAGAGAGAGGAAGATGATGCTCACCGCTAGTTATGTTCCCTGCCAAAAAGTTCACAATGAAGCTATTTTTGCATTCAACTGTTGAAAAAAATACCAAAAAAACCTTAAAATATGCTATTGCTTAGACAAAATAGATGCATTTTATAGGAAATACAGTGAGATCACAGAAGAATCCAGAACATTAAGCTTCCCTCAAAGCATTTATGGCTCAGTTCTGTCCAGGAGAGGGAAAAGCTCTATTTCAGAAGCACCAAGCTCCACAGCCATGCTATTGCCCTATCCAGACAGCAATGGGGATGACAACTCGCTTTTTTGCTGTTAGTGTTTAAAGTGTTTTAAAGACTCCTCTCCCCATGATAACAGTCGGCCTTCATTGCACTGTTTAATAATCTTACTAGAGTTGTTAGGCAGGCTTGCCAGCTCAAAACAAAGCTGACACAAGACTCATGCCTGATGATGGTATTTTAACTGACTGTAACATAATGCATTAAAAACATGAAAAACTGCAATTCAGATGTTCAGCTTTCAAACTATAGTTTTAGACCTGACACGTGAGGTTCACAGCAGCAAGCTGCCACTGCCTCCAGCACTGCCTTTCAGGATTGTCTGCCTAGACCCTGTGAGATCCCTTTGTATTTTTTTCCCTTGGTGTTTTGTTTTCCAAAGGAAAGGAATGAAAGAATCACAAGAAAAGCCAACTCCTACCAACGGAGGAATGAGTTTGACTAGTCACCTTAAGGTCAGTCCTGGCTGAAAGCTAGACAAATGCACACTGATTACAGCTGTGAGCTTAGCCCTGAACAGCATGCTTCTGCAGGCAAACAAAATGCAGGGCTAAAGCAGGAAGCTGTTTCACTCCAATGGAAGTTATCCCAGAAATAAAGCATAAAATAAAAGTATTGTTGTAGAAGTGCCAAAGGAGGAACCAGTAGGAACCTGGAGGCACCTCACCTGAGGGTCCAGTTTCTGCAGTACAGAAAGGAAGCCGGTAAGATGCAACAGGCCTCCAACACTGACTTCTGGCTGGAGGACAATCGTGTTATTTAATGCACTCAAGTTATTTAAGACTGCTTACAGAGTCATCAATGAGCAACAAAATGAAAAATCAGTAATTGCTTTGTGAACACTATTCATTACTTGAGAAACACTTACGTGTTTCCGTGTCCGCTATTTGTATGGAACTTACTGTGTTATAGTTTTTGCCTGCTGCCCCTTGTCCTATCACTGCACACCACTGAAAAGAGCCTGTCCCCATCTATTTGACTCCCACACTTTTGATATTTATAAACAGTGATGAAATCCCAGCCTTCTCTCCCGCAGGCTGAACAATTCCAGGCCTCTGAGCCTTTCTTCATACGGGATATGTTCTGTCCCCTCATCATTTTGGTGGCCCTCCATTGGATTATATCTAGAAGTTCCCTCTCTTTCTTGAAGCGAGAAGCCCAGCACTAAACACACTACAGCATGCGACCTCATGAGAGCAGAGAAGAAGGGGAGGATCACATCCCTTGGCCTGCTGGCCACAGTCTTTTTAATGCAACCCAGGATACCATTGGCCTTCTGGGACACCAGGGCACACTGATGGCTCATGGCCAACCTGTTGCCCACCAGGACATTCAGGTCCTTCTATGCAGAGCTTCCTTCCAGGAGGTCAGCTCCTAGCCTGGACTGACACATGCAGTAATTCCTCTCCAGGTACAAGACCCTACACTTGCTCTTGCTGAAGATCATCAGGTTCCTCTCTGTCCAACTCACCAGCCTGTCCGGGCCACACTGAATGACAGCACAGCCTTCTGGTACATCAGCCCGATGTGTACTACTCCTCCCCACTTTGCATCACCAGCAAACTTGCTGAGGGTGGGCTCTATCCCTTCACCCAGGTCATCACCTTACAGTCATGCTATACAAGCAGAGTCTCAGCTCCCCTTCCACATAGCCTGGTTAATATTTTTAATTCCTTGTTCTGACCTACATAAACATCTTTTTGTTTATGCTGGCTAACCTGGTATTTTCATACTGAAAAAGATTGTGGCATGGGGGAATAACTCACCCTGGCTGCCCTGCCCTGGAATCACCCTGCACAGGAGCTCAGTTTGTCACACACAGCTTGGGTGCGTCAGCCCTTCCTGCTCAGAAGCACACAACCACAAGGACCCGATCACTGCATCAGGCTGCAGGGACGTCAAACAGTGACAGCAAACATGTCCAGTCAGCTCCATGTCATAGTGAAACTTCTCTTTCTTATCTGGAAGGCATTTAGCATCACAGGAATAATCAAAGGAATATGTAATACGTGCATTAGAAATGTAAACAAAAGAAATTAAAATCCACTTCCTCTTACAACGAACACTTATAATACAGTTACACCTTCTATAAATTAACTGTCTTTTGACTTGACGTCAGTCACGTTAAAAAAGAAAACCACACACACACAAAAAAAACCTATTTCTAATGGCTTGTAACTGCTGACCAACACGTTAAGAATGCATGAAGAACTGAGCTGGGCCTTCGTCCAGTGGGTACCTGAATGCAGTTTGATGTTCTGATCTCACAAGAAGTCCACTGCTCACCGAGCTTATCTGCATCTCATTACTCATGCTGGGAAAACCAAGCACCTCAGTGTGACCTGCCACACTGCACTATTACACAGAATCACAGGATTATGGCGCAGACATCGCAAGTGTTTCTCCTATTACAAGTCCATTTAACGTTAAACTCTGGGGAGGAGTTACCTGCACTGACTATTGAGTTCTGCCTGTTGTATTAAAGCAATCTTGAGGGAGAGAAAAGAAAGAGAGAGAGAGAGACCAGGGCAAACTCTGTGTCTTTCTAGAGGGTTTAGTTATTATTACCTTATTTAAGGTAAACTCATTCCTGAAGACAGTTTTTCTAACGCAGAGAACTAGAGTTTACTGACAGCACTTTGAGAGCTGATAAACAATTATCAGGTTAACTTTTTATTGTCATCAAAAGGAAGCAAGCATACATCACTGGTCACACTGTCTTCACAGCTGCTACACTTAAGTGATCTTCACACACTGGACATTCTCTTTAACATTAATAACTGACCTATACTTATGTAAGTACACATGTAAACTGCAAGCTCATTTTGAAGCTCATTTCAGTCTTTTGTACATAAAACGACATTAATGAACAAAGAGGGAATGACCTCAAAGACACCTGTCCGATTTAGGAATTCCCACCTCAGGGCCAACAGAGACAGGCTGGGAAGGGATGGCCACATAGGGCACAAACCCCACAGTTTTCTCACTAACACCACCATAAAAAAAACCAGCAACTTCTGCAGTCTCAGTGGATTTCCAATAGCATAACAGTAAGGAAAATAAGGCCACATTTTCTTAATTAAAAGAATGTCTGTGGTACAAAGTCTCTCAGGACAGATGGCAAGAGTTTCCTGATGAATGCCTATATCATTTCTGTTTAGCCAACAAATACGTATTGTATAAATAAATTAGGATGCAACAAAGACTGGCCTGAGAGTCTTGAGTTATTGACAAACAGCTGCACCTCCACCTACAAAGCCTCTTGGCCGCTGGCCTGAGAGCAGGAAAAGAGACAATGAGAAAGTGGTTACTGTCCAAGGTACACAAACACAGGAGGGTGACAGAACCAGCTGAGGAGGAGATGCAGGTCACACAGGCAGTAAGGTCTGATCCCACATTCAGCCATGTCAATCAGTGGTTGTCAAAGCGTTGCAGAGATGTCAGGCCCTGTGAGACATGACAGGAGGAGCTGCCCCGGCCCTCTGGACAGCTTTCCAGTTTGGACGCTGACTCAGGACTTGATAGCAAGCCACTGGATCAAGAGAATTCAAATACTCCATTTGTCTTGCATCAGTCTTTTGAAAAAAGGACAGAAAGCAAAAGGAGAAGGCTTGCCTATACAACGGGTATTGTTTTTAATGCCTGTGTTAAAAAACACTGTTTTTGTGGTGTAAAGAATGTATTTTTCTAGACAAGCAGAAAATAATCATTGTATTTTACATGTTAACTACCTCAACCCAGAACCATCCCAGCCTGAAGACTATTCCGAATCCTACCCCCAGTGACCAGATGTGCCTACTCACCCAGGTGGGCCCAAGATTTGGCTCTTCCCTGCCACTGCTGGAGGCCCTTCAGAAGCATGAACCAATCACTCAGCCTCTCCTATTGTTTCCCCACTTTGGCCTACACTTCTTCCCTATCACATTAGAGTCTTTCACAAGTGGATGAAGGCTTTAAGGCATTCAGATTTAAAATACCTAAATGCTTCACCTAAACAACTAGATACAGGAAGACACAGGGTGTACATTAAAGAACGCATAGATGAAACAGTGGCAGAAGATATCACCTTTAGCTTGTGAAGGCCTCAAATGGAAATTGGGGTTGTCAGGATCTAACACGATGATGTTAAGACTTAACCAAGGAGATTGCTCTGATGCAACTTTGGGAACTGGAAAAACCTGCATGTTCAGAGCTGCCCTGTATTAAGGGCTTTCAAACAAAGAACTTTTCAGTTGGCAAACAGCATTATTTTTGCTCAGTGTTCTGCCGGCAAGCACAAATGGTCCCTGTCACCAATTTTCTATAGTTGAACAATCATTCCGTTATCATTTGAAAGGCTGATTTCCATGTGTCATTATAACTGTAAAACAGAATACACTGCCTGTCTGCTCCACACTACATTGGACATCAGTGACCCAAGTAGTCACTGCAAAGATCAAAGATGTGAATCACACACCACCCTCACTCTTGCTACAGCCCTCTGATCTCTGTGTCTGTGTTGGGGTACTGCAGCCTTTCCACTAAGACTGGAAATAAGGCTGCAACTGTTTCGCTGTCTTTTTTTATTAAGCAACGCAGTGCTTCACATTACCTTTATTCAGCCCTACTGCTTCAATCTGTGCCCATTTGTTCTAACTTCCAAAATCTGCTCCACATTTAAGCCTGGTTCCTATTACTGCAAAACTCACAGCTGAACTGCACAAATGCACCACCAGGCCAGCAGCACAATCATCAAGAGCCATGCTCTTCCTCCCATTCAACATTTCTTCCTCAGCCACAGGACATTAATGCTGAGCTTTCCGCACCCTTCCTTGCAATTAGAGCCCATGCAGCAGCGGTACCCAAGGTTTGCCTGGCTGAAGCTGCAGCCCAAGGCACTGCAAAGCACCCAGTTCCTGGGGCAGAGCCAGAAGCAGTTCAAGGGAGGTCACCTGCCATGCATAGTGGTCACCCTCTGCATACCAGCTGGGAGCTGGCACTACTTGGGGCCTTAGTGTCCGCAGATCCACTGCCATCCTCCTTTGGGCTCCCCCTCAGAAGGGCAATGTGTGAAGCGCTCCTGGCAGGCTTGCTGCACTGCAGCTCCAAGCAAGGTGCAGGCTATCTTTTTTTCTTCTCATCTGCACAACCCAGGACACAGACAGCTCTCATCAGGAAAGCCCTAACTTCTCATTTATTCCAAAAGCAACCTGGAATTTCAGATTAGTTATGTGCATCAATCAAATGTGATGCTCTGGGTACCATCATTCAGCTCTGGTTTGCTTCAGCCAGCTAAGCACAGGACAAGGAAAATTAAAAAAGGACAGTGCTATACATTGTCATGTATTGCATTATAAGCCATCTGCTCTTAGGAATGGAGAAAAAAACAGCTGTATTCCAGAGCATCATTCTAAGAAAAAGGTCACTGTATGGTACATGGAGACCAAGGGAACCGTACCCTCATTCTGGTAACACCAGTGGGGGCTGGCTGGGTGCAGCCACACAGGTGTCAGAGCGATCAACGTGGCCGCCCATTGCTAGCACCATGGTCTCATCAATGAGGCTGTACCCCATTACAGATGTGCTCTACCAGCAAAGCTGAACAAGCACATTTTCGTGAAATCACATGGGTTTAAACCACACTGATCATGCAGAGCTGCCCTTGGAGGTGTGTAGGAACCAAATACCCTAAGTGCGTCTATGCTGGGATTCATCAGAACAGAGCCATCTCTGCTTGGGTTGTACGTGCACTGCCACGGGCTCAGGTGGGGCACGGCAGGTGTGTCTGGCTGAGGGATGGGGTACTCATCTTCCTCCAACCTGCTCCAACAGCTGGAGTAAGTCATGCTTTGGCACCGCCGTCTGTCACCTAACAAGCAGTTCCAACGACAAACACAAATCTCGTCCGCAACCACACTTCTTACAATAAAAAATGGCAACAGAAACACACACGGCGATGCGCTGCTTGTGCCAAATCACGTCGGAGGTGCCCCCCGCCTGCAGGCACACCGCACCGCCGCCGCTTTCCCGACCGATAACCAAACGGAGGGAGCTCACAGACCGTACCCCGGCGAGCACCTCGCTCTGCGTCCCGCGGGGTGACACACGCCGCTGGGCCGGAGGCAGCGCTCGGAGCCGCGTGGTACCCCGGGACACGCCGCGGTGGGGCAGGAGGGAGGGCAGCGCGGGCAGCACTCCGCGGCCTCCCCGCAACCCACGTCACGGACCGCTCTCGGAGGCGCTCCCGGCCGCATCCCCCTTTACCTCACCCCACCCCACGCGTCCTGCTCGGAGCCCCGCGGTCCCGTGGCGCGGCCCCGCCACCTACCCGCAGGCCGCCGCCCGCCGCCCTCACGCCGCGCGCTCCCGCCGCCACCTCCCATCCGCCCCGCCGGAGCGGGCGCCCCGCGCGCGGCACTGGGCCCGGCGGCGCGCGGTCCCCCCCCCCCCCCAAGCGCCGTCCCCTTACGCGATCCCGGCGAGGAGGTGGGGCGGCGCCGGAGGAACCAGGAAGTGGCGGCTGACGGCCCCGCCCCGGGCCTCGGCACCGTGAGGGCAGGGGCTCCGCGCAGCCGGTCTGCCCCGGCCGGCACCTGGGGCTTGCGCAGCGGTCCCCGTTAGCAGTTGCCGCCTGCGCTACTTGCAGCTTCGCCGGGCAGCGTGAGCTTCTGCGTGCCGGGCGGCTCCCTCCCGGTCTTTTTTCAGTGTCAGCCGTTGGCCGAAATGAGGCAGAAGGCATCGCTGTGTCCGTGTTAAAAACGACACCGCATCCTTCTGGCCGATAGCCTTCACGGCTGCCTCGCCTCTGAGGAATTCAGCCCTCCTGAGGAGCCACCCCCTCCCTCCCCCCGCGAAGCTGTGCCAGCCCTGGGGAATACGCGATGCAGATCAACAAGCCGGATCCAGGATTCCTGTGTTCGTGGAAAGCTACTGGTCTGCGAGCAGCGAGGAGCTGCCGGCCGTGCTTGCAGACCGTGCGAGGCTTTGGCCTGCACTCGGTCAGCTCCGGGCTGGGATGGCAGAAACGGAGGAAGGAAAGCTGCCCCTCCTCGTGTCTGACCGCTGTGTGTGCGGCTGGGAGCCAGGCAGGGCCAGCGGCAGAACCTCATCTCACTGTGCCCTTTGCAGGCACCGCTCAGCGCACCCGCCAGCATCTCCGTTCTGATGAGCAACTCGCAGCCCGTGGGCCCTCACCTGGCATATGAAACATACAGCGTGAACTAATGAAAGCTGCCCGAATAAACACCCCTCAATTACAACGTAGCGTCAAGCCGGAGCATTTAATCGCATTCCCACAGCACCAGCGTGGGGCCAGCAGTGCTCTCCCCACCACGATGTCTCCCTCAGGTAAAACTCGGCATTTCTCCACGGTCTGAGAGCCAAGAGAGCCTCTGCTTCCTACTCGAGCCCCCTCAGAGCGGCCTCCGGGCGCTTTCACCTCAGCTAAGGGCGCAAACGCGGGGCCGGCCCCGCCGCGCCGTACGTGACGCTGAGGCGACCCACGGCATTTCCCGCCTGCGGAAGTGGGGCGGCGCGCAGGCGCGGAGCCCGCTCCCTTCCCGAGTGTCACGTGAGTGGGAGCGCGCACCCGCTCGCTCCCGCCGCCTGACCCTGAGGGAAGGCGGCTGCCGGCCGGAAGCGGAAGTGCTGTGCAGTGCGCGCGGTGCCATGGCGTCCGTGGTGCTGAGTGAGGCGGAGAAGCTGTACATCATACACGGCGTCCAGGTAGTGGCTGTACTGTTACGTGGAAGTTGCTTTTCATCTTTGTTGATGTATTTGGCACGGGAATAGGAAGCTTGAAATGCACGGGTTCTTGTCTTTACGTTCGCCGTTCCCTTACGTTGGTTGTCGTATTTAGGAGGACCTCCGTGTGGATGGCCGTGGATGTGAAGATTACAGATGTGCAGAAGTAGAAACAGATGTGGTGTCCAACACGAGTGGATCTGCCAGGGTGAAGCTGGTAGGTGAATGTCTTAGGAGTCGTGTACGCTGCTGATGAAACTGGCTTATTTTACTTGGCTTATGATAAGTAATTGCTGCTTGTAGATATGTCCGTGTGTGTTTAATATGAGAGTTGCTCCAAAAACAGCATCTCCTGTTTTATGATGTTGGCCCACAGTATCAGAAGCAGATGTTGGTGGTGTGGTAGGAGAGGTTGAACCTTCCCGACAGTATTTCATTCTGTTTCGTTGCCATGTGACAGATGACAGCAGATGTGCAGTCTGACAGAATGGTGTCTGACACGGAAATGCAAAGATGTGGAACTGAATTCTTCCATGTTGAAACAGTTGTCCCTATTGACATTCACTGTCACTTGCTGGATGCTGATGGAGACCCAACAGCAGACGTGAGCACAGTGAAGTGGTGGCTGGTGCATTTCTGCAGCAACATGAAATACAAGGCATGTTCTACATGGCCATGCATGGCTATCATGTGATGAAATGAAGTGTCCTGATCAGCTCATATGTGCAAATCAGCAGGTTATGACCAGGGAACTCTGTACAGAGCTGAATATCAGCTTCGGTGCATCAGAAATGATGGTGACAATGTTGGAATATCAGAAAATGCATGCCAGGTGGCTCCCATGAATGTGCACAGAGGAGCAGAAGGAATACCATATGTAAGTTTGTTGGGATCTCTTGAACCAATACAAGGCTGAAGGCGACAGTTTCCTGGATCACATCAGTAGTGATGATGAGATGTGGTGTCACCACTACGCACCGGTGTGAAAACGCAGTCCACAGAGTGGTGGCATGTGAATTCCCTATTGAAGAAAAAGTTCAAGAGACAGCCTTCAGCAAGCAAAGTATTGTGAACTGTCTTTTGGGACAGGAAAGGTGTGATCCTTCTGGATTTCCTGAAATCCAGACAAAACATCAGCTCTGACTGCTAAATCATGACACTGACTAAGCTGAAGGCTTGAACTTCCAGAGTCAGGCAGAGAAGAGGACACCTTTTCTCTTGCATTGCGATAACACCAAGTCCCATACCAGTTTCAAGACCCTGGAGCACATTGCCAAATTTGTCTGGACTATCCTACAACACCCACTGTGTAGTCCAGATTTGGTGCCTTCTGTCTTCCACCTCTTTGGGCTGATGGAAAATGGGCTGCTCAGGCAATGTTTTCCTAGCAACGGTTCAGTCATAGCTATGAAACAGGGGGTTACCTCTGCTGGTGCAGATTTTTATGAGTGCAGCTTGCAGTCTCTTGTTCATCAGTGGTGAAAATGCAGAGTGATGGTGACTATGTTGATAAGGTTTTGTAGCTGAGAGTCTGTTCAGTCAAATAATGTTATTGTGCTCTTTGCACCTCTTATATTTTCCATGGAAATAAATAGGAGGTGTTACTTTCAGAGTGACCTATGCATGTATGTATGTGCTTAGCTCTAATTGACATGATGGGTTGAGGAAATAATGACAAGATATATTAATAATTCAAGCTAGCTCAATGTATTTGAGCTAGATTTATAGTGGAGTGCCTGAAAGGCCTTCAGTCTGAACTAATCTGCTATCGGGTGTTAGATGCTGTTGTTCCTGTCACTGGAAAAAATAATTCTGCTCCTTTACAGTGAAGCAAAGCTACTTCTGGCACGTGTTGACTGTAAAGAAAACAGTTATTTTTTGGTGGTATTACAAACATTCTGCAGAAATAACTGATCCAGAACTGAAATGATAAAAAGGTATGGCTATTAAGATTGTCTTATATACACAGAGAAAGCTGATATGTGGGCACAGCATTGTTCTCCTAAAGCCTTTCTGTTTTGCAATTCTCTGATAGAGCAATTAGCAAAGACAACAGAATAGATGGAAAAGTCTTCATGCTGTAGGCATCTCAACTGAGTGTATTTTGCCCATAGTTCTAATTGTGCGATGTATTTTTCTTTTAACAGGGACACACTGATATCTTGGTTGGTGTAAAAGCTGAAATGGGGACACCGAAGTTAGAGAAACCAGATGAAGGTTATCTGGAATTCTTTGTTGACTGGTTAGTATATTAGAAGAAAAGGTAATGGAGCAGTATGCATATACACTTCGCTTCTCACATTTGAAATAAAAAACCTAATCAGATCTGAAATGTGAACCTTCACTGCCCTAACCTGCTGTAAGTGTCTGAGTAGCAGTAGCAGTTTATTTTACTGTCTGAACTGTGGTGAATGTTCAGAAACATCATTTCAGCTCTGTAGTATCAATTGCCTTTTTTTTCTTTATAGTGATTGAATATAGACAGTGTCTTTCAGTAATGAAGCATTCCAGGTATTGAGATAGGGGAAGAAAAGAATTAACTTATGGAGATTATACTTAAGACTGTATCTCAAAGGATTTTACTTACTTTGTCTTTGAAAGCAGTGTAAAAAGTGTACTTAGTGCAAGACCATTCATTAAAGAAAATAAATTCTCATGATATAAACTTCAGATACAAAGGTTGATTAGAACGTGGATTTATTAATCACATTTATCATCAAATCATTATTTTATTAACCACAATAATAATTGTTTTCAATCAAGTTCAGAGCTTTGTGCTGCGAATGAACCATTGCTTATATTTGCAGGCATAATAGCATCTGAACTGTGAAGGAAGCTAGAAGGAAAGAGAACTTTTGTTTTTAGGCTGCTCTGAGGTAGTTTAGTGGCATCTTGATCTTATTCCTGACTGTCTGCTGTCTGAAGCTGCAGTATCTGTGTCTTGCAGACTTCCTAAAGCTATTCTTTATGAAATAAAATGCTTTGAGAGTTTCTCAAAGCTTTGTCACTGTCAAGTTAGTTCTACCTATGGCATTTTTATTATGATTTTTTTTAATTGTTGATACTCTGATGTTAAGCCTGTGTTAGGAAACTTGAGATATGAGTTTCACTGAGTAAGGATATATCTGATAATCTTTTTGGTGTAACTGGTGTTACCTGCGTAAATGCTCTTGTATCTCAGGCATTATGCAATTTTATCCAAGAACACATCCATTCATCACAATCTCCTGATTAGCTGTGGAAACTTCTGGTTTGCCAAGGGAAGGACTCAGCTAGGAATTAGTTTATCTATGACAACTGCTCAAAAAGTGAGAGACAGTAGGGTGTTCTTTCCAGATGTGGTCCTGTTTTTATATAGTATCTGAGCTGACTTCTTTATAAAGCTCATGAATGAAATACCCCATGTAGTATTTACTTGCTTCTGTTGGTTTTTAGACAAAGTCCAACGAAAGAAGCTCTAAACACTGGTACTCTCCCTTGTGTTAGTGTTCTGCTCATCAACAGTACTTGGAACTGACGTCAAGAAATATTCCAGAGATGGCATACAGGTGGCAGATCTCATCACTCAGTTTGTTAGCAGGAACAGCAATTCTGGGATGCTTCTTTACACACATTAGAGAAACTTTTAACTTACTAGATTAACGTTAGATTGTCTTTTGTAGCTATTAGCCACTGCTTTGTAAAATGAGAGGAAGATGTGCAGCAATATTGATGGAAGTTGTTGATTCTAGATATGCGCTGTCCTCATTTTCTGTAATAACACAGACCAAAAGCATAAATTTTAGAGAAGAGTAATCAGCTCTTCTGTACTTGTGCTGTCAAGGTAAGGAGACTTCTAGCTTTGACAAAGATCCCGAAGACACAGTTTGAAGTGAGAGCTGATTGTTATCTGTATAGATAGGGTAGTGAGATGTTCAGTTTTTGAGGTTCCCACTAGGTGGTAGTAATTCAGCACATTTTGATATTCTGCATCTCATAGTGAAGTTCTTCTATGTGCTACTTGGATTTTATATTGTTTAAACTAGTAAAGTAAATACATCTTTAAGATTATCTGTCATTTGGTTAACTGTTTTCTCCACTACAATTACTTGCATCATAGATGACAGCATATTAAAGGCTTGAGCAACAGTTTTCAGCTATTGGGAGAAAGATGTTAAACTGAGAACAGAAAAAAGCTCTTTAAAGAAGCAGTCTGTGGCAGAAGAATCTTGAATGTTGTGTGATATCACACTGAAATGGTTTGAAAATTCTCCAGATCTATATTCTGAGAGTAGAAATTTCCTGTGCTCTGCACTCACTGTGGCCACTACTCAATTCTTTCTGTGTTTTGTAAAGCATACTTCTGGGCTTTTAATTAGTTTAATAGACAACCCTCTTTCATATTATACCTGGTGTAAATTACTGAAGTATTGTGAGCATTGGGTGGCAGTATTTACCATGTAGTTTTAGATCAGCACCCTGTCAACATTACTTCGTAACTGCACTTGGGTTGCATGGAACCAAAGCGTTAAAATAATGATAAAATTAAGATGCAGTAAAACTTGCAGTATTCCAGTTGGGTCTTACATTCTTACGTGCTGTCAAAGAAAGCAGCCATTTGTATTTAAAAACTAGAGCTTTTGATAAAACTTGATACTTAAAAATAATGAGCTATAGATTAAAGCTTGTGCTTGTATAATTCTTTTCAACTTAACGTGAGAAACATAATGCTTGCATAAACTCTACTCGAAAGAGAACAGGTTGAACAAAATGGTATAGTGAACTTGCAAAAAGTTGCTTTGATGAGAAAGTGCTCCTTTAATACAACCTGAAGGCCTGACTTGGGGATATTTCCAGAATTAAGTTATGCTTAAATATGGCCCTGTCTTATGAAATCAGGACTGGAGTGCCTCCCCTATGAGGACTGAGAGAGCTGGGGCTTCTCAGCCTGGAGAAGAAAAGGCTCTATGGGGACCTATTGTAGCGGCCTGCCAGTACTTGAAGGGGGCGTATAGGAAAGCTGGGGAGGGACTTTTTATAAGAGCCTATAGTAACAGGATGAGGGGAAATGGCTATAAACTGGAAGAGAGTAGATTTAGATTAAACATTAAGAAGAAATTCTTTATTATGAGGACGGTGAGACACTGGAACAGTGAGCCCAGTGAGGTTGTGGATGCCCCCTCCCTGGAAGCATTCAAGGCCAGGCTTGATGGGGCTTTGAGCAACCTGGTCTAGAAGGAGGTGTCCCTGCCTATTGCAGTGGGGGTTGAAACCAGATGATCTGAAAGGTCCCTTCCAACCCAAACCATTCTATGATTCTGTAATGTGAATGCAATTGCAAATGATAGTGTTACACTTTCAGTGCTTATTTGCACAATAAAGGTGGTCTGCAAGCATAGGTCAGTGTTTGATTGACAGTAGTATTGATTTTTTTAGCATGTATAGTGGAGTCTCCATGTATAAGCAGCATACAACTAGAAAATCCAGTAGTTCTTCCTGGCATTCTGAATTCTTGTCGGTTGTGCAAAGTTAGGAGAGTTGCTGTGTGGTAGGGATTTCCCTTGTAGGCTTTGCAGTCATGATACAGAGCCCTTGATGGCTTAAGTTTTATGGGTGAAGTGACTATATTCCAAGAGTTTGTTTTCTGCTGTATGTTTGCATTCCTTCAGTGCTGGAAGAGAGCTAAGGATTATCATCATTGCATCAGTACAAAACAAGCATGAGAAATTGGCACTGCAAGGTGCCGAGCCAGTGTGATTCAGGTTTTTGCATTCAGAGATTTGAACATGTCAAGCTGATTCCGAGGAATCTCCTCCACTCTCATGTCTGTCCAGAGACATTAGTCTTGGAGTAGTGGAAATCTGACTAATTTATTTAAAACCAAACTCTGCAGTGCTTGCCACAAGTCCACTTTTGAGCATGTTTTTGCCCTCTTTGTTCACCGAGGGTAGGTTCAAAGTGTTTCTTACCTTACCATGTATTCATCTCTGGGCATTTCTGCTCCATTTCGTTGTGATTTGGAGGATTTAGTTTCTGTTTATTTCGTATAGGCCTGTTCTCTTCTGCTGTTTTGAGAATGTTGTTCTTAGCTGTGAACACTTTATTGCATGACCTCATAAGCAAAGTTTGTTACATTGGAATTGGGAAAACAAAGACCACACACTTTTGTTGTTGTTGCTGTTAGATTCTTGCTGGAAAAAGATGGTTTTTAGCTCCTATCTACAAACAGTGGTTGCTGAAAATAATGAACTGCTGTCTGTAAGAGGTTTGGTGGCACAGAGTATGCTCTACCAATTTAGATCAGGCACTTGTATGAATTCTGTAGATCATTATCTTATTAATTACCTTCTTGCCTTACTTTCTTATCTTGTTAATTTAACATTCATCTCTAACAGATGAATTACCTTGTTAGCCATTCTGAACTTAGTACAATTTTCTCTCATTTCTTTCTCTTGAAAGCGTTGAGGTAATAGAAGATGAGGGTGCCTAAGGACTAATCGCAGAGAGAATTCACCACCTTTAATACTAATGCTAGGAAATGAAGACTGAAATAGAATTTAGTTATCGTCAGACTTGGTAACAAAATACAGATAATCCATCTGCACTAAGACATTTTCTTATGCAAAATGGATATATATATATTTTCACAGATTAAGTGCTTATTTATTCTTGTACAAATAAATCCTTGGAGATTTCCAATATTTTATGCTTAGATATATATTTACACTTAAGAAATGCAGCTTCAAAAGTGAAAGGTTTTTTTTTCACTTCTTTTTCTTCATTGTCCAGTTCTGCAAATGCTACTCCTGAATTTGAAGGCCGGGGAGGAGAAGAACTTGGCACAGAGATAGCAAGTACGCTCTACAGAGTATTTAGCAGTGAGGGGACTGTAGACTTGAAAGCTCTTTGCATTAATCCCAGGGAACACTGCTGGGTTCTCTATGTTGATGTACTGGTAAGTAAATGAAAACAAAAAAGTTTCAAGGAGGTTTTCAATGCACTGGCATTAGCATAGCCATGCTTATCTTCTTATAAAAAATTCTTCCTCTAATGCAGCCTGATATTTCACAGCATGGATGGCTACTTTCTTGCACATCTATCTATAATATTGTCACTGCATTCTGCTTATTCTTTTTCTCTTCTGCTCTGCTGCAGCGCTAATAAAACAGATTGAAGTACTCCAAATCTGTCACCAATAAAAATCAGTGACCATATATTCACAAGGAGATTGCCACTAAAGAAGGCTGAACTTCTTCATAAGTGAATGTATCATTCGATTGAGTGTAACTGAGCATGAATGTATGTTAGCCCTAATATGAGTTTCCCTCCTGTCTGCTTCTTTGTTCAATGAAACTTTTATGGCAAGCACAACATTTGGCCTCGACACTTTTGTGGAAGTTGTATACATGTGTTGGATGGAAAAAAGAAAGTGAGTGTTTCTTCCCATTAAAAACTGGAAACTCAGTTTTGTGCGTGTAAGTCTTGTGTGTGCGGCAGCTCAGTTTCCAAGTAACCCTATGTACATGGGTATTTAATAGACTTCTGCAAGTCAGACTCCCCAGAGCTTTGTTTCCTATTCTTACTGGTGCAGAGTTGAGTTTCCACTTGCCAAATGTGTAACTGAAAATATGTTGAGGGATCTATCTTACTCACTGAAATCAGTTAATGTCTATGAATTATTTACCACGTGTTAAGCTGCATTGCCCCCCCTCTCAAAAAAAAAGTGTGTACAGAGTTATATTAAAACAAGAATGAGATATGAATAAATGTGCAAATTAATCCACTAGGATTTTAAAAAGCAAAAGCATTACTTTAATTGCAGTAGACATGGAACGTACTGTGGCTTTGTCCAAATACAGAATGATCAAATATGTACCACTGCAGAGTGCCTTAACAACCCGACTCACCAGCTTAGTGGAGCTTGGCAGAGTTTAATAGGGAGTAAAGTGCTAGTTCTCAGAAATCACACTGGGACCTTCCGTTAGTAGGTAATTGCTTGCAGAGGTGCAGAATATTAAATGCTGCGCTTATTTAAGCCATGTGCTGCTTCTGCAGCATAAACACTTTTATAGTCTTGACAGCTGCAGCGATTGTTCTGTCCAACATTTGTATGGTATATAGCTGATGTTTATTTGAGTTCTCCTGCACTAATCTGTTGATTGTCCACAGCTCCAGGGGAGAAAAGTTTTGGTGTTTTTAAGCTACTAGTCATGCCAGAATTATGAACACCTGTGTTATGTGGTGTATTTTGTTTAGCTTTATCTATAGTATCAATAAGTAATCTGTTGTTGATTTGAAACTAGGATTCTAAAGTTGATGAGACTTTTAATGTAATATTCTGCAGAGTTTTATGTGAGAGCCACTGAAGAGCTGTGGTATAGATAGAATAAGATAATGTTAACATTGCTACTGTGCCGTCACACTGCCCAGGCCTTCTGTATTTTAATGTTTTTAAGGTATTTGTATTATTTCTTTTTCTAAGCAGAAGATGTGTGTATCACGTGTGATAGTTTATACTGGATGCAAGCACTTCATACTTACAGGTTTCAGCCAGACACATTACACAGGTGTTGACTGATCACTCAGAAACACCACTCTCCACACATGGATATGGTTTAAAGACTGAGAAACGTACCTTGACCTTTAAAAATATTCTTTCGTAATAACAGTAGAAGTTCAAATGTGTGAGCTACCCTTTGAATGTGAGAGCTGTACAGCACTGTGGAACTACAGCCTGTCCTCACTTTCTGTCTTTCTGTCTTTTTCTTTCCCTTCCCAAGTTATTAGTGTTTGAAATAAGCTTTTAGGAGTTTTTGGGGGTTGTTTTTAACACGTCTTGCCTTCTTTGCATAACTTGTACCAGCAGTCTGCCACACGGTACAAGGAGAGCTGAAGCTGTGCATTACTTTTCCATTCCCTACCTCATTGCGTTACATAGTGCGCTTGAAACTGGGGGAGGGTGCATTAAATTCTGTTGAAATGTTACTGGTTATCTGCTGAGCATCCTTCAGGAGACTTTGTCATCTTTATCCCCACCTTATCCCAGACCTGTTGGAGGAAAGAAGCTCAACAACTTAGAAATCAGTCCTTTCTGATGAAAATCTCTTAATAAGGCAAGACCTACAGTAGTTTGTTTTTCAACTCATGATAACTTTCTCTGTTGGGTATCAGTAAATGAGAAGTGAATCCTTCCTAGAAACACTCCTGCTTTCTGAAACTCAGAGTTGAGCAGACTTTCTTCTTTCTGAATGCAGTGGGAGGGAGGGAAGTCTCAGTACAACGTGGCAACATGCTTAGGCTGAGAAGAGGGCATTCATTTATTCCTGGAGGAATTGTTTCACCATGCTTGATACAGGCCGAGTCCCTGGCCCTTAGGCGCCAGCATAATACAGATAAGGCTTTAGAATAGTGGCTTGAAAACAAGCCTAGTAACACTACAAGCACATCCCATGATTGTGTTTTAATAATAAAAATATTGCAGGCTTATTCCATTATCCACTAAAATCCAATAGTGCCTGAAAGTGGCAGGTTAACCTCTCTGTATCCAGCAGCTGTTGGCAAGAAAATAATTTGATCACCTTTGTATTAGCTTTCCATCCCAGCTTTTTGTCATTCTGTTTACACAGTTCAGTCTGTCTTAATAAAAATAAGCTGTCTTTCCAGAATATCTGATTTATGATTTGCTCCCAGTGTGGGAGGAAATCTCGTTCTTAAATAGATTTGAAGAACCATCAGTGCAGTCAGTGCTCTAAGACTTGTTTTGCTCTCATTGTGCAGTGTAGAACGAATGCTTCTTCATTACATCCAGTGTTCTTACCAGCATAGTTTCAAATGCATGTGGGGATTTGATCACAGAATAGTATTGTCTGCAAGCAAACCCAAAGTGCAGCTTGTCAAAGAACTATCACTGGACTATCACTAAATGCATCTCTGAGTTGTCTGTCAGCCTATAGAGGGTATAAGTGGTTGTGGGAGCCACGCTTTTTGTTTAATAGAATGCAGTGCTGTTCATCTTTTTGCCTGTTTTTCTCCTGACCTAAATGGGAAGAAACTAATCTAGCCTCCTTCCACAGGCTTTGATTCAAGTGATAGCACTATCAATAAGTAGACTCTGAGAGCAGAAACTCCTTAGATCTTTGTCAGCTACAAGAGAAACTATGGAATATTATGGAAAGGATGATTTCTTTCCCATAAAAGATGGAGAATAAATCAAGATTTGCCTTCAAACTATACTTTGTGTAATTAACTTCACGTAGAACATTATTAAACAACTTCATTCCATGTTCTGGGTGAGAGTTTGCATTGCTTTTTCAGAAACAGTAACACCAACCGGGTTTGCCCATCTAATATTTAATAAAGAAAAAAGATTCCTTTTTGAAGTGCTGTATAAAAGGTGGGTTTTCCCAATTTAACATTAAATGTTCTGAGTGTATTGGAAATAGTCTGGTTGCAGTGTACTTAAGAGCCTTACTGTGAAAAGTGTAAGAATATTAGTGATTTCAGTTCAGCTTCTATTACTAAACGTTATCATTAATTTTACTATGAAGTGCTTTAACTCTTCTATTTCTCATGCATAGTGCAGTCAGCTGAAATCTTAATCTCATACCTGGATTTCATTGCCATAGGCTTTAAAGATAACTATTTTTTAGCCTATTTTAGTTCTTAGTTTTGTGCCCTTTCTCAAGTAATTTTATGCAAAATAAAGACTTCATATAAAGGTGCTAACTCGATTTTTCTTTTAAAGAGATTCCTTTATTTTTATTTTTTTTCCCCTCCCCAGCTACTGGAGTGTGGTGGGAACCTCTTTGATGCAATCTCTATCGCGGTGAAGGCAGCTCTCTTTAACACAAGGTAAAGCACAGAGCTCATTTCATGTGAGTGCAAAAGGGAAGAGAAATACTTCTTACAAGAGGAGCCTTTTGTGCTCAGTGTTTTTAAGTAAGAAAAACTTAAGTTCAGGTAAAAAGCAGTCTGTTTGCAAGCAAATAACATGAACTTGTGACTTTGTTCCTACCAATCAATTGTTGTGTTGCACTGTGTTCACACTATAGTCTTGTTACAAGTAGTTGAAGGCCTTCGTGTTTTTGAACTAAGCATTTACTAATAGGTGATGCTTCTGACTGAGGAACCTTCTCTGTGTCAGATTGACCTCAAGCTTGTAACTAGTTATATTCTCCCATGTTCTTCCTTATTGGCTGTTAATACACAGCTCTTCTTAAAATGGGGGTGGAGGGCTTAAGAGGTTGTTGGGACTGTGACATGATGTGTCTTTAGCTTAACTTTTCCCATGCATTTTAGTTCAAAGAATGGAAGGACAAAATCTGCTATTATCATTATTATAGTCGTATTTTGAGTGTTCTAAGGACAATAGTATTCAATAGCAATTTTTTCTAGTGTTTTTATCTTCATGATAAGTTCCGTACCACCCTTGAGAAGGAAATCCGTGAATGGCTTTGCTAAAAGATCTTACATAGAAAAGTGTCTGGAGGGGGTACAAAAATAAAAATCTTAAAGGCATAAATGTTTTAAAGTGGATCTCAAGTTGTTTTCCAGCTGTGAATTAGAGATGTGCTGAAGTCAGTGGCACAGTTCTTGCTTATTCCTCGGGGAACCAGAGCACAGTACTGGAGCTGGAAAAGGGCATGCAAGAAGAAGAAAATAAACTTCTGAAGACAGAGGCAATATATTGGGTTATAAACACCTTCATGCTGGGGAAGGGGGAAACCCACCTGCGACAGCAGCTTGCTTATATTGCTGAGAATTTTCCCATCTTAATTAAGTTCTCAGTGGTACCTTTTAACAATGGATTGTTTTTGTAGCGTTAAGAAATAGTGTAATAAATGTAACAGCTCGCAAAGACTTGACAGCACACTAAAGGGAAGACATTCCACTCTTGCTGTGCGGGCTGCCAGGAGGCAAAAGTCGAGTGGTTATAACAGTTGCTCCCACGTGAGTTGTTCCACAGATCCAAGGCACATGCTTTATTTACAGGATTACTCGGCCTTGTCGAAGTATTTCTTACTTCAACAAGAGTTTTAGTTCTGAGTAAAGAGTGAAGGTCACATTTAAAAACAAATTAGAAAAAAAATGGTAAGCCTGTTGCTTTTGGATGAAAGTGGAAAACACAGAGGCTGTATTGTGATTGTTGTGGAAACTGTCGCTCGTACAGTCTTTGATCTGTGGATAACCATCCTCAGTCTTGTCAAAGTAGCACATCCAACCCAAATGTGGTATGACATGACATGACAAAAAGCATCTTAGTTTTGATTTGTGAAAACTGTTACGATAGGAGCAGGGAATGCTAGTACATCTAATCTGATCAGAGCTCAGAGAGCCAGGGCTGAAATTCAAAGTGAAAAGCCGTTGTGCTCATTCAGTATTCCTTCCCCCTAATGTCTACTAAATTTTCTTTGGATTGATATAAAAGTAGTTTAGAGCAGCTGCCCGCTTTCCTTAAAATACTATTGCCTGAGTGAGATGATGTCAGTTTGAAGATCACTTCAGATTAAGTGTTCTGAACTTCACTTGACGTCCGTGTCGCTCTTTGAGTCTTACTTACCTTTCATAATCCGTTTGCAGCCAGGTTTTAAGTGTTTTCAGATCTTTGTCAGCCTTCACTTCAGCTTTATAATCAAGAGCAGAAAGTTCAAGTTGCTGGGTTGTTTTCTTTGAAACCATGTTTTTTTTTATTCAGATAGGCATTTGAAAAGCTCAGCTTCATCCTTAAAATCATGCTTCTAACCATGTTTTATAATAGCTGTGTCATCCAGCACACTTCTTCTTTAGGGCTGAGCAAATCCATTATAGTGACTTTGGGGATGTTGTGCAATAATTGTAATATCTAAATCCTGTTATGTCTGACCTGACTCACTGTATCCCCTTCAGACATGGAACAATGACAACATGACTGTCATAGGAGGAATATTTACTCTTTGGAGATTTGCATTGTTTACTGTGTTCTAAAAACGAGGTCTAGATCATGTATGAAAGATAGCTGATAGCGGACTTAATTCTTAGCTGAATCCAAGGTGCTTAAGGCTAGGTTTATCCATGATTGAAGTAGATAGTGCAAAATGGTACAAGAAGCCACCATGTCAAGATTTAGCAGTAAGCTTAATCCCCTGGAATGTGCTCCATTGCAGCTGAGGCAACAGAAACTGGGCAAGTGGCAAAAGCTACAGAGTTTGTAGCACAACAGGCATGCAGACGTGCTGCTTTTTTGCTGGGCAGCTGGTTCAGAACCAGTGCCTGCGTGCAAGTGTAGAGCAGGTTTTGCTGCTGTGAAGTATGCGTCTCCCTTGCACGGACAAGAGCATTGTTCATTATGTGACTAAGTCCTGCTGTACAGATCTCTGTGCTGATTAGTTGCAGGAATCATAAGAAGAATAAAAGTTAAAGAGTAAACATGTACAGCTAGTTCTTACAATAAATCTTCACAAACCTGGAGAGGAAACCTCACATTTTCTGGGCGTGCTTTTTGTGCTATAAACACTCTCTATGCCCATTTGGATCCTTAGTTTTTTATGTGTATGTACCTTTCTTTCATGGAAATGTGGCGCCTGCATTTGGTCAATAATCTTTAAGCCCTTCCAGTAGTCATAGTTTGTACTCTGTCTTATCTGCTCTTGGCCAAAAGAGTTCCTTGAAGGGAATTTTCAGGTATGAATCCTGTCAGCTTCTTGTTGCAGCCCAAACGTTGCTGTGCTTTCATTACTGTTTTGGGACAGAGTTAGAATTGCTTAATCAATCTTATGGGCTGTTTCTTGATCTTCCTTCTCTTTTACGCAGTGCTTTGGCACACGTACTCCTTGTCTAGGCTGGTGTCCAGTGCTGTCCATTGTCTGGTGCACCCTGAGGAGCAGTCACCTTGTGACTTTATTCCGTCAATTTTAATGGAATATTTTTAGCTTGAGAATAGACTTTGATGCCTCTCCAGTGAGTTGTTACATACCGCAGAGCATTTTGAGCTTTATTTCATGAACAAATAAACATAGTAGCTATCTGCTTACTGAATGTTTTCGTTTTAGCTTGGCTCAGGGCTGTATTTTTGTAAGAAATTTGTTTTTACTAAAAAAAGGGTTAGCTGTTATGAAGCACTTGGCTCTTGGATTCCCAGCCACAAAGAACTAAAGCATTTGTCTAGGGAACAACAAAAATCACTTTTGTTTCCTGGGGAAAAATTCAGTTCCTATCTCGTCCTTTTAAGAGGGATTTGGTGCAGAATGCATAAACGAATGTAACCTTGAGAGTCTAGCTATGAAAAACAGCGCTACTGTAAAAGAACTAACATAAAAAGAGTTTGTGGTTATGTTCCACACGGTTACTGGAATTAGCTTTCCAGGGATATCTTCAAGTATTTTACGTTCCCATGTGGACAAGTGGGAGCAGATCACTTGAGTTGTGTGGGGGTTGTACTGACCATGAAAGCGGAGTATCTCAGTCAGTACTGCTTTCTAGCGGACACCTGGATAAATGAAGTTATGTGAGACGCTGAATTTCTTGTCTCCTTGAGATACCGTCTTCTGCTAAATTGATTCAAATGACTCTTCATTGTGCTAAGAATGCAGTAATAAATTATCCTCTAAAACTCCAGTTAAAAGGCTGTGACAGATATTTCATATGTACCACTGATGAGCCTGTCTGGCTTATTTGTGAAAGATCTCATTGCTCACAAATGCATTCCTGCAAGAGTTGTTATCCCTGGCTATTGCTTTTGTATATCCGTCTTTAGAAAGCAGTCTTATGGCTTCTAACGAATGAGAATATCTTGTCACCCTTCCCAAGCTGCTGAAGAGAAAGGATTTTACCGTTGTCATCTTACCCCTCTCCCCAAGTCTCCCTAGCTGGTGTCATTGTTTCCTGAGCTGCTTTACTGCTTACATTTGCTATTGATGGCACAGCTTTGCCAGGCATTGCAATTGCTGCAATTCTGACAGCTTTATTTATGGTTGTCTGCAAGGTTGGGAACTACAGTATGAACAGGTCTGAATGATGCAAATGAACGGTCTGATTCTGAATATCTTTCAGCTTAGCTGAATATCTTTCAGCTTTTGTTCGGTGAGTTGTTAATGCTTCAATAACGTCCTGGATTTTTTTCTAAACACGTAACCTCATTTCACTATCTGTTACTTGACCATGAATTTGCACGTACTTCTGTTTCTGCAGAATACCCAAAGTGCGTGTTCTGGAGGATGAAGAAGGCTCCAAGGAGATTGAGCTCTCTGATGACCCTTACGATTGTATTCGACTTAATGTGGATGATGTGCCCTGCATTGTCACACTAAACAAAGTAAGCCTGGCAAATTCTGACCACCTGCCCAGACACTTCAGTTTCTATTATTTTCACCGGTTGTTTGTTTGGTTTTTTTTAACCTTAGAGGTAAAACTGTTGTTAGATGAGTGGTTACTATGTATATGTTCATCCTTGGAAGTATTCCAGTTGGCTCATAGGCTTTTACTGAACAAGCATTTTTTTCCGTCTCTGACTTACACATTTCCTCTTGATGCATTCTTGAAATCTCATCATTGTGTATTTTTCCTTTGCTCATTGATCAACATTCAGAGCAACAGATGCTCCAGTGTGTTGAAACAAAAGGGCGTTGTTGCCGAGTTCAAAAGTTGAGTGATCTGCCTCAAGTTTGTTGCTGGGAACAGAGCTCTCTTTTCAAGGGTGTGAAATTGTCCTTCCAAAAAGGTTTTCAGTTGCCTTTTCCACATGAAGCTCGCAGGTAGCTGTTGTTTTGCTGGATGCTGCATTCTTCATTGCATCTGTTAGTGATTAGCTTAGTTACTGGGATGTTTGTGTGATGTATCTTCTAAGCAAGTTACATAACTAGTTGGAAGTCCACCTGACTGAACCAGGAGCTCACCTAAGTCTCAAGATTTGTTGTTTTTGCCTGGAAGAGCAAAGCCCGTCCTTGGAGTTGAGATGAAAAGGGAATGTGGAGTTTCATACAGTTAAAAAGGCAATCAGAAAAAAATAAGCTAAAGCAGAAACATGCTTATCTCACTCCTGTTTCATATGTGCGTGTGGTTTGTGGTCAGAAGCTGTGGTAGTGATGTACTACCAACTCAGATTCTAAACACTACCAAAGATTACATGATGTTAGAATAGGAGGTTGACAGATAACTGTAACCTACAGCTTAATTTCTTAATAAAAAACTGCAAACTGATGTATTATTTTGTTGTTAACTTACAGATTGGATATAGGCATGTGGTGGATGCTACCCTTCAGGAAGAAGCCTGTTCTTTGGCCAGCCTGCTTATTGCTATAACCAGTAAAGGTGCCCTCACTTGTATGAAGAAAATAGGGAAAGGTAGCCTTGATCCTGAGAGCATTTTTGAAATGATGGAGGTAAGAAGTTACTGTCTTGCATATTGATGATACTGGATGAACTGGAACCTGAGTACATGAAATGTTAGAGTAAGGACTTTAAAAGCAAGTACCCTGGTGCTAGAGTAAGGACTTTACTGGTGCTTGTATTAGGTGCGAAAGGGACTTGTTTCAGGTCATAGACAGTTCCTTTGAAACACAACTTCATATGGAGTGTAAAACTTCAGGATACCTAAAATGTGAGTTTATCTGTTTCAGTTGGGCAACTCTCAGCTGTAATACATGTTCTCATTATTTCCAGTAAAGATGGAAAGAGCAAAGCTTCTAATGTGGTAATATCTTTATGGAAGTAGGATTGGTACTTCACCAAGCTAGAGCATGGTGTTCTCTTCTAGTGCAACTCATTTGTTTTGTGATAAGCTCTTCTCATTTTACTGTCGTTTTTCTTTGCTCCTTTATTGGATTTTTGATCTGCTCTTACTCCGTTAAAATACTGTTAACTGGATGTTGTTCACATCTGTGTGAGAATTCCATTTTAAACTTTTCTCCAGGCTCTTCTTGAAACCATCTTCTAGTATAAATTCTCATGCCTGGATTTGGCTTCAAGCATCAAACTGAAATGGGTTTTGAACTTTGAGTCAGAACGAAAATTAAATACTTAAAACTGGCTCCATTTCCTAGAGATCCAGAACTAATTTTAGCATGGCTGTAGTGAGGAATGCAGGAGTTTGAGCCAAGTTTGGAAACAGTTGTTCTCATGTGGAAATTTTGTGTTGAGTGTATGTTGCACTTCGCTATTTTATGATGTCAGTCCAGAGTTCTAATCTTGGTGATACCGATGGTGGTCTTCCTGCATCCAGAGGGGTCACTTATATCCTGCTGGTTAAGTGATGAGTAGGGTCTAATCTGGCATCCTAAAACAGAAACAAAGCAAACAGAACTTCATACGGACATCTGCTATGTTTTCCTTGATGGATTTTGAGTCTAGTTTGAACTAAATATCGCAGAAGACTCACGATTTTAGGTTTAGGGTTGCTACAAAGTAGGAGGTGCTTAATTGAGATACAGGCTCATGGTAGAAGCCAACCCCTGTGCAAATTTTCTGATGTCTAAATGCAGAAAACATTGATCAGAGGTTTGTTTTGATGACCAACTTTACACTGAGCCCTAACTAGAAAATGAACTACTGTGATTTCATTGTATAGTCTACCCTCGAAGACTGTGTTTACAATGATACAGTGCTTACATAAACACTAACTTGAGGCGTATATGGAAGTCTTCAAACTGTTTTACTCTGCTTAAGAGTTCCCTACTTGTTTGTGGAAGGTATTAAAGCTTAAGCTGTGGAAGAAGTCTTCTATGTGGTGAGCAGTTTGAGGGAGTGAGGGAGTAAACTGCTGAGAAGCAGGAAAGATGATTTTTTGGGAGATGAGAGATTATTTGTTTGACACTGCCCCAAATACAACAACACAGTTCGGGTACCAAGGAGGGGGTGGAAGACTGGGTATGTCTGTTGGAGGAGCTGCATAACCCGTCCTTTAACTTAATTTGTTCCCCTGGGCAATCTGGGGGCACAACATTTAGCGCTGATGATTGTGGAAAGCTTCTGTGATAAATCGGAGCGCTGTAAAAAAGTGTACTTTTTTTCCAGAACCGAGTCAAATTAAAATGGACCTTCCACCACCATCATTTTTCTTAATTAAGACTTTGTTTTTATTACACCAGCTGGTGTATATTCATCATTAAAGGGAAAGTATTTGTCAAAAGGAAGTGAGAGTTGTCTTCCTGTTAATAAGCGTGTGCTTCAGACTTGTTTTGCTTTCTTTGCATTGCAGACTGGAAAGAAAGTAGGAAAGTCATTGCACGCATCACTTCAGAAGGTTTTGGATGAAGAAGAGAGTTTGGGGACCACTCGTCAGAAAGTTGGATTTCTAGGATGAGTTTTTATTAAAGGTTCAAAACTGTTTTTAACCAGTTGTGCGATCTTGTCTGTTTTGTATATACAGAAAGGATGTTTTTGTTGCAGTGCTTTCCTTCCTACCAAGAGGCTTTTAAAGTGTTACTGAGCTGAAAGAAAGCGATAGTTACATGTAAATGAGCAAATAGGGGATGCTTTCCATATGGGTAACTGTCTGCACCAAGGATGCACACCAACAACAATTGATGCGATAGCACGGGAAGCGCTCAAGTCTGTTTTCAAGGGTGACCGATGTTGGTTCTGCTTAATTCTGTTCTCATGTCTTCCACTTCTGCAGACCAGCTGTTGAGTTTGACAGCATCTGTGAGGGTGTCCTTGGTCCAGCACAAGCCAGGTTTTGGGCCTCTTAGAACTTCTTTGTTCATCAGCCAGATGATTTATATTAACAGGAGAAAGAAAACGGTACTTAATGGAAGTCTTCCTTCAAATTATCTTACATTTCTTTGAACAAAAAGAAGTCAGATTTTACTACAAATGCAACGTGCTCACAGGTTGCTAAATCATGTTTTAAAATAAGATATTTCGTTAAATATCTTTATATTTTATCTTTTATCTGTCTGTTTCTCTTGCCAGCAGATGCAATAGCCTGGGTGAAACCTCTTATGGTGGCTAAGGAGAAGGGGCACAGCTAAGGTTGAAGGGAAAATAAGTAAGCACAGCTGTGTTAAAGGTTCCTTTAGAACACAGTATGACAGAAACTACAACAGTAATGCTTTACCTTTTAGTCAAGCAGCTTTTTCTCACTTTCCTGTTGTATTTCCCTAATACCAGGTAGAGAAAATTTCTTGACTGGAACATGTTTGCCTAAGGTGAGCTACGAATATAGTGCAAAACAACTATGCTCACATTAAAAGAGTGATCTCAAAATCACTTCAGTTCTCTTCCTAGAGCTCAGTAAAATAATTATCCAAGGTTGAAGTTGATAGTCGTAGCTTCACCAGTGGTGGTAGGATGCTTCCTTGCCCCTCTCCTGGTCTTTCTCATGTTAAATTAATTGTTACAAAGACTGGGAGTAAAAAGAAACCCTACTACACCTCATGTGGGTTAACTGATCCATCCATGGATCTGCTCTTCTTACTAGAGAAAAAGAATATTTAGCCTGAGATCAAGGCTCCTTCAACTGTGCGTGTCCTCCCTCCATCCTCTGTGGCTGTGTGAGCAGGCAGAGTGATCTGAGGTCTCCAGGGGATCCTATTTGGTCCGTGTGCTCCCTACCTTCCATTTAGTGGCACTGAAAAGCAGCGGGGTAGAGTGTGACCCCAGTTCAGCCTGGGGCTGCTTCTGCCCCTGAGATGTAAATAATGAGTCCGGCCAAAAGTATTATGCAGCCAATGGTCAGTCTTAGCTGCCCCTGGAGATTTACTGCTACCAGCTCATAGCCCACATGCATAAACAAAGCTCAGATAGGGGTGAAAGGGCCTGCAGCTCTCCCAGTTGATACAACAGCTGCCAAGAAATCTCTGAGGCTGTGGTTCTCAAGCATGCAAAGGACTATGCTGCCCATTTCTATTTTCTTTGCTCTCCAACTCCTCCCTTCCACCCCAAACAAAAATAGCAATTATTGGAGATTTCTCATAAAGGCTTCAACTGAGGCTGCTCCTGTTCCCATTTGGGCTGGTGGAAAGTTCCATGTGTTGCTGTGCAGATATTGCCACGTTTTCATTGACTTGAGTCCAGTAGAGCTAAAAGGAAACATCTGTGGAGCAGGATAGCTCTGTGTTTGTCCCAGAAATTAAGTGCTTCTGCTGGGAGTGTCGAGAGGCTGAAAGTTGTATGCTAGAGACTGGGAGTCTGGGGAGTCCTGCTAGGCTTCTGCTTGTGTTAACCAAAAAGCACTGAGCTGCTGTTTACCTTGTTGTTAGCCTGTTCTTGTATTTTCCCCCACCTCCCCTGTGTGTCCCAGTCTAAAGGCCTGTTTGATAGGGACAGGTCTCCGAGAGCTAGGCTTTAGGTCAGCAATTGTGGCTGGTTTGCTGCTTGTGCTCATTCTGTTGGGTCTATGCTCGGTGTCACCTGAAAATAAACAGACTTAGCAAGTCTAGGAAGCACGATCAGCTAACATTTCGCAACTACAGTACTGGTTCAATACTGGAATTGTTTAGTTTGGGATGGAGAAGCGAGCTTGTTGCCCCCTTATAGGAGAACTAAGGCAATGGGGAGGAAAGGGCCCATCCCACCCACAGTCAGACTACATGAAAACTTCCTTTAGCACAGCCTGACCCTGCTCATGCACCCCTTGGTTTCTGCTCAGCTCCTTCCCATTTGCATTCCCTGCAGGTCTGGTCCAGCTGCTGCCACAGAGACAAAATGTGGGTGCTCCTGTTCACTGTGCCTAGTGGGGACAGGTACAGCCAGGTCTTGCTCCTCACGGTGCTGCCAGGTGCCTGGTGCTGCTATTGAGTTAGAGCTTTGAAAGCAAAGTGCCTCTGTCCTCTGTCACCCATGAACTCCTGATCACTCTCATCCACAAGCCTGACTTCATTCCCTGCACAATCAATGATTAATGAAAAGAATGGGGATTTTATGCTACTCGCTTTCTAAACCAAAGTCTTTTCATTACAAATGAGAAAAACAGGCAAAATCTAAGTCCATTTGATAGCCATAACCCCACAGAAATGCCTCTTACACTCTGCAAGGGTTGGGGAGGAGAGCCTGAGGAGCTGCTGCTCTGCTGCCTGTGGGTGCCTGGGGAGCTCCTGCTGTGCTGGGCTGGTTGTAAACTTGGGTCATGTGTGAGGTGGAGGAGCAGAAGCAGCAGCTGAGGGAAAGGGCCAGAGGCTGGCATGTTCTGTGCTGCTGCAGCAGGTCTGGCAGGGTGCTTGCAGCAATGGAACTGTCAGGGACGTTGTTCAGTGCTCAAATGTCACCATGATATGCATGTGTTATCACAATGACATCACTGTGTGATGCCCGGGGCCTGGCTGGTTGGAGCAGCCAGAGCAGGAATCACTGACCAGCACTTGTTGCTGGTCCTGCACAGATCCACAGGTGTTTGAACTTGAGTCCAGAAACAATGAGAACTGTATTTAAAGAGCTGAAGGAGTGTTTGGACAGCACTCTCAGACACAAGGTTTGGATTTGGGGTGTGAAGCCAAGAGCTGGACTCTGTAATCCATGTGGGCGCCTTCCATCTCAGGATCTGTTGTGATTCTGTGACCTGACCTCAGCCACAGTGGCCTGGTTTCCCAGCCATCAGCATTTCCCATGAGTTTCATGGACTTGCAAATAGGAAAGGGCCAAACTGAAAGCTGGGGTGCTTTGGCACCCTTCTCTCTATAGGGAGTGTGGTGCTTTTGCTTTTCCTTTAATTAGCTGCATTCCTAGCTATCCTGTAACGTGTATTTTTGCCATTCCTGCAAAACAACACTTGACTATTTGATGTGCTGCTCTTAATGACTCCCCAGTGATGGTTCCAACCTCAGTTTTACCCTCTAATAAGGCGAAGGTTTTCTTACAAGAAACATCTCTGTTGTCATCCTGCTGATTAAGATCAGCAATACGGGCACCCTGGGGTTCTTGTATCATGTCACTTGTAGCTCAGATTTGATCTCCCTGGTTTAGACAGGAACAATTATGGCTGCTGAGCCCCCTTTGCTAATACTGTGGGAGGGGAAGAAGGAAATACAAACTCAGCCACTTCCTGACGTAGCCAATATGTCTCCCAGCTGTCACTGCAGGAGCACAGCTGTGCCAGCTGCATGCAGGTGTTGGAGGCACTGAGAGCCACCAACATGTCCTCTTCTGTCACCAGAGTGCTCTCACAGCACACGGTCTCACTGCATTTTGGCTAATGGTAAGTTTAGGTATTGCCAGGGTTGGGAACCTGGTGCTGAGAAGTCCTGAATGAGGTCCTACTTCTCTTCCTTCTTTGATCCAATAAGGCTTTTTAAGCACTCGCAATGCTTTCTTCCCACTGTCTGGCCATGCAGCTTTTTCTCTGTACTCATGAAATACGTACAGATTCTCTTACAACCCTCTAATTCAGCATCTGCAGCTATATGGAAGCAAACCATAAAAGCTCAGTGATGGGGAAGGCACTCACCCACACTGTAAGATGGCAGAATGGCTGGCTGCTTCCCAGTCCCCAAATACTGACTTTAACTTCGGCAGTGTCTCCACTTTGGCTGATGGTGAGACAGATGATTTCTTACGGTCTGCTCAGCTAACCTACACAGCTGGGAGTTTCCCCAGAGATTTAGCGTTCAATTCAGACACGTGGCTACAGCTTTCCTTTGTCTGCTCAGACTTCAGGCTATGAATGATGGGCAGAAAGAAAAGCAGTGAAGATGGATGGGTCTCCCCCTAGCCCAGTGGAGTCCATGTGCTCTGAGCAGGAGAGGAGGTGAGTCCTACACCGAAGGAAATGGGAAGATGCTGAGCAGCTCCTGGCACTTGAACTCAAGTGGTTTAATTGGGTTCAGTTTAAGGCCTGAGAATCTCCTTTAGCACAGATCTTTTTGAACTGTTGGCCCTTAGAATGTACAGGGTATGGAAAAGCTCCCTCCTTAGGCTCAAGGCCAGTTTCCAAGTGCTGGTACTGGAGAGAACGTTTTGGCAAAGTGCTGACTCCTTCATTTTCCCCATCATTGTCCTTAGGAAAACCACCCTTTCCTGAAGTATTATCGTGTTCCTTCTCTTGAAACAATGATCCATAGATTCTGCTCTTTCCATTTTAACCTGCTCCGATGTTGTTTATGCTGGCGGAAATCAGGACCGATGCCAGCACAAGTTCACAAGGTAGGTAACACCAGAGATTTTCCTCTGCTCTCCCACATCCTCAGAATACATTTTTACCACCCACCACTTTTTCTCTTCTGTTGCTTCCTGAAGCTGTTGCATGGCCCATGTGTGAAGATGCTTTCAAGTCTCTGCCATGCAGGACACTTCTCAGAGGAGAGGGGTTGCAGCCATTCTGTGCTCCCACTGCCCTGTGAGGAGCGAGCATGGCTTGGCAATGCTGCAGCCTGCCTTTGGGCTGGTAGCATTGCCTTCAGCAGCCAGGGCCGGTGATTGCCTATCTCGATAATAACCGTGTGAAAGCTGTTATCTAGTCCACCCCTCTACTTTCCAGCCATTGTGCGGTGGCACTCGTGCATTACTTGACTTGGCAATGCCCACTCTTTTCCTCTGAGCTGGATCAAAATCACCTCTGATCTCGCTGCCCATTTCCTTGCCCAGCTGGGCACGAAATCACAGGTCTGCATCATTGCCAGGAGCATCCAGCTTCCTTCCATGGGCTCCTGCCAGCCACTGTTTTGCTGGCTGAACCCTCTCCAAATACAGCATCTCAACCTACTTACTGGGTTTCCCAGAGCCACGTAAGCCTCTGCGGTCTTTGGGCAGACTTCCTAAGCACACTCTCTTCTGCTCTCTCCTTTTACCTCAAACTGGTCTCCTTACAGCTAACAGGAGTTGCTGTCTGTCTGACCACAGACCCATCTTGAAACAAGAGAGTAAAATACTTTTACTGGAAAGTTGAAATCTGAATTCCAGATTATGTATATAAATAATACGAACAATAAAATTGATTTCTTGGTGTCTTCTTGCATTCCTCCCTCTGGTCAGCCCTTCTGTGAGTTACCTACCGCTCCCTTCCACACATCCCACTCCTCCTTCCCTCTCTCATTATCTGTGCTTAATGAGGCTCCCAGCTGTGTCTCTCCTTGTTGCTTCACATTCAGCTTTCAGCCTGGAAGGGGAAAGATTCCAGTAGCTGAAACCTCATCGTCTTCCAGTTATATTCGTACTTCATCTAATGAAGAGGATTACCTCTACCCGCCTCGATTACATAACATATGCGAGTCACTCAGATCTCAGAAGTGCTCTATCTGGCTGAGGTGCCAGCACACAAAAGGCCATTGATGTTCTTGTTATTTAATGGGAATCTCAGGCCTCAGCAGAAGAGCTGCTGAGCCTACAAGAAAATGAAAGGTGACATTTGGCATTCATGGCAGGTGGAAGGAGTCCCACCCATGGTGAACCTGGTAAAAACCCGGTTCCTGCTGGCTGCTGCAGGAGGGACCTGTTTGCTGCAAACCACACGTTGAGATGGTGCTGGCCAAAAGCCTTTCTCTTTGGGAAGCACAGCCAGCCAAGTTCTGTGGGCAGGGATCAGGTGTTGCGTTTCACAGAGAGTGTTTCAGTTTTTACCCTGTGTGGCAGAACATGAATCGGAGAAATGACAGGAGAGCGAATCTGCAGCCAAGGAAAACCGGGAGGTGCTGAGTTAACCAAAAGCCTTTTTGGATCGGGAGATGCTGCTCGAGTGTCAAGGGAAGGAAACACGTGGGTGTGAAGATGTTTGGCACCTCTGAGGCTCCTTCCTCCTTTGGGAGAGGCCAACAAGGAGGGTGATAAATCCCCACAAATATTTGTTCTCTTGCTTGAGTCTGAGTGGGATTGTGTATAAATGTTTGCGGTAACGGAGTGAAGATCAAACTCATTTCCTTGGCTTTGAAGTTTGGACTGCTGCTGAGCTCTGTTCAGGTAGGAGTGAGGGCTTTGCCTGCTCAGCACAGGAGCTAGGCAGTGTGACACAGCTGCAGCCAAGCAAAACCAACAGCAGGTCTTTTTCCACACATACCCCTTTTTATCTCAGGTCTTTCATGCTCGTGGAACTCTAGTGGTCCCCATTGTGCTGGGCAGCATCTTGCTTTTGTTTCTTCTCAGATCAGACTTCAGTTAATGATAGCTGCACAAAGCACTTTGTCCTTCTCTCCATAGGTGAATTCATTCCACTTGCTGGGAGATTCCTGTTCCTTCCACAGGAAGGACTCACCCCCTGTGATGCAGCTCCAGAGCATCTGCAGCTCCCCAAAAACACAGCAGTGATTTGGGCTTAGGCCACAGAGCTGCAGTGAAGTCACCCTGAGACCCTGTGAGGGCAAGACATCTCTGTGGGACACGTTCCCAACACCTCAAGACACACTTATCCTATTTCACAGCTCAGGGCAGTTTATAAGCCTTAAGGTTCCCCATGCTGAGCAGAGACCCAGATTCTGTGAGCGGCCATGGGGAAGACACCTGAAGTGTCACACTCAGGAAGACACCTGAGTGCTCAACTTGCTTCCAGAGCAGCTTTCCCCTTGGTGGCAAGGGAGGCAGTACTGAGCATGAACACGCAGAGCTGTCTCCAGCCCCGTGGGCACAAGGAGAAGCAGTGGCAAACACCCACGAGGGCACTGCCCAAGGCCAGAATCTTCCTGTCCTGCACCATTGCCAGTCTCTGCCACCTGGCTTGGCACGCAGGGACAGATGGGTTGGTTTAACCCCGAGGAGAACAAGCACTGATGCCACAGATTCTGAGTTAAACGAGGGGAGAAATATTGGGGGTTTTATGTGCCACTGTCATCGCTGAAACTTGAGAGCAATCTCCTGGCGCTGTGCTGAGAGCCATAGGGAATCGTTCCAACTCCATTCCCAACCGTTCCCTTAGGTTCAGCTGAATTGCCTCTCATTAGGCTCGTGGGGTTTTGTGTGTGTGTGGGTTTTTTTATTACTTTTTAACAAAAACAAGCGACGAAAGCTGGCTGGGCTGCTCTCAGCATTGGCTGGAGCCGCTTGGGCCCTCCCTGCGGCCGCTGGAAGCTGTGAGCATCCCGGGGCCAGCTCTTTGGCCAGACGCTGCTGATTAAAGCCGGAGTGCTGGGCCGAGCACAGTCAGTCCTGCTCAGCTCAGTGCTCGCCATGGCGCTGCGGGGAGCCTGCCTGCTGCTCTGTCTCGTCTCCCTTGCCCACATCTCAGTCCAGCAGAACGGCAAGGGCAGGCAGAAGCCGGCTGCCTCCAAGAAAGGTAAGGGCTGAGCCTGAGGGATCCTGCCTGGCGTGGGGGGGTATCGGCACAGTTAGGGGTGCTCTGATGGAGCTTTTACCTTTTAAAAACAGAAGGAAGTCTCTTTTTTCTTCTAGCACCTGTAGGAATGCTTTCGTAAGTTAGAAAGGATAGAGAAGTGGTTTGGGCAGGTTGCTGCACTGAATGCATGCGGTGGTACAGCCTGAGCAGACACCCAGAGCACAGAACGGGCGGTGAGCTGCTTTGAAGGCACTTTGCTCTTCAGAGCAAATGAGAGTGGGAAGGAAGCATCCCAGGAATTTGCTTGGCTGTGCTCTCCCAGCAGCTATTTTAGTCAGATCCCATCCTTGAGAAACTTTTTCTCCCAGTGGGTCTCTCTATGAAATTGGTGCAGATCCGCTTAGTCCACAGCAGAGGTTTCTGCCTGTGTCGTATAGCAAAAACACCACCTTAGATTGATGCAGGGCGTTTATATGCGTTGCACTTCTAGGATGTAGCAGGAGGGAATCTGATTTCTTAAGGAGAGCTTATCTTTTTCTCTCTCTCACTGGAAATGAGGGAAGCCCCATCTCCCAGGGCTCCTCTTCATCCCTTTCCACCTCCTTCATGGTAAGGATGGGATGGCACCCTCCTGTCCCCCATCCTTGCTCCTGTCCCATTTGGTGGCCAGATGGAGGCAGTGAAGGCCACCAGCAACTCCCTCCCGGTCCCCCTGCCCTTCACTGGGGTGGTTTGGACAGGGCAAAATCAGGGGAGAGTTGGGGCATTTTGTTGGGTTTGTATTTCTTAATCTGTGTGGCCAAGCCACAAACAGAGGAAAAGAAATCTATGCTTTGAGCCAAGCCTTTTCAGCTCTTTTTTCTTTGCGCTATTTCTTTTCTTTCTTCATGATGTAATTATTGCTTACATTTGGATCTCCTTCAGAGCAAAAACGGTGCCGTTTCGCTAAGGAAAAAAAACAACAACCAACCCAAAGCTACCATTTCAAAAATGCTGAAATAACACATTCACTTTGCCTGTTGTTTTATTCCCCTCTCAAATTGCTCCCGGTAATTGCTCCAGCTGCAGCAATTCAACAGATCCTCTCTGAACACTGATGGGGTGGGGGTGGGCAGGGTTTTCTTGTGGGGTGGCCACAGCTGCAGGGGTGATGCCACTGAGAGAGGGTCCAGGCTAGGGACTCCTGGCACTGGGGGCTTCCCCTGTTCGCAGCCAGGCAGAGTCCACGGGGGCATGGAGGGAGCACATCTGTGTAGCTCCTACACATATTTTTTAGGTATTTGGAGTCCAGATGCAGATACTTGCAAATCAGCATGTAGAGACTGATATGGGCACTGCTCCTGACTGCCCCAATTCCCTTGTGATCTCGGAGCCTCAATGTCAGTAAGGAAGAGACCTCAGAAAGTGCCTGCAGACATTTCCAGCAAGACAAACCCCATGCAAAGGCTCCCCATCACCTCCTGTGCTCTTGGAGCATGCTGAGCTGAGGCACAGCTTATGCAACATGCCACTGCAACAAGTAGACTCAGCCCTGAGCCGTCATTTGCAGCCTCAATCACAATGCTTGTGAAATTTTCTTAACCAGAGCATCAAGAACCCAGATCTTTCTGCAATTCCCTTCTCTTCTTGTCCCTGTCCTCAGCCTTCCTGCTCAGGGGTGGCCACCCCAGGGCTCGCTCTGGCTTCTAGGTACATCACTGGTACACTGCTGGCTTCAGCAGACCCAAAAGCCAACAGCAACAGTAGTAGTAGACAGATAGTAGTTTACGGAGATAAGCCTTCAGGAAATAAAGGTGCACAGACAAAAACTACTCTCGCTCCCTGATGGAGCAACATATGGAACTGCCCTGGCAAGACTCACAGAGTGTGCCTCACCACGGCCTTTGGATGTTACTTAAACCTGAGGGACATTTATTCTGCTAGAAAAGAGGCCTTTCTAGCTGTGTTTTCTAACTGTGCTAATTAGCCCTTTCCCACAAAGTGTTTTCATCAAGGCACCAAAATAATAGCTAAAGCCTGAATTGCAACTGAACCCATTAAAGTTAATTGAGCAAGGAGCAAAGCAGCTTAAAGCTCTTCTCCTGGTTTGTCTGTGCTTTTGTATTCATGACACATGTAATCTTCAGGCTGGTGGTTTTGGTGAGCGTCCAAGTTCCTTCCCCACTTGCCTCATTCGATGGCATGGCTCCCCAGCTCCCTGACCCCAAAGAAAGCCTCTCTTGCCACTTTGTGGGTGAACTGAGAAGTGGCAGGCATAGTGCAATGACCACAAATGCCTTTATGTCCGTCCCATCTTCCACCTCCTCCATCTCATACCAGTCCTTCTGCGCAGGAGAAACCAGAGAGAGAAGGGCTGGTGCTAAGCCATAGGTTGGTGACCTTCCTGGTAACAGCATGATCCATGATACAGGACTCCATTTAACGCTAGCAAAATCTTACTGAAGGGATGAGTTAATTGCAGCTCATTCTCCTCACTGTATCTTAGGAGGCTTCACTGAGGCTTGCAATAAAGGAAAGAACAACTTTACAAAGGAGGCTGTGATGAAAGTGCTGTACTGTACTTCCCACCCAAAGTATCCACAGATGACACTTCTCTCCAGGCACTATTGGTGTGCTTCCCACAGTAATTTTGGGCAGGTCTCCCCCTGCACAACTAATGTACAGCAGCAGAAGCTGAGGTCCCAAATGCTTTAGCTTGAGCAGCCCACTGCCCATGCTTGAATCCAGGAGTTGGTGGTTAACAAGTGAGGAGAGCAATGCCCCAAAACCCAGCCTGAGGGACCTGGGCTGATGGTGCAATCAGGCTAGTGAGTAAATGCTGTCTGATAGATGTTCTAGGGTACAGACATTGGGAATAGGACACAGACTGTGGGAATCTTTTTTGTCTTTCTCTGTGGGCAGGAAATCGGGGACTCTCGATGACAGGAACAGTTCCAGCCGCCTCCTTTGGGGCTGTGGTGTATGTTTATGCTCTCTCTGGATTTCTCCAACAGATGGTGTGAGCCTCAAAATGATTGAAGACCTGAAGGCCATGATTGACAACATCTCTCAGGAGGTTGCTCTACTGAAGGAGAAGCAAGCACTTCAGACAGGTAAGGGACACCTTGAAGAAGGCATAGCTTTTGCTTAGAGAGAGGAGGTGCTTTTAAAGCAGTTACCATTGTTCCACATGATGCTGACAAGGAGATACCCAAGCATGCCATGATGATGTGTCCATCACATGGAGCGAACAAGGGGATCAAAGCAGTGTCTCTGCAGTTCCTCCAGGCACAGGAAAAGCCTCAGGCAGTTAATGCCAAGCGTCATGCAGCATATGGCCCCCTTCTTTATGCCTTAGAGCTTCCCATTTGCAAAGCTATTGATATTCCTATGACACTAAGCCAGATGTTCATTTTCCGTCATGAATCAGCAAGACAGGTGATAGATTATTCTCAACTTCAGTCAAATGAGCTTTA
Source organism: Excalfactoria chinensis (assembly GCF_039878825.1). Taxonomy (NCBI): domain Eukaryota; kingdom Metazoa; phylum Chordata; class Aves; order Galliformes; family Phasianidae; genus Excalfactoria; species Excalfactoria chinensis. The sequence continues at coordinate 117,086,688 of NC_092826.1, read as the reverse complement.
TTCTTTGCCTCAAGCTTTTGTCTGAAGCCTGGGGAGCTGCTTACCTAATCCCTCACACATTCCATGCTCTTGCCCAGGCATCCTCTCTGGGGGTTGGTCCCTTTATGCCTCACGTGACAGGCATGGAGCACAGGCTCCAAAATTTCCTTTTCCAGATGTGCTCCATGGTTATTCTGTGCAAACTCCATGACACCAGTAGGAGAGGGATCTGCAGAACATGAAACAGAAATGTGCTAAAAGTTGCTCGTTAAGGAGAATTTTCTCCCTAAGAGAAAAGAAGCACAAGCAAAATCAGGTCTTTAGATCCAAACTCAGGGACACTGAAATGTAAATGGTCTGGATATTAATGCATAGCTCTGATTAGCTATTCTTTGGATATGGTACCCTGCATTCTCAGAGTTTAAAGCTTAAAAATTAAAAGGTTGCTATTCGTAACAATGAAATCAGAGGCAAGCAGAAATTTCCTCTGAAGACCTCCACCTCTGCAAGCACAACATTTCTGATCAAAACCTATTAAAAAAGACATTTTTTGTTTGCACTCTTGCATGACCAAGATGGTTGAATTGGAATCATAGGCTGCTTTTCCCTAAATGCTCCAGCCCACAGCAGGGATACGTTGTCCCCCAAGGAACTCGCTCCAGAGAGTGTAGCCTCAACTTGAGCATACGAAGGATGGGATCACCCCTGGGACCTTTTTGGGAGGCCATTTCCAAATGGGGAGGTCACATTCCTCCTGTGACGAGAGGCCCTGAGGGATGCACATGCTGTGCTTGCTGGGTGTCCATTTTAAACCCAATTCTCTTGTTGTCTCTCTGTTCTCTTCACACGGCAACCTCTCAGTCTGCCTGAAAGGCACCAAAATTCACCTGAAGTGCTTCCTGGCGTTCTCTGAGAGCAAGACATATCATGAAGCCAGCGAGCACTGCATCTCGCAGGGAGGCACGCTGGGCACACCGCAGGGTGGAGAGGAGAACGACGCGCTTTACGACTACATGCGCAAGAGCATCGGGAACGAGGCAGAGATCTGGTTGGGCCTCAACGACATGGCAGCCGAGGGCAAGTGGGTTGACATGACAGGTGGCCCCATCCGCTACAAGAACTGGGAGACCGAGATCACCACCCAACCTGATGGCGGCAAGCTGGAAAACTGCGCGGCCTTGTCAGGGGTGGCGGTAGGCAAGTGGTTTGACAAGCGGTGCAAGGAGCAGCTGCCCTACGTCTGCCAGTTCATGATCGTGTAGCGGGGCTCTGCAGAGCTATAGGATGGCTACGTGCACACCCACACACCCACATGCACCTCCACGTAGCGCTGCGACCGGAGCAGCTGCCACGGCCTGGTATCAGGTTAGAGCTGCGCTGCCTTTCACTCGGCTGCATCCAGCCCCATTTGCATCCCTCTCCCTATGGCATGATGTATAGATATATTTTTGTACACAGGGAAATGATGAGGTGGTTTCAATGAAGACCTGGTGCAACAGCCCAGCCTCATCAACAGCCGTGTGGGCTGCCTGGGCTGTCAGTCTGCAGCCTCCGCTGCCACCTCGCTGAACCTTACTGGGACACCAGTCTGTGCCTTCTCCTCCGGCCTCGCTCCCCTGCAGGCCCTGGCACAGGGATTGGGATCCTGTTTCAGAGAGCAAAGCGTGTTATTTCTGCTCTGTGCTCAGAACTGTTGGCCTTGTACCCAAGCACTGTTGGAACTGTTGGCCCAGTATCACGCTGCTCAAGGGACTGGTGTGATGAAAGGTGTCTTTCCCACATGCATTCCTCTTTTTTTGATCCTTTTCTCATCAGTCAGAAGGAAGTACCTCACTTCACTCAGTGAGGGAGCTAGCCCCAGCATCAGATCTCTCAAAATTCCTGCCACAAGCTGCCCTATAGAAGACAACTAGCTACCAAAGCAAACCCCAACAAGGAGGGAGTTCTTTAGGGCCTATATAAGCAATGAATTACTCCAGCCTTTGTTGGTCAAGGCCCAGTCCTCTGCAAACACAAACATACTGAATACCACGTGCTAGTCAAACTGAAGACCTGGCCTTGGTAACTTTCTGCTGAGAAAAGGGTTGAAAAAAAATGAAATATAAATTGGAATGATGGGAAGGCAATCACAGCCTTGCCAACGCTGATTTGCTGACTGCTGGCCAAAGCACACCTGAGGCTCTTGGATGCCCAGTGCTTGGTGTTGGCGCAGTTCTTTGGGTTACACATCCCTAGCAAGGCCAGGCAGAGGGCAGCCTGACGGGAATCATATGTTCACGGGGAGCCCTCAGGAGAAGTGTTTCCATTTGCTGCTTTGCCTAAAACCAGCATGGTGGTGGGGATCCAGAATGTCATGTGGGAGAGCCAAGCTGGAGGGGTCAAAACACACACACACACACACACACACACAGTGCATACTTCCCAGGCTGTCATTATTGCCAAACTTTCTGCTGTTCAGATGAATACGAAATAAATATATATATAGCTTGCTGAAGGAATGGAGTTGAGTCATTTTGGTCGAACTGCTTCCTTCTCCTTTCGCTTCAGAACAGCTCCAAAGACCTGTCTGAGGGTAGGGGACGTGGGAGGCAGAGGGCAAAAGCAGGAAGCAAGAGTCCACTGTTCTGTGACCTCATTTGTAGGATTGTCCCTCCTCTTATCATCCCAGTCAGAGGCAGGGAACCCTTTTACAGGAAAATAACATTTCCTCCCTCCTTTTGCTGCTGGGAATTTTCAGTGGAAAACAGGAGCCAGCCCAGAAGGGTCCTTTCCTTGCCCATGCCTGGCAGCAGTGGCAGTGTTGGGGAGGTGGCCCTTCCCCACCTGCCTACCTCCTCCTTCGTACCCAGCAGAGCAGTGGCAGCACTAAGCATCCCCCCCTTTCCCTACTGAGGTGGTGAGAATTTCTCCCTCCTCCTCCTTCCCCTCAGTGTCTCCCAAAGACCACACAGAGCTGTGGAAGGCAGAGCTTGCCAGCAGGCCAAGGCAGCATCCTATGAGCCAGCTCATCTCCATGCATACTCTCTGTGTCCCTAGGCAGATGATCTCTCCATTTCCGAGATATGTATGAAGGCAAAGTAACAAAGCCCAAAGCTTTGCTGGCTTTGATCTTGATTGCTCCTAAACTGCAAGGTCTTAAAATGCAAATGTGCAGTCAGAGAAATAAAGAGAAACCATCTGTAGCAGCCCAGGAACAAGACAGTGTGAAAGCCACAGGTCCTGGCAGAGCTGGGCTTTGGGGAAGTTGCAGGTGCACAGAGTGTGAACCTTAAAAACAGCCCTGGAGAACACTGCCAAAGGATATTCCCCGTGGGAACATTAAGGAGTCAATCTGCCAGAATCTACAGCTTAAGTTGCTCTCCTATCTCTCTCTTGCTGCCTATTTCCACAGCACTCTGCTCCCACCAGGCCCCATCCTTCCCAGATGGTTGGCTCTTCTGGAGCTGAGATGAGCATGGAGAAAGGTGACATCACTCCTGCCATCTTGCTGGACCTGGGATGCTGTGCCTCACCTTGCACATTTAGGGGTACACTTCAGAGTTTAAAAGTTCTCTACACACTGCTCTTCACTGTACATTATGAACTACGAATTTTCTTCTAAAAGCTGAAGATGTGCTGTTCTTAACACAGGGAGGAGCTGAGATTTTGCATCATCAGTTTCTTGGTGGCAGACTCTCAGGAAGATTCCTTATCCACAGAACTCCTGTGTGTTCGGCCTTCTGAAGGCCAGGGTCCATATCTTCCCTCTCTCCTGGCTCCACCTCCTTCTGCCACAGGACTGGGGCATCAAGGGTGCTCAGATGCCTCCAAACCCTACAGAAAGGCCAGATAAAACCCATTACGTACAGGTAAAGGACCACTTGGTTAAAGGTGGAATGGCTAACCACAGGACAGTTAATACCATGCTGAAGTGTCCTGCTAAGCAAGAGGCATAACAGCACACAGAGGCACAAGGTCTTACACAACACCTTCTATTTTAATAATATTTAAATGCAGTCTCATCCCACCATCTTTCACAAGAAGCTGCTGCCAAACACCTCTGCTCCCACCTGTGACAGAAAAACACTCACCTCACTGGGGCTAACACCACTGATGGGGTGCACTGGCAGCCTTCAAAGTGAAGAAGCCAAGCCTTGTTACTTTCGTGGCATCTACACTTATGAACAGCCCCTACTTAAGCACTGATTCCTCCTTCAGTACTGGATCCCTCCATCTCTCCTTTTGCAAATAAAATAAGAAGTCACAGCTATCCATCTCAGAAGCCCCTGTACAAACCACAGACCTGTGAGGTTCAGCAAACAAGACTGAGGCAAATAGTTGCTGGGAGCATAAATCTAGAACTCAGAGTTGCTACACTCATGGAGCATCACCTTGGAGGCAGAAAATAAAGCAAGGAAGAGAGAACATCAGCTGAGAACACACATGAGGTGCGCAAGAGTGCTTGATTTACCTAACAGTATCCCAAAGCACCCTCAGTATGGAAGCACCCAGAGGGAGGTCAAGGGTAACAGCTAGGGATATGGCAGATGCTGCTAACATCAGCATGATAGAAACAACAGGTGCCATCTCTCAGCCCCATATGGACAGGACAGAGCTGTGAAACCTCCATGCTGGGGTCTGGGCCACTGGAACCAGCAGCATAACCATGTGTAAGTAGTGAACTGCTTGCAGAACAGCTGTGCCTTGGCTTCTCCTTGCGAGAGAGCTACCCTCAGCCTATGGAAATGACAGTGTGAACCAGTTGCTTGGCAGCACTACAGGCTGGCAGTGACAAGCATGTCTGAAGGATTGATGCTTACAAAAGCACTACTGCAGAAGCATTGTGTCTCATAAAAGAGAAAGTCAATGTCAGCCTTCCAGCACTGACACATACACTGAGCAAGGAGTTCTGCTGCCGCTTTGCCAAGTATGACCAGAAGATGAAAGCTGAAGCTTTGCACAGCGATTCAGCCAAAACAAAACTGAAAAAACTCCACCAAATCCCCCTGAAGAAAACAAGATATATCGTATATCAGATGATCAGTCCCCAAACACAACTAACAAGTGAATCAGCCTAACAGTAGTGTCGTATTGCGCTGCATTTAAAGCAGGATTGTCTAGGTGCAGTCTGAATTTCATCTGCATCCGTGTGCAGCCTGGACACTGTCTCCATTGTGGGGAAGGTTTGGGTCTGCTCTCTTCACTCTATAATATGTCAAAACAGAAAGCCAAACACTCAAGTATGCCTTAAAACAGCCATCTTTTAGGAAATGGTCCAGAAATAGCATCCATTAAAAACATGATGAAACAACTGTCTCCATTGAAAAATGAGGACTTGGAAGGAGCTTCGTGGGTGGGGTGCCATGTACCAACAGTGGCTGACTGACAGATTTCTACACAGCCCAGGAACTTCATGTGCTTTCAAGAAGAAGGCAGAGCAACAGCCAGTGCTACGGCACAGGTCATGGAAGACTGATTGCTCACAGGTGGTTGCGGGAAACATCAGCATAGAAACCCATCATTTCTTTCCAGGCCGAAGCTGTACCTGATCCTTCAGCTCATGTTAGTGCCATGAGAACCTACGGAGAATGCACAGGAGTTTGATTTGCCATTAATTTGCTTCTCTTTTAATTGAAAAACAAAAACAAACCAACAAGAACTTGAAGCAGGTGGCAATCATCCATTTTGAGACTAAAGGAGTCTTCAGTAGTGAGGATTTTAAATCTCAGTTCCTAAATGGATTAAATTTGCTTCAAAACAAACAAAACAAGCGAGCAGTCAATATACGCAGACTCCATCCAACAACAAAGCAGGCTCTCTAGAAACTCACTGAACATTTACATGCTAACTTGTAAAATTATCCCGCCCTCTTTTCTCTGCAAGAATACTTGTGCCTGAAATCCTGCAGGAGGCTCCTCTGCGCCACAGCATAGCTGAGGGGTGTTGTCTGGATCTTCTCCTGATCACCCCAGTGGAGGCTGTTTGCATGCAGAAAGCCAAATTGAGCTGTTGGGACTGCAGAGACCTCTGAAGGATGACTCGAGCCTTTCAGAGTGATGTTCAAATCTTCGGAAGTTCCCAGTATTATGTTGTCCCACAGTGTCAAAAAGCGGATGTTGGTGGTATGGGCAGCAGGGGCTGAACCTTCTCTGCTGCATTTCCATTACATTTTGTAGTCGTGCAGCAGATGGCAGCAGAGGGGCAGTATGACGGAACTGGTACCTGACAGTGGAAGTGAGTATGAAGCAAAGGTGTGCCATTCCATTCCTGCACGCAGGAGAAATGGTACCCATTGGTAATCATCAACACTTGCTGAACGTTTATGGAGACCAAACAGTGGATGTGAGCACAGTGGGTGGTGCATTTCAGCAATGGCAACAGTGAGCTAAGAGACAAGCCATGCAGGGTTCTTTTTCCTCGCTGGTTAATAAGCACAGCTAACAGTGATGACTGTGTTGAAAAAGAGTGTTTTGCAGCTGTGAATTTTCTCTATCAAATAGCATCATTGCTCTCTTTGCATCTGTTGTAGTTTCCACAGAAAGGAATAAATAAGCAGCACTAGTTTTGGAGCAAACTAGGTAATTACATGCACGAGAAAGCTGTACGCTGACTACTCCAGCTGGTAATATACATTTTATTTATTAAAAAATAATAATAATAATTAAGTCACAACTTTATCTGAGAGAAAAGTAAACTTGAATTCGTGCCTATACACTCAAAACACGAAGTAAGCCCAGGGGAAGTCAACGTTAAACTGAAAGCAACTGTAAACTGAGGTTTATATCATCGTACCAAAAGCTGAGTTAAAACAGAACAAAAGACAAGCATCGTAGTCCTCCTTCAAATTTCAAGACGTTGTAAACAAAAGCCTGACCTCTGTTCCCTTTCCATCAGTTGTTTATAAAGAACATGAACTAGAAGATTTCACCTCAGCAGCTGTAGAAACTGAGCTGGAGGGATGAGACAGCCTGGAGTTTCTCTCAGTAACACATTTATTTTCAAGGAAGGGAGGAAGGGAGGAAGGAAGGGAGGAAGGAAGGGAGGAAGGAAGGGAGGAAGGAAGAGAGAGAGAGAGAGAAGCACTGACCAGATGAATGAACAAATGGGCTACCCTGATAAAACACATAATGGCAATTCAGTTACCTGAGAAAAAAAATAGATAGTGTTAATGGAGAAGTCCTTTTAGGTTGTCAAATGGCATTCAAATACCCCCAGTACACTTTGAAATATGTGATCCCACATATTTGACCAGCCACAGATCTAGGAATACATATTTCTGTATTGAAAGTGCAAAACATAAGCATAAAAGGTACATGAAGCGATAAAAAGGCACTTCCAGTTGGCGTGCGTTTTCCTATATGCCATAGGAATATAATTAATTGCATATTGATATACACTGTTAAACAGGCACACTTGACTGTTTAACACAATCATCTGCAATGCCAGCACAGTTAACAGAGGAAGAAATCCACATTTCTTTTGCTGTAAACAGTAACGTTCCTGGTAAAGATGCTTTCATTTTAGACATTAATATAAACACAATGTCACTGTATACAACACCTCCTATAAATCAGGTGGCACCTTTGAGCATCATTAGACAATCAAAGAAGCCATCAAAACAGTTTAGGGAGCAATTCTCAATTTGAATCTAGTTTTGAATGCAAAATTGCAAACATTCTCAGTAACTGCACACCTAGACAAGCCAGATGTTCGTGTATAGAAAGCAACTCAATTCATATACCTGTAGCGCTGTGTGTGAGGACGTGACCCTCAAGTTTTAGAAGGCACAGGAACTGAGGGAGAAGCTAAATACGGCACTCAAAAATGAAAAGCATTATTGCAAGAGGTGTATTTCAGGGGAGCCGGATGACTGAAGCGAAGTACCAGGAGAAATCAAGAGTTATCTCCAACATTGTTCCAGGGTGGCCGTTAAATCTAAACTGATGACCAAAAAACTAAAACAAAGGCCTTTCTTAAGGATTCATTCATATACTTTACACTTCTAAGAAAAAGGCTGTTGGAAATAATCTATTATCTTTTCCACCCTTTTGAACCTTATTAGATAAACAAGAATTTATGAGTTGAAGTTAAATGCATTAGTAAATGGCTATACGTCTTCACATACCTGTACTCTCACTTGGACAGAACAGTCAAGAAACTAACGAAACATGCATGCTGCAGGCACCTGAAAACAAGTGCAAACTGGTTTGGAATTCTGGAACCGTTTTTGTAAGAAAAGCAAAAGAAAATACAGTCTTTGGTATAGGCTCACACGGTGCTACTGATGTATTAGAACGTCAGCTGGAAATGAGAGAAAAAACACAACTTTACTTCTGAGCTAGGCGAGCCCAAGCTCAAGCATACACACTGATTTACATGCACGGAGCTCTTCCAGGCTTCATACATGTGGTCTTCCAGTATATTTACATTGCAATCACTGCATTAAATACAAATGAATTTTCAAACAGCAAGTAGTAGACATGACAGTCTACTTTGCTTAGACATTAGGAGAAGGAACCCGTACCTGTGCAATCTGGAGCTGCCTTGAGTCCATGAGGTGGCCTATGCCTTCAAAAGGTCACCAGCCAATGCTCAGACCAAATGACTTGTGAGAAAGGAGGGAATACTGCACAAAACACTCTTTCTAATCTATTAATTGCCACGATTTTAAATAGGTATCGTTATGAATTCCTTTTCCTGATGTCTTGATAATAAAAAGCAAGAGCAAACACCTCTGCCATCCATCTCACAACTAGAAGAGGTTCACACGTTTTCGGAGTGCTCCACTGTTTGAGTTTACCAGACATTCAGTCTAAAACAGGAAGCTACCAACAGCTGAATTAAAAAAACAACAACAATAACACAAACAACAAAGCAAAAACAGTATCAAAACGTACTTAAAAATAACACTCCTCTTCTGCTATTTTTCCCCTCCGCACTTGTCCTTGCAGGCTGTCTGTATTTCCACAGGAAACTACCGTGCCTGGTATAAAATTACTCCTCTAAGCTGTCCTGTTCCTTATTCTCCATCAAGGACACGCTTGTATCGCCGCTATGTTTTTCATTTCCATCTGCATTGTCCTCCAGTTCACCTGATTTCTGATGAGCAAATGTGTACGTGTCATGGTCTGTTTCTGCCAGAAGTGGAGGCTCCTCTGCGTTAGGAGAGTGTTTTGCATCTTTTCTAAAGGAGAACGGAGGTGGAGAAGGTGGCAAGCTACCCATGGGCCCATCAAAAGGCCGGTACACATCAACTTCTGGAGTGACTGAGCCATTGGATTCCTTCAGCAAGTGTCCATAGACCATAGCATCATCGATAACTGCATAGACATGGGACTCGTTGGTTTTCCTATCTTTTTTGAATAAGCGTTGCTTTCCAGGAATCTGGGTATTGACATTGGCATTGTATACACCCACCATGGGATTCTGGCTTTTCTTCTTCCTGTTACAGAGTTGGAATGATTCACAGGTCAGAAACAGCACATGGCTCAGTGCATCCAAGCTCAATAATGGCAGCTGTTGTTTACACATTCCACCTGCCCTGTGTCAGACAGCCTAATCTACCTGGATCGAAGGCTGTACTTGTAATATTAAGAAAAATAATTCTTAAGACAAGCTGGTTTTTGTTTGTTTGTTTGTTTTGAGCTATTCATTTATATTCTCCAAGGGCACACCTCATAAAAAAAGTGCTCCTACGTGGTGTGTAAACTATGGAAGAAGTTGTTAGAGGGTCTGCAGATGAAAGACAAGTCTTTAAATACCCTAAGTGACTTTACAGTTTGTCTTAAGAAAGACTTGACTAGAGTCACATGCAGCCCACACTCATCATGATATTTTAAGTGAAGCACTGATAAATCCAAGCAATACCTTTACTTCTAGTATGGTCAGAAGCCTGTGCCAAAAACCAAAGCTGGGCAATGCACTGGGAGCTGAAGGAGTGTGACCCCAGGAATGCTGCTCTACTTTTAAGAGAATCAATTCAGAATAAAGCAGCATTCTTAGAGCAATACCACTCCAATGCCCAGTGCAATGCCCACATTATGCTTCAGACCTTTGTTTAAGGGAACTACATCAACAAATGAAACACAAGGCCCACCACCTCTCCCACAATGTGTTCTTGAACCGCTGACCTACGTGCATTCTAAATTAGGAACTTACTTCTTCTTAACACAGCACACAGTGAGTCCAATAGCTGCAAGAATTCCAACCCCAGCCAGTACACCAAGTATCACTGCTAGATCTGAAAGCAGACAACAAGTTACAAGAACACTGAGCATCTTCCTACAAGCTGTTTGGGTCTGAACCTCCTCAGCAGTTTTTAAGTGCATCTGTTGCATGCAAAGAGAGAGTTTCCAAGTTGTGCATGCCTAGGGGTAACAGGAGACAATTCCAAGAGGCTGGCAGTCAAGCTGATAGCAATGGACCACATACATAAAAACAACCAACACTCCCTCTGTCAGACTTAGCCCTTTGTGCAAGAATTCAGCATAGCTCACATGCTACTGAACTTACCTGCAACGTCTCACAAGCCTCTGGCTGAACATGTAGCATAGAGAAGAAAGCATGGAAAGAGACAGGCAAGTAATCAACAGTTATTTTTTCACCAAAGTATTTTTTCACCTCAGTGCAATCCTTTCCCCTAAACTACAAGAGCTGTGTTGACTTGGGGTTTTCAGAGAGTCATTAAATTGATCAGGAGAGTCCATATGTGAGCAAAAATGAAAAAGTGGTATGTTGCAGAAGTATTCATTGCAGACAAAAGAAAAGAAAAGAGGAGGAAAAGAAAATAAGAATAAAACAATTTCTAGACCAGAAACTGCATCAAATGCCCATGTAACAACACTTATACAGACAGCAGCAGTCAGTCTCCAGCAGATGATGCAGAAATGCAAACATGAAACAAACTTACATGTACCTGAGCAAAACCTACCCCAAAAATGTGTTTTTTAGTGACTTTTCAGGGAGTTCAAAGATTAAAAGCAGCAGATTTCGCTGTTATTGGTCAAGGCAGTCTCAACAGAACAGCAAGGTCTGCCCCAAGGGTTATTTGTTACTCATGTGAACACCAAGGCTAATTAAATGCCAATATGAAGTAAAGAATACTTAGATTAGTAAGCTTGCATAATCAAATCCCAAGTTGGTCGCTAGGTCTGTGACCCTGGAAGGTGAAAAAACATCACCTGATCTCCTTACATCTTCTGGCTGTGATCTCTGATTTAAAAAGATAAAATAAACAAAACTAGCCTCATTGCCCCTCCAGCCTTGCAATCCCCCAGCCACAAAAGCCAAACCCCCACCACATAAGAAACTCTCCTTCCTGCTCAGCCTCTAGAAGTGCTCATCTGTAACTCTCAGAGGCTTCAGAGGGACAGGCATTTCAGGACACAAGAATCTTATAAAACCCAAAGCGTGCAGAGCAGCGTACAGCGCTGTTTCCCCAGTGGAAGGAAATGAAACAAGTGGAAAGCAGGCCATGATAAATTTACAAGACTCACCTATCTGCTTTTCAACGAAAGTCACCCAGAACTTCAAGGTCAGTTGCGTGGGGTCCTCAGGCTTACAATTGGAGACGTTTACCCAGAAGTTATGATGCATATTTCGGGGCTGAGGCAGAAGCTCATCCTCGCGGCGTACAATTTCCTCTGCCCCAGGTATCTGCTCCTTTATGTTGACATAGGCACGCCCTGTATCACAACTAATGTCCATGCGGTCCATGGAGAACCCTAGGCGGGCAACTTGCTTACTGGGCACAATGATGTACCAGGATATGGAGATGTAAGGGGGTAGACCATAAAGCGAGTTGGGAGTCTGTAAGTAAGTTTTAGTTTTTGAATCTGGGCTCACAGTAAAAGTACACTCATCTGTAAGAAAGCAAATGAATACGGGCATGAAAACTTCGTTAGTTTCAATTTACTTTTTTTTAAACTTTACCTTCCAGCATGTAAATACCTCTGTAAAAAAAAAAACAACAAGACCTATAAAGTTTATTTCTACATTCACACTGTATCTCATTACCAGCGATACGATTCACCTATCATCTCCTCTGTATCAGTAATCATCACAGACATATCTGCAGAATTTCCCCTCAACCATCTACAGCACAAACCTTTAGACCTGCAGGACTAAGCCACCTCACTGATTCAGATAAAGATTGGTCCAAGTAACAAATCCAGGCCTAGACTCTAAAGAATTGAATTCTTATTTCTATTTGTCCATATGTGTTCTAATAAATGTACTGAAAGATCCAATAATGGCTTAAGATGTACAAAACATAACCTTACCTTTAATATGTGGCACAAAAGACATTTTCAGATCTTGATTATTAGAGTCATTGACGAAACCTTTTCCAAATGTTTTTAAAGATATGGTGACATTATTCCTCAGCTGAATCTTTTCAATGGCTCCACCAGGGCAGAATATACCAACGTTCATCTCTGTCTCTGGGGTGGCACTAACAATGCTGTAACTGTAGCTTGTGTTGCAGCTCTGCTCTGGGAGGTGTTGCCGCAGTTTCAGTGATGGAGATGTGATTTCTATGTTGATCAGTTCGGGAGCTGTGAGCTTCCAAATAAATTTATGCAGTTGAACTGGCAATTGGGTAATAGTCTTGGGCACTGAAAGGGAATAGGTCTTGCTGTCACACCACCGAAGACCCACACAGCCTGTAATCACAAAGACAAGTCAGAACAGTTACATTTTTTTCTAGCAGGGGAAGTACATAGGAAAAGCAACCCTTCTGATATACCAGAGTAACCATACACAGAGTCCTATTAGACCTGTGTTGCAGATCCAGATAAGAATTTCCCTGAGAAGACATCTTCTCTTATTAACCTTTACCAAATACACGTACAGCTTGTAGTTTAAGCATATTCCTTTAAAGGGTGCACCAAAGAAATGTACAAACATACACAGAATGGGAAATCACTTCTGCTATATCACTTGCTTATTGGGACACAGCTGCAAACTAGCTAAGGTCCAGACCTATACCTTAATTTTTTTTCTACTAGCAGTTGAAAGCATCCATTTGGTGCAGGATTTTCCAGAATATATAAACAGCACAAGACACATTCCTGATGGTCGCCTTTCTTGGATTGATTTATGGCTTCTCCTGCTCTGTTTCCATATTTTGCAGTTTTCAGTAAGAAGATTCTACTGTTTTGTAGAGTCTTTGCCTTTGTTATTTCCCTTATAGTAACAGCCATGCACTTCCTATTTTTAAAGGTGCAATACTGCAGTGAGTAATAAGGTCATCTCCACATTCACTGTGCCCATCTCCCATCCAGCCAAAGCCTGACTTTCAACACACACTGTTGTCTCTAAGAGAGTGGGAGATGAGATTTGGCTGACGAGTGGGGAAAAGCACACAGAAAAGCACACAAAAACATTCTCTAGGAAACAAGATTAAGCCACTTTTGTCATACTTATGCCCTTTTCAGCTGTGATCCTCAGGCGGGATAAGTCCTTGCACAGAAAGGAAATCTTGTAGGTGGCGCCAGAGGCCAATGTCAGAACGCGGTCACAGGTGCGAGGATCCTTGCAGATCAGGCACATGGGTTCTGATATGAGCGGGGATCTTTTGGGCCACCCTTCAAAGTGTATTGTTACAGTCATATTCCGTTCTTTGCTAAGGTCAACCAAGTGAGTGACATCTGCAACGAAAAACATATCAGAGCAATTACTGATGTGAAGGAGAATTTCCTCCATCTCTTCTCACCCCATTAGACAAGGAGCCGTTAAAGCTATTTCTATATTAACTAAGAAAACATTATTTACTTCTTTCTATACATGTAATAAAAACTCACATAGTATCATATTACTCTTCCAGTTAACTCTAAGCCTTTACATCATTTCCTGACTACTTCTCAGTTGTAATGGGGTGATGTAAGCTAGTCTCTTTCGAACAGGCTAGGTTATAACACAACTAGTTGAGCTCCATAGTAGTTATGTTGGATTTGTTAGATTTCTGTGCTTACCCTAGGTGAGCTCAGAAAGTGCCTTGATATTTTCATCACAAATCTTGAGAAGGCAATAGTACAGACAATCCTGGAAACAACTTCCAAACACACAGAGGACAAGAAAGTGATCAGGACTAGTCAGCATGCATTTAAGAAAAGGAACTCACATTTATGCAGTGCAACACCCCCTCTAGAATGAAGGGACTGGCTCAGTAGGTGAGGGAAGAGCAGTGGCTATCAGTCTCAAAAGCCTTTCTAAAGTTGAGATGAATATTTCCCATAATGTATATTCCCAAACACACTAAGTGTAGACTAGCTAAGTGGACAGTGATGTCAACTACAAACTGGCTCAACTGCTGACCTTGAAAGGTTTGTGATCAGCAGGATAAAGTCTGTCTGGAGGACACTCATTAGTGGTCTCTCCTACTGGGTCAATACCGAGGCCACAACTTCTTAACATTTTCATTATTGACAGATGAGAAGATAGAAACAGCCCTCTGCAAGTTAGAAATCTTCAGGTCATTGCCACAACCAAGCAAAGAACCTAGGTTTTCCACACAGGAGTATTCATTCTTCAGGTGTTTTCAGCAGCTAAACACAAGATCAGATTAAAAAGTCATCTTGATTGGAAAATAGCCGGATTTTCCTCTTACTTAATGACAAGCACCACAGACAACTGTGGAATACCAAAATGTTTGGGAAGCTTTGAGAATGTGAGGATACCGATGCATTTTTAATAAGAACCATGCTTAACTTGCACACTACGCACACAGAAAGTTTCAATATGGTCCAGAGGGCTGAATTTGAATCTTTGATGGAACTTACATAACTAAAATCACTCATGAAATCCTATGAAATCCCTAGAGGAGCCACTGCTCTTTCTCAAATCCAAGCAGTTTATTGCTTGCACTTCATTAAATAAATGGCAACCTTTTTAAAAAATTTATTATATAATCTTGGCTATAAAGATATTAGAATGATTCTTTGCTTTCCAAAGTAGAACAGAGATAAAGGTGATTAACTGAATGTAATGTTTTCCCTCTGTCTGGCTTCCAAATGTAACACAATAAAAGTACACAAACGTGATTTGTTTAGCAGTTTCAGGAGGATCTGCTGTTTGTGAACGGAGACAGACTAGACAGATAAAGAACTGAGGATGAAAGCGCTGGGATGCTACAGAACCTTTGATAGGGAGACTGTGAGGTGACACACAAGCCTGGACAATTTAATCAAGAAGGTTCTTGCAAGATAATTGGATCGGATCCCCATGGAGAGAACATAGCCTCAAGGAAATGCTGCCCTATGTTTAATTTTGTTTATAAAGAGTGCAAGGTCTGATTTCACAGATCTTAAAGTCATTTCTCAGTTACATGGTGCATACGCTGGAAAAGGAAAGGAATCTCCATTTACAAGATACAGTATAAAACCTACAAATGGACATTTTGACCCCGCTGCAAATTGCAAAGCTCAGTATTGCCATCCACCTTCCTGTTGCAGTAGCCAGTGGCAAATAAAGTAACGCAGGCCTCAGTGTTGCTCAGCAAGCTACCTCCTTAACTAAAGGAGGGCTCAAAGTTCAAAAAAAGGAATGACAAAAGCAGCATTCTCTTCCTCATGGAGCACAGTCTAAATGTCTATGAACAAAAGCAACAGAGCCAGCTTGTGTCTACGGAAGGAAAGAGGAAAAGTAATAAATGCAGAGACAGGAGGAACAAACCAGTACTCACTCTCATCAATCTGAGGGTGCTGAACGACGACTTGGAAGAGTAAGCGAAGGATGCCTGGGTTCTGGGCATCCTGATCACAGCCCTGCAGAGACAGGTTGAAGCTGCCAGCAATATTGGCAGGCTGGCTGTCACTCAGCTTAAACACCTCAGGATTACTAACAGAGCCAGGTATGTAATACTCCACCCTCTCCTCCTTCCTTTCGCAGTTGGAAAGGCTGTAGTCGTGGAAAAACACACTCGCTCTCATGTTGGAAGGGACTACAAACTGCCATGTCATGAGCTCATCTTCTGGAAAGCCGAAGGGATAATTTGGAGACATCAACATGATGGAAGATTCCCCCTTCAAAACGGATTCAATAATGCATAACCCTAAGACAGAAGAAAAGAATCATGAAAAGTATTAGCAATTGGAGACAACACACCAGCATGTGTGGCACTGCAGCAGCTGAATATTTTTATTTGACAGTGAGCTCATCCACTGCAGTTACAGGTTAGGTTATTACAAGAACATCAGACTAAAACACATACTTGAGTTAATGCTATTACCTTCAATTATACAAAAGGAAAGGGATATGCTAACACTGTATTTTCAGTGTAGTGGGTTTACCTGTCAAACACGTGGATGGGCCTATATTTTATGGAAAGGAAAGATCCTAGTTCTCACTTCTGATCCTGGCTTAACAAGAGCAATCATGCAGCTTAACAGCCCACTTCCGCTAGTACTGCTTCACCAAATTTCATGAAACAAATACAAGAGCTTTTAAATTAGCAGAGAGCTCTCAGTCCAAAAGCTTTGGAGCTCTAACAAGAGCACACCAGCACAGAGCCTCAAATATGCATGATAAAACATGAATGAGAACCACAGAGATGGTGTAACATGACTTGTACCTGGATGAATCCCAGCACTTGGCAGAGCAAAGCTATGTATGCAAAGATTACAGCCTTGCTCTAGCCAGTAACTGTGAGCAACTGCAAGGAGTGCCACCCCTTACCTTTCTGAATGTCTCAACAGTGCCACAACAGAGCAGAAGTGACAAATCTTATTTTTTTTCTTATTGCCTTCTAGAAACACAAACCTAAGTCTGGTCTATTGCTGATGGCAACAATCACACGATTCAAGTAAAGCGCAAGAAAAACCCTGAAAGAAGGTTTGTCATGAGATCACAGGGTAATTCACTGACTACTACACATATTTCAGGTATTTTTAAAAGATTATTACACAACATGTTACGTTACTGCACAGGTTGAAACAGATATCTGTACTTAAGCACTCATGTACCTTCCAGGCATTGGTTCCCCTTTTCCCACCTTCCTCTCCTGAAGAGAGACATTAGTTTGAGACACAAGCAAGTCAAGGAGGCTTTATTTAAAAATAAAGAAACATAACTACACACTGCAACTAGCAAATAAGTCTCCTGGATCACACTAGTAATGCTATCTAGTCCCACATAAACTAAGAAAACTGTTATGTTTAAGTTTTAGGAAGTTTAAAGAGACTGCACCAAAAGCAGCAACACAACAGTGTGCATAATTATTGCACTGAACAATCAAGCTACTAAGACATTTTGATCCTAGAAGAGGAATAGCTACTGAACGAAAACTAATCATCACCATCTTTTCTACAAGCGGATTGCATGGGGAAGGAAACAGGGGACAATAAACTACTCCATACTTACGTTTTATGGAAGACCTATTGGCAATGTTAAAGCCTGAAGTGGTGACAGTCAAGTTCCAAGGGAGGTGCAGAGACATGATGACTCCTCCGAGCAGTTTGACACGAGACACCGAGCCATTTCTGCAGAAGGTGCCAATGTTGACCGTGGCTGTATCAATGCAGCTGTTGATGTTGTAGCTAACTAAATCTGGACACATCTCTCCTGGTTGAATCTGTCTTAATGGGGCAGAAAATCTCAGTTCAAGTCCAGCCTTTACACTTGCTTTCACGTCCCAGATGAAAGTCCTATTGAGGCGGGGTAGCCCTGGTGGGTAAAGATGAACATCTCCAAAGGGACACGGGCCTGATACACAGTCTAAATACAGAAAGAGAACAGCCATGATACAATATGAAAAGTCATCAAGTAAATGAGGTATGTTACTTTCCCTTTCATTGCTTCTTTAAACTTCTTCAGTACTTTTATATATATATATTTTAAGTTGCACTTAGCTTTTATTCTACATAGATTCAAAGACATTCCGCTCCTCCTGTCTTTAAACAGGACTCCCGTCCCTTTGAGTAGACAGGATAAACTTGCTTTTACAAATGAGCCAGTTTGACAAACAGAAGGTATTTCATTCTTTGTTGTTTGCTGAAGAATTTAGAAGGTATGTAGTGAATAGAGAACTGAATAAACAAAAGGGAGGAATTCAACATTAAAAGAGATGGAAATCATGAACCTAGAGAACTGATTTTAAGCCACTGCACTCAGAATAGTGATACAATGCCTGTCAAATCATTAAGTTTTCCACTGCCTGCAGTGAACTGTACTTTCATTTCCTTGGTGCCCTCATAAGAACCTGGGGCCTAAATTTTGCAGAAGTGATTAAAAACTGTCGATAAAATACTTCAAGGAGATCCTGGAGAACTTTTATCAGACAAATCCAGCTTAGTAGTACTTCAAGCTGGAAAATACAATTAACCATGTTTTATAGCTAAGCTTAAAAGAAAACACAAAACAACTATATATCAAAATTATCTATCATAAAATATTATGAATATTACTATTTGCATGAACTACATGAATAAGACCCCCAAACACAAAAAAAACACCTGTCTTTATAACCAGGCCTGAACATCAACTAAAAAATAAAGAAGATATAGTCAAAAACTGACTGCCAAATGAATTCTGGGATCTAGTTGATAAATAGTATGTGCTCATGCCATTAAAGAATATATTACCACACAGACAGAATAGAGATTATATTCAAAACAAATTCAAGTTTAGTTCCAAGACTTTCAAATTTTCAGATTCTTGTCCTCAGAACCATTTATTTAATATAAGGGAACACATGCATATCTCAATGTTTGTCTTGTCCATTCAGACACAAAATAGAAATATGTCTTACCAATATTCTTCTGAATCTCCATCATGAAATATTTCTCGGGAGTGTTACAAGTGAAGGTTAAAGTCACATTCTCCCCCGGTCTTATCTTCAATTCAAACCGGGGTCCGCTTCTTACACGAATTAGACAGACAGGTAATAAACCAGGTTTCAATTTAATTGTAACTGTGATGTTGTCCGCTGCACGAAGGGAGATTGTGAAGGAAGCTAAGGAAGAAAAAAAAGACAAGGTGCTACGTTACTAGCATGTACAAGCATCACAGGGAGCATTTACACCTGTCTCAAAGGTCTTGAGCTCTAAGTCTCCATAAAATACCTGCCACTCCCCCAGCCCAGATGACAGAAATCCACCTGCTGCATGTGCCCATAGAGGCATAAATACAATTTGTGGAGGATCACTTCCTCTTCCAGAGTCATGGGTTTCACATTATTTCTTTCGAATTTCTGCTTTCCAAACCCAGGCTCTCACCCTCAGCTTAAATTGCACTGTAGGGTACCAGACCAACCTCAACAACCCCAGCATGTCATACCGGGTACTCTGGTGATGCCAATACAGACCAAGAGCCCAGACCAATGGCCACCTGTTAAGAGTTTCAATCACTCCTAGTTACTAAAACCTCATTAGCTACTGCACAGCTTAGCTTGCCCTGCTGCAAAGCCTTCTAATCCTCCGGGCAAGGAAGAGGCACTAATGTGAGGAATATCTGCCCTCACACAACAGTTTTGGGTATGAGAACGCTGGCCAATGGGTGCATGCGGGCATGGTTCTCTCTTGCCCTCCAACTCATTCCCTGAAGGCCCTTAGCAGTGAATACAGCACCTGAGGCCTTGGGTGGGCTGTGTGTGCCCAGATACCTCTTCACACCTGACACAGCCATTGGTTGTGGGGAACACATCCCATGGCTTTGGGGAACGTATGAAGGCTCCAGTGGTGATCAGAGACCTCAAGACATCTTCAGTTGTTCTGAACACAAGAGCAGCCCTCATGCAAAACACTGGAGCCACAGAATAAGTGCTGAATGGCAGTAGTTTAGCATCAGGTGGCCCGGATATGACTAACTACCAAACAAACACACACACGAAGTGCAAGGCACTGAGGGGCACTGACTGGATATTCAAGCAGACTCAAATCATTCCTCTCAGCAAACTGTGGAGGCTAAAATTCGAGTTCCTGCTAAACAACCTACTATGCTTTTAAACCTCCCTTTTAGCACCTCTAGGTTTTTACAGCCACCTCTTTGGTTTTGCACAGCCTGGCCTTCATTGTAGGCTCTCCTGTACTGCTGCTGCAGCTTCAGATCTGCACGTGTCAAAACCTCTGCTAGGGAGTGCAAGGCAAAAGAAGGTGCTCAAAATGATGCCCAGTTGTGCTTTTATATGAGTTTTGGTGTTCTGAGCCTCTTCTGGACTTGTAGGCCTTTCTTCACAACCTTGGAGTCAAGCCCCGGAAACAATCTATGTTATCTGCCGTCAGGATCAAAGGCTTTATAAAAAAAAAAGGACCAAACCCACAAATAATGAGGCATGCCAAATTTCTGCACGTACCTGTAACAATTACTTTATCATCCCTCTATACCATTAGTGAAAACTCTGGTCACTTATTAACCTTCCTACAGCTTTTAAGCTCTGACCTGATAGCTTACACCAACTCCCTAACCAAAGGTAAGAACAAGCGACACTTGCATTCCTGCTTTAGAAGTGCTTTCAGAGCAGTTCTCAATCTGCATTTTCCTGTGGAAAAGTAATATTAACAGTCATAAAAAAGATGAGAAAATATAAAGGAAACAAAGGAGGAGGGTTTGTGCGGTAGGCTGCTGTGATGCACCAGCTCAACCACGAGCAGTGCTGTGCACCCCAGCACAACGCAGAGCCTGGCATGCAGCAGGTAAGGGGGACACAGGAGACACAAAAATCTCCCTCATGCAATGAAGTCCCAAACACAGAAGCATCAATCACAAAGGGAGCTTCCTAGGGGTGGGGGAAAGAAAAGAGCTGCTGCTCCTACTCTCTCTTCAAGGCAGAAGAGAACAGTAACGACTACTTCCAGACTAGTCCTGAGTATTTTTTCCATAACGCTGCATGCTTGTTTATATTTTACTGCACTTATTGATCACGACAGTCATCATTTTTTGGAAGTTTATGTCATTCAGATATGAAGCACTAATAGCCCAGTACCAATAGTTAATATCTATGGACAAAATTGTCTTCTCTCTTGCACACTCATGCAGGCTGTACACCCAATTAGGCTCACACGTGGTCAGGAACTATGCCAGGTTACTGCACAAACAGCTTGCTAAAACAAAACCCCACAGGTAATCCATTTGGTCAGAGAACTGAGAGCACTGTGCCATAATGCCAACAGCATTCAGCTGCTAAGTTACATCAAACTATCAGATCTCATTTTTGTAGGCAAACTGGGGAAAAAGAATCATGCAGGAAGAAGTTATATCCAATGATCTCAAAGGCATAAAAAAATAAATAAATAGATTAAATGGCTAAAAAACCAAACTACAGCCACATACAGAGCAGAATAGAGACTACTGCAGAGTTTTTATAAGCATTGGTGAGTCTCTTCATGACTCACCCTGATCTGTCTCTATGATTCCCACCACATGCCTTCTATTTGTATTAGCAGTAACCATCCACACTTCTCGTAAGGAAGGAATTTCCACGCCTTGTTAATTCTGCACAGATGACACACAGGATATTTGAAAAAAAGGAAAAGCATTACCAGAGCTGGGCCCACTCTGCACAGTGATGAAACTGTTGGGCTAGAAGATGTCAGAGGTGAAGTCTCTAGCCCTGAGCTGCCCTGGATGGAGGTTGTTCACAGGCTGATGCCTGTCTGAAAATATTTTCCTCTAGATGATGACAGCTTTGTGGCCTTCCTGGACTATTTCTTCAGCTGACCAAATGTTAAACTGCGTTGTCCTGCTGCAATCAGACATCACTACTGCTTGTCCTCATTTATGACTGCATCTCCACAATTATCTCAACACAGCATCCCCTTGTCGCTCCATAACGCTCATCTCCCCAAGAAGGCACCCCAGCCAGATTTTACACAACAGCATGATTTTTCCAAACCTTTAGAATCATAGAAGATCAACTTTCTTCAACTTTTTTGCTCGGAGCTTCTCAAACTTGATTTAGAAACAAACTGCATAGCATAAAACAAGTGAGATTATTCTGCAAAACTCAGCTTAAACTCACCTACCTGCAATAAACACTGATCACCCGTGTATTCACTTAAATACACTTTTCCTGTGCAATGCAGAAGGTAAGCTGGAGAGCAGCAGAGCCAGTGGTGCTCACAGAGAGCACATGCACGAGTGTACGTACAAGGAATGGCAGAACAGTGATTTATAGCTATGCACAATGCCTTGACAAACAGGACATAAGAACAGAGTCCAACCAGTAGTCGCCACTTGGGGGCTGAATGACTGAGCTATACTGCAGCTCTTTATCCATACGGATCTATGGATGATTGTTTTGTGTGACTTCACTTTATGGAGTCAAACAACCAGAACAAACAAAAAAAAAAACAAAAACAACCAAAACCAACCAGACAGAACACACACACACACACACAAAAGAAAAAAAAAAAAGGAAGAAGAACTGACAACAGTCACCAATTTTAGCCATTTTTAACAAGACAAACAGCTGCATCAGGCTGACTCAGACACCACTCACTGCCAGAGACAGCTGAGGGAGACAAGCGACTGCATGGCTCTCTGTGGACATGAAGCACCTGGATGCTAGCCCCTGCTCTACCCAGGGCTCTGAATGCTCTCCACTCACTACCTTGGGTATGGCCTCATCCAACCCAGTGCTAGGTGACAGCAGTACAGCAGAGGGACATGATGGGGACAGCTCCTGCATCCCAACTCAATGCCCCTATGGCTCAGCTAGGAGGTGCTACCTCTCGCAGCCATTTCCCTGGAACCCCTGACACAATTCTCACTGCACTCTCAACTCCAACTTGTCAAAAATGAGTCATAAAATATTTTGAAGGGCAAATATCTCCTCAATTTGCTGACTTGAACCATTTTCTAGCTGCCTTACTGAATCCTTCCTGGTTTTGGTCCAGCTGTCCAGTTCATCTACAGCACATGAATGCCCAGAGTCAGCTGCTCCAACCCCAACCGAGATGCCCATCCATGCAGTTGCCTTCTTTAAATGCTTCAAGTTAGCCACAGACCCTGCTCATGGTTGGGGGGGGCTGGAATCAAATGATCTTTAAGATCCCTTCCAACCCAAGCCATTCTGTGATTCTATGATTTTACAAACCATACACTGTTAAACTCTACGCAACTACTGAACAGAGCTGTAAGCAGCAAATGGAGATCACCAGCACAAAGTGCAGCCAGCCCTGCTGCTGTCAGCTCAACCTTCTAAAGCAAATACGTTTTTGTTTACATTTAAAATGCAAACTACCTGCTTTGCTTATTGCTTAATGGTTGCCCGTCCTCCAACGCAAGAGATGAGGTCCATATTTTGTGAAGTGATTGTTTTCATGGAATCACCCAGGAAGTTAAAGTTGAAAGTTGCAAAGCTTATACAAATGTGGAGGCTGCTCCTAAGTGTTGCAGCAGGATCTCCAGCCTGGAGATGATACCTGGCACCCATTCCTCTGCCAACATGACACAGAGCCCTTACCTCACAGGGGGCTGCTTCGACACCAGGGCAGGGTGGGGACACATAGCAGTTGAGATGTCATGCACCGTGTTGGCTTCTCACCAGGGAAAAAGGTGGCAATGTCTTAAGCCATCCTGGCACAGCTCAGCAGAGCTCTGCCAGTCCCCAAGGCCAACAAGACTGCTCACTCAGAAATGGTTAATTCATTAAGTTAATTTGCAGCACCTCACAGGAGCAGAGCACCTTGACTTCAAAAATAACTGCGTCATTACTCAAGCTTCAGTACTTCTACTGCTTTCTCTAGAATCTTTTCGGATGGCTCATTGAGACACTCATAACTCATGTGTGAAAGTCATTTTTACAAGAAGCTTTTTACACCAGCAGTGGAAAAAGAAGACACTTTGGGATTTGGCAAGCTTGCCTGTAATTACCAAGGGCTGCTTGGTGTTCTTTTTTGTTTTGTTTTTTAGTTACTTAACTTCTATTGCTTCAATTGAAGTAGGAAGTGAAACTCAGCAAGTGCTCTTTGCAAACTGGCTGTGAGCTCCTGTACAATGCATGAGACTAAAAGATGTGGGTCTGTACAAGACAACACCGCCCTGGCACCAGAAACACAAAGAAACCATGCAAGTCACTGCAGGAGCCTCCTGTGATCAAAAGGATGTTTGCTTGCACAGTTTATCCCCGTGTCAACGTCAGGTAGTGAGAGGATGACATCTTGGAGCGAGTCTGTGCAGTTCTCTGGCCTTGGCTCTGATTTACCAACATGGAGAAGCACGTTTCACAATCCATGGTCCCTCCCATGCCAAACAACCCGCCAACATCTTTGTCTCTCTGCTGTGGAACTGCAGGTCACATTTCCACCTGTCACCATTTGCCCATCCTCAGATGTGAATCTCCCAGCTCCATTCATGGACACAGGACAGCCAAGGACAACACTGAAACACTGGCACCATCATACTGCTCAAAATAAGTCCTTTCTCCAACTGTGAGTAGCCATGCTCTCCTTGTGACCACACTCCCTTTATCCCCCAAGAAATCAAAAGGCACAGCTTCAAGCAAATTGTCTAATGCTCTCCCTGAGAGTGCATGGGGGACACAGTCATTCAGAGGCAGCCAACAGAACAGACACATGTGGGACTTCTCTATCCATGATGACACAAGTCAAGAAAATCTGTCATCCCACAGCACTGGCAGACTGTGCATTCAGAAGCAGGCGAGACAGAAAAGGCAGCTCAGGGGAGACCTTACTGCCCTCCGCAGCTCCCTGAAAGGAGTCGAGGTGGAGGTCAGCCTTTTCTCCCAGGTAGCAGCGACAGGACAAGAGGGAACGGCCTCAAGTTGTTCCAGGGGAGGTTCAGGTTGGGTATTAAGAAAAATCTCTTCTCAGAAGGAGCAGTGCTGCAGTGGCACAGGCTGCCCAGGGAGGTGGTGCAGTCACCGTCCCTGGAAGTGCCCAAGAACCGTGTGGATGTGGCACTGAGGGACGTGGTCAGTGGGCACAGTGGGGGTGGGTTGATGGATGGTTGAGGTGATCTTAGAGGTCTTTAATGATTCTATGAAAACACACATCTACCAGTGGTTATGGCAGGTTTGTTCAACTCTCTCTGCCAGCTGAAAGTCCCATCAGTACTACATTCATTGGCCAGATTCAGCTCACCTCTACCATTAGGTAATACAGAAACCAAAGGTTCTGCTCTGATGTAATGGGCAGCAGCTAAGTACAACACAACCAACATCCTTTCCTTCACACCCTAGTGGCACAGGTAGGCACTGAGCAAAAGGAACCCCCAGTTTGAGCTTTTTCAGGAGTCCCCAAGTGGAGGCCAAGGCCAGAGAGCACCAAGGGGCACCCAGAAACATTGCAGTAGCCATAGGAAGAGAAGTACCCATTAGTTCAGTTCCCTTTGGCAGCAAGGGGAGGCTGTCACCAGCTAGTCTGACTGGTTACAGCCCATACCAGTTTGAATACAAGAGGATGCAGCTCCACACACGTCTGCTCTTCTATCTTAAGACACCTATCTTAAGCCTCCCAGGACCTGGGAAAAGCCATGTTTTGTCAAAAACAATTCCAAGAACCAAGGGTTTTTTCCCCCTCCCAGTCATTCTCCTTTTCCCTGCTTTGAGTACATACAGCTGTAATAAAGCCATTAACCCATGTACAGCAGATGTAGTGCACATGCCCTCCATCTGCCAACAAGTGGCAAAGCCTCCTCTTGTCAGACACCTTCTGGTGCTCTCCTTCCCAACATTAATTTTTACTTTATGGCTGCAACACTCAGCACAGGCAACACCAAAAGTATCATGGCTGTTTTCTCAGCAAAGAATGGCTCTTCAGGCCAGGTCTCATGTGAAATGTTTCTATAACAGACTATGTGCAAAACTGTTCAGCCTTTACCTAGGACTGAGATTTTAGTCACTGGAATTCCAAGTCTTCTTCTTTAAGATCTATATGTGTATATATATAAACATCAGCTAAGCTAGGTGATAAGGCCTATATTTAAGCTAAGTAGCACCAGAACTGGCACATACAGTACAACAGTCATTTAACATACATGTGTCCTCTAGATAATAAAAACTAAGCACATTGTACAGATACTGGTACAAGACAAGAAAAGACTACTCCATACTCATATGCAACAGTTATGGTCTTAAAAGGAGATCCAGCAAGCAACATGGCAATTCCGAGCAGAAATAAGCCAGCTTCCCTCGGCTTTCACAGGAGCACAAATAGGCCAATTACTTATATTCTTTCAATACTAAGTTAGAACACCATAGAAAGTCTTGGTTTCAAAAGAAAAAAACCCAGCACTTTTTATTATGATTCATGCACGACTTGAATCAGTCAGTTGGGAAGAAAAAGTTACCTTGAGGGCAGAGCAAGAAGCAACACAGCTTTACCAGGGAATTCACTAATTATAGCAAAGGCATTTTAAATACAGATCTGAAATGTGCTTTATAGACTTCATATGAGTCTGATTAACTTCATTATCACTGCTACAGAGACAAATTTTAGCTGGAAAACATATTTTAAAAGGTCAAGCACGTAATGGTTGATGCACACACTCCCAACAGCTACACGCAGTGATCACATCAAATAGTTTTTCACCTAAGAGACAACCAACATTTCATTTAAAAATTTATATTGTGAGCAAAGTTGCATCTGAAGAAAAACCACAAACTCATTTGCAGACAGTATGACCAATCACATTGTATACATTCCCACAGGAAAGTGAAGATGAGACAACGCTCTTATATGCCGGGAAGGGTTGGAAGGAGGAGACTGATCTTCCCCAAGGACAATGAGCAGCAGCGTAAGGATGGGTGCACCAGGACTTGCGACTGTCCCACCAGAGCACAGCCAGTCCCAGAGCAGACACGTGTGCCTCACAGTCACCTTCTATGCAGCTCTGCACACGTAACCCACAGCTGCACCCAGTGATGAAGTGCGCAGCAATGGCATCACCACGGCAAAGGGAACATCTCAAAAACTGAGAGACATAGGAATGCAAGGCAAAAAAAATTACCCTGAAGTATATCAGGTTTTCAGGCCAAACCCTTGCTAAGGGAACCTTCAGGTACAGTTTTGGTTGCGTAATAACAGAAGTAACTTCCAGCATGATGAAGAACACACCAGGTATGCAAGATCCACACACAAAGCCTAGGAAACAGATTTCTCTCTCCTGCCCCACTCACATCACACCAAACTTCAACCCATGCTGCCAAACTCAGACACATCTGGGGTTTTTTTTGGGGGGGGAAGGGAAGGTCTAGAAAGTGGGGACACTGGGTTCGCTGATCCAGCAGGATGGCAGGGCAGCTGCAGAGCTGGGGCAGGAGAGAGGCAGGCAGACAGAAGTGTGACATCGAAATGGAAGGGAGAAAGAGGTAGGAACCTTGTGATCTTGCATAATGCAAACATAAACTTCTTTATTTTGTTAAAGCAGGAACAATATGCCTGGATGCAGTTTAGATGTTTTCAGTGTGACAGAGGAGAAGAAGATGGATCAGATGACAAGAAGCAATAAAATCAAAGACGATGGCTCTAACAGAGCTGCAGCTCACCTTAAAAGTGAGCCCACTAAGTTTAATGGTAAGCATCAAGGAGATTTATGGTGGGGAAGAAAAAGGAACATAAGATTTCGATAAGAACGTTTGACCAGACAGCAAGGAATGATGTATGAACAGACAGTCTACGGGTGGTTCAGACGGAGAGGACGATTAATGGGCTGCCGCATTTCCCACTGAAGGGCTAGATCTGTGTATGAAAAAAGATGCAGCTGAGGATTTTCCCCATCTGCTTCTAAAAATCCTTTATTGCTGAAGAAAGCCCGGTTCGTCTCCTTCTTGTACAGGTCTACCTCTTTAAAACAGCCTATCATCACCCACAGTGTAACATTCTTTCTTTATTCTTTGAAATGTTTTAACAAGCAAATAGTTGTCATTAGTTTGACAAAGAAGCAAAACACTAAAGTTCTAGATTACTTAGTTTGGGACTTATCCTTCACAGCCAGTGCTTTAACCTGTGCAGCTTATAACCAATGGCTGCAAGCACAATGCATCAGTGTGAAGGGCACAGCTAAAGGCAACAGAAACGTCAGCATGAAACTCAGGCTGGGCTGCCTGGGTTATTCGCAATCAATGCAAATAATTCTGCATTTGTTTTGTACATCCTTGCAGGGTCTTTCAGAGGACACAAAGCTACAAAGCAGATTGTTTACATGTAAGGATGAGCATGAACCGCCTGTGTTTCTATGCTGCATTTTTGGTGACTGAGCAGCTTTTGAAACAGAGGAAAAGCCCCAAGTGCTGTTTTTGAGCTCTCAGCTGGAATTCTTATGGGGCTGCAGATGGGATTTGGCTGTACCTGGGCCATCTCCATGGGACAGCATGGCGCACCCAGGAAGCATGAGAGGAGCAGCTGGCAGCAAGCGCACTCGAACACTGGGCACTGCAGAGCTCTGCTCGGGTAAACGCTGCTCTCTCTGCTGGAAACTTAAGAGGAACAGTAAGTTACATCGGAACTAGAAGTTACACAAACTATAGGACGTGTTCAGGCCGGCTCAGGGCGCAAGCTCCTGCTCCTCGCAGGTAATCCACTCCGTTTTCCCTACATCCAGGGAAAAAAGGCTTCGGGAAGTTACTTCCGTAACCTAAATGCCAGAAACGGCGAGCGCGGAGATCGCAAAGTTCACCCGGTCGGCACTTACTTAAACGACAACTTCCAAGCAAGACATCCCGGTGTTCCAACTCAGATACACGCCGGGACTGCGGCCCCATCCCCACTCCCCAGCCACGCCGCCGAACACCGGGGCCGCTCCCAGACCCGCACCGAGCGGGCGGCGGTGCTGGGCTCAGGGCGGCGCGCCCCTTCGCTCACAGCCCGCCCAAAGAGCGAGTCCGCTCATCACCACCGCCGCCGTTCCCCATCGCTCCCCGCAGCCCCGCCATCCCTACCTTCCCGCTGGAGGTGCTGCGCCGAGGCGGCGAGAAGGACAGCCAGCACCGCGAGCAGCGCGCAGCTCCCCGCCATCTCCCGCAGGGGCACAGCGCCGAGCCGGGCGCTGGCTCCCTCCCCGCTTTCGCTTCCGCCTCCTCCGCGCACCTGGACGGAGGGAGGGACAGAGGGACGGAAGGAGGAGACGGTGGCAGTCCCGCCCGGCAGCTCGCAGGTGGGGCTCTGCCGGACCGCCTCTTCCCCTGCGGCCTGCGATGCCATCTGGGAGTAACGTTCCAGTCCATCCTAGACGTCTGCCCGGTGGGACCTTTTACTCAGCTCATCTTAATCATATGCAATGAAGAGAAGTCGCGTGTCAAAAGAAAGACAAAAACCAAAACGTACACACAGACACACACAAAGTAAATAAATAAAGAAATGATTTGGGTTGGAAGAGACTTAAAGATTACCTGGCTTCTCCTCAGGCTGCCCAGAGCCCCATCCAACTTGGCTTTGAGCATCTCCAAGGATGGGGCACCACAACTTCTCTGGGCAGCTGTGCCAGGGCCTCACCACCGTCTCACTAAGGAAATCATTCTTAACATATGAACTAAACCTCCCCTCTTTTAGTTTAAAGCCATTCCCTTCTTGTCCTCTCACTACACTGCCTGATAAAGAGTCCCTCCCCAGCTTTCCTGTAGGCCCCTTTAAGTAGTGGAAGGCCGCAATGAGAGCTCCCTCAAAAATGTGTTGTTCACCTCTCAGTAGCTCAGTGCACAGCACCTCAGTATAGCTGGAAACAGCACAATCAGAAAGGTTAAACATGTTGAGGTTGAAACTGAGGCTAATCACCGTGAACGTTATTTGTTGCTTTAGCGGTATTCACCTTCCAGAAGAGTCCAAGTGCTCTGTAGAAGCCCATTTACGTGGTCATGTATAGTTTGGGCAGTGGTGTTGTTTCCTGACCAGCTGACACAGTGTCAGTGCGTTTCTGAGAAAGAGTTGAGACTGATCATCTTGAAAATATGAGTTCAGCAAGGAAGAGATACAGTGGGATAAAAAGAGATTAGTCATAAATACTTCACTTCTGTTGGTGGGAATCCCATTCTTTCTGTGGAAATTCCATACTAATTACACAGAGCAAGTTACGAGAAAACGATGAAGAGTTTTCAGTGGAAGTACAGGAATCATGAAACAGTGCTTCCGAGGAACAAACCTCCCACTTCAGCTTTCTTATCCCCACATTCACGCTGCTAAGTGAATGCATCAAAGAAAGAGCCAGCATTGTTCCTACCGATAGCGCTGCTAACGAGAGACCTTTTTTCACCTGCAATGAAACTGTTAAAGTAAGGACTGTGTAGGGAACATGGGCACATCTTCCTACAGTCAGTACAGGGAAAACTATGCCTAGGAAAAATTAAGCAGCCTCACAATGAGACACTTACGTATGCTTTGTTCCAGTGCGAGAGTGTCCACTTGAGGCTGCTGGTTATCTACTGTGCTGACTCTTCCCAGCTTTAGCTCTTGCAGGTGTTTGGTATAAACACCAGAGTGCATTAGAGTCAGGTTTCATCTTATAAACTGAAGTACATACTTAGGTCGTTTAAAATCAGCATGACTGTGCCTTCCTGACACCAGCTCACTTGACACCAGTTCACTTGAACGACACAGGGTTAAGTCTATCTGCATAGGATAATATACAATGTCTCACAATAAAATACAATTATTTGCATGTATTTAAATTCCATTGCTTTCAAGATAGACATTTGCTTAAGGCTGTTCATGAAATAAGAGTTCCCTGAGACGCGGAGTATCAGTGCTGCAGGTGCAAAACACCCCTGTGCCCTGTTTGGGAGTTACTCCACTACAGAGCTTAATGGAGATTCATATAATGCTAAATAAGGAACGTAGCTCTGCATGATCTGTTACGATATATACATTATTGATCATTAAGAATATGGAGGAAAATTAGGCACAACTATAATAATGATGCCTTCAACACTATGGAGTCAACAAATTAGTCTTCCGGAGACTGAAGTCGTGCAGCATATAATTTTGGTCAAAAGCTTAATTATTTCTCAGTTATTCCTGGTGGTTAGATGAATTGTGTCACACAGAGGGACTGCTCGCAGCATTCAAATACAGGTTGGTTCAGCCATCTTGGGCCAAAACAGAAACAGCCCTCAGGCTGACATGGGTTACCCTTCAGTCTAGTTAAGCTGTTTGTATTTCTCATCATAGCACCATTAGGAAATGCTGAATTACACCATGGTTATGAGACAGTCGTGCATGTCTTGAAGCTGCAAATTACGCGTGGAGCTCTTACCCTGCAGTCTGTGCTCCGTCCCTTTGGGGCTGGACAGAGGGCAAAGGGAACTGCGTGGCAGCTCTGCCCTGGTCACACTGTGTGTTCAAAGGAGGGCTGCTCATTCGTGTACTGGAGCTGAGCAGGATTTATCACCAGGCACACTTCAGTAAACAGATAGCAGACAATTTTCCTGTGAAGCTGCGTGTGAATAATGTGGTGGTGCTGCAGCAGAATGAGAGACAAATTGCTGCCTCCAGAGTGTCTCCTTTGTCTTTGGTATCTATTTACTGTTTACTTCATGGTTACCATTTACAGGGATTTTACCCAGGAAAAGAAATGCAAAATGCCATGAGGGCCTGCTTACTCCCTTCATTTTGTGCTAAGCAACATGCAGGGGAGAAAAAAAGCATCAGCATGTAATAGTAGATCTTTGACTGCTATGCATCTATGGGCTTCTGAGTGGTGGTCAGGGCTGGCAGCAGTTCAGTGTAAGACCCACAGCCTTAGGACACACAGCATCTCAGCTGGGAAGGACTCTTCGGTGTGTTGGGAAGGCAGTGCTTGCCATGCATTGCAGAGCAGTGCAGGCAGCAAGGAGAGGCTCCAAGCTTGTTTGCTTCTGCGCCTCCAGGAATAAACCAAAGTTCTTGTCAGGGAGAAGTAATATTTCATCATTTTATCTAGCTGTAAGTGAAATCACAGCAAATCAGCTTAGCAGAAGGAGCATTCCTTAACACATCCTAAGGGATGTGTTATTTATTGCATGCATTGGTATCTGTCAGTTTACCCAGACGTATCTGGTACAGATGCTCAAGCACTGCTAACAAAAGATATAAATAGTATGTGTGGCAAACAATTTGTAGAAGAGGACACTGCTTCCTAATGACGCGTGTGCCTTTATGTATACAACCTCTGCAGAGACAACCTGAGTCACATAATGGGCTCCATGGAGAGACTGGCACTCCTGCTGTCACAGTGACAGGCGTGCACATGTCCTTTGTGGATGGGGGCTATTAGTGCTGTACCTGTACTATCAGCTACTGTGATAAAAACATACACTTGGAAAGAGCTGGAGACATTTGGATTTCCTCCCCGAGTTGTACATGTTGTCCAACACACCCCCTCCTTCATAAAGGTTTGCTAGGAAGGCAAATCAGATGCCTGCTGGATCTTGTTCTGCCTCTGAAAATGCGTTATGTTAGTTACAGAAATGATTTGATTCACAGAGACACTGATTGTGCCTGATACAGACTCATAAAGATCTCAGGGAGGGGGGCTGCACCCAAGGGCTTGCTGTTGTCACTCATAACTCGTCTCATTCTTGCAAAACATTTGCCATCACAGGTGAGCCTGGAAGAAAAGGACTGGGTCAGAGATTATTGCCAGCTGTGGGCTTTGATGGGGTTTTGTGGAGGTGTATAATCTAGATGCAATTACAGCAGGTTGTCCGGGAAACTGGAGCTAAAGTTCTTATTCCCCAGGTAAAACTGCTAAAGCTTGCCTGGAAATGCTCAACAAGTAAGAAGTGAGCATCTGCTGGAGCTATTTTAGCTTTTACAAACTGTATCAAAGATTGGAGTTTCTCCCCAACAGGATAATGTGAACTGTTGCAGTTTTTCTTTATAACTGAAAAGCCCAGGCGAGCTGGGCATGACAATCCTATTGCATTTCACTTATGCTTTTGTTATACCATGAGGTGTCCAAGTAACTCCGTGGAGGAAGCTTTACCTCTAGATTTGAATTCATCTTTCTAGGAATCTGGGGTATGTGGGCCCAGCATCCTAATTCAGATCTGTGTGGACAAAGCTGTGTCAGGAGAGGGGCAGCTGGGGGTCAGGGACAGGGTCTGCACCAGAGGATGGTGGGCATGGAATGGGCTGCACAGGGCAGTGGGCACAAGCCTGAGTGCTGGAGCTTAGGAAGTATTTGGACAGAGCTCTCAGGCGTTGGGTTTGAGTTTTGGGTGGTGCTGTGTGGAGCTGAGAGTTGGGCTTAATGACCCTTGTGGGTCCCTTCCAACTCAGGACATTCTGTTATTCTGATTCTACGATGTTAAGAAGCCAGTTCAGGACTGGGGGGGAGGTTGCTTAGATGCTGTATAAATGGGGACTGCGTGAGTGTGAGAATTATTACTGTCAGTTGAAGTTACAGACTCCGTGTGTTCAGAATATGCTGGAGAAGAGTCTGCTTTGTTCTCTGGGTTTCGGGACTCCTGCAGAAGACTGACACCCTGGCTGCTAAAACAGCACAAGTCAGCAGAAAGCAGAAAGGGAAACTTTCTGTCAAACCTGTTAGCACTGAGAATATAAGCCCCTGGGGCCAAGTCTGGCTCTATTTTTGTGTCCTCAGACCATCTGCTGCTATTTCAGGTGCTAACTTAGTAATGCCTCCCACTGTGTTCCTGCCACAGAGATGAGGCATTAGCAAGTCCTCAAGTTTATATGCTAAAGAGCAAAACTCAAGTGAACAGCATGATGGCCGTCATTGCTAGAAAGTCAGCCCTTCTCAGAAGATATTTGCCACATATTTTCTATGGTGATTATAAAAAAGCTGTGGGATCTGCAAATCAAACTGTATTTAAGTGTTTTTGGTATTTTTTTTTCCAAGAGTAAATTCTGTTTCCAGAAAAGACAACTACTCTCCATGTCTGGACTTCAGAGAACACCTCGTTTATCCTAGGAAGGCTTATCAAATCCCTGGGAGGAATGCAGGCTCAGGGAGTATAACTTCACGAATATCCCAGTTATGGGACAAGGAGAAGGTGCCGATGAAGGCAGGACATGTGAGGTTCAGTAGAGGCTCAATGACTTTTTCTTTCCCACTTGCTGCCTGTGCATTCAAGCTCAGCAGAGGGCACCGAGCCCTCTCAGATGATCCTGTGCAGGCAGAGCTGGTGAGAGTCATGTGAAAGGCAGGAGGGGAGAGACTGTATTCTCTAGGATACTGAGACTGTACCAAGAATTAAATGCAAAAATCAGCTGCTCTTGTTCCATATTTAGCAAAACATAGATCCACGTCTTGCACGTGAAAGAAACATTTTGAGAAAAGTTTGTGCAGAACATCCCAATATAATTATGCAATAGGACACAGCGTTAGCACTTGGTGTGTGCTTGGTTTCCTTTGACTTTGTGCTGTCAGATATCCCTGCTGCCATACACAGGTAGAGCCGGCTGAACGTAAATGTCACTGCTGCAGAGGGATCATGCACAGAGCCATTCCCTGCTGAGACCATAAGCCGCCTGTGAACTGTTACATCAGCTCATTTCACCTTCAGTGAAGCAAGCAGGGACCAATCCTGGTACACAAATCGCAGCTATCCCCTTCTTAGGTGCTCAGGCCTTCTGGACTTAAACTGCTGCACCTTTGATTCTGCAAAACCTTAGAAAACCAGGCACAGTTGGTGTCCTGCTCAGACAACATGGCTGTGGCACAAAAGGCTCTGCAATGAGCACAGTGTGTAGAGGTGCTGCACACAGTGAAGCCACATATAGACAGATAAATTCAGGAGAGAGGCTTTCAGTGCAGGTACGTGTGGACAAATGATGGGGTGAGATGCCTTTGTCAGCTTGTTTTTGCTGTTCCTCCTTCTTGGCAGTGTGCAGTAAATGTATCTCCTTAGGTCTAGAAGCAAACAGCTGCTGAATGTTCCAAAAGATTATCCACATGAGCGCATTCAGTGCACAGATGCTAATTGCCTCTTGAAATATCCTTGAATATCTGCTGTGCTGTCAGATGGATTTTCTGTGAGGAACACAAGGTGTCGCAGCTTTCAGCATCCCTCTGTGCCAGCGGCACTGCCTGGCCACACAGTGATCGCACAAACGTTCCTCTGCAGAAGAAAACAGTCCTATAAGGGCACTATGGACCAACACTGGGTCTGCTGAGGGCATATGGTGCTTCTTTAG
Organism: Excalfactoria chinensis; assembly: GCF_039878825.1. Taxonomy (NCBI): domain Eukaryota; kingdom Metazoa; phylum Chordata; class Aves; order Galliformes; family Phasianidae; genus Excalfactoria; species Excalfactoria chinensis. Next base: position 117,051,703 of record NC_092826.1, on the reverse strand, counting down.
AAAAGTAAGTCCATGTTGAATGCCTACAGATGTGTACAGCCAATCCGGCAGGAAGGAGATAAGGCAGGAAAGCAGCAGCTCTGTACCATAGGAGGTACTGAAATGCTTGATAGCATACATGGCATTTTGCAGGATATACCATGTTCACCTGCCATAAACTAGGAATGGCATCTCTGCTTCAGACCATCTGACGCTTCCCCCTCTAAAACTGTTTTCTTTGTGCCGAAATTTGCCGTGCCACCTATGTTTTGAAAGCAGCAGGTTGCGTGTTGAGGAGTGTAAGAAGCTCCCTTCTACTTGCGTGCTCCTAGCACCCCAAAGCACCACGCGTTTCTGCACGCCTATTGCAGAGGATCAGAATGACTAAACAGCCTAGTGCAGGTTTCGTTCAAAGCCATGCCTGCACGTACTTTCTGTAGAGAGTCTATTTGCCATTTGTCACCTGACCTTTACATGGATCAAAGCTGGCTTTATTATGTGCAGTCCTTCTTCCAGCCAACATTTTCATCCGCCAGGCTTTCAAAAAGCATGTCTATTAGAAAGGCTCACTGTGCCACGTAGAAGGGCAAAAAGAAGGCAGGGAGAAGAAAAAGCAGTGAGCAGGAGCTCCCCGATGCACCTAGAAACGCTCCCAGACCTTCCAGTTTGTTCCTCAGGTTTGTTTACTTTGCCACTGCAAGGAGAAGAAGCAAAAGCCACTGGTTGGTTTGTTGCTGTTCTTCCCTTCCTGAGACACAATGTTCTCAACACTCACTGCATCCAATCAAACAATTAAAAGCGAATAATTCATACAATTAGTGCAGTCTTTGCTTCCATTTACCAAAAAAAATCTCCCAGAGGATCACAAATTTCTTTGGAATGTATTCCTTAGTTGAGTTTATTTCATACATCCTAATGATCCAACCCTTCTGTTGATGGACTGTTAATTTTAAGCAATTATTCACATTCGTTAATATGACTTTGTTTTCTAATGGCTGGTCAGATAAATCAAGTGATGCCACTTCTATTCCCCAGCTGAATAAATCTGCAGGTGCTTGCAGTAGAAGTATTCATAACTGTGAATACAATGCTTATTTTCTTGAACTGGCAGACAGGCAAACATGGAAAATTCTCTCTCCAGTTTATTTGAACTTGGAAACTGATTTCTCACATATTTGTAAGCAAATGAACACAGAAGATGTGAGAGCACACCTAGAGTGAATGTTTTTAAGATTCAGATAGATATCGAGCTGGGGTTTGTTTATCCCTACAAATTTCTGTGGTTCTTCAAGTGCAGCTGATGCACACAGATCTCTGCATCAGGCTATAAAACGCATTATTCTCTCTGAATTCTAGCATCTTCTTTTCTCTGACACACTCCCAGCAGACAAACACCATCCTTTTGTACTGCTGATAGGCATTTGAGTGCTTTCATATCCAGTTCACGGTAGCAAGAAGTACAAAATGAGAAACACAAATTGCTTTCCTTCTGCTGTGCCGCCAGACCACACCGGTCTGCTCTAATACCAGCAATTCTCAGCCTTAGTGACATATAGATCCAATCCTGCTGCTTTTCGCAGATGGTCACTTTGCCCTAAAATTCAGCTGTCCTCCAGCAGCAATGAGCAGCCTCTACTCCTCCACTCGCAGGGGCTCAGCTGCCTTTAGGAGCCAGTTGCATTCTTGCTTGTGGTCGGTCCTTCGTAAGAGCCCATCGTAACACAAAGCTCCTGGCAATGTCATTGCAGCAAAACTGCCCCAAAACCTAAGGGTTATCTATGATTCTCTCAGCTTGCAGTTTAAGGGCACTGTGCACTTTGAGAAGAAAATGAAAGAATCTTTAACACGTGGCATTATTTTTTGTCAAAACCAGTATTTTGTTAGGAGCCAGTAGACTTTTTAGCGACAGGTGAAAGCCTTACTCCTCTGACCATAAAGCCATTTATCCCTCACTGACTTATCCACCATCACACCCCCCTATCAGATAGGAGTGCTCACACGTTTTGGAAAAGAGATTCCTGCAGAAACCTGGCTTTCGTGGAACCCCAGATGGGAGCACAGCTCTCTGCAGGCTCTGTCCCACCCTCCCCCTTGGGCAGTCTCTCTATGCAGCCTTTTGCTTCCCCATAAGCATTACTCACCTGCCCAACCTTTGTTTTCCCTTCCATCTCTCACCACAGAACATCCGCTTGATAAAGCCCTGCCCCGCTGATTCCATTGTGCTTCCTTCCAAGGGGATCCAGTATGGCTGGCACATCTCCCAGCATTAATCACGGCTGATAAGCAGCGCTGCCCTACAAGGCCAAGCGAGTCCCACTGTCTGCCTGATGTTTGCCCATTTTCATGTTTAGGATCAGTATCATTTTTGCCTTGACTGTTGCTAGTGTCAGAGCTCTGGCTCAAGTAGCCAAATACAGCCAGGTTTCTGTGATAACACCCAGGTATCACTTGGCAGGTGAGACGAAGCAAGACAGACCCAGTGCACAGCCTGGAGGAGCCCTTTGTAACCCTGTTCTGTAGGGGAATAATTGGATAAGCCCAGGTAAAATCCACCCACATCAACACAGATAAGATGCCTAAATATCAATGCGAAGAGAGAGAGACAATTTTTTGCTTCAGATAGACCCAGAACTTTCCATTATGCATCTTTCAAATGGTTTTGGTAAATGCAGTTGCTCATGTTGACTGTAAATCAAGAAGAAATATGCCCTGTGAGCCTCTGAGATATCTGTTTCTCCTAATGTCCATCTTCTGATTTCCCCGAATCTCCACCTTGGTCTCTTGGTTTTCCCTAATCTCCCTTCCTAGCCCATTAAAAATAACCCTCTTGGGGTGTTAATGGGTTCTGCTTATTTCAGCTTGTTAAAGGTTGTTAAAGAAACAGTGTTGGTTCGAATGTGAGCACAAGACAGGAGTCACAGTCTGTGGGAGACCGTGGCTGTGATTTTAGCAAAGCTGGCCCTGCTTTGAAGAAATGGACATGGAGAACTGAAGGTTGGATGAAAAGAAGCAGGGAACTGGAAGGTAATGGAAGGGATGGAGACAAAGAGGAAGGCAAAGGCATGGATTACTGGGGAGTAGCATGGACATTAGGGGAAGCGATAATTCTGCCCCCCAGAGAAATGAGATTCATCTTCACAGGCCAAACCTTTTGGGAATAAAAAGGCTCTCGCTCTTTGTTCCACTGCTTTTGTGGTCTAGGTTCATTTCAGGTCTCGTTTCTGCCTCCACATCCCAAAAAAACCCACACCCATGGCCTCTTTGTTACCAGCACAGGCACAGATGTTGGGGCTGTCAGATCAGAGAGTCCTCATCAAGCTGCAGACTCATGCAGGTGGGGACAGATAAGTCTTCTGCAGAGAGCAGCAAGGCACCTGGAAGACTCTATTTTGTTGTCATTCTGGTGAAGTTTTATTTCTGCACACAGGTTTTGGTTTGAGGTCACTGTAGGACTGCAAACAGCCCTGAATGCCTCAGGATGGTGATGCTCTGGGAAGAGGAGGTAAGGCTGGGAGTGCAGCAGAACCCATCCGGTGTGTTTTATGTCTGGTGCAAGATATATGGCTGGTTTGAAGAAAAACACCAAGAAAAACAATGGATTTGGGGGAAGAAAGTGTAGAAAGGAGATTGGACTGCCAAATCCATCAGAGTAGCAAAGGAACTATAAACACATGTAAACACAAACATACATATGGTATAAAATACAAAGCAGTCAAAAAGGAATAACTTAGGACTATGGAAAACTAACAGCAGGACATCTCTGTCAAAATGGCTTGGATATACACAATCTGAGAGACAATATGCTTTCTGCTTTGGTCAGTGTATCACTTACATGTACCATGGGGTGAACTGACCCTGTCCAGACAGCCCCAGCTTATCCATCAAAGAGACACTCAAACCTTCCAACTTTCTCCTACTGGTGGGTGCTGTGAGATGAGGCATTGCCCTCCTGTCCTGCACTATGTGACCGCATTATCCTTACCTGCATCCTTGCAGCTTGCAAGACAGAGCCTGGCTGGACTCACTGTTATGATTTGAGGCGAGAGAGCTGATCTGGGTGTGCCACGAGGTTGAGGGCAGCCTCCTGCTGTGCACAGCAGCAGCTTCTCACAGTAGGGCTGCTGCCCCATAAGCAAGCCAAGGGCATATCCAGAGAGCTGGCCTGCACTGCTGGCTCTCTTGTGGGCTGCCTAGAAGCTGTACCATGGCTGCACTACAGCACACTCCTGTTTCCAAGTCCCAGTAGTTATTAAAGCTTTACTATCTGGTGGTTGTTGCTAGGCAGGAGATGTCCTGCAAGTGCTCCATCATGGGGGTCAATTAAATGCTATCCTCCAGCAATCTGCTTTGAACTTAAGCCAGAGTGAAAACAAGGAGAGAAGATCCTTGTTCTCTTCATTAAAGAATGATTTGAGACGCTGATAGAGACAAGCCTTGGTCACAGCTTTTAATTGCCTTGGAGTAGAGAGGAGGTATGGACAGTAGTTTTTAGGGATAAACAGGCACACCAAATCCTTAAACAGAAAGAAAATGCATCCAACATAACGTGTCCCACTTGAAATAGCAACGCAGCCTTTTTATGGGAGTGGGGGAGAAATATGACCACATCACTCTTCAGTATCCAGAGCTAACAGTGTGATGCTGTGCCTGGGCATGTGCCACTCTGCAATTTCCCAAGGAACAGGAATGTCACCTTTCCTTGTACTCCCTCCCAGCTGTGTTCCACCTGCTCCTGCTAAGCTCTGTGGAATCTACTGAAGGTTTCTGTGAAATGTTCCAAAATCTCTCTGATCCACAACCTCAGGGCAGAGCTGGCACCCCACTCTTAACACAAGACATTAATGGCCACGTTCTGCCAAAGGCACTAAATGGGAGAGTAAGGTCATCGTGGCTCATAATTTCTCACTCAGCTTCCTTGTGCTTCCCTTTTACCCTCCGGAAAAAACACTTAGAATCGTAGAGTCACAGAATGGCTTGGGTTAGAAGGGGTCTGTTGTGGAAGGAGACTAAAGTACCGTAATTGGAATAATGGTGACAGGGACTTAAAAAGATTTGAAATGGCTAGATACCCTTGACTATTTGCTACGCAGAGGGTGGAGAGGTGCACAATGATCCTATGATCAAATAATAGCAAAGCTAGTATCGCTTAAAAACAATAAATTGCTTAGCAAGGGTCTGTCTGCAAGGTGTCACCACGTCCTGGGTGAATCTCTGTGCATGCATTAGGTAACCTCAAGAGGTATCCGTACTCATGGAGAGTTTCTGGTTTGCAGCCAGCTGCTTGCAGGAGGAACTCTTAGCGGGGTTCTTAGACTGCTTGCTATTTATGGGGTAAGATGATTGACTCATAGTCATACAACCTAGAATTGGTTCTGTTGAACCAGGTGTCTGGGCACCAGTGGTGAAACCTTGATTGTTATTAGTTCCAAGGACAAGATCTTTTGCATCTCGTGGTGTGCACTAGGCCTTGGGTGGGGGGCAAGGAGTGTACCATCACAAGGCCCTAAATATCATCTACTTCCAACCCTCTGCTGTGGGCAGAGATGCCACACTTAACTGCAGTCATTTTTAGTTGCCTTGTTTTTGTGTTAGAGACAGAAATATCTGTGCCACGTTTCCATGCCTACTCATATTTACAGAGTTCGGTCTGTAATCCAGAGATGAAAAGACAAAGGAGAGGGCTGCTAGCACAGTGACAGCGAAGCAGGCTGCCTTCAGTTTCCCTTGCTTTGCCCTGAGCCATATCTCCCAGGAGAACAATTGTGCAGAACAGGAGGTCAACACAAACCTAAGGACAAGCTAACCGCAAAGTTCGTATTTCTCACAGTTCGTAATGATGTTCAATGAGCAAGAAATTGTAACCATGGAAACTAGCTTAACAAAGGTGTGATATGTGCTGTCCTCAAGGGTCAGGCAAGGCTTCCGCCTCTATCAGCAAAGTTTGTCAGAAGAAGGGATGGCTTTCCAGTGGCATCTCAGGTCAAACAGCTATAAGAAAATCTATACCCTGGTAATTAGATGTGTGCCTGATGTCACCCACACAGGACATCCGCTGATTCCAGCTCCTTCCTTTCTGAGCAGTCAGTATAAATTTAAGATACAGTTAGCTGAAGTCTCTCCAGGAAATGCTGGAATTGAATATAGCATGAAACCAAACCTATGAAATCAATTATTTCCTATTGCTTTGCTGCAGGCAATTCGAGAACAGAAAAGATATGATGTGGACATTCAAGATGCCGCTCAACACTTTTGTTAGATACTGAGCAAACAGAACACTCTGTATTTTAGGGCTTTGACTGTCAACCTGCTCTCATTGTTACAAGACATATCTCTGTCAAGTGTGCTTCTGAATTCCATCTGGGGTTGATAGCAGGCAATTAACTCTCCATGGAATTCCTGTTACATTCTATTCTGACTATATTCTTCCTAGGACTACATTAAAGCAAATATAATGAGAACAGAGAGAGAGGGAGAGAGAGAGAGAGAGAGAGAAGAGGCCTTTGGCAGTAGAGATTGAAAGATCTCTCTGAGTACCCCAACACCAGCAGCAGTGACAAGACCAACTGATGTAGCAGTTCAATCCTGTTGCATCAAGGTGGTGAAGAGCCCTGCAGGAAGCCTATGGAGACAGAGAGCTCCCACATCAAAGTTGTGTAGGCACGTTGCACCCAAGGCTGGGTTGCCTTGGAAAGGCCAGCTTGCTGAGGGAAGCCATGATGATGCAACTTTGAGAACCTATAAAATGAGGTCTACCTGGAGAAATGGAAGGATGTGTGGTTGTTTGGCTAAAGAGAGAATGGGGGAGCGATGTAGGAAGGGTCTTCAGATGCTTCTAGGATAGATAGAGGGGCTGTTTTGCTGGGAGGGGATTGTAAGAATGACAAGAAGTAATGGGTTTAAATTACAGGTGGCAAAACTTAGATTTTGGCTTTAGGTGTGGGATTCATCTAAGCAAATGCAGACACTAACTATGTAAATAAACCACTTAGGCTTATCATAGAACCATAGAATGGCTTGAGTTGGAAGTAGCCTTAAAGCCCACCTAGTTCAACCCCTGTGCCATTGGCAGGGTTGCCAGCCATCAGACCAGAATGCCCAGGATTCCGTCCAACCTGGCCTTGAATATCTCCAGGGATGGGGCACTCACAGCTTCCTTGCGCAACTTGCTCTAGTGCCTCAGTACCATCTGATTAAACATTACAATATTTCCTCATGATGTCTAATCTAATTATCTTCTCTTTTAGTCTGAAGACACTCGCCCCCCCCCCCCCATGCCTTGTCCTGTCACTGTCAGACGATGCAGAAAGTCAGTCTCCCTTCTGTTTATAAGCTTCCTCTAAGTACTTGAAGATCACGAAGTCCCTCCAGAGCCTTCTCTTCTCTAGGCTGAACTTTAGCCTTTCTCTGTAAGCTTGACTCTTCAGCCTTCTGATCATCTCTTTGGCTTTCCTCTGGAGCTGCCTCCTGTTCTCACATCCCTACAAGTTCAAGTCTGCAAATCTTTCATGCATGCAGATCTCGGCACTGGGGGTCACTGACCCTACTTATCCTAATTTGCTAAGATAAAGAGCAGGGTGAGCTGCTGCATCCAACTAATGCTGTGAACACCAGCCTGTGTTTAACAGTCATGGCACGTATCTGGGAACCTTAATGGCTGGGTTAGTAAGACTGCACGCTCTATGCAGAACAGAAAAGTCTTGACTTCCTGCTGCCACTTGGTGGGAATCAACCCTGTGTCATGCTTTCCATGTGTCTTTTCATGAAGATCAAGGGGAGAAAGGAAGGGGGAATGTCACAGTGCTAAAGAACAGGTTTTCTCTCCAAGCTGACTGCATGGCACAGGCATCTGTGGAGCACCACGGCTTTAGAGATGTGAAGCATTAGTACGTGACGACCATGATTTATATACAAAATTTAGCTGAGGTTGTCAGAAGGGAATAAATTAAATGATTACATTTCTCAAAGAAGTACTTTCCCTTCACCACGTTGAGTTCTGAGCCACAAACACCACTTTTCTTTTCGTGTAATGCTTTATTTCATTATTGACTATGTGAAAGGCCAGCAGCAAATTTTGTTCCTTGCAGTGAGCCAACACTCCACACTCTCCATATGTGTGTTCCTTGTTTCTTTTCCTTTGATAAGTCTACAACAAAAAATGCAGGGATGCTGTTAAGAGCTAATGGCGGGCAGTAATAAAAGAGCGCATTTGTACATTATTGTTGTCTTTAGAGAAAAAAGCAAACAGCAACAGCTGTACCACAAGGAAAAAAATCTCTCTGGCCACAGCAAATGGAGATCAATGTTTTATGCACACCTCTGCTCTAAACCACAGAACCGAAAACGGCTAAAGGTCTGTTTTAATGATCTCCTGATGAAATGTAATGAAAGATATTTTTACTGCCTGAGAAAGTCCAGTCCTGCAGCACACTTTACTTACATTGGACACTGAGCCACAGATAAACCGCCCTGCCTTTGAAACTCTGTCAAGCTTCTGTATATTTTATCAAATACAATAAATAAATTCCAACCAAAGAAATGAGAAGGGTCAGTACACAGGAATCAGGTCAGCATGTTGCTACTTGTACAACACAGCTAACATTTGCTACAGCGCCAGCAGAGGCATTAAATCAATACTCGAGAAGTTAAGGTGTTATCAGGAGACAAGTTGCTATAGATAACTTCTAGTTTAATTGTACTACTGCACCTCTGTAAGCTATTACAGGTGAGTAAATATGCCAGCATAGAGGCTTAATGATGTACTTCTGTAACACTTTCCATCTTCAGAACTCAACCTGTCTGAGACACGTAGGTAAATACTAACCTCACTCCGCAGCTGACTTATTTATCAGCTATCAGTGGGCAGACCATGCTGGTGAGCTACAGAGATGAATTTACAGCTCAGCCATGGGAGTCATTTGGCTGTCTGCACCTCGGAGCTATTTCGTGCTGTCAGTTGCTGCTGGCCAACTCCTACAGCAGGAGAGTGATGGATGGCTGTCAGCAGGAGCCCCACAGCCTCCTCTCCAGAGGATTTCCCAGCTGGAGCTGCCTCAAGGCCTGCTCAGGCTGCTGGATCTGCTCTGCAGGATGTCTTGTCCCTCATCTTTTAAGCAATTGCTTAAAACTGCTTAAAAAAAAGAAAAAAGGCAGACAGTGCCAGTTTATTTTGCTTTTGGAAGAGCTTCCCCATATTGGGATGGCAGCATTACAGACAGAGTGGCTACAGGGGAATCAATTCGTTATTATTTATTGATCACTCAGAGGATCCCATTCTTGCTGTGCCGCAGAGTCAAATAGAGTAGGAGGGACACTTCATTAAAGAAAGAAATGTTTGGTGCATACTGTACTAGAGCCTAAGACCATAAAACAGATGATGTATGGTCAGTTTTAACATCTTTCCTGGTAGGCTGGTAGCACTGTAACACATTCACAACATTAATCACTTCTTAATTCACTACGAATCATGGAGAAGTCAGTCCTTAAAGACAAATAGGTGATTCTTTCTGGATGCTGACTGATTGGCATAACCACCTGTGCTGCTCTGGCAGGACATGGCTCTCCTTCCAGGGGGAACTGCTGGCACTGTGATCCGGTTGACAAGCAAAAGCAAGTACGTCTATACTCATTTGGGTAAATCTACTCATCCTGGGTATGCTTGAATGTTAACAACACTTTATGGTACTGTGCAATAATGGGATGGACAGCAAATGTGCATTTGCATCCCATTTCTGTGATCTAACCTGCCAATGAGGCATTCTTGTTCATTTTGCGCAGGCCAGAATTTGATAGCATCATTAGGCAGTGTGTTTATATCACAAATCACTCTGCTGCTAATGCACGTCCCCAGCTCTGAGCAACAAACATAGATGCACCCTGCACATACCTCAGTACCTGTGAGGCTCTGTGTCCTATGAGAGTATAGGTTGTATTCAGTCCCATTCTTCTCCGTTGTACCTTAAGAGAAATCACACACTGAAGTTGTAGTGGCCTGCCTAAACTTTGCGCTTGCTCCTTTTATCTTTGTGAGCTATTTACTCCCAAAATGACTCCCTACAGAGAGTTTTGACAAGTTTGAACAAGAGATTCAGCTATTTGGACTGAAGACACAAATCCTTCCATCTCCAGGTCTCCCATCTGAAGAGATAATCTGAGCCCACGAGAGCTGAGCAGCCAAGAGAAGTGAAACCCATCCAGACTGAGAGGCAGCACAGCAGCCCTGAGAACAGACCAGGGCTTAGGGGACTGGCTGCAGCCTGACTGTGAGCAGGTATGGGAATGAGTGGTGGGCACACTGCTAGGGCCGTGGCCCTAGGTATCGAGTCATGCCCATCAGAACAGGCTGACTGAGCTCTAAAAAGAGAGGCACTCATGCCAGCTTTTGCAAAGCCTGTAGTAATATCCTCTTCTTTTTTCCTCACAGAGCAGCTCCGTGTGAATCATGTTACCATCAAGATATTTTGTTGCTCATTGCAGAGACCAAATTTTCACCAGGACCTTCTGCAGTTATTACTCGAACGCAGGCTTTTACTGTATTTTTCTTACATGTTTTCCTTTCGTTTTCCTTTCAGTTTTTAAGATGCAGATGGTAATCTGATTGCAGCTCTGGCCTTGAGAACAAGATGTAGCTTGTTTTTTAAATACCATTTTCTGCATATTATACACATAAGCATAACCTAATTAGATACAATAGCTGGTTATTAATAACATGAGACATAAATATCCGTGCACAGAGACTATAACCGAATGCACTGCTAAATTAAGATATCAGTTGTATTAGTGTTAATCTCTCAGACCTTCGGTCATGAGCAGCTCTCACCTAACAGCACTAAGTGAAGTTGCAATATCAGCCAGGAATTCTTCTGTGAGGACAACAGCAATAGCTGGTTTATTTTGTCTTCATCTTCCAACAGAAGCCTGGAGAGAAGAGCATTCAAGATATGCAATGAGACATGATGGGAATGTGCCTTTGTTCAAAATCACTGTGCATGGAGAAGTCTGTACATTGGTCAGTGAAAAGAGAGAACCATGAAGTTGTGGCAGGGGCTAGAAGCCAAACAGCCAGTGGAGAAAAATAACATTAGGGAAGGAAGTTTGAAACCTTGAAAATGCGAAACACCTGAAGTGCTCAACCTGGCAATGTTGACACAATTGCCCCTCAGCCATTATGGGTACCGGTAGTAGCTACCTACCATACTGAAGACTTTGGTAAATGACCCTGCTTTAGTGACTGATATTTGTTAAGCATCTCTGGAGCTCTCTGGGTAGCTACCTTCAATGTGGGGAAAAGCAAAAAGAAAGCTTTCCTGAGCACACTGGAAGCAGCGTAAGCCAGATGAGTTCTCAGTGCCCCTGCAGATCAATCCAAGCACATGGTGGTTTTTGGCTTTGCTCACAGTAACAGCCAAACTAGCAGAATGGTGACAGAGTGTTCTACAAGAGCAAAGCAGCTCCTCAGAGTCGCCTCAGTGGTTTGCTCCATGGACACAGACCAGCCACAGATGCATGGTTTTGCCTCCCAAGTGGCGTAGAGGCTACCCTGCACAAAACCCTACAGCAATGTAGTAACATACTCCTCAACATTTATTTGCTACATTCACCAAGTGCTACGAACGGCAAAAAGATTCTGTTAAAAACAGAGGAGCAGGTGCATCCTCCTCCCCTCATACTGCATCCAGACTCTGACTACTCAGTGCTTTATAGCTGATGATGAAATATCCATTTCTTCAAATCATTGCAGTACACAATTTACTATAAGGAAACCTTCATCCATCTCTGTTCATGTGCTAGCTCCAAGCCTAGAAGGATTAGCATTGCCCGTAGCAAGTTTTTGCTGGATTGCTCACATATTACATTGCTGCCTAGATAACCACAACCTGTAAGCGTGCTGAGCAAAAACAGGCAGTAGAGCAGCTGTAGGAAATAAAGGCAAGAAAATGAAGATGTGCCAAGGGAGAAAACATTTGGGACTTTTTTTAACCCTAATCCTCCAGACAGGTGTATAGATAAAGTCTGCTTGTATCACTGAGGAATTCACAGACATTCTCATGAATATTTGGTTTAATTGTGAATATGGGATTGGAAGGAGTTTGGAAGTAGCTAAGAATAACTATTATTTGCCAAATAACAGCAGACGGTACATGCTGAGAAGCTTGGTGTAGATGTTCTCTGTTGCTACAATCAACCCCTAGTCCTTCACACTGAGGATTTTGATATTCTGAATGTATTACAGAGAAGCATCAACTCTTCCATATTTTCCAGCTTACCAGTTCCACGAATATCAGCGTTAGAATGACTTAATTGGGAATTTAAGCTGCTTTTTAATTGGAAATGGCATTAACTTCTGTTATTCATTAGCATAGGCTTCTCACTACCTTTTTTATACAGTGAAAGAAAGATAGCAACAGAGACTATTTGACAGCCAAGAAGATACTAAAAATAGTGCTGTTTTCAGCTGAATCATAGATTATCTGATGAACCTAATTAGGAAATGTCCAAAAAGGGATCATATTCCTGTCACTATGGTAAAAGACCTTCCAATTACAGCTATGCTGGGGCTGTTCTCATGGCAATCAGCAGGAGCTGCATGCACAGATCTCAGACTTGTATTTAAAAAACTCATTCATTCAGAGTTCATGCTTCAGGACTTTTGTTTTCCTTATAATGGCAAAGCCACCGATGGCTGTTTCACTGTGCCCTGCACAGTGAAAAAAGATTAGCTAATGTTGTTTTCTTTCTGTACTTAGCAGTAGGAGGAGAGTAATCTCTGTGACCCACTCCACCCACTGAACTTCAGTTAGCATTGGGCAGTACCATTATCAATCTCACTGTCTGAATTCAGGGAACACTAAACTGCCATAGGCACGAAACATTCCAGTCATAGGAGGAAAATGAGAGCAGCATTCCTCTACTTCAAAGCAGCATGGACTAGTGCATGTAAGTGTTACAATGGCAGAGGATGTAAATCCCCAGTGAAGAACTGCAGGTAAGTGATTACTTTTGCTAGGGGAATCTGTTCTCACACTGGTGTAGCTAGAGCAAATCCTATGGAATTACATTTTATCTGCATGGCATAGGAGCATTCTCAAGGTAGTATCAACAATTCATAGTAAAACACTGGAAAAAAATATATATAGAACTTACCAAAAGGGCATGGCAAATTCTCTTTACACATTAAAGAAATCAGTACATAGTATTCTGTAATAAACTATGTTGGAAAAGATCTTCAAGACCACCAAGTTCATCCATTAACCTTACTTAGCAGATTCCACAACTAAATCATGTCCCTAAGCACCATCTCCAAGTCTCTCAGATACATTCAGGAATGGGGACTCCAGCACTTCCCTGGGCAGCAGGTTCCAATGCCTTCCATGAAGAAATTCTTCCTGATAATTCCTAAACCTCCCCTGACGTAACTTCAGAACTTCCTCGCACCCTGTCCCTTGTCACCCAAGAAAAGAGACTGGCATCCACTTCAGCATAAGAGGTAAGCAAGACTTCGTTACTTCGCATACCTTTCTGGTGCAGTCTTTGTGAAAATATGGCACATGTTTGGTGTACATCTGACTCTCTCAGGATCATACTCTTGGTCTGGCTCTTCAGGAATGAAAGTGGGGCTATGTAGCATTTTCACCACAGTGTATTCTCTCAAATAATGGACGCCTTTTCCCATATCAGTCCATTTCTTTTTTCTCGGGCATCTGTAAAAAACATGTTTTAAACTGAGACGGGAGATTTAGATGAGATATTAGGAGGAAGTTTTTCACCCAGAGGGTGGTGACACACTGGAACAGGCTGCCCAAGGAGGCTGTAGATGCCCCATCCCTGGTGGCATTCAAGGCCAGGCTGGATGTGGCTCTGGGAAGCCTGGTCTGGTGGTTGGTGACCCTGCACATAGAAGCAGGGTTGAAACCAGATTAACATTGTGGTCTTTTTCAATCCAGGCCATTCTATGATGCTACGATTCATTCTATGAAAATACAGGGTACTGCAAGATGGAATTGCACATGCTGTGACATATCATGCTCCAAAAGTGGGTTTATCTGGGTTATGAAAAGGATTTGACCTGACACTGTTTAGTGTTTTACATGTCCTGGAGGAAAGGAAAAAGAAATTGAAGAATTCATGGTATATATTGACTGAAGAAAACAGTTTCCAGTTTCCATTTAGGAGCAACTATATTGCTGGCATAATTAGGCTCAACTGACATTCCTCAGAGAAACTGTGATGAAACAAGTAGTGCAAGAAAAGAAATGAAATAGCCCCATGATTAAATCTCTGCAAGCTACCTTCACATCATTTTTTTTTCATATATTTACCTCCTAGAAACTATTTCATACACATTGGGGGATACTTTCATATACTCGTGGATTAATGAGAATCTCTTCCAGTGACATTCATCATGTAGTAATGATTTGTTTTTAATATATCATCTCACAGCAGCACCTTTCAATGGGAAAAGCATTTCCAGAGCACAGCTATTGCCTGGCTAAATTGTGGATAAAATTGTGTGGAATTAATTCAACAACTTGAGGCTGAAACATTGTTCTTCAGTGAGAAAAGGAACAGAGCAGGAATAAAATCATGGCCATGTTTTGCATTTATATTGTCCTTTTCATGCTTAAAATGCCATATGGGATTTAGCAAATTAATCCTTTCACTACCAGTCTGAGAAGGGTGAATATTATTTCTTCTACAGATAGAGAAACAGAGACAGATAGACTTGCTGTTTTCAGAAGGCTTGAGTGCTCACAGACATCAGAGTGAATGGTACACATGTATCACTTCATAAAAGGAGAGCTGCACTGTGTTGTCCTGGCTACAGTCATTTACCAGTAAAGCCAGAACGCTGCTAGACCATCACTGGAAGAATCCACCTAGCCCCTCTGTATAATTCTTCCATGCACTATTATCCATGCAAGGGCCTTACACTTCTGCAGAATTCAAGCTTCAAGTGAAATGTAATGTTCCTGACACTGTACTTGCGTGCCTGAGCTCAATGCAGCTTCTCTTGTTGGTGCGTTTCTAAGTGAGATCACTTTTTCCCTGGCTGTGCAATAAATGAGTAAATAAGAAGGAGCAGAACTAGAGAATGACTAATTTTCAATGACAGAAGGAACGGTGAGTGAAACTTAGGCGGTGATGACAATAAGGACAAGAAATGAAGATTAAGTAAGCATTCTTTCAAATATATAAGTGACAAGATACTTACCGTATCATCAGTATGCTACAAGCAGTATACTAGCATGTAGTCTTGTCAACAGTGGTAGTCTGGCCTGATAAATACAGTCATATCAGCACTACTTCAGTTCAAGTGAAAAACTTTAATAGAATTCTAGTGAGCATTCTTGTGCTGGACAAAAAGAAACACGTACCTATCATGGATCAAACCAAGATGTGATGCAAGAAACTTACATATTCAGTAAAAGCAGCATTTAGCATGTTTCCCTTACAACCTCAAAGAACACCTGAGGAACACCAGACTGGAAAGTACGTGCAGGAGAGTGCCTTGCCATTTTGTTGTAAGGCTTCCAGCAATATGTAGAGTGATTTTCTTTCCTCTTTTTTAATTCACAGTATGGAGGTTCTGCTCCTAATTTACCTTTAGTCTCCCACTTCTTCATGGGTTCCTATTTTCTTTAACCATCATTTTTGTCAGTTCAGGCCAAAACTGCTGTCCATTCTCCAGGTAAAACACTGCAAATTTTGATAGAATACAAAGCATGGAATCAAGTTCTTCATTCACCTTAACAGCTTTCTTTTTTGCTCTACGATCTTCATCGCTGGTTTGTTTGGTTTTCTCCCAGTTGGTATTTCTCAGCCTGTTTGCAGAATGTGCTGGCACATTTACTCAATTTTTTATGCTTCTTCCATTTCTTGGTTTCCTTTATTCTTCGGTGTTCTTCTGCATCTTCATTTTAACCACTTCATGTTGCTTAGCAACAACCAGAATGACACCAGCAAGGTAAGGTCCCATTGCTTCTAGCAAGTCTCACCATACGAGGAACAAAAACGTAATTTAACTTTGCGCTCCCTGTAAATACACTTGTTCAGAACAGCACTGATCTAGAATTAGCTTCATTAATCAGGTGTTTTTCCATGAAAGTTAAGAACAAGTCAAAGACAGAGAAACACGGGGAGTTTCACAGGATATGTGGGTCTCACAGTTTTATTCTCGCACCAGTAACTTGTTGAGACAACAAGAAAGCCAAAATCAGAGGTGAGGTTTTAGTGACTGGCTTTCCCAATGGGCACATCCACAGACCCCTCTGGTTGTTATGCTGATGACAACTGGAATATGTTTGGATTGTGAGATCTAGACTGGCTACAGACATAATTAAACACAATGCAGACATCTCTATTCCAATCACAAATTTTATTCCAGGCTGCTCCCTCTCTTGGCATATAGAAAAGACACAAAACAAGCAGGCTAGGCTAGATTATTGTTGTTACTATTATTATTATTATTGTTATTATTTATTTGCAATTGTTTTCAACAAGTTATTGAACCAGAATTATTACGAAGGAGCATCAAGAAAGGCAGTTCTTCATCTGTCACAAGCTGTGACTGATTCCAGATCATGGGAGAGAATGCTGTAATTACAACGTGACTACCAATAGAGGATTACAAAGGTATCTTTCTATTTTTCCCACAAAATCCCTTCTGCAAAACACTCACACGCACTCCTGATCTTCCCAGAGATATTAGAGTTTTGAAGGAAAAATGGAAAACTATGTTTTTTGTTTTAAAATATGCTGTTAAATGCGAGTTACTGCTTCAAAAGATGATTTGTGCTTCTAAATCTGATTGTTTGTGATTGGATGTTTACGTATCTCCCCGTAATCGTGACACATTTTTTTGGATTTAAGGCCTTTCCCTGAAATATGCTGTGAA
Source organism: Excalfactoria chinensis (assembly GCF_039878825.1). NCBI lineage: Eukaryota > Metazoa > Chordata > Aves > Galliformes > Phasianidae > Excalfactoria > Excalfactoria chinensis. Next base: position 117,034,833 of record NC_092826.1, on the reverse strand, counting down.
AGAAAGCAACATTTATTCAATGAAATGCATTGAAAAGCAATTTCAATTTTCAAGCATTTTCAAACTAGCTTCAGAAAGAAGCTAATTTCCAAACTAGCAAAGCTCTACACTGTACCAAGAAATCCCGGCTTCAGACTTAGAAACGACGTGTGTAAGAAACAGGGAGGAACAACAAGGCACTACCTACTCCTGTACCTAGATATACATCTTTAAAATAGCCTCTCTGATCTTCAGTGATAGCAAATCTCAATTAACTTAACCATTTGATTTCATCGGGCTTTTGTTCAGCCCCTGGGATCACGTAATGTAAGCCCCGAAGACACTTCTATTCAGCAAGCTGAGGTCACAATGAATAATACTTACTCAGACAAGCAAGGCATTTAATTAAAATTTTTAGGGCCTGATTCAGTAGCCCTTACTCATAGTGAGCAACATTTACTGCACAAATAGAAGTGTTGTTGCAGTGCATATTAATCACTGAGAGCACTAATGAGCTGAACCCTGAAGAAATGACAGATCTCATGATTACCCAACCATAGAGATTTTTGCCCCAAATATTCACATGTATCCTGACATATAGAAACTGCTCTTGATTAGTAATTGCCTATTGAACTGTGATATACTTACAACATACACAATTGCTATTGCACTGTATGACATCTTTATCTTTGTATTATGGGAACGCGTGTGAAACCGAATAACACCAAAACTGTATCCATGCTAAAACTGCACATTCATCTCTATGCTTCTAATACATTCATAAAACACAACTGAGCAAATATGTGAGAAAGAGAAATCTATTTCTGGTGTCAGAATATGGAGGGGAAAAAAATGTACCAGTCTTAACAGCAGCATTTGAGCCATTGAGTACCTCCTAGTGCTGAAGCTCTCTCTAGAGGGAGTTCCTGGTTCTTGGAATGCAAACATAATAATAATCCGCTATAGTTGAATTACATAAGAATGAAATTGATAAATTGCCTCTGTTTCCAGGTGTCCCTTACTTTCCAACAAGTACATACATAAGTAAACTCCAGCTCATGTACCGGGGAATCAGACAAACAATTAGAAAAGGAAAACCAGTGCTACTTGTTCAGTATTGTTTCTCATTGCCCTTTCCCCCCTCCTCTCTCCCAACCCCCCCTTTTCTTTTTGACCTGAATAAGTTCTCAGATCTATACATATGTACACATATGTCCACCCTGAGTATACGAAGGAGTATATATGGATGACTGGTCCTGCTCTGATGCTGGCCACACTGTCAACAGGCTTTAAAAATAAATTCAAGCAAATAAAATGAGCTTAGAATCATCCTCAGTAAAGCGACAATACGACTCCACTGAAAGAGAAAATAAATAGACAGGGGTTGGAATCTAAAACTAGCTGGCATGGAGTTGTACCATTTCGCATCACTCTGGGCTTGAATCTTCCAGGTTTAATTCAGACCAAACTCCCATGGATGCAGAGGAAAGCGGTGATAGAAAGGACACCATCTTTTGTTACCCCCAAGCAGTGGTTACACAGAGGCAGAGCAGCAGCCACAGCTCAGGAAGCAGGGTTAGCGATTGATGCTAGAACACAATAGCAGTGATCAGAGAAAGACTGCTTTCTGTGAAATGCATTTCCACAACAAGCACTCCAGCCTGTGGCAGCTGATACTGCTGGGTTAACTCTGGCCCATCAGTGATCACCAGGATTCCAGAAAGGCTGCAGGTGCCAAACTGTGCAACTGCCCCCAGGAGAAAGAGCTGCCACCTCACTGCCAGCTGAGGCTGGGAGACATCAGTCTACACCTGGTGCAGGCAGTACTCTGTGCCTTCTGTTGTGCCAGGCAGTCCTCACTACAAGGGGCAGAAAGACCTGTCCTTTCTGCAAAGGGGATGTGCACAACCCTTCTGCAGCCTAGGGAAACAGCTTTCGTTAACTGAGAAGCGCTCTTCTCACTTTGTTTCCAAGATCAGCACTCCCTGAATGCATCCCACAGTGGCAGTGCCTATTTATGCGGTTTGCATTCAAGCTGATGTTGGCAGATGTTCAAAGACGGTACCAATTTTAGAGTTCTCAGTAGGTGTGTAAGAACAGCAAATAAAAAGCCTTTAATAAGTGAAGCTGCCTGCTCCTGACAGCACCATCGCTCCCTTGCTTATGCTGATGCAGTTCAGAAAGAAAACATCGGCACATCACCGGTGAAACCAGGATAAGCAGGAAGAGATTATAACCTTGAGTACTATGCACCACAGCAACACTTCAGTGGGAGTTGTTAACTCTGCCTAAATGCACCTCATTAACGAGAAATGGCCACTCTTCCATTAGTTATTGCGTACGTAGAGCATTTATCTTTTGGGAGGGTGTTTAACATCACCTTCATGTTCCCTCGGTAGCCTCGCCTTTCGTTATGAAAAGGCTTCTCTCTCCCACAGGGCACTGCAGGCAAATAACTGCACTCCAGCAAGATGCATTTCTGGGCATCTCACCTCACGAGGCAGAAATACCAGCCAGCTTCTCACATCGTGGGAAGAAAAGCAGGGCCTTGCAAACAAAACATGCAGTGCAGCGTGCCCTTCGGTTCAACGGGTCAAATGCACACTTATTGTAGCAACCGGACCCTCTCCTTCCCAAGCAACCCCACGGCTACATTTACTCCAGGGACGTGCCTGTTACAATCAGCAGGATTGTAACCAGATTAGCCCCCGAGTGACTTTGTATGTTACCAACAAATTAAAGACACCGATGTCAACAAAGGAGTGAGAATTCCTATTGCAGGTCTTTGTCCCTTAGCTTATATATTGATTGCAGAAACTTCAGCCGGACTAATTGTGTCTAAGGCAAGTGAAACAACTTCTTGTAAGGCTGAAGAGTTCCAAGTATGCACCAAGCGACCCTTCACACTGTGCAGCTGTCTGCTTGGACATGTAAGAAGAAATCTCGCAAACCTTTCTTCTTGCACACCAACAGCTGTAATCTAGCTCTGAACCCCCAGTTTCTCTTCTCTCTCTACCCCACAGGCTTTCAGTGAGCAACCCTATGGAACAGGAGCTGAAAAAAGAAGCACCATTATCACCAAATACACTGGGTCTGAGCTGCTGTGGAATGCACTTAGTGGAAGTCATGAGATTCACCACGGTGCTGCTTGAACGTCTCAAAGTCATTATAATGATCTTCCCAGGACCAATACCACCCAACTTTTAACTGGTGAGAAAGCCATAGTGCTGGGGCTGAGCCAAGCAAATCCCCTTGGAGGACCTCCAGAACAGACACGTTTTCCATCCCACCTCGCCCTGGTGTAGCTATACAGACCTCATGGTGCTGCAAAGATAGGACAAACACCCTTCAGAAAGGGCTTACAGCTCCCCACCACCAACCCCGGTAACAGCCCCTCATTGGGAAAGATGAGCTTTGGGGACGGGTTGGAGACAGGCTGGCTGAACTCTCACATCCATCCTGGTGGAAAAAGACCCACAAAAGTCTTAGGAGGCTCTTGAAGGAAACCTCTGTATTAAGAGCCAAATAACGTGGAGATACAGTCTTAAACACACACCATCTCAGCAGGGAAATAGAGCGGAAAAGGTTCGCTCAGCTTCAGCTACCACAACAGACACATCGCTTCAGTTCTAGACCCACCAACAGGAGCCATCCCTTGCTGTAAGTAACGAGAAGACCCTCTCAGACCGCACTCATACACACAAAGAAAAGCCGCGGAGCACAACAAATGCAGTTGGACGGGAGGGGTCTTTTATTTTCCGAGTAGATTTTGGAGGAGAACGCTTTTTTTTTTTTTTTTTTTTTTTTTTTTTTTTTTTTTTTTTTTTTTTACTAAAAAGTTCGTTTAAAACGGTTATTAAAGATACAAAACGAGCACACAGGATCCGGTCGTGGCGGCGGCGAGGCCGAGGGGCAGCGCATCCCCTCGGGCGGCCGCTCGCTCAGCGCACCTTCACCCGCTTCACACTAGAACAAACGCGCCGGGAGGGGCAGCGCGCAGCGTCCGGCCCGCCCGCGACCCCTCACAGCACACGACGAAGGATGGGGGTCCCCGGGATGGCTACTTGTTGGCGGCGGCGGCGGTGCCGGCGCTGCGGCGCTGCTCCATGCCGTTGGGCAGGAAGCCGGCGATGATGGGCACCGGCCAGATGAGGGCGGCCACGCTCCACACGATGATGACCAGAGTCATGAAACACGCCACCAGCGTGGACTCGATGGGCTTACGGTTCATCCGCCAGCCCGGCTCGCCCTTCAGCTCCTCCAAGCTGAAATCCAAGCAGCAGAAGTTGAGCGGCTCCCCCTGCAGCCAGTACTGGCCGGGTTCGGCCGCCGGCGGGTAGGAAAGCGAGGATGCTGCGGGTTGAGGTTGGGGCGCCGAGCCCCGCAGCCGCCCGACGCGGCGGCCCCGCACCCAGCTGCAGCCCACGCAGAGCCGCAAGTCCTGCTGGGCGCCGCCGGCCGCCAGCCCCAGGTGGTCGATGACCAGCGGCGGCCCCACGCGGTGGAAGGCGGCGGAGAAGAAGGCCCGCCCGTGGCTGTTGGTGGAGAAGAGCAGCAGGTCGCACTGGATGCCCAGCGGGCGGCTCCAGCGCACCAGCAGCGAGCTCAGCATCTGCCGCTGCACGCTGATGTTGCAGTGAGGGTCCTCGGCGAGCTGAGGCTGCTGGAGCCGCGGCTGCTGCTGCTGCTGCCCCGAGGAGGTGGGGGCAGAAGGGGACGGCTCTCGGCTGGGGGTCGCCGGCGTGCCCGGGCCGGAGGTGCCGCCGTCCTCCTTGCTCGCTGCCCCGTCGAGGTCCGTCTCGAGGCCGACCGGGGAGAGGGAGGAGGAGTTGGCGGGAGGCGAGAAGAGCTCCTGCTCCTCCTGCCCGCCGGCGGCCGCCGAGGGGCTCCAGCCCTGGCAGGGCGGCAGGCAGACGGCCAGCAGCGCCGGCAGGAGCAGCGGCAGCATGGCATTGACTTAGCGCCGGAGAGGAAGGCGAGGAGGAGGAGGAACGGGAGGTCGCATGGCGCTGCCGGCTGCCACCTGCGAGAAGAGGCACGCCGCTCTCGCCGAGAGAGCGAGAGAAAGGGAAGGAGGGTGGGGGCAGGCGAGGGGGTGGGAGCGGGGCTGGGGCTGCCGCGGCGACGAGGCGAACGAGCCGGGAGCCTCGGTGACGGCAGCGGCTCCCCCTCCCCGCCTCCTCCGCCCCCGGCCCGGCCCGGCGGCTCCCGGCGGGCGGGAGGAGCCTCGCGGGCGGCGCCCACGGGCTGGGGCGGCCCTCGGCCCTCCTCGTCCGCTGCGGGCGGCTGAAGCTCCGGGCGCCCCGCCGGCCCCGGGCGCGGAGTTGGGCTGCGGAGGGTGGGCGGGCAGCGCGCGGTGCCCGAGTCCGAGGGTCCCTTCGATCCGCTTCTGCCGGCCCCGAGGGCAGCTTCGCGGGAGCTGCCCTACCTGGTGTCTTCTTCCCTTCTCCGGAGCCAGGGGAGGGGGAAAGAAGCTGGTACGCGAACGGTGGGGTGGGAGCAGCAGGTGGGAAGGAATCGCATCTAGGAATCGAATTTACACGCTTTCTTTTCCGCTTCAGAGGAAAAGCGGTGTTAACCCGTGGGATACGGTACGGTGTTCGGGCACCTCCCGCGTTGCTGTGGCGGTCCGGGCTCGGAACTGGGAGCCGCTCCGCAGCCGGCGGCCGTGGCGCTGCCAGCCACCGCGTCCTGCCCTGCCGGTCCCCGCCGCAGAGATTTAAGCAAGAAGCACAGAGGCACCGAGTAGCTAAGCTCGCTGTGGGACTCGCGTGCGTTGTTCAGAAGGCTGCTTTACAATCGGGAGGCTGCACTCAGTCTCGGTACCCCGGCTTGTTTCGTCACTCTGTGCTGCTGTAGCGTTGCTCTTGACACAGAGCCTTGGGAAAGGGCACAACGGATCTGTCACGAATGATGAACGTTTCATAGCCTTTACCTCGGGCTGTGAGGTGCGGGTAGAGTTACGTTTTCCTTGCAAGTGTCCAGGACTACGATTCCTTTATCTGCCTTTGCGGCCCCCCCCCCCCCCCCCTTTTTCTTTTTTTTAAGACAAAAACAGAAACTAAGTGGAGGAATCCGTACAAAAAACAGGTCCCAAGTATGTATGGGACAACTGATGTAAACAACAGAACTGAACTCCATATGGCACTTGCTCCTTTGAGGCTGGCATCGGTCCCCTGTCAGAGTCATGGTGAGGTGGCACATGGGCTTGTTCTTACTTGGAGGAAGAGTTAATACAATATTAGTCTCAACTACTTCAGCCGAGCAAGGATAGTGAATGAGGCTGGCAAGTAAATTTTACATTAGCTATAATTCAGCATGAATGAATGCAGTGAATCGGTTTTCTCTCCAAAGTCTTGCCTGATGTATCATGACAAAGCACAGAGTTGCTTGCTTTCTATGCAAAAGAGACCCGAGCACCAGAATTGATTCACACTTGGTTCCAGATCAGCCCAAAGGGTGTTGTCTACCAGATGTTTGTTGTTTGTCCGGGTTCTTAGCTTGGCTTATTGCAGAGCAGCGTGCCTGATGAAGCATCCAAAGCAAGCTGTCTGATTCTAGTTGGATTTTTGCTCAGTTGTGACAATTCAGTTAATGCAATTTTCATCTCTGTTTCAATGTCTTTTGTTCAAGAGATCTCTGATACTTTTTGTTGTCATTTGAATGCGTATCTGCATCTCTTGATGCCCTTTGTCATATCCACAGTCCAATGCATTTGTGTAGCTACCAGTTTTTCTCTTGTAGCTTGTCTGTGGACCCCAAAACAGTTGAAGTGAGAATACTGCTCTGTAGCAAATAATACCAACATTCTGCAACCAGCCCCGTGTATAAATCACGTCTCATTGTGATTTTGACACAAAGGACTGGAAGTGAAACTAAACTTCATAAATAAGATTGGCTCCTGAACACATACAGTGTGTGGGTGGGAAGCATTCTCAGGCAGAGCTTCAGCACTTTTGGTCAGAACTCCCAGCACCCAACTGAATGTTGCCAGGGGTATTTGAGAAGATGTTTGGGAAGGAAGAGTTGAGCTATATTTCTTTCCCTGGAAAGAAAGATAACCTGCCACAGGAATGTTAGATCCATTTAGCATCACTTGGACTACTGTGGTGAAGAATTAAAACAAGGCTGTTTATCTGAGGCTGGAGGTGCATGGGTGCTTCAGATCTATTCCTCTATTCATCAAGGAGTAATTGAGCGAGTGGGTACAAGAATAAAGTGTGTTAGATCAGTAGGTGATAGCCGCTGTCCAGCAGGACCCTTTGCAAATATTTAATTGATAGGTCTATCAGATATAATTAATCTTGGCATGGATTCAGTCGTTCAGTGAGGTTGCAGCACACTTGAAAACTTCTTCTAAGTAGTACATTCTGTTCTGTGGTTTTCATCCATAAACATCAAAGAACACAGTTGTTTTATGGCTGGGAAGGCAGAAGCATAAAGAAATTGGGTTGCCAAAGGTGACCCACAAGTCAGAGACAGATCACGTCGTAGATCTTGTGGGTTTGATGCTGTGGGTAAACCTACAGCAGTGGTGTGTGCCAGAGGTCACAGCAGCATTTGTCAGTGTGATAGAGGGGGTTTGAAGTGGGCTATAATCATGAAATCTTAGGATGGAATTGTAGAGTAACAAGGGAGTAGGAGTGTCATGAGACAGAGCGCAGAGCTGTTGGGAGGATGAAGTCAAATAGCAAAGGACAATCAGAATATTTGCGAGTCATTTTAATGACAATGTTGCAAAGGACTTTTATTAAAGCCTTGCTTATGAAATGAAATCAGGACTAAGTGTTTCTGCCCAAGTGCCATTTAAACTGCATCTCATGAGGATCTCAGTGCAGCTAGTAGAAACTGAACCCAAGCAGATACTGTGGCAAATCCAGAATTGCATTCAAGTCAGAAGTTTGTGATCACAGGCATTCTTCCTCAGTTGGCCACACTTACCCTGATCTGCACTGAGGAAATGGGAGAGCTGTGGAACTCTTCTTGACAAAAGGTGTTCTTCTGAGGTTGTCATTTCTGAAAGGGGAAAGATGGGAAAGTAGAGAGTAAGGAGTTCTGGATGCCAGATATGCGTTATACATTACCGAGTGTAGTTTTCAGTGGGAAGTCACATACTGTCAATTACAGGGGAAAAAAAAAAGATGTTGGGAGCAAGTAGGTTCAGCAGTGCATTACCAGTCTGTGTGGAAGTGCCAGGTAAGTAAGGAGAATGTCACAGACAGCAGCTGAAGAGGGAGGCAGAGTCAGGAGGAAGAAGTTGGTACTTGACTCCTCTCAGAAAAGAGCAGTTTCAGTTCAGTGAAAGTAGGATCCAGTCATCCTTGATGTTGTTCAGAAGGAGATGCCCAGCAGAGGAAGAAATGTTTCTGTGATATAATTTAGAAGGTTTGGTTGGCTAACAGTTCTGTAGTGAATGTGGGGGGAGAACCTCAGAGTAGTGTGAGTGAGCTAATCTTATGATAGCTGTGGGGCATACTCGTTGAACAATGGTTAAGAATATGTAGCTTGCTGGTTGAGCAAGGAGCTAAAGAATGTTTCCTTACTGCCTGTTGATGTGTTCCTTTTTTTGTGAGGACGCTATATCAGAACCTTCATTTATTTCCTCCTCGCTTGGCATTCCTGTGGATTTGTCAGAAGTTATTTGCAATGAGGCCGCAAGAACTCCTGAAACTGGTTGAAGCTGGTTGAAGAAGTATCGTCTGGTTGCTACATTGTGTTAGATTTTATCTGCAGAAAACAGAGATTGTGCACTGCATGAAACAAGCCAGCATTGTGTAGCACTCCTTACACGGCTATCAGAAGCCCAGGCTGGGGGTGCAGCCTGTTGGCAAGCAGGCTGAGAACAAGGACATAAGCTCTCCAGAGGAGCCACCACACACAGTCTCAGCAAAGCTTGCATGAAATGCTCATCATCTGAAACTCCTGTCTATGGGCAGCAGATGAAACTTCCACGCCACCCTCCCAGTTACGCAAACACAGATGTCCCAGGAGGTGCTGTTTCTGCAGACTTTCAGAATACATGCAGTTTTCCACCAAAGTATGGTAAGCATTTTCAGCTCCATCTTAAGCCCTTTTTCCAGATAACCCTCACACTCCTGCCAAAGGCTGTACCAGCATAACAGAGGGAGTGTGGTGTATCAGCAGTGAGGGCCTGACTAGGGGGGTGTTCAGCCAGCATATGAGGAAATGGGCTCTAGTGGGGCTCTGTGCAAACCACGCAGCTGATGGCATGTGATGAAAGAAAGCTACTACCATCAGAAATCCAAATCCATGATGAAAAGTTATCCATGGCAATTACTGCAAGGTCTAATCCAGCTGCAAATACACTTGCTAGAAATCAGGAAAACATTGCTCAGAACATGAAGTGGTATCAGTAAGATAACGGGGCTGCAGGATGAGGCCTCTGTAAGCTTTAAGAAGTACTTGGGAGCTCGTATCCAGAGCTCTGTTAGACTGTGTTGTGCTAGCACAGACTGAAAAGACTGCTTCAAATCTAGGTGTGAAATATATGCAGAGAATGCTAAAGGGAATGTATTAATAGACTTTCATAGCTTTTTTTTTTTTTTCCTAGCATGCTGTATATAGGTTGAGGCTTTTATACAAAGTTAAATCGGAAAGAAATCAGTGGGAATAGACGTAAGAGGGATGCGGTCCAAAGAACAAGCTTTGCGATTCTATGGCTGCAGGTGATCTTAGCACTAGACCAGATAGGTGATAGGTAATCATAAAAGGTAGGTTCTAAGACTAGGATCTAGTCTGCCTGTGGAGTTACAGATGCTGTACTTTCATTTATTTCAGTTGTACAGTGCAGTATTTTGACGACATGTTTTGACCTGAAGCAGTGTTCTATGAAGTCTAGACTTCCGTTCATGCCTTGTTCCCGCTAGGAGGCTGAATAAAGCCCTTGTTCACATGAGGCTTTCTCACGTCTGAATTTCTCAAGTTCAGGGAAGATTCAGCTGAACTATAGCTGGACTGTATTTATTTTGTCTTGTAACTACCACACCTGCTTATTTTAAATTTTACTGGTGAAGCATGACTGTAAGTACAATTTGTACTTGTAAGTACTGTTTGGTCTTGTGTTTATTTCACTACTAAATCTGTCTTGGTGCTGGAGATTTGGATGAAACTGGCAAGTGTATGATCTACAATGATCATAAAGGTGATGAATCCAAATTAAATGGTCTACGTAGGCAGAGTATACACATTGCAGGACTTGGGACTACTTTCTGCCAGGTTGCTAAAGGCCACGGTTGAGTAGTTTTGACCCCGTGTCAAGCTTTGTGTGTTCATGAAGCACAAATCCATCCCTCCCCTCCATTAAGGGAGATAATTCAGATGCTTCACAGAGGGTGGTGACGCACTGGAACAGGTTGCCCAAGGAGGCTGTGGATGCCCCATCCCTGGAGGCATTCAAGGCCAGGCGGGATGTGGCTCTGGGCAGCCTGGTCTGCTGGTTGGTGACCCTGCACATAGCTGAAACCAGGTGATCTTTGTGGTCCTTTTCAACCTAGGCCATTCCATGGTTCTGTGCTCTGAACATCTGAGTAACCCTCTGTGGTTCTGAGCAACCCCTGGTTTGTCACAGCTATTCTTGAAGTAAAAGAGATATTAGCTAAAGTGGTAGTTAATGCTGATGCTGTGAAGGTACTAGGCATGCGAGAACATTTTGTGTGATTACATATTAAATTGTTCTGCAAAATATTTGTACATAAAATAGCACTGCTTAATGACCGTTTTATGAGGTTGTCTTTGGAAAATCTAAACATTTACTATAACAACACACTGAAAAATAGCTCCCCAGAAAGCATTTAGTTCTGCAAATACTTTGAGTGTTTCCCAGCCATTTCTGAATATGGCCCTAGGGGTTGTGTTTACTGTTATTTATCTCTGTAGTGGAAAGGGAGACAGGCGCAGAAATCTGGTATTGGTCTGTACTAAGGAGGTACGGGTTTGGCACTCCTATGGGGTTCCAGTGTTGCCTCAATTTCTCCATGCCTTTAAAGCACAGCTATAAAATATAAAATCATGCTGCCCATGAGGTTATGAGGCACTTGGACAGTGATCCTTTTGCATAGGAGAGGAAGACAAGGTAGTTCACCTTATTAAGGAGGCAGTTAAGGAGTTACTTACTGTATTGCACAGAAGACGCACAAATGCAAAATGTTGTCCATGACAGTCTGTATCCCAAAGAACTTTTCCTCAGGCATATGGAGAAGTGTAGAATAAAGCTAGAGAAGCAACAGTGAAGGCTGCAATTGACAAAGCAAGGGTGTGTCCTCTGGAAGGGTTAGAAATACCATCAGTGGTATGAAGCGTGATCGAATTGTGAAGGGCTTTGAAAGTGAGAACAAGAAGTTTGCAGATGGAAGAGGACTGTGACAGAGAACTGTGGAAAACTCAAAATGATGTGCCCAAATAAATGAACTTGAGACAGTTCCAGGTGCTCTAGACAGAGAAGAAATTACAATAAGGAAGATGTACAGGCTTTGGCTGGGAGCTTTGGCAAAACAAGCTGAGAGGAATTGTAATACTTTGGAGATGCTGCATGAGACAGATCAGTGATATTTAAAGCACAACGGTATCAACATCATCAATAAATTAGCAGTGAAAACTAAACCCCTCCTTGCCTCCACATTGTGCATCTGCACCTTAGCCTTGAGCTCCCAGAACAACTCAGGCTGCTGGTGTGCTCAGTTGGAGACCCTTGTGTTCTCAAGCAGCGCTTGGATACCACTTGCAGAGATGTGCATACTGATCACGTGCATGCCCTTGTTTGGGGTGTCTTGCCTGTGAGACAATTTTCCTGTCTATCATACTGGGAAAGGAGATTCATCTGCTTCCATGAGTCAGCAGAACCACATTAACCCTTTCTGGTAGAGCCAGTGCAAGAGAGTAGGGCTGAGTCATCCAAGCACACACGGCAAAAAATGATGGCTTGAATTGGGAAGCAGTCTTGAGATGTCAAAGAGAAGGTGGTTATGTTTCCTGTTCCTTGATCAGTCAGCCATCACCATGATTTGCAAACAGCAGGCAGTTTGAGTTTCGGCTGGCAGGCTGAAAAAATGGCAGCCATTTCTGGGTTAGATGGCATTTGGGTTTTGAAAAATAAATAAAACTTCCTTCATTCCTAGGGAACTCTCTAGTCCATACTGCTTGTTTTCCCAGTAATGGCCACAATCAGTATGGAGAAATTGTCTAAGCTTTAATCAGGAGCTCAAAACCCAAGAACAGCATTCCAGCATTTCTGTTATATCTCTGCTAAACTCCATGGAAATCAAGGGAGTCAGAGATTTAATTTCTATCTTCCAATGCACTTTTGTCCTAATCCAGCAAATCTAGCATGTGAACAAGGCCACTGATAGCTTTCAACAGGTCCTTTGAAAAGGACCACAATGATCACTTGGTTTCAACCCCGCTTCTATGTGCAGGGTCACTAACCAGCAGACCAGGCTGCCCAGAGCCACATCCAGCCTGGCCTTGAATGCCTCCAGGGATGGGGCACCCACAACCTCCTAGGGCAACCTGTTCCAGTTTATTGCTGCCCTCTGAGTGATAAACTTCCTCCTAATATATAATCTAAGCCTTCCCTGTCTCAGTTTAAAACCCTTGTCCTACCACCGTCCACCCTCATAAATAGCCGTTCCCCCTCTTGTTTATATACTCCCTTCAAGTACTAGAAAGCCACAATGAGGTCTCCCCAGAGCCTTCTCCAAGCTAAACAAACCCATTTCCCCCTACCTTTCCTCATAGGAGAGGTGCTCCAGCCCTCTGATCACCTTATTGACCCTCCTCTGGATGCATTTCAAGAGCTCCACATCCTTCTTGCGCTGGGGGTCCCAGGCCTGGGTGCAGCCTTAAGATGCACATCTTAAGTTAGGCAGTGGGATCTCTTGCTCACACTCTCGTGTCAAATGCTGCTGTTACTCATAAATGTAAATCTATCACCCACATTGTTGCATTTCTCCTTGGCCCTTTTTTCTACATTAGTGTGGAGCACACAGAGATGTCAGTTGTCTTTTTATCTTCTCAGAAAGACTGGCATGTTGTCATCTGTCAACAACATATGCGGGCTTCTTGAGTTCTAGCTATGAATGAAGCCACTGTTTCTCTTCAGTCCTATACCTATATGCTGTGGATATCCAGACTTATTCTATTGTAGTTGAAACTCCAATAAAAAGGCTGTGGTGTATACACCAGGCTCTGGTGTATACTTCCCAAATCCTAGAGAAAGACTTGGTTATGAGAAGGTAACATAGGGTATGGTTGTGCCTTTGGTCACATCGTATCCATTGTGATTAGATAAAACCACAGAGGTAAAAATAGGATTTAAAAATAATCCTCTGTATTCTTATGACAAGTCAGGAAAATTTAATTAGTCTCTGTGGGATTTTCCTGTTCAATGACAGTCAGGGAAGCTGACACCAGTGGACCACTAGAATAAAGAGGACAACCTAAAGGAGAGACTGTAATATTTTAAGTAGCCTAATACCATACAAGAGTATAACTTCTATTGTATTGCATTGTCTGTGTATGTAAATATTGAATTAGTTCTCATTCCTGCTATAAAATACTCATTGGCTAAATTTTCCTTCTCATGCCAGATCAATACCATCTGCAAATAGCATATTAGATCAGAATCTGATTTCCCAGATTTACTGAATATACACATGTACAATGCCAGAGGAAAAAGGAGCGCATTTCTACAAGATCTACAAAATCTACAAGATCACCTGAACATTCTGTTCCAGAAATTCCACATTTAGAAGTTCTTCAATTTCCTTCCATTTGACCTTTTTTTCCATGCTTTTGCTCTTTGTTTGAATTTGGTTTGTACTTCTTGACGCTGGTGTCTACTGACACGTGATGTCCTTCCTGCCCATCCATTGATCACGGCTTGTCATGAGGTTCCTTCAAATAAATGGCAGATCCTTGTTTAATGTACAGTGCTACATAACATACAGAATATATAACTTTTCAATGGTTTCAGTTTTCTGTCTCGGCCTGTAGCAGGTAGTGTTTTTTTATTGTGCTATGTCCAATCCTTGCTCAGAAGGCTAGACCTTGGTTCTCATGCTTAAGGATCACAGGAGGCAAGGAGCACAGTTTCAGCTTAGGGACTCACTTCTTTTCTCCCTGCTTCTCATGTATAGAGAGATTTGGTGTGTTGGTATGTTGGCAACGATAATAAGGAAGCTGCAGAACTGTTGAGTGAAGGTAGTTGCTTGTTCAGCTGGCAGTTGTACAAGAGAAGATGCAGAGCTTAGAGTCACGTGTAAACCAAAAATTAAAAGAAATAAAGATGTTTGTGTCTTCAGAGAAAACTATAGTGACAAAATTAGGGAGAAGCGAGGAGCATTGTAACTCTTTGTCTGTCTGAATGGTTGGGTTTTGTGTGGTTGGAGGAGGTAGGTATCAGGCCATCCAGCCGTTCTCCCTGTTGTCACATACACCAACAGCTGGCTTTCTCTAGAGAGTTCACAAATGCCAATGTTATTTTTGTTCCATAATTTTATACCCTCGAGTTCACACATAAGGAACAAAAATGAGTTTGATAAACAGGACTTATTAAGGTTCTGCCGATCAGCAAAGAAGAATGTGATTAATAATTTAGCATTATTTTCTTATTCAAGATAGCGTCTTCAGTATCAAACATTCATATGATATGTTATAGAGATTTTCCCAATGGTAAAAAAACAAAAGATATAATTTAAGCATAATTACTCATGTAACTCTTATCTGAGGTTTAACTGACACAAGGCCCTGTGACAGTGCTTTGTGCTGGAAAGAAATCTGATGTGAGAGCAGAACTGGAATTGCTTGTATGACTGCTAACAACAAAGAGGAGCTTGAGGTATGCTTGCAAATGGGATCTTCAAAGGCAATGTCCAAAAATAGTTTCAAGGCAGAGGAGCTTCTTTTGTGAGAATTCTTATTTACTGTAATCAGAACTGGTTTGCACTGAGGCCTCTTCCACAGACAATTCTGACATTAACTTAAATGAATATGCACTCATTCTGAAGTAGAACTGAAAAGTAAAATCCTTCAGGCTATTAAAATTCCAAAGACATTTGGAACCTATCAAGGCATGGATTTTAAAGAGTTAGCTTACTATTAGTACATCAATAACAAAAGTTACCTTCTGCCAACTGTATTATCTTGATTAATTTTGCTAAGGCTTTTCATCAAATTAATGTTTCAGATGTCACATATCTGCAATATTCTGTTATATATTATCTGGTATTACTTAATACAAAGCACAGTAAATAATGCACACAAAAGCCGATATCAAGCAAAAACATCAAAAGTAGTTGTACTAAACCAAGCATTTCTACAAGATCACAAAAAAGAAACCCTAGAAGAGTGAGAGGGTTACATCATTTAAATCAAAACTGGCAAGTGACAAGTTATGACAGAAGGGTTTGATCTTGGCCAAGCTATGTTTTGTGCCAACTTTATAGACCTCAAGCTCACTTAAATACCCAACACCACGCTGATTATTAGTGCTGCATGAAAGATCTTTTGCAGAGGTTTCACTTTGGTCACTCTGTTATTGTCAGATTATTCTAGCCCTTTTAATGTACTGTTTCCAGTGTGCTAAAACTACAAAGACATATGAATATGAATGCTAATCAAGGGTCAGATTTTCTTGAGAATACGGTGTTTCCATCAACACAATCCTGCTGATTTTGACAGAGTTGCTTCTGATTAAGATGTGTGGGACTGGTGAATCATGACACAATACATTTGATTGCAATAGGGCCATTGCAATAATGGTGTTCTCCATGATTTCACTAGTAATTTTTTGGGTCATTTTATTTCAGCTACTAGAATTTGTTTTTTGAAGTCAAAACAATTCAAAAAGTATTTGTTTCATATCCAAGTCCTATATGAGTTATCAGCCTTGAATGAATAGCTACATTAATTGAGTACTGAAAAAGATAGTTGTCTTAAAGGTATGTCTGCAGCATTACTGCATCTGGATCCATTGAGCTCACTGCAGAGAAATTATGAAAGGCATTAGAAAAGCCAATGGATGGTAACTCTGGCTGTGATCTTATGTATAGGTAGGCTACTAAACTGTTCTAAGAGTTGACAGGCTGTACTTGAGGCAGGTTGACCCCACATAGAATCATGTAATCACTAAGGTTGGAAAAGACCTCTAAGATCATGGAGAGAGGTATTCTTCAAATAGGCACTGGATCTATCCAAGTATACCTGTAAGTCCAAATGATTTTTTAATGAATTCACTTGTTTGTTATCTGCCAACTCAGCAAGTCTAAGCAGGCTAACTTCTGTGCATAAGCACTTACTGGTGCCATCCTCTTCTTTCTGTAAATGCTTACCAGCTCTGTTCTTTCCTCTTAACTGTACCTGGAGGGGTCATTCAAAGAATGTTTAGATGTTGTGTTGATGGCCACAGTTTAGTGAGACCTATTGGTGACATGTCACAGTTGGACTAGATGATCTTGTGGGTCTTTTCCAACTTTGGTGATTGTATGAGTCTATGATCATCCAGTCTAACTGTATAGGATCACAGAATCACCAAGGTTGGAAAAGATCTCCAAGATCATATGGCCCAGCTGTCCACTCACCCACTAACTGTCCACCCACCATCAGTATTTCCCCACTAAACTGTGTCCCTTAGTACCACATCTAAACACATCTTGAACACTTCCAGAGCAGCGATTCAACCACCTCCCTGGGCAGCCCATTCCAGACTAGCACACTGGCGCAGAATAGTTTGATAAGGCTTATGTTTTACTTTAGTAATTGTGAGATAGCCTAGGACATAAGGCTTCAAGAAGAAATGTTTATTGGCAGGTTGCTGTACCTGAAAACCTTTTGAATATGTATGAAGAGTAGCACT
This sequence comes from Excalfactoria chinensis, assembly GCF_039878825.1. Lineage (NCBI taxonomy): Eukaryota > Metazoa > Chordata > Aves > Galliformes > Phasianidae > Excalfactoria > Excalfactoria chinensis. Next base: position 117,017,984 of record NC_092826.1, on the reverse strand, counting down.
TCCCAGTGTTGTAGCAGAAAGAAAACAGGTAGCCCTTTGCTCTCTGGAAAGCTCACTTAGGAAACTGCTGCTACTTCTGATCTTCTTGCCACTGAAGACTCAGACACGTAGTATGCTCAAGCCCATTGTAACAATAGAGCTTTCAACAGAAGTGCAATTGCCTGCCATCCAAATTCTGTCCCTGGAACCGTCTAGTGGATGGGCCATTACAACGAGCCCTAGAGTGAATCCCAGTTCTTTGATTATATGACTTATTACTATAGGCAAAACAGGATGAAGACTCTTTGGGCTACTCGTGCCAGTGTTTGATCCCCCTCAAAGTATAATGATTTTTCATGTATAGGGGCTGCTCTGTAAGTAATGCCTCCTACCTTATTATGTTGGTCCACAATGTCAGAGGCATATATTAACAGTATGGCAGTGGAGGCTGGGCATTCTGACAGTGTTCCATTACATTTTGATGCCACGTGACAGATGGCAGCAGAAGGGCAGTCTGACAAAATGGAAGAGTGTTTGAAACAAAGGTGTGGAATTTAATTCCTCCATACAGAAAAACTCTCACCCAATGACATTCATTGACACTTGGTGAATGTTTGTGGAGACCAACCAGTGGGATATGAGCACAGTGAGACAGTAGGTGGTGCGTTTCAGCAGTGGTGACAGTTCTAGTTCATTGCTGGTGAAAACGCATTGCTAATAGCGGTGACCATGATGAAGAATAGTGTTTTGTAGCTGAGAATTTGCTCTACCAAGCAGTGTTATTGTGCTTTTTGTACCTGTTGTAGTTTCCACTGAAATAAAAAGGAGGCATTACTTTCAGAGTGACCTACATATTTAAGTGAAAATTCCTGTACTTCAATTTATACTTCTTGTCCTTTTCCTGGATACCACTGAGATACAACTCACTGGATACTGCTACTGCACCTAGCAGCATGGGAACTAATCTTGGTGGCATCTGTGGGCACCCATGTTGTCTAAATATCTAGAGGAATAACAGTAATAGTCATGCAGGATTTATCTCCCTAGCATTCACAGAGGTTTCCAGTACTTTAGTTAAATTGAACAAATTATCCCTTCAACACCCAAGGTGTTGGTCAAAATGTGGTCTATAGCTGATGGAGTGGTAACTGGGAACATCGTGACAGAGGAATGGCAGGACCTCCTTGGTTCCCGGAGCTCATTCTGTACCATTCAAGGGGGGTTAGCAGTGAGAGAAGGACAAAATGAGACTCAGGCACTGGAGTAACAACACCTATGTGGAGCAGGACACCTCCTGCCAGATAGTAGCTGTCCACTTTGGGAGCTGTGATGCTCTGCAGGACTGGTTTGGCTCACTAATCTTCTGTCCTTATCTTTTGCCTGAAGTTTTCCATAAAGATGAAACTGAGCTTTATCTGTCAGGAAAGAATGAAATGATCCCTAAGGTTAGCAAAGTGCTTACAGACCCTTTGGGAAGAAAAGCACTACGTAAATAGAAGCTGATTCCTACAGGTTATTAATAGATGGATCTCAAAAGTAATGTGCAAACTACAAAGGAAATATCATTCTGAATTAAATTACCATAATTTTTTTCATTGCTGTCTCTTTTCAGGAGACCTGGATAATACTGCTAACAATGACAGGTTGAATAAAAGGCAGGGTTTGTGTGGGCCAGAGGTGGGAACAGAGCAGACTAATTATATCTTTTTTAACCTTCTCATGCTTCTGGGACTGGGCAGGATAAAAATGAATTCTGTATCTAGCAACTGAGCTGTTATCCCAGTGGAGGCTGCAGTGGTGCCCAGGTCATTCAGAAACAAGACTGAAGCTGTCCTATTTCTTCTGGATCTAAATACTTAACAAAACATCAAATAAAATGGGCATTTTCTTCATATTTAACATAAGGCTCATGTGGTTATCCCACAGACAAACCAAAACAGATTCATCTTACTTGTTTTCATCTCAACAATGTAGAAGGTGAAAGGCAAGCACTGCAGAACTGGAAGTAATATTTTTCAGTGTGTGGTTCAAAACTTCCTGGGTCTAAAAGGTTAAAAAAGATGACTGCTATTGCAGTCACTCAGATGTGCCATTTGAACATTTTATCGTGCGATATTTATTCCACTTCTAATGTGTGTTGTGACATGAAGTTTTGTTCCAAGGTTGTAACCCAATGGGAAGGTGTGAAGGGGCCTTCGATAACTGTATCCCTCAGCAAGGTAGCGGGTGTCTAACCAGGAAGAGGAAGAGCCTCTTTGTGAGCAGCCATTGTGGACGCATGGATACATTTGTTCCCATAAAATAAGAAGCATTTTCTCTCTGATCATAACTTTCTTCCCAAAAATTCAAGCTGCAATTCATGCTACGTGTTCTGTTATTGATAGCCTATAGCTCTACTTCTGCCATGGGTTTATGACCAAAATTGAACTCATATCTCAAGAAAAGAACTTGACCCTTCAGTGCTGAATTTGTTCCAAACTGAATTCCTACAGTTCAGCAGCACCATCAGTGCCCCACAGCAAACTGAAATTCTCTGTAACGTGCAGAGGGCTTGTCACGAGCAGAGCTTTTTGTGTTATAACAGTTCAGTTAGTCAGTCCCTTTCCCAGCTGAGCTTCTGGGAGCTGAACTCTGGAGAGTGAATGAGGTAACATAAGAATCTGAACCCAGATTTCTCTCAGTTTGTATCAGTTTCCTATGTCAAATTTGTCCAGTACGGTATTTATTAACTGAGTAATCCTAGACATGGAAATGCTTTACAACTTCTGCAGCCTGAACTCATTTACCTAATTCAAGAATGTTGGCATCTTCTTAATTTTCTTTGTCATCATGAGAAAATATCTTGAATTATGTCAGTGTTTTGAAAAGAGGTCACAGAATGGATCGTGTTTGGTTGTTACTGACTTACAGAAGAGGAAAGAATGATATTTCACCAGAACAGTTTTGTCTGATGGAGTATAAAAGACTCTGTTAGCTTAAATTTCCTCGTGGTTAACCTGATACCTCGGAGATGAGTAGCCACAGTTTCTTTAGGTAGTGCAAAAAAAAAACCCCACTGAAAATGAAGTGGAAATACCGTGCTGAGTATTTAGCAAGATAAATTATGTTCCTGGAAGGTCACATTTTATTGAATTGAAGTTTCCCCCACTCCTAAACTTTTTAATCTGTGGAGCATTCTGTATTTACAACAAAGGACTTGTTATTTTGTAATGATTTAAATGCTGAGTGTTGGATAATCTGCTGCCACCTGAGTGACTCCTTACTAAGCTGCTAATAGTGGCCAAATTAAGCAGTAGTCAGTGCCAGTATCTGTAAGAAAGCCAAGTCAGTTTTTATAAGACATCCCAACATAGCGTATTAGTTTATAAATTGGATATAGTGTATAACATTAATGCTTGTGCTAGGAATTAACCAGTCGTAATACCATTGTTTCTTCTCTAGAGGTATCTGTCATTCACCTGCTGACACGGTCTTCAAAAGAAAACCTGTTCTGGAGACTTCGTCACCACTGAGAGAGACAAGCATCCATGATGGTACCTATATGTCCTGGGTCTGATCGTAAGTCGTGTATTTGTGTTCTCATAGCATGCTTAGTGTAGTGAACTGAATGTGAATTAACCTTCCGAGCTTGTGAAAATCCATCTGTTTAAACAGCTGTAGCTTACCTGTAACACCACTTTGGTACCTTCTGTGATAGCAGTGTTCTGCTGGATGTGGAATCAGTGAGCTTCAGGAGGTGGGAGGGTGAGAGAGCTTGTGAATGCAGCCATCTCCTCATGAAGTGAAGAGATTCACACATACGTCCTGCACATCTGTGTTTCTAATACACATAATACTAGGCAAAAAAAAAAAAGAAGAAGAAGGAAGGAAGGAAGGAAGGAAGGAAGGAAGGAAGGAAGGAAGGAAGGAAGGAAGGAAGGAAGGAAGGAAGGAAGGAAGGAAGGAAGGAAGGAAGGAAGGAAGGAAGGAAGGAAGGAAGGAAGGAAGGAAGGAAGGAAGGAAGGAAGGAAGGAAGGAAGGAAGGAAGGAAGGAAGGAAGGAAGGAAGGAAGGGAGGGAGGGAGGGAGGGAGGGAGGGAGGGAGGGAGGGAGGGAGGGAGGGAGGGAGGGAGGGAGGGAGGGAGGGAGGGAAATGCAGTAAACCTGATCCTAACTGCCCACAAGTACCAAACTGTATGAGAGAGATAAACAGGGAGCAGCAATCTAGGAATCAGTGTCACATCCAGAATGACTTGACAGGCTACCAGTGTTACCAGGTTACTGTGTGCCAGCAGAGAGGAGTTGTGACTGTTGGCCTTAGCTATAGAGAAACAGATGATAGCAGCAAAGCAGATTTAGGACAGAAATCATCAAAAATTTTTAGGGAGACTAAGAAATCTGAAATGCATTTGGCATTCTTGAAAGACAAAATACATAGCTGTTGTTGCCTTGTATGCTTTATTTAATTTCTTCACAAGCCTTTTGGGTGACTTTGCTGCTTGATTCCATTGAACAGGCACTCAAAGTGAGCAGACTTGTGCTACCTGTTCTCCATCCCCAGGCAGATACCTGTACTACCCAGAAATATCACACTTGTAAGTGAAGAAAATAGAAAATTAGCGCCCACAAATATATATATATATATATATATATATTGCCCACTATGTATATATATATATATATCACACATGGTTTGAATGGGGAGTTGCACTGAAATTAAATCACTAGGTGCTCCTTGCAGCACAGGTACAATCTCCCAGACTGACTGGTTAACCCCAGAGCCTGGTGCTGCTTTCTTTGCGGGAGCCAACCTGTCTCAAAAAGACACTTGAGGCTGTACGATGCCTTCACTGCGACTGCAAACTGCTGCAGAGCAGGAGCAGGCTGTGTAGGTAGAGCAACTTGGTGATGTAAGGGCTGTTCGTGGATCAGCACAGCTTCCTGCCAGTACCAGGGATACCGCCATGGCTGGTAGACAGTAATTGAAACCACTGGGTTTTTTTTAGCAGTGTTTTGTTTTGTTTTGTTTTGTTTTTCTGAATGGAAAGTGCAGTCCTGAGTTTCTCCTTAAAATAAATAAATAAACATAATTCCAGTTTACAGTTCCAACTAAATTCTGAGAAAGCAATATATAAACTACACATGCACAGCTCTCTCTTGAAGGAAATGGCTTTTCTGTTTGGGGCACCGACGGAGCCTTTGCACTTTAGCCATCTTCCCAAGCAGCATTTTTAATTAAAGTCATAACTTGTCCCAGGGAAGAATCCAGAAAATATCTGAACCTTTTCTTTCTTTCGTCAATCCTCTGCCCTAGGAAAGAAGATAATGAACTTCAAAAAAAAAAACAACACATGGTTATTGTGAGATACTTTACTTTATTACATTTGGGAGCCTGGGTTAGTGCAGACAGGGGTTTTCTTCTAGAAACAATGTTTTGAGCTGATAAGGAAGGCAACCTTGCTTTCTGCAACTATTGAGTTCTTAGGCAGAAGTAAAGACATCAGGAGCACTGTAGCGTTTAATCAATATTTGCTGAATGTTTCTAAAAATGGGTGGGAAATGCAAAGGTGCAGTTGTGGTACATGGTCAGCAAGATGTGTGCCTCTTCTTTCTGCAAGAGGAGCTCCTTGTCAAAGTAGCCATGGCTTGCAGCATGCATGGGCTCCCTGTGAGCAGTCAAAGCGGCTTCTCTTTCAGGCGCCTCACAGGAGACATATGAAGCATAAACACCCTTGTTTGTGCAGGATTTTTTCTCCTTGCTTGGCTATATCCCCACTATTCAGGAGTAATTACAACCCCCACACAGCCCATTACGGTGCAGAATTTTAAATCCAATCAAATCGTTCCCCCTGTCAAATTATTTCTCGCTCCTAAACTTCCTAATCAACTCTCATAGTCTAAATTAGTTCCTATTGCCTCATTTTCTTTGATTGCTTTGCTGCTGCAGAGGGGTCAGATGAGAAAAAAATCCATGGAAAGAGCAGGGGAGATGAAGAGCCTCCTTGTATCTTTGCCCATCAAGAAGTGCCATCGTTCATAGCCTGAGACTTGCAGACTTTATTGTATATATTTGGACTAGGTCTTCTCCACTTGTCCCAGCATAAATCAGGCATGGCACCAGTAAGCATTCTTGTGTCACACCGTGAGCACAAGAGGAGGAAGATAATAGTGCATAATTCTCTCCCTGCTGAAAATAAAAGACCTGCTAGCTAATTTCCAAGGATTGTTTAAGTATTTGTGGTCTCCTGCTATGTGCCTGATATTCTGCAGCTCAGCCTTCTGTTTGCTGAGCCACCAGTCACAGCTTAGACCTGACCTGCCCTTGCCATGAGGTGGTGGAGCACTAGGTGGATCCACAGGACATGGTTCTCTCACCATGCAGGGCAGCGGGTCAGGAGTGGCTTCACCAAAGCAAAACAAGGCCAAAAACACACTCTGATGGAGATGAAGGCTCATGGTTGGAAAAGCTTGTCTTGTCACCACAGGCAGGAGAGGTGCCTCCAGAGAGCAGTTATTTTCCCGATGATGACTCAGAACTATTACTGAAGTTAGGGGAGTTTCTTGGAAGAAAGAGAGTTAAAATAAAACGTTGCCCAGGTACCTGAATGTAGAAGAAAAACCCTACATTCTGGTTCAGGAGCCTCATAAAATTTCAGCACTTCCATAGCTTGCCATTTTTCATATGACTGCCATTTGTTGTATTTTTGTTGTTTTGTTGTTATTGTTTTTTAATTTCACATGAAATTCAAGGATACTAAACCCCCAGTTTAGTATGGGAGATGAACATGTTTACAACATTACTTGCTGGAAAAGGGCTTAGAGTTACTTACCTTCTTAAGTTGTCATGCTGATTTGCCCTGAATGGCTTTTGTTTGATGTTTGGCTTGATGTTTGAGGTCTTTCTTTCCTCCTGGAGACATAAGTGTATTGAATCACAGAGGGCACTACAATATTGGATTGCTAAGGGTACACGCAGAGACATCAAGTCATAGGTGATTGCAGGGAGAGCGGGGTTGGTCTGTTCTCACTGGTGACAGGTGACAGGACAAGGGGAAATGGCCTCAAGATGCACCAGGGTAAGTTTAGGTTGGATATCAGGAAACACTTCTTTACAGAAAGGGTTGTCAAGCACTGGAATAGGCTCCCCAGGGAGGTGGTTGAGTCACCATCCCTGGATGTGTTACAAACTGTTTGGATGTGGTGCTCAGGGACACGATTGAGCAAAGGGTTGTTAGTTATGGTAGTATGGTTAGGCTGTGGTTGGACCTGATGATCTTTAAGGTCTTTTCCAACCTGAGCAATTCTATGATTCTATGATTCTATGTGTCTTGGGCCATTAAATGACAAGAGTCACAGCATTCAGCTGGAGTATGTATGTTTTAGCAAGGCTTCTAGGGGTGTGAAACCCAATGATACATTGATGTTTTCCTTTAAACCCTGTGCAGACTTTGGGATAGTTTATTTTATTCACAGAGGCTCGTATAATGCTGAGTTGGGTTTTTGTTAAAAATAGTGTTGATAATACACCAATATTTCAGTTGTTGCTGAGCAGTGCTAGCACAGAGCTGAGGACTTTTCTGCTTCTCATGCTGCCCTGACTACAAGGGGCTCAGGGTGTACAAGGAGTTGCAGGGGAGCAGAACCAGGACAGCTAACCCCAAATGGCCAAAGGGATATCCTATACCGTATAATGTTGTGTTGAACAATACAGCTGAGAAGTAGGGAGACATTTGGAGTGATGGCATTTGTCTTCCCAGGAAATGCTTGATAGACCCTGTTTTCCTGGAAGTGGCTGAACATCTACCCGCTGGTAGGAAGCAGTGAATGAATTTCTTGTTTTGCTTTGTTTCCATGTGCACCTTCAGCTTTATCTAGTAAACTTTCTTTATCTCAACTCATAAGTTCTTGCATTTCTACCTTTCTGATTGTCTTCCCCATCTCATCCAGGGGGAGTGAACAAGCAGCTGCATAGTTCTGAGCTGCTGCTGGGTTAAAGCACTACAGATGCACCACTAAACTTTAGTCCATTTCTTCAGGGCAGGAAACAGCATCTATAATAAGCACAAATTCTGATCTGCCATCGGGTGTAAATTCTTGTGCGTTGTCAGAACTAGGAACAGAAATAATCTACTTCAAAACATGCCTATATTTGTGCATTTTTTGATGGGCACATCTGGAGTTTTCCTACACTGTGATTCTCTTGTTGTGTATTTATACTGTTCTATGGAATTTCCATTCATACCACCAATCATCCAACCTTGAGCAGTTACAGTAACTGCACAGGACACAGCAAGGAAATCTTTCTATTTATAGTATAGTAAGTTGGAAACTTATGTGGTAACATTATAAAACAGTAGATTTTAAACAGTGCAAACAACACAGCTGAGGAATCCAGTCTAAAATTACATTGATTCTGGTTAAAGGGAAAATATGTAAGGACAGAGAAATCAAAGATAGCCTGTGTGTTCACTGTAGGTAGACCTTAGTTCTGGAAAAACAAACAAACAAGAAAAAAAAAACCCAAACACCAATAATTACACAACGTGCTTTTTCTGTGAGGAGAATCATGTTAAGATATTGTCCTTCTGATTTAGAACCAGGGCTGAGTGCAAGTTCTCAGTCTCTGCTCACAAACGCATGAGCAGCTGGATACAGTAGATCACTTAAAGTACTCCAAGTTTGACTTGGAGAAGTTTTCCAAAAAAAAGCCATTACTATTGGGTGGTCAAGATGCTTCCAGCTGTACATGGAGCTTGCAGTCGTCTTCTGTGTCAGGGATGCCAGATATCTGCCTGCAGCTTTGGGTAGATGTTCTCTCCTGTCTCCAGCCATTCCACCCAAGGACAACATCGATTCTCATGGCTTTCTTGGGGCTCTCAGTCAGCTGCTATCTGGAGGTGTCTGTCTGCCTTCAGCTTTGTTTTGTTGTGCCATATTTCATGTTCATGGCAGTACTCAGGACTTACATGATTTAGAAACGTTCATCGGTATTTAAGGGGATTTGTTAAATGCTGAATCTATCTCTTTTACAATTTCCTGATCATTTTCTCAAGTTTAGCTACTGCTTTTTATGTTGACTCTTGCAATAAGGCATCTTTTTTATGCTGTGACTTCTTCTGTGGTATATATAAGCAAATATTTAGTGTACGTGTCACAAATTATTTTGGTTTTATACAGGAATTCAATTGTTGAGTTGGATGGATACGGCAGTATCTCATTTTGCCATCGGGTTATGTTCTGCTTTTATTTCCTCTCTCCATTGTAATTGTATTTGGTATATTTTTGGCAGTATGCTAAAATCTAAGTTGGTGTTACTAAATTTATAATATACACTTGATATATTCTGGCCCATTAAACAAAGAAATATCTTTGCATCCTCTTGCACAGAAAAATTATAGCACAATTTGAGTATCTTTATTTGAAACATTCTTCAACATTAGCCCACATAGGACATTCAGTTCCACTGATCACACACCCATGTAGAATCTGGGTAGCTATGCCACAGTGCTTCATCTTGTGCTTAATTCTGAACATTAACAAAAGAAAAGTATGAATCTTTTCCTGCGCTTACTGTCCTTATCTCTGGCTTGCAAAAGGAGAGACAACCAAGAAGCGCCAAAAGCAGAAATATTTGCTGGATGCCAGATGTATTCCTGCCAAGAACACAGATACATAAAAAGTAGACAGTTGGAAAGTTATGGACATCTTGACTTGTATAATAAATAAATTATAGGATCTTAGAATCAGAGAATCACCAACGTTGGAAAAAGATCTCCAAGATCATCCATTCCAACTGCCCACCTATCACCAATATGTCCCTCTAAACTGTGTCCCTCAGTACAGCATCTAAACATTCCTTGAACACCTCCAGGGATGGTAACTCCACCACCTCGCTGGGCAAGTTGTGCCAGCACCTCACCACTGTCTTGGAGAAGTAATATTTCCAACATCCAACCTAAATCTCCCCTGGCACAACCTGAGGTCATTCCTTCTCACCCTATCACAGTTACCTGGGAGAAGAGGCCAAAACCCACGTCGCTACAGTCTCCTTTCAGGTGGCTGAGCCTCCTCTTCTCCAGACAGAACAATCCCAGCTCCCTCAGGTGCTCCCCATAAGACTTGTGGTCCAGACCCCTCACAGCCCCTCTCTGGACATGCTTCAGGGGCTCGATGTCCTTCTTGTAGTGAGGAGCCCAAAACTGAACACAGCACTCAAGATGTAGCCTCACCAAGGCTGAGTACAGAGGGATGATCACTTCCATACTGCTGATGTTTATATTACTGGGACCTTAGCTTTGTAAAATGATGTGTGAAAAACATCACTACTCAGCAGCTTTAGGACATACACGAACATAAAATATTCTTATTCTTTAGATAATAATGTGCAATATCCATACTTACAAATTGATATATACATTATAAGTGTTGAACAAAACTAGTTTTTGCCTGGCAGCTGGGGCATTTCATTTTGTTTCAGTACCTTTTTCTCAAAGATATTTAGGCAACTTTGATGTCCATGGGAATTAGTTGCTTAAAATATGATAGAAGGTCTGGATATAAAATCCTCTCAAAACATCCAGGTTGAAGCCATGCAGCCATTCTTCAACTCCACTGAATTTGGAAACAGCATAATTTTGTCTGATAACTATTTGCCATATCTGGGGGGGAAGAAAGTAATAAAGAAAAATATGGGTTTACGTGGGTTGATAGTGATAGAACAAGGGGGAATGGTCTTAAACTGAGACAGAGGAGGTTTAGATTAGATAGTAGGAGGGAGTTTTTCACACAGAGGCTGGTGACGCACTAGAACAGGTTGCCCGAGGAGGCTGTGGATGCCCCATTCCTGGAGGCATTCAAGGCCAGACTGGATGTGGCTCTGGGCAGCCTGGTCTGATGATTGGGTTGAAACTACATGATCATTGTGGTCCTTTTCAACCCTATTCTATCATTCTATGATTCTATTAAAAATGAAGAAAAAAGAAAAAAACAAAAAAGAAAAACCAAAATTAAAAGGGCGGGGGGGGGAATAAATTCTTGCAAGACTGGAGAGAGGTGCCGGGAAAGATGGAATCCAAAATATGGTGTAAGAAAAGTCCCTAAAAGACAGAAGCTGAAAAATAAATTTTCAAATATTAGCCATTACTTTGAAGATGTTATCAGCCACTGCTAGTCTGTTGTCATGGGGAGAAAAAGGCGTTACAGCATCAAAGGAAACAAGGAATGTAATAAAGAAAGAAATTAGAGGAGTAATTTGCATCTATTTGGTGGTATAATCTTCAGAGGCTCTCTGACTAATTAGCAGGTTTGGGCGGTACATATCAGAGTATTCAGAGACTGGTGGAAGTCTCCCGAGATGTTTCTAGGCAGCCATTTGGATGGCCACAGAACATTTTTGGAACCTCATAACTTATCAGCAAAATGAGTTGCTTTTTTTTCTTCGTCACTTGAAACTTGACATTCAAAAGGAATAAAGAACAGCCTCTTGCAGGAGCATGTTTCTTTGAGCAAACATAATGCAGAAAAGCTCATCTTTTCTTCCAGAACATTTGATAAGATGATGGTAATGGTATACGTCTATTCACTGTGTGAATGTATTTGAGTGTACCTGGTCTTGGCTGTGACCGTTCCTTCTTCTCTTTTATTGTGCTTTTTATTCCCTTTTCTATTTTACTTCTATGAGTGTTTAGAGGTTTAAATGTCTGTTCTGAAGTAAGTAAATAAATGAATAATACATAAAGGGACAGAGAAAGTAATTCCCTGCTTCACAGAAGTCACTGGAGACTGAACAGCAGCAAATTTAGTGGACCTTCTGATACTCTTCATCATGTCAGATGTTATTTAGATTGATTTTTATTCATCATAAGCACCTAAAATCTCCAATGGCAAAAGTTGAGAAATTAAATGCATACCTTATGTGAATGCAAGAAGAGGTCTTTGATATTCAGCGACTTCTTTACCTCTAAAATTGAGGTTTGAGTGAAACTTAATTTGTTTTCCTATCTACTTTTTTCTCTTTTTAACCAGAGATGTAGAACCTGTCTTCCCTTGTGCAGAGACTTACTTCTGCAGTTCAGATGCTTTTTCCTTCCTTTCTGCTTCATATTTCCTTCATTCATGTCCACCTGTCTCTAGATTGTCCATCTCCCTGGGTGTGTCTCCTGCTACAGATTATACCTTGTCTCTGCCCATTCATTAGGTGGATAATTCCCTGCAGCCATTTCACCTGAAAACGGTACTTTCTTCCAATCCAATCTCTTATCCCTGCTGGAGTCAAATTGATTCAGAAGGTCTAAAATAATCCCAGAGGACAACTCCACTGAGGTAAATACAGTGAATTTAACTCTGCATTTTACTTTGTATTTCAAAAATGATTTTGTTTTGTTTTTAAATCTCAGAGGAAGATACTTGTTTAGAAAATGTATTTTAATTGAAAAATATGATCAGAAGAGCTTGTTCATTCCTTTTGGCTTCCACCTATTCTTTTTGCACAGCAGCTGTGTGTACCAAATGCAGGAATATATATTTTTGAATCAAAGCAAGCAGACTGCTTTCACAGTTTACTTGCTTTTCCCCTCATTACCGATCTTTTGCTGTAACCATGGATCTATCTGTAATGCTGAGTTTTGTGTGTACTGCACTTTGTATTGCTGAAAAAATGCTGAACAAACTTACCCGTGAGTATCAGATGGAGATTGTTCAAAGGACATGACTGAAACAGAGGTAGGTATACACCATTCCATAAATAAACCCTCCTAAGCGTAAGCTGTGACCATTCCTCTCTCCATCTGAACACTTCAAGCTTCTCAGAAAGCTGCATTTATGTAAGATTAGAGCTCTGTCTCCATGACATGGTGCTTTGCTTCTCTTCACCATTAGTTGGGCGTTAGTTGTTCTGGCTGTAAATAGACAGGCACAGATGGTACCACGACTCTCAGAGCCTCCACACATCTTGCACTGCAGGGATTTTTGTTATTCTTGTTATCTCTTTAGCAGCTCCTACTCTTTCCTAACAGATTGTTGAGAAGAAAAGGGAAGGCTAAAGAACAATCGGTTCTTTTGCTCTCTAGGATTGCTGAAGTCTTTAGACAGGACTGCAGCATTCATTTTGACTTTATCCTTTGTTAAGGGAACCTAACCATGGACTCTTCAATGAAGCAAACTTTCTTCCAGCCTTGCCAGGTGGAGTCAGTCCTCCCCGAGAAGCAGAACTAGATGCCCCAATGGCATTAACCTGCAGCTCTCAAAAGGCAAGCAGCCTCTCTGCACATCCCCCCTCAGTGCCCCGCAGCTCTGATCACCACACTGCAAAGAAACACGGCAGGCTTGTATCTTGAAAGACTGCCTCAGTGCACAAGAACAGTGTTTGCAGGAACAATTAGCAGCATTGAATCTAGAGAGGATAAAAAAGGACATGGCAGAGTCGTAGCTCCCCTGATGCGCTTCATGGAGAAGGTAGATTAGGTGACCCTCTTTAGTCTTTCACATAACACAAAAACAAGATGTTAACTTAAAGGCAACAAATTGAAATCAGATAAAAGGAAATCAATCTTTTAAAGAGTACAATTAACCTCTTAAAACTGGAGCCAAGAACTTGGCAAGGTTTTAAAACAGATTGGATGTTTGTATAAATGATTAAAGTGTTTGCATGGTATTTTCTCTATCCCATCTTTTGTAAGCTGATTAGATTCTGTTTTTCCAAAAGAGCAAATTACTGGTGTCTGGGTAAGAAGAAGGCAGAACTCCTATTTGTTTAATATTAGGTTTTCCATCTAAAACCATTAGGTTTTACTCTACAGCACTGGAAAATGCAAGCAGTCAGTGACAAGGCAACAGGTGGAGTGTTCACCTGCTTCTGAACAGTAGTTTCTGCATTGTCACATACAAAGCTACTAAACAGTGGTCAAGGTTAGCCAGTGCATTCATAAATAGCTCAGCTCAGAATCATTGAATGGCTTAGGCTTGAAGGGATATTTAAAGACCATCTAGTTCAACCAACCAACTTCCACTAGATCAGATTGCCCAAAGCCCCATCCAGGCTGACCAGAGACACCTCCAGGGATAGGGCAACCACAGCTTCTCTGAGCAGCCTGTGCAAGTGCCTCCCCACCCTCATCATCCACCTCTTTAGTATGACCCCAGATTCACTCACCAAAGGCCTTTAGTGATACAGCATACTTTTATATAGCTACAAGTCCGAAACAAAAAGCCTTCCTTTTACATGGGAGTACATCTATGTACATCAGCCCTCAGTGGTCCTCAGAGACCAGTGGGCAAGCAGGAGTGTTGTCAGTGGGTACTCCTGGTGGGCTAAGACTCCCATGCACAGAGCTCCTCTTCTGCACCACTCTGCTCTGGGCTGGGGAGTTTATCTACATCTGTATTTATCAGCCCAGCACAGGCCCTGGTTTAGTGGAGACCGCAATATCCTGTAACAGAGGACAGCCTTGCAGGAGAAGAGGTTGTGATGAAAGTACTGCAAAAAGGAACATTGTGGCTCACCCCTTTTTTAATGAAAAGACTGATGGAGAACTGTCCATCAAAAGGATCAGACAGCTAAGTGATAGATAAATTTCCCAGAATTGCAATGTTTCAACAGTAAAAAATAATACAAAAATCACCTTAATATTAAATAGGAGCCATGAATATCATGCTGAAATCTGTGACAATTGGAAGAGGAAGCCGTTGAAGGCATGAAAAGCCTGATGAGATTATAAATAAAATTACATACTGCGTTACACCACGCTCCTACAATTCATGTTTCCTCAGCTCTTCAGTACAGACTGCTGTCAGCTCACCACTTATCTGTCGCAGACTTTGGCTATCTCTCAGTTCCCTCATAAATGAGACAGTTTGGACACAGACATGCAGATCCCAATCTCTGTGGCAAAGCGGGGTGAAATCCTGACAGCATGAATGGTTCAGAGTATACCAAACTGGGCTGGAAAAGGCAAGTTGAGAAGCAGGTCTTTGCAAATGTAAAGAAAAACAAGTATGTGATTCACTCTATTGAACTGGTGGTGATAGGTTTGAAGTGCATGGAGTAATCAGTTTGTAATGCCAATAATCAGTTTGTTCAGGCTTTTCTGCATCGGTTTTGTTGGTGACTGTACAGGCACTCCCAGGGAAGCTCACCCTGCTGCACAGCTTGGGAAGTGACCAATCCTTCTGTACTTGGTGCCTTCAAATTATAACCAGCTGCCTTCCTAGGGTGTGTGCACTAGCTGGACACACACAGTTAGGATCAATACAGTGTTGCAGAGGGAAATTTATGGATATCAATAGCCAGCATAATAAAAGCAACACTTAATTCTATTCTCTATCAGTTTTTCTTACCAGCGTGTCCTACTTTAATCTATCAGAGTTGATTCTGTTGGAGAGAAGCCCATCATTTGCTGCACTACCAAACAGGCCTACAGTGAGGTTAGCTTTGGAGGCTGTGGTGGAGGTCTTCAGTACTTCTGTTTCCTCCCTGATTTATAAACAATGACTTCTGCTGACAAATAGAACGGGGCTTTAGAGCCAGGTACGCGTCTACCACTTAAACCCCAGTGCTTTGCTGCTGAAGTGAGCTGCTTGCTGGAGTTGCTAGGTAACTGTTTCCTTCTCACGGCTTATGGGAGCGAGCGAGAGAATTCTGGTGATGTCATGCTTCACATTCATCTTTCATCTTTTCAAAAGAGTTTTCTCTCAGTTTCTACAGGAACAGGTGCATGGGGGAGTTTTTCAGTAAGTTAGAGCTTCCCTGCTCCATCATGCTGGCGCAGCTTAATTCTACTCTTACGAAACACTGTAATAATGCAAAATTGGCCTGGGCTCCTGAAAGTGTGATTTTAGGGGAGTAGTTCTGTCTGTTCAGGCCTCTCGCCTCTTCTATAAACTGATTCAATAGCTAACTCCTTGGAAACACAGACAGCTCCAACAGCTGCTCTGCTGCCTGTATCTGAACAAAATGGTGGCTTCCTCAGCAAAAGGCAATGAGAGCTTTGTGATTATGCTTTTCAAGAAGGCAAAAATCCAAATATTCAGTATGCAAAACAGACTGAAGCTGTGACTTATACCCCTTTCAATACTAACCATATGCCTAATTTATATTAGTAAGAGTCGAGTTACATCAGTGTGTAGCATTATAAGTGTAGTACATTGTCAACGAAGCAGATGAGAATAGATAAAATTTGAACATGCTGTGGTGAGTACAGGATGGATGAGCAGGAAAACATGGAGCTGTGGGAGATCTAGTGAGGTGTGTGCACACAGCTTCCCGAGCCCAGAGGGGGGTACATTCAAAGTGTGGTGTGTCTGAAGGCTTTCCGGGTGTCTCTCTGCCCAAATGGGAAGGTAAGGCATGGAGGCAGGGAATGGCCACAGCTGTGTGATCAGGTTTGACTCCCATGGGTGCTCTGTGGAGATATTTGTCCTTTTTCCTGCTTTCTTCCCCAGTCTGAGCTATCTGTGGCTGTCCTCTCTGGTAGTGTTGTCACCTTTCTGCAGTAGCCACCATGCACATTGGCACTGGCAGGAGTATCACACTGCAGCAGTAGCTGGCGAGAACAGCATTCAGAGCAGAAAAATCAAGCCCTCCAGTTTGTAACAATTGTGCATCCCCTGGGTGCTGCTGCCTTCATCCCTGCCATTCCCAGCTGAATCTACTGGTTGCTCTCTCTGTTTGCTCGCCTGATTTGATCTTCCTGTTCTTTACCACAGCCTCTTGCCATCCTTCTCCCCCACACTTCCCCATGTGTGAGAATTTCTAATCAGTGCAGAGCACAGATCCCAGGCGTGTGCTGCGCCGGGCTGCTGTGGCAATTAGTTAACGTTTGGAGTGTGCTGAGCGGCACTATCTCCAGCGTGCTATTTTAAGATGCAGTCTTGATCACATATAAAGGTCTACCTGGCAGGAAAGGAACCGAGACAAAGAATAGAGCTGACGTTCCCTAGACGCCGAGCAAACGCTGGGCTAAATGCGCTGTTTAGAACAGGGAAGTCAATTTTCTGCAGGGAAAGAGCATGCTGGCATTCATTAGGATGGGCACAGACCAGTGGGAGAGATGCAATGCCCCACTGACAGCAAGTGCCTCGATGTCCTCGCCTATTTGGTCTGATTGGACAAGGACCCCCCTCCTTCAGAGGCAAACTGTAAGAAACCTTTCTGCTTTGTGTCACTTTCACAGAAGCCATCAGGGTGATCTGCATAAATATGTGAGTGGTAATCAAACCTTGGTAGTTCAGCTGGTTTGTGATACATATTTTATGCTATGCATAACAAAGCTAATAGATGTTCACTCTGTTTGAACCTGCTCAAGGTCACCAAATTGAAGAAGGACCAAAGAAATGGAAGGCAAAAGTGCATCCCATTTTTTGGTACTACGCCTCTCCAGGGACATAATACTGTTACTGTAAGGGCCAAAAAGTGTGCAAAGAGATCTGCTGGTCCTCTGAAAACTGTTCCCTTCTGGCTGCGGTTTTGTTAACTAGTTGAGAGCAACAAGAGAATAAGAAAGACTACAGTTGCTGACGGAGTTAGTATGTTTTACACACCAAGTCACTCCAGTAAATCTAATTTACAGGCAGGCTGGAGTTCATGAAGAATTAAATGACCGAGATCCATCACGCTTTGGGGAATTCATTGTTTCTGCCTGATTCTCTGCTCATTTTGATGGTTCCGGCCAAAGATTAACACATATTCCACATGGCTTTCCATTATTTTATAGAGATCACAGGAGGGTTTTCTGTGGCTGTCCTACAGTGACAGAGCAGAGAGCTCCAGGTTCTTTCAGAATGATGGCATATAAAACTTCAGCGATGCCTGTTCACATATCTTTAAAATTGGGAACTGGAGATTTGATGACTTTTCAGAAGGAGTGAAGCAAATGAAGGCCAGCGTAAGAACTGAACCAAAATGAGAACTTAAAGATCATTCTCTTAATTACCTGACATAATCCTGCCAGTTTTGTTTTAATAAATTACTTAAGTGCCAGCTAAAAGACAGTCAATTACCTAGAAATCTGGTAATAATTAATTGAGCTCTCTAAAAAAACAGCCCTCACCAGTGATACGGTTAAATATTTATGACTTACGACTCGTGGTGATACGTTCTCAAGGCAGATGATCAGATCATACATAAAACAAATCAGGCATCTGCAGTTCAGGAAGTTTCTATTAAAAAGCCCACAGCTTTGAGGGGCTCCTGGTTGAATTTCCAACACCATCACTTTGGGAAATAGGGTTTTTCACTGCTTGGT
Organism: Excalfactoria chinensis; assembly: GCF_039878825.1. Classification (NCBI taxonomy): domain Eukaryota; kingdom Metazoa; phylum Chordata; class Aves; order Galliformes; family Phasianidae; genus Excalfactoria; species Excalfactoria chinensis. The sequence continues at coordinate 116,999,788 of NC_092826.1, read as the reverse complement.
CCCTTCCTGAAAATGATTCCTTTTGGATATTCAGATTCATTCTGAATATTCAATTCATTCAGTGCATATATCAGGGTGCTGTCTTGTGCGTTCCATCAGTGTGATATCTGACGATGGGAAAAGTGCAGCATTACTGGAGAAGGCACAGAGTTAGGAGGGTACAGGCAGCTCACGGTTTCAAATGTTGAGGGCCAACAATGAATGTGTCAGTGTGCAACTTAATGATGGCGTTCAGATATATTCATAGTCATAGATATTCTTCATTAAAAGATAAATTTCTCTGTTACTCTGGTTTGAGTAATCTGATTTTTCCAAACTAATGACATGTTAATAAATGCTAGATAACCTACTGCAGAAATCAGAAGCGGTGTTTAATAGTACCCTTTCTTGGGATTAAGGTTTAGAAAATGATCTGCCAAGTGTTCTATTCTGTTCTCGTTTCTTCATACAGAGACAGCTAGTAGAAACGGCAACCACTTTTTTTATGCTCTAAAGAAAACAGCTTACCCACACGATGGCATATTAGAATCAGCTATTTTTAATAGTTCAGTTTGTGTTTCCATCACGACGGTTGCATTATTGCTTTTGTCAAGAAAGTTATGCCTGCCCTGCCCATACAGCAGGATTTTCAGTGTTGCAGAGGTGGTGTTATCAGCTTGGGTGCCCCCAAAGCGGAGGCTGGAAGCAAGATTCACACTGTTCTTCCCAAGCTGCAAGTTATACTGATGGTTTTTCACTACAGAAGTATAACACTGAGATTAAAACAAAATGTCACCAAGTTTGCTAGAGTTAAGAAGTGTCTGGACAATGCTTCTGATATAAGGTCTGATTTTGGGGTGTTCCTGCATGGAGCGAGGAGTTGAAGTCGACGACCCCTGAGGGTCCCTTCTAACTTGGGCTGTTCTATAATTCTGTGATTCTAAGTGCCCTTGCTCCCAGCCCCAAGCATTGTTCCCAGCTGTTCATTCAGCCCTTCCAAACAAAGCCTTTTTGCAGAGGCAGCTGTCCCAGCCTCAGAGCTGTACGCATTCCCCAGGAGTGCTGCAGAGCAGCAGAGCCCAGACCAAGGCTACGTACACAGTGCTATGGGTGAGGATGCTGCAGCTACTTCCTCCAGCAAGAGCTGCTGCTGGAGTGGGTTACAGCCCACAAGGAAGGTGATGATTGGCTGCAATTTATTTTTATACCCTCTGCTTCATCTGTATCCATCTTCACACTGATAAAGGAACAGCTGCTTTTAATCTCACATTTAAATGCCAGGCCTGGTATGGTGACCACTCAGGAGCTGTGGGTGCTATCGTTATCAAGCCAACGACACCCAAAGAACTGCTATTATCCTTACGTGCAGCATTAGCTGTGGGTCTTTTTGTGGCCAATTTGTTGCGGTAGCAGTTGGGGCTTAGGAGACAGAAATGCTTTAGTCAATTCCTTTGTTAAAATGCTTCGATCCACTCACTGGAGGCATGAGGAGCATTGTTTGGTTCTGCTTCGACACCAAAGGTTTTATTTCCAGAGACTCTCACACAGAGATACAAACTGCCAGGGGAATTCAGGCACAGATGATTAATGCATTGTAAGGTAACCTTTGGACTAGCAGAACTGCTATTCCTCTGGAAAGAGTGCCTTGTAATAGCTCATTTATATAAGAGCAGTAAGACACTCTGGCCTGGGAAGTAGCATGGTTTGAATTCACTATTTTCATTAAAAAATGAGAGAGGGAGTGGGCATGAGGCTTCTCTGCGCTGGAGCTGAAATACAGAGCAACACATTGCAGGGGAGACTGTGCAGCCCACAGAGGAGAGGCTGTGGGCCAGCGGTCCGCTCTGTCTGCAGAGTAGGCCTGGGCCAGCAAAGAAAGTGTGTTCCATAGACATCAACCTATCAGCCTATTTCTGCCTTCTGGAAAGCAAAGAGGAGAGTTTCATTTAAACTGACTGTAAGAACATTCAAACAGATTTATTGCGTAGAAAGTAGAAGAGGTACATTTCTTCCTTTCTGCTGGCTTTACCAGAAGGTGGCAATTCCTTCCTAAAGCTTGCCTGCCACATAGTTCTGTGTAGGTCAGTGGAAGGGCTACACGGTCTGAACTTGTACCTAGTTAACATTTAGTACATATTCTTTCTGAAAGTAACGGGTTGTATTGGGAAGATGACCAGAGGAGACCCTTTTCCACACATGAAATACAGAAGGGTTGAACGGGATCTTTTCTGAACAAATACTAAATGCGTAAGCTGAGAAATGAAACTTCAAATGAAGTTTGCTGACTTCATTTTCCTTTTGAAAGAAAAACAATGTGCAGAAAATGAAAACTGGCATCCTTCAACTAGTGGCAATGAAAAACAAGCTAGTGGCAATGAAGACACCGAGAAACGGGATTCGCGCTTAAAGCACAAGTTCTTCTCAGTTTTATCTCTCTGCTACTTTTTCGCTCCAGCACAATATTGCTTGTACAATACTTTTTTTCCTACAATAACCTTACAGAGCAAAGGCTAATCTGAAAAATATCTGCTCATCAAGTATTGCCTTTCTCTAATAAGCACGTCCTGTTGGAGCTGCAGTGTTTCTCTCTTGTTCTTTGATTGCTCATCTATGAAAGCCTGTAGCCAGCCCTCCCAGCTTAAAGAATAAGGTTGACAGGAGGCCCTTCAAGACCCTGTTCTTCTGTTCCCCGGCCTGCATGTTTATTCTGAACTAGTAAGTCCCAACAAAGCTATATGTGTTATTTTGTCTTATTACTATAGTGGTTCAAGAAGGGAAAGAAAGAAATCAAAGGGTGCTGAGCTGTGCCAGTGAAGAAACATGTCTGCAGTCATCAAAGAACTTGGTCATTAATTCCCATTGCAAAACAGTGTTTTCATTACCCTGCTTTCCTTTTGCAACCAGAACTAGCTAGGAAAAAACGGAGCTGTTTAAATGCAACTCAAAATGGATGGCCAAGGCAGTGCTTTCTTAAATAATTGTGTATTGCTGACTGATTTTCTACTAAACAGGCAAGTTACTTAAATGATGCTGTGATATTCACACTTTGTCTTCTGTTTGGTTCCAGGAAATTTGTCTCGTGGGGATTAGAAACGCTGCCATCTGCAATACAGACATTTCTATCAGTGGATGTGACCAGGAAAACCTGGTTGTTTGTCAGTAATTGCTTCTAAAAATAAGCACCGTCTCTTAAAAGTGAAACAAGAGGGTGACAAGGAGCAATTCTTCTTGTTAGTGGCACAGAATAACCTACATCAGTGACTGTGTTGTAAGGCCAGCACCATGGCTGTGGTGGAGGGTGCTAAGCCCCTGCCAGCCCAAAGGCAGACTTTTACCTGAGTCCCATGTGGCGCCATGGGTGGGAGGCCCTCAGATCTTCCCCCCAAGCTCCATTTTCTCACATGGTGTAGAGGAGCTGCATCAGCAAGGGGCAGAGGGGTGGCACAGGCACGCAAGCTGTTGAGGTTGGAAGGGGAAGGTAGCATGGATCAGGTCAAGGGGCAGCATTAGACCTTCTCTTCATCCTGGAGGACCAACCCACACAGCCTTTGCCTCCTCCAACAGGCCTGGCAGACTCTCTTTTGTAAATGCTAAGCAAGAGAGTAAAGAGCTTGTTGTCAATGAAGTAACATGGGACAGCCTTTTCCTGTCTCTTAGCAATGGGTCTTCTGTGCTGCCAAGAGACAAATGACACTGGCTCCTTAATACACTTGCTCTGATAATAAGGTTTTTGTCACTACTGTCCAAACTGCCCAATGCACATGTGTGGTAGGGCTCAGAAAATGTCACTCAGCCTCTGCTTTGTGCTCACTCTACATTTTCATCTAAAATAATCCACTTTTAATTCACAGCAAAGAAACTGATGGGAGTGAAGAAAAAGTGCTTCCCAAGAGCTCTCTAATGGGCCTAGGCAACGGTGTGAGCACAACGTGTATATTCTTCTGCTTTCAGGGAGCAGGAAACATACTGACTGTCCTTCTTTCCCGTATGCATGTTCTAGCTCCAATCTCAGAAAGAAAGGATGGAGAAGTTTTCACAGTGGGACTCTGCAAAGCAGGGAGGAGCAGTCCTGCTGCCAGCAGAGGGAAGCAGTCCTGGTGCATCGCCTGTGCTTGCCTCACCGCATGCACAGCTGTTGCACATTGCACAACATCCTCTGGGCAGCAGTACCAAATCGGGGCTGTGAACAACGGATGAAGGGCTTCTGATGGCAGATGGCAAACTCTGAGCTGTGCGCACTTTTAAATTAGTGCTGTTTCAAGTCGTTTTAATCTGCTTTGGTTCTTGTGGCTTGCCCAGCCTGCAAAAAGGTATGAAAACAACAGAAAGGGAGCTGCCTGCACATCTGGCGAGCACCAGCATGATACAGTGCAGGAGAGAGCTGGGAGTAATTGGTGGAAATTGAACAGAAGAAAACAATGACCGGTTGTCAAAAGGAATATCATTACAAAGCAGTGATCTAATCACAGAAAACGATAAGACACCACTTTACCCAGGTGCTCTGGGTGAAGAGAAACAGTCCGCATTGGCTGGACCCATTCATTGGTCCCCAGCCCTACAGTTCTGGGGCAGCCATTTCATTTCAGGCTGTGCAAGCTTGCAGTCCAAGGCCGGTCTCGTGACCATTTCTGTCTCTAACAGCCTGATCCACTACAGCTCATATAAATCAGTGGGAATTATTCTCGTGGAAAACTAGGGTCTTGGAAGAGGCCCTTGAAATATAGCAGATATAGCAGCAGCAGTGTTGGCACTGCATAAAGGGCAGAGCGAATAATAATAGCAACAAAGAACTCCCAGCATCCAGAAAGCGCAGCAGAGGTCAGGCTCTGCATGAAGACAGTTGTTATGAGAGATTTAAATGTTTTGAAGGAAAGCACAGCAGGGCGGTCACACAGGGAGCAATGCTGCAGCCGCAGCCCCTGCTCCTGGCTGAGGCTGCAGCTGTGGGCATAGCACCTGCCCATACTTCTCCATTCAAACTGTGTTTCCAGGCTTGCCTTACGCTCCCCATAGCCCACAGCCCTGCTGCAGGTGCTTCAGTCCGTACTGACAGGCTGTGAAAACTGAAGCCTGCTCCCAAGCAGCCTGTTCGAAGGGCCCCAGCAGCCTGTGCTCTGCTTGATCCTTCTCCCCTCTCCAGCAGCTGCCTTAGCCAATTTTAGCTGGGTTTCCTGTGGAAATTCAGCCAGAAGTTGGGAGTTGGAGCTGCAAGTTGCCACCATCCAGCCTCCCCCTCACACTCCAAAACCTCATCCCAGTGGCATGCCAGAACTTTCCCTGCAGAGCAGGGGAGGGGCAGATGGGGGTCAGGGACAGGGTCTGTACCAGAGGGCGGTGGGCATGGAACGGGCTGCACAGGGTAGTGGGCACAGCCCCGAGTGCCAGAGTTCAGAGAGTGGACAGCGCTCTCAGCCATTGGATTTGGATTTTGGGTGGTCCTGTGTGGAGCCAGGGCTTGGACTCGAATATCCTTATAGGTACTTTCCAACTTGGGATATTTTCTGTTCCTATGAGCTGTCTCTCCAGACCCCAGCTATATGCCCACCGGCCACCTTTATTCTGCCTTTCCCCCAAATCCCTCTGCATTGCTCCTAGTAAGCCCAGGTGAACACATTAACATAGCTATCTTCCCTGTGCATTGGCTCTTTGGAATCTGAACAGACTGCAGTGTTCTCAAACGTGTCTGTGCTTCAGTGGATTATTTTTGAATTTATTCAACAAATAATTCCTGGTCTGTACCCTGACTCACTGAGCGCTGAACTTCTCTTAAGTAATGCATGCTAATCATCATCTGTTCTGCATTTTATAGCTAGTAGTGGTGAAAGATGAAAGCCCAGCATTGCCTATTATACTGGGGCTACAGTCAGATATAAAAAAAACATCCCCTAAGATGACATCTGTTGTAGCCAAAGTTCATACATCCCTTCATGAAAATTCAACTACATTAAAAAAAAAGAGAGAGAGAGAGATTTGCAATAGATGGTGGATGATTCATGCTTAAATACACAGCAGAATGCCACTCAATCTTCTCCTTAGTCTTTGCTGTTTTGTGAGTCCATCCCCTTGACTATGATCGGGGCCAACAAATGTACATTTTCTCACCTTGCCCTTCAGCATTTCATCAGAAGTAACACTAAAGTCTGGTGCTCTTTTGACATCACACAGATTGCATTCTCCGTCTCTGTTCTCCTCTCTCCCAGCCTGTTCTATCTTTCAGTGCTCAGCAAATCTTCACATGAAGCTAAATGTTTAGCTGCAAAAAAAATGAAGTGTATGGAGGATATGCATGAATACAGAAAGTAGCAGGGCTGTCACTGAATGGTCCTTTTTGGAGAAATTGGCCCCGTTTCAGTGGGTAGAGAACAGCTGCCTCCCAGCTGAGATTTATCAGCTAAAGGCAAGGCAACAACAAATCTAGCAGAAGGAAGAGGGAGAGCTGTGAAAACTGGAGGGCTTCTTTCTGTCTGTGTTCTGGCAGTGACTTGGCATTAAGGACCAGACGAGGATGCTCAGGCCCATACAACTAGCAGGCCTATTCCCAGCAGCATCGCCTGCTGTAAAGGGTTGGCACTGCTGGTGCCAAGTAGCAAAAGAAGCCAAAGCTGAAACACTGAGATGAGTTTCCAGACTGACTGATATCTGGCACAGCCTCCTGTATCCCTGAGCTGCAGAAGTAGGTGAGAAATTTATGTAAGAGACTATAACATTTCTGTCCAGGTAGTGGGTGCTTCCTTGGGAAGATCCTGGCTAACAGCTACTGGGCAAAAGAGTTTTCCCATTGCTCTTGGTTGCTGCAATCCCTTGGTACCTTGGCTGGAGTCTCTCCTCCACCTACACAGTGTCAACAGCTGACATAGAAGCTGAAAAGATGTGCTCGGCCAGGGGAGGAGAAAAAGTGTTATTGTAGCCATTGGCATCTTCTTCTTCAAATGCCTGCAAAGTGAGGTGGGACTGTCTTTCCTTTCTTCGTCATTACATACTTCTGAGGACTACAACTTACTGTAATTCAGAATGAAGCTATTGAGGTTTTGTGGGGGAAGGTTAATGTGCTAAAACACTAGCACACCTCCAAGGCAGCTGCAGCTGGATTGTCAGTGAGCTGATGATGGGAGGCACCAGGTTGTGAGAATGAAATAGGGAATGTGACACCCGTGGAGGTATCCAACAGGAACTGTGTAAGGAAAAACCTCAGCCTGGGATCCCACAGATGGAAGAGCCAGTGGGAAAGCATTAGGAGGGGAGCACACAGAAATGGAAACCATCCAGCCTTGCCCAGTGGAGTTAGGCTGAGTTTGTGTGAGACAAATTTTTAACATCCTGCCTATCTCACCACTTAAACTGGTAGTTTGTGTCTGCTGCGAGCAAAGTGGCACTATCAAGTGCCTAGTTGTTGTTTGGTTTTTGTTTGCTTTTGTTCCTAACCATGTCAGATTTCATGTACTTGAGAGTTTCACAGCAGGGCTGAACCCTCAGAGGGACACCTGAGCTGGGAGCCTGCAAAGCTCCAGCCAAGCCAACATCTGCACCAGCACAAACATCACACCATGCAAAGGAACCAGTGTGCTGTACAGGAACCATGGAGACTACTTTGAAGTTAAGTTCTAATTTTTTGTCCTTTCATGTCTCAAGATGTTGTGAGGTTTGTTTTGTTTTGATTTGATTTTAACACAGCTCTGGTAATTTAATGATTCTTAGTGGGAATGAAAATGTTATTTACAAAAATTCCATGCAAAGAAGCGACAATTAACTGCCAGCAATTTTTGTAAGGTACCCTGCAGTCAGAGCTACCAGAGGACTGAATAAAACCGAGGACTATCTCTGCAGATACATGGGGAAAATCATTCCTGGCCTCTTATAAATTGCAGTTTAGTGTGCTGGCAAAACACCAAAGCGCCGGTGCTCATACGCAGCCAATAAAAGCAGTGCAACAGTTTTTCATGTATTTCTCTAGTAAGGGTTGTTGTTAATGGAACAGGATGTTCCAATAACCTTTTAAAAGGTTAGACTAATTCAGTTGTTTGTCTTCGTGAGAACCAGGCAGTGTTAGTCCCGTTATGGGGGGGTAAGCAAAGAGTGGCAGCATAGAGTAGAGCTGGGCAGTGCTGTAAAGTGTTTTCACCAAATTGTTGGTTCATAAAACAGGTAAGTTGACCGGTGTGGGGAATTTTGCCTGCTGATGGAACCAAGGGGACAGACAGATGCAAGGTTATTGTCTCTCCTCAGCATCTTCAGTCCCTGAGGCAGGCCATACCTGCACAACCCTCCTACCATCCTGGGATAAGAGGGATACAGAGGATGAATAATTCAGCTTCAAATCAGCTCTCCAACTGCATTTTTTTTTCTTTTTTCTTTTTTTCCCTTCCCTAGGTATCTATTTTTAATTTAGATACTCCCACACGTGCTTTTGGTAGATTAGAGACAAGAGAAATAAGAGAAGAAGGCTCTGACGCAGGCAGGAAATAGAGCCTGGGGGTGGTGGAGGTTGAACTGCACTGGCCTGCCTGGAGCAGGGCTGGTCTGGCCCTCCTGCAAAGGACAACATGGTCCTGTGAGGGGCTGAGCACCCCTTGGTCCTTTCTCCTTCATTGGGAGCTGAAGGTGCTCAGCTCTTCTCACCTGGAATTAGACCTTTATGTTGGCAGTTAGAAAGCAATGGTGATCAGCAGAGATGCTTTGCCATAGGCATGGACTTCAGGGGAGCTGGATTCAGTTTTGAGGTCTGCTACGCATCTCCTCCATGTGGACCTTGTAAATCTTCTGTCTTGTAGTTTTAGATTTGTAATGAGAAAATCACTACTACTGCTTCCTTTGGTCTGCCATGTCTAGCTATAATCTCTGGGGAAGACACTGTCACTGCTTGTTTGCAGCTTTAGATTACTCATGAGGAAGCCTAATTGCTGTGTGGTAGCATCTTCCTATCATATTTTTTAATCATGAACATCAGAAGGACAGAGTCATCAGAAGATTTGAGAGCAGGAAAAGGTGTAGTACAGCATGTCTTAGTTTCAGCTGGGAGAGAATTGTTTTCTTCGGAGTGTCTGGTGTGATGCTGTCTTTTGGTTCTAAGAGAAAAAACAATGTCGATAACATACCTCTTTTTATAGTTGCCTGCTAAGCAGTGTTGTACAGAGCCAAGGCTGGCTCTCGGAGAAGGGCCAAAGAGAAGGGAGGGAACAGATTTAGGACAGCTGACTTAGACTGGCCAAAGGGATCCACGTGATGTCATATGGAAGGAGTTCTGAATGGGATGGGAGTGCATGTGCAATGAGTGCATGAAGCAAAGTTATCATTCCGTGTTTATCTCTGTGAGAACCCAGACTGATGAGACTAGATGGCATTTGCATATATATGCTAGTTCCTAGAGCATAAGGGAAATCCTCTTGTGGCCGAGAATCTTTCCTTTGCTGTGTATACAGTATTTTCCAATAAATTACTTCAGATGAGTTCTAGCACCAATAGTATCTGCTTTTACAAGGTCTGCTGTGGACTCAATGAAAGCTTTGGAATTTAGAGTAGTTCGCTCTCTTATGTTACATGGATTCTCACCTCTCAGCTTTAAGACACTGGATATGGGGAACCTCTTAGAAGTGGGGTAAGAGGGAACCAAGTATTTGAAACCTGGAAGTGAAGGGACTAACGCAAGATCATCCAGCAGGCTACTGGCAGGGCTGAGGAAAGCCTTTAGATTTCCTGAGACACTATATAGTGTGCTACCCTTCCTCAGCTTCTAAATAAAGAGCTTTGTGTAAAATGAAAAGAACAAAACAAAACCTTTTACTTCTTTATTTAGTGATCTCTGCAATCATGAAAACCATGGAGTATTGCTGAATTGTTTGAGTCCAGGTGAAGAAAACCTGCTGCTTCTGCTACGTTTTAGGGGGAAAGAAGGAAATAGAAAGGGGATCTATAATAATGAAGAAGCCAGGAAACTCCCTTCTCAACAGGATGCCGAAAGAATCGAGGGCACAGGTCATCTTCTCATCTCTGCTTCCTGTAGTGGCTAAGGGCACCAAAATGAGTGGGAGGATCCAATCTAAACACTGGGTTTCTTGGCTGGTGCAATCAGTACAATTCTGTTTTTCGGCAATGGGATGGCCTACATGGCTTCAGGCTTGAGTTCACCTGATGGGCTTCACCTCTCTCAAACAGGGAAGAGTCACTGTGGAAAAGCTAGCAGGGTTCATTGGCAGGGCTTCAAACTAGATTTGAAGGAGGAGGGAGGTAACATCAAGCTTGCCCATGATAAGGTGTAGGTTGACATAACTAGGTTAGAGGGACAGGGTGCTAGTAAGGACCCTCAACCTGCTGCCCCAAGATGTGCTGGCAATGCTGCAGCACACTTGAAATCTAATAACAATGAGCCATGGACCGCTGAGGCAACGGGAGAAGGGAACAAGGAAACTCAAGGGAAACACTTCAAAGGAATTAAGGAGTTATCATCCAAGAAGGTGACAAGGTCAGCTGTACAGCTGAGGTGCCTCTACAGCAGCGCATGCAGCTTGGGAAATGAACAGGAGCTGGAAGGCACTGTGCTACTGCAAAACCACGATGTAATTGCCATCACTGAAAACTTGTGGGTTGATTCCCTCAACTGGAGTGTATCTGTCAATAGCTACAGGCTGTTCAGAAGGGACAGGTGAAGATGGAGAGGAGGAGGTGTTGTCCCCTACAAGAACAGAAGTTAGTCAACAGAATCCCCAGGGAAACTGGGGAAACTGTTCTCAAGGACAAAGGAGGGAGAGATGCTGGCAGATATTTAAGGAGGCATTCCCTAGGGCACATGAGCTCTCCATTCCCAGGTGTAGGAAGTCTGGAAAGGAAGGAAAGAAACCAGCATGGCTGAACCAGGACCTGCTGGTCAAACTGGAACAAGAGAAGAAAATAATCTCCCCTGGTGCAGCTTGAAGCCATTCCCTCTAGTCCTGTCACCAGTTACACGAGAGAAGAGGCTGACCCCCAGCTCGCTACAACCTCCCTTCAGGTAGTTACAGAGAGCAATGAGGTCTCCTCCTGAGCCTTCTCTTCTCCAAACTGAAAAATCCCAGCTCCTTCAGCTGCTCCTCATAGGCCTGTGCTCCAGACCCATCACCAGCTGTGTTGCCCTTCTTTGAATACACTCCAGATGACACCAAGCTGTGGGGGGCAGTCGACACACGTGAGGAACAGGATGCCATCCAGAGGGACCAAGACAGGCTGGAGCAGTGGGCACAAGAGAACCTCATGAGGTTTAACACATCCAAGTGCAAAATCTTGCACCTGGGTCGCAGCAACTCCACTATCAGTACAAACTGGGGGATGTAAGGTTGGAGCACAGCCCTGACAGAAAGGTCCTGGGTGTACTGGTGGATGCCAAGCTGGATATAAGACATCAATGTGCCCTCAAAGCCCAGAAAGCCAGTCATAACCTAGGCTGCATCCAAAGATGTGTAGCCAGCAGGGCAAGGGAGGAGATCCTGCCCCTCTACCCCTCCAGCCTCACCTGGAGTACTGCATCCAGATGCAGAGTCCTCAGTACAGGAGAGACATGGACCTGTTGGAGTGCATCCAGAGGAGGGCTGCAAAAATGATCCAAGGAATGGAACTCCTCCCCTGTGAGGACAGGCTGATGGAGCTGGAGCTGTTCAGCTTGGAGAAGAGAAGGCTCTGGTTAGACCTGAGAGCAGCCTTTTTGTATCAAGGGGGGCTGTAAGAAGGAAGAGGGCTGACTCTTTATCTGGGTCTTTGTGATAGGACGAGGGGAAACTGTTTCAGACTAAAAGAGGAGAGATTTAGATTGGATATAGGGGAAAAGATCTTACATTAAGGGTGGTGAAGCATAGGAACAGGTTCCTCAGAGATGTGGTAGATGCCCTGTCCCTGGAGACGAGCCTCTGAGCAACCTGATCTAGCTGTAGATGCAGGGGAGTTAGATTAGATGACCTTTAAAGGTCCCTTCCAACTCAGGTGATTCTGTGATTCTATAATTGTAAATTTAATGACTAATTGTTCACAAAGCCTGGTGATCCATTTTAACCATGTGATATCCAGGAGACTAGAACAAAAAGCACTCTTACTCTCTTTTCAGTGGGTAGGTAATTAGTCAACCAGCTAAATAACCAATAAACTCTATCGTGACCTGTGGCTTCCTTACTTCTAGGAAAATGAGTCCCAGTAATTACATACCACATGGTAGCTTCTTACACCAACATTTTACAAATAGTAGCTACAATTTGAAAGTACAGAACAATATGCCAGGCTTGCCAGACATTCAAAAGATGTATCTTTCTTAAAACATGAATTTTATCTCCAAAAACTACACTTACCTGCAGCCTCTGAACAGTAAGTAAGTCTACAGAACTGAAACTGCGTCTAGTTTGAGACAAAGAATCCTTGGAGGCACTAAAGCAGGAAAGGATTTGTTTATATTATTAGGATGCGAAGACTGTCTACTTTCCTAAGGGATATAAAGCATTCAGTGTGCATCTGGTTTTTCACAAGATACTGAGCCATAGGACTGCCCAAGAATTACCTTCTGCATATGCATTATGAACCATTTTAGAGTTTCTAAACTTTTATAAAAAATGGAATTTCATTTCTTCTCTCTAATGGCATGTCTAAAGGCATGCTGCAGACTTCTTATACATCTTTTTACCTTCCTATTTCTCCATCATTCTTTCCAGATTTATGGAAAGACAAGCACTAGAAGTCCTGAACCCGAAGAAGACTAGGTATTAATCTACTTTCTATTTGTTACTCATTTACTGGGCTTCCATATGGTAAAGAGTAGAAATCAATGTATAAATTAGTGTAAAGTTACAATTTAAGCACTGGCTTTGCAAAGATATCATAACTGTAAACCTTATATGCTCTGCTTAGACTTAGCACCGTTATCAGGAAATAATACAGACAAAAACAAACAAACAAACAAAGCCTGCAGAAGCATGAAGACTTAAAAGTAGGAATCTACGTTTTTATATACAGAGTGTCTGAATGGAGTCTTGGCATCTTGTTCACTCTGTGCAAATTGTTTTTCACAAGGTCAGGCTGAACTGAAGAAAGTTTGATTTGATTGCTGAATCAACCCTGAACTCTTTACGCAGGACACAAAGGCAGGACACCCCAACAGGTCACCTGAGCATCACTGTGGATCTGCACAGCTAGAGGCAAACTTGCCTCGAATTCCAGAAGACAATTTGTTTATTTATGAGAACAGAATCTAAAATGAGCCCTGCTTTCCAAAGAGACACTCTCAACCATTAAAAAACTGCAGTCGTGTAAAAAGCCTTTGGAGAAATACAAGTGCTTAAGATTTATATGTTCTTTTTTTTTACATGTAGCACATAAATCTCAAACATCTTCTATTAAGCAGCAATATACTCCATTTTCTTATATAGTTCCTGTGATATCTTCTTCTTTATTCTCAGCTAGAAAATGAGTGGCAGGTTTGATAACATCAGGACCTGAAAATGAGGAGTTAATTGGTATGGAAGCATTACAGTCCAGAGCATTTGATTCTCTTATTAGTAGTCTTATCCTTGGGAAGCAAAAGGATTTCTATCTAACGGATTTGAATAGCGTATGTATTGTAGCTAACAACCACAATTACTCTATGAAATGAACTTATTATCTCCATAGTCTACGTGGCATTAAGATAGATCTGTTTGATAGCAACATCAATAAATTAATGACAATAGCAAAAAAGAAATAAGATAAGTCATAGTAGATGATCATTAGGAAAAACTACCAGACTTCAAACGGCATGTACAATGCTCCAGCAATCCTTTTTTGCTTTCTTTCCCAAGAAAATTAAATTAAAAATTCCTTTAGCAGGACTCAGAGCTGCAAACAGTGCTAATAAAGGATAGAAAGTATCTGTAATTGTATGAGACAGAAGGGGATCATAATAGCATCATAACTTTTCCAGCTGCAATATCTGCAGCAATCTATAGCAGCGCAATGGTCTCAGTTGGCCTCTTGCAGCTAAATAGCCGTCACCATTCCCAGATGTGGGATTCTCGAGGCTTTCAAGCTGTACAGGTTGGAGCAGCCATGTGGCTGCCCAAGTGCCCCCAGCTGCAGACTGCACTGCTGGTCCAACCCCTTTCTGGGACTTGGGGCTCTCAAACTGGCATTTCTTTCCTCTCTCTGGCTTGATGTCTGACAACAGATTATTAGCACTCCTCCTGGAACTCTTACATTTTTCATTTACTGTGTTTATTGATCAGAGTCCTTATTGTGTCAGTAGTGTGGCACACAGACTTGCATTAACATCACACCATTTTTCACCAGAACTGTTCTTTCTGCATTGCTGGTCTTTCTGCAGATTCTCCTCCCCACACATGCACGATGAGAAACAGAAGATTGGTACGTAAAATAATAATTCTAAAATGCAGAGGTATCCTGCAGCCAACTTTACAACAGTCCATCATGCCCAGAGGGCGCAGCTGAAAACAAAAGCATTCACAAAAGTGATTATTAAGCAAGGCTGATTCCCTGAAGCCCAAGAAGAGCACAGGCTCTGACTTTGATACCCTGTCTTGCCACCTGATGAGCTTTCCCCCTTAGTGAAAAGCCTTCTTCAATTAAAATAGGCCCTGGCCAACTCTGCTCCCAGAGCCATGTCCAACATGGGCTCCATGTGGTCTGGGCTGATGTTTTTCTTGTGCATGGCTCCTCATGTGCCCAGAGAGAAGGTGAGTTGGCTGCCTTAGCTGTAAAGTGGGCACAGTGTTCTAGCACAACAAAACTGTCTGCTTGCCCTTTGCTGCTCTGCAATGCCTCCTTTATCACTCCAACAGCAAGATGCTGTCATGGTTCAATTGTAATAAAATGCTAATAGGGAAAGGCGTTGAGTCCATGACTGTTGTTCCCAGGCTTAGGTCATTCTTGCGTGAACAGAAGATTTTATGTCGATAAGGAATGAATGAAGGTACATCCTTTGCTGAAATTGCATATCCTTTGCTTGAATCCTCTTTTTGGGACAGGAAAGCACAGAACATCCTCTCCTGCCCATCTCCATCACATCATTTCAACATAAATAAGGAATGCTGAATGAGCTTATCGGGTACATCTGGTATGCCTGCAAGCTATGCAGGCAGGTGGTTTTTTTTTTGCTGAAAAAATATGCAAAAGAACATTCCCCCTGTCAAAAGTTAACTTTTTTATTAAAACATAAGCAGTTTTGAGGGGACAGAAGAAAACAGCTTACAGCTTTGCACCTCTTGGACCTTCAGGTTCCCCACTGTACTGCAGGATGAATAGCATGGTTCTATCTGCTTTGCTCTGTGATTCAAACCTCATGTCCATAGAGCAAGGTCACTTCAGAAGGTAAGTCAGAATTTTTCCAGGGAAATAAGTTACAGTACTTCAAGGGGCCACCTCCATTATGAAACACAGACCAGACCCCAGCTCTCCATGGGGATCATGTCACATCACCTTTCCTGCTAATGGGCTGAATTTTGTCCTAAAAGTAGTGTCAAATTTTTGGAAGAAGGAGGTTGTTTCCACCCTTGTGGAAAGCTGTTACAGGGCCTCTCTGATGCAGTAGTGAGAATCTGGTTTTCTTTCTAGTCTAAATGCAATACGTCTAGTTTTTATTATTAGTTCCTTTAAGTGGTTCTTCCCTGTTCTTGGTATTAACCCAACCAATGCATTCTTAGAAATAAGTCAGTATCCTGCCATAGCCTTTATTATTGAGTCTCAGCAGTGCTTTATGTCACCTCTCATATAACACGCTATGTGTACTTCTCTGCACTTGTTGCAGATGAATTCATCTTTTGTACAGAACTGTGACAGAGGCTGTATACTGTGTTGCAGATGTGCATTCATCCATGCCTTTACAATGAAACTTTTTCTTTTTGCTGGAAATACCTTGTCTGAAGTGTGCCATGAGTATGTCCACCTATTTCACATCTTCATTCCACAGCTGATTCATTGTTATCTGGTGATCATCACTGATACCCAGAATTCTGTCTGCCTGAGTCATCTCTCTTCTCACGTAGAGAAGAAATTTCTCATTAACCCTGAAGTATATGCCTTTACATTGTCTTCTAATCAAGCACTGCTTTCCATTCATGTACCAGCCAAAGTCAAAAAAGTTTTAATATACGACTGTTATCTTCAACATTAGCTGTGTTCCTTCATCTTCAGATTTCAATAGCACACCTACTTCATATGCCAGTGTAGGTAATAAAAATATTACCAGCACTGGTCCTAAAACTGACCCTTGAGTAACTTCTGCAGTATCTTGCTTCTTGGCTCTCGTCTTTTCCTCCCTTTCCTCTGCTCTTTTCCATCAGTCAATTCCTCCCTGCCTTTCATGTCCTTTGTAATCTCCAACTTCTTTTGCATCATCAATATTTTGCCATTTAGGATTGTATCAAGTGCTTTACTAAGGTCCAAATGAAATTTGCCACGTTTTCAATTTTGGAAAATCCATTATCTCATTTAAGGAAAGCTATCAGATTATTCTAGCACTGTGCTCCCCTGGTTAACATGGACTCCTTTCATCTTGTTTTCTGTTCAACTAGCAGGAATAATGTAATCATTTTTTCTTCCTTAGTAATTACACTGTATGTAGAAAAAGAGGGAAGAGAAAAACCTAAATCTCATTTACTTCTGTGTGGGGCATGCTTGTATCAACATAAATTGTGTATATACACATATATGTGTGCATATGTCTGTTATATATTTAAATATGCAGACAGTGTGTACACTCATACTTATGTATGCACATACAACAATTTCCAAGCTGCAATGAGCTTCTTAGTATAAATTAGTATTTTAACTTTTTCACATAATACAGATCTTTTTTTTCCCTCTTCTTTCTCTCTCTCTCTCTCCTTATTCTCATTAATTTTAAGCCTTCGAGATATTTTCATCCTGTTCTACTGCAGTCCTTCCTGGAGTCAGCTAACAGCTAAAAAGACAACCCTGGTGTGCAGGATGATTTTATCCAGCACTCAGATTGTTTCCTGCTGTCAGATATCATTAGAAAGTTTAAGTGCAGTCTAGATGTTGGATAATTGCTATGATGAAGTTTGGCCATCAGTGTAAAAAGCAGATTCAGTTGTTATAGTGAATGGAAAGTGTCCGTTTTCCACCTATTTTAACATGAGGACCTGGTCCTTAACAAAAGAATCAACACCCAGCAAGGAGTTAATTAATGCATGTCTTCCTGTAAACTCTTTATTCTCTGATGTGGTAGTGCACACTGTTGTAAAACACAGTTTTACTGTGAAAGAGGGTGATAGGGGCTGAGACAGCCCAAAAGTTTCCCTGACAACCCAAAGGGACTGTTTCCACCATTTTTCTCCTGCCCCATTCACATCCCTACACTGCTCTCAACTGGATGATCCCTGGCTTCATTCTGGCTCTGGCACTCATTGGGCCCTTTGCCAAGCCAATTCACGTCCCTGATGGGACAGGCAACTGTTCGCTTTCCTTGCTGTCCTACTCTGTGGCCAGTCTCCAAAAATTACACTCCTATGTGTAAAAAACAGAGGTTATAACTCCCAGATGCATCTGAGTTGTGGACAGCTTAGTGACAGTATACCACTACTAGCAGAGTTCACTAACACACTTAACTACGCACTTAACTCATGAACTTTGGTCTGAATAGGTAAGAAGCTCTTGACTGTCAAAGATACTGGTCTGAATAAGCAGGATATACATTTTGGGTTCAACGCATCCCCTTGCAGACACCCACCTCAATATAAGTGCTGAACAAAATGCGCTCAGAATGAGGCTCACCTAGGACTTAAATAGGACCCAGACCCATGTCTGGGGCCAACATCTGCCTTTCAAAACACTGCTGGTAAATAGGATTCCACTAAGCCTTGATCTTGCACATTTTCACAGTCCTTCCTTGTCACTCTGTGGCAGGACGACTGGTACTTGGACAGGCTGAGGTTCATGGATTTTCTAACTAGATGGGACCATCCTGGTTGTGAAGAACAGCCCCCTGGATGGGAGGAGTGTATTTACTTGTTATTCAGCTTATCTCTTTTTCCATTTATGCATCGTGTAATTTACTCACCTTTCAAAGTCAAGAGATGATGAACCTGTATTGATGTAGATGCTTTATATGACAAGAACCTCCTTCATGACCAAGGTCAGTCTCCCACCAGAGCAAGCACCAACCATATCACTTAATGCTCTTACAAACAGATTAAGCTCTGCCTCTAGTGTTGTGTCTTATCCAAATCCATTCCCTTCTATCCCTTAAGTATAACTCTACCTTTCTGTATTTTGCAAGAGTTTATTCTTCCATTACTACAATATTTGAGTGCCCTTTAACTAAACTCTATTGGATAAACGAAGGTTCTATTTATTTATCTTCATGGAGTCATTTGGAATTCTTCCCCTTGAGATCTGGTTTCAGATGGGGGAAAGGGCTTTGAGAGAAGGTTGTGAGTTTTTTTTTTTCTTCATATAATGAAGTCTATTATTGTTATTATTTTTAATATTCTCTAGTGCTACTCTTTACACCTCTGCACTCCAGTCACCTGTGTTTGTTATCTGACCTTACGCTTTAAAGCAAATTCTCTAAATACACGTATATGTTAAGAAAGTGAGAATGAAATTCATAAGCAAAAGCTGTTCTAAAGGAGTCTAATGGAAAACAACAACAGCAAACAAGAAGCAAACTAATTACATGAAACGAGGCTGGATTTGAAGTATGCAGGCAATAAGCTTTATTCTTTACTCCAAATACTGCCTTTTAGTCCTCTTCTTTTTGTAAATAGTGGGTGCCAAGTGGCACATGTAGGCAGACCTTGGTGCAATATTGGTTTTTTAGGAGAGCATCCATCCATTTACAACCCCTCTCCAGTAGCACCTGCCCTAGCAGCATGCACATTTCAGCAGTATCATGATGAATGTCTGACCTTGACCCACATCCACTTCGAGTTACTACATAATTTAGTGACTATAGAAGTGCTTAAGGCTCCACGTGGGCCCAGCCCTAAGTGCTCCCAAGGTATGGTAGGCCTGCATTTCTGTCTAACATCCATCTAACTTCCTTGGAGGCATTTAAGATTGCAATTAATTTAGTATTCATCTAAACAGATTATCCTTAGCTTCAAGCAAATGAAATCCATAAGCAGATTGTGAGGATGAGAAAGCAATTTTTTAGTGAGATGAATGGATTAAAAAAATAAGACAAAGGTCTGACTACCCAATCAGCTATCATCTTGATGGCAGGCCTTGAGAAATATAGGTCAATATGTTTAATGTTTGACCCTTAACAGTCCAGAGATTTAGGTAATTCTGAATTTGAGAGCAATCGGACTTCAAAATCTTTTTAAGACAAGATGGAGTAATTCTCTCATATTTTACCACCTCCATTCAGTCTGATCTCTACCATATTGTGTCCCAAGTTGAGAGGTGCTTTATGCACAAAGCAAGGAGGCTTGCATCTGTAAGCAAAGACTGCCAGATCTGTTGTGGCAGCTCCTGTTACTTTAGACGTGCAAATCGGCTGAATCCATTAGAGATCACTAAGCAGACCGGACTATTGCCATAGTTCATTGACTCCACAGTCACCCACACCACGCAGCGCGGGGCAGGCACAGCCCAACCTCGCTCCGCACACTGTTGCGGCCCCACTGCTCATGCGTACAAGACGGCGCAGGCGCGGAGCCGCCCGGTCGCGCCCCCCCCACTCCAAGATGGTGGCGCCCAGAGTGGGAGGCTGCGGCTGAGGGCGCGCAGGTAACTGTCCCCCGCCTCCCACCAGCAGCACGTCTCCAGCCTCCGCCCGGCCCTATCCGCGCTTCAGTCGCCCTCTCCCTCAGCTTCCCCGCTGCCTTGCCCGTTCTCCCAGGCTCTCTTGCCTTTGTGCTGTAGCATCATTGCGATGCAGAGTCTCGAGCCGCGTTCCTTCGCGTTCTATTAGTCCATCCTCATGCTCTTTTGAAGCTGCTAGGAATAATAAAGAAATAATACAAATTACAGTAAAGTAGGCAAGTGCTAAAAAGTCCTTGCTGATTTTGTGTTGCATGTATAAGTGTGACTGTGGAGGAAGGAAATGGAGTGGCTTCTGAGTAACTCACACACAACTGTACTTGGAATCCGGAGTCCAGTTCTGTATTGGTTATTACAACTGAGAATCATTGTAGAGATTTAGCAAGGAAAAGGTTCAAGGCACTGCTGTAACTTGTGTATTTGAAAGAGACTGCTAGTTAAGAAGCAGAGAACAGTGGAGGCAGGCAGTGAGGTGGATAGGGAAGTCATGTGTATGCATATATGTGATGTACAGTAAAGAAGTATAACATGTAATGGGGAGGGGGGATATGAAAGTTGGTTTATTTGTGGTGGTTTTATTTAATGCCGTATTTTCTACAGTAGAAAATAAAAATCTGATAAAATCAGTAAGTGTATAAGAATTAAATGTTTTCTGTCAGAAATAGGGAAGCCAGCAGGGGTAGGGGAATGATCACCCCTCTGTACTCTGCATGAGTGATGCTACACCTTGAATACTGTGTTCAGTTTTGGGCCCCTGACTACAAGAATAACATCAGGGCCCTGGACCATGTCCTGAGGATGGTTACACATTGGAACAGGTTGTCCAGGGAGATGCAGTCACTGTCCCTTGTGGCGTTCAAAACCTGCATCAATGCAGCACTGAGGGATATGGTCAGAGGGCGCGTTGGGGCTGGGTTGGCAGTTGGACTAGATGATCTTAGGGGACTTCTCCAGCCTTAGTGATTTTATGACTCTGTATCTTATTGAGACCAATCATGAGTTTGAACACTACTTGATCTTATTCACATCTGCACCGTTTTTATTTTGGAACACTCATTCCGAAGCACGTGAGGAGTTCTTTTAATTGGGTTTTCATTAGGTGAAGAGTAGATCTCTCCAGAACCAGTCTTTCTTACCTTATTAAATCAGACCTGTTCTGAATTGTATAAGTTTCCAAAGTAGTTCTAGCTGGAAGCTATACTGACAAAGAAGCCCTTAGCACGATACTTAATTTAGAATACCTAGCTGAAATCTACTAATTATAGTAATCCTCCCCCATATCTTATCCTTGATGACAAATTCAGGAGTTTTACAGAATAATTTCATCCAACTTCCTCTTCTCCCTATATATTCATTCTAAATGGTTACTAACACCGTTAGCCCACTTCTGTTCAGTCAGCTGAGTTCCTTGGGTCTTCAGTGACTAATGCTGTTTTTATGGGAGTTGGAATGCTAGAGAAGAAATCTATCATAACACTGTTGTTCTATGCAAGGGCCACAGTTTGTTCTTAGATAGAACATAAATGCTTGTATGATTTAAATGCATGGGAACAAAATGCAAATAGAAAACAGCAAAATAATCTAAGTTGAGCAAAAACATGTTTCAGAGCTACCAAATTTCTGTATCATCCTAATAACCTCTGAAATACTGCTCTGTGCTGGAGACCAAACTATGTCTTTTTCTCTTTTTCAGAATGGACACCGTAGCACTAAGAATGCAGTCGGTTTGTCAGAGACTCGGTGCCTGTTCCATGTGTTTGAACAGACAACTGAATGGCTTCTTGGCTCTCATTAAATGGCAGAAGAGTCCAGTCCCTGCTTATGTCAGAACTATTTACAGCGAGACGGGGAGATGGGAGAAAAACTATGGGCAGGAGACAAGGAGAAGAGTGGAAAATTGGTGGTTCCCGAGAGTAAAGGAGCAGTTCTGCAGAATTTCAGAAACAGATGTAAGCATTGTGAGAAATGTGGGAGTTATGTTTGATATTTTTGTTTTCTTAAAGTGAAATTAATTCCGAAGTATTTAATGCAATTAGCTTACAATGATGAGGTGTATATTGTAGTTGAGAGGGGAATATTTTTATGTAATAGTAGACTATTAAAAGCGAACACTGCAGTAGGTGGGGAAAAAAAAAGGAAGAACACAATGTTCAGCGGACTGTGAGCTTGGAAACGTAAAGAGTGTTTACTCGGTTATTTCTTCCAATTTTGTATTGCATTCAGGAATTATTTAAAGTATCAAAAGAAACATCTTTAACTTTCATAACTTTTTGAAGTAATGTTCTCTATGGTTGTGACAGAAGCTACTATATTAGGCACTGTGGTCTTTGTTGCAGGAAGTTGTTTGTTTTTTTTAAACAATATGTTCTGTTTTGCAGTGAGTTAGGAATAATGAGTAACATACAGACAAAAACATTCCCATGCAATGAAAGATGTCAAAAACAGCTGTAGCTTCTGTATCTGACTCTCTGATTTCTCATTTATGCTCAGTCACATAGACATCAGAACTTATTTTTGGCCCCTTCTTGTCTGCATGTTCTTCTCTCTTAAAATGTGCCCCGTCTCCAGCAAAAATAAATAAATCAATGCTATCCAACCATGAAAGACAGGAAGGGGGCTCTCTGATGAAGAAAACTGAGATGAAAATAGTGGGTTTGTGTATATCTAGGAAGGGAAGGCATTAACTTAAGTCATTTTCCTTTTAATATGTAATAAGACACATATATGTAAGATAGCTCATACATATAATACATATGCTAAGTTCTGAATGGCATTGTAAAGTATATATTTGTTTTGTCCTCACCATTAAAGGAGAAAATCTCTTATTAAGAGGCAGTATGATAAATGTATTGTACAGTTATAAATAGTAAATCCCCACCTTCTTTTTTTGTTGTTTGCATTGTTGTTAAAAGCAAAATAATGTGATACCTTATCAAGCATGTATTGAAGATAAATTCAGTGGCAATCAAAACATTTTTAGAAATAATTTATGGGAGATGCAGTGTTTGATATCCTCTGTAACTTCTGTAAGTTTATTAAAACCTAGTTAAATTAAGTTTCAGGGTACTACTTTAAGACTAATTGTATCTGAGTGTAAGAGTAAAGCTGAGGAGTTTGACTTCAATGGATGTTTGTGCCATTACAAGTGAGTTTACAAGATTACAAGTTTCTCAGTATGTTTCACAAACTTGGCCATCTGGGAGCTCCATATTGATTGTAAATACAATTCAAAACACTTATCAAAACTTTAGAGAATTGCTTTGACTATCATTTTCTTTAATTGATGGGAATCATTAGGAGTATGCAGGTAATGCCATACAGCTGCTATGGTACAGAATGGTGATTTGTTAAGCTGCTGTCAGTGTTGAGTAAAAGTTTATTAAAGATGCGATTTTTCAAGTACCATATAACTATCAGTGTAAACTGATGAGGTGACTGCAAGCTCTGGTAAAACATCTCTGTTTGCAGGCCCAAAGAATATGATTGTAGGACTTTCATTAAGGATCTGAATTTTGTTTCTTTTCACGGTAGTTTGTAGTTTGTAATCTACATGTGTATTTATTCCAGGGAAATGCTAACTTGTGGTTAAAACTTTCTAATAATTCCTTTCTAGAAATCAAGACCAAAATTTTATGTGCTTTCTATGTTCCCATATCCTTCTGGAAAACTTCACATGGGTCATGTTCGTGTCTACACCATCAGTGATACTGTTGCCCGGTTCCAGAAAATGAGAGGGATGCAGGTAAGAAAGGTTCTACAGTAGGGTTGTTTTTTTTGTTTCCTATTTGTTTGTTTTCTGTTTAATTTTGTTTTATGAATGTGTTAATATAACTGGACAGGAAGTTAGTATTTTCCAAAGTCTACAAAGGTGAAGACTTAGTTGGAATATATACTACAAATGCGTAGGTAATGACATTTGGACTTCTGAATATTGAGATTCGAGGCTTTTTAAAAATGTGATCTTCAGAGCTCACTGTTGCTAACTGATCTTTAGAAACTAACAGTGTAGTTAATGCCGTTATCTGTTAGTGGATGGCACAATGTTGGTGAGAAGTGTGGGGCACACAGTTTCTATGAGAGAAGACTGAAGGCCTGAGAAAAAGTTCATGTCCTGTAGCTGACAACATAAAACTGAGAAGCCTCAGAAGCCAACACCATTTGTGACTCCCCCCATTCCTCCCTCCCTCCCTTTTCTCTGAGCAGTGAGTGGAAAGTGTAGTTGGGAGCTTGGTCCCTGCAGCCTATGGATGGGATTTGAATGTTCTTGGTAGAATTGAGTCCTGAGCGACAAACATGTTAAGGGGAGAGAAAACATTTGGTAGGGGGTATTTGTTAAGAATATGGGAAAGAGGAACGTGGAAAGGGAATACTATGTTTTGGAGTAGGGAGAAAAACAATAGAAATCACTTTAGGCAAAAACATAACTCTCAGAGAGGAATGCATTAGAGAGAAGATCAGTAAAAATGGAATTGGAACCTCAGAGTGCAAATGAAGGTGAAATGGAGAAATAAATGTTGATTGTTGGCTGTGGTATTAAGTGCAGTCTCCTTGCTAGAAATAATGCAGAGATGCATGGATTTATTACAGTCCATGAGACTCTAGAGGTGTTGTCACTGAATTAGTCAGTGTGTTGCCTTTCCAGATACTGTTAATTTGATGCCAATGATGGAACTACCGTGCACTGAATATGTCCTGTTTTACAGGAATGCGTTCTCATGCTTTAAATTATGAGAAAAAGGAATAAATAACACAGACTTTTAAAGAGGAAAAAAAAAAAGACAGTAACGACCAGTGTCTCTTTTAATAACAATCTGACCTGACTTCTCTGAATGACTAGAATTCAGATCTCTTTTTAAAAAAAAATAGCCAACTGGAAGCCTGATGAGACCTTAGATCAGGACCACTGGACATGGCATTTCAGAACACAGGTTGTCTCTTAGCAGTAATGGCAGAGATATCGGCTAATTTTCTGCTCAGGAAATGAGAACGTCCTTCCCCTTGTTCTAGCTAAAGTAAAGAAAATTACTTAAGCCTATTAGAGTGTCTGTAGAACATGTTGAATTTCTATTAGAAGTTCTATCTTCCATTGAGTTAACTACTTGGAGTATTGGTTTGTGATTGTCTGCCCTCTATGACCTAGAGGTGGGCAGACAAGCAATACAGCCCTCAGGTACTATCAGGAAGCATTTAAGGTCTCTCAGATCATTTCAGAGTATGCTGGACTAAGAGCCGTTGTGCTGGTGGTGCACATTAACTTGCTCAGCCTTCTACTTAGCCTAAAAACTTGTTTTTTCAGAAAAAAAAATGATTAGTCACACTAATTTCTCCATCAGTTAAATTTAGTCTTTGTAACTTATTTTCTTCACACTGTTGTTTTATCAGCCTTTAGGTGTTTTCACTGGATGCTTTCGCAGTTATCCAATCTATTATTTCCATTGTGATGGTTATGGGCTGTGACGTGGTTTTCTTATCAGATACAAAATGCAATATGCCCAATAAAAATAGCTTTCCCTGTGGTCAGTGAATTACTGAAATTCTTCTGTGCACAAAAAGAAAGCTTCAAAATGACAAACACTATATTTTATTAATATTATTATTTTTTAAGTAATTGTATTTATGTTTTTTAATTGCTGGAAATTCAGCATTAATATTGCATATTTGAAAGTTCAGTGACTGCTGATGTTTACATAGCAAATGTTTGTTATAGAGTGAAGAGTGATGAGCAGTCAGTATGAAAAACATAGGTGGAAGCATTCAGACTTACAGTGCCCAAGAGACTTCATGCAGGAGCTGTAAACAGTAAAGGTTACTTAGCATGAATGCAGTGAGCCACACTCTCTCCAAAAAATAACTTGTATTATTTTGATTTACAATTTCATATCTGCTAATAAACAAATATGGAGCTAAAATATGATTTTCTTTTCTCTGTGAGCATACGTGTGTATTGTGAATTCAAATGCAAGGGTTTTGTAAGAAGCTAAGAGAGTTCTTATTCATTTGTTGAGAGTGCCAAGTACAAATTATAGATAGTCATGGTGATTTTCACCATGGCTGATATTTCCAGTCAGCCACTGCTCAGGGAAAAAGTATTTACCATTACTTTATCATGCTATCATTATCATGTCTTTGATAAATTCCAAAGTGGATAATTTTTGCCTCTCAGAGGATTGAAGATAATTCTCTTAGCAATCAGTAAGCAGAGTGATTCAGCTCAATAGTTCCTGTGATATCTTTTTAATAAAATTCTGAATTGAAATTGATACCACCGTGAGGCTCTCGTATGAGTGGTACAGAAATGAGTGGCTGTTGGACAGTAATGGTGAAATTCTGGTTCATTGTGATTGGATTTTGTCATTTATGCTCAGACTGCTCCTGATAGATGAGACTGGAATATCTTCAGTAATATTTCTACAATATCCCCAAGTGACATAAGGAACATTTTCTTTTTATCTAGAACATCTTTTTTAAAAAATATATATTATTATTTTTTAATTGGATGTATTTTCATTAGTTGTTTTGCTTTCCAGCAGTGAATCTTAATACTTTTGAAATGGAAAAAAGTGAACGGAGAAGCAAGTTTAATTAAAACTTCATAATGAATTCATCAGTAGGATATGCTGTTTCAATACATTCCTACTTTCCAGTCAACATTAGCTGGTATTCTACACAACTTTTTGTGTGTGTAAAGTTGGCGTGGCCATTGGTGAAATTATTGTCTGTGCTACAAATCACGTGGAAAATATAACAGGTATCCTATGTGAATTGAGCCTTATTGAAGTTTAACAAATACCAAAGGTGTTAATTAGCTCACTCTATTACATTTTGAAAGAAAGAGGGAGAAAATGAGATGCTATCTTAAATGCAATTAAATTAGACGAGAATGTGAGAGATTACAGAGGAGAGAGACACCTTTGTTTTCTAAATGTTAGCGACAGTGTGTGGACATGGAATGAGTTTTTGTATTTTGTATCTTGTGGGAATGAGAAATAAATGAGAGCGTTATGTAAGCGGCATTACTGAGTTTTGATTAAAATCTGTGTGGGTTGATTATTTTTTAATTTTAAAGTGCTTTATCAAAATGCTGCATCACTGAAATATTTCTTGCTAGACTGTGCTCACTACTCAGATTCATTATTTTAATCTGTTTCCAGGTTTTCCCTGTCTCTTTGTTCTTCTTTGTGGTAGTGGTGGTTTAGGCTGTTGTCATCAAAGAGTCATAGAATCATTTGAGTTGGAAGGGACCTTTAAATATCAGGTTGCTCAGAGGCTGGTCCAGCATGAACTTCAATGTCTCCAGGTATGGGACATCCACCAGCTCTCTGGGCAGCCTGTTCCTGTGCTTCACTACCCATATTGTAAAATAATCTTCCTTTATATCCAGTAAAGGATATAAATCTTATATCTTTGGATATAAATATCCAAATCTTCCCTCTGTCTCTCCTGTACTGAGGACTCTGCATCTGGATGCAGTACTCCAGATGAGGCTTCACCAGCACAGAGCAGAGGGGCAGGATCACCTCCCTTGCCCTGCTGGCTACACATCTTTGGATGCAGCCTAGGTTACGGCTGGCTTTCTGGGCTTTGAGGGCACATTGATGTCTTATATCCATCTTGGCATCCACCAGTACACCCAGAACCTTTCTGTCAGGGCTGTGCTCCATCCTTACATCCCCCAGTTTGTACTGATAGTGGGGGTTGCTGTGACCCAGGTGCATAATTTTGCACTTGGAAGTGTTGAACCTCATGAGGTTCTCTTGTGCCCACTGCTCCAGCCTGTCTTGGTCCTTCTGGACGGCATCCTGTTCCTCACGTGTGTCGACTGCCCCCACAGCTTGGTGTCATCTGCTGACACTTGCGGGTGCTCTCAGTTCCTCTGTTGATATCATTGATGTAGGTATTACAGAGCACCAATTCTCAAACTGACCCTTGAGGGACACTGCTTGTCGCTGGTCTCCATCCAGACATTTAGCCATTGACCACCACTCTCTGGGTAGGCAGTGTTTACTACCTAGTGCAGTTAAAAGTCAACCTAGGCTGCATTCAGATAAAGGTCTCGATTGTATAGATTTACAGGTTATTCCACCTGTTCAGTGCAGCCTTACTTTAGACAGCCAGTAGAAGGTTCAGCTGTGCTGTCCTTTGCCCTCACATCCTTCCTGTCTCACTAGTGTGTGCACATTTGTGAGATCGAGTGCAGGGAGAATGGCAAAAAGTTACCACTGAAGCCAGGGGCAGTTTCTGGAAGATGGAACTTGCAGCCATGGATCATCTATTTAATCAGTGTTTGGAATTAGTTTGCATCAGTTGTGTCAGGGCACTGTAACTAGAGGCTTGTGTGCAGGCTTTGTTATATTGATGCACGTAGTTAGCAGGCCTTTTCATTTTTGCTTGTCTTCTCTGATCACATACTCTTAGTAAATATATCCATTTACAGACATTTTTGATGCTACTTGTGCTTGTTTTCCTAGAATTTTGAATGCATCAATCTAGATTTAAGAAAGATGTATCAGCTCTCTGCTCGTAGCATTCGGACACACTGAGCACTTCAGGGAAGCAGACAGGTTCCTTGTTTCTTTACAAACACTAAGAACAATTCACTGCTTGGTTTTACCTAGATATTCTGATGGAAGCATAGAACTGAGTGTTAAAAGATCATTGTCATCATTGTGTTACATCGTGCTTACTGATCTCACCCACTAGTGTCAGTGTGATAGGCTGGCTGTCATGGCAGATGGAAATCTTCTGAGAGGAAGAGCTGAGATCTCAGAGTGGAAGTTAACTGTCTCTTCTTCTGCTTACTCCAACAGTCATATTGAGAGCTCCGGCCATCATTAATGGCAGATTTCTGGCTGTTCTTCTAATGATCTTTACTCCTTTGCTACAACCCAATATGAATTCAGACTCTTTGGGTTTAGGTGTTTCAAGATGCAGCTGTTTTCTTTTTTAATAACCTGCTTGTGGAAAGTTTTCTCTTTGCCCATATATCACTTCATGTAGAGCGTTGAGTGGCAGAAAATACACAATCCTGCCTGATCATGTGAGCACCTGAGGATCTTAGGGGATATCACTGGTGTGAAAAACTAAACTGGTGCTTTAAACCAGACAGAGTGTAACTGCTACTCTGCAAACCTACCAGCGCCTGCTCCCTCAGAGGAAGGATTCATGCAAGGAAGGGGTGACTGCAGAAACACAGCTGGCTGTGGGGGCAGCACTGGCTTCTGCTGTCTTAAAATGGCTGTAGGGCTGTAATCTGCCTTCCTTTACCTGCTACTGACATCTTCAGATTATGCAGGCTTCTCTCCTACAAGATAGGTTCATTATTTGTCTTTCTTTTTTCCAAGTGATTTGGAGAAGATCCTGTCTGTATGGGAGAAGTGATGCTTGGAAGAACGGTCACTCCAGTGAGCAGAATTGATCCTGTGATTGCATAAAGTTTAAAGGCCACTGTCAGAAGCAATCAAGTCAGCTTTAAGAAAGTTGATGACTCTTTTTTTCCTTTCTTTCTGCTCATCTGTAATGTTAGAAGGAGCAGCCATGTTTTCTGCTAGTTAGAACCTTTGACCAAGCCCTGGAGAGCTTTAAGGAATATCCTTTGGTCTTCCAGATTGCTTTGTTCCTATTTTTATTTTGTTTTGAGCAGGGGAATTGAACTGTTCCTTTATTCTTTGTGCCAAGTTTTGACAGGTTAGTAGTGTATTTTTTTTCTTCTCTTCCATGTCTCTTGAGATTTTTTGTGTTTGTCAGAGCAATATAGTTTATCTCAGCCTTGTTTTGTGTTGGCTAAGTCAATTTAAGACATAATGCCAAGTGCTGCATGAAGACTGTGGCATTTTAGCTGTAGATGGGTAACACGCTTTGCAGCCAGAAGAAGCTGACCTATTGTTTAGACAATTGCATTTCACAGACCTTTCACATCCATTCACGGTACAGAAGTAAAAGAGACAATGAACTTGAAATCATTTTCTAAACCACCGTGCATGTTACATTCATCTCTATAGCAACTATATAAATAGATCTATCCTGGAGATTAATTTGAGGATATTTTTAATCTCTTTAAATTCAGGTTTCTTCCTGAAACTTGAAGTAGTGTATTTCTTCAGCCCTTCAACTCGAGGAATGCTATTGGTTGTTAAATTGAACTGTATTTGACTGTGATAAGTGAATGCACCATGTGATATTTTTAATACACACGGTAGAATCGGGAAGATCTGTGTGAGCAGATAAGTCCTGCTATCGCTGATCTCCTGCTAGCACTGATGGTACAGGGGATAAAATGTCTGCATGCTGGCTGTCTGCATCAGTCAGCCTGTTCAAGGAGTCTGCAACCAGGAGTGAAGCTGTCATTTCTTCATCCTTTTGCTCGTGAGCATGAGAAATGGCTTTGTTATGCCTTGGTTTTGGCTATCCATCTGTACCCAGGAGATATTCCAAAGCCAGATTTTACAAACATTTGCCATGAGTAATTGTTGTTTTAATCTCACTTAATGTGCATCAGTAAAAGAAAATATTTCTGGGGATGCATCTGCGTATTCAGCTAAAGAAATGGGGCTTAGAAAAGAGGAAATCTGTATACTACATGGAAAAATACCTGGTTTGGGTGATCATTTCTGTCCTTAGCCGGCTGGTCAGCACTAGTAACAGTCAAACTGAGCTATGCAAAGTAATATTTTACTATGTCCTTACAAAACTGTTGAGATTTGTAGTTTCTGTAAAGTTTACCCTTTTTTTTTTCCCCTTCTCTTTTATACTAGTGGCTTTGTTTATGGTGGGGGTATGGAAGGGGGGAGTGCTGTGGGCAGGTGTGCATCAGCAGGGCACCTCAAGTAGCTTAGGCTCCAAATGAGATGTTTCCACTGAATGTTTATAATGTGAGGAGGTGAGAAGTTCAAATCCAAGTCTGACATTTTCTGACGTTGTAATGTGAGGAATAATCTCTCTGATAAAGGGGACATTTCTAAGACATTTTAGCATTTCAATTTCTATTAGAGTTTTACACCAAAATTGTGGTTTGTATAGACACTTAATGTACTGGCATGAGAGGTGGCTGATCACAGGTTAATACCTCTTTTATTGCTGCACCGTCTGCTTAATCATACGCAGCAGGTTTAGTTTAAGCTCAGCATTAAAAATTAGAATGCTTAGGAGTCACATCTGTTAAAATATTTTGCTGTTACACTCAGTGGATGCCAAAGGCACCTTTATAAACGTGTCTATAAAATATGCTTTATGAAAGAATCAGTTGAAGTCAGAGGTTTAGAAGGATGTGGCAAATAAATAAAAGTAGTTCAAACCAGAAACAAAAAGAGATTCTATACATCAGTAATAAATAGTTTTGTTGGTTTTTTTTTGTATAGAGTTAGCTTATAAGATTAATATTGCTGGGCTTGCTTTCTCATTGCTTTTTGTTTACATGCTATTAAAGAACAAGTTCTTTATGTAAGTATGTACTTAAGGGGTATTATAAAGCTTGTATAACTATAATCATATTGGTTGAATTTATTGCGCATTTGTAGGTATAATAAACGGGACTGGCTTTTACCTAACATGTGAGTGTATCTAATGATAGTAGATTAAACATTGACCATGCTTCTCCTAGTTCTTAAAGAGGCTTTTTAAATATTTACTTTTTTTGCTAGATAAGTTGTGTTTCTAAATAATTCTCACATTAGCAGGAAAGATATGTATTTCAACAAAAATTATGCTCTCTCTATATATATCTATTAAACATTTTTTAACCTTTATTTACTTGAAGTCCTGAAATACATTGTGTCAATCTGTAGTCTGTATTTACAACAGATTTTTTTAGGTAAAACTTGACCAAAATATTTTTCCTCATCATCTCGCTTTTATCTGACAGACTTAAGGTTATAATAGAACATGTTGTATTTTTTTTTTTCTCTTCAGCAAAAGGAAAAGCAATTAGTAGTCTGTACATCACATATAGTTATAAAACCCTTGGTTCAAATAATTTTGCTTGCTTTCTTGTTTTCTGTAGGGTGAATATTTGATTCTGCTTAGCTGTAACATCCACTGCTAATTTTGACCACCACACAAATTACAAAGGCTTGATTTTTGTCACTGCCAACTCAGTATTGAAATAGTCTTGAGGATTTATTGCATAATGCCGTGAGCTCCCTCTAACACCATATTGTTGATAGCCAGTTTGTTTCATATTCATCTCTTAAAACAGACGTAGCCCTCGTGGGCATGCTTTGAAGAAGTTCACTTCAGATAAAGCAGTGCTAGAATGCAAACCACGGTTGGTTATTTTGAGGCTTGTGTGTGTTGCTAATGTCATTCCAGAAAGTTGCATAAGATTGTGTCTTTCATTTTTTGCTGGCAGGTGCTAAATCCAATGGGATGGGACGCATTTGGTTTACCAGCTGAAAATGCAGCAATTGAGCATGGTCTTCACCCTGCAAGCTGGACACAAAGGTGATTTTTAATGAATATTGGTAGTGTAAATGTACTGTGGAGCCCAGAAAGTAACAAAACAGTGTAGAAGAAATGCAATATAGGAAGAAGGCTAATTTGCTGCTGTTTTGTAGAACTGTGCAGGTGACTCAATTTCAAAAGCTTGATGTGTCAAGATGATTTTCAGGGCTTCCTTCTCAATTACTTGTAAACAGCTAGGATATTGAAGAAGTGACATTTCCCAAATGTCTAAAGCGGTGAATAAGAAATAAATCAGAATTCTGTTAAAGTGAGATAAATTTTAGTATAGAATACACAGTTGCGAATGAGCTACGTGGTTAGGTTTACTGGCAGTTTTCAGTAGTGTGAGAAAAAAGTTAATTTTCTCATTGGAGACGGAGTCTCTAAAAGTGATAAGCAGCCATTATTGCTGAGAAATTTTGAGGAAATTTTGTGCTTTAGACCTCAAGATTGTTGTGCGAGACAAAGAAACTGGTTTTCAAAGTGAAGTTGTTTGTTGTGCTGAAGCTGTGGTATCTTTTTGGACCTCGTTGTGGCTTATCCCTGCACACAGCCAAGCACCACACAGCTGTTTGCTCATTCTGTATCCCCCTCACTCCCAAGCTGGTTGGAGCGAAAACTGGAAGGATCCAGAACTTGAGGGTTGAGATAAAAACAATTTAGCAAGGAGGGAAAGAAAAGAACAAAGAGAGCAAAGAAAGCAATGACATGCAGTGCAATTCCGTACCACCAGACCAGCCCAAGCAGCAGCAGCCCATGCCAACCAAGTCCCCTCTGTTTTGTTATTCAGCTCAACACCACCAGAGTATGGGACATCCCTTTGACCTGTCTGGGTGGGCCGTGCTGGCTGTGTCTCTTCCAGCTCCTTGTGCATCCCCAGCCCCTCACTGGCAGGGCAGTGCAGGAAGGAAGCACTTTGACTTAGTGCAAGTGCTGCTCAGCAATGACTAAAATGTCACATTATCAATATTATTCTTGTCCTAAATTCAAAACACAGCACCATACCAGCTTCTAGGAAGAGAGTTAACTCTACCCTAACCCAGAACTGACCTTGAGATAATGCTTTTTCTGTTAAGGTCTTGCATGCTTCTGGTTCTTGGTTAAGATCATTTGCTACTTTTCCTACTGAAATATGGTGGCATCTGAATTTGCTTAAGGAAAATGCATGTAATGCAGTGCATGTAAATTTTTTGTCATTTGTGCTCTATTCTCTAAATTTTCTTCTTGTTGGCTTGGTCTGAAAATATTCATTACCAGCAAAGAGAGAAAGAAAGAAAATGAAAATCAAACCACCCAAACTACTTTTTTAGTTTTTTTGAGCAAGCCTGGAAAGCCACTGTGCACAGTGTGTTGTGTGACATCAGTTATACCGTATGTGAAGTTAGCAAAAAGGAATTCACAAACCTGCAGCTATGTGGAAACATTGCCTGGACTCTCAGCAAAAAATTCTGCTATGAGTGTGTCTTGCTTTGGACAAATACACTGCTTTTGTTACAGGAGCTTGTTATTTTTCTGAAGAATGTGGTGGGTAAGCTGGTGATTTCTGTCTTCTTTTATCAAGCCCGCTGTAGCTAAGCTGCAATTTTTATTAATTTTTTTAGATCCGCATATCTGTTATATCCAAATGGCTCATTTTTAACTCTATTATCTTGTCAGAGTCTTCACCAGAAAGAACATTACTGTGATCTGTATTTACATGTCAAACGAGGCACAAAGATTGAAGGTTGTAGTCCGGAGGGAACTAGGCTGAGGAGTACTTGTTGACTACAAAAGGGTCAGGGTTTTCTCCTCACTGCCACGTGCTCCCTTCTCACCTGTTTCAGTAGCTTTGGTACTCAGGACATCTTGTTGAACTGGCTCAGAAGAAAGCCATTCTCCTGGTTAAGTGAGCTGAATGAGCTCAACAGAAAAATGGTGAGCCTGTGGGGCAGTAACTGGGCAATAGAAAGCTGGCCTGTCAGCTCAACTTGCCTCATCCAAGAAGGATCATACGGAAACATGTGGCAGGGTACTGTTTGAGCTGACCCTCTGTTATTTTTTCTCTTTTATTGTTGTTCCGTACATTTAAACCAATTGGACTAGTCATTACATGTGCTAGATATTTCACATGGGAAGTAAAATTTTGCCTTTAAAGTTTAGTACTGGAAAGAATAGTTGTCTAAGAGTTAACTAGCAACATTATAGCAACAATTAAGACAAGTTAGCCCATCATCATTGGGACCAATTATAACATCCAAGCAAGACAATCATTTCTATAGCCTTTTTTTGGTGTGCGTCTGTGATTTTGCAAAGGAAGGAAATTGGTTCATAGTACAGGCAAGATAAATTCTGACCACTGAAGTCAGTGCATCCATTTTATCCACTGTCCCCTGTCCTAAATGTTTCTGAAGCCTGCAGCAGGGATAACAGATGTATGAGGAGCTGTAATATGGGACATGTTTTAGTTGTCCATGGAACAGAGACTGACACCCCTTTGAAAGGGGGAACATCATAAACATCTCAGCTTGCTTGATCCAGGAGTGAACAACTAAATTCAGATCATCGTCATGCTGTGAAGAGGTGACTTAAAAATGAGATCCAATTGACTATTACTCCTTATATTCTTGATGTTAGGGGAAAAAACTGATGAAGACAGAATTGCTTAAACGAAACCTAAAGAAGACCTTGTTGGCAAAAATCAGAGTAGAGACAGAAGCTTTGTGAGAATACCCTGGAATCTGATATTTTTAAGTAGGTGCAATTTGGGTGGGAATTTGCTATAAGCAGTATTACTGAAGGTACAATTTCTCCTATTGGAAGTTGTGACTGTAAGACTTACTTGTTTGCTTGTACTGATGTTATTCTTCTGGGAAACTTTTTTAGGTTTAAGTGGATCTCTGCACTACTAGCAATATCAGATGAAAGATATGTTGTACAGAAAGGAATTGTTGGGTATATCAGAAAACTGCACCCAAATATGTGCAGAATAATTGTATGCACTGCCATTGAAATGGAACCAGAATACATACCAGAATAGTCATTTTTAAAATTATTTAAGATAAGTATTCTGACAGTTTATTGTACTTGATTGGTAGTGAGATAATAGTGCGTAGATGTTAACTGGTACTTTTGATTTCTCAGAATTTTATAGGCACCTGATGTTAAATGCAGTCACATGATACGAATAATTGTATGTGAATACTTCTTTTTCTCTTTGCAGTAATATTCAACACATGAGGGAACAGTTTGATGCATTAGGTCTGTCTTTCACTTGGGAAAGGGTAAGATTTTCTTTACTAATGTCTGCTGTTTTGTTTTACTGTAAAATGGAATACTGAAAAGTCTGGAATTTTAAGATTTTAAACTTGACAACATAGAAGCCTTGAAAGTGACCAGTTTAGGTTGATGCTGTAAGCTGTAAAATTACATTTGATTGAAGTGGTAAGTAGACCGTCTATGGTACTTCTTATCGAACTTCTCCTACTTTCATTATAGTGATGTAATCTGTTCATCTCAAACTGTAGGAGAATCTTTCCTTTCTTTAAAGTGATTTCATTTTTACTTTGTGTTTACATTTGGATATTTCTCTGCTTTTTTGCTGCTTTCAGAGTAGCAATTTTCTTTGTTAGGAGTTTAGGTAATAGTCTAAATAGATGTTTCTGAAGCAGCATACATCTCTGTTAAGGTTTATACGTAATTTTTGGAGGAGTGCTTTTTTCATTGCATATGTTTTGTAATATAGTCAACAGTTTAAAGCTAGTGACTTGAAATGTGAATTTGGTTATGTTCTTTTAAACATGAAGGACAGTCCTGCATTATCACGGTTGTCCATATTATGACCACTTTGGAAACTAGAAATTCTATTTAAAACACTAATGCTTGAGAGTCAGATGTTCACCTTAAAAGCCTTACCAACACAACCAGACGTAGCTAATCTTGCTTTCAAGATAAAAATGAAAGAAATTAATTTTTGAAGCAATCATAGTAGGGTTATTGCATTAACTGGTGAATCAGCCACAGTCACTAACTTTATATTCTTAGCAATAATCGTTACTTATCACCTTAATATGATTCTGAATAGCCTGATGGAGATGCTAATCTTGAATTTTTATTACAGTTTTGTAGCTCTGAAAAGGAAAAGGATTAATTTTCTGGCAGTATGAGACCTGCCATCTGTTGTTGTTAATTGAGAAGGTGAAGTTGTTTTTTTCTTTTGTGTGTTTCTACATTAAAATCAAAAAATACTTTGTCATATCTTATATATGGCGAGATTCTCAGTAAGAGCCTTTTCATTAAGATTGTAGTTTTTGTGGAAACAAAAGTTGCTCTGAATTCTTTTCTGTGGCAGATTCACTTCATGCATTCTTGACAATTATTTTCTTAAATTTTAAAGTGTTATTATCTCGGAGGTTTTCTTTATGTGTGGTACAGCAATAGCACACAACAGTGAAGTCATGTGTGCATATCAGTATGCGCATATGGAACACACAGGAGCTGAATGTCATAGAGTGCCTTTCAAGAAAACTGGGGAAGTTCACGGGGGTGTGCAGACCTTTGTGTAACCTTTATGTTCTGAAGAAGAGATGGAGAACTGATAGTAATGAAAACCATGTCAGAAAGTATAAGTATACAAGGAAAGCTCATTTGTCATCCTCATGCCTGTTCTTTGAGACCTACCGCCACTTTCCTAGCAAACCGTGTTATACTTAATGAGCTTTCAGAAGCTTCTGAATATATTTGGAATGGGCATTATACTGTACAACTAAGTTCATTTTTAACAGTTGTATAAGTCAAATAATTCAGAATGCTCCAGAGGCACACAGTCTGTGTTTTTGAAAGAGGAGTTTTTAAAATAATGGATATATGTTCTTTGGAACACAATGACGTGTCCGTGTTTTTACTCCTTAAATAATTAAGTTTTATTTTACCTAGAAATCTTGCCTTATTAATTGCAGTGAAAGTGACCCGGATGGTAACCAGTAGAAAGAGTGAGATTAATCAATGCAAAAAATGTATGACACCTGAAATATATCTATTGTACATTGTATTATAGTATCCTATTATATTAAATGCACAGATGTTTGAGCTAGGTAAAAGAATGTCTTTGGGAAGGAATGGCTTAAGTTACAGCAGTATATCGTCCAGGCTGTTAAAGCCTGCTTCTCTGCAAGGCTAATTAGACTGAGCAGAGCATCTTACTGTCTCAGCTGTACTGCTGCTGGGCTAACTCAAGCATCTTTGCACAGCAATGCACCGTGCTGTGCAGGTACTTACCTTAAAAATCAGCTCCTTGAGGTAAGGAATATTTTCTTATTATTCTATACTTGTATGGCAGTAGATCAGTGGCTTGCTAAATACTGTGGCATTGTAAACAAACCCAGCAGTGTTAGTAACTCCTATGAAAAATGAAAAAAAAAACACCTTGTATATGAGTTAGTCTAATTAACCGAGACTGTTGTACAAAACAGGAGTTGGTTTTTAATCAAATTCCACTGGTCTTTTTCCAGTGTGCTCCTTCATTCTGTTAAAGCATAGTATCTACCAAGTGCCTGCTAGGGGAAACACGTTCTCTTACCTTAGTTCCCTATTTAAGTGTGGGGTGAATTGCCTTTATAAAGCACCGAAGTCTTGTAATAGCTGCCAAAGAATCCTGTATGGCCAGCTGAGGTAATGTGGGGAAAACTGAAGTACATCTTACCATTTTATAAATGTTATGGGGAAAAAAAGATGAGAGAAGAATGAAAAGTGCATTTGGAATATTCAGAGTGTGGAGCTGTGCTGAGGAAGCTGACTGCTTACAAAGTCATGTCTGGTGTTCAAGAAAGTTCTGTCTAGGAGTATGAAGCCTAGTTTTAATTTTTTTTGCTTGGTAAAATTACTGTGAGCAAATCCCTGCACTCCTGGATAATAGAAGTTTCCTGTTATCCATCTGTTTCTTTTCATTGTATCCTCTTAAACGTACTTTCTCGTTTTGATTTGTATGCCGTCACAGTCAGTGAAATTACTTAACCAGCAAAGCTCAGCAAAGACTGCATAAAAGCTAGTGAGATTATTTCAGAAAGCCAGGTTACAAAGGCACTTGGAAATTTTTCTACTAAACAGAAAATGTAAGCAAACTACAATGTAATTAAATGCATTAAAAAGCTCTGTCAGTACTTTGCTTTAGAGGAGGCTTGAATAATAATATTGCTCTGACATTATTTCCCTGAAATGTAGATATTTTAAGTGTGTCAGATAGTAATTTTTTTTGAAAACATTGTTATTCTGGAGGAAGATTAAAAAAAAAAAAAAAAAGCTAAGTAAGGGAAAGAACATCTATATTGTGAACCTACAGATCCAGGGTTAAAAAGATGCTGTTTAACGATGGAAAAGGTGTATTTGAAAGGCAGTAAAGCACTTGGAAAATAAAGACCATTTTTGTTTCATTTTTAAGTTAACAACAATTTTGTCTTTCCTGGTGATCAGATTTCCCCCGAATACCATCCCAGACAGCACTGCGAGCTGCCTGTCACTTCTGCTACAGATTATTTTCAGAAGAATCGTTAAGTGCGCTTTTTGGAGATTCCTATCTTCAGCACCGAGGGGTGGAGAGCGTATGACTTTCCCTTTCTTTTGCTCAGCAGTGCCATCAGGCTGAATGCACCTTAACCACTCATTCACCACTTTATCACTGTTTTATATAACTTTCTTCTAGAAGGTGGCTTGTACTGCCAGCATTTTTCAGTATGATTAATGCTGCCCTTCTGCACTGTGCATTTTAAAAGAAGAAGCTTTTGGTAAATTCTCATTGTTCAAACATTTTTCTGTTTTGTTTTGAAGTTGTCGTTCTGCCTGGGCATACACGCATAAAACTGTTACAGCAGACAGGGATTTAACTGTTAGATTTTCTTCTTATCCACCTCTCACCGATAATCAGTCACCCTACTTGTAATTGAATAGAAAAAGGCGTCATTGATATAAGGCTATTTTTTTTGCAGAAAATATGTTTGTTCTCTAAAATGTAAGTACTGCACAGTGTTTGTGGCCAATAATGCATGAAACTGAGGGCGTTTGACATACAAATATTCAAATGACTTTAGAAATGTCATTCAATCAAACTCTAAGCCTCCAAAAATTAAATAATTATACTTGCAGCTGGGTGATGTGTGCCCTTTATTACCAAAATGGAAAAATGGGGGATTAAAGATACTTAATCTTCCCAGATAAATCTTGAAAAAAATCCATTTCAGGTTTTTCTCCCTATTGTCTTTTTAGTCAAGTGTAACGTGTCTGTCTTCAGTACAGTGTAAGTACTAGAAACAAAATGATTAGTAATAAATGAGGAAATGAATTATCTCTGGTTCTGTGTTATCCCCCAAACAGGTGGATCTGACAGCAGATAAAAAGTTCTATGCAGTCTGTAAATATTATTTATATTAGAAAAACAATAGCTGTGGAAGTTGCTTGAAGATAGAACCTTTTTCTTTAGCTACAAAATAGGCAGTTGTAAATGTGGCAGATTTAAAACAAATAATGAATTTTAAGACAGGGCATTTGAACAATTTCATTAATGACAAAAATTTGCCATGCAGAACTTGTTTTTGTTTACTGAAGATTCTCTCCTGCTGGCTTTACCATTGTTTGACAGCTGCAGTTTTGTATCAGGTTTTTCATAGTGATTGATTCTTTCACCTTAACATGAACCAGGTGCTTATGGAGTTTCACTGCTGTCGCAGTAGAGTAGAGTAAGAATGCCAGATATCTGTACCTGAGGATGTATTTGCAAAAAGAAATATACCTTTGTATCTGCATGTTGGTACCAGCTTGTAACATTAACCCTTTCCTCACACTGTTTCTCTGGGACAGATTTCTGTGCTGAGGTAAAAAGGATTAAACAAGGCAGTTGTTGGTGCAGGGATAAGGGTCCTCCTCACTATAACTTGGCAATATCTGCTGTTCTTGGAACCACCTTTAAAGGTGGTTTGTTTTAATTGTGTAATTCATGTCGGAGGAAGAAGAAGTAAGAGTAAACAGTGGTGACGATCATATTTGGTGACAGCAGCAGATACTTATTTTAGCTGGGAACCTGACAGGAGGAAAAGAGAAAATGGGTGGGAAGGAGGGAGGAGATGCCATCACTCTTCGTGGTTTTGTGGTACATTCTCAGGTGCTGTGGTGATGGGTTGCCACTAAATTTGTCATGGATCTCTGAAGAGCACGTGCAATTGACAGCAGAGCAGTATGTTTCATATTTGTAAGAAGGGTTCTGGGTTTTAGTGTATATTTCATCTTTGGAATAAATGTGTAAATTTCCTTTTTCTGTATATTCACTGATCTGCTTTATGATACAGGATTATACATGTGTGTTTTGCTAGTGCTCAGCTCACAGATATCTTTTTGAAGGGCTGGATGGATCCCATCATGTTGTTTTGTAAAGCCTTTATACAAACCCTTCTCTGCATTTCTCAGTTAGGTCAGTTCTGTTAATGCACTGCAAATGTTTGTCATACCTGTGAAGCTTAAATAGAAACTTTACCAGTCATTTGAATGTAAGGATGATGGCGACCAACTGGAGGCTTTTTATGAGACATTATTTTTTTAATCAAAATCAGGAATATATGGAAAAATATTTTTCACTGTACATCTTGATGTGAAAAACTGTAGAAGAAAAAAATGAAAGACATTTCTATGTTGTAAAGAGATTGCTGACTTGTCATTAGCAGCAGTCACATAAATGCTTGCTCAGTTTGCTTGGCAGTGAAATCATTTCTCTTTCTGAACCATCATCTGTTGCTTCAATTCTTCATAGTTACAGAGTTAAATAAGTGATGAGCTTGAGCTTTGAACCCTCGGATATTTTGCAGTAACCAGACTGCAGGTGAACTTTGGTGATATATTTCTGCTGCATTTCTTTCTAAAAAGTGAGTCAGTTTACAGCTTGTGGGAGAGCACGGACTTGTGATTCTGTGTACCTCACCCTGAAAAATGCCATCTCTTTTGTTTCAGTTAATGCACTTCTACTAACCAGGACCAGAAGGACAAAGCTCAGTTCATCTTATCTTTTTTATTTGACATCTCGCTTTGGTTGTCTTCTCTATTTACCTGTTTCTCACATAATCTTATATTGTACTGCAAGGAATGGTCTCTGTTCTTTTGGATGTCTGATATTAAGAGATGAAACTCTCTTGCC
The DNA here is from genome assembly GCF_039878825.1 of Excalfactoria chinensis. Lineage (NCBI taxonomy): Eukaryota > Metazoa > Chordata > Aves > Galliformes > Phasianidae > Excalfactoria > Excalfactoria chinensis. The sequence continues at coordinate 116,958,501 of NC_092826.1, read as the reverse complement.
TGAGCAGCATCACACTGACAGAACTAACTTTGCGGAGGCAAAATATATATACATACACGTGTGTGTGTATGTGTGTGCGTGTACATACAATCAAATGGATAATGTGTAGTTGAATAGAGATAAACCAGATTTCTTCTTTTTTTTTTTTTTTTTTTTTTTTTTTTTTAATTAGTAGTAGTATATTTTCAAGTGCAGAGAGCAGGGTTTAATCAAGTAGATGCTTTTCATGGCTAAGCCTTCACATGCTGTGCTGAAAACTAGCCACTAAATGTTTCTCTCTGGTCTGGAAAGCCTCTTCAACTCACTTTTGAGGCGTATCTACTCAAAGGTCATATTAATTGTTCAAAGCAATGCTTCAGCACTGGAGTATAAAGTTGTAGAAATAGTGAAATTTTTATACTAGGGTGTTTCAGGTGTCATTTGAGCTGCAGAGGCTATTGCTGATGTCATCTGTCACAGGGACTTTGGTGGGAGGCTTAGATGATGGGAAAGCCTAGGTGAAAGATATTGTACTATTTGTTGATAAATGTATTCAGTTTACACTTAGCTGGCATACTGAAGACCCTGTAAGTGAAATCAAGGTATATTTTTGTTGCTTTGAGGTTCAACATAGGAGTTATCTTCAACTTCAGTAAGTGCCAATGAGTCTAAATTTGTCAAAATATTTCTTCTTTACACAAGCACAAATTAAACTGACAAGGTGTTGACAGGAAAAAAGTGTTTTGTTTATTGATGCATGTTTAGTAAGTAATTAGAACTTCAGTGCTGAATTACACAGTTGTTTTTCACTTTGGCCAAACTTTAACATACGTGGGTGAAAGCATATGCCTATCCATTGCACCTGTAAAGCACTGCATTCATGTGGACGGCACTGAGTCAGTAATCACACCGTGCTTTAGTGAGCTTTGCATACTTGTGCTAATTTGAAATGCATTTTGTTGCATTTTAAATGGTTGGTAAGTAGATGTTTTACTTATTAATACTCACAAGAAACTTCAGAAATGTTGGCAAGTTTAAAACAAAAAAAGTACGGTCTGTGATATTTTTACATGCTGTTTCCTCAACGCCCACTCCTCTTTTTTTTATGCTGTCATTTATTTTTATCTGTCTTCATTTCTCTCTTCCACTTGTGACTTCTTGTGAGATACCCTTCACAATTCTTCCATCCTGAAGTTTGGAGTCTTACCCTCTGGTCCTTACCTGCCAGCCCAGCATTATCTCCTGTCAGCACCATCACTTCCTCAGTGCTGTTCTGTCCTCTACGGGCACCAGTTCAGCTGCAGATTGCTCTGCTCTCTACATAGCCAGCTCTGAGCTGTCTCTGGACAGCCCAGAGTGGCTCTTCCCTCTTTTCAGTACTTAGCAGAGAAAAAGCCATCGTGTCTGAGATGACTTCTTGAATAGCTCTGCTTTTTTTTCTTTTTCTTTTTTTTCCCCCTAATTTGGCTGTTTCCCTCTTCAGACAACTGTGGTCAGTTCCATTCAAGTACTCTCCTTTCTATCAGCACTGATATTTCAGTGTTCGTTTATTCTGTGTCAACAAATAAACTTTACTGTGCAATGTCAAAGCTGCCCAAGGCCCATGTTTTCTGGTTTTATGTACAGGTGAATATCGCTCATAATAAACATTACACAAAAATGCATTTTGTTTTCTGTTTGACATATTCTATACATTTCTGAGTTAACTGCTTAAATTAAAATGCTGTGAGAAGTTACTAAGAATAGCTTCAGGTATTTTTGTTTCATTTTGTTTCTACAGGAAGTAACCACTTGTTTACCAGAGTACTACAAATGGACGCAATACCTCTTTCTTAAGCTTTTTGAATCTGGGATAGTGTATCAAAAAGAGGTATGTACAAACTTTAGCCTATTATATTTTGTACTGCACTAGCTCTGATCACTTATTAGATCAGTGTTTCTGGATGCATTTCTGGATCATCCATTTGCATTCATTAAGTGATTAGATATTTATGGTTCTCTGGTTTTAAAACACTGCAAACTATAATGAATTTTGTGTGTAATGAATGTGGATGGGTATTACAGCATGTCAGACCAGAAATGTTTACACGTCGTTTACACTGAAATGCAGGATCAGAACATAGCTACAATTAGTTTATTTTCTGGCTTCAGTATGGAATTTTCTAGGTCTTAACTTCTCTCTCCTGAAGATGTAAAAGATAATGTGATTGTGAAGAGTCTCTTCAGCAGTGAGATTATTTGTCTGTATTATAGGGCTGTGATGCTGTCTCAGAACTGATAGAATTGGAAGAATAATAGGACATTATGTGTCTAACAGTCTAATTCCTGAACTCTGTTTGTGACCTGTAAAATATTACAGAAATATTAGATGCTGTAAGACTCTCACAGCTGTTTTTCAGCTAGAAGTACATGAATAAATTCTGGACTTTATAGTATTTTATAAACGTCATATGAGATTATCTCAAAAGAGAATAGTTCAGTTGACCTTTAAGCAGGAGGTGAAACAAAGGTACTGAATTAGCATTCTGAAGAAACTCAGTTCCAGAATACCTGAACCTGAACTGCTGAGCTGCATCTAAACAAAGCTGCAATTTAGTAAATGTTCCTTACGTAAAATGGAAACTAATGAATTAGCTTTAAAGTTTCCATTGTATTGTATGGGAACCAGAAAATCCTACAGGATATAATTAAGGATGTAATCCAGTTATGCTACGGACCCAGAGATAGAGGTTGATGATAGAATGTTGCATTAGGAAAGATGAGCCACTTTTCTGTCAACAAGATATATTCAGAGATCCTAAATGACAGTCAGCAAGATGAAATGTTTGGTGTGTTGTAGCATGCAGAGCTTGGTTGTGCTGGTTCTTTTTGTTTGTTTGTTTGCTGTTTCTTCCTTTACTTTTATTTTAATAAAAAAGTAAACCCTAGCTTTTTGATAACAAACTTATTTTTATCTGTAGATATATATATTTTGGAGGTGAATCTGAAAAGCTCAAGTCTTGCAGTTTCTTTAGGAGATGCACAAAAGCAGTTTTACATGCAGACTCCCACTATGGTAGGATTTTGGTGGCGTTTGAGTACCAGTGATTGGATGTGCTTTGAGAACTTAAATCAGCATCTGTCATCCTGTAGGGAGTGTAATCTCTGTTGAATATAAACCGGTTGCTTTTTGGCAGAAAACAGATGGCAGAGATATAGCCCGTAACCCTTGGTCTCTTCAAGCTGTCATGTATCCTTAAAGCATACATCTATCCTGTGTCTTCAGCATACCTGCAGTATACATTAGGCAGTACTTTCTCACAGCTTGAAGCCTCCTGTTTTACAGTTTCTTTTAGGCATGAGGAGATAATTCATAGCCTTTCTATGGAGATAAGAATGATACATGTCAAGTGCTAGTGTAGTTAGTACCCCAGGAGTATGTGTGTCTGGAGAGGAATTCCTCTAGTTGGGAAACAGCTTCAGTGTGTCTGGGAGCTGGACTTAGTTAACAGAGAGTTAACAGTGCCTGTCTGGATGCTGTGGCTTCTGGAGACGGTGTGTCTTAATTCACCATAGCAAAATACTCACTCTTCTTCCTACAGTACAGATCTGATCAGTATACTGTAGAGATTATTGACTTGGCTGAGCATGTCTCATTTCATTTGAAATGAATTGCTGTCTAGACTGTATTGATTATTTTGATTAGGTATCTGCAGTCTAGTACCATAGACAGCAGACCTGGAGATAGATACTTACGCTATCTAGGGTTATGACATCTGAGGTTAGATGAGGTGAATCCTACCTTAAAAGCTTATGACCTTCACTGGTGTAGAGAGCAGATCTAAATAACTTGTGTGAGATGTGTACTTTCTCACTGTGCTTTCTTTGTATTGGTGGAATTCAGTTATGTCCTGGAGCTGTCGTTTGAGTCTGTTTTTTTCATGAAGTTGCCTCTGACGTACAAGTAGGATCTGAGGATTTAATTTAATATCCAGGTTTTGCATGTTAGTCAGAATGCTCTGAGAGATGGAAGGAGCAAAACCCTAAAAGTTCATGGATAAGACCGCTCAACTGTGCATTTCTTACATGTGCATTTGCTTTATGCTTTGGATTGTCTTTCTAGATAAACTTTCCTATTATGGATCATGAAAATAAGTCATGCTAAATAATTATACTTGCATAAATCAGTTTGGTTAATTTCCAGAGTTTTCATAAGTTTACTCAATATCAAAACAAAAGTGGTATTTGTTTGTTTTTTTTTTCAATTTTAATCATAGCCAACTTAATACAAGCAAATGCTGGTATTGCCTCATGCAACTGACATTTTAGTACTTTCTGATGTTATTTTAACTTAGTACAATATTTTTCACATCTTTATAAATGATAAGATCGCAACTTTAAAGCCAACTTCATAATGTGTTGCATCATTACTGAAAAAAAGCTTGTGTTCTGAAAGTATAGAAAACATGTCTATAATAGTAGAATATACTGATCACTTATAGTTTCCCAATAAATGTTTCGAAAGCTGTTGTAAAAGCTGTATGACGTTATTGATGGGAAACAGATGAAAGGTAGACAAACGGTACGCAATTCAAATTCCAGTGATATACTGAGTTTGTTCAAGCTTGATTTGAAGATGAGTCCATTTTTATAGAAAATGACTTTAATTCATTCTCTCACACTGATTTACACAAAATTCAGTATACGCTATGCTGATAACAAAAGTAGCAACAGCATTGCTCAGAAAGATATGGTCTGTAAATCTGTCTTTTCTTCCATCCTCACCAAAATGTTTATGAAGTGATTGTTGTATTTTTTCCAAGAATACATAGCATATCTAAAATTAAGCATTATCAGATTGGAAACTGAGACATTTCAGAAGGTCAGCAGTGATGGGTGAAATGTGAATAACACAAACACAGAGAATGTGTATAGGCTGAGATAGTAAGTTCTCCCAGTACCCAAAGAATATAAACATTTCAAAGAACATGTAATGTATTTCAGTACTGTGGAGCTGGTGCTTTTTATTTCAGCCAACTTAACTTTGCTTTAGCTCAAATAGTAGGTAAAACTCAATTTAATGGACCATCTCTTCTACCTGTCCATTTTTTCAAGTTAGTGTCTGTCATTGATGATACTTCTGGAATGGCTGTTTCAGCACTCTTAGGATTTATTTATTTATTTTGTGATCTTACACCCTTTATCATAAATGATCAGCTAACTTGTTCAGTACTGTGAGGGGGAAGTTTTGCTTTTACTCCCTCTCCACCATGTCTGAACACTCAGTTAAACACTAGCATTTATTTCACTTCAAACTTTCTTTAATGCATTTGTATTGGTAGCTGGTAGGAAAGATGATTGCAAAAGTAATTCACAACTGACAAGAAATGTGTGGAAAGTAACAAGTCTTCCACTTCAATATAATACTTTTGTGTGACAATCTCCTCTCATGTTGTATATCCTCAGTCATCTAGCCTCTTCAGTCTCACTCTCAGCACCTTGGATTAGTGCTGGATAACTTTTAAGCATCAAACTATGTAATTTGCAGTATTGTAAATTGGAACACTTAGCCATCAAACAAGGCAAATGCTGCAAACTGCTTTTTTCTTTTGAACATTCAAAATATACTCACTTGAATCTGTATTGCTGATGAAAATAAATGTTATCAAAGTGTAGAAAATAGGAGCCCCAAAAATGTTTCTGGATAATTCTTCTGTTATGTAAAATGTAAGATTCTGGGGTTTTTTAATAGCTGTTTAAAATATTTTATTCCTGAAATGTTTTTAGGCCTTGGTCAATTGGGATCCAGTAGATCAAACTGTTCTAGCTAATGAACAGGTGGATGACAATGGTTGTTCATGGCGTTCAGGAGCAAAAGTGGAACAGAAGTACCTCAAACAATGGTTTATCAAAACTACTGCGTATGCAAAGGTATGAGGATCCTGCTTTTGGAATTTATGGTAGCATTTAAGTAGATCACTCTTTTTCCAGGAATATTTATTAACTGAATGTGGTCCTCTATGTCTACGTGTTTGCATAATATGTAATTATATAATAATATGTGATTTGTCCTTTTTAATCGGTGTGTTTTTTGTTGTGACTGCAACATATAGCATGTCTTCCACATCTGAGTTCTTAAAAAGTGTCAACTTCCTCTTTTATCTGGATGAAATCTTTATTCCATTGAAGTTCTCTGTGTATTGGGACCTCAGGTATAGATTGAGAAAAGTTATGTGCAATAAAATACTAAAAATTAATCTTTAACCCCTATCCTGAAGCTCAGATTCAAGAGACAAATTTGTACCAACTTTTAGGGAGAACGCATGTTGTGTCCATTCACAATCAAGAGAAAACCTAAGATTTCATTCCTGATCCTTTGATTCTCTATGTGCAAAGAAGATACTTGAAATGTACGTTTTCTGATCGTTCTGGCAGTAAGGAGGGAACATTTGCTGTAGCTGAAGGAAAAATTGAATATGTCTGTACAATCACAAAGTGATCACAAGGTTCTGAGCTCTTTATCAGTGCTCTCATCATCAGACTTCGTGATCACCATCATGTTTCAGGGACTACTCCGACATACCATTTGCCTCAGTTTGAGGCTGGAAGTTCTCCAGAGTTTCTACTCTTAAGAATACACTTTCTTCTGTCATCTTTATAGAGCTTATAGGAAGTAATGACTCATATTTCTGGGTTGTATTCATGCTTGACCAGATTAGCAGGCTTTTATTTCCCACTGAGAGAGGTGAATCAGCCTTAAATTTCTACTAAAACAAACCCAATCTTGAAGCAGAAACCTTTCAGTAACCTTAAAACACCTTTGGTTTACAGGATTATTACTTTGTGCTCATCCACCCTTCTCTAGGGAGGAGGATCTACCTTTTTGCTTTAGTCTCTAACTTAAGAAATATAATTATAGAGAAGACATAAGCTTGGTGGATGATCAGGTCTCCCAGATTTAATTATCCAATAAGTAGGCTTTACTGCAAGCCAAGAGGACCTTTCACATCCACAACCATTTACTTCCCTGCAATAGATGTCACCTTGAGAGACTACCGTATGCCCTACCTACAAGAAGGTAGTATAGGGTTATGGTGCAGAAATGCTCCTTAACCATCATGAGTGAGAGTTGTTTCTATTTCTTATTTAGGGATAAATGTTTGGGTTAACCTACACCAAACCTTTAAGCATTAGTACAGAGGACAGTTGAGTATCCTACAGATCCCTTTAAAGCTTCCCAAAAGTTTGTTCTGTGCTTGATTGATATTCTGTAGTTCATACAAACCAGTCAATGAATTATGCCATACTGCTCCCAGCTCAAGTGCTTTGGCAAGCATTGCCTTCATGTGCGACTGCTTCTCAGTGTAATGACAGATGATGCCAGTTATTAGCAGGTGGTTTGGATATTACTCTTCACTTCCCCATTTTATTTTATTTTATTATTTTATTTTATTTTATTTTATTTTATTTTATTTTATTTTATTTTATTTTATTTTATTTTATTTTATTTTATTTTATTTTATTTTATTTTATTTTATTTTATTTTATTTTATTTTATTTTATTTTATTTTATTTCTGTGGTCCTGGCACATTTTAAAGTCTCACTCTGCTTCTTTTGGCAAGGGCTTTGTACATTTGGTTGTTGAGGGGAATATTTTATCTGATAACTGATGTTAGGTGGGTTTCACAGCCTGTGAACTGCAAACTGCAACTGGAGACTGCCCATTTGAGGAGGTTGGTCTCTGAGCTATCACTGACAAGATACTTTAGTCTCTTAGAGACTGTGTATTCACAATGGCTTAACCAGGAAGATTCATGGTAGCATCTCGAGGGAGAATTCCAAATAGCAGATTTTATATGCTACAATTTTGACTCCTCTATCTGAATATATTGACTAATTATCCCCAAAACTCAACTTTCCACACATTTATTTATTCCTTACAGTAGTCACTCCAAGTACTTTTCAAGGGGTTTTTATATGACTAGTCCTGTTATGAGTCAAAGATACCTCTTAGGCTCAAAGAAGTTAAACATTTTTAACACCTAGATGATTTTAGGATGATAACATTAGTGATAAGAATTCCTTCACTTCTGCTGGGGGCATTATTTCTTATCTTTGTTCCTGAAGACACTCATCTGCATAAAATGATTTACCTGGATTATATCATGGATGAGAACTACTACCAGTACAACTTCTTTAATGTTCAGAAACTCTGTGTACATGTGCTTTTAATTGTAAATGAGTACAACAAATAGTTTCTGATCTTTACCTGACAATTGATCAATGAGTATATGTCTTTAGAAAAATAGCAGGTTTTTTATAGATATCACTTCCCTTTTATTTCTTCAGTTGTTTGGAGTTCACAATTAATATGCATGTAGTAACTTTCCTGCAGTTATTTTCAGGAACCTGAAGTGAGCCTTTGTACTCCAGCATACTGCAATAGCAGAAAGTATTCTTATCCAAGCTGGACTGAGATGGTGATAATGCTTGTCATACTTAATATGCCATGCTGCTGTAAGAGGGAAATCTGAGAGGACATTATAAAGATTATCTTTAATGGAACTAGTCATTTTCTGTGGTTAATCTTTTTGTCTCAAAGAACAAAAAATCAAAACCAACGTTGAAATAGACCTTGTCTGGGCTTGAGATCTTCAATTCCCCTTTCTTTTCCAATTGTTTGGGATACCTCCGTCCATTTCTGCTTCTTTTCAGAGTGATCATAATGCAAAAGCAAGGTGGTTCCAGATTGATGAGGTCCAAATAATTCTGATCCAAAGACCTACATTTTCTGTCATTAGACCAACCTCTAGATCTTCGAACCATGCTGCCAGAATTCCTGTCAGCACTCACCTGCCCCTGTATTTCCTATATCTCACAGCTTGTGCTAATTCACTGGCACAGTGAAGATTTATTTGTTCCTTGTATGAGATGTTCTCACTAACTTTGTGTGAAGCTAGCAGTACAGGGCTAAGTGGATCAGGCTTTCAGTGAGTTGTATGGCTGTATTTATGTCATCCACAGAAGTTTCACTGCTTTTCATTCAGAAATTTTAAATTGGGAGATGCCAAGAGATTAGCAGATAGTAATTTAATCTGTGCACCTTTGGGAGATTTCTTTTCCACATTAGTTACTTTTGGACTCAGACAGTTAGAAATCTTTTAGTGTGCACTACTTTCCCCTTTCTCTTTCCCTTTTAATCTGGCTTTGATACCTCACGGGAAAGCCATGACTCTGTTCACCTTTAGCTTGCACCTTCAGTAGTGGCTACTATTTCTTTAGGAAAGTTTTCAGAAATTTAGGACCAAATGCCAGAAAGCTCCACCTTCCTTGACCTTTTCTTGCATCAAGGCTCTCTGCAAATCATTTGTTTGTTCCAGAAGTTATCCCTTTATTTTCTTTAATGTACTGAAGACAACACGTTGAAAAATGCTTTATTTCTGGTATGTAATGCCTTACCTGTATGGATTACAGGAAAACATAAGTCCTTACACTGTAACCATTTTTTGTAGACAGGGATCCATTTAAAATGTATTTAATGAGTCTGTTATTCTTTAGTTCTTCATGTGAATTACCAGCTAGCAATAATAACTGAATGATATGGACGCATGCAATCCACAAATTATCTTATGTTAATATACAATCTATTTATATTGCATATTGATGATCTTTCTAGTCATCTGTGTTTCTCTTTCAACCATTTGTCTCTCTGTTTTTTTTTTCCTCTCTCTCCCAACCTTAATAAAAATAAACACTGGGAACATTAGTCTTCATCTGCATGCTCTATTTACTACTCAGGTAGCAACAACGCACTATCTGATCAGTGATGGGTGGTGAAATCATTTTCTGTGCTCGCAGTAGTCTGTGTTTAATTTATATGCACACAGTATCTTAGATTCCTGTTGTGTCCAGAGGAACCGTCTTCAGTGGATTTGCTTTGAATTCTTTATTTTTTCTGCACTTGCTCATAGTCGTTCTTTGAAACAAAAAATGCAAACAGACAAAGCAGTGTTTAGTCACATAACTTACCATTGGCAGTGTGGGTTTTCTTGGAGGGCAGAAGTACAGATCGTGTTTTAAACAATTAGCAGGAAGTATTTTGATTACATAAAGTTACAAAGTAACTGTGACCCGTTTTTTAAAGAGCCAAGTAGATACAAAAAGGTCTCGCAGCTTGTGTGGATTTTCAAAGGACGATTTAATTGTCGTTTCTCTTTTGACAGACTCCTTTGATAAAATTATAATGCCTTAACTGATGGCATTACTATTCAAATTGTTGTCTATGCATTTAAGATGCTTTAAGCTAAAACATTTAGTTGCTATGGCTACCCCGCTGAATTGGTAGGCAGAGTCATTGGAAAAATCGATCTGGAAATGTTAGCATGTTCCCTGTGTACCTGTAAATCGCTATTACTGTGGGGGTGAGTTTTTTAAAGCACAGTCAGCATCGTCCACAAATCAGAACCCGTAGGGTCAGTGTTTGCATTGCACCTGTTCTTCTAAAATTAATTGCATACAATGCATATTTTTATGTTTTACCAAACTTTCTGGCTTTTTCAAAAACAATTTAAAAAAAAAGAATGATTCAAATAACTAGAGATATTAAAAATAAAGAAATAAAATAGGAGCAACTTTGAAACTCTGAGTTTTGGCTTAAATCTTCTCCCATTTTGCACAGCATTAAGATAGTCTAAATTGACAAGGCCTACAATTTTCTGCCCAAATTCTTATAGTTGCCATACAGCAGTCTTTTCTTAATTATTCAATCTGCACAGGCATTTAGAGACAAATCCTTCTCACTTTCTTTAAGGGTAAAACACCAGAAGATCTATTAGTTCTTCTCCAGCTTTTTTTTCTGGGTTACCACTTCATCTGACAGCCTCTTTTGTCTGAATATAATTTGAATTTTTACATAATAGTCTTTGACTTGGTTTTTGTAGGTTGTTTTTCCCCCGTGTTATTAAAATGGTTACTTTTTTACCCTGTAATGAAACTGAAGTACTGCATTTTAGCATGTTCAGAATATTGACAGTACTTTGCATTTCACAGTGAGAGGTAATGCCTCATCAGGATGAGAACAGAAATGCTGGCTCCTTAGTTCTTCATGCTGTATGTGTGATTTTTCACTTCCTGTACTTGGAGTCTTGCTCACAGTTTTCTTCTTCTAACAGAATGGGCTTGATAAAACTCGCTTTGAGACTCTTCCTCTTGAGTCATGCTGAGAGCTGTCTCTTGGCCAGGGCTCAAGAGCTCCATCTCCACAGATTTCTTAGCGCATCATTAATAAAGAAATGACACCTGTTTTGTCCGCTTGACAAGATGGGAAAGTATTCTGTGGATTTCCAGGCCAGGCTGGGCTTTCACTCTTGTACAAATGCAGCATATCATGTACTGCTACAGTAATATGAATTTAATTTCCTTTTGGTATGAGATTAATGCAAACAGTAAGAGCTAAGTACTAGCAAGTCTTTTAAAGAGCTTTTATATTTACAAGAATCAATTACTCATTTTCTTTTTTTCCCAAAGATACACTTTGCCGTGCTGGAAATAGAATGTTTTCACTTTGGCATTGCTACAGTGAGACTGAGAGGAACTGTGGAAGATAACACTGGCTTTATTTTTGGCATTTGAGATGTCAGTTATTTGCCTCAGTTACATGTAGTAAAACCAGAGGTGTGTGTTGACCATGAATTACATAAGAGAAGAACTGCTCAGTTCTTCTCAGTTCAGGCATGCAGAAGGAAGAACTGGAATCGTACATAGTATCTGTGTTATTACTCCTTTATATGTGTTTTCAGTATGCTTCACACCTGGGAAATAAGAGTTGAGAGTGACCTATGACATTACAGACAGTAACTACTGAAGGTAAAAAGAAAATAACCAACTAAAAAAACTCACCACAGACAATAAAACAAGCGGAACAAGAAGGGATTTCAAGCTACCAACAGAAGCTGTACCACATAATCACAATTGGAACTGTGCAATAGAATGCAAAATAAAGTAGTGGGCAGCTTAAATTTAATTTCATGTACTTTAGTTAGTATATTATGTTTTATTAAATGATTCTCTGCAATCTTTAGTTTATATTTGGATATTCTTTGGGGAGCTTGGTCAAATGAAGTGAATAATTTTGCTTTAATCCAAACAGATCTTGAATTTATTTATTTTTTTTACTTTCCCTTCGAAAAATGCTTCTGCTTTTCATTTTAGTTTTGATTAGTAAAAGACAGCTTTGTTTTGCTATTTAATTGAATGCTTTTGAAATAAAACCTTCTGTGAGATGTTTATTTTTACTTGAGTTTAAGAAGCTTCAGTTAAAAAGCAGATTTGTGAAACTTCATTAGAGTGAATTCACTGAAAGTATAGTACATTTTTTGCTTTAGAACTTTAATGTTTCATTTTATTGCATTTATTACCACAGAAAAGCTGGAATACTCTTGCTCAGTATGAAATTAATGGAAGGCATTGCTTGTATTAGAATTTTTATTTCCCAAAGTCAGAATTGGTGATGAGAATTCACCCTTTTTGAACTACAAGCAGGGGAACTTCAGGAAGTGAGGTGCTCTTGGGAAATTATAAAACATTTCTGTTGTTTGGTTGTAAAATTTTGTCCTTTGTCTGAAGATTACTAAACAACTAAAAGTTGTTTCTCAATAGATCTTCAACAGACCAAACAGTGGAGTATGTGAAATTGGTTGTCCTCATTTAGGATGCCTTATTTCTAGTTTTAGAGTTGGTCACCATTATCCATGATGAATTCACAGCAAGCTTCTCTTGGTTTTACAACTCTATGATCATCTGTGCTGGTTGACTTTCATCTTTTAGCTACACCAGAATTTTCTAGTTGCTTTGAAAGAGTAGAACAGTCCTGTGGAGCATTATTTGTTTTCTTCAGTTTCTCTAGTACCAAAGTCAATCTTTCCTGAAGATGCAGGAGACTCGAAGGACATTCTTAGCCCTGAATGTAGCTTTGATTTCTCTCACTTTTTTTTTCTTTTTCCTAAGTCTGTCTGGCTTCAGGTCCATAAGACTTCCAGAATGTATTTATGCATGTGGTGATTTCACCCTAATGACCAACTGAACTGTGCCAAACCTCTCACACTTCCCTTCCTCAAAGGAAGATTGGGTGGGGAGGAGAAAATATGATGGGGGGGGGGGGGGGGGAATAAAAAGGCTACAGGCAGAGATAAAGATAATTTAGTTAATTTAAAAAGAAAGAGGGAAAAAAAAAAAAAGACTATATACCTGCCTTCAGGAATCAGAATCTTTGTCTAAGGAATCATGCCGGTGATTGCAAAATAATAATTGGCAGCAATATTAATCAAGCTAACTTAATTCAAAAGATGTGTGTACCAAATACATCAATGACTTTTAAAGTAGAACATGGAAACAAGATTCATGGAGACAATATTTAACATTTCTAAAGACAGTTTATACTACTCAGAAGTTATGATCTATGGCTTAGATTGGCTTCAGTTTAAGGAGTTTCACATACCCAAACAGTCTATGTATACATAGATATTTTTGAGGAGCATAATGCAGCTGAAGATGAAAAGTTTTCACTTTCCCTTTAAACAGTTTCTAAAAACCTTCTCATTTGCTCAGAATGTGAATTTTTGCAGGTGAATGTAAGAGTGCGTTCATGTGTGCAAGAATTAAAGTGCTTTTCTACTTTCCTGTTAGTGTGATTCCTAGGGTAATTTACCATCCAGTAGCAGTTACTACAATGATGTATATGTACATCTGATATAGTTTTTTGTCTTTATAAACACTACATGAAGCGACTGTGTTTGCATGTTGTTGATTTTCTACTTTGCCATTCGTAGCCTTGACAAGAGCCAAAGCAGTGTGTTGAGTATGAAGAACAGAGAATCATAATTCCATGTTGATTTTTGTTTTCTTTTTGGTCACACTATACTATTATTCATGTACACGTTAAGGTGTGAAAGGTTATTGTTTCCAAACTGCCAGGCTGTGTCACAACATGGAGTAAGCTTTGTTATCTTTGTTCAGGTGGAGCAAAGTTGGCTCTTTTGGCTCTTAAATATTGTGCTAACTGCATGGAGCAGTTCCATTATGAAGAGAATAATTGCTCTCAGGCAAACTATAGCCTGTAGCTCCTAATCAAGCCTGTTAAATAGAGTTAAAATGGTTTAACACGCTGATATTAAGGATCTTGATGTAATAATCCTACAGTGAAAAATCTAGGCAATTTTTCTGGCACACAGTAATAGACCATACAGCTTCAGCAGAGCACATGCACACTGCAGTGTTTCTGCCAGCAAAAATGAAATGTAGATTGGGAAGAATATCCAAATAGAGGTTTTATAAAAATCTGCTTAGTGTGTCCAACCAGTTCTGTGTATTGGCCCAATTTCATTCTTTCTAAGTTGCATAAAATTCTTCCAAAGGATGTCTCCAATTATAGTAACCAGATATATAACCAGATATTTCTTATTGTTTGGTAGGTAAATTTCTATGTGGATTATTTGCAGTAAATAAATCTCGGCTGTCTCTGGGACCTTGAAATGAATGAGAATAAGGAGATTTGGGCAATCTCTGTGATTCAGTGCACTTGCAATTGTGAACTAAAGCTCATTAAGGTTACAGTATGATTAAAAGCATTTCAAAACTTTACCATGCTTTTATTTATAAATCACCAGAGGAGGAATTTGATTCTTAAGGATGTAGAAAGCTATATTAATCCCAAATGATGATGTAATAGCATGATTTATGAATCATATATCCTTTATTTTACATTAAGTGATGAGCATAAAATGGAGTATTAACTAGAATGTAATCCTTTTAACATCTTTTCTGCATCTCATTTTACTATTATGAATTTTATATTCACTAACTATCATCCTTCCAACAATTTATTTTGAGCAGCATGTAGTATGAAGTGTCCATCTTTGTGGGTTGCTAGCAGTCAATGAAATATAAAGAGTGTGTATGTTTGATGTTGGAGTCACAGCTAATGGAAAAATTCCTCAACATGTTGCCTTCTTCTGAGATTTTAACTGTAATTGTTCAGCAATCTACCATCTGTCCTAGTGACTCATGCCTCTGGCTGTACTTATGCCAAAGTAAAGATTTTGGACATTTATGGAGTATTCATAACAAAAATTTCAAGTGTTTTGAAGTGAAAATTGAGATGAACTTATGAAGTTATCCAACCCTTTGTACCTCTTCTTTAATTTTCTATAGATTATTATTATTTAATTTTTTTTTCCTAAAAATGTACTGATTCAAATTGTTTAGGCAAATACTAGTTGGAGTAGTCCATCTTGCTTACCATATATTAGAAAGCACATGGATGAATCTCTCTGAATACAGATGGTCACAGAGATTGCAGGTCTGGCTTTAGGACATTCTAGCTAACAAAGGAGCCAACTTTTTTTTTTCTCTGCTCTTTATTTCAAATCTTTCCTAATATTTTGAATGCAGTATAAATCCTTATTATTATGGTTTGGTTTCTTAGTTGCACAGCATCACATCAGCCTGAAGATCCATCTCAGTTTTAGAGCCTATTGTGCTCAATAAAAGATCAGCAAGAAATATGAAAAGTGGATAGGCAGCTGGAAAATGCCTTGCCATTTTAAGTCAGAGCTTGAAAATTTTAGGACATGTAAATGTCTTTTGTCTGACTGCCATCTCCAAACTGTTGTCTAGAACAACTAATCCATTTGTAGGCATCATACCTGCAAGCACGTATCTTATTTATCTATAGCTGTGTTCAGCTAATTGCTCACAGTTCTTACAGTTCACACACATTAGGAATATTTTCTGTTTATTTTCACTCATGGGTTCTGTGTTTGAGGTTGATTATGTTCAAAATTGTCCTCTCTTTGTAATGATAGGATATCTGTTGGACACGTTGTACCTCTGACATGTGCCATGTTAATTTTTTTCTGAGAGATTAATTTCAGACAGTATAAAAATATCTCTTCCTATCTCTTACCAGCACCTTATTGTTTTTGTTAGTTATAATTAAACTAATAGTCGTAATTTACATGCTTATAAGAGCTGAACATCATATTCTCTTTTTTTCTTTTATTGCATCAGGCTATGTTTGATGCTTTGTCTGACCTCCCTGAGTGGTATGGTATAAAAGAAATGCAAGCAAATTGGATAGGTGACTGTGTTGGATGCTCTTTTGACTTCTTGCTGAAGGTGAGTCAGAAAATTCAGTGCTGCCATCTTATCTATGTTGAAGACAACCCCTGAAATGTATGATGGGATGGATTTTCAGATCTAAAAAGCTTGAAACCTACAAAAGTATAATACGGTATGTTCATGCCCAGACCTGAACTGATTCCTGAAGAACATTTCTTTGTTGAAGTGGTATTCCTTCTTGTCCTTCTTAGGAAAGCATTTGTGTGTTCAGCTGAAAAACTGGATGAAAACTGTCTGTATTAGTGTGAAAATACGTGCCAGCTAATATATGTATATATATTATACATATATATATAATCATTTATTTCTGAAAATGTGTATTAATACCTTCTGTGGAAGAATCTTTTTCTGAGACTACCCTACACTCCACCATTAATACACATAGAACCTATAAAAGTAGTAATTCTTAAGCAGCCCTCTGGGTTTATTACTCATATTCTACATCCAGTTGATTTAATGTAGTGCCGCCTTTTCCAGCTTTTATAAATCTATTCCTGTGAATAAGTTGCAACACGGACTCCATCGTAGAAGTGTGGTAGAAAGCCTTGAAGCTGAGAAAATCTAAAATTCTCTTTAAATTTCAGAAGCAGCGTCTCATTTAGGTGAGCTTAGCTATTGCCATTCGTCAGAAACAGGGCATGCACATTAAAAGTGAATAGAAAGACTTAACCAGGGATCGAATCTGGCTCCATAGTATAATGAAATATGACACATGATTTTACAATATTTATTTTACTTATATTTAAATAAATGATAAAGCAACGTTCTCGATGTCTTAGAAGTAAATCTTGTCAGAATTTGATTGTGGAAACTCCATGTAGTAGGAACGTGTCTGGCTTTGGTATTTAGAATTGCATATTTCTACAAGGTGTTGTAAATTTGTTAGTTACAGAAGTAGGAAGGGGAATTTAAAACCACTGTACTTTTAATGGAGAAGAAAACATCTGGGACATTTTCTTTTTCAGGTTAATGGTGAAGTAACGGGAGAGAAGCTGGCTGCTTACACCTACACTCCTGAAGCCATTTATGGAGCTTCCCACTTATATATCTTACCAAGCCATAGACTGCTGCATGGAAATAGCAGTCTGAAGGAAGTCTTTCAGAGGGAGTTCATCCCAGGGAAAGGTGATATTTTTCTCATTCTGCACTTTGTTACGAGAGTATCAGTCTTAGAGAATGGTCTTCATAAAATGTGAGGCCAGCTGAGCATAAGCTGTTCCTGTTGAGAGGGTACATTTCCTTTTGATCTTTTGTATATGTCAGATAGTATCACAAAAGCCTGTCTTGACTTCAGATATGGTAACAGTAGCTATGTTTGAATTCTTACTCTTTATAATGTCTGTGAAACTTCACAGTTTAAAAGTAACGGAACAGATTCTTGTTTCTTCATATAATAGAAGTGAATAGTCAAAATCTGACTATGCGAGCACATTGCACATCTCACTGCTGTGTGGCAATTTGTCATTAGCACAGACTGGAACTATCTCTTGCATGAGCAATGATCTCTTCCCTGCATAGAGAATATACAGAGGACTTCAGATGATTAGTGCATAGCAAAGTGAATCACTGATATGTAGCAGAGTAATACTGTGCTGTAGAGACACACATTTAATACAAGATTCCAACTAAGTAAATTCAGGGTAGCCCTACAGTAGGTCCTGTCATACAAATGCAATCAAGTGGTAATTCTTTTCATGAATGTTAGTGTTAACTGGTTTCCTGTATGTTCCTACCACATACTCTATACTCAGCATCCTTCACATACTATTTTTTATTGTTTGGAAAGCCTGCAAGTTACAAGAGTTAATACAAAGTATACTAAATATGTTTTGTTTCTACTTCAAGCTATTGTTCTTTTCTAAATTGTGGCTGAAAATGTGGCTTCACTGTCTACGTGATGGCAATAGCAAACAGAATAGGAGTATTGTAGAAAATTAGTGGAGTTGGAAAAACCTACTTTATTTTTGCATGTTTCATTTCTATAATCTTAATGAATTTTGCATGATAGCAGAAAAAATACTGTTTCAGAGCTGAACAAAGCTTGGAGAATTTTTATTAAGGAATAAAATAACAAATTTTGGTTCATTTAGTTCAGAAAATCAAAGCTCTGTTCTCAGTAATGCACATTCATGTATGTGCGTATATCTTTGATACATCTTTTGCTGTAAGTGCAAAGCTTGTTTTTAGTAAGGCCCAAGAACATATTTTTATATTAATTTTACATAGAAATACTTAAAAGGTATTTTTTGGTTTCTCTCAACATTGAACTCCATCTTTTGGCTGAGCAATGTTGAATAACTTTCATCCAGAATAACAGCCATGAGACACTGAAAAAGTGTCTTTGAAGTGGAAACAGTTCCAGAATCATTACTATTGTTATGTACTTCTACTTGTAGAAGTACTTACATGCGTTCTTCATTTGAAATTGGCTGATACTTTGTGCAGTTCCTTGAGCATTTCAAAGGCACAGAATGATATTTTCCAAAGAAGAGAACATAAAAGAGGAAAATTCCTACATGGATTTTCAGGTTTGCTTTTCAGTCGTACTACTTATGAAGGGCCTACAATGACATTTAGACATGAAGTCAAAAGAAACGTCGGCTTTGGGTAGAGCATATTTTCATCATTAACTAGATATAAAAAAAAAATCATCAATAATAATAACATATATATTTTTTTCTTTATTGTTTTCTTTTCAGCTGAGGTAGTCTTGCTTTCTTTCCAGTTTGTTGCTATCTTGCCCTTTCTTTCTTGACTGTATGTTCTCTTTTAAATAATTGGAATGGTATGTTTTTATGTTTTCTAGGCGAGAAAAAAAGGATGTAGTATGCCAAAGTTACTTAAGGCTCTTATAGTTGTGCTCTTGGAGTATAGCTTTGTATTCTATCAGAGCTATCCTTCTCTATTACATCAAGACAGTTATCATTTAAATAGAAGTGAGCAACCAGTTATGTACTATACCAAATATGTGTTAACCTAGAATGTGGTAAGTCTCCTAGTTTTACCAGTGTGAGGTGTCTGAGATAAAGACATGACCCTTATATTGTTTATTAACTCACAGTAATACCAGACATACATTCTCTTACATTTGTAAAGGTAGTTTCATTTCTTTACCGCTACTGTAATAAAGGTGAGAGCAGGTGAGTAGAGGAAAGAATGTCTTTGTAAACTGGAGGATATTATTTTGGGTTCCAGCATAAAATCAAAATTATTGCTGTGTGGGAGAGAGAAGTTAATTTTAAAAGCCGACTGCCCTGCCCACTCTGCTTCCTGTTCACAATGCTGTTTGCTTAGTTGTTTTTAAAAAGAGAAAGTACTTTTGTATGTCTTTCTTAAACAGAGGAGGAAAGCTAAGTGCGGCGATTTGAACATAATGAATTTTCTCTAGAATATGGATATCTTAGAGACCTGAATAATTAAAAACTAGTAGTCAGAGTAACTATTTTGTTTGTGTTAAAAGGACAATTGAGGTATAGTAAGCCTATGCTTGAGATAAAATAACAGTGCTTTGCAGAAGACTTTGTGCATAGCAATACAAGCCTCGGACTTTCTTTGATTTTCCACAAAGACGGGTGAAACAAAACTCCACAGTGGTCTGTATTTTTGTTGCCACATTGAGTCAGATCCCTGAAGCAGCAATTTTGTATCTCATTCCTGAAAAATAAGAATTCATTTCATCTACCGTATGCAAATCTCTACAATTAGATTTTAGAAGTGAGACCTTTTATACTTCCACTGACTACTAAGAGTCCTGAGACCCTGTTTACCAGGGCCAGGCATATTAGCACAGAGCCTTTGGCTTTCTTTACTGTTGCATAGCATGATGTGCAATTGTTAACACACAACTGAGCTTAAAAAGCATCATCTCTTTATATATTAGTTTGGGAGCTGCTTTAAGCTGTAAAGGCACTACAGTTTTAGAAATGTGTCCAAATTGAGATCTCAGTTTTGAGTCCCCCCCCAGTTTAGAGTATTCAGATTAGATTTTCTTCTTACCAGGACAAATTATACAATTTCAGTTTAGTTTATTACTGTTCTCACCCTTCATTCTCTCTTTCTCTGTCTCTCCCTCCCCTGTAGACATTTGATTTCAAGATGTTGATATAAGCCAATCTGTAATATGTGAATATTCTGTTTTGAAATCAGTGGGTTATTTAGATTTTCTTCTTACATTGGACACTGCTGTGTAGAAGAGCAAGTTGTAAGCGTATTTATGTTCCCCATCTGTTCCATCTGAATAACTGAATGTTCTTGCTGAATTTTGAAGCAATGCTCATGACTCTGCAATTCACAGCCTGGTTGAGTAAATTCTTACAACTTTGCAGCAAGTCTCGACTCCAATTTTTTTATTATTATTATTTTTTAATTTCAGTCCAAAACTCAGTTAGCTTCTTATTCAGATTCAGATGTTTGATATTTTTTCTAGTCATGAAAATTCTTGTTAGATAATCTTCAGTTAGCGAAGATTTTAATACCTGTAAACTTTTTAGAAATGCAGTTTTTTCTTGCTTTAAAAATTGTAATATAAATTTCTTGTATAAAATAAACTGAGTTTTAGTAGTAAGTAATGTTCTTAGCATATCTTCTGCTATATGTTACTTACCATGATCATTTGTTTTCAGACTCGCTCACTTCTGTGACAGCTGTGAACTTGCTTACCAATCAAGAGATTCCTGTAGTGATCTCAGCAAAAACAAGTTTTGAGAATTATCTTGATACTAAAATAGGTATGCAACAATTATTGTGTAACTGGAATACAATAGCTTTCAGCTTCTGTGTTGGAGCACCAAATGCTTCTGTGATAAATCTTTGAACACAGTGATTCTCTTAGACTTTGGAACTTTTAGACTTTTAGACTGTTAGGCTTTGGAACTCTGTTCTTTACTACTGTTCTTCTTTAATGAAGAAGAGTGGGAAAAGTAGCTATGTAGAATCTGTCCCGGAGAGTGATATACAAGATGATATATTTTAATGTAAATATCATAAACTTAGTACATTTAATGAGCTAATTTTAAGGATCTGTATATCTTTAGAGGGCTGATTACCTATAGGGGATGTATATTTGATTCTCACCATTCTTAATCAAAACAGAACAGTACCATTGTTTGACATAAACAATTTTCAACCAACCCAGATTATTTGCTTAAAAAAAAAATAAAAAATAAAAAAAAATAATATATTTCTGTGAATTATATGAGTATTTAAAGAGAAATGTTTCAAAGAAACTTCGCCCAGTAAGCATACAAAACTTCCAAGTTTGACTTGTATTTGATAATATTTGTGTTGAGATCAGAAGAAAAGTTCAGAATAGGTTAGAATTCTGTTCAGATAGTCCTGGACAGTTACCTTAGGTCCCTTCTCTAAAGGGACCTATAACTTTAGTCCCCTAATTTAAGATTGAGGTTCCTTTTGTAAGCAGAGAAAGAAGGGCATTGGTAGAGGATAATCTGAATTTACTGAAATGGTCTCAGAGTTGTCCCATGAAGCAGCCAGTTTTACTCCTTTCCTGCACAGGGAGCATAGTACTTCAATCTAGACAGGTAAGTAAATATGATTAGGTGATGCTACAACAGTTCTAAGTAAAAAAAAAAAAAAGAGATTGTACTAAGTTTTACTAATTACATCTATATTAATCTGCAAGGTTTATCTTTATCAATAGTAGACACCAAGATTTTTGCTGACTGTTTTTTGCTATGGTTTCATCTCAGCTGAATTAAACAAGCAACGTTCTGTGCCAGTAATAATAGGATATACTTCTTTATCACTTTGACCCCCCTCATTACACTACCTTCTGAATTCCTTAACTCTCCTCAGTTGCTTCCCTGTGCTTGTTACTTCTGCCCTGGTTCTACTACTAATGTTTCCTTTACACTACTGCCAGTGTTGGCTTTTGCGGCACAACAGCTGAACCAGCTGACTGTGAAGAACCACTTAGGTGTCTGTGCCATGCCACTAAGTGCTGCTTTTACTGGGAACGTTGTGGAGAAGCATCTTGAATGACCGCCACGAGGCTGATGGAAGTCAGCCACTTGGGCTTTATGCCCTCCTTACAATATGTCCACATCTTTCACTTTAGGAGTTAATCTGTTTTTGAAAACTAGAATCTTCCTTTGTGTATGAGAAGCCAAACAATTGGGATAACTAATCTTATTTTTCATTAAAGGCTTCTAGCTTGTTCACAGGCGTGTACTTTGGCCTTGTGTCTGTTGGAAACAGCCCAGATCTTTGCAGGAAGTTCTGGATGCCAGCTATTGAGCTTTGTGAAAGTACATTAATAGCATCATCATTTCAGCAGAAGGAACACCAAAAAATGGGATATCCTTTTTTTTCCCACTTGTAGAGCATATTGTGACGCCAGCTGTTGTAGACTGTGGGGCTCTTTGACAGATTAGGATACATAGATTATGCTGTAACAGAGTCTTTAAATTGCTAGAGCTTATCTCTGTGGAAAAGATTAAGTTGTGAATTTGTCTTTTGTTAATTAGTTACATGCCATAGGGGAGCTTTGCTTGGTTTTCTTGAGTTTTCTGCTTCCAAATTTCTGTGTATTAACAGAGTTTATATGTTTACACATTTACCATAACATACATTTCACTGCCTAAAGGAAGATGCTTGATAAACTGGTTTTGAATCAAGTAGTTTGTATGTTAATAATTCTAATGTGTTTATAACATTTTATAAACACATGTTTATATATAATTCTAATGTGTAATAACTTGAGAGTTATTACAGTTTTCACCAACCTGGTGTTTGCACTGGATTGTTGGAATAAGCTTCTTTGCCTTTTAAAGGTGACAATAATTGTGAAGATTGTTCAAAATATTAAGTGAGTTATCACCAAAAGGAAAATATATTCAGCACAACGTATCTCAGTGTGGAAATAATACATCTGATACTAACAGATTTATTCTGAAATAATACTGAAAAAATAAAGCTGAGAAATTTCTTAACTCACTCTGAAAGACAGTCCTCTAAAGTAGGAAAAAAAAAAAAAAAAAAAGGTATATTTTAAAATAACTGCAGCAAAATCAGAGGAAAGATGTCCTCATCAATCAATACAAATGGGAAATATTTAAAGATAATATGTCATTTTGTGATGCTGGTGAATTACTGTAAGAAAAAGAAGTGAGTTAGGGGAACATGTATTCAAGATGTGTGGCCAGCCTGAATAATGAGATGTAAAAAAAGAGGTTAAACAGCAGGTTCTTTAAATACAGTGACTTCTAGGACTTCATTTGACAATAGGAAATACTCTCACTAGCTGTGTTCTAAATAGAAATTTGGTGTTATCCAGATTGTTTTATTGAGACTATAGACAAATCATGTATTTCTTAATGGGTTCAAGATAACAATGTTAGAGACAATTGAGTTCTGGTCAGTTTTAATAACCTATTGCACAAGAAAGAGATGACATTTACTATTAAAGCAAGAGGAATTGTTTAACCTGTTTGTTTAGTGTTTATCATACTAGCAAACTGAATTCAAATCTGTATTATTTAAATACATCCGTGTTATATTTAGTAAATATAACTATATTTAAAATTTGTTATTTGTCTAAATTGTATTGCTTTATTTTTAGGCTTTTTCTGAACTATGTAATTTTCACCCTGCTCGGAGATAGGACATTGATTAACATTTGAATTACTGAGAAAATGTGTCTATAATGATCGCTGCTTGAATTTCACTGCTTAAAGAGCAGAAAAACATTTTTACTGTTCTTACATTTTCAAACTCTTGAGCAAACTTAAATCATTATAAGGAGAATTTCATAGAGGTAAAATATTTTATCCTCAAACTGATGATCGATATTCCTGTTAGTCAATTCCAGATAATTTTTTTTCCCTAGGAATTCCTAGTACTAATGCAGAAGATGCTGCGGTAGCGAGGAATCTGGGCATTTCTTTCACTGAAGTCATTGAAAAACTGCCAAACGGTTTGGAAAAAGTCATTAATTCTGGGAAGGTGAGTATACAAGTTTGAAGTTATTCCCGACTTCATATTATCAATGTAAACTGTTTTCTTGAATGTGCCAAGTACTGCATGATCAAAGAGGTTTCTGTTTTTTTAAGGCTCAAGGTAGGTGTATGCTATCAAATTTCTAAGAAGAATTTAGGCATGGAATCATACAATCACAGAATAGTTTGAAGGAACCTTAAAGACCATCCAATTCCAAATCTCCTGCCATGGGCAGGTATGCCATACAGTGGACCAGATTGGAAAGATGCATTTAGTAGAATGTGAACTTTGTGTCTACTGTTTGATAAAAGGTAGGGTCTAAATGGTTAGGATGTGCTTGAAAGCAATAAATACAGTAACCCAAAACGAACACAGAAAAATGGTTTACCGTTCACGTTTCCTTAGACTACGTCTTGTGTTGGTGAACCTTTGGAAGTTTCAACATTAAGTGGTTAATTAAAATATCAGCAGTAAATGTAATTATCTGCCAATAAAGTCTGAAGTGGTCTTTCTCAGCACTGTTCTATTCAGACTGTCAAGAACATTATCAGTAGAGCAAGAGACTTTAAGTAAATTAAGTAGCTGGTATGTGAATACTCTCTTGGATAGGAGAATATTAAGAAATCAGAAGGGGAACGTTCATTTTATTTTTCTGAAGTTATTTCTGTGAAATTTTGCCTATTCTTACATTTTCACTGATAGAATGTCTGATTTTTTTCATTCTTCTGTTTCTCTTTTTTTCTAATCAGTTCACAGGCATGACTCGACAAGATGCTTTAAAAGCTCTTACCCAGCAAGCCAAAAAGAAAGGAATAGGTGGAGACCTAATGAGTGACAAATTAAAGGACTGGTTAATATCTCGACAGCGGTACTGGGGAACACCTATTCCTGTCATCCACTGCCAAACATGTGGAACTGTCCCAGTGCCTTATGAAGATTTACCTGTGGTGCTGCCCAATGTAACCACTTTTACAGGGAAGGGAACCTCACCTTTAGAAAGCGTTCCAGAATGGGTGAACTGTGCTTGTCCAAGGTGAGAGAATGCTGCATGTACTGCAGACTGGGAGAGATCGCTTTGTACTTGCATGTTTCACGTGCTCTCTCTGTAAGTGTTGACAACTTAGCACTCTGATGCAGAATACTATTCCAGAAGGATATTTTGTCGGATCTACTGTTGTTTTTTCTTCTTACGTACTCTGTAAAACTCAGTATTTGCAACAGACATCCACTGGTACTTCTTTATAAACAAACTGAAGCAAACCTCGCTCTTCTTATTTGGAAGAAAGAAAATGGGGAAAACAATTATTTTGACCATGTCCTCTATTTCTTAACAGTATTTCTCACTTCATTTACTGCAAGAATTTCCATTATCTTTCACCAGCAGAGCTCATATACAGCTTGTGTGTTTTATTGAATTATTTCCTTTTGGTAAGGAAAACTAACATAGAATCATAGAATTACTCAGTTAGAAAAGACCTTAAGACCATCAAGTCCAACCACAACCCAACCATACTACCCTAACTAACTACCCTCTACTCAATCATGTCCCTGAGCATCACATCCAAACAGTTTTTAAACACACTCAGGGATGGTGACTCAACCACCTCCCTGGGGAGCCTATTCCAGTGTTTAACAACCCTTTCTGTAAAGATGACTTACCTGATATCCAACCTAAACTTACCCTGGTGCAACCTGAGGCCGTTTCCCCTCGTCCTTTCACCTGTCAGCAGTGAGAAACGTCATATTCATTTTCTTAATAATAGTCCAGCAATAAAGTACATACCTTATCAGCTATATAATTCTTTACTACAAAGGATCGCATTCACTGTACATTACAGACGAAAGCATGTAATTGAGATTGAAGGAGATATTAAGTATGTGCATCTTGTCTGTGTTGTAATATTTATTTGTAATAGCCCAACTGCTAAAGAAATGAAACATCAAATTAAGTAGCAAAAAATATGTCATGAAAATCAGATGACTGATCATGAGGACTGCTTAAATTCTGTGTCCCCTGAGATGTGTCTATATGTTCTGCAGAAGGAATTTTTAGAACATGAGTTATCCCAGAGAAGTTCTTCATCAGTGGTGTAATGCAATATTACTGCTAACAGACTGACCAAATGGAAAGCATGTTGTCAGGCTGCCAGGCAAGAGGACCAGACATAAATGGCTGTAGGGCTCTCGTTGATAATACAGCAGTTTCACAACATCTCGCTTTAACGTTTGCAGGGTAAAATGTTGATAGGATTTTCATTACTGACTAGGTAGCTTAGGCAAAGCAGTTCTATGGTTCTATTTTGACCTTTGTTGTTAACATGCATTTTAAGTCAAACATGCGTTTATTATCATGTTTCCGCACAGAACGTTTCTTCTCAAATACACCTATTTAAATTTCATGTTGTAACCTGTTTCAAAGTGTGACTCTTGCAGGGAAGCCATACTAAACAGGATACTTAGTTTTAGTCAAGTCCCCAGGAAGGCACAGGTCTAAAATCCCTAATTTTATCTGAAAATGTTTCCTGATATAATTGAAAGTTACGGTCTACACTCCCGTCTTTTTTCTGTGCTTAATTCAGGTATTGTTTTATTGCTATCTTTGCAACAATGTCATTTTGGCGTATAGCAAATCTTTATTGTTTCTGTATAACTGTTACTGTGGTCACCCTACCTTCCACTGGATGATCAAGGGCATTTGTGTAGTTGGAAATCATGATGTAGAGGATCAGTTTCTCAGCTTAGAATGTGGTGGTTTATTGAAATCAGCTTTTTTTAATTCTGACTTTTATTTGGCCTTGTATTCTTACATAATGGACTGCTGTCTTCAGTATCGATCACCCATTCGTGTCTGCTACAGTTTCATATCCTTCGATCTATTGCCTTTGTGTGCACAGTCTTCCAAACCTCCTGTTTTCCCTTGCTCTGAGATGTTATGTCATCCCTTCCTTTAGTCTTTCTCTCCAGTAACAAGATATTTTCTCATTAATTGCATTTAATATCTCAAGTTAATAAGGAAGGCGAGATGAAAAGATACGAGTCTGTGAGTACTCACATTTGAGTTACAATAATGCAAGCAATCATGAATGGAAAGAGATGTCTAAGTTATTCATTGTTATACAAGTTCAGGTAATTGGGTTAGCTGTCTGAAGATCATCTAATCAGATTCCAGTATTGTGCCTGTTGTATAAATTTTGAAAGATGCCCATGCTCCTTCTGTGTTGATGCGCCATGTCCACTTAGAGTACGAGCAGCAGCAGAGACAGCAGAGGCATGAGGCAGATACAATTGTGATTCAATTACTATAAAGTAGGCTTGATTTTGACTGACAAGCCCTGCTGTTTCCAGTTTTATTTTATGTTGGAGAAGTCCTTGCTCATATGTACGGTTTAATAAAAGGGCTATTCGCTATTAAAAAGTAAAATTATTTTGCTGCATTATTCCTGTTGAACAATCCTGCTGATGGATGTGAGGCAGAGAAAGAGAGGAGGAAAATACTGAAGGTTGGTGGTCTCATCAGCTCGCCCTGACAAGCAAAGCTGAAGCATCAGGCAGAAAGGCAGGTACAGGTTGCTGTAAAAACATAAAGCTTTATTATGTACATTTATTTATTTATTATGTACATTAATTCCATGTATACATACATTTTAATTTACATACATTTATGAATTGTGCGCCTTTGTTACATATAACCGGTGATATTTACTATGCATACTGCATACAAGTTTGCCATAGGCTGCAAAATTTTGTTTTAGAGGAATCTCATTCTTTTGGCATTAAAAGCTGTAAAGAGAGATTGTTTGCAACAAATAAAAATTCATTAAATGTGATGATTGATGATTATCGACTCCTGTAAACAAATTATTTGTTAGGGAGAAGAGGAAAATTACCTGAACTTCAAGAATATCTTTTAGAACTATTTGTCATTGCTGCCAGTATAAGTCCTTGCAAAAAAAATAAAAAAATATATATGTAATTTTTATGATGAATTTAAATTGTGCTACACGTTCTAGAAGAGGTTTGATGCATCTCAGTGAAAGCTGAAATTGAATAAAATTCTTTTATTTTTGTTCCTGGAGATTATGAATGGAATCTGAACAAACCGTTTTGTAAAGGCAGTCAGTGAGAGGTAACCACCTGCTCCTTCTGCTGAATGTTTTTAAAATGCTTTGTCTGCTGGTGCCTAACAAGTGAGACACATATTCAGTACCCATTAACTCTATGGCAAAATATTCTTGTCTATGCTATAAGACGTGCTTTTTTTTTTCTTTTTTTTTTTTTCTTTTTTTTTTTTTCTTTTTTTTTTTTTCTTTTTTCTTTTTTTAAATACCATTTCTTTAAAAATTACAGAAATATGTGATTAAGAAGACTTTCATGTGCTGTACAGTCTGCTGTTGCTTCATCTTACAGCTGCTCAGCCTTTTGTTTTGCATTTTGTTTTGTTTCGGAGGGAAGAGGAAGGAGAATGTGCACCTGTTCCTTACATTGAAGTTTTTCTGAACGTATCGCTCTTCAAAGTGTTCAGACTCTTTCAGTTTTAAAACTGAATTTCTTCGTGACTGTTCTATGTGTGTTTATTCTTTTGACAAGATTGTTGCTTTCTTAACAATGGCCGCTGTCTTTCTCTCTTGCTCAGATGTAAGGCAGAAGCTCGGCGAGAAATTGATACCATGGATACATTTGTGGATTCTGCTTGGTATTACCTGAGATACACAGATCCTCACAACACTGACAGGTAAGGGGTCCAGATACAGAGCTGCCTGGTGGGCAAGCCTGTCTTATGGAATAGAAGGGAAGAAACAGGCCAGATACACTGATGCTTCTAGCTTAACTGCCATTGCAGAAGTCAGTTTAAACCTGTGCAGTAAACTGATATTTTGTCTGCCCTATGGCCTGAAGAAAACAAAGGGTGGACTAGGAATTGCTCCAAAACTCTGACATTTGGTTGTTCCTATGCCAAGAGATCTACAAAAGCAGTATGTATAGACACTGCTTGTGTAAGTGCAGGATGAAAGGGCTTTATGAGCCAGGGCGTAGTGGAAGTGTTCAGCTAAGGAGATGGTTGTTAGAGGAGGATGCTATCAAGAGTGACAGCCTACCACAGCTCTGAGACTGTGATAAGTTGCTTTGAGCTTCTCCTCCCCAGTAATACACTGAGTGGGTGGGAATACTTCCCACTGGGAAGAGGGAGGATATAGTATGGTGTAACTTCCAGCTGTCAAGAATGACACCTTAATCAACACCTTAATTCCTTTCTTTTAGAGCTCGAGTAAGTCTTGCTGCTTTGTCATGCATACAGCCAAAGCAAGGTGGTGTATAAGAGCAAGCTTCTGCTTTCTATTACTTTGACTAAATGCATAATTAATAAAAAGAGATTTTACATGTTCTGTGTATTAGTGTATGCAGCATGGACAGTGTGGGAAGATAGATGTAGTTATTTAGCCATTTTATCTGCTTCATAGTCTGTCTGTGTTACTATGGGTGATATTGCCTTGGGGTTGTTGTCTCACCAGCATTAAAGCAGCCTGCACAGAGGCTGACTAAGCTGTCCAGAAGCATTTTACATACACCTGTCAAATTAGTTTGCCACCTACCATGACTGAATGGATGTCCGATACTGTTTCTTAAAGATTTTGCGAGCCATTCTGTAGGGCAGTATGATGGCAGCGAATCTTTGCACTTTTCATACATTGTTCAGTTGTTGCACAGATAAATGGAAAGTGTCTAGTAGATGATATTTGTCTACCTGACTAATTGTGGGAGATAATAAGCTTCATGTTGCTGAATAAGTCTAGTAAGGTGTATTTTGCTTTAATTATTGACATTTCCATTATATTATTCTTGATGTCCATGTAAAGTGTCTCTGTGTACATGAAGTTTGCATGGTTTAAGAAGGTCACATCAAGAATGCCGTTCAAATGTCAGGTTTGGCTGCCTGATTTTACATGAGATAAGAGTAAAATATGCAAGTAATTTTTCTTTTTTTCCTTTTTCTTTTTTCCCCAAAGAGGAATTAGTGGAACAGTACTGAACAGTAATGACAGCAGAGAGAGCTGCATTTTTTGGTTGCCAAATATAAGGCTCTTAGGGGATTGGGTATTTATTTATTTATTGCCCAGAGCAGTGCCTGGGTACATGCTACATACCAAGTGATTTAGCCTGTTGATTTTTTGGGTTGGCAGCACTGGTTCAGTTAAACTAAAGAAAAGTCTTCTGTGAACACTTCTGCTTCATACTGATTATCTTGTAGTGACAGTCTGAATTTGTTGTTGATAATATCATTTAAGTTACAGAGCCTGCTTTCTCTCCAGTGATAGTTTAAAATATGCTGTTGTGCATGAACAAGAGGAAATTTTCCAGCAGTTGATGATGAAATAGGCATATGCAACATCCAGCTGTCGAAGTAGCAGCTTAGTGTAGCCAGATCTGTTTTACACTGAAGTAAAAGCATTTGTGCAGATTTCTGTACTAGATTTCTACCTCCATTTAATTTATTTCTTGGGGGGTTTTGTTTGTTTTTGTCCATTAAACTACGTATTCTTAAACCTGTATTTCTATAAGTCGTTTCATGAACCTAGAATTTGGGAGAATTACTCTGTTTATTTCAGAACCATGTGAACAACATTAAGTTTAGACTTGCTGCACTAAAGGTGTGAATCTCATGCCTGTGATTTGTGTCTGGGCTCATCTGTGAGGAATAAAGCATTGCTGTCACAAGAATTGCAGTTGGAATAATTGAACAAGCAGACAAAACGAGTAAGTTTGTTAGAATGGAGCCATGAAATAAAAGTCAAAGAATATACTAACAGACTATATAGGAATATTTAATAAAGCATCAGATAATGGCTAGGATGCCATGCAGGTGGCCTCAGATATTTCAAATAACCACAGGCATTTCCTGTAAATTCACAGAGCATCCTTGGGTTTGAGAATGACCCATCTGATGGTTTGTGTTTTGCGGTGTTGTAATAAGCTGCTACATTGCCCTCTAATGGCAACAATGCAGAACTCTAGTAAAAAAGTTATTTTTTAATCAGGCTTGCCTTTTGTCTTTCATAGCCATCTATTTTTATGTAAAACTTGATGTTGGTAATAATAAACAATATAAATGTTAGCCACAGGATGTTCTCCTATAAAGTACAAGAAGATATTTTCATCACGTTCTGAGGTGACATAAGTGAAATCTTAGTTGAGCACTCAAAACAGATGAAAATAACATTTGTGTGGAGCTGTTTCTCAGTGGAAATCATTTTTTTTCCATTTAATAAGTATGTAATTTCTGACAAGATTTAAAATATCACAAAGTAAGTCTTATTATACGCATGTGGATCTCAGTAAGTAGTGGTGTCCAGTCAGATATGATGAGCTACATTTGCTGAGCTGATCTTTCTCTTTACTGCTGTATTTTTTCTGTATTTTTTCCTATTATTCTGTTTTTTTGTTTTGTTTTGTTTTCCCCAGGCCCTTTAATCGTGACTTGGCTGACTACTGGATGCCTGTGGATTTGTACATTGGAGGCAAGGAGCACGCAGTTATGCATTTATTCTATGCTAGGTTTTTCAGCCATTTTTGCCATGATCTAAAGATGACCAAACACAAGTAAGCCTTATATATTTCTATAAAAATCTCTCAGATCTCATTTACCTTGCAGAAGTGTTACTGGACACTGTTGCAATCACCTTGGATAAACCCGAATTTTTCTGCTTGTCAGTCTTATAGTCTGTTGCATTTTCTGTATGCATGCATACGCAGCATTTTTGCTACATGAATATTAGCTGGCTCAGAGCAAGTGATAAAATGTTACTGTAAATGTAGATTTTCTGCTGCAAATGCATACATAAGCTAGAAACTTCAGGCATTCTGAGTAGTACTCATATTTCAAATTAGGTAACTTTCTGCACAGTAATACCGTTAATTTCAGTGTAACCATGTACATATACTCTATAATTCACTGCAGTTTGGGGGCTGAACAGTGCAAAATAGTTCATAATAGCAAAATAAATATATTTTTCCTGCTGTCAATTAATCTTTATTCAATTTCTTACTTTTAACTATTCTTGTTACTGATACTGTTGTAGTGTGCTATTGTACTGTTCATTACCCTGTGTTTTGGTTAGGGGTAAAGTTTGAGGCAGGAACATTTCCACTCAAATTCTGGCCTTTTTGTACCCTAAAATGCCATCATAGGAGTGCCTCATTTGGGAGGATACGAGTGGTTGAACAGTGAAATACCCATTTTCTGTCCTGTTATCCCATCAGCAGAGATTTTTGAATAGATTAAGTCAGAATGAGCGATCTCATGAGAACCACTGCTTGGCAATTTCTGAGCTGGCAGCTCCTGTGCATTCATTCTTTACTAGTACCCACTTCTCAAACTTTATGCGAAAGAAGAACATGACGAACACATGACATAGCAATTTCGCTGCAGTACTAGAACTTAAGTAGGTGAGCACCAGAGAAGGATGGAGTAGGTAATGGAGCCACTGGAATATTTCCCTGAGTGATTTCATAATCACTTGATGAATATAGACTATGGAGTTTTTATCACTTATTCTTTTTATTTATTTGAAATTTTTGTATGGCTGATTTCTCTACCCATGTTTCACTCAGTTGTCTCCAGCTTGCATAGCTGCAAGCACGAAGAATGTTCCTTCTTTGAAAGAGCTGTCCTCTGAAAGTTGATCCTTTCTGTCACTGTTCTAGGAGAGAATTTCAGAGCTTCTCTTTGCAAGTAATTTCAGCTTTTATTATTGCTACAAACTACTTTACAATACTGAGCTGTCTGCCATCTAATGGAGCTGTAAGACAATAGTTGTTATTCTGCTAGTCAGATTCTTCTACCTCATTAACTATGGTGGCTAAAGTACTACTAATATAAAGTGAGACCACAAGGAAAAGGAGGTTTGCTTTCAAAGTAAGCAGTCCTCCAATCTAATGCACAAGAAAATGAAAATGCATGAAAGGGCACAGCTTGGTGGACAAGGGACTTCTTGAATGACCTCAAGCACTAAAAATAAGTACATGGAGAGTAGAAGCGGGCACTGTGGTGGGACAAGATGGAATGATTTCAAACTAAAAGAGGAGGGACTGAGATTAGATGTCAGGATGAAGTTTTTTACTGCACAGCTGGCTAGAGAGGTTGTGGATGCCCTGTCTCTGGAGCTGTTTAAGGCCAGGTTGAATGGGGCCCTGGGAAAATTGATCTAGTACTTGATATAGTGGTTGGTAACTTTGCCTGTGGCATGTGCGTTGGAACTTGGTGATCCTTGAGGTCCTTTCCAACCAAAGTTGTTCTATGATGCTATGATTTTGTGATTGGCTGCCCCTGGAAGAATGTAAAAGCATTGACTGGGTAGGCACGGGGCAATTGGGAAAAGCCAAAATGTATCTAGAACTGAAACATGTGAAGAATGTGAAGGCAGTAAGGACTTCTGCAGATACATTGATGGAAATATCAAGGAAAATGTTGGTCTGATGCAAAATTAAGCAAACAGCCTAACAAACTAGTAAACAAAGGACAATCATCGCCTTGGTCTTTTTTATAAAGGCTGTGCTTAGTAGGACATTTTTAAGGGAGAGGGTTACTACACACTACAGAGTAGAATTGAGTTAGGGATGGATTAAGGAAATCAAACATGCACAAGTTCATGGGACCAAATAGGACATACCCTTTAACACTGTAAGGTGCTGCCCATTGTTCATGAAATATTGTGGTGAAAGATATGATGACTAGCAATAAGATAAATCAGTGAATGCCCCTGGCAAGTGGAGAAAGGCAGATGTAAAGCTCATCTTCAAGAACAAATAAGAAGGATGATCCAGATTACTTACAAGCCTGTCAGCATCACTAGGTTTCCAGGTTTATTTTGAAGCAAGCCTTCCTGGAAGTAATTTTCAGAACATGAAGGACAGCGTGACTGGAAGTAACCAGCATGGATTTACTAAGCGTATGTTATGCCCAACTTAATCTGTCTTCCTTCTACGATCAGATGATTCCGTCTGTGGATGAAGAAAGAGCATTTATTATGGCTTGTGTGAAACTCTTGACAAGATTCTTGTATTTTGGCTTGCAAGATAGAGACTGAATGGGTAGACTACAACACAGATGGAAAAACAGTCTTGACCACCAGGCTTAAAAGGAAAATGGTTCAAAATCTCACTGGTAGTTATTTACAAGTGGTCTTCCTCAGATCATTGCTGAAGCAGATCTTACATAACATCTTCATCAACAATCCAGACAGTTTAACAAAATGCACCCTCCACAAGTTAATTGATCACTGCACATTGAGAGAGGTGCTAACAGGGATCTCTTGAAGTTCAACAAAGACAAATGTAGAGTTCTGTATATGGAAACAGCATGGACTGAGATGGTTATGTAGGAGAATGCACTATGGAGAAAGTTCTGCGGGATGAAAAACAAGTTGGATGTAGTCAGCAGTAGGCATGAGAATATAGAACACTGTGTTAGCAAAAGCATGTCCTGAAGTAATTACCTCTGCTTATTACTCAGGAAGTTGCATCTGGAATTTCATGTCCTGTTTCAGGGCTCCAAGTGCGAGGGACGTGATCACACTGAAGAAGGTCCAGTGATGGGGCACTGAGATGGTTGGGGAGTAGAGCTTGTGGCATACAAAGAGAGGCAAAGGGAGCTGGACATGTTCATCTTGGAGAAGGCTAAGGAGAGAATATAACTGCAGCCTACTGTTTCCTAAAAGTGGATTGTGGAGAAGACAGAACCAGCTGCTTCTTAGACGTGTACAGAGAAATGATAAGGATGCTGCAAGGTCCCGAACTGCACTGAAGGAAAAGATGTGACAGTGAAGAAGGTCAGACACTGGAACAGTTTGTCTAGAGAGTTTCTGTGATCTCCCATCATCAGATATTTTCTAAACTCTTCTCAGTTGGTCCTGAGCAACCTGTTTTAGCTTTTAAATTAGGTCTGCTGTGAGCAGGGGATTAGACTAAATGACCTCCAAAGGTCCCTTTCAATCTACATTATTTTAAGGCTTTGCAGACTTACAGGTTTATTAATTTGAAATGCTGTGATAGAGCAGTAGCACTAAAACTATGTAAAGTAGATTGGTGTAAGTGTGGTAAATGTCATAGGAAAACTCTAACTTTGATGCCAAAAAAAATGCACAAGAAGAACTGACCATGTCTAGAGCAGAGAAAATCAAAACTGCTTTATATGGAAATAATTTTCAAGACTGTGGAAAATTCCATTGAGGTCATACGTAAGCTCAAGAACTTGTACATGTGAAGATACGTTACAGCATTGCCCCCAGGCTCTGTTGTTTGTACTGCTCATATATGTATTTAGAATGCAAGGAGACTGTAGCAAATTCCTCATCAGACATAAAATTGCTTGCTTGCTTTAGCTCTACAGAAATTAAAGCATTAGGTGTTTCTAAGCCGTGAAGTCAAATCAGGTTGTTTTGATATGGAAATTGCAACTCCTCTATCAATAGTACCACATGTCTTGAATACATTTTAGCTTTTGTCAGAAGCCTCTTTTGCTCAGTCTTCTGCTAGGATTGCTCAAGGGCGGATATCAGAAACCAAAAAGGTGATCAGAAACAACAAGCTTACCGGTAGGAAGCTTAAAGTCATGGTATCGAAGCCCACAGCTCTGAGGGAAAATAACATATTAAAAAACTCTGCCCTCTTGTGCATTCTTGACTTTTTTTCTAGCCGCTCAGTTCTGTTCACTGATTGAAACAGTAAAATTCTGTGACATCTCAGTTAATGAGAGCTGCCGCCATTTAAAGTATTAACTAGCATTTGGACAAATGTTTGAGATTGCTCCATTATTCTGTAATAGTTTTCATGTTGGGTTTTCCTTATTAAAATCTTCATTGTTTGCTTCTTAATCTCCTTACTTTCAAACTTATTGACATTTTTTCCTGTTAGTCTTTAATTCTATACTAAGGACCATTAATATAAAGATGAGACTGAAAACGAAAGTTAAAAATTTCAGAGTTCAGATTTGAAAAGCAGTTTCCTTACATATGATAAACATTTCAGTATAAATGTTATATGCCATTCATTTACAGATGTCACGGTTGCTTTCATATCAAATGCAACATTTGGCATCTATAATTATAAAGGTATCAATATAGTTTAAATATCCTCTGGATATAGAGCGTGATCTTTTACATACATTTTAATGCATTGAAATGGAGATGAGAAGTCAGCATAAGTAGCACCCTCTGGCTACTGATACATATGACAGATTAAGCTGAAATTATTCCATTTTGTTTTAGCTATCTGTGAACAACAACAGATCTGGAATTAATTCACAAGCCAGTCAACCCTCCCACTTGTAACCAACACTGGGAGAGGGTCCAGGTAGGCAGCTGGGGCCAGCAACTGCCTCATCTGTTCCAGCTTAATCCGTCATGGTGAGTGTGTTGACACGCTCAGTTACACCTGCTCAACTATGTTATTACAAGTAAAAGTTAAGCAGAATTTGTCTCTTCCCTTTAGTAATCAGTTCTGTCAGATGAATAATTGCAAATGGAATCTAACAAATTCTTTCCAAGGGATTATATAGCAATAAAAAAGTTTATTGTTGCCATTAAGCAACAGATTTGACTTTGATAGAGAGCAAATTGTGTGGAATAAGAGGGCACTATTTTTACATAGCTGCGTTATAGAATAAAAGAAGATAGCTGTATGACAGAAATAGGTTGTTCTATAAAGGAAGTGTATCAGAACTGAATCACAGTTCATTAGGGACTTTATCACAATTATTGATTTTCAGTAAAAGCACTCAGCTATTGACTGTAAAATCTAAATGTTCAATATCGTTTGATCTTTCTTCAGCCTGAAATAATGTTCCTGCAGACACCCTCTTTCATTTCTATTCTGGCCTTCTACAGTATTAGCAGTGCATGTGAATTAACTGCACATTTCATAACCTCCTGAGCTCATCTGCCAGTGACTGACCTAGGTCACCTTAGCTCTAGGGCATGGTGTTGGGCTCTCCCAACCTTTCTAAAGATGTGGGATTCAAACGCATTCAGTAAGCTCCTTTTCTAGGGCTGTCCTGAGTTCAGTATTTATTGCTCTTGTGGACTCACAGAATCACAGTTGTAGGGATTGGAAGGGAACTCTGGAGATCATCTTGTCAAACACCTGTGCTATAGCTGGTTCCATAAGGTACTTTACACAGGAAATAGTCTAGGCAGGGTCTTGAGGCTGTGGGCAGCCTGTTCCAGTGCTCTGTCACCCTCACAGTAAAGAATTTTTTCCCTTGTGTTCATATGGAACTTCCTAGGTAGTTTGTTCCCACTGCTGCTTGTTCTGTTACTGGGCACTGCTGAGAACAGCCTGTCCTCACACACTTGGCTCCTGCACTTCAGATCTTTATAACAGTGATGAGATTCCTTCTCAGCCTCCTCTCCTCTGGGCTGAGCAGGTGCAGGTCCTTCAGCCTTTCCTCATAAGGGGGGTGCTCCAGACCCCTAAAATCTCTGTAGCCCTCCTCTGAACTCTCTCTAGAAGTCCCATTTTTTCTTGAACTGAAAAGCCCAGAACTGGACCTAGTACACCAGATGTGCCCTCACTAGGGCAGCCTAGATGGGGAGGAAAACCTCCCTCAACCTGTTGGTCACACTTTTTTAATGCACCCCAGGCATTTTTGGCCACAGAGGCACACTGCCAGCTCATGGCCAACTTGATGTCCACCAGGACATCGAGGTCCTTCTCCACAGAGATCGTTATTCAGCAGGTCAGACTCTAACCTGTACTGATGCATGTAGTTATTCCTTCCGAAATGTAGGACTCTGCACTTGCCCTTGTTGAACTTCATAAGGCTCCTTTCCATTCAACTCATCAGCCTGTCCAGGTTAAACTGAATGGTAGCACAGCTTTCTGTGTGACGGCCGCTCCTCCCAGCTTTGTATCATCAGCAAACTTGCCGTGGGTGCATTCTATCCCTTCATCCAGACAGTTGATGAAGGTGTTGAACAAGACTGCGCCCAGTACTGACCCCTGGGGAGCACTGCTAGCTCCAGGCGGTGTAACTCTGCATGTGACCATGTGATGGAGCCATCACAACACTGACAAAGGCACTGCACATCAGGGAAAACAGCACGGGGTTCAATTTGTTTCTGAGCTCTGTGTTTATTAGACAGACTCTGGTTCTCTTGTTTTGGGCAGTTCTCCATTATCCTGCGGTCTCCCACTAGGAACAAATGTTGTTTTTTTTTTTTTTTCTCCCCATACTTGGTAATGTATTTTGTATTGCATTTTTATAGCCTCTGTCAGCATAAACAAAAATAGGAAATGCTCATTCCTTCATTCAGCCTTTAGTAACTTGGCGTATGATCTGAACTAGCAGTATGTCATTAAAAATAAGCGTTCCTTGAAAAATCACTTCCTGTGGACGGTTTTATCTGATTTTGATGTTCTGGCTACCTCATTAGCTTTGCTTTTGATAGTAACAAGTGTAGCTATTTTAAACTGAGTTTGTAGACAGGCTGATGTATTCAGTTATAGGAGAAATAAAGTTTTCGTTTTTCCTCAGTGTAATTTATTTAGTTTGTAGAAAAAGCATTATCTCAAATAGTTCACTCCTAAAGTATTTCTATACTCATTGATTTTGGATAGGATGCAAGACTTCTGTTCTTAATTTTTCATCTCTTAATTGACTTAGACAATTCTAGGTAATGATTTGAGATGGGAGCTGATGATTGCCTTCTGTTTTTAAAATAGATTTTCCTGCTTCTGTTCTTTAAATTTGACGTGAATTTTTGTCTTCCTAAGATACTTTTAACTTACTTACAAATAACACGATTCATCAGGCAACCTACGTTCAAATGCAACCATAGAAAATATTTATATAGATGCTCTTACTTTGATTCATTATAAAACCAGGCAGCATGGTAGAGACCAGTGCTGCTTGGTGACTAAATGATACACTGTGGGCCAGTACTTGGACAATATTTGAAAGTATGAAAGATATGCAAGGAAGGAAACTCCTGTTCAGACATGAATATGTTCAGTATTAACTATGAAGACTGTGGCTTTTTTACAGTACTGCTTCAGTAGTGTTTGGATTATGATTTTTTTTTTTGGTACATGTGAAGTAAAATGTGGAAGCTATTTTTACTGTTTCTTCCTTAGATATATGATGTTACTCTGGCTTCTGGAAAATATGTAAATACAAGTGATGCATCCTTTCTTCTTAAGTGTTTTGGCAAATATGTGTGCCTTTGTTAGGTAGGATTATGGGTGACTCGAACTGCTAAATGTTGAGTACATGTGAGCATTAGGAAGTACCGTTCAGTACTAAGCAGCGCTGACTAGCACGTCCTCCATAATGATGGTAACCAGTGTCTTTTTACCTGAGGATCCCTTGAGGAAACTCCCCAGACTCCATGCCCTTTGGGTCTCACTCCGACCCCTAGCATTCTTGGGGTTGCTTTTGCTTTCCTGTAGAGATTAGCTTTGTTGTCCTTTTTAGGTGAAAACAATGACAGAAAGCTGACTAGGTGAATTAGAAATATGGGATCGTTGAAGGAAGGTGACAGCAATAATATATCTGTCAACTAGAAAAGTGTTTACTTAGAATTTATTTCTTGCTGTGTGAGTCTTTGTCTCTGATGCTTTTAAGGCTCTTTAATGAGAACTTACCTTTCCTGATGTAAATTAGAGAGGTAGAGTTTTACTGTTCAAGATGATAATAATATAAATAAATATAAAATATTTATATAAATTATTAAACATACATAGATCCACTAAGGTGAACTTTCTAGCATTGCCCTATTCTTCATTTTTTCCATTGTCCTCATGTCTGAGCATGCAAATGCTTATGTTGGAGAAACTATCTTTTCAGTTTATAGAAAGAAATGTGCAGCAAGAATTTGCTTTGTTCCACAATACTGCGTTTCTCAGAGAGAAGCTAAATCTAAATATTTGTAAAAAAGTGACAGTTCATACTTGCTCGCTTTTACAAATGGGGATTTAGCTCAGAGTTGGGGAGCTTGCCCAGTTGGCAAGGAACTTTCGCGTATTATCTTTATGCTAATTTGATAAGTGACAGTTTAATAATTCTGTACGTAATGCAAGAATGTGTACAAAATACAAATGTATATTTACACTTGCCATCGAGGCACCATGAATAAATGCAGAAAGTGCTCTTTCTGAGGTGCCAGACATTTATGCAATGAACTTGAAATTCCTGTTTCGTTAAGTAACTACACCTGACTGTCTGACATCTGAGGCTTATCTTAAGTATCCTTTTCACAGCTGCTTTCAACCTGCAAGTTTCTTTTTCCTTCCATCCTTAGGGAGCCTTTCCATAAGCTTTTGGTTCAAGGTCTTATCAAGAATCAGACGTTCAGACTAAGAACAACAGGCCAATATTTGAAGAGAGAGGAGATTGATCTCACTGGTAAGAGAGGATGCGTGAGAAAACCAGTACAGGCTCACCCAGAAAGTCAGAGACTACTTCAGTTAAAAAGGGACATACAAGTCTCAGTGCTGGGAAAATTAGGTGGGGAAAAATAAATCCTTGTAATATTTAAACTGGAGAGTCTCTTCTGTGAGGCTGATTCATATCCGCCACTGAGTGTATAGAGACCCCACTAATCTACCAACTTTTAATTGCAACCACGTACAGCAACAGTGCTATGATACTGTTTTAGCTCTGCTGTAGTCCAAAGGATCCACAGTGTTATAAAGACAGTGCTCAGCAGCTTGCTGAATGAAGTTAGCAGTTCCAGCACATGGGCAATCTACATGAACACTGTGGCAAAGTTAACACAGTTGTTAGTATATTCAATAAATATTAGACATATATGGGATGTACAATGGGAGTAGGAGAAAGTGTTGTTTCTCAGTTCTTACCAGTGGCTTCACTTGCATAAGCTGGATCAGCAACCCTCATCTGGAGAGCTGTAGCACCAAGAGAGGCTTGGTTTTATTTGTCCTCCTTCAGGAACCTCTCACACAGCCATGTTTTCACTGCTTTGTCCTGAATACAAATCCTATAAGATAACAACAACAACAAAAAGATAAAAAAGCCCCACCAACAACCGAACAACCAGTGAACCTCTTACACTTGCCATTGTCAGTTATCCTATCTTGTTCAAGAGAAGTTTGCAAGTGTTTTTGCTCAAGTGCATCTTTATCTGTGTAAATACCCCTTTTTGCCTTTTT
The DNA here is from genome assembly GCF_039878825.1 of Excalfactoria chinensis. Lineage (NCBI taxonomy): Eukaryota > Metazoa > Chordata > Aves > Galliformes > Phasianidae > Excalfactoria > Excalfactoria chinensis. The sequence continues at coordinate 116,917,247 of NC_092826.1, read as the reverse complement.
GTCCTTAAATTCAAGCAACAGTAGGCAGGTTTTTGTCATGATGACTTTCTGCAATTAAAGTTAGGAACCTGGGGTCTTTATAAGCTAACTGGCCAAAACTGTACCAAACAATTACACCCACCTATGAGGTGTTAAATGGTATGGTTATAACAGTGCTTAAATCTCGGGTGGGGTGGGAATTTGGGAGAGGAAAAAGTTGTTACTTTTTTATTTTTCTTTTTAAACTGTTTGGGAGAATGAAAAGCCAAACCAAATCGCCAGAAATAGCTTTTTCTTAATATTCTGGTTTCAGATGGGCAAAATTTGTTTTAATAGTTTGTCTCTGCTTTAATACCTAGGCGCTGAACCTGTTCACCTAAAAACTGGTGAGAAAGTCCAAGTCACTTGGGAAAAAATGAGCAAATCTAAACACAATGGAATAGATCCCGAAGAACTAATGAAGGAGTACGGCATCGACACCATACGTCTTTACATTCTGTTTGCTGCTCCTCCAGAACAAGATATTTTATGGGATACTAAAAGTAAGTAAGACCTTATGGGTTGTTGTTTTTTTTTCTTAGTGTATTTTAACACAAAACTTAAAGTAGTTCTTGCTGCCCAAGTTTTTGTATAGTTGAGACAAAAGATTTTAATAAGCAATTTCGATTGTTTTTTTCTTTTAAGAGAGGAGTCACAAAAACTGTGAAAGTTTCACAAAGATGTGAAAAAGGAGAGGTGTGTGAAAAACATTCCTCAAATGGTGTTTTCTTCTGAACTGATCCAAATCTGGATCGTGTTCTCTTATTTTTTTATTAGCTATAATTGATTGATTGAAAATGATCATTTTCAAATTAATTTCTTTATTTTAAGATGTTTTCCTTTGCTGGAATCGTGACAGATTCCCAATTAAACTTGGCTTTTTTTTTTCGTATTTATTATTTCAATTTGTTTAGACATGTGCAATGTCTTTCGTAAGGTGGACCATAAAATACCTCCTGAAATAATGTCATTTATCAGAGTCCCTAATAACTAATATTTGTATACAGGACATACCTTTATGAGCTTAGTTCTTAAATAAGACAAGATTTACCCTCCTACACACTTATTCACTGACATCATGCAATTTGTCATACTGACAGGTCTTAATGTCTCCTGTAGCTCATACATTTTAATGTAGACTTGATGCATATACTTTAATGAAGTCTTCTTGTTGCATGAGGCTTTAGTAAAACACCCCATGCCTGATTTAAAACGTGTGTAAGTCTTTATTCTTACATTGTCTCCTCGCTACTTAGTTCAGTCTTTACTAAGCACAGTTTCAGTTGATATCTGCCACCCATTAAATTCATATGCATTCATTTACATATACTGGAGGAGTGGGCTTTATGACTTCTTGGTTGGCTTTCAGTCACCATCTAATCACAACAGCACAGATCTAGGAATATGAAAGGATAATGCTTATTAAAACAAACAAACAAACAAAAATTCCTGGATCCCTAACAGTAAGCAAATAAACTCACAGCCAACCCCAAAATAGTTGCAGCAAAATGGGGCTTGATGGGATTCATTCCAGCACACTCAAAGAGCTGGCTGATGTCATTGTGAGACTTAGCAATTATTTTTAAAGGATATTGGGAATCTGGCAAACCTCAGTTGGCTGGAAGCCGGCAATGTCCCAGTTTTCAAGAGGGGCAATAAAAGAAGATCCTGATAATTACAGGCCTGTCAGTCTCATTTCTTGTTCGCACTAATATTATAGTGAAGTTTATTCTAGAAGTTGCTGAAAAATAGCTGAAAAAAAATGAAGTCATTGGTCAACAGCCAACATTGGATCATGAGGGGAAAGTCTTGTTTAGCCAAGTGAATCTCCTTTTATGACAAGGTTACCCATCTATTTTACCAAGGGAATACAGTTGTTGTAATCTTTTAGGGGTCCAACAAAGATTCTGATGCTATTTCTAACACTATCCTACTGGACTAAGTTTCCAGCATACAGGTAGACAAAACATAATGCAGTGGCTGGACAATAGTTGTCATTGCTGTGTGGCACGCAGGGCCTGGCTGGCTGGAGCAGCCAGAGCAGATGTAACAGCACTTATTGCTGGTCTTGAACAGAGCCACAGTATTTGAACTTAAGTCCAGAAGCAAATAAAACTGTATTTAAAGGGGATCACTACTCACCTGGACCTTGCTTCCCCTTCCCCATGTGGTTCCTGAATAGTTCCTTCCTGGCCTCCTTGGTGTCCCTCTGGTTCTCCAGGTGGGAGAGGGGTGGGGAAATCTCTTTCCCAAGCAACATTAACAAAAGAAAATGCTGATTTTTTTTCACATTTTGTCTCCATTTCTTACAAATGCTTCATTATTTCAATAGCATGGCTTCTGCAAGGCAGTAGCTGTGTACCCAGCTGGTGCTGGGTGCAGGATTTGAGTCTGTGCTGTCTCATCTTTTCACTGGTGGACATGAAGGCAAGATCCCATGCCATTCTCTCTCTTGGTGAGGGCAAGCAATCTTCTAGAGCATGCAGAACCAGATAAAGCCAAACACACAAAGAGCTTATTACAGCATAAATACAGTCTGAAAAATACCAAGCCTGCAGTGTTTAGATGGTGTACAAGATTATGGTAGGAACAGATGAAAAGTTTGGAGAGAGCACTGTATTCTGCATCCCACCTAAGAGAACTCCTGAGGATCACAATGACATAATCAATCAGGTTGTATTTTACTGTCCAGTTGAGCAGGAAATCTTTTACCTAGTGCAGTAGGATAATGCACCTGTGTTAGACACTCGTGCAGTGTGATGTAGTGATGTGCAGTCTAGTAGAGCCCTGATCCCTCTTGAAGCTTAAGCTGTACCTTCCCTAGAGGCTCAGCACCACACCACATGGATTGGCTGGCTGTGAGCAGCATTAGCTTGGACTTCTCTGTATCACAGTTCCTAGGTTAAGTTCTGTGAAGAGCCATGCAGCAGGACTAGTACTTTCAAACTCAGGATGAAGAGTTTTATAGTCCTCCCACGCTGAGCTCTGTCAAAAAGACGGTACCAAGAATCATAAGAATCGCAATGATAGTCATTAGCATGGTTGAATCTCTGAAGCAGCAGCAGTATATTATTTTTGAGGGCATTCTTAGTTGCATTTACATTTTTTGTGTAAAATGTAAGGGCTTATAGGTTGTTGGTTTTTGGTTTTTTTTTAAAGTTAAACTCTAGAAAACATTCCCTTTTGCTTCTAAGTTTTATCTTCTTTCATTGCAACTGATATCTGTTTATTTCTGCAATCTTTCATTCATCTCAGCTGATGCTATGCCAGGTGTTCAGAGATGGCAGACTCGCCTCTGGACACTTGTAACCAAACTTATCGAGGCGAGGACTTCGGAAACCATGCCCAATCCTGAGCTTCTGAGTAAGAAAGAAAAGGCTGAAGCCAGAAAGATCTGGGAGCAAAAGAATCTTGTAATTTCTGAGGTAAAAAGAAACAGTTTGTAAATGAATAAAAGACCTACTTCTTATGCAAAAACGGTGTGCTTGGCTTGGAGAGCCAAGAGTTTTCCCACAGACAAGTAAGTCGTGAAATCATTCTTAAATAAAATATTCTCTGTATAAATTATTTTATAAACATAGAGATTTCATGGGACAGAACTCTTTTGCAAGAGTGAGATTTAGACTGGCAAAATTTATCTACTCTATGCCTTATTTAAAGGATGAAGTGTTATGGCATTAAAATATCAGTCTGGGTTTGGAATAGCGACACTTCCAGCAGCATAGCTATAGGTGAATTATGCAGAGTATCTCTAATAAACTGTTTCGATCTGTTTGCTTCATGCCTCATTATCGTGCCTTTAGTTTCATGGAAAATGAGAAGAAAAAAAGTTGTTGGAAAAAATAGATCAGTGTTTCCTGAAAAAATTATTGAAATGATTGTTCATCTCTCCTTATGGGTTAAGTCTGATGCTGTGTTTTAGTTCAAATCAGTTATGCAAGATTCAGAAGGAGGTGAAAATACCTGCAAAATTAGCCTGAGATATTTTCCTATGCTTCAACTTTCCCTGAGGAAAGTCCCTGCGGCAAGGGACCTTCACACACACATGTGGTTGCATATATGGTGTCTTTCTGTGCCAATATGATTTCCATGTAAAAGGTAATATTCCATTTTTGAAAATTACAACTAATTGGTGACAGAATTTTTCTTTTAATTCAAGGTAACAGAGTACTTCACAAAGGATCATTTGTTCAATGCAGCTATTTCTCGACTGATGAGCCTTTCTAACGTACTCCATGTAAGTATGCCGTATGAACAAAGATATTTTTCTGCTAGTCATTACTCCTGGAAGTCTTTCTAGAAAGCAAGAGCTGTCTGAACTATAGGTTCAGAATTCCAAAAGTCATGTTGAACTGTCTGATAGTGAGATAGTTTGTAAATCCCCCTTTCCGAAGACAAACAAAAATAACAATTCCCTGGCTTTCTTTAGTTTAGCTTTTGTGTTTATCAGCCTGTAATGGAAGATCAAATATCCTTATCATCACTACTAATCTTAAATCTGTTTAGGCAGTTCTTCAAATATATAAAGGTAATGCAGTCCAGACAATAAATAAAATTTAAGTCTGGATTTTTTTGACTACATCATTGATAAACCGTTTCATATCTTATGGATTCTAAGGAAATTATTGGCAAAGTCAAGGAATATAAGAAAATGTTAAGTAGGGCATGTGCAAGTACTGTACTAAAATAATGAAAATCTGGGATAATATGAGGTGCTGGGAAGGTGGTGCCCAGTTCTCTATTTCCAGCCCAGTGATTAATAGGCGTTTTGAGAAATCGGTGAATTTAACAAAATAAAATTAACTAAAAAATCAGTGTCCTACAGACAGGTAAATATTTGAACACTGATACATGTGTTCATGATCAAGGAAGTCAGTGCAGTATCTTTCAAGAACGAATTTCATTATAGCATGTCAACACTTCCTCTTTCGCTCCCATTTCAAAGGAGGAAGTGGAGAGATGGATGAAAATTCTATATAGAAAAACAGATAGTTACTAAAACTTATTCAGATCTAGTTTTTGCTTTCCTCATGAGTGTCAGTGACAAGACATTGTCATCTGTCAGCTCTTCTGTGGTCTGTGTTTAACAATCATTGGTTTTGGATATTTTTTTATAGGCAGGATCTGGGGATTGTCACACCCATAAACTAATTCTCATAACCTGGCATGTATCGACATTCTTCTGCGCTGTTTCATTAGGGTGATGAATCATAAATTAAACGTGGAATCTGAACTTATCATGGGATGTAATCAGTCAGAGTCAAAACAGTTTTCTCCAGCAATGGACAAGAGGCTGCGCTGCACTCCTAACAGTCTGTGCCAGCAGAGATCTTAATGAAATGTTACTGCGTGTTCTTCTTAATTAAGCTATTTTACTTCCCATCCCCAAATATTCATATTTACAATTTATTTTCATTTTCTTTTTTTTTTCCCCCACTTAGCAAGCTTCTTGGCCTCTTGTTCTTCACAGTGCAGAATATGAAGATGCTTTGGCTACGCTCTGCATTATGGTTGCACCTATGGCTCCACACATTGCATCAGAGATGTGGAAAGGTATTTATAAAACTGCTCTTTCTATTGCTGTCCGGAGACTGATGGTCGCTATATGGTAAATTCACCTCCTCTGGGAAGTGGGAATGATAGACAGAAAAGCCTTTTTTTTTTTTCTTTTTTTTCTTTCTTTTCTTAAATCCATCACAGTGGTAAGCCTTGAGGTCTGAATCCCAAGTGGGCTAAATTTCATAGTGTTACTATAGTTAAAACCTGCGGAATAAGGGATGTAGGTGCGAGAGTTCAACAGTTATTTTTAAGGTTTATTGGAAGAAGTCCCAAGATGTATGTGGGAAGATAGGAATATGTTCTGTGTAAGGCTGGCCACAAACTGCTATGTGGTTTTGGACCTAATATTAGCTTCTGGATGCTGTTGTAACAGTTTTATTTTTGACAGTCATCTTAGAACTTTAGGTTTTCAAGTGTTTACAGAGTAGAGTGATTAAATGGCTTATATTGCAGAGCCGCATGTGACAGTGAGCTATTATTAAATGCCAAAGAAAGGCTGCTTTTGTTGATAGTAGTATCATAGTGGCACAGACTGGGAAGCACAGGACCTATTGGTTGGGGGGTGGGGGGAATCTTATTTTGTTTTCATTTCCAGTATTTTTAAGATGTTTGGAATAATTTAATTGCTTAGAAAGTCTAATTGTTCAGAACAGAACAATTGCATCAGATGCAATTCACTTGGAAAATGCTCCCTTCTGTCAGTACTGCCTTACAACAGAAAGTTCCAATCTAGTTAAAATTACATTTAAATTGAAGTAATTGCTCTGATTTTGTTTTCCACAATTTTTGAGATGGAGTCAAAAGTGGCCTGGGTTAACTACCTAAACATGCAGTGCCATGTGAACTGTGAAATTCAAATGCTGGTTAGGGATACAGAACTGTCACATACGTTTCACAGTATGACAGGAAATCACTCAGATGGCTTAATTAGCATGATTTATTAAATGTTCGGCTTAATCCTGTTGATCATTCTGACTGCAACAGAAGGGGGACTTTCCTTTTTTTTTGCCAAAATCACTGGAGAATGAGGATATTGAACATTTGCTGTTTTGTGATGCTCTCTGATGTAAGAATGGAAAGAATGTATAATAAAAATTAGGATTGTATTGTCCTCAGCTGCTGGCTGCAATTAAAAATGCAATTCTACTTCATGGTTCAAATGCTGCATGTTATAATTCATTGCCCCTGGCATAGAAACCCCCACATTTTTGGTGATTGTCACCTGAGAAATGTTATCACTGGGCATGGAAAATACAGTCTCTTTTAGGAAGGTAATCATTGCATTGCATCAAAATTATTAAATGATTTTATGAAGAGAATGTATGTACATCTAGCTGCTGTTTTTCAGTAAGAGGACAGTATTATTTAGAAATCACCAACATCTAGCATTTCTGCCCTGGGATTGAGACTTCTGATGGAAAATCTCCAACTACGAGGGCTACTTCAAAAAGTAATACTTCCTATCTTGTTGTACTGGCCCACAACATCAGAGGCAGATGGTGGTGGTATGGCAGTAGAGGTTGAACCTTCCCACCGGTATTCCATTACACGTTGTTGCTGTGTGACAGATGGCAGCAGAGGAGCAATCTGACACAATGGTGTCTGATGTGGAAGTGCAGGTGAATCAAAGGTGTGGATCTGATTCCTCCATAAGGAAAAAATGGCACCCATTGGCATTCACAGACACTTCCTGACCGTTCATGGAGACCAAACCATGGATGTGAGCACAGTGGTACGTTTCAGCAGTGGTGACAGTGCCATAAAAGACAAGCCACATTCTGGATGGCCATGCACAGCTGTCACACCATGAAATGAACGGTGTCTCGATCAACTCATCTGTGTGAATCGGTGGATTACAAATAGGGAACTGTGTACAGAGCTGAATATTGGCTTCAATGCACTGGAAACAACGTTGACAACACTGGAATGTCACAAAGTTTGCACCAGGTGGGTGCCACAGATGCTCACACAGGAACAGAAAGAACACCATAGGCAAGTTTGTCAGGACCTATGCAGCCAGTATGAGGCTGAAGGTGACAGTTTCCTGGATCACATCATTAGCAAAAATGAGACATGTTATCACCACTATGAGCCAGAGTCAGAACGTGGCAGTACGTGGAGTGGTGACACATGAATTCCTCACTGAAGAAAATGTTCAAGATGCAGCCCTCAGTGGATAGGGCACTGTTTTTTGGGATAGGAAATTCTCCTGGATTTCCTGGAGCCAGGACAAATCATCAGCTCTGACCCCTGCATCGCAACACTGACTAATCTCAGACTTTCTCTTTCAGCCTTTCTCTTCCATCACGATAACACAAGACCTTATACCAGTTTGAAGACTGTGGAGCACATTGCCAATTTTGGGCTCCACTGTCCTACCTGAATTTGGCACTTTCTGAATTGCATCCATTCAGGCCAATGATAGATGGACTGCATGAGGAACATGCAGTTGATGCAGTTGTAGCAGCTGTGGAATAGTGGGTCACCTCCATGGTGCAGATTTTCATGAGTGCACTGTGCAGGCTCTTGTTCATGCTGGCACAAATGCACGGCTAATGGTGGGGACTGTGCTGAAAAACACTGTTTCATAGCTGAGAATTTGCTCAATCAGATAACATCATTGTGCTCTTTGTACCTGTTGCAGTTTCCCTGGAAATAAATGGCAGGCATTCCTTTTGGAATGACCTACATATGGTTTATCCTCTTGGGTACCACAAAACTTCTCTAAATGCAGTTGGACGTAACTGCAGATCAGTCGATCTAAAAGGATTACCAACCAGTGACAATAAAAGGAAAATGTAAAAAGTAATTTTAAAGTGGTAATTAAAGATGCTTTGCTTGACATTTTAAATAATGACTAACCGGCATCTTTGATGTACATTGTTCAGATGATAATAATGTTATCCTTATATGTAAGAATTATATCAGAGTTCATTTGAAAGGATTACATCAGAGTTCATTGGAAATTTTGGCATTTTGATCCACTTGCTTTCTTTATTGGCTGGTTGATGAGCCTTGCAAACTCAGAACTTCAGTTTGATATCCCAAGGGCATCATGTAGCACTCAGGTTTTAAATATAATTAAGGTAAAATTGGGTAGATTCAATATACAGCAACTCGTCTTCTGCATCTGGGGAGTTATTCTCCTACAGGATTCAGTTTAAACGTGACCACCTTGTTTTCATGCATCAGGTTGCAGAAAGAGTTTGATCTTTTTTTGTGAGCTGTTTGAAGACTGTACTTCAATACTGGCAGCAAATATTTCTAGTTCGAAGGAAGGGTAAAGCTGCTTGAATACTGTTTCATAAGCGCCTCACCTTCCAGCAGCCAAAAAGCTGTAACTGAGCGCTTTGGTATTTTGTGTGTGAAGTAGTTCTTTCTGCTGCTTGTAAGAGGACACTGTCAGCATTTTGGTGCATCACCCTGATGGTCTTAATTGTGCAGTGAATGTGGATGCTGTGTTACAGCTTATTAATGTAAAAGCTACTGTAGCCCCTCAGTGCGGGAAGAGTTCATCCGCCTGATATCTTGGCAGTTTATGAACACTAACAGGATGAGGAAATCTGTTTCCTTCCTGAAGCCTTGTATCTGAAGAATATACAGACACCATTTGAGACACGGGGTTTTTTTGTTTGTTTGTAGTAGTGCTGTGTTTTTGCTGTCCACAACTAGATTTGAAACTGCTTATTGTGAGTTATTGAATTTTTATTAGTGATGGTGCACGAAAGATTTATACTCATGATAAACGTATCTTAAGATACGTTGAGATGAAACATAATTATAGGAAACTGTAATGGTATAATTGTCTTAGCAATATTAAATCTACCACTGCGGTGGCTCTACTGCAATTATTTCTGTGTTTGGGTTCAGTCCTTGCCCAACAAGGCTTTCCTGAAGAATAGACGGGAAGCTAAGGGATGCTGCAGGTTTCCATAGAAAAATGGAATGCAGAAGTTCCCCAAAGTAACCTGCACAAATCCAAGAATAAGACCAGCCTGGAATAAAGAATGATTTTTCCCTCTTAAGAGTAATGCAAAATGAAGGATAAGTCTGTTCCAGTGGAGGAAAGCAGATCGTTTTCAGGAGATTAAAGGGATTCTCAGGGAATTTGCAGAACTGGAAACGCATCCTAGAGTTAGCTTTTAGTAACGTGGGTTTTTCACAACCCTCTTTGGTGCTCTGTCACTAAGAAATACACAAAATGAATCCCCAAGCAATGTATTGAATTAATCTATATATTTCTGACTTGTGCTACCAGTATTAAAATAAAGTTTTTCTCAGAGCTGTCTGCAAATAGCTGTTGTTGTACTGCTGTAATTTCTTTGAGATTGCAGGCCCTTTAATGTTCGACAGGCAGGCATAGTCCTTCTGGGCTCCAGAAAGGTATTTCTGATATTCATCTTGCCTGAATCTGTCAAATAGGAAGATTCATTAAAAAGTAAAAGAGTGTGTGAAGAATGAAGTAAAAACTAACAATTCTTGGAAGGGACTGCAGAGGCCAAGAAGACACTGGTCCAGATTGAATCTCTACCAACTGCTAGAAATACTTGTAAGCTGAATCTGTTTTGATTTTGCTAAATCCGAAGGTTATCAGCATTTGGGTAGTGTGTCCTTCATAGTCACTGTCTACTGTTCCTCTGGTCTTCTTCCATCCCCTGTTAGAAAATAAACTCCGATAGTGGCGTAGTTTCAGAAGCCTTAATTAATTTCCTTTTATCTCCCATAAAGACTTCCGTCTTCCTTGCCTTTTTCCTTTGTTAAGCTCTCTGTGCTGGCCATTGTCCCTCTCCATACCAGCCATGCCTCGGTTTATTTCATAATCACGTCTTTTTCTCTTGCATACATAATTTCATGTCAAGCTGTCTGCACCATTTCTGGAATTTAACAGATTCATTATGTTAATGCTTTTTTCCTCTAAGACTAGAAGTACTTTCCTGTCCTACCTTACCTTCATGATAGACGACTGCATACTGTTCTTCTTAAATCTCTCTTTATTTTGCCAATCTGCTCTTCCACCCAAACAGCACCTCAGGGGAAGGATTATTTTAATGAAATACTAATGACTCACGTAATGCTAATAAAACATTGCCGTGAGCTTAAATGTTGTTAGACTTGTCCTCTCTCCTCCGCCTGTCAACTCACTCATTTACAGTAGCATAATATGCTGCAGTGTTAATGAAGGCTTCAGTCCAGTGAGTTACTGGCTGGGGAAAATTTGCTTCAGCGTTAGCTTGCCAGCTAGTGAAAGTCCATTGACACAGATCCAACTGCAGGATCAGGTCTTTGGATTGAGCACAAGATCTGTCCCCAGAAATGGCTGTACATGTAAGCTGGCTTTCTGTCCCGGGTTTGCAAGAGAAGATAGAGCTGACAAGACTATAAATAGAAAGCAAAATGCACGCTGCTTCATAATGTGCGCTTCAGTGGGTGCTTTCCAGTACAAGACAGTATCCCAAGTATTTAATGTTTCTGCAGTAAGAGTCTGTGAAATTGTTGGCTCTTAGGATCACCAATGGTGCTTTTGTTTAATGTACCAGAATCAAGTGGAAGGGCAGGAGGAAATTCTGTCCATGGCTTGCTCAGCGTGCCAGCATATCTAGATTAAGACAATGAACTTTCTGGTCCTGTGTGTTGCACTTTGAAAACGCCAAACAAATCACGACTGTATTTTCTGCGTTGTACAGCTTGCAAAATGTGAATTTAAGGCAGGAAGCCAAACAGGCAACCTAAGTAAAACCTTCATTTTGGTTTCCTGTCAAGCTGTTTTCTGAAACAAGTTCTGTTGACTTTTGCAGTTTTTTTTTATGGGTGAGCTCATAGCCCATTTTGTAGCAAGAAAACCAACCAGAAGATTGACACGGTGCTTACTCACGCTTTATCTGCTTCAGGATACATCTTAATTATTTTTGATTAGTAAGTTTACTACAACTGACAGCCTCCAAATGGATTAAATGTGACCCTGCTTCTGCCCTGTTCTTGACTTCTATCAAAAAAGCTGGAAGAACCCACTTCAACAGGAAAGTAAGGAGTGGCCAGTGTGCATGCTTCTGCCACCAGGCATGTGATCGGTTGGAAAGAAATGAGCTCATCTGTAGGTTCGAAAGCCAAAAGGGGAAGAATTTAGCAGCTGTCATCTTTCGAGTCAACGTGATAATGAATCACCAGTGTGAAGGGCTGGGTTTTTAGTTTTATTTTTTTTTCTCTTTGATTTCTTATCTTTTGCTCTTTCAGTTTCTGAGCAACTGTTACGAGAGGGAAGAAACACACAAATCCAGACGCACTGAAGAGTTTAATCAATTATTTACCTAAAAAGATTGCGGCTTCATTGTTATTCTTAGGAAATGTGCACGTTCTGTGTGATTCTTGCTTGCCATTGGAAACAGCTCCCAGCAATCCACCACAGTCTCTTTCTGAGTGCTTCGGAAAACAACGAGATTGTGTGTCGCTTTACAGAAGTGCTTTGTCTGAAAAAGCACTGACAAGTATCTGGTGGATTTCATTCTGGAGGAAGCTGCCTTCTTTTTATGTTTCTGTTTGCTGTTATTCGCCCTATTAGTCTAAACAATCCAGCTAAATAAATTGGTGTATTATGCATGGTGTATCTTTCTGCTGGCGATGTCTGCTATTGTGCCGTGCTTTCTTTATCTTCTCGAGCTTCCTTAAACCAGATGAGTTTTCAGATACTCTCTGGTTGTTATGTTCTGCAATTCTGAAGGAAGCATGTGCTTTAAAACAAAAAGAAAAAACCTTAATCCACATCCTTACTTATGTTTTTAATTTAAGAATCAACTGGCGTTGTGGGAAAGAATCACTACAGCAATCCTTGTCAGTCCTGCAGATTTGACAGCATTTTCAGTGAAATCTTTTTGCTTCGCCCTGCAGTTGGAGCAGACAGAAGCATAAATTCTGCTCAGAAGCTTTACTGCCCTTAAAGAATGTGGCTTCAGAATGAATTACGACTAATTCCACTGGTACTTCAGTAAATCAGGAATGAATCGTCCTGGGGTGCAAAGTTTGTTTAATAGAAGGAGATCATTTATAGCCATTTTATGAGTATTTTTAAATAAAGTCAAAGGACAAACTATTTCAGCGTGTACATGAAATAAGAAAGAAAGCTGTGCAAGGTGTACTTACATAGAACCCTTAATTTGTGAGTAAAGAGATTATTCACATCTTGTGAGTAGCTGGACTTGCAGCTGAAACTACCCAGCACATTGCAGGAAACCAGCCAGCATATGACAGGAGATAAAATATGAAGCCATAGTTGTGCCATATTTTGACTGAGTTCCTCAACAGGAAGGTTTTGTGCGTTTCCCCGCTTGTTTTCTTAAATTAGGTTGATATTTCAGCTGAATTCTTCAAGTAGATTTTTTAAGAATACTAATCCTAATCTAAAACGTACCCCCAGTGTTCATGTTAAGAGTCACTGTATACCATGTAAAGCAAATGTTTTCACAGCTGTGTATCTTTCTGTTTAAAATGTGCTGTATGCTCATCTAAACAGCGTTATTTCCTCCTGAAGGAATTTGCTTTCTAAGTAAACTTTGTTCTGATCCTATTTATCAAACAGATCCTAAAGTCTGAATCTTCTGATGATAATATGGTTTCATTTTGCAGGTTTGGCGCATATAGAGAATAAACTTTGCACTCATCATAACTGGGGTGCTGATGTTCTGCATCAGTCCTGGCCCAAAGTAGACCCAGAATACCTTCAACCACCAGACGTAGTGGAGATGTCTGTTCTGGTAAGAGTTCTTCACTTAATTTCAGTTGGGTCAATTAATGCATTGTATGCTCAGAGAAGGTGACAAAATCCCTGCTCTTGTGGAAGTCAGTTCCCTATTTACATGGCTCAGTGAAAGGTGAGATAGGGCGGAAGTTGCAATTAAGTTGTGCTGAGTAATTAAAATGGTTCCTAAATGAAAGACACATAGTATGGCTGGAAGGGAGACAGTCGAAATATAAATCTTTTTCACTGACTGGATATTAGTGCATGTGGAGACTGGACAGACAAACAGCTGCGGGAAAGGGCAGTACAGCAAAAAACACAACCAAAATACATACAGGTCACCCCAAATTTTTTTGCCTGTCAGTCCACTGATGATCTTGACTCTGTACAAAAATGCAAAATGAGGTGACTTTTCTTGTGCTACCTGTAGTGCTGTGGTTGCCTGATGCAACCAATTACAAGCTGGTTTTAGTTGCTTCAGTTTTTGCCAAACTATGTTTCCTGTCTGTCTCAGGCAGAACTGCTGATACATTTCAACAAAGCATATTTCCAGGAATTAAGTTTAGGAAAAGCAGGTAGTTTTGCTAATGTTGGAATTACATTCCAGGTCCTATTTGAGCTCTAAAACCTCTGAGGTTTATGGAAGGAGCTGGCAGTTCAGGAGAAGAGTTGACCTGTAAGAACATTTAGCTAACCTGTAATTTCCCAAAATATGTATGTGCACATGCACGGTGTGGTTTACCATAAGTTTTTTTTCTGCATCTCTGTCTATCTAGTCTGTACCCATCATGCCTGCAAGCATCATAAAGCTTTATCTTTACGTGCAGTACAGTAGCAGTGACTGCCACTGTAGGCCACAGAGCAACTGTGGGGCTTGGAGTCAGGTGGGATGGGATTCATGGGTTGTGTCTCAGCTCTTCTGTCAGCTGATTCTCAGTCAGCCTGAATTCAGGTCCTCCATGCTCGGGCATTGTGATAGTCTGCAGATACGTAGCAGTCTTACAAATCAGCAGTGCTCCTGTCTTTTTCATTGCTCACCAGGGAACTCTTTCATATATCAAGCAAACATTCTCAGTGTCAGTGCTTTAACTTAAACTTTTGTGTGTGTGTGTGTGTGTGTGTATTCTGTACTTTGAATGAGATGTCTCCAGACGAAGTGACATTCAGTCATTTAATACTGCATGCTCTGAATGTATACGTGTATGAGAAACAGAAACAATGCATTCTATTTGATTTTTTTACCTGTCTTATTCTGTTAGCTCATTTGGGTGAAAGAAGTAGCTGTGCAGTTATTTGTGTTTAGCTTTTTGAAGAAGGAGAGAAGTTGGTTAGATTTAGGGGAAGCTGTGCAGCTGTGGATCTCCTTAATCAAGTGTCTTTGCAAACAGTTTCATGTCTTGCCAGTCCACTTGAACAGAAGGGCTCAGAATGCTGCTAAGAGCACTGATTTCTCTAATGCTCGATGTGTATCCTTAGCAGCGGCCATACAGTGTCCTTTGGAGGAAATTTTCAGTTGTTGGCATCCCTTCCCAAACCAAAGACAAAGGCTCATGTGCTGTCTGGGTTAACAACAGACCTCAGGCTGATGTTCATTGCCATTTTCCTGCTTTTTAATTTTAATTTCATTTACTTTGTGAGCGGTAGTTTTTAAGTACCACTGAAAGAGTCATATATCCATAAAATCTTCACTTAGATATAATTACTTTGGTCAAGCTTAAAATAAACCTTTGCCTTCCGTACAGCTAGGAAACACCTTAAGTTTCGGGATTCAATTTAGGATGAAGCTATGCATGAGAAATGACGTAATTATAGGAACTGCTTTGCAGCTGTGTTTAAAGCAAATGTTTTTCAATATATTTTTAAAGTAAAAACTGCAACAGCACGAAGAAAATTCTGACCTGGATGCTTTCAGGACTGTCCAACTGAGCATAAGAAAGGCTACACTTTACTAATATTTTTCTGCTTACATTGAAACTTTCTTCTCAAAAATAGAAAATGGAAAAATAAAGATCGTTTTTGCTTTATCAATCATCACGAAAATTACTTTTGTTTCTTGTCCTCACTGACTTCATCAAAGCTGTGGCCTCGTGTAGGAGTCCTCTAATAAGGGAATGATCAACCCACTGTGTGCTCAATTCATGGAATATTCTGATGTGCGTAAACACCTTTCCTAAGCCTGAGAAAATGAGCGAGTGGAAGAAGAGAGACAGGTTTCTCTTAAGGACTGAGAATGTTTCTTAAAAATAATGACTGTGGGAGTGCCTGGCTTGCTACGTTCTTAGTAAGGTAAAAGGGGCATACAGAGAAGCAGTGACAAACCATCATAAATGTGAATATTTTACCATCGTGTGACCACTGCGGGCTTTTGTGTGGCTGTAAAAATAAACTGCCTTCATTAAAACAAGAAAGTCAAAGTAAGGAGGAACTGGTTAGTTGCAAAGAGACAGTGTCTCTTCACAAGGCTGCACAGTCAAGCTGAGTCTTTGGGCCACAACCCTATTCTTCTCAGGACCTCAGACTGCCTCAGGCTGCAATTTGCTTGCTGAGACATGGCTTTATTTCTCTTGACACAAGATGCTTCATTATTTCCTGTCTGTGCTGGAGTTGTCTTTCCATATTTATCCCAAGGCAGCAATATGAACCAACTCTCCGCACCTTTGACTGATACGATATAAACTGCATACAAGAATGACATTTAAACTTACCTTAATGGAGATGTGTGTGTACCTGTTGATCTAAATGCTATCTCGAGGTTAAATAATTTTCATGTGCCTGCACTTATATTAAATCCTAACATACATTGTTAATGCTGTGAAAAATCTGACCCAAACATCGAGTCACAGCATTTGATCTTGTTAACGCACTTGTAGTGTGCCTCACATTGTGTAGGTGGTGCAGAACTGTTCACAGCTGCCGCCTTACAGCTGCTTTTGTGAAAACATAAGCTAAGTTTGCATCATTTTAGTGCTTCTGAGTGTGAGGAAGGCCTACAACTGCATAGATACTTTCCTTTTTACTTCTCCAAAGGATTGTGAATAAATGGGTCTGTTCTATAAAAACTCGAACAAAAAAGCAGAAGGGAAATCAGCAGCTTCCTTTCAGAGCAGAAGAAAGGACTCAACCGCTTTTGAGGTTGCGATTTTATGTGAAAGGTTTTTCTGAGAAATAACGCTGCTAGCACCCTCATTTCTTGAACTGGCACTTCTACCTGAAGTTAATGAGGGATACGCTGCTGACGTAGTGAGATGCAGAGAGCCAGAGATGCACGTCCTGAGGAGATTCTAATGCCTCAACCTAGAAGAGTATATGAATAGGGTGGTTGTTACATACAGTGTGCGATCAAACCTGCAGACAGCCTTTTGGTTTTTCAGAACAGCACTGATATATTTATCTCCGCACCGTGATACCTATATTATAATGAAAACCATTCTGCAAATATGTGCTGAAATCAAAACACAACTGCTAGGAGTCATTTATTTGCTGTGTTGACCTAGCCAAGTTGTCTTGTTTGTTGAGAACAGCACCAGCGAGGATAGTTGTGCCAATTTCCCCCCCGCTAGCATCTGTCCACTGGAACGTAACAGTTTGCATCATGGACAAAAGTGAATGACATTTAACTGTCTGTGCTTAATTTTGAAGGACAGGTTATCCTAGCAGCTTATTCCCACAAGTCCCATAAGCTTGCTTCATCTCTCACCAAAGCAGGTTTGATTTTGACCATTTTCTTTTTTTCCCATAGAATATTTTCCTTCAGTGCCAAGTCACAAAGAACTACTTGTGTGTTTTTTTTTCACAGTAGCTCTAAAAATGAAATGCTCTCGTTTTTCAAAGGGTTTATTTCTCAGAAGGTGGCAAAGGCAAAGCTTAGCAGACAGACACTCCTTTATGATACCAAGTTATGGATGCAGGGAAGAATAGTTAAGGGTCTGCTTACATTATCACTGCAAATTAATTGTCAAGGCTAGTCAGAAAACAGAAATGACTCATCCCAGCTGCATCTGAGGCTTCACCTTGTTCCTTAAAAGGCTGTCTCGTCTTCCTCTCTCAGAGAACTGCACAGATTGTTTTGTGTTAAATCCAATACAAATCAGGTAACTGAAGTAGGTCTCTCTCATTTGTGGTATGTTGCATCCACTTATCCTGGACTTAAAAAAAAACCAAGCCCTGTGCATTTTTATGTCCAAGCAATACATGTTACTTTTAGGTGACTGAAAAATAGTTACAGTGGTGTCCAGCCAGCAAAGCAGGAGATTCTCAAGCAAGCAAGCAATTTGATTGAACTGGATTTAAAATTTAGTATTATTTAATATGATAAAATGGAGGATTAGTGTTATTTGTACTAATCCACAAGAGGTACTTAATATAAATCTGAAAGCTTTTTTAATTGTGAATTTTATGTTATTTCCAGAAAAGGTACTCAATAGGACTCAGTAGACTATATACATTGTGTAGTCTGAATGGATGACAGAAAGTAATTGTAAGATCACTTTATGCATTGAGACGATTCCTACTGAAGTCCTTACTCAGTTTTACTCAAACGATCCTGCCCTGCTGGTGCAAAACTAGTATGGAAACTGCTCTGAAAACAGCCAGACACAGGAAAACATCACCTTCAGAGGGGTTGTCATCTTTGTGGTTGGCTTGGCTTAATGAGTCATGCTTTCAGTAAGAATGCAGCATTACAGTGAGCTAAAACCTGTTTGGTTTTTTTTTAAATGAATTATGCGGAATCCTTCAGATATATTTTTCAGCCACAAATATTTTCTGTATCTCCTGCACTTGCATAGAAGGAATCACTTAGCTGTAGAGAGTCCCAGCCATTCAGTTCTCTGTCCGTTCAGCCTGCGCGACTATTTTGTTTTCAAGCTTAAAAGATCACCACGTTACATAGTCGCTCAATGCTTGCTATCTTCAAAAAAATAACACTTCCTGTGGCTCCTTCTTTAATTTTGCTTTAGTATTTTGAGTCAGATTGTTATTCTGTTATGGGCCAGGAGGAAAAATTTATCCTCTGCTTACAACATTTCATACTGAGGCAAAAGAAGTTTGATCCACTTTTTTTTCGGCGCACGTAATGAGATGGGCTGCATTCAGGAGATGAAAGCGTATAAATCAGTCTGGTAACTTCTGTCTTTTCTTGTTCTCATGTTTGTGTTTTCCAGATCAATAACAAAGCCTGCGGCAAAGTTTCTGTGCCTCAGCAAGCAGCCCGCAATTTTGCAGAAGTCCACGAGCTGGTTCTTCAAAGTGAACTTGGAGCCAAGCATCTCCAGGGACGAACCATTAAAAAGGCCTTTCTGTCTCCAAGAACTGCCCTTATCAACTTCTTAGTGCAAGAGTAAGACTTTGCTGGGCTGCGAAAGAGAACTGGAATCTTTCAGGATGAAAGCAATTCAAAACACCAATGATGGCTATTTAAATCTCATGTAACGGTGGGGAAGAAATGCTAACAGAATTAAGCTGCTGCTGAATATTTGTTTCAACAAGGAGGAACGTACAGAATTAAAGTTTCTTATCAAGTCATGGTAAGATGCAGTTTGTCCATATTCTCTGGGTGAATCATAAGTAAATACAGAAGAACTAAGTAATTGTAACAGAAAGTAAGTGCTGTAAAGCATGTGGGTTTTAGGTCAGCCTCAGGAATCTATCCTATTTGAAACCTGGCTTGGACAAATGCAGAGACATAAGTATGATTCCAGAACTAAACAGCTGCCATGAGTGTGTGCTGCACCAAATGTTAGGTGTCAGTCCATCTCTGTTCCACGTGTCTCACGTTTAGATAACCTACCATTAATCAGCACTTTCCGTAACAACATTTTCTTACAACTTAGTGTTAATTAGCACTGGCTAATGGCTTTATTCATAATAAATAGCCAGAATGGGGTGAGTTGATCTATTTCACATGCATTTCAGTGGCAAGCCAAGAAAACAGTCAGATGATTTAGCTGAGCCCTGCCTTAGCCAGGATCCTCCTTACTTGCTGGCATATTTTTGTTGGTTCATACATGAGAGAGTCAGATTCCACAAAGTGCCGACAATTGTTTCTGCACAGAGCAAATGGAAGTGACTTCCCACTCATGAGCCATCCTAGAGTCTGTGGGGGGGTGTTGAGAAAGGGACAGTCAATGACCAGTAACACAGCGGTAAAGGCAGTGGCTGTGCTTCTTGTTTCCATTGTCAGTGAATCAGCCTAGATCATAAAACTTCAATTAACGTTCACTGGTTTTGGTTTTTTGTTCATTCGTTTGTTTCCGAGGGGTTCTTTAAGTAGAACAAGCAGGCACATTCCTAAAAGTCAGATGTCTATAAAACACAGAGCTTTTTTCATGCCTCATCCCAGCCATATTATTTGCACACTGTGTTGCTGTTACATCCACATGGAAATGCTTACCGCATTTAACAAGTGCTTGAAGAAGGTTTTCAAAAGAGACAGTTAGAGGGCTCATTGTGTGAGCATGCCTCTTCCTTAACAACCATTAAAACCATCCACTTATGAGCCCTTCTGACAGTTAAAGCAAGGAGCTAGTCAAATAGAGAGGTCTGCTAACCCTCCAGTCCAACAGCCATCCAGTGTATCAGACTAAATGAATACCAACAAAAATCTCCCACCAAACAATATCTAAGTCCAATGGATCCTGAGCAAGTAAGGTCAAGATAG
Source organism: Excalfactoria chinensis (assembly GCF_039878825.1). Taxonomy (NCBI): domain Eukaryota; kingdom Metazoa; phylum Chordata; class Aves; order Galliformes; family Phasianidae; genus Excalfactoria; species Excalfactoria chinensis. The sequence goes on along the minus strand of NC_092826.1, from coordinate 116,897,283 downwards.
ATTCTTTGAAGTGTCAGCACTAAGGAATAGCAGAAATCAGTTTGGTTATGCATTTTGGTAGCAAAGATCTGGCTATGTAATGGAGATCTCAGGCTCAGTGAGCCCAAATGTGCGACAAAGCTTTTGTGACTTCTGCTTCCTTCTGGACCACAGTGGTGCACATTTTTCCTTCAGCAGCCCTTTGACGCAAGAATGACTAAGAAACAGAATATTTTATAATGAAGATACGGTCTTTGCAGTTTTAAGACTCCCTGAATCTTAGCCACAAAGGAATGCATTCAGACATTGAAACACAGGCCTTTAGTTGGAGTTAAAATAATTTGAATTCCAATGTCTGCCTGACATGTATGTTGTTATAAATTGATAAAACTCCTGTTCAGAAGTCCCTGAAAGACTGTGAAAGGGATCTTTTAAAGCAAAGTTTGTAGCCCAAGCACATTCCTGCCTTTTCCATATAAAAGTTTAAGGCTCCCTATGGAACCATTCAAACAGAGATTTCCTGTGGGGAAAGGTGACATGTTTGGTGTAAAAAAAAAACCCAACCAAACAACAAAAAACATTGTAATATTTTCAAGGATGAAGAAAGACGCTGTAAGCCCAGCAGCCCTACGGTGCCTTTAAACAAAGGCTGCAGTCACTACGGGGCTGAGCAGCAGACCACAATGTTTACTGCTGTTAGTACCGGTTATATTTACTCTTGCAGGAGGAAGAAGTGAATGGTAGATGTTACTTTGATCCAGGCAAAAAGAAAAATGCGGAATGGATTCTCAACACTAAAAAAAGGGAAAGTAACAAAACAGCGTTTGCACTTGAAGCGTATGGTCAGAAGTCACGCCAGCGTGTTTACAGTAAGGTGACATTCAGTGTGGTCTAGAGGATACAAAAAGGTTTTGGAAACAAGGAATGTGAGAGATGATGTGGAAGGTCTGACAGAGCCTAATCCCCCAGCAAGTGTGTGTTTGAAGGACGGCAGAGGTGCCAGCTGCAGGGTTTTGTGGTCATCCTGACACCTGCTGATGTCTTTCATGATGTTGACCTGATCTGAAGCACGACTGCCATTCGTCTTACAATGATTGGGACTTACGGGTTTGTTCTGTGCCCAGATTGGGCTGATGCAGGCTGTGGGCTGTTATTAACCCTCTTCAAAATAATTTACACAGATGTCAGCCATTTATTTAACAGTTGTAACATGTGTTATGGTACAGATGTATTTGCGCACTGAAGGCAGTATAAAACATTGTTAAGGATTGTGTACACCTGGCAAACAGGATGGGAGTCTTCAGTCTGGGAGGGGATGTTTGAGAAGCAAAAAAGGAAGGTGCTGGTGTCAGTCAGTCACGTTGCACAGCGCTAGTCCCACACATTGAAATGGATCGGCTGCTGCTGTCATTCCATGAAGAGATGAGCCAAAGGAGATGCAGGAGACTTGCTAAACCCAGTGGGATGGGCCCAGCGCAAACTGCTCCAGGGAAGCCAAGGAGCAGGTCCATGACATGGGGAGTATATTTTCTGCATCACGTCACTCGCTTTCCATCCCAAAACCATGATAGGACAGTGCAATGTATTGGAAAACATCACAGCCCAGAAAAATGTGCTCTTAAGTATGAATGTTCATAGCCATCTCCGGTGACCGAGATGATATTTGTGTTCCAGCGCTGCTTTGCAGTGAGGCAGCAGGGCTTTTTCTGTCAGGTTAAGGACCAGTGCTGCAGCTTAAGTCACTAACAAAGGCAGCACTCTAGCCAGGGTGCCCTACCTGTGCTCCTCACAAAAGGCTCTGCAGGGGCATTGCTGAACAGACATTTCTTTTTTCCATGCCTGTCAACAGAGTCCAAAAACAGAGGTTTGATGGAAAGAATTAAATCCATTATCTGTCTCTGATTTACCAGATTAAAGTAATGCCTCAGAACCAGCATTTGGTCAGCGACAGCTTTTTCTAATCTGACTTTGAAAAAACCTGTTTGTTTCTTCTGGGGGCAAAAGCTCTACAGATAATGCATGTCATGCAGTCTCCCTTCCGTCTGCCTTTGGTTTGTGTGAAGCCTCACGGAAGACTACTCCTCTGCTCTAAACTTTCTTCAATTGACATGTCATAGAAAGACATTATGAAGCCTTGGTGTCCAATTCTGAGTACTTTTGCCTTTGTGTTGCAAGGTTACTGAGAGAAGTCCTGCTGGCTTTCTTTCTACCTGCAAGCCTCTGCACTGTCCTTGAGAGCTTGCAGACTCAGAGACAAGTGAGCTCTTGTGGACGTTTTCAGCTGAGTGTTGCTCACACCTCTGAGAGATTCTGATCCCAGGAATCTCATCAAAACGCCTTGCAATATTGAACATGGGGGACTTTTCCTTTGGTGCTCATCTGCCTGCACCATGCCAATTTGCAGTCCATTTTAGGCCATCTAATTGCGCACTCAGCAAAGGAAGATGTAAACAGAAAAAGCTGAAGTAGAATCTGTTAAATATCCACGTTCTTTATGCTTGTGCCTGCGACATGTGGGGTGTTAAAGTGCTTTTAAGAGCCTCATCTTCAATGGAATTCTCAACAGGATCCATACAGTTACATGGACAGGAATGCGTGCCTTTGTGCTTGCTCTCTTGAATTGTGCAAGTCTTAGTTTTGCATGCATGTGGTGCTAATCAGATGCAGACTTGGACCTTTACACCTTGTGCCCCGCTGGGAGCTTACCAGAGGTTCTGCAGCTACACCCTCTGGGCTGGGCACAAGAGCCCACAGTCACACCTATGGCTCTGAACTTCCTTATCTGTGAACAGTTGCTTGCGTGCGCCAGAAGTGAGCGTGAAAGGTCCAAGGTTCTCCCAATACACCCACCTTCCACTGCCAGAAGAAACACAGGCTGCTGAGCAATGGGAGTTGCTCTCCAGCCGCTCTGCATGGTGCCAGCAGGGTGCTGAATACACACAGTCGGAACAGCTGTAGAGGATCCAAGGCACACTGCTTTGGAATAATAAACACAGGACAAATAACCAGGGCAGAAAAGGGAGCGATTTAATAACAGCAGCACGACACTGCTGGCATTGCTGGCCGGGTTTCGTTTCGGAAGAAAATTAAGAGAACTGGTGTAACAGGAAATTATTTGCTGCTACAAAGGGAAATCGGCTGGTTTTAAATAGTCAGCAATATAATGAGCAAATTTTACTAATTGCTGCAAAATAAGATTACAGGCATGCGCTGCTAGGCTGGCTACGCCGAGAAAGTGCTGTGAAAAAAACTGTAGAAGCTTTCAGAAATGAATATTTTTCTTAAGTACGTCTCCATCCCTGGAGATCCACGTGGCTGGATGAAATAGCACGGGTGCAATAAAAATACGCTCTTCCCCATTTTCCCATGTGAAAGAGCACTCAAACCCATCTGTTAGTCAGAGGGATCCTTCTAGGACACGCACAGAGGAGCGGCTGGATGCACTGGCTGTATCCACTCAGCCCTGCGAAGCCACACTCAGCTTGATGACTAATGGCAGGATGTCGTCGGCGTGCTGTGCTCCTCCAGCCTGGGATTACTAAAGGCCATGCATGCTAGTTGAGCAGGTCACCATGCTGTTTGTGTTAGTGCGCTGATAAAGAGCAGGGAAACAGAGCTGGAAACGTCTCCAAACGAGTGTTTGTTCCGATGGAAGGCTATTTTTAGTAGAAAACAGAAAAAAAAACACCCCAAACTGTTTGATGTAGGGAAGAAGAAAACCAACAAAGCCACCCATGGTATACAGGTGTAACTCTGAAGCCACCAAAAGTAAGCATTTGGCCTGGTGGGCTGAGGGCAAAGGGAGAGCACATGCACTGCACACGCTCAGCTCGTGGCATTTGCTTTATCTGCTTCTGCCTGGGCTCCTGTTGGGTTCTCAGTGATTTCCCAGCACTACTCTCACTGCTTCAAGCATCTTTACGGCCCCAGAAAGCTGTCCCTAGGCTGCCACTGGCCCTTCTGTGCCATTAGTGCTAATTAAATGGCTCTTAGTGTAATTTACTGCAGAGAGCATGCCCTGTAACAGGCAGTTGGAGTGTAATGGAAGCAAAAAATCGGTCAGGCCCTGTACGTGCCCTTGTTCTAAGGACGGGATGCACACACTCAGATGGACCACAGCCTCCTCATCCTCCCCCTGGGCTGTGCTGGGGCAGGGGACAGCTTTGTCCCTGTGATTTCTCCCTTTTCTGCCTAGTGAGAACAGACGCAGAGGCATTTTCCTTGTCCAGCAGCTGGGCTACACACTGCACAGCAGGACACAGCTCCACAGGGTGGCTGCCCAGGCAGGGCACTTCTTCAACAGCCCAAAATTTCACCTGCCCTGCGGTTTAGCCCTGTGTCCGTGGAGAAGCACCGCTCACCCCACAGCAGCAGCTCAGCATGAAGGGCCCCGCACCAGGCCATGGGGTGCTGGGGTGGCATAAGCCCTTCCTGGCCTGAGCTCCTTGGGGGTTAAATATGGAGGGAAGCAAGAGGAGGCAGACAGGGCAGGCCTCCCAGAGGAATGCAGGGGCCCCTGGGGCAGCTGTGGGGGGGAACAACGTCTCCAAAAAGCTGCATTCCGGCACTTTTCAGAAGGTGGAGGATGAGGTTTGGCCTCTCCGCACTGACAGAGTTCCTGGCAGCAGCCTTCCTACCCCACGGTCTCCTGGCCTCACCTCTCCTGCTGCCACCAGCTCTTTCCATCCACCCCCTTCCTCCACCTCTCACCCCCTGGAGGATCCTAAGGCTTTCCACAGGAAAGAAAAAGAGAGGAAAAAATTATATGTTTTCTCTTTCTCTCCAGAAAAGGGCAAACTGCTGTGTTGGAATGGACAGTGCTTCTATCAATATCAAGGCTCAAGGCATACTTGCCCAGCAGCTCTCGGTGTTGTCCTTCCAACACAACACACGTGGCTGTGCTGCAAGTGGTCAGCATGATATGGCATGAACAAATACACTGCAATCCGTAAGCCTTGCCCATGGGAACCAACACGGAATAGATGAGCACTGGCTTTTCTTCCAGGGACTGTATTTATAATAAGTCGATTCAAGTAAGCACATACATTTTGGCCTCGTACTATGACATCAGTTGTGAACCCCTTCATTCCTTAATAGGCATGAGCTGTAAAGCTCACAGGAACTATGACAAATTGGGCTGGTATCTAATTGCAGCATCAGGGTGTGTGAGGCAGTGTAGCGTTACACCTCCGTTCTGACAGAAAGTTCAAGTTAATCCTATGTTCACTTGGGAGTACCCCTAGCCTGAACCCCACTGAGAATAAACAGGAGCACAGAACTTCAGAGGTTCCTTGCTGCTTTACGCTCACCTAAACCGTGGCACGTCAGGCCCCAAAACATTTGCCTGTAGGTTGCTTGGCTGTGATTCCTGTCCGCAGGAGCTCATAACCACAGCGTGTGCTCATGCGTACAGAGCCTGGAGCGAGGCCAAGTGCAGCTTCATGGTTCGGTGTCTGAAGGTCTTCAGCAGGGTTTTCCACGTTGTCTGTGCATGCATTGTTCTTCCCACAGCTGATTTTATCCTTTGGCATAGGAAGGAAATGTACTTTGCATGGCTGCGAAGGTCAGCGGTGTCAGCGCGGCAGCTCAGCAAGAAGGCTGCTTCCCCCGAGGTGAGGGCTCCTGTGGGCCCAGCAGTAAAACATCCCGCAGATGTTAGCGCACAGATAAAACGGAGCAGCAGAAAGTGTGTGCGCGACCCTTACAAAAGAAAGTCGGAAAAAGCCCTGATCTGAGCGAAGTCACAGATTCTTCCTTGCTTTGTTTTGGAAAGCTGAAAATAGACACTTCTATTCCAAAGTCAGTACTTCCATTCCGTGATACTTCTGTCCCACCAAAGGGTTTGTTTCCTAAAGCTCTCAGGGGCCTCGGCTTGGTCTGCAGCAAAGAAAAAGGCAGACGAGAGCTGGGTGTGCACTGTGCGGGGTTAGGAGCCTGACTTCACCAGCTGCGCATCCTTGGGTGAGCAGGAGGGAAGAGGTGCAAGGGCGACTAATGATTCCCTTCTCCATGGCTCTTTGCCTGTGAACAGGACAAATTCCTCCCAGGAAAAAAGCAGTGGGGTTTATGCTGCCATCCATCTACTTGCTGTTGCGTTTTCTTAGTCTCTCAAAGAAATGCAGATCTGCTGTTCAGCACCAATTATGTTGCTTTATTGTTTTAACCTCTAAAACAAAAGTGGTAACACCTGAAACTGGGACCTTCCTGAGCAAAACAGTGGGAGAACTCAGGGAGCTCTTCTGGGAGCAGCAGCTTAGATCTGTGAGGGTACCCTCCATTGCACACAGTCTGTGAGCTTCCTTTCCCAGCTGCCCTGGGGATAGAGGAACCTGGCCTCACATCTGTGGCTTTTCAGGTCCCTTCCTCTGAGCACAAGCACTGCCCCAACAGACATCTTCTAGGTTTTGCTTGAGGATTTCCATAAGCTGATGCCAAATAAGGGAAACAAAACCTCACACTGCTCTTTGTTCTTCGTTTCTGCACTGCAAAGAGTGAGGGAAGTTCCCAGTCTAGGGCTGGCTCCGCTGGTCTCAGAGCAGTGCTGTGCCACTGCCTCCTCCTTGCCTGGAGCTCAGTGCAGTCAGCAGTTTCCTTCCCAGCACAATCACACACCAAGGCTCAGGCTTTAGTTGCACTATGGGCTTAACCTCATAGCTCCTTGGTTTTGATGGAGTACTCAAGAGTCAGTTACTTCTGCTGTCAGCCTCTGGTGGCTCAAGATGAAACCTGCTCAGCACAGAATACCTGCTGGGGCTGTCTTGCCCTCAGTTCCTTATCCCCTGCCCCATCTGACACAGCCCAGCAATCCCTGCTCTCAGAGCTGCCCTTACCTGCTTCTGGTCACGGCCAACACAGTTCATGCTTCAGCTGCTGATTTTTCTGCAAAGGGAACACAAAACAGCCCTGCCCGGGGATCCTTCTTCCCTCAGCCTCCTCAGGGCAGAGCAAGGCTCAGAGAGGCCAGAGAGAGGGGCTGGTCTGACAGAGGGAATTGTTTTCCCCTCGTGCCTCAGTGCTATCCATCCCTTAGAAGCTCAGCAGGCAATGAAGGCCTCCTGACTGATTTACTGCTGCTCCCCAGCCCCGCTCTGTGCTGCCGCCTGCCTCCACAGAAATCACTGACCACAGACACACTGATGGTAAAAACACCAACCACCCGGGATCACTGCTGTGAGTCCAATGCTATCGGTCACTGCTGAGTCCAATGCTATCAGCTCGGGCTGAGGTGGCTGTAACAGGTGACACGTGCCTCCCTGGAGGGGCTGCAGCTCACTGGAAGGGGTGTGCCATGTCGGGGCCGGCAAGCTGTCCCTGTTGCTAAGCAGAGTTCTTGCAAGGGAGCTGTTAGAAAGGGAGGGGAGTATGTTTTGGTTTCTAACACAGTTTGGTCACAGCCTGATTCACAACACATTCCTTAACATCTGGGCCCTGTCCCCTGAGTGCTGGGGAAGCATTACAAGGCTGAGCACACGCAGCCCGGCCTGCACCTTTCAGTGGATTTACTGAGGGGGACTGCAGCCCTCTCAGGCTTTAGTTGGCCTGTCAGCCAGGGCAGGTCAGGATGGTGCTATGTTCCAGTAAATGAGGGCGGCTCAGCCGGTGTGTGCATTCCTGCAGCTCCTGCTCCAGGAATGCAAACTATTTCCCTGGCAGCTCAGAGCTCTGCCTTATCCTTGGCACTCACAACTCTGCTTATCGCTGGTGGTTCAACCCTGGAGGACAGCAGGGCAGCAGGGTGCCCGCAGCTGGGCAGTGCCAAGCAGAGGAGATGAGGGAGGGCTTGTCCTCACCCCATCCACCCAGTGCCAGCATTGGGGCCATCCCATCCCCTCCTAACAGGTCCTACTCCTTACAGTCCCGGCGGTACTGTGGACCTTGCAAATGCAGCAGCACTGTTCTGCTCCAGCTGTGCAGACCCTGTGCCAAGCAGGCTGTCTGCAGGCGCTAGGTGTGCACGTGTGCCTTCCTCACATCTTCTGCTGTCCCTACACAGACCCAACGCTGGCCCCGATGCCTTCTTTGTGCAGCTCACAGCGTCATGGAGGTGCAGGTGCCCATTTCCCACACTGCCTCCGCTGTGTACTTTCTCACCGTCCCTGAGTCCCCCCTCTGAACTGCTCCTTCACGAAACTGCTAAAATCTCTTGGTGAATTCCCACATGTCCTCCCACGACAGGCTGCACAGAGGACGGAGCCAGGCTGAGCGGCGCACAGTGCCGGGACCAGAGGCCATGGGCACAAAGCAGAGCACAGCGGTTCCCCTTGAGCACCGAGTGGCACTCTGTGCCGGGTGAGCGACTGAGCGCTGGCACAGGCTGCCCGGAGGCCGTGTGCTCTCCTCCTTGGAGCTCTCCATAAGAGCCTGGACGGAGCCCTCAACCACTCCACGGCAGCCGCCCGCTCCCCACACGCCACCCCACCCCATCCCGGTCGCACCGACGCCCCCGACTCGGCCTCGCCCCGCGCCCTCCGCCAGCAGCAACCCCCTGGGGCCCCCAGCGGGCCGCAGTGCAACGCGGCGGGACCGCCCCGCCGGCTCCGCCCCGGCCCTCGCCCCCGCCCCCGGCCCGGCGGGCGGGACTGGCAGCGGCGGGAGGTAGCCGTGGCCGCGCCGTGGCTCTGTCGCCGCCGAGCGCGGCCCGCCGAGAGCTCCGGCTTCGCGTCTTCCGCGCTGCGGGAAGAGGGACGGGAAAGAGGGGAGAAAGAAACTTGAGCCGGGCCGACAGCTCACCCGGCACAGCGCGGCCCCGGAGGGCCCCAGCGTGTGGTGGTGGCAGCAGCAGCCGGAGAACGGGACAGGATGGACAAGTACGACGACCTGGGCCTGGAGGCCAGCAAGTTCATCGAGGACCTCAACATGTACGAGGCCTCCAAGGACGGGCTCTTTCGGGTGGACAGAGCGGCCGGCAACAACCCGGAGTTCGAGGAGACCCGGCGGGTCTTTGCCACCAAGATGGCCAAAATCCACCTCCAGCAGCAGCAGCAGCAGCAGGAGATGCTGATGGCCACCACTTCCCTCAATGGTGGGGCTGGTTTGGGTGCACCTCGACCCGGCCTGCCCGCACCTCGCGGTGCCAAGCCACCCTTGGGCTCACCCACCGGCCCGCTGCCCCAGGTGGCAGCTGAGGGCCCTGGCAGCGGGCGGCCGGGCACCTGCAGAGCCTTCCCCGTGCCTGGGGAACCACCGTCCCCCAGCTCCCAGGCTGGGCGGCGGAGCTGGGAAGCGGAGCTTCGTGGAGACCCTCAGGAGAACGGTGGTGATAACAGGAGGAGCAGCCAGGGCCAAGAGCTGAAGCCAGCCGGGCAGAGGTCTTCCTCCTTCTCACAGGTGCGTGGCCCTGCAGGTCCCTCAGATGGAGCACCAGCAGCCGCCCTGCAGCACAGGTCCTCCTTCTCAGCCTCTGCGGCGCAGCCCAGTCCAGGGCTTTTGGCCCTCACCGAGCCCTGTAGGCCACAGGCTGGCGTGGATGGGCCAACCACAGATGGCGGCCAGCTGTGGTACCAGGGCAGCTCACGGCCCTTCCCGCCCAGCTCTGCTCCTGGGGGGCCCGGCATAGACTACCAGCAAGCTGGCATCCACCCCAGTCCCACCAGTCATTTTGTGGCCCATGGCCACAACCACCGGCCCAACGGCGGCCCCGAGCTGGGTACCTCACACTTGGCAGCGGCACGTGGGCCGTTGACTTCAGATGCACCAAAACAGCCTTTCAAGGAGGTCACAAGCAATCTCCATCCTGACAGCGGGCACCAGGAGGGCTGCGGCGTGGCCAAGGTGAAGTTGCCCTGCCAGACCCTCCAGCAGCCAGAGCAGGGGCCGTCTGCAGCTGAGCTGAAGCTGGAAGCGCTCACTCAGCGCCTGGAGCAGGAGATGGATGCGCGGCCCAAGGCTGACTACTTTGGTAAGCACGGCTGCAATAGGATGTGGTGTTGCCTAGGTGTGAGGCGGCTCCTTGCTGTGTGTGCTGACAGGTTCGTGCCTTCACATTGTGTGTCAGCATTGCTGCTGTTGGGTTCTGCCTTTTCAGTTTCTTTCATATAACCGTTACTCATCACAGGTAGTGGAAACTCTTATTTCAATGTCGGCTTCTTCTTAATCCTTAAGTTTCATAGTGCAGATAGTGCAGCAGCCATGGGAGGACAGTGCTGAGCACCAGCTGGAGCAGTGCCTTTGGAAGTGTCCACCATTGCTGGCTGGGAACTTCTTCCCTTCAGGAGGTTCTTCTCTTCACAACGTTCGCCATTTTTCCCATGCTTAGAATATGTTACCTGAGCACGTTTGGATGGAAAGGAGCCTGCCAAGGAGCAGGATGGCATCACACCTCCGTGCCATGTGGGGCAGGAATGTGGCTGGGCACACAGGAGGCCATGGGGGCAACCAGGCCGACAGGAGGATGAGTGCTCAGCAGTAGTTGCCCTGGAGGCTCCTGCGTGTGGCTGTGCTGTCGTGGTCCTTGATGTGTGAGCTGCGAGGGAGCTGCTCCTGGAATGGCGCTGAAGGAGCTGACTGCACACTCAGAGAGAAGCGTTTTGGACAGGAGGGTTTCCTGCAGTCAGCAGATTCCCTTTGCCCCAGGTGTCAGTTCTCATTGGCTCTCAAATGATGAGTGGGCTGTAAGTACTTGGGAGGAACAGTTGACTTGTGGACCGAAAGCTCGGGCAGGCCAACAGGTTTGTGTTGGTACTTTGCGATGGAAAGAGACCGCTTACATGTGAAGAGGAGAATAGGAGCATCCTACCAAACTGGTTTAATACCACAGGATGGCAAAAAGTCATGGCTGAAGTGAGCGTTCCTTTCTCCTGCCGCTCTGTGATTCAGCAGCAGGGTGGGCGCAGCTGAAGGCACGCTGAGCGTTTAGTTGCAGATTGCATAGTAAGTGTGTTTCTTGGCATGGAGCAGTACACTCTCCTGCAGAGGGCTTTGCTGTGATTGTTTATCTCAGGGCATGAGATGGAGTTTAGCTTTGTGGCAGGCAGATAGGTTTCTCTGGCAGAAAAGTGATGTGCCCTGCTGTGTTACTGGGCTCAATGTAGCCTGGAGGCACGCTCTGGTGCTTTGCACACTGAGCCCGGAGCGTGCTGCTCCAAGGAGCTCGTGGGTCCTCACTGCAGTGCTGCTCCAAGGAGCCGTGTGTGAGCGCAGGCTTGGAGAGAAACCTTGTAGGAGACAGCAAGCAAAAATGTGAGGGTTTTGCTGATTGCCAGTAAGTCAGTGGGATCATAGATGCTACAGAATGTGCATGGGAACGAGGTGAGAGAGCGGGCAGGTGGAAGACCAGGCTGGATTTATTCGTACTTTTTAGTCACAAAACAGGTGGTAGCAGCAGGGGGAGACTTTTGTCTCAAAGGACTTTTGTAGTGAGGGAGCAGTAATCCTGGCTCCCGGCCGGGTCGATTGGCTCTGGCAGCAGGCTCTGCATGGCGCCTGGTGCCCAAGAGCAGGGAGAGGGGGCCAGAGGGTGAGGGGTGTTGTATAGGTTTGCATGAGGGAGGTGGAGGCCTCAACTCTGCATGGGAGGACTGTCGGTCCTTCTCTGCCTGGATCAGGTATTTATCATGAGCAATTCTGACTGTAGTAAAGGAGCTGCTTTTTTCTTGGCCATGTGAAAAAGAAGGTTTGTCAAGTTTGTCCTGGAATGTGATAAAGCAGGGACAAGGTGTTGTGTGGGTAGGATGTCCTGTTGAAGAGCAGCAGAGAGCCTGGTCATCTGTCAGCACCCACTGACTGTAGGCAGCGCATTTATCTGTTCAGAGTGTGAATAATAAGTGAAGGGAAAGAAGCAAACAAGGGCAAGGTTGTCGGTTTGTTGTTTTTAATAACGTGAGCAATGTGGGCTGTGTGTGCCTTTGAAGGAATCTGGGTTCTCCAGGCATGCTCTGAAGTACTGATATAATTTACATAGGATGTGGGGAGCCTCAGGGGTCACCTGAGGGCTGGGGGGCAATCCTTCCATAGCTGCCTTGTCCCTCAGGAGCAGACAGTGCCTCAGCCTGGGGCTGCTGCTGGGAGCAAGCCAGGACAGCCTGCACAGTGCACTCCAGGGAACATCCAGCAAGGAGAGGTGCCTGGCTGCCAGAGCTCCTGACACAAATCACTGATACTGGGGTTCCTTCTCCCACCAGCAGGCAGAGATCCCTTTAGAGCTGTAGTGTGCAGCATCGTGCTTTCACCAGTTCTCACTTCATACAGCTAGAGGAAAACCTCCATTTGATAAAGCCCATCCCCAGGGTTACTGAGGAGTTTTCTTAACAACATTTACAAATGATTTTCTGGTTATAAATATTGTTAGGTGTCTCAGTCATTTTGTACTGAAGTTCACATCGTCTTGGCACATCACTGTAAGGTACTTAAAATGTCTCAGAGGGGTTTGGTGGCATTTTGTGCTTTACCGGCACTGTGTGCAGTTGAGGTTCCACGCTGCATGCGAAGATAGGGCAAAAAAATTACATTTATCAACCTTGTGGTTCTTTGGGTACTTCATCGCTATGAGTAACGATGCCAGCGATGGTACTGAGAGATGAGGGGGCCAGGCTGCCCTGTTTTCCAGGCACTCAGTTTCACGCAGGTCTTGAAACCAGCACTATGGGATGTGAGGTTGCTTGGCAGGGAATAGCAGCTTGCTGAGGCATGCAGTGTGTGGGAAGGCCACGGTCCCTCCGTGCTGACTGTGGGGTCTTGTGTAGAGGTGACGAGGTTATGGTGAGCCACAGGGAGGTGGCATTGGGTTTTGTAGATGGCGTGATTTAAAGACAGGAACCAAAAGTGTCACATTGGATGTGATGTAGGGAAGTCTATTTCAGCAAGCAGTCTTTGAAAATTGTGTGCATGAGCCGTGGTGGTGGTTGGGGTGGAACACATTGGTGGGTCTTCAGGCGTGGGGTCTGGAACACTGAAGCTGTGACTTCACGCATCCCCTCCCTGCACAAGGTGGGAGCAAACTAAGGGCAAGTTGACTTGGGGCCCAAAGGCTGCACCTGTGGTTGGCTGTGGTGTGCCCAGGCAGACAGAAAGGTGATCCTGGAGGTGTTGGTATACAGGCTCAGGGTGTTCTTCCAAATGCAAGCAGGTGTCCTGCAGCATAAATCCAACCTCCTGCTGTTCATCTGCCTTTGTGTTGAGTTTTTAGCGAGCGGGATGCAGTGTGTACCTCCCAGCAAATGTGGCATAGCAATGCTCAGAGGAAACTCATTTAAAGTGTTTGAGTCCTGTGGGAGCACAATCCACGTGTTGAGCTTTGGGGCAGGGAGTGACATCCTGGACAGGTGGATGGATAGGTTGGGTGTCTGGTAGCCTGTCCCAACAGCCACACTGCTTGCTGCTGGCAGCGATGGGCTCTGGCTCCCTGGACACAGGGATGCTGTGCCCTGGGGGCTCATCGCCTTCCACGTGACGCGTCCGATGTGACAGGGAACAGAGGCTTCTTTGTTGCTTGGGCTGAGCTGCCCGACCAGCAGAAATTGGACTGAAATCAGCAGTTTGCATCCCGTGCCCTTTCCAGATCCGGCTGCCTTTCTGCCGGTGCACTCGAGTGTGAATTTCTGGGCGCTGCGCATGTGCTCCAGGCTCACCTCCCCAGTGCTGCAGGACAGACCTCTTGTTCTTCCCCTGTAATGCTACATGAGCCTGGGGGCCTGATACTGGGGGACTGTCTGCTCAAACTGATGTAAGCGTGGTGAAGTAACCAAGGCCTTGCATTCTTTGTCTTTATTTTCTGTGTCTCAGGAGGGATAAATAGTGAACAGGCGTTCCACAGCCTCAACGGGACAGGCACAGGATAGATGGAAGGGAGCTCATTGCTCCTCACACACAGAGCACGCGGATAATTTTCTGCAGCTGCTGCTCCCTGGCACAGAGAGGGGAAAAATGGAGGCACATCCAGTGCGTCGTTTCTCTGGAAAGCTTGGTGGATGTCATGGAAAGAAGGTTTTAAGCAGCAAAACCTGCAGTTTTTCTGCTCGCAGCTCTGTGTTGCTGCAGTCAGAAGGGAGCTGTGTGAGCTGGCCTTCGCTTCTGTGCCGGGGCATTGCACAACTGTCGGGCTGGAGCTGATCCTGCATGGCTGGGAGAGAACACAGGCGTGCAAAAAGCCAACTTTTTCTTATCTTGTCTTTTTTTTTTTTTTGTGGTAATGCTTGCATGATTTATCTCATCTTTCATTGCTGATCATATTTGCCTTCTTAAAGTGTTTCTTTCAATAGATACCAGAGATAAATCTGCTTGGTTTGAAGAGAGCATGTTCCACAAGCCTCGTGCCAATCCATGTGGGGGTGGGCCTGCGGCCAGGCCAGCCTTTCCCCTCAGGTCCAATGTGGCCAAAACAGAGCAGCTTCCCATCCTCTGCAACCTCCCTGGAGGCTCTGGTTGGTGTGGGCTCAGGCTCTGGGCGTAGTAGGGCTTGGGGGAGCGTTCTGGCAGTGGGAAGAGATTGCAAACCAAACCTGGGTTGCCAGCATGGCTGCTATTTCCAGCACTGCTCCCCAGTTGTTTTCTCCCCAGCTCTGACGAGACCTTTCCGATTGCTGTGGCGCATGCGATACCGAAGAGCAGCAAAGCTTTGCTAACCACAGCATGACTAAGGATCTCCAGGAGGTTGTCCTGCCCATATGACCTGATGTGTTGGGAGCCCTAGCACGGCTCCTTCCTCTCCACATTGCATTGTAAGAAGAGTCTGGGACTGAGGACACAGTTTGGATGGCCTGAGTGGCAGCTTTTCTCAGGACTCCTGACACCCATGTCACCTACACGGTGTCTGCTCCTCAGCCAAGCAGTGCAGGGCAGGTGTGGCGACGCTCACAACTGAGGCACCCAGCCCCATGTGAACCAGCATGTTCCTTGGTCCTGCTCCTGACCTCTCTTGCCCTCCATCTCTTGCAGGAACCTGCGTGAAGTGCAGCAAAGGGGTGTACGGAGCCAACCAGGCCTGCCAGGCCATGGGCAACCTCTACCACGACGGCTGCTTCACCTGTGGAGCCTGCAGTAAGTAACCCTGCCTGGTGTTGCCACTCGAGCACAGCCCTGCAATGGTTTCCTCTGGTGAATGTTTTTCTGGTGTAAGGGGGAAAACAGAAGGATGCGGTTATTCATTTGTCTGCCAGCTGGAAGCTTCTGCAGCTGTGTGCCTTTGTGGCAGTGCTCGCTGTTTGGTTTTGAATAGATTCTTGCAAGGCATTTAGGAAAGATATTTTGAATTGTGCCTGTCTTCTGCTTTCTGGTGTGCGGGGAGGTTATTTTCATTCCTTTGTCTCTTAACTGTAGCCACATTTTCTTATTTATATGAGTGCTTTGTTTCAAAGTGGCAGTAAGGAAGCCCTAACTGGGACTCAGGGCTTTTGGGTGTCCAGGCAGACCTTACAGCCATAGTGCCAGCACATCAGACAGCTTGCAGGCAGCTGCTGGCAGGATGCTCTCTGCGTGTCAGTACCCACCTTTGTGTGGTGGGCAGCCCAGTTTGCTGTTAGCTGGCCACCCCCTGCTGCCAAAAAACACACATTTGAAAAAAATAAAATAAGAGGAGTTTTGCTATGGAGCTGGGTTGAGAAACCAGGCTTCTTATTTCAAATTGCCTTTGTAAGATGGTGGCTTTGAGTTTTGTTATGTTTCACCCTAGATCTATAGTAGCATATTTTTAGGATCGTAGCTGTCTGTGTGGCAGCGGTAAAAATAATAATCATCCATCTGGTGCTCGTGTATGTATCAGTTTGGTTTTCCAAGATGAGCTTTTGTGGTTTTTTTCTCCTGTGTTGTATTTAGAAGTGTAAACTCATTAGGACTGGAAGGCCTGGTGTTTTATTTGGAGCTGTAAAGCAGGATTAAATATAGAAAGATGTGTGTGCTCTCTAATAGTAGTTGAACCTTGAACTGCAGCTCATTTCCCAGCTGTCCGGCACCAACCGCCCTGCCTCACCTATGCTGTCAGCACAGCGCTTTGCTGTCATCTGGCTGAAGGCAGGAAAACTGAAAAGAAAATGGGTGTTGGCATAGGATGGCATTTTCCCTAAAGGCTCAGCAGCAGCAGCTTGTCCCTTTGTCCTTTCATAGGAGCTGACTTGAAATCTGCAGAAAGAATCCCTGGCTGCAGCTTCGGGGACCTTTCTCCATTGGTGTCCCAGCAGCCTCCAAGCTGCCCTTCCTCACAGATCTCCTGTGACAAATAACCCAGCAGCAGCGTTACGTGTCTAAAATTACAGCTGTGCAACTGGTGCTTTAGAAGTAAACGCTTTGTGTTCTTTTAGAACTGATTTTATTGTCTTGAGCCCTATAGACGTATGTGTGGTTGCAGAGGTATTAGTGGTCACTTCTTTTTCCGTATGTTTGGTTAAGAAGAAGCTTTCTTCCATATCTAGCAAGGTGTGTCAGTGAGAGCTGAAAAAAAACACTGTTTGCTGCTTGTTCTGAAAGGCAACCCTCTCCAGAGCTTTCCAGCGCAGGGTGAAATGTTTTGTGCTTCAGGTTAGGCCAGAAGGATGGAAAGAAACTGAGTTGAGCAGCGCAGAGCTACGTTTCCTGCTTATCCAGGGATAACTGAAGCATCTTTGGTCTGGAACATCTGTGGTCTGATTTTTGGGTGGTCCTGTGTGGAGCCAGCAGTTGGTCTCCACAGTCTTTATGGGTCCCTTCCAGATCAGGATATTCTGTGATTCTGTGATCTCTATGGAGCTGTGTTGGGGCTTTCAAATAGGAAGATGCCAGTGTGTGTATGTGTGTATGTGGGGGGGAAGGTTGGGAGGAGTAATAACAGTGTTTCTTTGAATAGAAAGTATTGCATATCCCTGTGGGAGAGCAAGCCTACCATTTGACCCATGCTCAGGGTCTGCTGCCATTTTCCACGTGCTTTCAGGCAGCGGTGGTTGTCTGCTGCAGAGGATGGACAGAAATATTTTTCTCCTCTGAATGTTGTGGTAAAAAGCGCTTCTTAACTAACGGCCACAACCCAGAGAGCTGCAGATTGCCAGAAATCTGCTGAGTGCCCACTCTCCAGGTTGCACATCGTGCCTTCGGGGATGTGTTTGCTTCTTCCCTTCCCAGTCCAGCCGCTGGCAGGCACACAATAACAAAAAGGCCATACTGTGCAGATCAAGGAAATGACTTCTCCCCTTCCCTCCCTGCTCCCAGGCGATTTGTTGGTAAAAGAGAAAAGGAAATGTACTTCAAATGCTGCACGTTTCTGGGAGCGCTGCTCCCTTCTTTCCGGCCTCTACTCTCGCTGTCGCGCTGTTGTACGCTCGGTGCTTGGATCAGCCTGCTAGCATCTCCTGCGAGTCCTTCCTAGCCACACGATCATTTGAGTTGGAAGGAGCCCTTAGAGGTCACCTAGTCTAGCTCCTCTGCAATGAACCATTTCTCCTTGTCCTGTCACAGTGGACCTTGCTGAAGTGTCTGTCCCTTCTGCCATGTCAGAAGAGAGCGGATTGCATGTTGCTACCAATGAATGCTGTTGCTATGACTCAGCTTGGATGCCAGCCTTTTTCTGCCCGTGGTGACATCTCAAAGCAGTGTTTCCAGTGACAAGGATGCTGCAACTTTACTGAGACTTAGATGAGTGCAAACCAGGGTGCTACCACCCTACCCCTGCCTCAAGAGCCTCCCCCAAGGTGCTGGGGAGCCATGGCCAGGTTTGCATGTGCCTTCCTGCCAGCAGGCCTTACTGCATGGCCTGCCATGTTGGTGGAGGTGTAGCCAGGCTGAATCAGACTGCGGCTGCTGTGCTGATGGCTGGGGTGGCACGCTGACCTGCCCTGTATTTGTGAAACAAGCCCACTGTGAGGAATCCCCCCCTGCACAAATTGAAATGGTTTTCATCATGGGTAAAGTGCCTTCAGTGCTGTGCACCATGAGGCCGCTGTGGTAAATGTGATGAGATTTTTCTAACTGCCAGAAAAATAGACATTTGTCTGGACAGTGTCGCCTGCCCGGCTGCAAAGCGCGTCCTGAGCAGCACATGTGGAAACTCTGCTTTCTATCTGAAAAGTAAGTAGTTAGGCTGTGTGCTGAGGGTCAAGTGGAGTTCATCTTGGACAGCATCCAGTGCAGGCTGCCTTTGAGAAGTGAAGGTTGCTCGTGATTTCCATCCTAAAATCCGTGCTCTGGTGAAGCACTGAACATCTCCCCTCCAATAAATAAAATACACCAAATTACCTATTAAGGTAAAGCATATTGTCCTTCAGATATTTATATCTGCTGTCTTGCTGCTTTCGGTTTAGCAAGGATTTCTAATTTTGTTCATAGTTGGGTTTGTGTCCAGATGGTGCCTTGGTTTCCCAGGCACAGAAAGCTGAGTGGCTCTGAAGGGGTGGGTGCACCAGTGCATCCTGGTGCTGAATTTCCTACACCCTCTATTTCCTGCTGTATGTACGTTCAGAGTTAAGCGGTAGAAGAGAGCAATTGGTAGAGCCGAGCTATACATATGCGACAGGGTTCAGTTGTCAGGAAGAAAACTGACTGTATTATCTGAGCCACAGGCATGTAATGCAGAAAATTTGGCTCAGAGGTCAAAACAACAGATTTAGAATGATTACTTTGGCATCAAAGTCTCATTTATCTTCTTGTTTATTGCAAGGCAGGCACACAAACAGGGCAGCTTTCTGTGGAGGGGGAGAGGGGAAAAAATGTGGTCTCTCTGCTGCTCTGGCACTGCATAATATCTGCCTTACGTGAAGGCTCTGAAAGTAGATTCAGCAAACATCCTCGGAAGTCAGACAGCTGTTTCCTGCAGGTTTGAGGCTTCTGCTTGCATCTTGATTTTCTTTCAGTTTGTTGGACAAACATTTTGATTCATCGGTTGGTTTGTTACGCATTAACCTTTCAGAACACTGAAGAACACAGGTATTTCCAGGCGTTGGTATTTATTTTTTAGCTAGGAAGGGGCCCTTATAAATGACACGTAACTTGTTGTTTTGCTTTAGTACTTCTTTCTAGGACTCGGGCAGGCTCTGATCCGACGGCCCCAGCTCTGCTCCCCACACACTTGGGAGCACGTGGTTCTTGTGCTCATGGCGCTGGGTCCTCAGAGGAAATCTGAAAGCTAAAAAAGTGCAAGGGAAGTGTCAGAGATGACTATGAAGGAAATCAGTAGGCGAGCACGGAAGCCAAAAAGAAAGAACCGATTGCAAGGTGGTCTGAGTGAAGGTTTGACATTCAGCTGCAGCGGGGAGAACCTACAGCAGAACCAGGTTTTGTCCCCTTGTTGCAGAGAAGTGAAGATCTGCAATGTTGCCACATTACAAGGTTTGACCTTTGGTGTGCCTGCATGACTTTTATTTAAGCTCAGATCTCTGCTGGTGTCTGTGTAAGGGTAACAGGTTGCTGTTCCAGCAGCAGAGTTTGCAATAATAGCAGCTGGCTGTCTCTGACTACGTTTCACAATGTAGTGGTGCACAGCGGTATCAAGGGTCATTTACTAAACAAGGTAGTGAGGTATTGCAGCAGTTTAACCGCAAGCATCGCCCTCTGCTTGGGCTAATTAGTCGTGCAGCAGTGATTATTAAGCACAGCTACATGGAGCTTCAAAGCGGGGAGTGTTAGGTGCTGCCAGGAATCCTCCCTCAGCATCCCTGTAATAAAATCCTCATGTGATAGGCCATGCAGGAAATGATGCATTTTTTAGCTGGAGTAATCTCAGAAGAGGTTCTGACGTGCCAAGCTCTACAGGCTGTTGGGAGACAGAGCATCATCAGCGCTTGTTTCCGCTCCAATCTGAATGCTGTTTTGTTCTTACTGGCTTTCTGTCTTTGAGCTCTCAGCTCACTGGTGCAAACCCCTGCGGCACAGCAGCCACACTTGCTGTGCAGGAGAAAATCCAGGGCAGCTGCCATGGCAGGGCAGTGCTACGTGTTCCTCCTCTGGCCAGATCCCAGGGCAGTGCTGCTGTGAGGGCTCAGCACGGCCCTGAGGTCCCCAGCAGATATCTTAAAAACACTGCTTTTTGTTAACAGGCATAACACTGGTTGTACTGTGCCATTAGGATTTAGGTATGGTGCAACAGAGTGATAGGTGGTCTTCTTCAGGCTCCTCTTGCCCATGGAAGTTTGGACCTGATGATCCTTGGAGGTCCCTTCCCACCTGAGCTGCTATGATTCTAGGATTATAGGAGGTTCCTCATAGTGTTTTAAGCAGTATCTATAGTTAACTTGCTAGGTGCTGTCTCAGGGTACACTGTGACCATCTGTACTTCGAAACGTTTTTTCTTGGCTAGCTTTGATGCAAGGCTACTTCTAGGGTCAGAGAGTGAAGCAGTGTGTTTAATTCTCCCACTCTGGAGAGGCTGCTGCTGTGACTGCTTGTGGTGCTGGGAACAAGAGTAGTATGTAGGGGAGGTTTCCCATCTCAAAACCTCGTCCGGTCACAGCTTCAGCTTGTCCCTGAGTACTTCCTACCTGGCTACATAGTCACTGAATCATTAAGGCTGGAAAAGACCACTAAGATCATTTTGTCCAACCATCAGCACACCCCCACCGTGCCTACTGACCACGTCCACATGGGCCTGGAACACCTCCAGGGACAGTGACTGCACCACCACCCTGGGCAGCCTGTGCCACTGCAGCACCGCTCTGTCAGAAATTCTTCCTAATATCCAACCTGAACCGCAGCTTGCAATGGAGGCCATTCGCTATCTCTGTTACCTGGGAGAAGAGGCTGACTTCCACCTCACCACAGCCTCCTTTCAAGCAGCTGTAACAGAGCAATCAGGTCTCCCCTGAGCCTCCTCTTCTCCAGATAGAGCAACCCCAGCTCCCTCGGCCGTTCCCCATAAGACTTGTGCTCCAGACCCTTCACAGCTTTCTGTGCAACCCTTCTCTGGACCTCTCTAGGGCCTTGATGTCCTTCTTGTAGTGAGAGGTCCAAAACTGAACACAGCACTTGATGTGCGGCCCCACCAGTGCCAAGTACAGAGGGCTGATCACCTCTGCATCTCGCAGAGGGCATTGGTGGGGAAGTACAGGCTGCCATCCTCTTTCCTGTGTGTGCTTGAGCATTTTGAGGGCTGTCCTTTGTTGCAGGGCTGGGAGGAGAGCACTGCCTGCTGTCCAGTGCGTATGCATTGGGAGGGGGGCAGAGCAGCAGTCTCTGAAGCAGAGATTGACTGAGCATGGGGTCAAAAACCAGTGCTGGAGGTCTCAGAGAATAATGCTGGGGTTCCCTTTAAATAGAAGCATTCAAATATCTTCTCACAGTGGTCTGCCATCAGCGAAGAAGAGGTGCTGCTCTTGTTATATGGCCTGTGTGGTTTTGCAATGTTTCCCCTTGAAGAGCCATTTCTGCCTTTGCCTGTGGTTGCTTTGCTGTTATGGGCAGCTGACCTTTTGCTGTATGCTCCAAAGCACGCTTTTGGCTTTTAGGCCTTGGGTTTGTTTTTTTTTTCCTCTGAGTTTTGTCTTTACTGCTTGAAATGTTGGTGAGAGTACAGAAGGTGTTTGCAGTTTTACAGTCCAGCTGATGCAATTGAGAGTAAGAGAGACTGCTAATGGAGCTGTTCTTTTGGCACAAGTTTTTTCTGCCCTTCTGCCCACGGGTTCACAAAGACTTTGATCTGAACTGGGTTACCTGCCTGTTGGTCAAAGCTGAACTATGTGCTGGCCTCTAAGTGAGTCTTTCATGCAGCCCCAGTCTCAGAGCAGACACTGTGTCACGTTCACTGCCACATCCAGCTATGGTGGTGGCCAGCAGAATTGGGACAGATACCAGGAGTGAAGGAGAGCTCTGATGCTCTGCCTAATGTGCTGCACACAGCAGGAGCCGTATGGTGCGGTGTCCAAGTCAGCATCCACAGAAAGCACCACAAAAACAAGTGCTGGCTGGGCCATGGTGGGGTCTTCTGTGCTCCTAATCGCGGTGTCATAGAATGGCTAGGATGGGAAGGGACCTCAAAAACCATCCAACCCCTCTGCTGCAGGCAGGGTTGCCAACCACTAGATTGGTCAGGGCTCCATGTCCCTTTATGTCCCTTTGGGTGGTGTCCCTTTAGATGGCATCCCTTCCTTCTACTGTATCAACTGCACCACTCAGCTTAGTGTCATCTGCAAACTTGCAGGGGGTGCGCTTGATCCCATTGTCCGTGTCACTGATAAAGACGCTAAAGAGTTCTGGTCTCAAGGCCCCTGGGGGGACTTTGTCACCTACAAGATCTAGAAACTGAAATCCCATTCACCTGCCATTGGTGATGTCCAAACCTTACAGCTGCGGCTCTCCAAGGACTGGTTTTGTAACAATAGGGGCTTAGGGCTGGCAGCATGGAAAGGATGCAGGAGCAGTTGCCAGCCTGCAGTGAGACTTACCCACCTGCTGTGCAAATGCCAGAGGACTTCCTCCATACTCAGATAAGAGAAGTAAGGTCCTTGCTGCCTCTCTAGCCACGCAGAGGACTGGGGTCCAAACACAATCCTGCATCATTACACGCATTGAGAGCGATCTCGTTTTCAAACATGGGTTTGTGACCCCCACTGTCCTAATAAATAACAGAAAAGCAACTTCAAAAGAAAGACTCTGATCCAGCTCCCCAGCAAACAAATGAAGGATTTCCTAACATCCTCCATTAGCCACTGCAAGTCCCTGGTAAGGCTCTCTCTGTGCATCTTCAGAAGCTGCCAGCTGAGAAAATGATGGACAAAATCACTGGCATCCTGGCAGTGCAGCCCTGTGGTACCCTGTGGTCAGCTGCTAAGTCGAGTCTGTTTGTTTTAGCATGAAAGAACTGGTGACTAAGCTTGCAGTGTTCTGAAATTGGTGCTGGAGTGACCTTGAGGCCATGCTGGAGGCTCTGCAGCTAGGTAGGTCAGGCCAGGGGGGAGCAGAACATAAATGCATGCAGCTCAGACTTCCTGTTGGGGAAGGGAGTGGGTGAGAGGGTTGAAACGCTGAAGAATTATAAGTGTCTGATTTCTTTCAGTGAGAGATTAGCTAAGTTCAGGAGGAAGTGAAAATGAAACGCAGGCAGGAGCTGGCAGTGTAGGACATGTATTAGAGCAATTGCTTCTGATAAAGACAAAGCATGCTGTAGTGTTCCTAGGTGTATCAAAGGGCTGTGGTTTGTGTTGATCAGAGGACTGCACGGCGCTGGCTGCAGTGGCTTCCCCAAAGGCCTGTCGCCGTCAGTCTGGACCTTTGAATGTCACCACGTTAAAAATACACCGGGTGCAGAAAGCCTCATAAATGCTTCTTTTATCACCGTAGAGGAATGGCGCAGCAGCAGTGATCCAGGCTTCAGCTACTCTGCTGGATGACTACTGCTCATACACCAGCGCTGGGGCTGCTGCCCAAATACCCTTATCCTGCAGCTCCATGTGTGTGTTCCCTCACCACTGCACACTTGTCTTTAAGGAGAGATGTTGCATACAGGTGGGAAGGCAGTTGGGAAGATCACCGGAGCCCACACTATCACATCATTTAAGATTGGAGTTAAACGTTTCTGAGCTCGCTGCCAAAAGTTGGAGCTGCTCTGGAACCTCCAGTGTAACATCATGAAGTGTTTCCTGGCCAGAGAGTGCCCTCTGGTGTAGACAGCAGATGGCAAAGGCTTTAATTTAGGGAAGGAACTCTGCTTGGCTTCTTCCTTTTCTTAATGTTCTGGAGGTGGAGGTTCTGCTCCAGCTGTAGGGCTTCTGTGTTCTGATATCCTTATTGCGGGTCACTTCTCAGTTATCGCTTCTCAGCACCCAGTTTCCATGCACGTTTTCTCCTTGCTCTCTATTGACCTTTCCCTTCTGCCTGTGTTTTTTTTTCCCCTTAGGTCGGAAGCTGAGAGGAAAAGCCTTTTATTTCGTCAATGGAAAGGTGTTCTGTGAGGAAGATTTCCTGGTAAGCACGCAGCTGACCCTTGTGCCCCCACCATGTCTCAGCCTCCATGGGAGACGCGCAGCCTTTCTCCTTGGTGGCTCTGCCTGTGTTTTGCACAGCTCCTGCATAGCCTGGCCCTTCTCCCCTGCTCACCGACAGACCAGGTTGAGCAAGTTGGCCAGCTCTGAGATGCGGTGGCTGCCCACATGTGGCACTGCAAGTAGCTGAGTGGGAGGCCATGGTGTCACAGTGCAGAACCCATAGCAAAGCTGGAGCTTCTTGGGATGGCATCTTCAGAGTATGTCTCTGTTACCATTCCTTGGAGATGGGAGCAAGATGAATGGCTACAGAAGAATGAGTGAAGGAATTTCCCTTCCCAATGAACTACTTTTGTTTGGGCATCCTAATGGATATCTTTCCATTACCCTCAATGGCTTTGTGTGAATGTACCTAAGTGTGAACCAATTCTGTGGTCCATGGCTGGCAGAGATAAGCATCACTGCAACAATGCTCCAGAAAATATGAAGAGCCATAGCCCTGCTTCTGACCCCCAAGACCTCATGGATTAAACCATCATTGAGACTGTAAAAAGTCATATTTGTCTACTTACTGGAGAAGTGCACTGATTTCTATCAGAGAGAAGTAAATCAATCATTTCTCTCACCAGTATATTCTGCACAGTCAGAAAATGGGAATGTTGGTTAAATGCATCTAAAGTATTCAGTTTATCCAGTTTGCCATTCAGACAGGACTGAAACCTTAGGCAGACAGTGTGTAGTGCATGAGGTGTTTGTTGGGGCCATGACAGTTGGTTCCTTACCATTAGCCTTAGTAGGACCTAGAAAGGTGTAACCCAGAGTAGGATCTAGCAAGTGTTGTGATATGAGCATATGATATGCACAGATAAGCTCTTGGTTTGTAGATTCCCATGGTCAAACAGAGCATTAAGTCTTATGAGTAAGTGACTTATTTGAATCAGCGTTTATAGTATTTGCTTAGATGCTAAAATAAACTTAGGACTTGAAAGTTACGGGACCATGTACTCCTTCTGAACACTGCAAGTCTGGTGTCTTAAAAGAATGTTCCATCCATAGCTTCATATACGAAAAAAAACACAACAATAGTGGAAAGTTTAGTTTGTGTAAGGAGTACAGGAGAACGCCAAGCAAATAATGCCCTACAATATGCTATTGCTTATGCTCTGCTAGCCTTGTGAAATGTTAAGCCACTTCTTTTTTGTCCTTGCAGTACTCTGGTTTCCAGCAGTCAGCTGACAGGTGTTTCATTTGTGGTCATTTGATAATGGACATGGTAAGTGATTATTGCCTTAGGTAAAAAAAATCCCACGGCTTTTTAGAAGAACGTACCAGCAGCAAAACATTTTGATAACTGGCGCTGTCTGTTGTCATTTGCTGCTCTGCCTAGTGTGAGCTGGGTTGCAGAAAGCAAATCCGCTAAGCCTTTTGTTGGCTTTTGCAGGAAAGCAAAGCTGGCATCCTGCTGCATGTGATGCAAGGACTTTGCTCTCCCTGTTTTCAGTGCAAATGGTGCCAGCTGGGGTTTTTTTATCCCCTTCTGGGCTTCTCTGGGCAGAGTTTTCATAACCCTGTGCAGAAAGGAGAGGCTCTGCAGTGCTCCCTTGCTGTGGGGCATCAGCCGTGCTCTGCTGAACCTGTCTGTCAGTAGTCAATTCTATGTACCATGTATAGTGAGTTCCCATGTACCTTTCACCCGTATTGACTGTTCACGTGCTTCTTTCTTGTCTCTTGGTCTGTTGCAGATCCTGCAGGCTCTGGGGAAATCATATCATCCGGGCTGTTTCCGATGCGTGGTCTGCAACGAGTGTCTGGATGGTGTGCCATTCACTGTGGACACTGAAAACAAAATCTACTGTGTCAGAGATTACCACAAGTAAGGACAAAGCAACATCAGAGGAGACTTGATCAACAAGCCTCTAATGTAGCTTTTCAGCTAATTAGGAAGTATAGATCAGTGAAACAGACACAGAATTAGAAGCCAGGAGTTTGAGGATGGGGCTAGACCCTATGAGTTACCAATGCCTCTCCTCTTGCCCTGCCATTGACTTTCCATGTAACTTTGAGGAGGTCACTTAACCCCCAGGCTTAAGCTGCACCTTCTGCAAAGCAGAGAGTGTTTTGTGGTCTTTGAGGTCGGTGAGAAATAGTGCTCGTGAAGTATTTGGTGATGTAAGACATTAGTTTGCTCTGAAGGAAGACTGTGAAAAGTCAATGCAATCTGCTCTGGAGTAGCTGCAGGGCTGAGTTTCAAGGAATGTTTTTAGAAATCACCACTGAGTGTCCAAAGCAAACTTTATCCAGCTTTAAATTACACGACTAATGAATCCACTTGAAAAATCACTTGTTGTTTAGACAGTAAAATAAAAGCTCTGCTCTTAGATAGTGGTTATGGGATTAGAGCAGCATACATTTTGAGTGCCTGCTTGGCTAACATGCTCCTGTTTTCTGGGCAGGCAGATAATAAGTATTACTCAAGCAGTCCCTGGAATTGTTTTATATTGTGCCTTGTGTGTCACTGTTGTTCTGAAACGATACTTATTTCCCTGCAACTTCATTTACTTACTGAACAAGGCCTTGAGGAGTCTAGCAGTCCCTTAGTGTTTTCTCTGAAATTTCCTGCTGTGGTGCAAGGCAACTCATTGTTTTTATACCCTTTTCTGAAGCCAATTCTACTCACTTTGTCCTCATTCTCTCTTCCAAATTTCTTAATAACAGCCAGGAATTTTACAATGTAAATCAATCCTAATTGAACTTGTGGTCTTAAGATGTTAAGCTTTCCTGTGGATATATTATTTACAGCTGTAGTGTTTTATCACCAACGACAGACAGGCCGCTCTTTTTATGTTGATGTATAACTCGCCTTCAATTTCTTGTTCCTCTTGCAGAGTTTTAGCTCCAAAGTGTGCAGCATGTGGGCTTCCCATTCTGCCCTCTGAGGTGAGAACCTTTTATTACTTATCCCTTCTGGGGAGAAAGCATTATGTCTCAGGTCTTGCTCTCTTCCACCCTTGACCCCATGTCAAGATGAGTGTCATTCTGGATGCAGAGAGACAATTACTTCCACTTTTACATGACGCTCATACACTGCCCTTGAGGTGTGACCCTTCCTTTGCTTGATAACACAGCCTATTCCCCTTGAGCCAGGCTACTTTATTACCTTCTGCACTAGTATACTGTTGTTAGCACTGTGCGGGGCTACCTTTCCTTCACGTCAGAAAATGGTGGTGGTGCTCGTGTTCGCCCTCTGGGACTGACTCGTTGTCATATTTGGAGGAGATGGGTCTTTGCCAAAGCCAATTTAAAGTGCTGAGAAATGTGATATATTGAAGCTGTCCGATCATCAATGCATGTTTTAGGATAGATGCGACCCGTAGGCAGAGAGCATTCTACATGTCTGATGTTAATGCTTTAGAGGATATCGGCAGTCAACCAGTGATGAAGCTTCAGTGTAAAAATAACTGTAGGTGGCAGGATTTATTTGTGATTTCCAACCAATGGCCAAAATGCACTTGTTCAACGCTGCTATTGTTACAAGAAGCGATCTGCAGAGTGCGTGTGTCTAATCCTCCGTAATCCTCTGTAATTTCTTCTCATTTGCTTGAATGCTTACAGGGGTCTGATGAGACCATTCGGGTTGTGTCTATGGACAAGGATTACCATGTGGAATGTTATCACTGTGAGGTAGGTCAGCAGCTTTCTGGGGGAGTAGTGCGTACTTAAAAGTGATAATAGCTTTTATGTTTAGAATCTCCTTCCTTCCAGAGGCAGTATATGAGCAATTCAGACCTTGCATTCTGAAATCCTTTAATATTAGTGGCTGACAAAAGTCTAGTTGTCAGTTCGCTTGCCATCCAGTTTATTTGCTAATGAAGGAAATGTAGTGAATCAGTAAGGTTCTCTTGCTGCTCTGAGCTCCAGATCACATTAGTGTATCTGGTTTCCAGGCCGGACTGTTCAGAAATGCTAAGGTGATGAGTGATCCTGTCTGATGTAAGTTATCTTCACTTAGAAATGAAGTGAACGTGCGGTCAGTGGTAAGGAGAGGAAATACGGCTGCCACATAAATCTCAAGAGATGTGAGCTCTTAAATATTCATGGCGGGCTTCCCAGAGAGCCTTCGTTGTTATGTAATGTCAGTTAAAATATGTACGTGTCTTCTGTCATTGTGCTCATAGTGCAGTGGAAAGAAACCCTGACTGCAGGTGAGTTTCACATCAGTACAACTGCAATTAATTTAATGCAAAGTGGCAAATCCTACCTGAGAGCGCAAGGAAACTTGAGTACGTTTAAAACACGAAGGGATGCAACTCACCATGAGATAAAGCTTAGTTAGTCCAACTAGTTAAGACCTGTGTATGCAAGGCTGCCCTTCAAAATGCCTATGTCATTCTTAACAAATATTGAACTTATTAGGAGGGAGCTGCTTATGAGGAGCTACTGTCCTTGTTGTGACATCCTCCTGCAAGCCAGACCCCAGTTGACACTGGGAGATAAACACGCAGTCTAATTAAATTTGCATGACCTCTTTCTGCAGGACTGTGGGATGGAACTGAACGACGAAGATGGGCATCGCTGTTACCCTCTGGATGACCATTTGCTTTGTCACTCCTGTCATCTGAAACACATAGAGAATGGCACAACCCCAGCAGCTGTGTACCAGCATCACTACTAGGCAGCGTGGCTGACAGCCGGGAGCCCTGACAGACCGTTTGTTTTGTGACCGCCCTCTCCCCGCCCTGCATTGATTTCCTGCGCGTGTTTTTCTCCGATCAGCAGTTTTCCTGCAAAAGGATATGAGAGATTTTTGCTGGTTTCACACAGTCTGCATGTGAGTTCCAGCTGTACCGAACTCTGTCTACTTGGCCAGGAACGTGGCATGTTTATCTAACCTGAATGGTTTATTCTTATGTGCCTTTTTCTGCTACTTGGAGATTCCTTTGGGCTCGTATTGGAAACCTCTTCAGTGAAAGCACAACTTGCTGTCATGCCAACGAGCTCAGATGATGCCGTGCACAATTAAAAGGCCAGAGGCTGGCTTGCCTGCTGGGAATGTTCCATCAACCTACTAAGTGATTCCTGACAAGCACATTTCACCACATTCTCCAGACGACGTCAAATTATTAATAGGAGGTTTAAGACGCTCTCTTAGTAATACTTTAGAAAAGGAAAATAAAGGAGTCTTTGCAAAATAGTGTGCTAAGACCTCCCACTGTATTCCCTGAACTCTGGTGTGGCTGTAGAAGCACCAACTCTCCAAGCACAACCCAAGTGTGCTGGTTAGCAGCTGGAGACGGTATCCCATTTTGAACAGAACGAGAAACTGGAACGATCTGGGCTAAGCTACTGTGGTGACTGGATGTGAGCTGCTGCTATAATGTCACAGCAATACACAGGGGGCCCATCTGCTTTGACGCAGTGTGCATAGAGGATGATGTTTGGAACGGTTGGGATGCTATTAGTATGGACGCGAGGGAAATCCATCCCTGCTCTTGCTCGCAGAGCTCACTTTGGAAAAGAAGTTCTCCACGTACAGATATCTGACTGGTGTTTTCATGGTTTGTCCCCACAGCTCAGCCCCAGCCTGGCCACTCCTTAGTGTTTACTCGGCACAAAACCATTTTATAGTGGTGCTTATTTAGAGCTCTGGGAACAAGCTCAAGATCATTCTAAAGGCTTTGTTGTAGTGGGATTTAGAGTCCAGCTCCACAACCTCTACTCACATTAGTTCAGCCACTGGTATAAACAGATTTGCTCACAGGAATAATATCAGCTTATCTGAGCGAGGGACTGGAGAGTTTGGCTCTTTTTTTCTCTTCTGTTGAGAAAGCAAAGGCTGAGCAGTGGCACTGAGACTCTAGAAATGAGTTCTTGCTGAGAACCTGCTGTGGTTCAACCCTACATCTTTTCCCGTAGCACAAATGTAGCTAGATGGATGCTTGAACTTCACACCGTGTCACCGGAGCACCTTGAGTACTCAGCTGGAGCAGTACCTCTGGTGTCCAAAGTAGTCCTCCAGGGAAGCAGGGTAGGCTTGCCTTTTTCACTGTCAGGGGTAAAACCTCTCTTTTCAGCTTGGCACGACCACTGCAGACAGAGGGCTCTGTCCTGTGAAGCCCTGGCTGCAGGTTGCCTCACCCTCTCTCCACTCTGGCTCGTGGACCTGGATGCCATCACGGGGCTTTTCTCCCCACGAAGCAGCAGCTTGCCTTTTCCTCCCTGGCACCTCAGCAGCTCTTTTTGCTGTTGTCTCTGCCAGTGCTGATGAATGCCATGCTTCTCCTTTCGGAGTGGTGCAGAGTACTGTGCTGAGGATTAAACAGAAGTACGAGCATCTGTTTTAATATGGAGATTGATATCCTGCTGGCACCCTCCTACAAATCTGCTTCAGCTTATCTCCTCTGAAATGCATCTGTCCAGCTTTGGCCTGGAGCTGTCACAAGGCTGGGGAGCTGGAAGGTCTTGGTGTGGATTTGTCCCACCCAGCTGGGAGCATCTCTGCTCTTAGGGATCTTCTTGGGATGCCAGCTGTGGGCAGCTGGGCTCTGTGGCTCTATTGCTCCAGGGGACTTACAGCCCCTCAATGAGTGACCGAAAGCCTGTGGTGGGTTTGCCCCACTGCAGTATGCAGAAGAAGCCTTGCCTGTGACGGTAGAAGAGGTAGAATTAATCCCAGATACATGAGCTCCCTACAGCCTTCGACTGGGGCTCCAAATGCATGGATGCTGCTGTCTCTGAGGCCGGCTGCTGATAGCTGATGCTTTGGCTGGCTCTTTGGTTGTGGAGCATGTTCTTAATGCATATTTTCTGGCCTTCATTTGAAAACAACAGCAGGACTGATTTTTTTCTTTCTCGACAGTGGTTTAAAATCCTGTTTCACTGTTCCAGCCTTTCCCGCGCCCCTAAAATAAGCAGGAAGAAAAGAGAGAAGTAGAACATTTTCCTGTGCATGAAGCCCCAGCCAGCGGTTGGCAGCGAGCTGTCTCACAAGAGCCTCCTGCAAAGCAGTGGAAAGTTTGGCCTCCGCTTTCACACAGTGTCTGGTTACTTCTGACAGCCTCCCTCTGCTCCCCAGCACCGGGGAAATGCAGGCTGTCCTACTTTCAGGTTGGAGGTGCTGTGTAAATTATTAAGTGTGAATGCTCTCCTCTCCTGTGCTTACTGAGCTCCTGGCCTTGAAGCATTGCAGGTCTTTTTTTCCTTGTGAAACCTTCTGTATTTCCCTGGAAATTTTGCCACTTTATTATTTCAGAAACATCCAAACCAGGTCCTTACTTAAAGGCAATGCCAAATGCCCTCCCAAGCAGTAACCCATCCTCACCATGCCCACTAACCACATCCCCCAGTGCCATGTACATACTGTGCTGGAGCAGGGTCTGAACGCTTTTGTTCCAGGCAAGGCATAGCTGGGGGTTCTTTGAAAGTACCGCCAGAACTGACTTTTTGCATCAACAAACAAGCAAAGCGACGTGCTAAAGCGGAGGGATGCAAGGAGGAGGAAGGACGTGAAGGACCTGGCTAGGAAGCCAACTCAGAGCCCGACCGGCGGTACTCTGTGGTACTCATTATGTTACGGCTAATTGAAAGCATGGCACTGGGAGGGAGCTGGTGTCACTAACTGCAGCCACCTGCAGCACGGCTCCCTGTTGGGTGCCGTTGGGTATTTATACTAAGCGGAGGCCAGCAGCAGCGGCCTGGCCCTTGTGATTTCAGTGATTAAAGACAATACGGCAAAGCAGTGCTCAGAGTGGTCTTTCCTAACGTCTGATTGCTCCGGCCTTCACCCAGACCTTGTGGGAGCCGTGAGCTGGGTGTCCGTCCTGCCTGCACCCAGGGCTCCCTGCCGTGTGGAGGCCCTCAGTGTGTCCCAGCCCCCCCGAGGCACCGTGCAGCAGCAGTGGGACGCAGTGCTGCGGTCCGCGGGCTGTGTTTGCCTTCGGGCGGATGAAGAAGAGCCCACAGGTAGAGCCCGTGCTGGAGTTGCCTCTGCCGCCCCACAGTCCCGGGCCCACGGGGAAGCTGCTTCCATCCAGCGGGTGAGGGGATGGAGCTGAGGCCGCGCGGTGAGCTTTGGCCCTGGGGAAACCCGCAGCAGCTGTGAGCGGCCCTTCGGCTCGGATTGAGGCCGCAGGGGTGGCGGGCAGCGCTCCTAGCTCGGATTCGGGGAAAAAATACGGGAGAGCAGAAAACGGGGGGAAAAAAAGAGCAGCCGAGCCAGCCAGGAGTCGAACCTAGAATCTTCTGATCCGTAGTCAGACGCGTTATCCATTGCGCCACTGGCCCTGCTCGAGCAGCACGATTGGCCGGCCGCACTTCAGCACGGCCCCCGCCCGCGCGGCGCTCCCATAGGGCGGGGCGGCCGGAAGGCAGCCGGTCTAAGGGCCCCGCCCACCGCCCCGCCCCGCGGAGCCTCCCTGGGCCGTGTCCGACCGCCCCACTCCGCGCCGGCCAATCCCCGCGCGTTTCCTTGGCACGCCTCCCTGTGCCCGCCGTGACGTCACCGTCCCGCGGCTCCCCGCCGGCTCGGGCGGCTCCGCGGGGGCGGGGTTAGCGCGGGCGCTCGGCCAATGGCGGGGCCGCTCCGTCAGCCCGCGCCCTCCCGCCGCCTCCCATAGGCGCCGCCGCGCCCGGCCGCGCTCGCGTTCGAGGAGGTTTGTCCTGAGCGAGGTTCCGTCGCCGCAGGCCGGCGGGACGCGTCAGCCCGGCAGTCGGGCGGGGAGCGGAGCGGGACCTGCGGCGGCCGGACGGCTACAGATGGCGGCGGCGGCGGGACCGGCGGCGGCGTCCTACGCCAACCTGAAGCTGTGAGTGAGACCCGGGGCGGCTCCGCCACCTGCGTGAGACGAGG
The DNA here is from genome assembly GCF_039878825.1 of Excalfactoria chinensis. Classification (NCBI taxonomy): domain Eukaryota; kingdom Metazoa; phylum Chordata; class Aves; order Galliformes; family Phasianidae; genus Excalfactoria; species Excalfactoria chinensis. The sequence goes on along the minus strand of NC_092826.1, from coordinate 116,864,655 downwards.
GCGGGGCGGCGGGCAGCTCCCCTCGGCCCGCCCGGGAGAAGGGCGAACCTTTGAACTCGGTTCGGGCCGTGTGCTCGGTGCCGCAGTAGCGGTTACGTAACGGAGCGGTACCGACCCCGCGGCGCCGAGCCGCTCCCGCATCGCTCCCGCATCGCTCCCTCCCGCCGCTGGGCTGCGGCTTTGGGCCGGCGGCGGTGAGAAATGGCTGTGAGGTGCCCTTGTGTCCCCAAGGGCGTTGCCGGGCTCCTGACCTCTGCCCGCAGCCTGCAAGCTCGGCCCCGCACTGGGCGCTGCCGTTTCCAGGCCTTCTTAGGCCTGACCTTACGGCTCCATTTCACGGCTGTTTGGGCTCAGGGCACGTGTGCGCTGCTCTGCCCTTGGAGACCGGCCTACGCAGCCTGTGGTAAGGCTGGTCTCTGTGCAGCGCTCTCTGGGCTTCTCTCCTTGTCCTGGTCCTCTCCGTGTGAGGGTGCACAGATGCCGGAGGTGGCCGAGTGCTCCTCAGCAGCAGAGCCACCAGTGGCGACTGAGAACGCTGCCGGTGTGGCGCAGGGCTCACTGCCGCTCCTCTCACTTAATGGTGTTTGTCGTTCTCTGAGCTGAACTTCTGGCCTTCTTGCCTGCAGAGGAGGGAAGGTAAGTTGTGTGAGCAGCTGCTGTGTGTCCTGTGACACGCAGACCTTCTCGGCAAGGCTTTTTTTTCTTAAAGGAAAAGCACTTGTCTGGATACGGCCTTGTACAAAGTCTCTGGGAGGTCAGAGGGTGTGGAGCCTACAGGTTGTAGTGAGTGCTGCAGGGCCCTGCTGTAGATCCAGCTGTGAGAACCAGCTGTGAATGCAGACCTCTTGTATGTCACATTGTCACAAGCTGGGACACAAAGCCTTCATCTTCAGTCAAGTGTGAGCAGTGCAGGTTAAGATGCTGCTGCCAAGTGTAACTAGTTGAGTTACAGCATTGGTTATGGAGCTGGTTAGTAGTGCTGCAGCACTTCTGTAGTGTAAAAAAGCCACTTGCTACCCGTACATATGTGTGGGGAAGACCAAAAGTGCATCTTTGTCTTTTGGGTTTTGTTTTTCTTAGCTGAGCTTCCAGCACTTGGATAATGCCTCTATAAAAACTGCTACACACTCCCAATGCTTCGTCTGTCGTGATGGAGCTCAGGGCTGTTGATGGAGAAGGACAATGAGTTACACGTTGAACTGTTTGTCATCTGAAGTGAAAGTTAACTGGGAATAATTAAGGGGCTGTGCCTTTGTTATGTCTTAGTTCTTTTTAAAAGGCATTTCTGTTGCTTTGGTGGTGGTTTTTCTTAAGATCCTGGGGTTATTCTTCCCTGGGAAATGCTCCAGTTCCTTGTGCTGTCAGTGCTCGAGGACTAGTACGTATTGTAGCTGTATAATTAGGACACCTGCTCACCTAGAAAATCTGGACTCTCTGGAGTGCCGCAACCATCAGCGTGTTGGCACTGTTACTTAACGTGCTGCTGGAGCTGGATCTTGTTAACGTCTTTCCTATAGCCCGCTGCTGACTGCTTTGGTGCTTGAGCACGGAGAATGCGCTGCGCAGTGCAGGATGTGCTTTTGGGCTTGTTTTATCGCAGAGTTTAGAGGCTGCTGTCAGAGCTTCCTGCATTAGGGCGAGATGAGGTATTAATGGTGAAATAATCAATCACTGAAGTGAGGGTTTGGCTGTTGAGGTCTGGAAGGCTGGAGCGGTATTGAGTGAGGTTCTATCTTTGGTTCCATTAGGCTGAAATGGTTTCTGTGTCGTGCCAAATCTGGACGTAGGAATACTCTCGCCGGTTAGATCAGCCTAATTACAGTGTAGGATGCAACTCTGCCTAGTATTCATGGTGTACAACACTACTATGTAATAACGGAACAAGGGAAGCATCACAACATACACAAACCAAAAGGGACCATCTCAGCTGTCAATGAAGCCAAGCCTGTAAGTGGTGTAAAGAAGCGTTGTTTATTTTCCTTCTATGCTTCTATCATGTAAAGGATCAACGCTTTTTGTAGCACAGTCTCGTGACTTGGATTGGGAAATGGGACAGCTGTTGTTTTGGTATCGATTTCTGGAAGGAAGAGCAATTTCTTCACAAAGTGATTCACAAAGCAGCTGGTAAATACAATAGAAGGTGGGTTTTTTTTCTTAGGATACCAGACAGGGACTAATTTGGTTCAAGCCATTTAATCATCTTCCACTGTGCTCCCGGAGGTTCTCCTCTGTCAGTTCCCGAGGTGATTTCAGAAGTGGCTGCAGTTGGGGAGACTGGAAGAGACCCGAAGTCTTCATTTCAGTGGAGGTTTCACTGGATTGTCGTTTTGCTCCTTAAAGACAAGCTTGTTGGAAGCATCCCTTGATGGCAGCCTCCACGCTCCTTTCTTATGTACATTCTTCATTCCATGTAATTCTTCAGCAACGCGATGAGAAATAATGAAGAATAACCTCTTATGGAAAATAAATACATGCATCTCCAAGTAGAGACTTGCTTTCTTGGTATGTGCTTTTGAATTCTCTCACAGGTAGCTTTCCCTCAGCTTCGAGCTGTAAGGATGAAATCTGCAGGACGAACTGCTGTATCTCTTGGCAGCAGTTTGGATGCGTTCCTAAACTGGGGAAGACTTTCTAAACGTGATACGAGCCGCCCTTAGTAATACTTGAAATGTGAATTTGATGGCTGAGGTGCATCGACATCCTTCCTATTCTTGAGTATAATGAGTTATGCTGTCGGTGCCAAATACTTTCATTTATGACTGTTCTTTAGCAGCACTGAGCAATAGTCTCTGACAGCAGCGGTCCTTCCCTCTGTAATGCAAACTAGATGAGAGGAACTCGGATCTTGGGAAGGATTTATGTGCTCTTGAGCTGTGATGGAAGCAAGGTATTTATGGGAAGAGTTGTTGCTGTTTTGGCAGGTTAGAGATAGCAGTGGCAGCGTAGCCAAGGACAAGGCAGGCTCTGGTGCCAAACACGAAGGTTGTACAAAAGCAGAATATAGGCTGCTGTGTGGAAGTTAGTTTCAAAAGTGCCTGTGGAGATGATAGCTACGGCAAAGGTAGAAATGTACTCTTTGAAGGGGTTAAAAAAGACAAGGAAAAAAACCAACAGAAATGTAAAGGAGGGCGATGTTTGTGTAGGGAGAAGCGACCTTGAAAAGATCTGCCATCAAACTAAGGGAAATAATGCCCTGGTGCGTGACTGAGTTTTCCAGATGTTTCCTGGGTCGTTTCTGGTGTGTTTATCTCCAGCGTGGGATGCGTTCTCACTGCTTTGAGCACAGCTTTGTGTTTCCTGGGCCATCATCAGGGATGTGGTGCTTCAGCTCCTGATGCGTTAGGAAGCGTCTGACTTCTGACATTCTATTTTTGGCTTATGAGACTTTTCAAGTGACAGAGCTCAGCTTATGCGAGTTATGTAGTAGAACAGTATGAAGGTAAACCCAGCTTTGTGTCTTTAACTTCCAGTGTAATGAAGGAGGGTGGTGTTTATTAAACAGGCTGTGGGTTTTTAACTGATTTGTTTTATTTGCTTGTTGCGCACCGACTGTTAGGAAGTAATCCAATGGGAATGCTGTGGTGATTTCTTGCAGCTGAAAGGAAGATCCAAATTGATTAGGCTCTTTGCCACTTGAAAACAGAGCAAAATATAAATAAAGTTAGTCTTGCTTAATTTCTTTTTTTCCTCTCCGTTCTGTTAAAGGCACATAACACCAGAAAAGTTCTATGTGGAAGCCTGTGATGATGGAGCAGATGATGTGCTGGCTATTGACAGAGTCTCCACAGAAGTCACTCTTACAGGTACTTTCCTTCCCAGTACACCTCAACATAAGCCTGGCTGTTTGTCCTTCTGTTCTCTTGTTATATTTCTTCTCAGAAGATCTTAAGAATCTTACAGTGATACTGAGAGGGGCTTTCTGACCTTTAGTGTTTTGAAATGGTGCTTTGTGTTCTGCCATGTGAAGAACTTTGCAGTTCCTTTTCACTGTGGAATTTACCTTGTGAGTGTCCAGAGTGATGGTGCTTGTCTGCTTCCAGCAAAACTATCACAACAGTAAGACCTAACTAATCCAGATGAATTTGGGTTGGTGCAGCAGGATCAGTGAAGGAAGGGCTGAATGCTGGGCTGCAGCTTTTGCTGAATTAGCTGTGCAGTTGTTTATTTTAGTACTAAAATTTAGCCAACAATAGCAAAGAACTTGCATTAAATGATGACATGAAGTTACAGCGATGTGCAACTTCCCTTTGATGCTTCAGGAGCTGGTATCTCAGCAATATTGATATAAAAGCAGCAGCTCCTTTACTCTTTACTAGATATGTTCACATAAGAGCAGTATGCCCATCCCATTGATGTTTTTGGTGTGCTGGTAGAGTACCTCCATTTCTCTTTCAAAGTTGCCCCTTCAAAAAAGCCCTTAAGGCTTCTGAAATGGGAATAGGTTGAGGCTAAGAAGAAGAAATTAAGAATGTCAATTGCAAGCATTTGTGACTTATTTGTCCTTGGTGTCTTGATGGTTTTATAACAACAAGCTTCTAGAAGCTGGCAGGAATGTATGTTGTTCAGGAGTCTTCTTGCTAAGCTATCATTATTGAGCTCAAATGTGTTCAATTGAATGATTCTTTTGATTAAACAAAGTAACAAATCAGGTTAGTGCTTCTACATCCCCCTCCTCACCCTCCTCGACCCCCCCCCCCTCTCAGGCTTTAGAATTTTATTGCATTCCTTCCAATACAAGCAAGACTTGATTTACCCAAGAAGCTTTGACAGTGTAGTTTTGGTACGCTCACAGAATGTTCTCAAGTTTCCATATGTATGCTTTCTGTTTGTTTTTTAGTTAAGAAAGATGTTCCCCCTTCAGCTGTTACAAGGCCGATATATGGTATTTTGGGAACAATACGGTTGGTGGCAGGTAAGGAAAATGGAATTGTGCTTATGTCAATTATGAGAAATATATTGCTAAGGAAACACTGAAGACAAGAATTGTCTTTGCAGGTTTCTGGTGCTACACTTTCTTTCATCAGTATGATTGGCTTTCCTTTGGGTTGCTGGAGTAAAGAGGTTTCCAAATACACTTTATTGTGTACGTTCATGACGGTCCTAAATTTGTAGGTGTTCTAAAGGCACGTTTGAGTTTTAAGAATGAGTTTCAAAAGCATGCAGACAGCTTCATCTGCTCTTCTGGTAGAGGACATTCTCTATAACTGTTTTCATCTTAGTTGGAGGACTTGAAATAGTAGCCATGTATTGTGCAGTTTGACTTCAAATCAATAATGCTGATACGCAAATAAGAGTGACAAGGTGTTGGGTAAGTGGGTACAGATCTGTAGGTAATAACTGTGTACCAGCTGATTTAGAAATATGGAGGAAATTCAAAACTGAAAGAAAAACAATGGACTGGAACAATCCTGCATCTTTATGGGGTAAGGTAAGACTAAGCTGATCTTTCTCAATATCCACAATTACTGCGAGATGTCAGTAGTCACTGCCACAAATGAACATGACTCATGAGGCTTAATCTAACAAGAGATTGCTATCTTTTGGAGCAAAGCCTTCTACAGACTAATGTAATCTGGAAAGTGATGTAATAATGGGGTGAGTGAAAGCCTCCATGCAAATAAAGGATTTAAGTATTTAAGTTCAGTCATGCTATGGTATTCTTCAACTGAAGTGAAGTATCACCATTAAGTACGGTGATTTCTAACAGGGTCTTCAACTTCCAGACTTAATGAGCTCACATACCAAGCCAAAATTGTGCATCTTACACAGAGAGAGTAATGTAATGGACACCCCGTCTTAAGTGCTTTATTAGTCCCTGTTGTCCTAAAACTGCACTGCCACAGAGGGCAGTTTTCCAACCTTAGGTTTGGAAATAGCTTTCTTTCACCTGACTAAGTGTTGCACCAAAGTAACTTCTTTCAATGTTCCTTTTCCTCTCCCACCCCTGAAGCCTGACTCTGTTAGTATATAGCTTGTATTGGTTAGTGTTTGCTGAACAGTTGTTAGGCATTTCACTAATATATGTTGACTTTAAATCTGATTCAGTATCCATCAATGCAGCATCTTTAGCAGGCATTAATATTTTTGTTGTTACAGTATGAAGGGAGGGAAATGCTGGAATATTACTTAGTGTTTGAAATCTGAAACTGAATGTCATGTTCTGAAATAGGAAAAGATGGTGTTGGTAACTCGTGTTGGTGTAAACACACCTATTTGTACAGTGCCGCTGTGGCAGAGCAGTGAACATAATTCTGGTTGTTGTAAGATATCTGGATGCTTGTGACGTGCCAACCGAAACTGATACTTATACCTGGAGGTGCAGGCATTCCAAAGCCTTGATTATTCCACTGAAATAAATGGTATAAAGCAAGAGCTGAAGAGGTTTTTTTCTTTGTTTATGTAAAAAGGATGTGTGGGGAGTGCTACTTGTTCTCTGACTAGTATATAGGCTCCATGCCTGTAATAATAATTAACCTGCCCATAAAACCTCATGCGTATCTGGGTGCAGTAGTGGAAGTACAGCTTGTAATATGAGCTCTTTCTATGCCAGTAAGTAGATTTTTCATTGGTAAAAGAAGTGTTCTGTTTTGTGCCTCCCTGACCCACTCATTGCTTTACTCAGCTGAAGCTTCAACTACACGTTTAATGGTGTTACTGTGTGTGAACGACTTTTTTCTGCCAACATACAGCTTTGTGATCTTTTATTTGAAAACAAGATGGCACTGTAATAAAGCTGTATTGTGTTCTTGTCCAACAAATACAAGTCAATTAGTTTGAGCATACCCTCATGGTATTTTTTTGGCATATTCAACCAGGAAAGCAGCAGGTTTACCATTTTGAATTAATAAAACAAAGAAACAAAACCTTTGCTCTGTTTTGAACCTAATAGTACAGATATGTTTTTGAACATAAGGTAGATAGACCTCTTGGATTCCAAACTTGGCTTCTTTTGCATGCTTGATTTGGGAAGCACTGAGCCTGCTACATTCTACATTTGAAGCCTTAAAAACTTGGACTGCCTTTGCTCTGCAGCATGAATATGGCTTCTTTCTCCTTGTCTGTTCTGTGAATTCCTTACACTTCTTGAGTAGCTCCTGATCTGCTGGTATAGAGATGTGGGTACTTCTCTAAGTGCATTTGTTTCTGTTCCAGCTGCTTGATGCTGTAATGAACAAAGCTCTCTCTGAGACTTGCAAAAACCTCACTCTTCCCTCTTGGTTTCAGTTTTCTGGTATATGGTTAGGGACTGTTTTTCTTTATTTGCGTATCTGCTTTTTTCAAGAGAACTTTGCTCTTTTTTCATTTACAGGGACGTATCTTATTGTAATAACAAAAAAGAAGAAAGTAGGTGAGATTTTCAGTCATGCCATCTGGAAAGCAACAGACTTTGACATCCTCTCCTACAAAAAGACCATGCTGCACTTAACTGATATTCAGGTAGAAGTGGGTTGACTGGGGGAGCGGGGAGGAAATTCTTCTGTTGATCTTCATTACCACAGAACTTAGCCTGAAGGAACCATGAAAGTTGGTGGATCAGAGTATGTTGGGTTTTGGTTTGTGTAGTTTTATTTTTTATGAACCTTTTTGAACTGTACTTCTTCCTCTGGTTGGACTACAGAAACTACTGGAATATTTGGATTGAAATGCATATAAGTTTTGTCATTCAAGATAACCAGCATTGTACACAATGGAATATCAATTCCACTGAGCTTGATCCATAAGTTGTACACTTTTCCCTTTCTAGGATGGTACACTATGGTAGGATGAAGTTGCCTATCTTGCTGCGTATTCTTGTTCCTGAATATCTATCATCTTTTCCTTTTTGAGGGCCTTAATGAATGCTTTCCCTGTGAGGTGTACTGCAGAGATGTTTTAGTGCCACGCTTTTGCAGTCTATTAGAAAACAGTCATCCTGAGCCGCTCCATAAAACCACTGCTCTTTTCATGTTAAATCATTCCTACAGCTTTACTGTTGTACTGTAAGCTGCCCTGCTCACATCTGGCCCTCCACCTCGCTTCATGTAAGGAGTTACTCAATCACGTGGTTACTCAGCAGGGCCAAATTGGTTTTTATTAGGAGGAAAAGGACAAAGGCTTTTTTAATATCTATGTTGTGGATTGATAAAGAGTAGATAAGTTCGTGTAACCAACAGAGCTCAAAGGGGATCTGATGCTCTTTCAGGAAAGATCTGAAGTTAATTGAAGTTTTGAGTCAGAACACAGATGAGTCATTGTGGACATATTGGCAGTGAACTCTGTATCCTTTCTTTTGCGTTGCTTTTTTTTTTAAATCGAAATAGTTTTGGGTGAAGTAGTGATAACTTTTAAAAATAAGGTATTTTGATTGATAATTTTATTTTATTTTTTTTTTCCTCCTTCCTCTTAACAGTTACAGGACAACAAAGTATTTCTGTCGATGATTAGTCATGTTTTGAGTGTGGATGGGTTTTACTTCTCAACGACTTACGACCTGACACACACCCTGCAACGGTTGGCCAACACCAGCCCAGAGTTCCAGGAGATGAGCCTATTGGAGAGGGTAAGGATTTCTTGTTGCTTCATATCTCTGATGTTGTCAGTTAGTTCTGCGTGACGTAAGTATATTTTACTCGGGTTTTTTTGGACATCATTTAAATACTGTCTATCTCTAAGTTAATAATAAACTTAGGATGATGTTGATAAGATCAGTGTGCCTACTACTCTCAAGCTTAAACCTCCCACCATGTTTTGTAATGAAATAATGTTAAATTGGAGCAGATGGTGTTATAGTTTATGATCCTCTTAAGCTGAAAATGTCTTTACTATCACAGTTGTTAAATTCAATGAGTGGAATGGATTTGTGTGTCATTCAGATGTAAGTCTTTGTAAGGGCGCTTTTATTTCTCTTCCTGTTTCTATGTTGCTGAACTCTGTAGCTTTGTCAATCCAGTTGTACTGGGGTAGTTCTCTTAAATAAGAAGCTGACAGTAGGAGGAAAAAGAAGCAACCAGTTGGGTGTGCTGAGTACATTCAGTCAACTTAGTTTGCTTTTTGATGTGCTTAGAATAGGAGTGGAAGTAACTAATGTATTATGCTTCAGTACAAAAGTCTGAGTGCTGCGGTGTCCTATCAAAACTGCTGGGGGCTGCAGATATCATAGAAGTCCACTCTTCCTTCAGCTTCATAGCTTGTTAGCAGCATGATGTTACAAAAGTATATTCAGCTGTCATGTCAGACTGAGTTCAGGCAGGTTAGAAGTAGTTTGAAATGCCTGTTTCAAATGAATTTAAAAGGAATTTAAGATGGTTTGCCTTTGCCTTCATAAAACCATGCCATGACTTGCATTGGAAGAGATGTTAAAGATATCTAGTTCTAATCTCTCTGCCATCAGCAGGGCTGCCACTCACCAGATCAGGCTGTCTGGGGTCCCATTCAACCTCGCCTTGAATGCATCCAGGGATGGAGCATCCACTGCTCCACTGGGCAGCCTGTTCCAGTGCGTTACCACCCTCTGAGTGAAGAACTTCCTTGTAGCATCTAATCTAAATTTCCCCTTTTATTTTCTAACCATTCCCCTCTGTCCTATCAGACCACATTAAAAAGTCAGTCTCTTTCCTGCTTGTAAGCTCCCTTCAAGTAGTAGAAGGCTGCATTGAGGTCTCCCCTGAAGTCTTTCCTTCTCCAAGCTAAACAAGCCCAACTTCCTTCTCCTTCTTAAGGGAGATGTTTCAGCTCTTGGGTCAAGAGAAGGGCCACAGAGTCACCAATTCCAACAGCTCCACATCTTCCTTGTGCTAGGGACACCAGGCCTGGATGCAGTATTCCAGATGTGGCTTCATGAAGGCAACAGTCATTTGCTCTTATTCTTCTGCCCCCACCTTCCCCTCTTCTAATGCAGCTCAGAATACAGTTGTCCTTTTAGGCTGCAAACACCCACTGCTGGTTCATATCTAGCTTTTAGGGGTCCAAATGGATAAAGTCATCCTCAGCAGGGCTGCTCTCAATGAGTTCTTCTCCCAGTCTGCATGTATCTGGAATTTCTCTAACTCGGGTGCAACACTTCGGACTTGGCTTTGTTGAACCTCATGATGTTCCTGTGGGCTCTCTTCTCAAGCCTGTCCAGGTCCCTCCGGATGACATCCCTCCCTTCTATTATATCTACTGCACTACTCAGCTTGGTGTCACTGGTAAACTTGCTGAGGGTGTGCTCGATCTCACTGTTTGTCATTGGTATAAAGGTGTTGGAGGGCAACAGGCACTTGGGGGCACCACTCATGGCTGCCCTTATTGTGGATATATAATTAGTAGCTGGGGACTATTTTTGCATTATCAAATGTTTTTTTGTTGTTCTGAGATACTTCTGTAATAGAGACTGGTTGCTGGCATGAGAGGATTGGTTTGTGCTAAAACTGGCATCCTAGGAAGGTCTTTTGTAAGGCAAAGCACAGTAAATAGAGTTTGAAGGAAATACAATTGTGAGTTAACTAAAACCACTGGGATGCAATTTCACTTTCATTATTGTAGTGTATTGGCTTAGTCAAAGAATGGTGACAATTTTGAGCATTTCAATATTTTTTTTACCTGGAAGGTATTTGGGATGGATTTCTTTGTTGCTGTTGTTTAGTGGTTTTAGCAGAAGGAAACAACCCCAAAATAAGGTCACTAATCCATCACATATTTTTTTGTGGTAGTTTAAGTCCTACTTGCTGTATCTTCCAACAGAAATAGGTGTTTATCCTTTTTCTCACACCGAGGTTGAATTATCCTCGTCCTTACTGATGCATTGTCTTGCATCTCATCTTAGAGATGGAATTTGTGCCATCTCCCTGGAGCCTGCACTGCTCTGCACCAAATGTCACTTTGATGACTAATCTGGTAGCTTTTCAGAAAGTGCTCAGCAACCTGCCCAAGATGCTTTTGAGGTGAGCTGTGAATAGGAGAGACATGAATTTGAGGATTATTTATTTAGCTGGAAATAAATTCTTTATAACTGCGAGTATCATTTAACTTTTGGTTCTCTGAATTGTTGATTATTGCTACTGGACTCCTTACACTCCTACCTTCTGCCCATTTGAGCCATCTTACCTTGCTATCGTTAGCAATGGTTTGGATAATCTCTTTGAGCCCTGCTCATGTAATACAAACTCCTGAATGTTCTTCTCATATCTCAGCTGAATTGTTAATGGTTTCGTGTACCTGAAGTGTCTGGCAACCTCCTCAGAGGTCAGATAACTGTTCATTGAATGATTTTTATCTAGAATTCTAGTTGAACATCTATTAATGGTACCAGTGAACAGAGGGTGTTCCACCTCCATATGCACTTACCCACCTAAATTTGCGTAATGCATGGCTTCCAACTTGCCCTTATGTTGAATTAAACACAGCAGAGTTTGTAAAAGTGTGGCTTTATGGTTTGTTTGTTTGTTTGTTTTTTTGCTGCAGGCAGATCCACGGTTTGTATGGAATGGGCATCTTCTTAGAGAGTTTGTTGCTCAACCAGAGGTAAACACTTTATAATGACTCTATCGATACAGAATGGATGTACTCCTAATAAAATTATACAGTGTTCTCTTGTTTCAGACAGCTGGGATCTAGCATAGCTTGGCTATTTGTCTTTTAGCTCAGTACAGCAACAGTCTACTTTCCAACTTCCAGTGTTATGTCAGTATCCTCAATATCTGGTACTCGATGCGTCTTTGGAAGTGTCTGCATTTGAAGATGGCATGCTGAGATCATGCTCGTATCACCTGAAGGTGAACTTAGGCTGCGGAGCTTGTGCTTCTTGAACTGTTTAGAATGTAACCACTGAGTTATCTTTAGGTGTAAGGAAGGTTCGGCACAATAAGGCTGGCTGGCATCTTTCTCAATGGGTGCCGTTTAAACTGGTTGCCTAGTGAGCAGGTTGTAAATCTGAAACTTAAGTAAGGCTGACACTTCATATTCTTTCAGTTTATTTCAACTTAAAGCTGCCGGAAAGTAATATTTGAATTCATTTAGTGCAGTAAATGAGTACCTGACCATGGGCTGTGCCTGTAGTCAGTACATCAGTGGCCAGACTTAGAGAATTGAGAAATACACTAAGCCTACTAGATTGTCTACGCTACAGCAACCTTTTCTCTTTATCGGTACATGCCATTTGTCCAAGTGAATGACATACTGCTTCTGTCTCAGTAACCTGTGGGGTTGTGCTTTTATGTTAAGCACTGTTTGAAAAGGCTGGATTGTGCCCTGCTTCTGGAATGTGAAGACAGGTAGTAGTAAAGGGCTGTTATGCATATTCCAGAGACATATGACTGTGTAGATGCTTTAGATGGTGCTATGCAAACAAAGCTGGGGAAATCAGAGAACCTGTGGTAGGAAGAGCAAAGAAAGCCAAGTGGCTGGTTGGTGAAAACAGAAGGAGAAAGCAAAATAGAACTGAAGGTGGAGATAACCAATGTGAGGGGAAGCATGACCTAATACTGACTGCAGGTGGCTTGCTATGGTAGCAATTACAGGTAGCAAAATATTACCTGACTTCTAGCACTTCAAGACTTGAATTTGAAATTTCATTGAAAATCCAAGTTACTCTGGAGTGACAGGGTAAGAGAAATCTTGGAACAGGCATTTCAAGTGTTAGTCACAAAGCATTCTCCATTACTGTAGTTTTATGTTGCTGACTCTTAGCTTGCATCCTACTGCTGAGGTACAGAAAATACCATACCAAGAGGTTTTCTGTGTGTAGTGGTTGATATCAAGCATGCTTGTAGCAGAGTAAGTGTCTTGTATAGAACAAAGCAGCTTGGTTCTGTCGAGGTCATTTAATTAGGATTAGGCTTTCACTTTTTCTCTACTACTGGTGAAGGCTGTGTGCTGCTGTTTGCTTTAAATCTTCCTTTTGTCTGAAGGAATTAATGCATCCGAAACAAAAAGTAGCAAATATCAAGCATATAAAACTATTTAAAAACCTCCAGAGAAAGCATTATTAGTTACCATTTTTTGTCTGCTGTTGTTTAATAATTCTAAATGCATCGTGTGGCTTTCTTGTTTGTTTCAGATCCATAGGTTTGCCACACCAGTGATGCATGGATGTATCCTTTCCTGCTGTAAAGATCAGTACTGAATTTGGCAGCCTGTGGCAAAATGACTGCTGCATGGGTTGCTACATTGGCTGTGTTGGTAATGTAACATAGAAGACAATGTCAGAATTAAGTGGTGTTTTGCTCAGATATGAATGCTATGTATTTGGTAGCCCATTCACATGTTAACTTGTATGAATATTCTACTTTGAAGACTTGGTGTAATTGATTTTACAGGCATGATTTGCATAACTACTTTTCAAGCAAGTAAAGGTTAGGGTGAATGTAGCAAACTCTTACATCATCCTTAGCACTAATTACTTTGTTATAAGAATACCTGCAGTTAGCATTTCCTTTGAGTTTAAAGTAAGGTAGAGTAGTTTTGATTTGGAGGAATGCTTGTGAATCTTCCTGTTGGTGAATAAAAAGATGAGGAGTTCTGCTGAAGGCTCCTGGATCTCTCTTCCTAGCTGGTTGTTTTTTCTGCACCAGCACATAGGGTAACAATCTCTCCAGCAAATCAGTCTTGAAGGTTTTGGGTGTGGGGGGTGGTTTTGTTTTCTTTGGGGAAAAGGAGAAAATTTAACCTTGTAAGTAGGCCTAATGCTTTCTGGTAGCAATGTTCTTCGTGCAGTGTGTGATCAACAGCAGCAAGTCCCAGGTTCTGACTAGGTTCTGACTTACCCACTCCTTTCTGAACTGCCAGGACTTGACAGAATAACTTATGCAGCATTCTGCTGGCAACATTGCTCTGATGTGTGCAGGGAATGGCTTCCAGGCAGTATCAGTTGTTCTGGTAGGACTGTTAGCAGCTGGCACATCTCCAGTTCTTCTTTCCTGTGACTTCATTTCATGGAAAATGTTGTGGGAGTAGGTGGAGAGTCAAGGAGAGATAGCAAAAGGGAACTGTCAAAACAGCACAGCCCGTATCCTGCCTCTGCCAGGTGCTGGGTGGAAGAATCTGGATAGATTCCCATTAGCAATTGACAGTCTGCAGCTAACCTTTTTCTGTCCTATTTTCATTACATAAATAATTAGCACAAGTTATATGCGGTGCTGTAATTCTAACATTAACCAAACGTGTTAAAGAGCCCAAGAATTCAAAGAAACTTCTGTGTGTGTGATTAAAATGGTAAGAGAAACCTGAAGCAGAAACCATGATAGTCTCACTACAAGTTAATTCATTAAACTCAGATCTTCTTCTATATAAACCTGCATATATTTTGTTCAGCATCTTGAGTGGGGTTCCAGTCTTGCAGTGATGAGAAATGAGACTTACCTGGGTAATGAAGACATCAATCAACTGAAATCTAAATTGGCTTTAATGCTGTGGACTTGCTGCTGCCCCCTCCTTCTATTCAGCCTGCCTTCCTCCAAAAAGGAAACGTAGCACCCACCAAAAATAGTCAGTTCTGTTTTTTTCCTCTTAAGTGTGTGTGACAAGTAGCCAACAACAAGCTGATGCTTAAGTTGGGACAAGTTATGGGTATGGAAAATGAGCCAGTTATTGCATTACAGTTCTGGAGTAAAGTGCTTTGGAAGAAGTTAATATGTAGTTGTTTGGGCTTTCCTTTCTTCCAACAACTTATATTAGCCTGAAGTTCTACTGATTGCTTCCAGTACAGTATGCCAGTGCTTTGGTTGTTAATGACAGAGGATGAAAGCCTTTGAATCTACCTGGAGAAATCATTTGTTAGGAATGCTGATGTATTTTAGACTGCATGCATTACTCTAATCTAAATAAAGGGCATTATAAGCAGCCCAGATCAAGAATCCAAAATTGAAAGTATTTGTTAATGTCCTTTTCAATCCTTGCTTAAACTTAGTGGCAGGTTATGGTGCATTTGTCACTTTGAGTATCTAGCCTGAGCAGAAAAGTATGCTTCCATAAGAAGTTCCTGCTGAAGACTTGGTGTGCATTCTCATTTGTGTGTGTTGGGGGGAGATTTGAAAGCAGGTCCACATTTGTTATAGTCTTGAAATCTGTCAATGTGATGTGCGTTGTACTCAACACATGCAGGGTTTCATAGTCAAAGCTACTTTTCTTTAAGATGGGAGGAAAGTTTTGGAGTGTTCTCATTGGAAGGTGTGCAGGCAAGAAACGCTGAGACAGCTGTATCCATTAATTCATGGCTCAGCAGGGTAACAGCTGTGAACTTCAGAAATCAGTTCATTTAATGATATATGTAGGACCATAAGGCTAGATAATCTTCTGTAGTGTCCCACTTCCTAACAGTTATAGCAGTTCTAACACACATTCACCAGTGACATCCCCTCTGTCTTGTCTTCTGGGATGCATATACTGATAGAGGAAAAGGTACTTTCTCTTTAGTGTCTGTTACTGAGCAGGAAATGTTTACAGCTTTCTTTGGATGTTATCTTCTGGTTCCTTCGCTTTGGCTGTTTGCTGATATGTAAGAAATGTTTGGCTTTCTTTTCCTTATTGTTATTCATCAGTTATCTCTATGCACTCCTGTTCTATTAATGGCAAGTGTTTTGACTGGCTGCTTGTTTCCAGAAGAAGCTGTTTCAGAGCTGGTGTACGCTACTACGTAAGAGGTAAAATAGCAAACGGATCTACTTGAAAAAGAATCCAAATTCAGTCTGTACGCGTCTTTCTTTTAAGAGCAACTCCGTTCAATGACGTAAATACAAGCTGCGTGTAATTGTAGCTTATATCGAAAGGACCTTGCTCCAAAAAATATACCAGTAACCTGTGTGATGTTCTCCTTTATTCCTGCTGGAGATTACTGCACAAGTTCTGTAGGGGAGCTCTACTGCTTTCCCACCTAGATTGGAGATAAATGCAAGCACAGCCCTTCTGGCCTAGCAGTAAACAGAGTATCACTGGTGTTGCCAGTGCAGCCCTGAGTAGGGATGTTCTCTAATTACTAAAGGTGCAAAACTAGAAAGGGAAATGGCTTTGAAGTACTGCTTGTTGTGTGTGTCTCAATAATGCATGCTTTAGAAGAAATAAGTCAGTTTCTGCAGTACCTTTGCTATTGAACTGTAGTCACTAGTGTCAAAGCAGTTGCTTTATTTTCTATTCAGCTACTAGGACTGTAATCAGGACTATAATTCACAAAATGTGATGAGCACAACTGTGGTTCTTCAGTAACTACACTTGATACAGATCATATTAAAGGTCTGCCAGAGTCACTTTTAATTTGCCATCCTGAGGCAGGTTTGGTGTTTTCATACTTGCTTTGAGGGCTTGGGAATTGAGGATGGAAAGCCTTTTCATACCTTGTTGCTGTCCTGGTGTGCTCTGAGCTCTTATCAAGGCCTCTATCCTACCCAGGTATTGATTCAGAAGGACACGCAGCTAACTTTGTTGAAACAGAGCAAATTGTGCATTACAAGGGGAGCAAAGCATCGTTTGTTCAGGTAAGGCCAGTGTAATAAACTGCTGACTGGCTTAAGGCATGTGTTGATAAATCTGTCTGTATTTTAAAAACATGTTAACCAAACCATTCTGATTTACAAACTCAAGCAAGTTTTGTTGTTTAAAACTGTTACGTTCTCTTTTTCAGACCCGTGGATCAATTCCTTTTTTCTGGTCTCAGAGACCAAACCTCAAATACAAACCAAAGCCGCAGATCAGCAAGTCAGTAAATCATGTATGTGAGTGTTTGTCTTGGGGTTTTAATGCATTTCTGGGCTTGTGTAGCTGGGTGGTGTGACAGGCTGTAATCAGAAGAGTGAAAGTCAGCAATATTAGATGGAGGATTTTTGAGTAGCAGTGAGAAGTCGTGTGTTCTGTGGAAGAAGTTCAGTACCTGACAAAAGAACACCTAGTGTGAATGAGGGTAGTGTTTGCTCTTTGGTTCTTGTTTTAGTAGTTGGAAAATATGTATAGCTTGTTGAAGGAAAGCTGGATAAGGGGGGATGTGGGTGGGGGACTGAAAGTAAAAGTGTGTTAATGCAGTAGAGAAGAACAAGCACTTTGCTATAAAACTGTGTGTGCAGTATCATTGGAAAGTGGTTGTAGGGGTTTCTTGCAATGACAGATTTAAGATCTGATTTACATTTCCTTTCTTTTCTAGATGGATGGCTTCCAAAGACACTTTGACTCTCAAATAATCAGCTATGGAAAGCAGATGATCATTAACTTGGTACGCTTTCCCTTATTCTTCTTGAGAAAGCTGCTCTTCTTTCAAGCAGGCTTACAAATAATGCTCTCATTTTTCTTTTTCCTTTTTTTTCTCCAGGTTAACCAAAAGGGTTCTGAGCTGCCTCTGGAGCAGACGTTTGCGAAAATGGTGAATAGCATGGCAAATGGAATGGTCAGGTACATGTAAAGTGAAATGATACTTCCTTGAGCTTAAAAACTGAGCGTTGCCTCTGAGACAGAGTGATCAGTGCTTTCAAGGCCCTTATTAAATAATTGATTTGTTGATGATTTGTTTACTTGAAGTAACCTTTATGTAGCCATTGCCCCTACCTCAGATTTTACACACAGGTGAGGCTGAAGATGGAACAAACAGAACAAAGAAGGGAAGTCAAGGGTCATAGTAGTGACACAGGTGAAATGAGATGCATTTCTTTTCTTATGTGCTTTCTGGAGGAAATATAGTAGCCACAGCTTAAAACAAGTAACTAGTGCTGTCTCAGGCTAATGGTGTCTCGTAATGAGATGTAGATACTGTCACCGTGCACTCTAAGGAAGCAGCCATGGAAAGATTACAGAGCACTGATGAGATTCATAGGTGCAAATTCTGCCACTTCCTTGTTTTGTGGATGTGTGGATTTCTGAGACCTTCACTGCAGTAAGTATTCTAAAAAGGTGCTTCTTCCTCTGTTCAGATACATAGCATTTGACTTCCATAAAGAGTGCAGTCGGATGAGATGGGATCGGCTTCAGATTTTACTGGATCAACTAGCAGAACAGCAGGATGAGTTTAGGTAAGACTTGGTAATTCTTTTAATTAAGTATTAAAATAAGACTGCTTTCTCACAGTTTCTGTTGTTGTAAAGGCAGGTTAAAACAGATGTGTAAAGCTTGTATAAAACTAAGGTGCATTTACATGCTGCTGGTGCTTCCATATCTCTTATCTCTACCCTTGCACTTGGTACTAGCAACAGTGCTGTTTGGTTATAAAGTACAGAGCCCTCTTTATGTCCCAGTAAAGTGGTTCTGTAAGTCTTGGCAGCCCTGTGTTGTGTCCTTGGGTAAACAATTTGAAGAAATCAGCATGCATACAGCTGTGAAGTTATGAAAAGAGATGTCTCACTTGATGGTATCTCTTTATCCAACAGTAATTCTGTATGTTGACGGCAAGCTGTTCTGCTGTGTGGTGTCATGCTCCCCAGGCTTGTCCTTTAAGTGTTTTACATCTCTGCATGTTCATGGTATCAGACCTTTGCATTAGCACTGATTGTTGTTGTACTATCTAACGAAGGTAGTACATGACTAAAAACAAAATGAGAATTTAGTTCCTTGTGGATTAAGCACCCACTTCAACTTAAATCTGTTTGCTCATCTTGGGCTTTGCCACTTACAGATGTGCAGGTTGATAGGGGCCACTGTTTACTTTGTTCTGCCTTTCTGGTTACTTCCTTCCTGTTGTTAAGTTCTTATGTCAGCTGATTTACTTTGTGCTTCAGTGATGCTGCAGAACTGGCAGCAATATAGTTGAGCCAAAAAAGGATGGCGGGCTGCAGGTTGAGTTGATCTCTTGCCTGGAATGAAGACTGTCAGAATAGTATAGATTAGTCATATGATAGTGAATATAGTCTTCTTACCACCAAGAAAAAAAACCCCAAAGCCTTCTGAAATGCGGGATATATTAGCTTCAGAGCACTTAAAAGAATGGGAAATACATGTGTAGGCTTCTTATTCAGCAAGAATCCTTGGTTAGAGTGAATGCTGAGAATTGTATCACGATTCTTTTGTAAGCCTCCAATGGCAGCTGACAACAAACAATCTTCCTTGAAATGAAGAAAGGAAGCCACGTGTCTATAAAAACAAGATACAAAAATAGGACTTTTCTTCAAGTTGAGGCTATTTCTATTTCACTTTGAGTAACCTCTGTTTTAGTGGTAACAGAAAAATGCATTCTGATACACATAATAATTCTGCACCCTTGGGAGAGGCAAACAACTCTTCTGCAGACTGAATCCTGTTGTGACAGACCTGGCAGAATGCTTGTTCTTCTGTTGCTTTTAAAACATTATTTCCTTCTTTAAGCAGTTACAGGAGGTACATCACTTGATCTGTCACTGACCAGAAGTGTCTGCTCTTCATCTATGCTGATTATCCTAATAACAATTCTAGGCAAACCTCAGGAGAAAAGGGGAGAGTGGAGATTTCATAGCTGTAAACTCTACTTTAATCATTCAACAGCAGAAAGCAGTTCAACAAAAACAGTTCTCCAAGAATTCCAGAACCAGATCTTGTTAACAGAAGGCTGATCAAAGTAGAAACATGCTTTTGCATCAAGCTCTTGGTATTTTTTTGTACTGCATGCATCTTTAGTGTGATTTTTGTCTTACAGTGCTGTACGGTACCAACAGATCATACACTACTTTGAATTCAGAGTTCATAATTACGTATGAGTAACTTCTTCTACAGGATTTGTAAATCTTTAGGCAACTGGAAGCTTATTTCTATAGCAGGACAAGTCCCATCCTTGCATCCAAATGATCGTTTGATTTGTGTATTTGTTTCCTCAGCTCAGTTATCAGAATGTTTTCATGCAACCCAGTATTTAAAAGGAGCTTTTTAATACCAATTAAGTTGGGGGGAAAAAAAAACAACCTGTATGGTTTAGCTGGTTAAAAAGGTTGGGATGATTCACATACGTAGTTGTTAGGGGTAGATGTTCCCACAGATGAGAACTGTTGGTAGTGGATTTTTGGTAGTTGCCTTAAAGATGTGAGCAATTATCTGGAAGAAGCGTTCCTCACAGTTTACTCTTTGTGTTGTGGTAACTGAATTAAGGCTGGTAATCAGGTATAGAGACCCAGATCTGGTTACTTTAATATTTATGCTCTGCTTGTAATCATGGTAACTGCATATCTATATCCACAACTTAAAGTCACTGTTGTTGCACAAGTAGCTGCTCTTCCCGTTGGCCTGTAGCTCAATATTGCTGTCTGTCTGAATGACAGTAGTGAGTATTGCTCGAAGATTTCTTCACATTCGTGTATAGATACTGCTATTCATCACGGGAGGAGAAGAATTCAGGGTGGCATCACATGCTGAAAGACATGGCTAACGATTCTTCACGTGCTGCAGAAGCTGTGTTTTGGCTGCTGGAGTATTTGTTACAGTCCACCTAGGTATTAATACATCGTGTGTTTCAGTTATTTTCTAGTAGATTCCGATGGTAAAATTGTGACTCAGCAGGAAGGAACATTCCGCAGTAATTGTATGGACTGTCTGGATAGGACAAATGTGATTCAGAGCTTGTTAGCACGCCGATCTCTTCAAGCCCAGCTTCAGGTAAATACTTAGCTCTTATTTGATAGGCTTTTAAGAGGAGAAAGGAATTCTATTTGAAACTGAAATACAATGAAACCCCTCAAGAGCTTCTATACTTGAGTTACTGTAACACCTATTTGAAATGCACTGACCGGATTCTAGTTTATTGCACACAGGTATTTCTGAAAGCAAATCCTACTATTTCTAACGTATTCTTAGCGTGCTTCCATCTGCTTTGTTTCAGAGGCTGGGTGTTTTGCACGTTGGGCAGAGAATTGAGGAGCAAGCAGACTTTGAGAAAATCTACAAAAATGGTATGCTGCTCATAAAGCTTAAAAAGAAATAAATGGCTTTTCCAAGCAGTACGTAACTTCCTGAATGTTCTCCATGTTTTCCTGTTCACAGCATGGGCTGATAATGCTAACGCTTGTGCCAAACAGTATGCTGGAACTGGTGCCTTAAAGACAGATTACACAAGGCAAGTCTGCCTTTCTTGTAAAGGCCTTCTGGGTTCTTGGGTACATTTTGGGTTTCCTTTAGGTCTTCACATTCAAAAAGATCATTAATTTGGGGTATAGGCTATTAATGAACTTTGCAATGGTTTGATTCAACTGGTAAAATGTGAGAATGGAATGTACAAAAGAACTCTTTTCTCCTTTCATGTACACACAAAGAATAGGCAGTCTAGAAGTAAAACCAAGATGTGCATATCTTTATGGCACATTTGTATCATGGGATGGTGGGAAGTGTAATCCTTTACTTGTTACAAGTGAGTATGGTAATAATGCAGAGGCAGCTCTACGTAATTGGAGTAGAGCTGTAGGTACTCATTAAACGTAGTACGGCTGAACAGTGAAAGGACTGTATCTGCAATCTTGTCCTGAATGCATAAATATGTAATAAATATTTTAAATGTCTTTTTGCAGAACTGGGAAAAGGACTCAGTGGGGCTTAATAATGGATGGCTGGAACTCATTAATACGTTATTACAAAAATAACTTCTCTGATGGATTTAGACAAGTAAGTTGGGCTCCTAACTGTGGGAGAAGATAGATGTTAAATGCTGCTGTGCATTTCAACTCCTGCTCTATTTCTCTCTCAGGATGCTATTGATCTCTTTCTTGGAAACTATTCAGTGGATGAAGTAGAATCTGCTAGCCCTCTACACGTCAAGAAAGACTGGAAGTTCTTAGCTGTGAGTATGGAGACTATTCATGTTTTTCCAAACATGTGAAACGTTTAAGCCACTTGCATCAATAAAACTAAGTAGAAATCGCCTGCTTAGTAATTGAGCGTCCCTATAATGTGGCTGTGTTTCTGTGATACCTGCTTGTAGGACTAAACTCAGGCTGTTCCTTTGACAGAAAGCGGAGTGCCCTTGAGGTATTGAAAAAACTGCTGCTTGCTTTTTTTAACATCTGCTTCAAGTGGGAAGGGAGAAATCCTACCAGTCACCACCCATGACTGTTTCCTTCTGCAGAAGAAGCTTGTGAAGATCTTTTCTCATACTTTATGCAGAAGCGTAGACTGTAACATGAAAACTTCTCTCTGCCTTTTTCTCCCCTATCCCTTCTGTGTAGCAAAAATGGGACTTGGGGATACGAGGGGTTTAAGTGGTAGCTGGTGCACTTTTTCTTTTAAAGAAAGAAAAGTCCTTTACGTCACATCTCTTCTAATATATAGAAGGTGTGTTTTAATTCTGAATGTCACTATTGAGCACACTTGGAAATTCTGGGACAATCCAAAATTTTACAGTTGTGTCTGACATCAGCAGTAGAAGCAACTTGATGGCAAAGCAAGTAAATAGCTTTGCAGGCTTAGCACGTGTATTCCTTACATTCCTTGACTCTAGATCGTGTAACTATTCTTTTTCCTTTTCCCAGTTGCCTATTATTATGGTGGTTGCTTTCTCCATGTGCATCATTTGTTTGCTAATGGCTGGTAAGTCACAATTAACTACCCCCAAATTTAGTTCTACCTGAGTAGATGATGATTATTATTATTTTGCACAAAGGCAGATCAGAAAAGTGAGATACAGACATAAGCTCGATCTGATGAATATCTCCTCTAATCTACATCTGTGCAGGGAATTAAAAAGGCTTTCTGCTTTTTTTTTTTTTTTTCCCCTTAAATTTCCTAATATTTGTGCCTGTAAAGTTCTTGAGCCTGTGAGCTACAGCTGTCTGTTTAAAGTACTCTAACAGCTGTGTGGCAGACAGTGCTAGTTTACAAATAGCAACTTTAACTTGTCACTTTCTACGTAAGGAAATAGAAAATGGTATAAGAAGGGTCTTAGTGGCTGTGAAGCGCTCTAAACTACATTTGATATCTGTGGGAGGGCTTGGAATGTTTTGATGTTTGTACTGTCTGATTGATGGAGATGAACTACAGTGTTTGTCTGACTTCTAACAGGTGATACATGGACTGAGACACTGGCCTACGTGCTTTTCTGGGGAACTGCAAGCTTTGGAACTTTTGCTATCATCCTTTACAATGGCAAGGATTTTGTAGATGCACCCAAGCTGGTCCAGAAAGAGAAGATGGACTGAATTTGTGTGTGTGGAAAGCGGCTTGGTACTGAGGATTCCTCAAGCCATACTTGGAGTCTCTACTGACCTGCTTTCCACACCAAATAGTGGTCTTATGGACATTCTTCATTGGCAGCGCTGGAGGGGAGAGAAACGGTCTCAGTTGCAATGGTCTTTGGAATATTGCATTAGTTGAGGGGCCTCCACCCACTTCACTGAGAATTCAATGGTTAAGGGCAGCTTTTTGGTTTCTGGAATGCTCTAGAGTATAAAGTGGATGGCTTAAGCTCATTGTCCATGTGAGCAGTTCTGGCTGAACTTCAGTTTGGCAGGAGAGAGCTCTGCTGTTTGTGTGTCCAAACACCTGGATGTTAAAGCAGTAATAAGAGTTTCTAATAGTGTTCTCTGAACAAATAAGGTGTCATAACAACAGGAAGTCTTGTTCCAAGGTTCATAGCTGGATTATTTTTGCCATGGTAAAGTCAAGTCCTTCATACATACTTGTGTGGGGTTTGTTCACCAAATACACAGGATGTTTTGAATCCCAGTGCTCCTGCAGAATGACCTTTTTGTCCTGTGTTGTCTAGGACTGATGCAATATTCTACTAATCATTGTTTGGGGAAGAGTTGTAATTGGATGCTCCTGAAGTTGCAAACGTCTTACACTGTTTCAGTACTGCAGTCTCCAGATGATTCATTAGTTAGCTCATGAAAATACAGGTTTGTTTGGTTTTTTTTCTTTCAATGGATGTAAATGAAATCAAAGAATGTAAAACTCCTTGCAGGGTTTATCAAACCTTCCTTATGCTAAAGGCCCAAAGTACTCCATCACTTTAAGAATGGTCACAATGCAAAAGGTGAATTTGGTATTATTTTTGCTAGTCAGCTGCCTCCGTTCTTCTTGATGTTGTTGGAATAACTCACAAAAAGAGTATGGGTCAGAGGAGGAGGTGCCCTGATGCCATGTTGCACTTGGGAGCAGCTTCTTGCTTTTCATGCATGATGTAACACACTTTAAAGGAAAGTTTTTCTTTAAAAAGCTACAAAATAACATGTGCTGGTTAACAATAAATGTGTGTCTTTAAATTTAGTGCTTCCAAGCTGTACAAAAAAAGAAAAAAAAGTAACCCTACTTGAGGACCAATTTTAAACTATTTTGTCACTTATTTTATATGGTTTGTTCAAAACCAGCCGTGAAACTTGCTTAAGGCGCTGCGCATTGTTTAATATTTCCTGTAAGTACAGCTGTATATTCAGATTGCAGTTATAAAATGTAAATGGGGGGAGAAACGTGTAGAATCTTAGAGCTAGCACAGTTGTTGTTACTGAGGTTAGAACACAAAGCACTGATAACTCCAGTGTTTCACTGTGTTGCGACTGAAACTGTGTACAGACTTTTGCAGTTGTTATCTGTTCATTTTAACCTTGAATGTTGCTGGAGGCTTCTGGTTCTGTGTGAGCATAACCTGTGCATAAACATCAGTACTCACCATGCCTCTGTCTGCTTCTTGACGCTGTGCTGGGAACACCAGTTGGTGGTTAACTGGAAACTCCCCTCTGACTTCATTTTCCAATGTCACCTCTGTCATGGACTCAAAGTGCAGGAACACCCTAAACTCAGTATATAATGGTTCTCATGGCTCTTGGGCAGCTGCCCTTTCAAACTTGGTTCTTTGCGGTTTGTTTAAAGCAAAACATAAAATGATTTCTTGTGGAAAAGATGAGCTGTGGTGTGTGTGTGTAGGGATGGAGGGAGAGACGTGGGTTAACGTGGGTTCTCAAAGCTGGAGGGCAGCCAGAGTCTGTATTGCAGAAATCACAACAGTGTACTCATCAATGACAATAAAAGGTCTGATTTTTCTAGATCCGGGCCGCTGCGTTTTTGTGCCTGAGCTCCTTATCAACTAATTAACGTAGAAGCATCGCTGGTGCGGGCTAGACCATTAGTACACAGCTAGTTCGTTGCTAACGTGCTTAGATACGTATAATCTCGAACCCGCTTTCCAGCGCCACCCCACAATTCCAAAATGGCGGCAGCGCATCCCCTCAGTGCCCGCCCGCCCTCAGCCCCGCGCAGGCGCTCTGCGGCCCGCCCCTTCCGCCGCGCCGCTTCCGCCCATTGATCGCAGCCGGCGGCGGCCGCTGAAGCTGGTGGGGCGCGGACGCTCGTTGGAGGCCGCGTTTCTCTCCGCCCGCGCTCGCGGCGCTTCCGCCGAGGCCTTTTCGTGCCCCCAGGGGCGGCCGCCGCTGCCCGCCGAAAGCCCCGCGGCCGCCGCGCCGTCCCGCCGGCGCTATGAAGCTCGTCAGGTGAGCGGATGGAGGCGGATCGCGGAGAGAGGCGGCGGGGAGCCCGCGCACGCCGCCTGCGCCTCCCCCACCTATAGGCCGCCCGGCCTGTCGGGGCCTCGGCGCGGCCTGGGGTCTGCGGCGGGCGGCTGGGCCTGCAGAGCGGGGCTGCCCGGGAAACCAGCCCGTGGGGTTGGGGCGGAGTCGGGTAGAAGCGCCTTCACGCGGCGCCGAGTTCCAAAATGGCTGCTGCTTAGCGCAGCGCTGAGCTGATAGTCAGAGAATGTCCCGAGTTGGAGGGGATGCACGAGGGATCCCGAGCCCAGCTCACGCGGGGCGCCCGAAACACAAACCCTGTGTTGTCCCGACACTGCTTGAGCCCGGTGCCACCGTTCCCAGCCCCTGGTAATTGGGCGCCGTTTGGGGCTTTGGCTTTGTCCGATGGAGCACCTTCAGTGCAGTTCATGGCAGCCGAGAAGGTTTGCTTTAGGATGTAGCATTCAGTGCACACCGGTTCCCCGTATCAGCGTGTGGTTGGACAGGCATAAGGCTTAGTGTGACAGTGAACACCTTGTGCTTAATTCCTAGGTTTCTGATGAAGCTGAGTCACGAGACTGTGACCATCGAGCTGAAGAACGGGACACAGGTGCATGGCACCATCACAGGTACGGTGTGCCAGCAGCCTCCCCGTCTGATCAGAGCTGTGTGGGGTAAAGGTGCTGGCGTGGCTGGTGTAAGCGTGGTAACCTGAAATGACTGCAGCAGCATGCGGGCATTGTGAGGCAGTGTTACTGCTGTATCAGAGGATAGTGGGCATAGAGCCTATCTACTTACAAGATGTTTCAGAACATTGTGGGGCTGGACCTTGAAGGTCCCTTCCAACTTAAGCCATTCTGAGATCTCATTGGTAAAGCTGCAGTACACTGTAGTTGTATCAAAACGTCACCGCTGAGTCACTGGCAAAGAGATATTTTTCTGCATTTTTCAAAGCTACAGCTTTGAGTTGGTCAGGCTTTTTAATTTGAAAGCTGATTGTATCTGAGGAAGATGTTTTTACTCTGCTTAAGGCGTGGAAACACACATTTGTATGTGCACGCATCGATTTCGTTAAACTGGCTTCAGAACACACAGTTAAAGGGATCTTGGTCTCCTGCTGTAGCCTAAGGCCTGTCCTACAAACAGGTGTGTGTGCACAGGGAAGTGCTTGTTCTATGCACAGGGAGGTGCTCCTTCTTCCCGATCTGAAGTCTTTGAGAAAAGCCTTTTTAGCTGATTAGTTGCTTCTCCTGCACAGAAAAGTGTACAGATGTTTCTGTTTGCTTTAGTGAGATCAGATGCTGATAGCGTTCCAAGAATATTCATTTTAGAGCAGCTCAAAAGACATCCAGGTATGCAGTATTCAGTAAAGCAAAGCCTTGTAGTTAATGATAATGACCATGCTTGCTGGTCTCTGATAAAATAAACAAAAAAATTCAAAACCACCTAATAATAAAGAGTTTTCAAATGTAGCTCATGCACATCAGAGTTGTATTGCAGGGGCTTGCTTAGGTGCTTTCATAGGGCAGCAGCAATCTACTGAGATGTGGTAAGGGTTAAAAGCATGTTATTTTGCAGCCAGATCCGTCCATTTTGTTAGAGGCTGTCTGTGGTGGCAGCAGTGTGTGTGCCTTCTACCCGGTACCATCGCAGCCTTCATTGTTGAGCAAAGTCGCTCTCATGCTGTGCTAAGAGCCTGTAAAACCCTCCAGTGCCATCCATGGTTCTAAAATGACAGTCATCCCTGTACGTGGGTGCACCAGGCCTCTTGCAGCCACGGTGCCACCTGCAGTTGGTGCTTCTCATGCTGATGTTAGACGTACTTGATCAGAAGATCATTTTTGTACTTAACAAGGAAATGCAGTGTTATTTTTCTGCTCTAAGTTTGTTTTCCTTCTTTTGAAAGGAGTAAAAAAAGACAAAAATGATGCTTTTGGAATAAGTGGCAGTTTATTTGTTGTCCAGAGGAATCATTTTAAGTGTTCAATGTTGCTATGACTTAAGACCTAGGAACAGATCCCTACAGCTGCTGGCAAGTGGCTCTTCCTTTGGAAATATATCAGTGAAGTGTTGAGGGCAGCAGCTGATAAATCAGCATAATTTAATAGAGAAAAAATCTTCTTCCACTGAAGAGGCTTAATTAACGAATGGCACAGATCCAGAAGCGTGTGTTAGCAAAGTCATGAAGCACGTGCACAGTTAATAATAGCCAAAGAGGAGTCATCCTGTGTGTTTCCAGCCCTGAAATCAGACTTGTGCCATTTCAGGAGTGGATGTCAGTATGAATACTCATCTCAAGGCTGTGAAAATGACACTGAAGAACAGGGAACCTGTACAGCTGGAGACACTGAGCATTCGGGGGAATAACATCCGATACTTCATTCTACCGGACAGTTTGCCCCTGGACACCCTGCTAGTAGATGTTGAACCCAAAGTCAAGTCCAAGAAAAGAGAAGCAGGTGAGTGCATGATATCCCAGTCTCTGCTTGTTTTATTTTGTCTGTGTTTTCGTGCTCTCGCTCCGAAGGCTTGTGATTGGAAATCTTACTTTCTGTATTGCTTTCATCTCTGAGGGTTCGTACCGAACTCTGCCTTGTGTACCTTCTTTGTGTCTGTAGTTTCCTTTCATGAGAAGTTATTTATACAGCTTCTCATGCGTCTGTTTTAAAATGTAAATGTCTTTAAGTGTGAGTAAATCTTAACCTGTCGCATTCTCAGAGGCAACACCAATGGGATGTTCAGTTCCTCTTTTCAAAATGTCTGCTCTGTTTCCCTGGTTTCTGTGGGGAACTTCATATTTAGCCTAATAAGAAAGCATAGAACAGCCTCAGGAGCGGTGCTGAACTGAAATCCCACTTGGCAGTGGATACAAATAATCTGCTGGAGAACCAAAACAGGAGGGGTTCAGAATGCAGAGGGAGCTGAGGCTGTGTTCCTGTGGATAAAACCCTTTTCCTTAGAAACCTACCAGAGTAAGGCTTCTGGTTTTGTTCTGCACCGTTAACAATTAATATCCAGTAAACTCCACAAAGTTTGTATGTGTCTCCAGGCAGTAAAAGTTTTGCCCAGCAGTGTTAATCAGTGTGTCTTAAAGGTAATTGTGCTCTAAAGTAACTGCTTGCCATTTCTCCTGTAATTTATGCTTAACTGTTTGGACCTGCAGTCTTTGATGCTCTGAAAATGCATCATAATTAATCTGCTTATGTTAATAAAATGGAATAAGGGACCTGTGGGTGTGTGCATCACAGGCTAAAGTGGCATTACTGTCATCTGGATGGTAGAACCTCCAGCATTTCCTTCAGCCTGAATCATTCTGTGGTTCTGTCTTCCTGTAGTGTGCCATGACACGGCAGCACTGAGAAGCAGAGGCGAGCCAGTGGGCTGGGAATCATGACTGAAACTGGCACAGGCATCTTGGGAGACCCTTTCCAAAGAAAGGGGACTGTTGGGACCCTTTAGAAATGCTGCCATTTAGTGTGCAGGGAGGGAGGGCTTGCAAATCTTAAAGCACGTTTTCCTTCAACACTGAACTTAATAAAATGTGTGAGCTGCAGCAAAAAAAAAGAAGAAAAAACACGTTTGTAGGGAGATGGGTAATAACCAAAACACTCTGGGCTGCAAAATGTTGCAGTTTCTTTTTCTGCTTCTTGAAGAACAAGGTTTTATCAAATAGAGAATGGTCAGACTTCCCATAGCATTTGGAAGCAGTGACATTTCATCTCCTTGTTATCTGCAGCAAAGTCAGAGACAGAGCTGCCCGTGGAAGCTGGGCACTGGAAAACCTAACACAAAAGATGACGGTACTGTCTAAAACATTCTGGGAATCAGCAGGTTTAACATCTGACTTACTGCTTCCATGTGATGAGACGTTAGGTTGTTCGTGCTTGCAGCAGAATGTTCTCATCTAAATCCAAGCGTTCCAAGGTCTCACTTGTTTCATCCTTTCTGTTTCATTTGCTCAGTTGCTGGAAGAGGCCGTGGCCGAGGCCGCGGAAGAGGCCGGGGCCGTGGCAGAGGACGAGGAGGCCCGAGACGATAACTTCTCCCATGCAACTGTTAACAAATTCTGAGCGACTTTGGATTTTTTTTTTGTACAGGTCTTGTTTATGGTATTGATTTTTAATAAACCGAAAAGTGAAACAGGTGTCTTTCCTTGTCAGTTAAGCACGGGAAGGGAGGCATGTATTTCTAGAGGCGGCTGCAGACTAAGCGTGTTCTGTTGGTGTTGATTACGGCTTTCAAGATTTCATCCACCCCTGAGGGCTGTGAAATGGGCTCCCGCTCTTTGCCCCATAGAATTGTGTTGATGCGCTTTGAAAATGTTTGAAACGAAATCCCTCTTTTTATAAGGCACTTACCGCCTTCTAATGGTTAAATAAGACACTGCATTTAAAACCTGCGTCCCGTGAGCATTTCTCTTGTGTTCTTCACTGACCTCAAGATCATAGATGAGATTTTACTGTTTTCTGCTACACGACGCTTAACATTTAAGCGTGGTACTTCTACAGAACATTAACACGGGCAACAGAAACAGTTCTGTGGAACTGCTGGACTGTTGCATCTCATGATCAAAATTAAAGTTCACTTGGATATGAACTTTGTCAAAGCTAGTTGTATGGCATATGGGTGTTGGGTGGCAGCTTATTAATTACAAGCATTTGTAATGTTTGTTTAGTGCATCCCTAGCAAAAAGTACAGCGCAGGGCAGAACTGCGTGCTGCAATTGGAAGTTTGCTTCTTCTGGCAACAGGAACTTGTGCAGCTTGGATATAAACTGCGTTGCTGGGCATGAATATAATGCATGCGGTTAAGCATTGGCTTTCTGGAGTGGCAGGGATATTTGCCAGTACTTCGGTGCAGGAACATGCCTGCTTGGATGCTCCTCTTTCCAGATAGGCAGTGCTACAGCAGAGTGGGGAAGAATTGCCTAATAGATGGCATTGGTTAATTCATGCTAGCTAGAGCACTGGCGAGCTGCTGTTCTGCTTCTCCCCCTCTTACAGAGGCCATATTAAAGCTTCATCTTGTTTCAGGAGAGTTGTTTTCTGTACCATTGAGGGAACTCCCAAGAGCACTTTTTGGTAAATATAGCACCCAAGATTCTCCTGTCTCTAAGTAGCTGCTACAAGTAATGGTTGCTGCTGGCTTCCAGAAGTGCCCGATCACTGGTGGTGCGGGTAAGGTCTTTCCCAATCCAGTTCTCTGTGTTCACGCAACAGTGGAGACTCTTTCCCTCTTCAGTCTCTTCCTTATGAAAGTTAGGAGTGCCCCCAGGGGTATGCACATGGTGGATGAGGCCACCAGCAGCCCTATCACCGCCAGGGCGTAGCTGGGGTAGTCTCTTGTCACCAGCTGCCCCTACAAGGGAGAAAAGCAGCGTTGGGTCTGGTTTGTTGCATCCCAAAGTCAGCCCGGCGTCCAGCATGGCCACATGTGTTTATTTAAATGGGCCAGCAGAGAAGCACAGGGCACTGCTGCCTGAGGTGGGACAGCTCATGAGCATCCTCAGTGCTCTTTGTCCCACCTTGTGGCCTTAAATTATAAGGAGAACAAAGCTGCTGTAGCTGTTAACGTGTGATTTTGGCTTTGATTTGCTTCTCTTAATGAGGTGGCTCCACATGGACATGTGGCTTCGTTCTCCTGGGCCCGTGAGCTCACGCTGACACTTGGTCAGCAGGGCAGGCCCTCTGCAGGCTCCAAAATAAGCGGTGGCATGAAAACAAAGTGCTTAATTTGTTCCTGCATGCTAGGAACATTTCCACAGAAGGTTATGAGCCTGTAATTGCTTACCCAGTAGTCATTCCTTTGGGATAAACACGCAGTTAAGCATTCTTACAAATGTGTTTTGGCCGTGAAGAAAAATATCTGTGGCAATCTTGAAAGCTTTTAGTTTGTGAAAGCCAGCAGCAGCTTTGTTCAGTTAAAGTAGTGCTGTTTACTAGTATTTTTTCACGTGTAATGTGTACTTTGGTCCTGAGGGAATTAATGAGAGGGTTTTTTTTGTTGGTGGTCGTTTTTGTTTTTAAACAAAGCAGCTGTGTTACCTGTGTGCCGTCCCATGCTTGGTATTGAAGGGTTCCTGTGAGGATATAGTCGGTGAGGTAAAATATAAACAGGCTTATAATGAGCAGAGGGCTAGCAAAAGCCCACATTGCCTTCCAGTACCAGTTTAGCTTGCATCCAATCATTGTGTGAAGGTCCTTCTCAAATCTGTGTTTAAAAACAGAAACAAGAGCACAGCATATTGCTGTGTATAGTTCAATCCGTGCCCTGATCCCAGTCACTTCAGAAGCACCTACAGAAGAAAATGCGAGCAGGGGGAGTGGAGAGCATACTTGGCTAGGAGGGGTAATGAGCAAAGAACTGTTGCCTGAAAAACTGCTTCATGGGGATTAGAGAGTGAGGTTGGAATGAAGGGGCCCCTTCGCCTTGTTGGGAGCAGAGCCTAGCAGAAAAACTCAGCCCCAGGTGGTGTTTCTATTGCTGGCTTGCAGCCGCCATCCCACCTCGCTCATGCTATGAGAAAAGGAGGCGTTGAGCTGTTACCTTCTTAGCCCGTAGATGTAGCACACGGCGATGGTTTCTACCAGCACAATGAGCAGCAGCGAAAGGGTGGCTGCGTAGTCATTGAATATGTCAAACCAGTAGTTCCCAGCCTCCATGGTGAATATGAGGCCGATGATGCAGTTAACGAAACACACAAAGCCTGCATGGATAAAACAGAGACCCTTCCCTTATATCTGGAAATCAAACCGCGTGAGGGGCGTGTAGTATTTGCTATGGGAGTGCCTGCTGCTGCAGGAGTCGGAGAAGGCCTGAATTACTTCCCCCTTGATTGCTTCGGCACCACGTTGTATATTAGGCCCGTATTTCAGTACTTAGCAACATGGCAGCATGTGAGGCATGAACACCATCCCTGGAGGTGTTTAAGATGAGCTTGGATGGGGTCCTGGCCAGCTTGATCTAGTACCAGAGCTGGAGATTGGTGGCCCTGCCTGTGGCATGGGGTTGGAACTGGATCCTTGGAGTCCCTTTCAAACCAAGCCATTCTAGAAGAGCTGTGGATGTAATCTACCTAGACTTCAGTAAAGGTTATAAGTGTCTTTCTCAGCACTCTCTTGCAGAAGCTGGCAGCCCGTGGCTTAGACAGGTACACTCTACAGTGGGTAAAAAACGGGCTGGATGCTGATGAATGGTTAAATCCATCTGGTGGGGTTGGACTGATTTGATACCTTTACTGACTGTCTGGATGAGGGGATTGAGTGCATCCTTAGTAAGTTTGCAGATGACACCAAACTGGGAGGAAGCGTTCATCTGCCTGAGGTTAAAAAGGCATTATAGAGGCGTCTGGACAGGATGGATCGATGGTCTGAGGCCAATTGCATGAGCCTGGTTCTGCACTTGGGTTCCATTTGGATATTAGGAAAAACTTCTTCAGAGAGTGGTGAGGTAGTGGCACAATGCTACCCAGGGAGCTGGTTGTCACATCCCTGGAGGTATTCAAGAACTGCATGGATGTGGCACTGAGGGTTTGGTTAATGGGCATAGAGGTGGTGGATTGACAGTTGGACTACATGATCTTAGAGGTCTATTCCAGCCTTAACAATTCTGTGATTCCATGCCTTTCTCTCCTTGAGGACAGAGGGATGCTGAGGGCCTGTGAGACACCATGCTATGCATACCTGCTCTGCCTGTGTGACTAAGGCTACCGCATGGCACGCACTTACCGGAGATCACCTCCTTAGAGAAGCGTGAGGTGATGGCCTTGCTGTCAGTCAGGGGCGTAAGGATGGCGGCGGTGTTGCCCAACATGCTGCCAATGCCCAGCATTAGCAGCATGGCAAAGTAGAGCACAGAGTACAGCTGGGACACCTCCATGTTTTTGATGGCTTCTGAGTAGACAATGAATGCCAGCCCGGTTCCTTGGACAGCCTGTCGGCAGGAAGGAAACAGTAAGTGAGTTGGGGGCTTGGCCACATATAAGCTTATGATAAGGAATCATTTCAGTCGGGAGGAAAGTCCAAATCCTCCTAGTTGTAGTGCCTTACAATTTGACACTCCAGGGATGCAGAATATGACAAAGGGGGGACTGAAGCCCAGACAAAAGTGCAAAGCAGCCCCTTTGGAATGCTGCATGGAGGAAAAGGGCCAGGAGGTGTTAGTGGACAGCTGGCTGCAAATGAGCCAGCAGTGTGCCCAGGTAGCCAAGAGGACCAATAGCATCCTGGTTTGTATCAGAAATAGTGCAGCAGGAGCACAGATGTAATATTCCCTCTACTCAGAACTGGTGATGCTGCACCTCAAGTGCTGTGTTCAGTTTTGGGCCCTTTGCTACAAGAAGGACACCAAGGTCCGGAGAATAGCAATGAAACTGTGAGGGGACTGGAGCACAAGTCTTATGGGGAGCGGCTGAGGGAGCTGGGATTGTTCAGTCTGGAGAAGAGGAGGCTCAGGGGAGACCTTACCGCTCCATACAGCTGCCTGAAAGGAGGCTGTGGTGAGGTGGGGGTCAGCCTCTTCTCCCAGGTAACAGCGATAGGGTGAGAGGGGATGGCCTCAAGTTGTGCCAGGGGATGTTATGAAACATTTCTCAGGGTGGTGGTGGAGTCACCACCCTATTGATGTGGCACTAAGGGACATGGTCAGTGGTCATGGTGGGAGTGGGTTGGTGGTTGGACTGGGTGATCTTAGAGATCTTTTCCAGCCTTAACAACTCTTTGATTCTTACCGTGTCTAACTCAGCTTCTAAGCTGCAGTTTTTCAGGTGGGGTGACAACTGGGCATACTCCTGTGGGTGGGTAGCCATGAGGTAGTCCTTCATCTCACTGAGGTTGTCTGCTGTCAAGGAGCCTTCCTCCAGATCAAAAGTATTCATCAGCAGCAGGATCACCCTGTGGTGGATGGCAGGGGTTTAGTGCCCATTGCAGATGGAACAGAGCTGCCAGGGCCAAGTGAAAGAGGCTGGGTGAGTGCTGCCTGGGAAGAGCCCAGTCCAAATGGCATCATCACCTTTAC
This sequence comes from Excalfactoria chinensis, assembly GCF_039878825.1. Classification (NCBI taxonomy): domain Eukaryota; kingdom Metazoa; phylum Chordata; class Aves; order Galliformes; family Phasianidae; genus Excalfactoria; species Excalfactoria chinensis. The sequence goes on along the minus strand of NC_092826.1, from coordinate 116,830,327 downwards.
TAGAGCAGTCCTAAATCTGGTGCTGTGTGCTGCTGTTTGGTCACCTCCCCCTTAATTTGGAAGGAACGGCTTCTGGTGGCAAACAAGTAAACAAAATACCCAGCTCTTACTTGTTTATGCAGCTTTCGTAGTTAAACGTTGCCTTGAAGCCGTAGATGGAGAAAGTCACGATGCTGGCAAATATGGACGTGGTGCTGTTGATGAGGGAGACGATGATGGCATGCCGCTCACAGTTGTTGCTCGGATCATTGTAGCTGGCATAGGCAATGAGGCTGCCAAAGCCCAGACCCAGTGAGAAGAAGATCTGTGTGGCAGCGCTGATCCACGTTTTGGGGTTCAACAGCTGCTCCAGCTGCAAAACCAGATGGGAAGATGGGGCTGTGAGGCTGCACGCTCTGTACTGCCCCTTGGAGACTGCAGGGACAGGGACCGGGGCAGAAACGGTGATGAGGTTACATCCACACCCAGGAGTGAAGGGAATTGGCTCGGGTCCCTTTGCACACCCCTTTTAGCTTAGGGCCATAGTTCTGTCAGGATTGGTGCTCAGTTTGGAAGTAGTACACTGCAGGTGGCGTTAGAGGGCATCCTTCTCAGCAGGAAAGCAAAGAGGTGGGAGCAGTGTAGCGGGGAGGCCAGCAGCAGCTCACTGCTGAGACTTACAGGCATCTCACCAAGAGCTACCAATGGAAAAACTCCGTAATGAAGAAAGGCAGCACTGCCACCTTTTGAAGACCTACGCATTCAGTCGCTAAAAACATTTAGTTAAAAATTTGGTGCGGTTTGTCCATACCTTTGGAGTAAACATGTATATCAACCCATTGACAGCTCCGTGGAGTGTCAGTCCTCTGATGAGGTATATGAGGAGCACACAGTATGGCAAGGAGGCTGTGACATAGACGACCTATGGGAAGGAGGAGGAACATCTCAGCAATGCACACGAAGAACTGCCATTACTGTATTTGTTATCTGTACTACCCTTTAAACAACTATTTTCAGGCAAATCTAACTTAAGATTTAGGTTTTCCTTGTTAATAAAGATCCTTGCTACTGCTCCAAGGGTCTTCTCATTAAGAACAAATTTACAGCATTCATAGCTCAGCTCTGAATATTTTCCAAGCTCAGCTCTGCATTTAGTGAAATAACATTGGTTTGCCCATCAAAGGTCAACATCTGCTCTAAGAGAAAGGACTGCAGACCTCATAAGGGGTCAAAATCAAGCTGAAATGACAACATCCTAATTTGGATGTAAAAAAAGACTTTCAATTAGTGTAACTCAGGTTTTCTTTCAATTGTTTTCTAGGAGCTTTTGATCAACCCGAATCTAAGCCACCACAGGGAGAGCCAGGCACAAAAAAGAGAGAAGCCAAGCAACCTCTCTCTGCATACATCCTGGTGATTCATCTAAAAGCTTGTGTAAAAACTGACTCACAAACCAGGAATCAGTATGAGGGTGGGCTCAATGGAGCCATGCCAACCTCTTCTGATGTTGGAATGCCGCTAGGGAAGAAACCTGACATTACTGCATTTGGCTGGGTGGCAGCTGCTCCCAGAAGAACCAGGTTTCTGTTCTTCCTTGCAGCAAAACTTGAAAGGCTTTTCAAGTCTTGAAAGGCTTTGCGTTCCTCAGCAGGACAGCCCTGAGCCCATCTCATAAACCCTTCTTCTGTTCTGTTGCTGCTAATGCAATGGAGCTGCTCTTTCTTGCACTGGGGAGACCCTTCCATTGCTATGCAATGTCAGCACACCTTGGTTATTTTATTGGGGTCATTTTTGCCCACAAGCCCAGCTGCAGCAAGTTTCAGAGGTTACTCTTAGTTTGCAGTCTTGGGCTTCTGTGCTTGTCTAATGCGATTTATGGATTACAGCACTCAGCTCTGTTCTTAGTGAAGGTTCCTAGGACATTTCTTTCCTCCCCCTCCTCATAACTTCTGCTGCAGATAAAAAGAAAGCAAAAAGGCCACGTAGACCTCTTTTTCTCTTACAAAGCCTGAGGAATAGGTGTCTCCTGCCACAGTCAGCACCGCCAGGGGTGGTGCCTGCCCCTCACCTTGCCTGTGGATGCGGTGCCACGGAGGATGCAGAGGTAGACCACCAGCCAGGCCAGTGTCAGGCACAGCGCCTGCTCCCACTGCACGGTCCCGCTGGTCTCCAGTGAGGGGGAGATGTTCAGGGTCTGCCGGTACCAGAAGTACTGGGTGGAAGACGTCTTCTCACATTCTTCCTCGTAACCTGTGCGGTTGCTGTTCAGGGGGCAGATGGCCCATGGCAGTGGGTCCTGGAAGGGAGGGAGGACAGCAGCAGAAATAGAGGTTAGGGAAGCTTTTCCCTGGGGCTGGCTCATCCCCGTGTTGTACAACCTGGCCCTATGCTAACACCATCCCTTGGTAGTAAGGCCTGGGGACAGTTCTCCTCTCCTCTGGAGATGACCCTTTCTCTCCCTATGGACTGAGCCTCTCTGATCATCTTACCTGAAACCAACCCTATCTCCTAGGGATGACCTTCTCCCCAGGGACCAACCTTCTCCCCTATGACCAACCTCTCTGACCATACCTGCTAGAGACAAGCATATCTCCTAGCTCTGAGCTTCTCCCAGAGGACTGAACTAGTGCCCTGGAGCACATGATGTGGACTGTCCCAGAGCCGAGCAATGTCCAGTACCATTGCAAAGCCCTTGGGATCCTCCATGGGGCTAAGCCATACCACCAGGCGTCCACATACCTGGAAGGAGTGGAAGAGGTACCAGAAGGCCCAGGCATTGATCACATTGTAGTACATGGAGAGGAAGAAGGAGACGACCACGCTAGCAACACCTGCGGATGGGAGAGAGTGTGTGGTCAGTGGCAAAGCCCAGAAGCCAGTCATGGCAAGATGGCCTCCTCCTGTCAGGACTGGCCTGAACTGAGCTCTATGCTTCAGTCACCCCAGAGAGTGAACGTACAATTTATTGTTATAACAAAATGTGTAAGCAATCTTACTTGGGCCATGGGGGTGATTTTATGTCTTAATAAAGGTGCAAGGACTGAGCTCTGATAAACACACAGCTGCAGTGGGGAAGCCAAAGCCCCATCCTGCTGCTCTATGGGGCTGATGCTCAGCATGGGCAGCCCGGGTCTGGGTTTGGCTCTGATCTTCAGGCCGCCACCATTCTGACAGCCAGTCCCAGGGCAGTGGGGCTCAAGCCTCTGTGCCTGAACAAGGTTCAGCTCCAGTATTTGCTAAGTCTGTTGGAAACCCATCTCCTGCCTGCTTTCATCTCTGAAGGAAAAATTATCTGCGTTCTTTGGATACTTAAAAAAAAGAAAAAAAAAAGCAACAAAATAAAGTATGGAAATAGAGGACATACCAACACCACAGAGGTAGGGGCTTATTATTTTCCAGGCTCCGATGCTCCCCTTGCGCATGCGCTGCCCCACTGCCAGCTCCAGGTAGAGCAGCGGCATCCCCTCCACGATCAGCATGATGATGTATGGGATCAAAAAGCCGCCTGCAAGGGAAAACAGGTGGTGTCCAGAATACCGTCAGCCTGTAAATACTGCGTTGCCCTCTCAGCAGCCAAGTTGCCCCAGTGGTGGTGGCTGGCTGGCTCCTGTCCCAGCACCTCATTTGTTCAGGAGCACGACACAGCCTGAGGGACATCTCTTGGGGTTTCAGCAGGTGTCCTGGCCAGGACCAGGAATTTTCCATGGGCATTTGGCAAGGCTGCGATTTCTGTTGTTCAACTGTGGGTCACCAACGGCTGGAGCAATGTGCAGAGCTGTTAACAGGTAACAACATGCCAGCCTGACCTCTGAAAGGTGCTAAAGCAATGAATGCTTCACATGCAGCATTCTGTGATGGAGAGCAAAGCAACAGCAATATCTATGTTGAATGGAGGATATTAAGTCATGTATTGAAGCCTGGCAGGACGGAGGGAGGAGGCTGAGGGGAAGGATGCGCATCAGCTTGGATTTCTGGTGGGAAGACAAAATCCTTCCCCTTCAAGAAAGAGCTGCTGACTGATCAAGCCCTCGATTTCTTCCTGAAGCCTTTCCTGGTTCTCTTTTTACAGCGAGCCAAAAATTTTACGTAAATATCTCTTATTTAGGATTTAATCTGTGGCATTAACATTCTTCGCAATGGGCTTGGTGCGGTGGCACAGAGGAACGGACTCCGGCAGCAGCCAAAGCAAAAGACTGGAAATAAACACGGAGCAATAATCCGGTTTATTCTCGGAATTAATGTCCTACCGCCCGGCTCTGTCTTTATTAACAAGGCCTTTGTTAGCCTGTTAGGTAACTTCCTATGCTGCAAGGGAGGCAACTGATCTGCTGGGCCGGACAGGGCTGGCTGTGCTCCCTGCAAGGAGGAGGCCAAGGGGCAGCTGCCAGCATCCCCCGGTGCCTGGCATACCCAGAGCTTGAATTCCTGCAGCACTGTTATGTTTGCTGTGGGTCTCACGGCCCCCTGGAAAGGCACTCAGTGCTTTCCAAGAGGGCAGTGAAAGCAATTAGGGGAAGCAAAGCCCGCTGTCAGGAGTTTTAGACAATCAACAGGGAGAGCTGCTCCTCCCCTGGGAAGTTTAACCAGGAGGACAGAACTTGTGGGGAAACTGCCCTTAGAAAAACGTGCCTTTCAGAAAATGCTTGAGTTTATTTATTTCTATGGTTGATCTAATGTTCCAGTTTAGGTTACATGTCAGAGAATCTTCACTATCTACTACGCTATTGACGTGAGGGCAAACCACAAAACCTCCTCCCCAGTGTTTGAGTTCTGCTGGCTGTCAGGGTGTCTGCCGAGACGAGCTGTTGGAGCACTCATCACATGTGGTTTAATTGCATACAGGCACCTGAGTGTTGTGCCAGAGCTCAGTGTCAGACATGAAGCCTTTACTCTCCAAAACCTCTGCCTCGAAAAGTATTCCCAGAATCTGGCCATCCATCACTTCTGCCCTCAGAATCATTGAATAGCTTGGGTTGAAAAGGACCGTAGTGATCATCTAGTTTCAACCCCCCTGCTTTGTGCAGCTAAGAAAGCTTCAGACACAGCAGCATTTTGCTTCTGCTGCAGTTTTGTCCATGGCACTATCTGAGTTTTTCTGACCCAGTCCTTCAGGGCAGCTCTGATGTGTCCCGGCACTGAGTTGGCTTCTCAACAGCCAGCATGAACCAAATCCCACCACCTCTGCATTTAAAAGCAAACCACAAGTCAACGTTCATTGTGCAAAATGAACAAAAAAGAACTGAAATGTTTCTATATGTTTCTTTCCTGAAAGGAACAAAAGCCAGAAGCAGACACGCAGTAAATGAGGCAGATACTGATCATGTTGCTTAATGCATGAGTAAGATGGGTCCAATGCCCCGATGATGGATACAGCATGAGAAGGAGTGTAAAACTGGGATGGTTTATGAAAACAGGCAGTTTCTGCACAGGCAGTTCTTCAGTAAATGACAGTTAACCAGAGGTAGTTATATACTAGAAGAGATTGTTAGTGGTGTTTTTCAATTAACTAATTAACCGACTTTCAGTTTCTACGGAACAACATCCACGGCTGCCATATGATTTGGATATTATCTTTCTCCAGTTTGGACCTGGGAGAGGGATGGGCATTTTTAGCCTGTTCATTCCCTACTTTCAAAGCTCCCTGTGGGACATTAGCACAGGAGCTCCTGCTGATTGAGGATTCTCATCCAAATTCAAGGCAGCTTTGCAGCCAAGTTATCACCTCCCGGAGTAAAGTTTGTATCAAGGACAACACATTAATGACAGCTCCTTGATATGCTACAGCCGATCCTTCAATCAACTCAGTGTGAGCATCTCCCCACCTCTTACTTGATTCATTTACCTCTTGGTGAACTTGTGAGGATCTGAACTCATTTCTGGTGCCTTCAGAGTGGCTCGAGGGGGCAGGAAAGCAATACGTAAATATCATACGGACCTACAGTTCTCACTCTGCTCCATTCCTTTTACAGAACACGGGGCTTCCCACTGTTCCATTGTACTTCTGAGAAACAAGTGCTGTGTAGGGGCAGTGGGAGGGTCGGGTGAACATCTTATGCTAAAGAACACATAAAACAAAGCAGACAAAGCCAGAGACAGCTATGCTTATATATGTTAACTTTCCTCCTGAAACACACAGAAGAAAAACCGGATGTCCTGCTCTGCTCCGGACCCTGGTGGGGTCAACAAGGACGAAACAAGGAGCTCATCATCACACTTCTAGAGGCAGAAAGCCAGAAATGTAAACCGCACTTACCTCCTCCATACATCTGACACAAATATGGGAACCTCCAGACATTCCCCAGCCCCACGGCATAAGAGATGCAGGCGAAAACAAACTGCAAGGGGTTGTCCCACAGCGGCCGGGCCTTCTCCATGTCCTGCAGGTGGGCAGCCGTCCTGTTGCCACTGCCGGCCCACAGGTGCTCTGCCAGCCCCGCGCCGCCTCCACGCCAGCCCGGCTGTGAGGGGAGGGCAAGGCGGAGGCACGCTTGCCAATTCCTATCAAGCTTTTTAATTACTAATCTTATTAACAGGCACATACTGAAGTAGGAATGCTGGTAAATAGATTATAGACACACACGGCACTATAAAATTGGTACTTTGGGTGAATAGCTGCCTGGGCTTTGACGGGCACTTCTGGGAAGGAGGTGAGCCCAGAGATTTTCATTGCTCATGTGCTGACTTGACACACGAAGGAAGCAACGGTGGGGCTGAGAAAGGCTTCTCCACATGGCTGCCTTCTCTGTGGGGTGTGTCTGTGTGCCTGGATCAGACGACATGGGGAAGATGTTTCTGCACCATCAAGGCTGGTTGCAGCGGCTGTCGGAGCTGGCTGTTCTTTAAAGTGCCCGTTGTCCTCAGGAGGTCCTTGGGCACCTGGAAGCAGCCCCAGAACTGTCCTTGTTACCCAGGCAGGTCCCCAGCCTTGAGTACAGCACTTCCTTGAGCCGCAGCCCAGGCTCTTCTCCCTTCATGCCCAAATTCCGCTGCTGCAGAGAAATGCTTCTGAGAGGCTGCTGACTCAAAGTACTTTTTTAAGCAGACAGAGAGAGGCCTCTGGGAAAATGTGTCCCACAGTGGAGGCAGAAGGCCCAAGGAGGCCCCTGGGCTGCCTGAAGGTGCACTGAGGTGCCAGGCCTGGAGGTGAACCCTGTGTGCTTGGGCTCCTGCCAAGGTACACTTTGAGCTCAAGCTCTGCAGCAAAGAAGACAACCAGCAGTGTCTCCAGCAATAAAAAAGGGCTGAACAAGTCCAAGGACTCAGCTTCCTCCTTCAGATATCTAAATGTGTCTCCTTTCAGGGCAGGACTGGGACACTTTTAGGTCCTTCTTACAGACAACACCCTCTTGGCCACTGTCAGCCAACTGCAAAAGATGACTGCAAGAAATTTATGCATCTCACTTCAATGTAACCAGTTTCTATGGTGTGTTTCAGCACTGCTGGAAGTGGAGGTGGTCACTGGGTTAGCATCTGGGTCCGTCAGGCCTTTCCACAGTACAGTTTGAGGGAGCTCGTGCTTCTCATGCAACATCCTTGCTGTCCTGCTTTGCCAGCAGACGTGCGAGGTGATGACTTGCCCTGGAAATACATCATGTAGATAACTCCAAATTGTGCTGGAAGGAAAAATCTGAAGCAAATTTAGGTCCAAAAGCTGCTAAACTGAAGGACACGCTGAGAAGCTCCAGATATAGTTAACCATCTCACAACATGAAAACTACTGCAAGCGATTAAAAGACAAAAAGTTCCTTGCTGCCTGTGGGGTTTATTACATATGATGCTTATAAATAACTTACAGCATTTAATAACTAACTCACAGGAAGGAGAGCCTTAAAAATAGCACATTGCTAGCACTTGGGATGCTTCTGTATGAATAGATTACTGCAGCTGATGAGGATAATCAAGTTAAACATTTCTTTGGCTGTGTCCCTCCTCCCCATTACATTTCAAACTAGTTTACATGAAAAGCTGTGCAGGCAAAGAGGTGTGGTGCCCTTGGCACCAATCAGGCCAGATCAGAGAGTTCAGATACATCAAAATGTATCATTGCCTCTCTCCCGAATGCCAGTATTACAAACAGAGCTCAATATCTTGCTGTAGGACTTTCCATATGCGCCTCAGATAATCTAGATGCTATTTTTTATGCAATCAAAATCTTATCATCTTTGCATTTCCTTTCTTTGGGTTGGGTGAGGACTCTTGCTTTATCTGGAGGGACAGAGGTAAGTCTCTAATGGATACACCAGAATATTTGATTGTTTAGTTGCTCGTGTTTGTTAAAAGAACGATTAACAATATCCCCTGTATCTAACAGATTCAAGAGCTTGGAGGCTGGGGGAGAGGTGAGAAAGGATAGGGGGTTCATCTCCAGAGAAGGACTAGTGGGGCAAGATGTGAACTGACCCCTGTAAACTGAATCAGAATCTGGTAAAAAGAGACAAGAGCCCCATATCTCATAAAGTAAAGTTAGCCTGACTTGGTGAAGGTACCAACTGAAAATCCTGGGCTTGCATTGTACAATAATGCCAGTACAGTAAGAAGTACCTCTCCCAGCTCCTTAAAATGCAGATCAAAGGAGAGTCTGGTTTCCTACTGATAGGTTGGGAATCATGATTCTAGAGTGGGAGAGAAGCTTTATTTCATTACATTGCTGAAAGAGATGGAAATAAGGGAAGGAGTAAAAAGTAGCAGCCAAAGAAATCTGATATAGACAGTTCCTAGATAATTCTACTACCTGGTCACCTGCATTTTATTAAGCTATATCTCAACATTTAGGATGATATCGTGTAGATTTAAATCACCTCTTGTGGAGGGCTTTCCTTTGTCAGCAAGATGTGAGAGAGGGCCATGCCTGGAGTTCAGTCCCTGCCCTTCCTGGAGGCACTCTCTTCTGAGTGGCAGTACAGGAGCAGTCTGTACAGACCTGGTCTAGCACCACATCTGGAGATTGGTGGCCCTGCCTGTGGCAGGGAGGTTGGAACCTGATGATCCTTGGGATGATCCTTGGGGTTCCTTCCAACCCAAGCCATTCCATGATTCTATAACCTTTCCTTGATAGTGGTGCTATCAAGCATGCACACAGCTAAGCAAGCAGCAGCTGCCATATGTAGCAGCGCATGCTGTAGTGTCTTTCTGTTTGGATATACTGTTCACAGTTACTACCTGAAGCTCCATGTTTCTTTAGGAGTGAGAAAGCATCCTGCTGGATTTCTAGATCTTTGAGAACCTGTAGGCCACAACAGCTGCTGGTTGATTGTCCCTTGTGTAGTTGGAGATTTCAGTTATTCCCCCAAGCAGTGATTAGGATGGCAGGATTGCAATTATTCCTCCAGCTCATCACCGTGTCGCTGCTGCACTTCCCAAAGGAAGGTGTGTGGGAAATGCACAAGTTGTGGCTGTTCTGACATCAGTCTATTAGATGAAAGAGAAGCAGTTGCAGTTTAAGGGTTATATATAAAAAATATTCATTTTATGACATTAAGAAATAAGTACATTATCCAAAAGAGAGAAATAGATTAAGGGGCACTTTATGAACAGTTAAAGAGCATTGGGTAATATACTGTCTCATTAGGAAGGTAGCATGCAGCACTGCTGGCTCATCTATTAACGACCAACTGCTGCGCTCACGTCATGGCTACGGCGCTGGGTTATTTGTTGGCTGTCACAGTCAATACCAGCAAAACTGAGCTGCCTAGATTTTGTTCTCATGGAAAATATGCTGCAGTTTGCAAGAAAGAAAACCCACCAAAAATACAAAACAAAACCAAATCGACTATGAAGAAAACAAACACAAAGCCAACCAAGAAAACCCAACTGTTTTCAAAGGGAGTCGATTCCTGCGGATCAGCCAGTTATGGAGAAATTCTCTTTTTAAACATTTCCTTCGGGCACAACCAGGGGATTCACAGCTGGAGAGGAGGAAACGGACAGTGCACACTTGAGCGCTACAATGAACTTCCAAGAACAAAGGCTAGTAAAAGCAGCACTGGAATTTACATAGTAGAAAAAGAAGCAAAGTGTTAGAAACATCAGACACGTTCCGAATATCGTGCCTATATCAGCAGAAAGGGAATGGCTGTTGTGTAACGCTCAGGTCTTTGGCAGGCAGACAGATAAAAACTTTTCTATCAGGAGCTGCAAATGAGACCTTTCCCTTAGCAACTGAGCAACACAAATGACTGCAATCACGCTAATCTCATACTCACTAAACTGGCAGTCTGCAAGATAAGAAGTTACCAAAGCTGGTGTTTCGATTCTGCACTGCACAGTTCTCCATATGATCTGAAGAGATCACAAGGTCTGTGGACATGATAGCCTACAGCTAACTAATCTTACTGAGACCTATGTGTGTACTGCAGTTGAGAACACATATTCCTATTGAATAGTGTTTAAGCATATAAAGAAAGCTTATCAGATATTCAATATTCTAGCAAAGTCAACAGCAAAGGATTTACCAGGAAAAGAAAAACACACACACAAAAAAAACCCAAACAAGCAAAAAACCCAGCATCTTTTCTTTATCATTTTAGAAGTAGTAACTGATCTTGTTGAAATAATTTCATTACAAAGGAAAATGCAGTATTCGTCCACACAACCATTGGTGTCAAAATAACTGCCCTGAGAAAGCACAAGGCAGGAAGCTCTCTATTAAGAAAGTAACAGTTTAGTGAGCGTACAAAAGAGTACCTTCCTGAATTTAACTGACCTCGCATGTGGGGATGTCATCTCACAGACCTATGGTCATGCTACAGCAGTGATAAGCTGCAGACACAGGAGTCCATCCCACTCCTCTCTTCCTTAACCACTGGGGGAAAAAGGGCAGCAAAAGAACACACATGGCAGATTTGACTAAAGCATGCCTACAAGAGCAACTTTAACAGCTCTGCCCAATGAGGAGTGAGGAAAAGGATCCATTGCAGCTCAAGCAGCTCCTGAGACAAGCACTGTAAACATCAGCTAATCTCTAACCCAAAGACTTCTTCCCAGTCCTGCCACTAAAACTCTTTTCTTGTAGCTGTTTGATGGGCTGTAGCATTTGGCATGGACCTGTAATTTCCATCTTTGTATTTCCAGCAATTTCTGTTGCTTTTTTATACAAATATTTAAGAGTATTTAAAAATCTATTAAAGCCTAAATCCTATTCAAAAGAAGCTCCTTAAAGATCCGATAGTTTAAAATGTAATGGTTTTATTTGGAGTAACATACAACATACATATGAACAGAAAAAAAAAAAGAGTAAGTCCAATGCACTGTAAAGAGGCTGCCAGGTAAATACAAGGTCTTCTCTGAAGACTTTAAACTGTTTTCTAGGGAGGTTACAACAAGAAAGGAGGTGAAAGCATCTACAATAACTTATTTCTTAAGAAAGCTGCTCCATAAGCCACTTCCTCGTGCTTTTTCAGATTGTCTCACTCTAACACCAAAAGTATTGGAAAAATAATCAGAATCTGCATTCTGATGTTCACATTTGTTTCAAATAAATTCAGGTGAAAAAGCACAGCTCCAACTAGTGTTTGGTTTGTTGTTTTTTTCCATGGAGTCCATTGCTTCTCCTGTAAAGCACATTTCTTTCACTCCCTAATGAATAGCCTCTAGCAAAATGTTCCTGCTCACATTTTGCAGAGAGATCAGATATTCAGTGTGAATTAATGCCACCGAATCAGCATGCTTCTTTCTTTCTTTCTCCCCTCCTACTTCTTACTGCTACCAATGCAGTTTTCACAAGCAATGCCACTTCAAGGCTACACGAACCGTACTAATACAACCACTCCAGTTTTCACTTCAAAGACATCACTAAAAATCTATTACTTTTTTTCCCCCCTCTTCTTAACAAAAATAAACTCCTTTCTTTGTAAAGAATTGTCTCACATCTTCAATAAGATGTTGCTTGCTATTTCTCAAGGAATGCTGATGGTTCATTTAAAACATGGCTGCAGAAACTAACAGCTATAAACCATGGGTTTATAAGGAAGTAAGATAAAAGTTTCAGCATCCTTTTAGTATTAATAGGAAGTTATTTTAAGCACTAGAAGCAAATAGTAAACTATTTTAAACAAAATTTGATAAAAAATAACACCACTCTCCACGTTCTTCCTCTGTCAGCTTCCGATAGATCAGTCTTCTGGCTCATACCTGAGGATTAACAAAAATAATTAAATCAAAACAGAGAAGAAAATAGCTGAGAGGAACTTGGTCTCCAAAGAAAACATGAAACCCATGTAATGAATTACTCCCACTAGTGGTGCAACCCTGTCAAGACTCAACAAATGCCTAACGGCACAGACTGTACAATATCACAGTATATACTCTCCAGACTACTTCCTGCTTTTAAAGTTGGCCAGTTTACTAAATGGCAGACTGAAAGCACGAACAAGAATCTACACACAAATCCCAGACTACAAACAGAAGTTCTACCTCTGTCGTCCAGCAGAACACATCTAAGGCACCCATGTTGCCAATGCCCACTTGCCATCTGCAGAAGGATGGTTTTCTACGTGATATAAGGCCAGCATATATCCTTGTTTGTCATGTATGAGCCTAACCTTGCTTACATGCTGTGCCATTTATCATTCCTATAAAGATATGTGGAAGAAACAAGACCATGCCAAAGTAGATGGTACATCTCCTACCTGTATCTCAGTGTTGCTGCTGTGGCTTAACTACCACACTCACTAATATTTTGCAGGCACAACTTGATCCCATTCACCTAATGCCTATCTAAAAGGACTGGCTTGTCAAAAATCAGGGAACAGCCTACTAGGAATCCAAGGGAAATTTTGCAATCTGCTTTTAGAGAGCTTTATATTTATAAAAGCATTTATAGAAGCAGAGTATGGATCTTGTCTGGACCAACTGAACAGCACTTACTTGGAAAGCCTTCTTCGTAGATCCTTTATCTGTTCGTTCTTCTTAGTAAGAATTTCTTTCATGTTGCGGTATGCAGCTGTTTGCTGAAACTTCTTCTCTAATTCCTACATAATAATACCAACATATTAATTACACATTATGGAAAACTGGTTAGTATATATACATATTTTTAAATGACCTTTTCCTCCTCAAGTCTCAGAACAGCAGTTCTATTCCTTATTCAAATGCAAAATCACAGACTGGCCTGGGTTGGAGAGAACTTCAAGGATCATGAAGCTCCAACTGCCCCACCGCAGGCAGGGCCACTCAACCTCCCCATTTAATGCTAGGCCAGGCTGCTCAGGGCCCCATCCAACCTGCCCTTGAACACCTCCAGGGATGCAGAATCCACAACCTCTCTGGGCAGCTGTTCTAGCACTTCATCACTCTCATAATAAAGAACTTCCCTCTGATATCCAACTTATATCTTCTCTCCTTCAACTTAAAACCATTTCCCTTTGTCCTGCTGTTATCTACCCTTTTATGATAGGTAGAAACCAGCTGGTAGATTCAAAGGACGTCAGTGGGAAGGACAAACACAAGTCTCATTTTCTACGGAAATCAGACAACAAATCTTGTGAAGACTGGGAACACTGTTCTCATTCAAAAATTTCTAGGCAGACACAAGGGCAATTTTTAAATGTTATTTCATTATAATCATGGTGTTCACACTGGTTTTGCTATTCTACACATAACATTCCCAATGAAGTAACAAAAATGGGTAATAACCAATGAAAATTAACAAATGATACCCAGTAAACTCTGCGTGTTCTTGTTCACTTATCAATCAGGTAAAAAGTGAGTAAGGAGCTTTACATCACAATAAAACACCAACCTTCTCAGCTGTGGACAGCTGATCCTGAGCCATAAGCAAGTCATGTTTTGTTGTCACCAAGTTCTCTTCCAGGAGTTTTTGGTTTGCAGTAGAATCATTCAAAGTCTTCTCAAACTGACATTTCAAAGCTGCCACTTTATTCTCCAATTCAGTGATATCCTTGTTTCCATCAGTCTTCAAAAGAAGAAACATTTAAAAAAGGTTAAATGAAAAAGAATACTTCAAGTGTCAGATGCAAAATTCCACAGAAATAGGTATGCCTTAATTTTTATGAATTACGTTCGCTCTGTTCCTGTACAGCACAACCTAGAAGTGCTAGAGTGAGAAAGTCATTTAACAAAGGAAGTTAACCAATAAAGCTGGATAAAGCACTGGATAATTTTTAACTTGGAAAAACTTGTTAATAAATGCATTTTAAAGACGGCTGAAATGGCTCCTCTGCCCAGCTGATATTTCAAGATGTTGTGTTTCCCTTCTTTAGGTGTGAGGTGAAACCACATGATGAAGCATCTCACAAGAAAGGAAGGATGGAAGTGATAAGGACCATGTTATCAGTCAGGTACTGATACTGCACTGTTCAAGAGGAATCTTCACAGCCTGTGAAGCAGCTTTCTTGTTTCCTAGTGAGATGAAACAACCCAAACTCTTCTGGCAGTTGGCCCTGGGTAACAAAACATATTCATGTAACTGTTCTGTGGATTCCATTTTAAAAACCACTCTCAGGAACAAAAGCTAAATTTCGTACTCTCAAAGCTGCATGGACTCAGGATGAGGCTCAACTGCCAGTACCTTAAAAAGAAGAGAAATCAAGAACTAAGGAAGCTCTGCTCCTTTGTATTAAGTGTAAGAAACCAACTGATAATGGTACCTGCATAGAAAAAAGTGAATACTGAATTTTGAGATTGAATCCAAGGCTGCGATGCTGAAAAGCACCACGCTTTAGCTCCGATCAGAAGAATGATCCTCAGCTATTCTGAACTGCAACACCGAAATAAGATAATCGTGCAAAAACTCTATGTCCTCATGCTAAACTGTTCCACTAGAATCACTGCTCCTCTAGTGTGGATCACACTTGGCCTGTGGAACATTATTGAACTATTAAAAGCCAGAAGAAAAGTCTGCCGAACTAAAAACTGCTGCCAAATCACAGCTTGTTGTTTGTCTACAGAATCTGAAAACTGCTCCTTAACGCACATCTTGGTTCATATGATTGTACTGGCATCCATCTTACAAAGTTCTTCTTAAAGAAGAAACCAGATAAAGTATAGCATTTTCTCCAAATAACTAATACATCCATTAATTAAATGAAGTTGTATACATTAGAACTGTATTTCCTAGATAGTTTCAACCACATACACATGCACACAGAGTGAGAGCCAGATAAGAAAGTGACAGATAAGAAGTAAGTTTGAATATGAAAGCTGCAGGTACTTGGCTGCCCTGACATTCAGGCAAATTCATATTTAACCAGAAAAGTAGGAAGAGATTTGCTTCCAATCTTTTAAAACTACAAGTACCGTTGTCCAGGATTTGATAAAATCCTTTAATAGTAAACCTTTAATAATATAAGGCTTAGGGAAACAGATAAAGAAAATATATTCAATATATTGATTTATACTATAAATCAAGCTCCCTATTAAACAGTATTATCGAATACAGACTTTGAAAGTTACTAGATATAAGTGAGAAGTACTAAGAAAAACAAGTACATACCATAAACCAGTTAGTAAGCACAATAAAAAGAAATGAAGATTAAAATAAGGAAATCAAAGTGGAAATGTTTTATGATACTGAATTTCAAGTCTGTAAATGTAAATACAGCTGGAATTCAAAAGACTCTCAAAACAATGGGATTAAAGTGTTTTAATGTTGCTAAAAGTTTGCACTGAAACGTTTCAGATTTAAGAAACAACTGCAAAATGACACACTTTGGAAAATTCTAATGATCAAAATAAGGGTACTGATATAAAATACAACTTACACGAGTGCTGACTTTTTAGGCTTTTTTCTGCAGCAAAAAAATTGCCATGTTTGGATCAACATTTACACAAAAGGTACTTCAGGTAGTAAAAAGATGATCAAAGCTTTGTCATCTGAGCCCTGCTCAATGCCTTTTGTAGCAAAACTCCAACTAATCTTCAGGAATATAGGATCAGGACACATCAGTAAGCACTTAGGTTTATAAAGTCTGAACTGAGATGAAGCAAGTCTATGTTGATATCAGACGTGATAATGTTTGAAAGAATTAGTGTTTTATTGTTGCCATAAAAAAAGATTAAGCAGGAAGGAACACACAGCTATATTTGTATCTGTTAATACAGGCATTGCTCTTAAGAATATGAATTCTGGAATACTATTTTCTGGCAGTACCTGGAATGATACTTCTGATTAGAATGTACCGTGGTCTATTTGACACAAAACACACGTCATAAAATAAGCCAGCAGACCGCAGTATCTGCTGACTGACAGAGCAACACGTGTATGACAATGTTAGCAGGAACACAATACTAACCTGAAGTTTTCTACCTGCCAGAAAAGAAACATACCATGCAGACCAACGTATTAGATGCATGGGCAATAGCGTAAAGGAGCAGCAATTGGAGTGCAAATCCTGGTTACATTTACCTTTTGATCTCCCTGGATCATCTGCAAATCCTTCAGTGACTTCTCCAGTTTAGATTTTTCATCTAGTGCAGCTGTAGCCTGTAACACATGGAAAATGTAACACCTCATATATGTAAATTAATTGAAAACATGAAAGTAATAGCCATGGAATTCTAATTTAGAGTTTTTAAAGATACGTCACCAGCAGTAAGCACCCAAGCTTACAGGAAATTTACCTGCGTTTCTATCGTCTTAAGTCTGGTCTTCAATTTTTCATTCTCTTCTTGGAGACAAGCAACTGTCTTTGGGTAAATAAAAAAGAAAGAGTTTACAGACTTGTGCTATTTTGAATTTTCCAAGTAAGAAAATGTGTTTCACTGCATAGAAAAGAAACCATGTTTGTAAATGCTTATAAAAAAGGTCTTGCTGATAAGGACTACTGATTCGTTTGTAAAGCCTACCTTACAGATTATTGTTTCCTGCCTCTGTCAGCAAGAAATTTAAGTCCCCAGTTCTGCTGTAACCTGCGGGTCCTCTCACTTAAATTTACTCCTTAGCTTACTGAATTGGGATTGGTGCAGTCACTCTCCTGTGAGTATCAAGATTCCCAATAGAACAAACTGTGCATCTGGACATGCAGCTTTCATTGCTGCTTATCACTTGCATTTTGAATCAATAGGTATGTAAATATTTTGCAGCTCATTGCAACCTTTCAGTACCTGAAAGGAGCCTACAAACAGGAGGGGATTCAACTCTTTACAAGGGTAGATAACAGCAGGACAAGGAGGGAAGATTTAGGTTGGATTTCAGAGGGAAGTTCTTCACTATGAGAGTGGTGAGGTGCTAGACTGCATGAAATAGGACTGACTCGCATAGCTAATGTCTGATAACATAACTGTTTCAGCCAGACTCAAATTTTAATTTACTTCCTTGTTGAAATGTCAGCCTCTTAAAACATAATCTATGTACTCATTTCTACTCATTTCACTAATTAAATGGGAAAATAAGTCATTCAAGAGCCCAAAACATCTTTGTAAAAGGAAGTTCAATACAGTAATACATGTGAGAGTCCACCATTGCATAATAAATATAAGATGCTTTACAAAATCTATTTATTAGCATTTTGCTTTACACTCTGGGGTTTATTACAGTGACATCTAAAACACCAACAGGTACTTTACAAAAGTACCTCAACACGGCTTTACAGTTCAGTCAAATACACAGACAAGTCATCAACTACAGATGAATCAAGAGACAAATTCTTACCTTGTTTAGCAGCTCTGACCCTCCTTCATTTATGGGAGCCAGTTTTGGTCTAATGAGCTCTGCACTGGGCTAAACAAATAATAAAGATTAAACCATTACATCATACAGGAGGAAAAGAACTATTCATTTAGTCTGCAAAATAACTATTAACAGTGCATTCAATTTTCTTTTACAAAGCAAATGAATCATCTTTTATTTCATTTCAATTTCATTTTTAGTGATACCTTGGCTCTTAAATTACATATTCACTGTTTGGCTAAAGCTGAACACAAATACTGCATGTAGTCAGAAGATATGCAAACTTGAATGTACAAAAGACCACTGATGCCATAACTACCAAAGGACAGAAAAATTCAGGAGAGAAAAAATATTTTTTATTGATTGTAAGTAAAAACATATTTATTCTCAGAGGTCAAAATAATTTTAATTACTATTTAAAGTATTCAACCATAATATCTGTTAACCAAATATACACTTAAGCTACAAAACAAGTTAAACACATTGCTAATCATACAAGATAAGCTAAAGTCACACCTGTATTGCAGGGTTTGGGTGAGGCTGGGACAAAGCCCAGACACTTTCCTGTCCCACTTTGACCCCAATCTCCAGGGAAAGGGAACCCAGGAGCAGAGGCTCCAGCACATCCCTGGTCTGGCCAACTCTGGGATCAGGATTATGAGGCATGCCCAGAGTGCACAGAATCTGCAGTCTGGAAACAGCTGAGACAACTCGGTGTGAGCCTTGGTGCTGAACTGTAAAATGCTGCTACTTGAAGATTTCTAAGATTACTTTGAACATCTTTTTTACTATTTTAAGCATGAAGAAGCAGTACGAAATCACTGTTTCAAACACCTTCCATGACTCCATATTATTGTGATTGTATTTTAAAGTAGAACTCTACCTTCTTGTTTGAAGACGTTAATTCTGACTTTTCAAACTCAGCAACCTGTTCCAACAGCTCTCTTGAAAACAAAAGCAAAGGGAGGCATTTATTTCATAAATGAACCAAACCAGGCTAATGCTTTTTGTTGAACATAAGATCCTTGCGAGAAGTACAGAAGTCCCATGCAGGTGCAATAAATGCAATAGATAATGTCATCTAATGGCACGGAAAATGCACTAGAACTGTAAGATTCAGACAACAAGTACTTTTAAATTAAATCCTACCACCTGCTCTAAACTGATTAACAAGTACAAATATTACCAATAAAAGCATCTACTTGACAAATTTGCAAGTTTCATGTATCCCCCCAGCTTACTGATAGAAGTCTTGAAACTAATTTGTCGTTGATACAAGAAGAAAAGAGTAGGTTTCTATGGCGAGGAGAAGCATGCAAATAATCAACATTTGGAAGTTTTCTTTATTACTGGAAGTTACTCTATACAGTCTAACATACGTTACCGATTCTCCAATTCAGAGATGTCTGTCTGTAACTTAAGGTACCATTTCTCAGCCTGTGAAAAGAGCTGGCGCAGAAGTAAAACATTGGTGTATGTTGTATTTATGAGCTCGGACTCCACTTCACTGTGTACAATGGTCTGCAGCCCATCCAGCATGTCTGCCACCTCATCAACTGTGAAGGTCTCCTCAACAAGCCTGAACGGAGAAGTCAAGGTGAGTTACCTCTGACAAAGATATCGATTTTGCACTGTTATGAGACCTCAGTACATTAGATATCATTTGTATACAACGCAACGTCCTTCTGAAGATGTCCACTGTCAGCAGTTACTAATAACATTAGTAGCTGGCTGCTGTCTTTACATTTTCTGTTGGTAACACTAAAATCATGAATGCTACTTCCTTACAGTCTCGCATGAAATGCACACACCAGAAGTAAGGTACAAGGAAATGTCAAAATACGTGTGTTAATTTCTAAGAATTCATACAACTAAGCTTTTAAAAGACTTGATTTTTGACGTTTGGAAAAATGATTGTGTTCTCCTTCATAGAATCATAGAACCACAGAATCATAGAATGGCTCAAATTGGAAGAATCCTCAAGAATCATCAATCTATCTCCAAGCCCCCTGCCACAACCTTCATATGTAACACTAGGACATGCTGCCCAGGGTCTCATCCAACCTGGCCTTGAACACCTCCAGGGATGGGGCATCCACAGCCTCTCTGGGCAGCCTGTTCCAGAACCTCACCATTCTCCTAGCAAAGAACTTCCCCCTGACATCCAACCTAAATCTTCCCTCCTTTAACTTAAAACTACTAAAGCGTTCCTTCGTCAATAAGAACATACAAATGTAAGGGAAGAAAAGCCATCTCACAGAGTATTTCAACCTGTGGTTGTTTCCAACAGAGTTGGTACTATCTGCACTCCTTCCACCTTATCACACAGCACAGACCCCCTGGTACCTGCTGTCCTTAAGGTCCTGGAAGCACGAATCCACTGTTTTGAGACACAGGCCACGCTTGAAACGAGCAAAACGCATATAGTTAATGGCCTCATTCTGGTGGTGCTCGTTAAGGCCCAACTCTGCCTGTGGATAAGGATGCAAGCATTCAGATAATGTACACTGAAATAAGTAGAAAGGAATGTAAGTATTGCCAAGAGTTGCCTTCAGGTTAGTTTCTGCACTTGCTTTCAGGGGGTTGTAATATTAACTAACTAGCATGTTAAAAAATAACTGTATTTCCACATATGTAACCTCTACATGCCTTAGATAAGCTCTCTCCTTTAAAGGCATCAGCACCCGAAAGGAAGCACGCATGAAAGAGAGGTAAGAGGAGTCAGTGGAGAAAGGCCGTAAGGGATGAGAACCATAAGGCCTCTGTGGAGAGGAAGGTCTGGGATAAGCCTGTCCTCGAACTGCACCTACAGGTCTGTAACTGGACAATGTAACTTTCGGGGCTGGAAATGGAGCACGTAGCTGGAGAGCAAAGGCAGCGCGGTGTAATAAAGCAAGCTCCGCGGTCGGTCAGCCATCCAGCCTGTCATCCAGCCACAGCTCCGAGTCCCGCGGCAGCCCCGCAGCCCGGCACTCACCATGGCGACGCGGCGGCCGAGGAGGCGGTTGGAGCGGTTGGAGCTCCAGGCCGGCCGTTGCCATGGAGAACGAAGCCTCGCGAGCGCCCTCGCCGCTCTCCTATTGGCTGCGGCCCGTACACGTCACGAGCGCCAGCCGCCCCCCCGGCGCTGTCCCTTTAGCGTCACTGTGCGCGCATGCGCGCTGAGCGCCGCGCGGTACAGGCGGCGTTGCGTATAAGGATGATCTGCGGTGGTTTGGGGGGGTGTATCATGACACCAAGGCCCTTTGGGGGATGGGCTGAGGAGAGTTGTGTGGGCTTCACCACGGTCAAGCGCTGGGTCCAGCAGTTCGGTCGCAGCAACCCCATACAGTGCTACGGGCTTGGGGAGAGTGGCTAGAAAGCTGTGTGGTGGGAAAGGACCTGGGGATGTTGGTGAGCAGCTGGCTGGAAATGTGTCAGCAGTGTGTACATGTGGCCAAGGAGGTTAACAGCACCCTGGTTTGTATCAGATATAGTGTGGCCAGCAGGAGCAGGGAGGTGATTGTCCCTCTGTACTCAGCACTGCTGAGGCTGCATCTCAAGTGCTGTGTTCAGTTTTGGGCCCCTCGCTGCAAGAAGGACATTGAGGCCCTGGAGTGTGTTCAAAGAAGGGCAACAAAGCTGTGAGGGGTCTGGAGCACAGGGCTTATGGGGGGCGGCTGAGGGAAATGGGGTTATTCAGCTGGGAGGAGGCACAGGGGACACCTGAGGGCTCTCTACAGCTGCCTGAAAGGAGGCTGTGGTGAGGTGGAGATCAGACTCTTCTCCCAGGTTACAGTGATAGGATGGGAGGGAATGGCCTCAATTTGCACTGAGGAGGAGGGTGGGGGAGTGGGTCAGGTTGGATATTAGGAAGCATTTCTTCTCAGAGGGAGCGGTGCTGCAGTGGCACAGGCTGCCCAGGGAGGTGGTGCGGTCACAGTCCCTGGAGGTGCCCAAGAACCGTGTGGATGTGGCACTGAGGGACGTGGTCAGTGGGCATGGGGGGGGGGGGGCAGGTTGTTGGTGATCTTAGTGGTCTTGTCCAGCCTTAATGATTCTATGGTTCTGTGTTGCTGAAGTGACCCTGCTGAAACATAATACCTCTGGTTCTCTATCTAGCAATCTCATACCACTCTGGCATGACAAAGGCTGAGATCCAGTGATCTGTTGGAGTCTCTTCTTGCGGAAGCCACAGTCAATGATTGCCACAAGATTAGTAACTTTTAAATATGGATTAATAGCTCTTTTATGAAAGAACCCCAAACTGTCAAGGAACTTTGTAACGCTGTGTTGGACAGATGCATACATGATGGTTATTGCTTACTAAAACTGAAACCTGGACACTCCTAAAAGTTTTGCTTTACTTGCTTTCCACAAAACAAACACAAAACCAAAGCGGCAAACAGAAATCGTGTTGTTGATTATCATTACAACCAGGTGGAAGACACACCGATGAAATAAATGTTCTTTTCCCAGCAATGGAAATACTTGGGAATAAAGAGTTTGAAACATCCTAAAATAAAAATTGAAATAATCTGTCTTAAACATGTCTAGAATTTGCAAATTACTTTCAGTGGGATTTATCTATAGGTCACCATTTACTAATGTGGCTTTTTTTTCCAGTATCTTTGTACAGTTGATATAAAAATGGTGAGTTCTACACTTTTTTTTTCTGTAAATTTGCTAAAAATCAGATATTGTGTAGCCTGGTGCATCTGTTCATAACATGCCTATTGCCAGGACGTGTTTGTTCTTGTAAAATGCACCAGTTTTATCTTTGTTTTTTAGTTATTACAACAATTTCATCTTCAAAATACACTGTCATAGTGAATACATTAGTGCACTGATGCGCCTGCACTTTTGATCTGTTTTGTTTTTGCAATCAAGGAATGAAGATGCCTACAGATGAACTACACGTCCAGGACTACATCAGGTGATGCCCAGGAGCTTCTGATACCTCATGCTGTTAATACATTCCCAAGTCAGCGGGGAATTGCTACTCGTGTTTAGATCTGTCAGTTGTCTACTGGGTCAGCTTGAACAAATTGCTGTGCTTTGGTTTTCCCTCCATACAACAGAAGTGACTCTGTTCCAGGACCTTGCTGAGGTGGTGTTTGGAAACATGCTGCATTTTTTAAAATGCTTTTAGATTCCTTTGTCAAAAGCACCTCGTATGTGCAAGCATCTTATGGCTCATCAGTATTAAGTGCTACTAACATCAAGATATCTGCACTTGAGCAGTACTTGGCAGCTCTGCACCAAGCCTGCACTCTCTGTCTGGGCAGTTGAGGAGGAGCTAATGGAGCAAGAACAGAAAACTAACTGGTGCAGTGAGTGCCCAAAGCCTGTGAGGAACAGAGCTATCCAGCCAGCAAAGAGGTTGCAGTTAAAATGGTACAACTTCTCTCTAGCACGGTGAGCATGTTGCTTGTTTTCTCAGAGACTTTTCTATGGAACCTGCTTCACAACTGTCTGTGCTGTACCTCTGATGGCACAGGATGCCAAATTCAATTCTGCTCCCAGGTGGAAACATTCAGTAGGATTCTATGTATGTATTCCAAAGATATGTTGACAAGTGTACATCCAGCGTCCTAAGGAGAGTTTATATCTTGGCCCAGTCTTACCTGGCTCTTCTGTTTTCATCCTGCAATCTGCTGGCTAAATTTTGCACAGTGAAGGATATATATGGACACGAGTAGATCCACACTTGGATACACCTGGGAAGCTACACTGCTGTCCCCCAGGTTTCTGGGAACCCAAGAAGCAAAAAGCCTGTTTCTTTAGCTCACTGTAGTACATTTGAAGACGCTGCTGAGGGAGAACATTTTGGGAAGGTTTCTATGTTGTCAAGCAAAATGCTCATTTTATGTGCTGGGTGTCTGCTGGATGGTGTGAGTATAGCAAATAGCACCTCATCCATAAATGGGGCTTTTCCTCCCCTCTCCCCACCTCTCTTCTGCAACAGAAAGAGTTTCACAAGCTTTGTATCTCATAACCACACTGTGGCTTAATGAGCAGGTGAAGGATGCAGTTGAATCTGTGATGAATTGCAAAATGAGCTGGCCCTACAGCCAATGCAGCCACAGATGTTACTTTACTTTCAGTATTGTTCACTCCTTTTATCTGGGAGTTCACAATTGCTTTTTTCAGTGGGTAAATAAGGTGATGACCTCTCATAAAAGTTACGCTACAAATAGGAAGATAATCTATTATTTGTGGTGATCTGGGTTACAGCATCTGGCTCTCAGAAAAAGAATGAGTAGAGCTGGAAACAAGCAACCAACTGTGGGAGAAGTGTGGGCTGATGCCACCACATACCTGCACCAAGAGATTCAGCTGACATGAAGGCAGACTCATAAGATGGTTTGGATTGGAAAGGATATTTAAAGACCATCTTATTCCTTGCACTCAGGGTGCCAGATACTTTACTGACATTTTCTGGTGTTTTACTTTTTTAATGTTTGGGGTTCAAAAGCTTGTGGCTGTATTTCAGAAGACAACTTGTCCCAGAGAACTGTATGAGTTTTCTGCCAATTTCAGAATCATGCAGTCTGAGCATTACTGTGGGGCACACGAGGTCCCTCAGCAAGTGAGTATTTCACAATGTAACAGGGCTATCAGATTTAGGACAAAGCCCCTTCAGGTACACCTGACCTACTACACATTCCAGAGTCTTGCATGATGGCTGAATGTAATGGTGTAGCACCAAAGGAAGCCAAAGACTTGTACTTCGTTCCAGTGAAAGTAATTCTCTAAGGAAGGGGAAAGAAAAAAATCATCACAAATTAGTATTTTGACGTGCTTTACTCCCTAATGTGAGATCTTAAACAGCTGTGAGTGTGAAGAATCTACCTCATAATTCTGGTTATTCTGATCCCTAACTGCATCAAGGCACTGATGTGCTGAGGGCCACAGCATCCAATGGCAAGGTGTGTTGGCAGTCATGGTGCCTGCCTTGCTGGAGGATGCTCTCACCTACAGGCTGAATGCTTTGTCTCCTGGAAATATTGCCTGGGATGCTCTCCATTCACTTCAGCACTGCACTGACTGAGAGCCCCCCTTCATAGCACTGTTGGGACGTAAGCCAGTGAGTCAGCTTGCGATCACAGCCAGTTATTGCT
Organism: Excalfactoria chinensis; assembly: GCF_039878825.1. NCBI lineage: Eukaryota > Metazoa > Chordata > Aves > Galliformes > Phasianidae > Excalfactoria > Excalfactoria chinensis. Next base: position 116,805,619 of record NC_092826.1, on the reverse strand, counting down.
GCTCCCCTGGCATCACTCTGAAGCTAGCTTTAAGCAGCTGTTCTTCTTGGCCTCCACACGTGGACTTCTCTGAGATCTGGCCTGTTTTTTTTCCAGCTGAAGACTGTCATATTCCTTGTTGACGTTATAGTGGCCCAAGCTACTAAGAAACACTTCTTGGGGGTTAAAAGTTTAGGCAGAGGCAGAGGAGTGCAGTTCTGAGTAAGTGCTGAGAAAGTGGTGACAACCAAAGTGACTCATCAAGTGGCTTTTGAACTCAGTTCTCAGCCAAGGAGTCTCATGTTTCTACGTTATGCATAGATAGAAAGAAGGTAGAGACTTTTTGGACACGGTACGGGTTGCTTTACGCAGAAAGTCACAGAAAGGCAGCCTGCACTTCCACCTGCAACTGGGTTAGTGAGGAAAGTGGTGAAAACAGGATGCACCCTCAAAAAAAGCCCCGAAGAGGCAGGTCATAAACATGTCAAAATTTACGTCTAACTCACAAACAAGTCTGATCGTTTTAATTACTCTGTGCACATGGCGGAGGCCAGCAGCAGACATGAGCTGCATGGGAAGCTCTGTAGGAACGCGGCACAGCTGCTGGCCAGAGGATACCTATCTCACCAAGAGCCAATTCCGGCCACATACGCAGACCAAGTAAGGCATGGTGGAAAATCAGTATATTTTTCCAGAGGGGTGCATGTATTTCAATTCAGATTCAGTGTGAGCACAGCACAGGTTTGGCTGTGAAAAATGAAACTTTGAGGTCAGCCCCAGAACAGGGTGTAGCCCCAAGATATGTTCTATTTCTGCAAAATCTTTCCAGCACTGATGAGCGTATCAAGCAGAACACGGCTCTGTCGCTACTATGTGGGATAAACAGGGAGTTAAAAGCTCTCTACCAAGTTGTGTCTTCAATTAAACACCTTGGAGTTAGAAAGAAGACGTAAGAAATGCTAGTGGCCTTTATTTCCAACTTACGTTCAACAAACAAAAATTCAGCAATTCAAGTTCTTTTGGCAAGAGTGAAAGCAACATGTTTGTGAGGAAAGCAGTGGTTCTCAAGTTGATAGTGATATGAGCTGAAGGGCAATCACGGGACTCGCTCTGAAGCTCATTATGTGTGGACTGCACTAAGAGTGGGTTTGAACAGGGTATGCGATTCGGCAGATATGTGGCAAGATGTGTAATGTTCAAGCGAGTATGGCCCAGGTTCCACTGTTGTGGTCAAAAATGTCATGTTTGCAATGACAATCAATGGGGTGTGGCAGGAAAAAAATAACCAACAGAATTAATAACAGCCCATGCTCTGGTCTTTGAGATTTAAGATTTTTGCCCTGGTCCTGTTTGCTTCTCTCAGGGGTTTCATCTCCCAGCTACAAACCAGCTGAGCACTTTGCCTGATTTTAAGGCACATACTGTACGGTTGGAAATCCCTGTCCTTGCCCTCTTCCTTACAGTGATGGAAGAACAGGTTTTGCTGTTGAGCAGAAGGCATCAGCAGCACCTGGTCCTTCCCTGTGGCCGCACTTGGCCCTGAGGCCACAACAATGGCAGTGTGGAAGAATGGTACCAATGACAGCTGAGTTCAGCTGAGTCTGTCCCAGTTGTTGCTGTTCTCTTAATTAGTGGCCGGTAATTAGAGCTGAACCTGAATGGCACTGTGGAAATTTTGCTGGGGATGAGTGGAACCAGCATCAGCCGTGCAGCAAAGATCATGGTGTTTGGGCTTCCTATAGAGAAGGGAACTTAAATGTGATTTGCATGCCAGCCTGCAAAGAAGACACACGATGTGCAGGTTCATGCATTTATCCACCACTTATTCCTTCTTTCCTCTTCACAATTTCTGCTGCGCTCTCACACGAGGTGTGCCACCAGCAAAAGGATCCCACTGTTAATTGCAGTCCTGCTCTATGCTTCCCTGGTTTCATGAGACGACTCTGCACCCTCCTGCATACACCAGGCCACCCTGATGCATTCAGACACAAGCTCTGGATCCACTCAGGTGCCACTGGCAAGCAGCACTAAATCACTGAGTGTCCAAGGCCAAGGGCTGACTCAGAGTGAGAAGAATGTGTCCCCGGGCACACTGGTGGCTCCCTGGGTGACCCCATTCTTGTTTGGGGATTTTTTCTTCGTGGTGAATGTTCTTTTCATTGAGATGTGACTGTGCTGGCAGCAGCCCCTATTTTGTCCTGTGCTGGCTGGAAATAGCGATAAAAGAGCCATCTCCCCTTTGTTATTGAAGGAGCTTACCAGAAAGGTCAACAACAACAAAAATACATAAATTAAAAAAAACAACACCAAACCCATCTGTGTTCGAGCCGCCTAAACCATGCAAACCACAGAGAGAACAGCCGCTCGCAGGTCTGATTGGGCCTGGGTCCAGGAGCACACACCCAACGCAGCCTACAAAGCCTGGGGCTCCGAGTGCTGCGCAGAGCAGGGCGTGCAGCGGTGCGGCCGACCTCCCCACAGCGTCCACCGGTGAGTGCCCCACTTTCAGCCAACTGGCTTTCCTCAGTGGACGGGAATCTATGTTACAAACGGGATCTTTAATTTGGAAAAGTAGCCACTGACCTCACCAAGTTAGGATGGATCTTTTCTATTGCAACGAAGATGAGTAGGAGATAACGTGGTTATTTTGCAATGCTCCCAGAGTGACCCCAACCAACCAGCTCTGGCAGCTGATGCTAGAGCAACATTTTGGAAGCAAGACCTGGGGATGGCATCTGGCTCCCTGCACTCACCAATGCACAGTGAGCGCTGAGAACTTAATTCTTGAGGTCTGGCTTGGGCATGGGTGGTTTTGGTGAAATCTCCCAGTTCTGCAAGGAGATTTGGATGTGCTGAGGAACTCTGAAGCCTGCAGCGAGTAGGAGATCACTGCAGGAGAAAATCAAGTGCTCGCTGTAGCATCTGAATGGTCATTATGCCCCAAACCAAATGACTTCTACTATTAATACAACCTCTGGTAAGCACAGCGGCAAAACCCCAGTGTGAGGCCACTGCTGTGGTTAGCACAGTGCTTTTTCTGCCTTGAAGCTGACTTTGCAATGCTTTGCTTCTCAGACCATACAAGCCAAGCTCAATTTCCCACGATCTCTACATTTACTATAACATGCGAGTTGCAACACGGTTGGAGCCAGGTGGGGGTGGGAACGGGATGGGGATGAGGGCTTTGCCATGTGTGACAGGGATGAGAACATTTTCCACCAGTTAATGCTGCACTGTCCATCATCACTCGCATGTACACAGCTACAGCTGGCCTTTATTTCTATGTCTTAATATTTAAATGTACGTGTTACACAGATGCGTTTCTTTTCAGCCTGTTTATGCTGGGCAGCGCACAGCCAACACGAGTGGAGGTGACCCACTTGCTGCATCAGCTCCTGCCCCAGTTAATAGTGGAGATGGTACTTTTGGATGGTGCATGGGAGAAACCCACGGGAAAGCACCTGAATGTGAGCTGTTCCCCAGGGAAAGCCTGAGCTGAGCAGTGGTCGTGTGACCCAGCTCATCTGACTTTTGTGAAGGCAGCTTGACTCCTGTACAAAGCAATCTGCAACAGAAAACCGGCTTTCTAATGTCTGGGGGCATAACAAGCTGCTGTGAGGGGCTCAGTGAGGAGCACGGCAGCCTACGGATAGGAGATGCTGCAGGCAGAGTGAAGGGGATGTGATGAGTTTAGCACTGCAAGCCACCCCTGAAGGCAGGTGCTTTTCCTTGCTGGTTGCTAGACAATTTGTGAGAGACATGGTAATTATTCTCATGAAGTTATGGTGCTTTCAGATGGCTTTCTTTTTTGATGTGCATACTGGGGACTGTACATCTTATTAAAAATGAAATCACGCTGACCCTACTAAGACAAAGGGTGTAATCAGCACAGCGGTAGAGAGAAGCTGAAGACTTAATTTACCCTGAGTTTAATTTCTCCTGCACTAAGGATCTTTTCTGCCCATCTATTAGCAAAATGGAAACATCTCAGAGATGTTGGTTTCTGCTTGGTTTGCTCATCTACCAGCCAGACGCATCTAAAAGGGTTAAAAAGCTTCAGTTCCGAAAGCCTAGCTGAGAATCCCGCTGAGGTTTACATTAAAATAATTGAAGAGTAACAGTCCTATTTCAGTGCCATTTCAAATCAGTTGTTTTGCTTCTATCTTTTCCCTCCAGGCTGCAATATCTCCTTCAAGACAAGGGAAAATTGGGTAAAGATGGCACTTGCAAGCACAGTGAGTACATACAAATGTTATGTAATCTCATTTTTTCCTTCCCCCACCATCAGTTTTCTACTCCCAAAAGCCAGTTGTGTTGCCCCACCACAGCAGTGATACAAAGTTTTCTTCCCCATGTCTCTCCAAGTCTGGATTTTTTATGTATTTGAATCTCCTCCTGGGAATGGGTGCATTTCAAGCCATCTGAAACCCACTGTTTTGCTGATGGCCTTTCCCAGCTAACGTAGGAGATGCTGGGGACCTTAAGCTACATCTTAAGCTACATACATTGAATTTATGCTCTCCTGGGCCACTTCAGTGTGAATTTACCCAGTGTCCCACCGCAGGTTCCCCACCCTGGCAAGACCAGCCTGGATTACTACAGGAATGACAGCGCAGGGCTGTCCGTCATTGGGAACCCAGCCAACGACACAGAGCTGATGTGTGACAGGAGGCAGGTCTGGCAGTTTGCTCGAGCCTTCTTGCCCACGTTTTTCTGGCTCATCTTCTTCGTGGGCACGGTGGGAAATGCCTTGGTCGTTCTCATCTACTGCAAATACCGCTTCAGGAGGAGCATGATGGACCGCTACCTGCTGCACTTGGCTGTTGCAGATCTGCTCCTCCTTTTTACCCTCCCTTTCTGGGCCACGGCTGCCTCCAGTGGATGGATCTTCAGAAATTTCATGTGCAAAGTCGTCAATAGCATGTATAAGATCAACTTCTACGGCTGCATCTTGTTTCTAACATGCATCAGTTTTGACAGGTACATCACTATTGTTCAAGCAACAAAAGCTAAATCATCCAAGAAAAGGCGGATCCTGCGCAGCAAACTCGTATGCATGGCTGTCTGGCTGGCATCTGTCAGCCTGTGCCTCCCTGAGATCATGTACAGCCAGAGCAAGCAGATCGGTGCTGTGACGGTGTGCAAAATGATGTACCCACCCAACGTTGGCATGGCCTTCAGAGTTGCCGTCCTGGCTCTGAAAGTCACTTTAGGCTTCTTCATCCCGCTTCTGGTCATGGTTATTTGCTACACCCTGATCATCCACACCCTTCTCCAAGCCAAAAGATGCCAAAAGCAGAAGTCATTAAAGATCATCATCATGATCATTACTGCCTTTCTCCTCTCTCAGTTCCCATACAACATTGTTTTGCTGATCAAGACCATCAACATGTACACCAGGGCGGTGTACAGCTGCCAGACCATCAACGGGCTGGACATTGGGCTGCAGGTCACCCAGAGCATCGCCTTCCTCCACAGCTGCCTCAACCCCTTCCTCTATGTCTTTGCTGGGGAGCGCTTCAGGATGGCACTGGCCAGGATGGTGCGGAGCACTGGCCGTTACTGGCCTGGAGGCCAGGAGCAGTGCTCCTCCTTGGGTGACAGCCAGGATCACAGCTCCAACTGGTCCTTTGCCATGCTGGGGCGGCGGCGGGTGAGGAACTCGCTCACCCTCAGCACCCATTTGGCCTCCTCTGTTGTTCCTGCCTCGTCCCAAATCCTTGTGTAAGCTATTGTCTCCTGAGGGGTATCTAGCATGTCCTTTCAGACATCGTTCCTGCACCCTGAAGATTGCCTTGGAGGAGGGCTGGCCTCCGTGGTTGTGTCCAGGACTAAGCAGGGACACTGAGGGCCCTACATGTGCCTTCTTTGTGCCCTCCCAAGCCAGATCAGGCCTCGCTCATGTAGGGAAGTGAAACCTTCAGCACCACGCAGCAAAATGGAGCCAGGCCTGTTGTGAGCCAAGCTGATGACGGATAAGAGCTGTCTCTGAGGCAGCTCTTAGAACCCATCCATGGCTCCAAACACAGCCCAAACAGCAAGCCTCTCAGGAAAGCCATGAGCAGCATGCAAGGATGAACCATCTTCCCATCCATGGGGAGCAGTGAGAAGGAGATGGGCCCTTGCTGCAGGCCAGCTCCACGATAACTCAATTTTTGGCCATTGCCTGGTTTCAGAAAGTGAAGGCTGTTCTCTGCACACATGGACACAATGCTGCTTTGTGGGACAGGCAAAGGAAAGCTAATATTCTGCACTCACTACAGAATTAAATCCTTCTCCTGTATTTTAGCTCTTTGATGTAACAATTCAAGGCCATTGGATGCTCTGAGTTTTCTGTCCCTGAGCACCCAAACCCCAAACTGACAATTCAGCAAACCATCGATTATGAGCTGGTACCTTTGCAAAGACAACAAAAGACGTTTAACCCAGAACTGATGAGACAGAGAGTCATAAGATCTCAAACCTATCGTTAGCAACATTTTGGTTGGGATGCTCCTCCTGGGGCTGGTGGGGTACAAGGTGCATGTAAGTGGGAGCTGCAGTAAGCCTACCAGTTTCTTGGGAACTGCGGATGGGCCGACATTGGCACCAGAAGGGCACGGGGGGTCTGCGGCACCACAAGACTCCCAGCAACCCCAATTCCCATCCCAGGCACCCCTGAGTTTATGCTGCTTGTTCTAGTGCTCAGGAGGCTTTCTTGTAAATAACCCATTTTAATAATCTGCTTTAGCATTAGGTGACTATCAATCATTAAAGCATCTTGGGAAACACCAGTTTTCTGCAAGGCTTGGCACTGCTTTCCTAACTAACACAGTAAATCTGGGGTTCTACTTCGATATACATTTTTTGAGGGCTTTTTACTGCTTTTCTTTTTTTTTTTCCTTAGAGAAATAAATGCTGGAAGAGACATGCATTTTTTCCTGTATGTGTAAGGGCGGCGTTTGTGATTCGTGTGGAGCTCAAATTGAGCACAAGCTGAAATTCCTTTCAATAAAGCACTATCACGGACACCTGGGGATGGACTGGTGGTGTCTTTGCCTACAAGCCCGCTCCATCTTTGTGTCTATACCCTCAACCTGTTTCCTCCTGTGTCTGAGGAAAAGCAGCCTCCCTATGTTAGCAGTTCCCAGTAACTGACAGCAGACACACAGCACACACTGATGTACCCACTCAACCAAATGGGGGCATGGGGACATCCATTCTCCTGCCCAGGACTGCCCCAGGAGAGCTGCCCTGCCCTGGGAGGTCTGCGCACAGGGTGAGCGGTAAAGACAGCAGGTGTCCCTGAGTTGTCCCCATCAGATGTCACACAGGAGCAACACACAAAACCACCTCAGCTTCAGACACACACAGCAGGCCCAAAAAATCCCCTTCCATCTTCCACTTGCAGGGAAAAGGGTGGAAATGAGGGGCTGGGAAACGATCCCTCCCCACTCCAGCACTGCTCTCTATAGCGTTAATTCAAGCAAGAGGACTTACCCTGCTCCCGAACTGAACTCCTGGTGGCTGTGAGCAGTGGGCAGCAATGAGGGACGCTCACGTTTTGGCACACAGGTGAGTGCTGAGCCCTCACTCAGCAGAACCGCGGTGGGAAATTCTCCTGTGGGGCGGCGAGTGAAACTGCTGAGGCTGGTGACACGACGCTGAACTTTCAGCAGGTCAGGGCACCGGGTCGTCCCCCGGTCACGTCGTCCCGCTCTGAGTCAGGCAGTGCCTGCAGTGTGCGCTCCCAGCGGGGCTCGGCACAGAGGTGCTGCTCCTCGGGGGCCTCCCTGCTGTGTGTGTGTCCCATCGCGTTTTGGCATGTGGCCCCATCCTCATTTTTCCACCCCTCAGCACCTGATCAGCGTTACAGTCCAGAGGCCCCAAGCTGGGGACAAGGCACTCCATCAACCAGAGCGGAGCAGCGCAGCCGGCTGCTCTGAGGCCCCGTGAGTCAGCCAGCCGGGTTTTGCCTCAGTCACCCACAGAAAACATCTTCCGCAGAAAATGAGGTCTCAGTGAAAAGAAAGGAGGCTTCCGAGAGCCTCAAGTAGGCCAGGAGCCCCCTGCCTCATTCCTAGATTCCTCAGACTACACAAAGCCGTGCCACGATGGGGACTGCCACCAGTAGTGCTGAATTGTCACTAATTTCATGTCTTAAAGGGCCCCTGAGGTGGCTGTGACTGTCTGCCTGTCACGTAGCATCGCAGCAGCCTGACTGCGGTGTGAGGAAAGGAAGCAACATGAAAGCAGAGGAGGAAATGCCACTTCCTACAGACAAACCTGTTCAACTGACAGCAGCTCCCACCCCAAACAGACGGGCACTACAGGAACGTCTCTTCCAGGGAGCAGAGCAACCAAGGGACAGCCAGGATGGCCATGGCTGCTGCAAACATCGCTTGAAGTCACAGTAAATAACATGCTATGGTTGTATTCACCCTGAAACCTGAACGCTCTGAGTTTGAGTACATGTAGTCACCACTTCCATGTGATCAACCCTGGGTGATTTCACTGCTCAGACACTACAGATCCCGTGCCCTTCATTGCTGCTTTTTTCAGAGCCTTCAGGCTTACAGAGATTTTGAAACCTTGTGTTTGGACCAAAGTGACAGCTCAAGGACTAATGGAGAGTAGTATAGCATTGCCCTGTGGCAGCCATACACTTTCACATAGTCCAACAGCAGTGTTGTACTGGGTGTGCCAAGGCCAAAACTGGGGTAGACAGTAGGAAACAGGTGGGTTAAAATCCCATGTGAGACTGCATTAGGGCTGGGATCATCTTGCCTTTAGCATGGAGGACGCATTGTTTAATAAGGCTGAAAACTGATTATTGGAGATTTACACAGAGACTTCCAACAGCTGCAGCCTCCCTTACAGAGCTGCACAGCAGCTCAGATGTGTTTGGTCACACAAAACTTAATCTTTGCAGTTCCCTTGTATTCCATGCTAGGCATGGCCGAGACTTGATTCCAGGGGTGCCTCTGAGCTTCTGCTTGCAGCCCCCAGCAGAAATCTCCCACGAGGACACAGAAATAAGCAGCAACTGAAAAAAAGAAGCTATGGCTGATGGTGGTGGGGGCTCTCCTACTCCTGTCCCTATTCTGGCAGTCCCAGCAGCTCAGGTTAGCCTACATGGGGTCAAGTCTACAAATGCACATAGATGTTTCTCCATCATCCCCCCCAAAGCAAGGAGCAGAGGTGATACGTGAAGAATTGCCTCTGACTCACACAATCGTTCAGTATAAATGGACTCAATCTTATTTTCTAGCCTTCTAATTTGTCCTTATTTCCCAACTTTTCTTCCAGCCTAGATCTGATTTACCTTTAAGAGAAAGCTCTCCCTGCAAGGCACAGAGCAGACATACACACTGGATGATAAAGTTTATTTTTTTTATAATTCCTGAGGTTATAAAAGGAAAACAAAAAAGCATCAAGAAACATTCCAGTACGTAACTGCCTACACCTCTGTGACTGCACAGATGCTGGCATACACAGATCTCTTCTTTCCCCCATGTGGAACATGAAATTTGATGTGAATGGGGCTTGCGATTCTTTGGCAGCTAAAACCAGAAGATGTTTCTGAACAAGTTACAGTATAAGTGTCCGAGCATAGTTAAAACTATAGTGCAATTTCAAGTCTTAAAAAGAGCAAATTCAGGCTTCTGTAGCGGTGCTGCTTCTTACTGTGCAAATCAAAGAGATTTTTCATAACGCAGCATCGAGTAATGCTGAATAAAGGAATTATGTCACGCCATTTTCTTAAATAACTGTATTCTTTCCTCTGCATAACAAAGAACAAATTACCCTTCCTTATTCTAGCATCCAGGAAAAACACCCAATCAGGTACACAACCTTTGTATATATTCTTTGTGTATTGATTTTAAATATTTCTCTTAATTGCACTGCAGGGGATGTTCTTTTAACCAAAGGCCCAATGCAACAAGACTCCTGAACCTCCGTAGGCCAACAGATTTATCAGCACTGAAGGCATACCTCACATGAACAGGTTCTTTACAAATGAGGGTATGAAGAGTGAAGTCTCTTGCACAAACCTATGCTTGTGGGAAGTCCTACACCAGGGTCCCATGACTCCAGTAATAAATGGTCTGGGACAGTCACACAACAGCTCTGTAACAAGAACACGTTCTTTAACGCATTCTCTGCACAGCCCTTGAGGTGGAAAGACTCCCTCAGCTGGGTGACTCAATGGGTTCCTTTACTTGAATGGTTCCTTCCAACAGCTGAGCTCATGTCCACTTGTTGCATATTTACCTGTTGGAGTGTTTGCTCTACTGAAACAAATTCTACTTAAGCACTCTCCTCTGTGAGAAGCAAACATTAGTCTTTCATCTTGAAACTACAGGTTCTCGCTCCCCCTCTTAGTCCTCTTTCAGAGAGCAAAAAAAGCCACAAAACTTCTCTCATGTGACAGGAAAACCTGAAGAAAAGCTACCAGAAAGACTCAAATGCTAAATAAAAACCATCCAGCATTTTTATTACCCACCTCCCAAGCACAGGTTTCAGCAAACCTCAGGCCTGTCTACATGAAAAACCTGCATGGAAAAATTTGGCCTACTACATGGAGCCAGTGACTTTAAGAATAAATGGTGCCTTAAAAATATTTGCTACTGAATGAAAAGATCTTAAGGACAAGGATGCAGAGAGGAAATCCAGAGGCAAGCCTGTCAAACGATTCTGACTACAGATAAATGCTTCTGAGCAGAGATGTCATATTTTGGCCTACAACGTTTGATGGCATCCCTTTAACTTACATTTGGCATTTTAGTAAGGATCTCCTAGTAAGATTAGTATTCAAAATAAAACAGCAATAAGATGCCTTTAAAAATCACGCCTAAAAGCTTAAAGGAAAACTTTAAGCAGCAGACTTCAGTAACAGCTGTTTGAAATTGCATAGCATACGGTACACAGTATCTGTTCTTCAGCAATAAATAAACTCTTCTTGACCAGTTAAATATAAAACATAGTTTCAACACTGAAATATGCCATAATTCATGAACAGAGCAGTGTGTCATTTATTGCCCACTTTGGTTTCTTGTCCACCTCGGTTTTTATGCACACAGCCAGGGAAGGGTCTAACCCTTACTGCATCCTGTTACTCAGGAGGAGTAAGGCAGCGCACACCTCTCACCAACCCCTCTGCCCAGCACAGTGCATCACATATACTGGGAAGAGACGTTTGAAGAGTAAAACATCCAGGACCAGACAGCCTCACTGAAAAGGCCTCGATTCCAGCTTGGTGCCACCCTGAGCGCAAGTCCTTGTTAGAAAGCCCTGAACATGCAACTCAAAGTCCAGGTGGTCCATGAAGGGCAGTCATTCTTTCACACTCCTCTTCAGGATCAGCATATTCATACATTGTTAACAACGGAATGAATGATTAGCAACAGTTAGCTTTATCTGCTGTATTTTTTCCCCAGAAATTTCCCTATACCTCAAACTATTACTATGCAAATGTCAAACATTGCCTTGTGTCCATCTTTCAGAAACCAGCCTATTGTTGTAGAATCAGACACCCTATGGAGAGTTCCCTAAGTGCTTAGTCTACAGAGAGAAAGGACATTGCTGGCCTCCCCAGAGATTGTGCTTTCTTGTGAATGCTGCTGACCAAGGTGCTACAGCAGGAAAAAGAAATGCTCTTCTTCCAAGTGTCACACAGTGAGTAGTACTTTATTCTACAAGCCATATACCTGATTCTGCCACTGATACTCACCATAAGAGCTCATTACATTGGAACAACGTATGGTGAGCAAAAGTGAAAAAAACTGTTGCTTCGTGATGTATTGCTTTGCAACTGGTATTAAAGACCAAAGCATTTATAAAAACCAGTTAAGACTTACCAAATCTTAGCTCAAAATGTAAAAACATCTATAGTTGATTCTTATAAAACTTGAAACAGATAAAAAATTCTAGATGGATTACAATATATGTCTGCAAAGATTGAAGGATTGCATAGTTGCTGTCCTGACTGTGAGAGCAGCAGAGCAGAATGGAAATGGGTGCGTTTATTCCTCAACGAAGAGGTCAACAAAAGTATGCATTTTTATTTAAATTTCCTTTTGAAGGATATTTTTTAAGAGAAGTCATTCAATTTTCAGTGGAGAATCTGAGTTTGCATTTAGTCATTTCCACACTTACTTTTTTCCCCCACTGAAAAACAATTTGGCTGGAACATTACTTGCCCTGTTGAATCAAACAAGATGGCTTCCGAGCAATCTGTACACAGTACAGAACCATTAGTGTTCCTAAAAAGGCTTTGTTTTCTAGTGTGTATATGCTCTCTATGTGCATTATAATTATTGCATAGCTTCAAAGTCTTCAAATAGTGGTAGTCACAATGCTTACATACATAAATAATAGCGTTTCTTACAAATTTAATTAAAAATAACACAGTATATTCAAGGCTATGGAAAATCACTTCCATCATAGATGACAGGTCGCTCAACAGTCAACTGATAAAATACTCTTTTTGAAATAAATCTGTCAAGAAACAAAAGGAAGAAGAAGACGGCCATGTTAGCTGAAATCAATGGGGAGAAAGTCTTACAAGTTAATTCATTTTACAGACAGGCAAAATAAAGAGATTTTTTTCACAAAGGCTGTCAGGTCTCTTGTTACAAAGATAACATTTCTGACTATTCTGTTTATCTTCTCAGAGGTCAAGACAAACAAGTTAAAGCCTGCTATGGTGGGGAGAAGAAAACAAAATAGAAGAACAAAAACTAAAACTCAGGTTGAAGAACTTTTGGCAATCTGGGAGCAATTTCTTACACTTACTTCCCAACAGCAGAATAACGGTACATCTAAACAGTTGCACAGCCCGTAAAACCAAGTTTATTTCACCTTTTACGCTCAGGTAGGACCTACCTAGAGAACGTATTGTCGAATATCAGTGTGTAGATTCCAGAGTTTCTGACTTTCATCTGTCCTCTGATAGTTTCCTTATGAGAATTGCAGCGGGTCATAGGAATAAGAACCTGGAATTCAATACAAATCAAACTGAAACTTTCTGTTTGACCTACAAACTGACGTTCATCTTCAGAAAAACATTTAGACTTTAAATTCCTAAAGTGCATATATACCTGAAAAACTATTTATTTTCACTGATTAGCATTAAAAGTTCACCCAAACTAAAGTCTCAGAGTAAAACATCTGTTTTCCTTTGACACTCTCTTTCCAGCAGTAAGTTACGGCTGAAAATCTCAGTTTTAGAGAAAGATTTGAGTTCTCTCTCAGCTAGTCTGTGGAATGACACCCAGCTGTGAGGTGCTGTCTACACACAGATGGGAAGAGAAGCTATCCAGAAGGACCCTGACAGGCTTGAGAGGTGGGTCTGTATAAACCTCATGAAATTCAACAGAATCAGGATCAAGATCCTGCACCTAGGTCAGGGTGGTCCCAAACACAGTCTAAGCAGAGAATGGATTGACAGCAGCCCTGAGGAGAAGGACCTGCGGGTGTTGGTTGATGAGAAGCTCAGCATGAGCCAGCAGAGGCAGCCAACCACATCCTTGGCTGTATCAAAAGCAGTGTGACCAGAGGGGCAAGGGGTATGACTGTCCTCTTCTACTCCACTTTCATAGCATCCCACCTGAAGCTGGTTCAGCCTGGAGAAGCCTCTGAGGGAACTTTATAGCAGCTTTCCAGTACCTAAAGTGGCTCTAAAGGAAAGCTGGGGAGGGATTCTTTATAAGGGAGTGTAGTCATGAGACAAAGAGTAATGGCTTTAAATTGAAAGTGGGTAGATATATAATGGACATTAGGAAGAAATTATTTACTTTGAGAGTGGTGAGGCACATGAATGGGTTGCTCAGTGTATCTGCGGATTCCTTATCCTCAAAATGTTTTGCTTGTTTGCTTTTTTGTGCTTAATAATAGTGAGTGATGATGAGACTAGTAGAAACTATAGTGTTTTTCAACTCAACTTTTGCAGGCAATGTTAAATAATTAAAGACGTAGCTCTGCCTCCAGGAAAACATAATTGGAAAAAACAGCTGCTTACAATGCAATAGCAATTAGCATTACTGTGGAGATCAGCTGGCTATGTTGGCTGATTCCTCTGGGGAGCCTACTGAAGTATGTTACACTTTCTAAGGAAGTAAAGAAACTAAAGATCCCACAGGGAAATAACAGCCTTACTTTGCACTGATCCAATGGTGTGTCTTCTGATTCTTGGTAGACGACGCTGAAGGAGATGCTTTTAGGGTCTGATGAAAATATCCAACTAATCGTTAGCCCAATCTCTGTAACAGTGATGGGAATGATACTGTAAGTGCTGGACTTAATGAACAGTTCTCTGTTGCCTTCCCCAAAGTTTACAATCTCCTCCACTGTAAGGGGTAATCTGATCCTGTAAGTGAGAAAAATACAGTCACTTGAAGAGATCCAACCTGATAGCTGAGACAAAAAAAAATAGTCATCATTTTTTATTTTCTGTTTATTCAAGGCAGTCTCCACAGCAACTTTGAACAGGTCTAACAAGACACAGGAAAATTCAGCCCTGGAGGAAAGCAAGAACCGTAGAAAAGATAAAAGCACTTTCACTGTTTTAACAAACGTGGATATTATTTACTTATTTCATTTTAACTGGAAAAATCTTTCTTGAATAAAGCTTTTTAGAGCTCCTATGATTAAAACAAACAAACAAACGTGTGCTGCCCTCTACTGTTTCTTTCACACAGAAATGTAAACAGAAATGTGTCAATTTATTATTATCATCTAGACATTATTTGTACAGAAAAAAGGGATCAAGAGTTCAGAGAGGGCAGGAATGTAAACAACAGCTTTGTCTAGATCCTCTGGAGCTCTTACTGCATGCTCTGTTTTACACAAATAAGCTGGATAAAGGTTGATTAAATGACCCTCCAACTAAAATGGAAGTACTCAGCATCTCAGTGATCCTGACTCTTGAAGCATTTTATTAGCCCACTTCATCTTGATATCTATTTCAGACTGAAAGCAGTGTGAACCTTTAACTTTAAATGCTGCTTGCCTTCTTCAGGGGAAAATGGCAGTTTCTAAGAGCTAAGTAGCTCATCTACATTATCCTAACTAAAACTGATCTAACACATCACTCTTTGGGTCACATAAATTGTTTCCCAAGCAAAAAGTCAACTTGTTTGCCACAAGGTACCACTCAGTCACCACTACGATTTCCTGTCCCAGAGTAAGGAGTTCAGTTGCCAGTCATTGTGGCTCGGAATCACAGCTCATTTACAATAACTTTTTCAGTTTGTTCAGAGAGAAAGCTTTACACTAAGTTTTATTTACATTGTTACTTTTCCCCTTAGGTGAAATAGCAACTACACTGTTTCAATTGGTCTTTAATTTTAACAAACTAATGATAACCCTTAGCTTTGCTCTACAGCTCAACTAGAACTGAAGTCATTTTGCTGGATCTCTGAACAGTAGCAACAAGTGACACAGACCTAAATCTTTTCTTCTTGTTCCCCGCTTGCACATAAGTTTCTAAGAGAGAGGACCTGGCTTACTGCTGCTGCTCTGCTTAGCTGAGATACGTTCTCTGCTCCTCCTCAGGCCAAATTCTGCCGTGGGACACAATCAATCTGAGCTCCTAGGAGTCTGCACAACACATTCACAGAGCTGATATCAGAGTTCAGCTTTTATTCTTTCAGTTTGGTAGTAATGAAATTGTTCTGCTTACATGATTTCTCCTGACTTCAACAGGCTTATCTCAGCATCTTGAGCAACCTGCCACTCTTCTGATTCATCAAAGGTTGAAGAATTACAAGTGCTGTTTCTAGGAGAAGAAAAAAGGAAAACCATGATGATCTGAGCAGTATGGGGTCAAATATTATATGGAAGCTTAGATCTTCCTAAAACAGAAATGATTTAATAGCAAATTACATCATTTTTATTTTGCATATTCTAGTGACAAAACTGCCAGGGCAGAACTGCAGCCCTGTTCTGCTAACCACTGTGCAAAATGCTAACAGCTTCTATCCTGGCTTCATGAGCTAAGAGGAATGCATGCCATCAGAACACCCCTTTGACAGTCTTAAGATAAACTTCCTACTAAGGTGCTACCAGGTTTAAAAGCTTTCATCACAGGTGGAAATCTCGACTTGGGGGGCAGAGACAAGCAGCACAGTCTGGACTCGTCTCTTAAACAAATCCTCCCCTGGGATGTGACATGTGTCCTGGATTTAGTTGGTGAGGCATTTTACAAATATATTCTTCAGTTCCTTATTCTGATATATGGCACACAAAATGTATTTTTGCACGTAGAGTCACTATCATACACCTTCTTTCCATACGAGAAATACTGGATGATTCAAACAAACACACTGAAGAAGCTGCTACACGATGACAAAGCTGTGTGCCTCCTACACACCATGGTAAGAGGAAGAATCTCTTATCCACTCCTTACCTCAAAAAAGGCAGATGCACTGGATACACTCTGGAATACCACCAACTATGAGTTACAGGGCTGAGGCAGAGATGTAAGCAGCAAAGAAAAGAATGAGTTTGAGAGTCAGTACACAAATGCTGGTAGTTCCCAAGTGAGTTAGAGCTTCTTTAACTGATACTTTGCATCTCTGCATTGCAGGAGGCTGGTAACTAAGACAGTTAGGCTGACATTCTGCCAGAAAATTCCAGAGGCACTTATATACAGAGAATCTAACAGCTGGTTCATTCAAAAATCAGTGGAATCTAATAAAAGTGACATCACTTACGTGTGCTTTTGAACAATAAGGTGTAATCATGTAGCAAGGGCAGAATTGTTACACTTTTTGTAGACTAATCTCAAAATCTACTCACAGTTTAGCAATTCCTTTTAAATTCTGAGGGATCTTGCTCTACAAACAATATTCCTGAAGGGAAAGAACAGCCCCAGGTAACAGCGCCTCCATCTGGTCATTAGCAGCACATGGATATACCGTGTCAGTACATGCAGTCATACATGAGCCTAGTGAGCTAAGCATTTAACTGTTAAATCATTGCACTGCAACACCACTGGCTGGAACTAGGAAGAATTTACTGTTGTGACTGCTAATAAAACTGTATATTCAACTGCACCCACTGTCTAGCACACTTCCTAAACTGATAAAGCACTGTTATCTGTGGCATTCGAATTCCCTCATTCCTTGAACAGCTTTTGATGCAATCTCGCAGTTTAACTCTCCTCACCCCCTGACAGCAGCATTTCTATCTGTATGACTTTTTCACACTAGGTGGCAGCCAGGGGATCATTATGAGCACGCACCACTGCCCAGACCTCTGGTGGATCTGCTGAAATCGTTTCTTTTCCTTTTCTTTTAAAAGTGATGTAAATTGGGGATGATAAGAGGAAGAACTGAGGCATGGGAAAGCCTACAACAACAGAACAGTTAAGAGAATCCTTGAGACACAGACTGCTGGAGGCTGCAAGAGCATTCTGAATAAAACAATATCACTTCATTCTTAGCCTATTCTTATGCTTTTCCTCAGGTCTCTACAGTTGGGCACTGTCTCCCAGCTGCATAGTCTAGTATAGCATGACTGCTCCTATATGCGGAAAGCAGTTCTCTAGTACAGCAAAGGATTAGAAGAAAGTATACACTGACAACTCCTGGAAAATAATGATTTGGGATAAAGCATGGAGGACATGGAGCTCTCTAAGTTAGAGACAGGGTACGCAAGAATATTGTGTACGAAGTATATGAGTGTATGAGTACACATGGACAGAAGGGGGCAGAGGGGCCATGGCAGACCCATGACATACCTGGGCACATGAGAGTGACATGCAGACAGCTGAGGAAAAAGAACGAATGGACCTGAAGATCTTCCACTACATGCTGTGAGTGACCCACACATTGGTTTGCAGGAAATCCCAACCATTCCTCAGAATTTTTAGGATTGAACCATGAACTATGCTACATCCAGTATGAATGAAAAAGAACAACAACCCCACACAGAAAAAATGACCTTTCTGGCCTTAAAACTGGTCAAACTCAATATGTAAGATTGAAAGCAACCAGAGAACCAGAGAAAGCAAGCTAGGAAATGATCAAAGTAAAGGGATATCTCTGTACACCAAGTGACAACGTGCAGAACATCCAAGATTTTTTCATAATTGTGATATTGAAAAGGTTTGGCAAGACTCTGTAATTAGGACAGCTTTCAGTTATTAGGTACATACAGTGTTTGCAAGAAGTTCAGAAAATAAATTACAAAATAAGCAACTTGGGACTATCAGGGTGCTTTTCTGCCCCATCTCCAGCAGGAAGTGGCAACAATGATTATCACAATCTGTACTAGAAATACTGGCAAGCCTCTGCCCCTGAGATCTTAAACACTGCATTGTCTAGGGGTCACTGAGATTACAGCCAGCTCTACATGTAATCCTATCTGGTTTCAGCTGTGAGGTATTTGCTCTCAAAACAAGCTGCTTTTCCTCTCAAAAGCAGAAGTAGTACAAAATTAGGTAAAACTGCTCTATTTTCCCCCTTCTCAGATATACAAAAATCGTTGCTCTTTCAAGAAACATGTATTGGCAAAAATTACTGTTTTGAAAGATGATGCATTGAAGAATATTTGAACAACAGCTTCATATAAGCATGGATATACATCAAGCTGTGGTACTACAATGTACTTTTCAAACCAAGTATTTGGATATCCAGATGGTCTCAGATTCTCTTTGCTGCTAACTTATGTAGAAACAGATGTAAAAAAAAATATTACTGAAAGCTGTGTTTACTCTCATTTTCTTATAAAGGAAAAAAAACACAAAAGAATCTTTGCCAGATTTAGTTGCACATTTCCAGCTCTTTTTGTTCCCTGTAAGCAGTACTTTTAAAGTATTAAGGAATCCTGTAGAGACAGACCAGTTATTTCACACTTCAATTCAATGAAGAATATCACAAAAAGAACAGATATTTACTTATTTCCCTCCCCTTCTTGTTCTCTTTATAATAAGTAACAGTGAATCTGTGAATCCAACACAGTATCATTTAGCTCCTACTATAAATTAAGTGTGAACAAACCTTGGCAGCCCGCACACTGGTTTTAATGGTGGCAGCTGTCCTGGGGGAGCACAGAACTGGGACTACTCTTTGCACTGAGGAGAAAGCTGGAGGGCTATGATGGAGCTGTCTGGATTTACTACATTTGATGCTGACTGCACAAATGGCTCACAATTATCTTGTGTAGTGAACATGTGGCTGAGCACAGAACTGTCTTCTCCTTATGCAGAGCTTGGCTACCTATACTGAATGGTTAAAAAACCCCTAGCAAGCAGAATTCAGAAGAGCTCCCTCTCCATGAAACAGTGTTTACTCACAGATCTGTCACGCTTTGATCCAGAGAATCTCTATCCATCTGACTTTCACTGTGGAGCGAGTCCGATTCTTGTACTTGGCTCAGCTCCTCATCAGTGATTATATCAAATGCTGCATCATCTGGTGGTTTTGAGGCTTCGTCTGCAATTGTGTCATAAAAGGACATTAAGGAAACATTATAATATTAGCTAGTTCAGAAAACAAAAAGCAACCTAAATCCTTAAGGGTAAGACTAGGACATTCCTCTATCTTTGCAGAAGCATTAGGTAACTACTAAGAACCAACTGTAATCCTCAGGCAGATGGACACACATTTGACGTACATGCAGTTTTCAGACAGCACCACTCAAACACAGAGATGGGACCAATTTAATCCTGAAAATGGTCCATGAGAGTGATGGTCCCTGGAACCAGAGGTGACCATGTAGAGAATGTCTAAGACACCTACTTAATTCTCAGTGGCACACAAAAAGCACGCTAACCAAAAGCCCTCTCACCTGGTGACACCGGTGACTCCAATGAACCTGGGGATCCTTCCTGGTTGGCACTGGATCCAGAGTCATCTGTATTGTCCACAATCACTCTGGGCTTATTAAAGCAAGCTTTGCAGCAACGCTCCTTTCTCCCACCTGGTTTTGTCACCATGTAGTTGTTGCAGCAATAGTAGCAGAAAATGCGACCGCACATTCTAGAAATGATTCAAAACCAAAGGTGTTAGAGTAGTACCACACTCAGGTGGAACACATCTACATGACACAGCCTGGGGCTTTGTCCTAATGGTCTCACTCTCTGGAAAAGCCCAAATGTCACCTCCAAAGCAGAGGTCATGATACAGACCATGCTGTTTCCTTAGCACTTCACATTTATGAAGCTGTCGCAGTTTTGTTTTTCAAAATCATTTAGATCATTAATGGATACTGGTAAAAACACTTGTAGATTTCACAGGTTTAACTAGAAATGAGCAATTTGAAAGTTGTTATTAGAAATCACTTCACTGTTCACTAATCACTAATAAATGTTCCCTGTACAGACGTTTCCAGTAATATCTCATCCCTTTGTGGACTCGTGCTCTTTCAGGCTACACGTGATTCTGACAAAGGAACTATGAATTTCAAAAAGTACTTTATCTGTGTGAATGCTCATGGTGGATTCTGATTTTGAACAGCACAACAGAGTTCTGCAAACTGACCTGCAGTGGTGTCGGCGCACCATCCATGAGAACTCTCTCTGGCAGTCCAGGCAATGGTTAACCTCTGTGTCGCCCTGCCACTTCTGCTCTGCACTAAGCTTCTGCTGGAACTCCAGAGCATCCGACTTTTGCCACAAAGCATCCTTATCTCTACAGAGAGACAGTTACAGAAATGAAAAGCATATAAATTATTCATCCTTGTTTACTGTTTGCTAACCTCAATTTGAATGCCAGTGAAGCTTCATCACCAAAAATTGCTTTCTCTGTTATTTCTGAGAAACTTCCAGGAATGAAGATAGATCAGTAAACCTACTGAAATTGTTGGGAAAGGAGGAAAAAAATTACATGCCATGCAGAGAACGACATGCTTTTGCAAGCAGACAGGAAATTAAAGAGACTGCACTGTTGTTATATTTTTTACCTTGTTAAGGAAATGTAAAATTTAATCTTCTTATGATCTTGGCTACTACCTGCATCTTCCAATCAGGAATACAAGAGTGAACAACGTAGGCAGTATCCCTTAAAATCCTAAACTAGGATTTTAATTTCTGCTTGATGTTTGTTTTTATGCCAACCTGATAAGTTCTATTAAACGTTCTTCAAGGAACTGTTTTGTTCTTGTCAGGTCATCCAGCTCAGCAAACAACTTCTGGTCGTTGCTATCTTTGTCTGCTTCCACCTTGCTGAGTTTCTCGTTGTAATCCAGGGCCTGCTTTTTTGCTTCATCGGCTTCCTTTTGGGTCCTGATCAAATATAAAGGCGATTAAAAATCTTTTTATTAGTTCAGGTGCATTCAAGACTTCCCCATGGAATGAAGGGGAAAAACATGTACTATCAGGGAAATTGTTCTCAGCATACGTATTATTATTTTTTTTTATACCTAACCAGAATCTACCCAGTTTTCTGCATCACCGACAGTGCACACAGATCTGTTATCCAGTGAACAGAGTCAGCAATCAGTAATTTCTTGGAAGCCTTGCTTATAGCAAACATTACAATGGCTGCTACACTGGGAATAAAATCAGTGTCCTTTGAAACTGATGTCATTAGTAGCTGCAAGCTGAGCAAAAGAGGCAAAGTCCTATAGACACAGGTTGCCCAGCATTTGCAGGCTGTACTCAAAAAAGCATTTAACACATACCCCTCTATAGCCATCATGTTGATAAAAGTATTAAAACCTAAACCTTACACTTGTGTGTGCTGTATAATTTATTGTCTGAAGCGTAATTTGATATTCCCCACAGAGCCCATGCATTATTTCCCCTAATAAAACCTGGGGTAGATAATATACCACAGCAATTTTCAGTACACTTCACTTACTAGCCTCTCACTCAGCTTTCAGTTAATGCCATGTGTAAAAGAACCAGAACTCCCACCTTTCCAAGAGTTCTCTCAGAGATGCCACTTCCTCTTCCTTCTGCAGCCGAGCAGATTGCAATTCAGACAGCTGCTCCCTTGCTTCATCCAGCTTTCTAGACAGACTTGTGTTTTCAGCCTAGTGAAATATTTTTTTATTTACTGATACATAAAAACAACACTTCACAAGCACCGGACAGTTACAAACACATCTGAATAATGCTTTGAAAGAGACAGTTAAAGCTGTACTAGTGATTGCTTATTTCTGTCACACAGATCAAGCACTTACTTGTAAACCTGCAATCTCTTCCTCTGTAGCATGCTGTTGTCTCTTCTGCTCCTCAAGTTGCTCTCTTAGTTTCCCACACTCTTCGCTGGTAGCCTAGCAGAGAGATCAAGCCAGAAGTTAGCATTCTGCTAGCTGCCCCCACTTCACCTAATAAAATCTCCAATTCTGAATCATACTGCCCTGTATGGTATAAATGCAATACTCATGAAATACAGCTATGAGAAACACAGCTTATGGGCTCAAGAATCCTCTGTGGCCACACACTAGCTGTGGGTTGATGTTACTTGCTATGGCCTACTACAGCTGTCAGCAAAAAGGCAGCTTAGCTTACTGGGCCTCAAAAGAGTGAGGAAGCCCACATCATACTCGTGAATCTATGACTCTATACTGAGGTTTAAGAAGTGTTCATGAAGAAGAAACATAAATGAATGTACACTATTTTCTCAAACTGGTGGGATTTCTGGGTAGTACCAGTGGCATGCATAGAGCCTCGAATAACTGATCAATCTTAAACTCTGTCTCAGAATGGCAGAACAAACACAATAAAGTCTCTAACCATTAGGCATGTCATTTCACATATACAGGTTTAACTCCTGACTTTATGGAAGAGAAACTGTGGTACTCCTGGCTGCTGTCTTGAGCAGCTGAACACAAAAACAGACAAGGGAATTATCTGCACATTATACCAAGAGTTATATTATCTCCACACCAGCCTAGCTCATCCATACGGATGATCTTTGAGGCACTTTTCAACCCAGACCATTCCATGTTGAGACGTTTTAAGATTCCAAGGCTAAGGCTAATTGCACACTAGTTTCAGAGCCTGGCCAACATAAACCTTAGGATTTCATCCAGTTATTTCTGCAGCAGATGGTAAAGCAGGGGAAATCCTGTACAGCTCCTTCAGCTGTAATAATCACATTAATTTACCTTGAATTTTGTCTGATAATTTAGAATTTCTGTGCTCATTTGAAATTTTATTGCAGAAAGCTCTTCTTGGCTGGTCTCCTGAAAGCTCTGTGCCTGTTTCTTTGCTGTCTCCAGTTGTGCTTGCAGACTTGGGACAGCTGAGACACATATCTGAGCCTCCTCTAGTTTCTCTTGTAGGCTCCTGTTCTCCTGTCTGAGATAAGAGATGTCATGCTTCAGTTCTTCCTGTTGCACTGCTGTCTGTTCTTCCAATTCTTTGAGCCTCTCTTTGGCCTGGGCTAACTGTTCTTCTGCATCCATCTTTTCAGAGGACAAGGCACAAACCTGAATACCGAGTTCAGCCATATCTGTGTTGGTCTTATGGAGGAGATCTTTGTTTTCTACATTTTCCATTCTAGCAGCATCCAAGTACTGTTTAACCTTGGAGAGTTCTTCCTTTAGACTCAGCAAATTATTTTCCAGCTCAGTTTTTTGAAGGACTACTGTCTCCTGTTTTCTTTTCAGCACTTCTTCTCTTTCTTTGCATTGCACCAGTTCTTGCACATGGTTTCTGTTGAGGGACTCTGTTTGCTCCTTCAGCTGCTGGACAAGCTCTTTCTGCTCCCCCAAGACAGATGCTGTGATTGCCAGCTCACTTTTCAACTGCTCTCTCTCATCACTGGTCTGCTGAAGCTTGACTCGCAGGTCAAGAACTTCTGTTTGCAGCCTAGAAACTTCATCTCGGTTAACTTGCAGCTGCTCTTCACTTACTGTAAGCCTGGAGGCCAGATCTTTTGCATCTTTCTCCAGAGAAGCTGCCTGCTGTAGTTGGTGCTTTTCCATTGATTCCTTTTCTGATGTGAGGGACTCAATAAGCCTTGTCTGCTGAAGGCATGTATTTTCAGCACTGAGCTTTTCTACCTCGAGAGTCTCTGCTTTCTTCCTATGTCTTTCAGCTTCTTCTCTTAGCTGCTCACACTGGCACTCCATGCCTTGTAACTGCACTTCCTTCTCTGCAAGCTGTGACTGGAGTGACTCTTTGCTCTCCTTCAAAATGTCTAAACTCTTTTCTATTTGTAAACTGTGTTGTTTGGCACTCTTCAGCTGTCCTTCAAGTGAGTCATAAGATTCCTTCATGGTCTCTTCTCTCTCCTTTAGTTCTCTATACTCTGAATGCAAAGCCTCTAATTTCTCCTCCAGAATTTGGCTTTGTCTCCTGGCATTCTGCAAATCTTCATCCAGCTGTTTATTCTGGCTTCGGAGCTTCTTCTCTTTTTCATCAACTGACACGAGGGCATCATCTATCTCACTCTGAAGCTGTTTCTCAGAGGCCCTCAGCCTGGCCACCTCGGCTTCCAGAGAATATCTAGAGGCTTCCAGATTTTTCAGCTTCTCTTCCATCTTCTTCTTGAACTGCTGCAAATCTGCATTCTCAGTTTTCAGCTTCCTGCTCTCCTCACTCCTTTCATTCAATGCAGAGTTTTGCTGGTTCATCTGCTCCTCCAGCTCCTTGACTTTCTGGCTGAGATGCTCTTTCTCATAGGAAAGCTTCTGCTTTTGCTCCTCAAGGCTACACACAGTCTCACTCACCTTTTTTAAATGACCCTCCTGTTGTTCAAATTTTTCTGCCTGTGACTGGGCTTCCTCCTTAAGTGCCTCTTCCATCTTACCATACTCCTCCTTGAGTTTCTCTTTTTCTTTCCTTGCCTCCTCAAGATCTTTTTCCAGTGACCCCACCTGAGCCAGCGACCCCATTACCTGGGTCTGGAGCTCAGCCATCTCCTTTTCTTTCAAGGTCAGGGCCTTCTGAAGTGCATCCATTTCCTTTTCCATGGTTTCCAGGCTCCTCAGCAGATTTTCATTCTCTTCTCTGGAATAAGCAGCAAGGTGATTAAATCTGGACTCCAGTTCCTTTTGTGCCTCTTCTTTCAGCTGCAGCTGCTCTTTTGCAGTTTTCAGCTGAGATGTACATTCATCACGGAGTCTTTGCATCTCTGCCTTTTCCTTTTCTGTTTGATGAAGCTTCTCTAATAATGCCTGTATCTGTAGGGCAGAGTCACATTGGGCTGTAGCTTTCTGTCCTTTTTCCTCCAAGGCAGCGTCAACTTTTGCAAGGAGGTTGAGATTCTTCTGTTCTGTGGAACTTAGCTTTGCTTTAAGCTCATCAATGCAAAGCTCCTTCATAGCAACTAAAGCCCTAGAGACCTCCAACTCCTCATTCAACAGCTGCAGTTTTGAGGCATAGTCCTCCTTACTGGTTGTCAACTGCGCCAGCTTTGTTGAATATTCCTTCTGCTGCTCCACAGCATTCAGTTCCAGTGATTGAAGGCATTTCTGCAAGTCATGAACAGTGCTTTGAGTGGAGCGCGAAACCTCACACTGCTTCTGTAACTCCGTGATCATCTTTGTCAGCCGGGAGTTTTCCTCACTGTAGTTATTGCTCTTCTCTTTTTCCATCCGCAATTGCTCTTTCTGAAGGCTGACAGCTGCCTGGAGCTCCTGGTTTTCCATTTCTAGCTGGTGAATACTTCTCTGAAGTTCCTTCTGCCTCAGCTCAGCCTGGTCAAGTTCTACACGCATCTCTTCAAAGCCCTCAAAATGTTCAGCATTTAGTGAGTTACTCGCATCAGGGCTGGAGGGAAACTCTGGAGCCTAAACAAGCAGAATGTGGAATAAAAAAAGATTTTAAAACTTGAAGCAGAGCTGCATTTTTCAAAGAAAAAAAGACTCAAACATTCCAGAAATCAGCATGGTTTAACTTTCTGGCTTTGTTTTTTGGTGATGACAAGAACACCGAGGAGGCATTGTTATAGTATGCAGCACCTTAACAGCTCAACACCAAATATTTACAAAATTATTTTGTTTTGTTAGTGTCATGTGAGTTTGTAATGAAGATTCAACCCAGCAAAAAAAAATGTAGACCTACCAGCTTCAAGAGGAATTACACATGCTACGTTCACGTGAGAGCAAATTCAGGTCCTTAATGCAGAAGTGACCTTCTGTGTTGGATTCATAACACTAGTAGACATCAACTTATAGAAGAAAGGGCATGTTTTCAAATGAAATAAATGAAAACATACTTATCTTTATGTCACCTTCTGAATATATCTATTTTTTTCCTCCACAAGATAGACATGCAGTTGAATCAGCTACTGGAGTAATTTTAATTGGCTTTTTTTAATTAAAGTTCTCTTTCTGTAGATTATCATTATGAGTCCTTATTGTCATAAAACTTCCAAGCTCTTTGGAATTATACCATTATTTAAATATTTCCTTGGCCACACATTTAGTTGTATTCTGCTTACCTGCAAGTAGTTGCTCACTAAGCTGCTCATGCTGGAACTGCGACTTGGGGGCTTCCATAAGTATGCTGAAGATCCAAGTGAGGACAGCGTCCTCCTGTACATCACACAGAGACACAATATGTAAGAGAAGACTAACGGCATCATACCTACATGTCTTTCTACTGCTGTGTGTAAAGTTTATCTAGTTATAACTACCACTCACAACTGACAACCACTGAAGATGACAGAAAACAAAACAGGGATGTCAAAAGCACCTAGAAGGGATTACAAGGTTGTTAGCTGTGGCTTGCCATGTTCACGTGAATCAGTGCAACTTAGCTTTATGAAACTGTACTACTGTGTGGTGGATGCTCAACCAGATGGTGGCAGCATGCAGCCCTGGAAAGCTTCCACTGACAGGCATGGATCTGGATCAGACCTACAAGTGTTTGTACTTTCCACTGGTCTGGAAAAACGACCAGTTTGGTGATTCACTAATTCCATGGAAAAAGTGCACACCTGTTCTAACACATCTTTCCTACATTTAAAAACAGAAGGTGACAATGTGTTGTTATCTTACCTGGCAAATGCTGGCCAAGCAGCATCTAAATCATAGCCTCGTGAAGCCAAGTCAAACTGAACATCAGTGAGCTCATAGAGATGACCCACAATGTCAGAACTCATTTTGGGATTCAGAAATGGGCTCCGTGCATAGTACCAGTCACTTGAAAACAAAAACAACAGAAGTAGAATTCATTCATGCATAAAAAAGAAACAGCAGTTTCACTCACAAAAAAGAAAACAACAAACCATCATTATGGTTATCATTATGGCCCGACATGATACTTTAATATAAACTGAAAGCAGTCCTTTGGTATGAATGAAACCAAACAGACTGAATGAAGTTCACAGAAATATCCTTAATGGAGTCTTCGCACAAAACATTTTTTGCTCTAGGGTTTGGGCAAAACACTATCAAGACAAAATACTTGCTGTGCACTGCGTAATCACACACTAAATACATAAAGCACACACTTAATATATCAAGGATAAAGGACAGAAAACAGCAAGCAAAGTGCAGTGAGATGGTGTATTCTAAAAGGCTTGCAAGCGTCCCTTCCAATTAACTGTATGCTGTCTTTGGTGTCTGTTGGCTGGATCAAGCTGTTCCTTTGTCTGACAAGCTAGGAGGAATATGTGCAAATGCTCACCAAAGCTTTGTGCAACACTAGCAAATTAATCCTCCCTTATGATATACATTACAGAAGATCCAGACAAGGATCTTCAATGCTTATAAAAATGTCACCTTCAAAGCCTACATATAGATGCATCTACACCACCCACTTTACAAGCATTCAGCTGTAACAACTTTCAGTATTTACCAGTCTAAGATAAGTATGAGCCAGTGACCCAGGTTAGAAGGTCTGTTATCCTCTGTATCCTATTACCAGTCCTGTAAGCCAACCATTTGGAAAGGTTTTAACTTCTCTCAGTAGCTACTGGGTCATGTTTCTTGTTCACAGAGAGCAAACAGTTATTAGTTGGCAAGGCACTTTCTACTCACCTGGTCACCTTGGTGTTCATAAAACACTGCTGTAAGGTATCTGCAAGCCTTTGATGAACGAGGGAGTAACGCAGAAATGCTCTTCCTTTCCCAAGAGATGTTCGTAGCTGGAAGAGAGAAACCACAGAGAACAACATCTAAATATTGTTTGCAGTCACAAAGAGAGGAATGACAGTCTACATACATAAATACACAAAAAGGATACGAAAAGCCACTAGATGTAAAGGGAGTAAAAGAACTGCTACTGATAGATACATTTTCCCAGTACTGTCAGTGGGACAAATCTTTTTTGAATGACAAATCTGTAGTCAGCAGTTGGGCTTTTTATAATACATCACAAGAGCAACAAAATCTTCTAATATACCAAGTACATGAATATAAACTATGCTAAAGGCAATTCCTGATATAAGGCAAAATCTGAGTGTGCCCACCAAATGTGGAAGTGACTGCTTAAGTAATTTAAGGTGTGTATGGCCACAGCTGGAAGAGCCTTAGGGCCAGCCTAGTCATAGAACAAAGATCTATATCCCCATGGACACAGTATCCTCCCAAATGCAAAAATCCTTTCTTAATACTTAGCCCTTAAATTGATAAGATCTAATTTGTCAGACCAAGAAAATCTGCATTTAGTGAATCTCTTAAGAAGAGTTAAAACAAAACCAAAACTAAACCCCAACACCAGAAGCCACACTTTTCTTATTCCCACTGGTTTATCAATTGGAACAGCAATTATTTTTTATCCGTGGAAATACTAGAATGAGTGTACATGACCAGAGAAGAAGAGGAGGTTGAGAAGGAGCTGGTCAAAGATCGCTTAGGCAAATTCAATGCCCACAAATGCATGGGCCTTGTTCAGTTTCACCCATGAACACTAAGGGAGCTAGCAGAAGTGATTACCAAATCACTTTCTATCATCTATGCAATGTTATGGAGAACGAAAGAGGTTCCTGAAGACTGAAGGATAGCCAGCGTCACTCCAGTCTTCAAAAAGGACATAAAAGAGGAACCAGACAACTAGAGGCCTGTCAGCCTCACCCGTCTCTGGAAAGGTGATGAAGCAACTCGTTCTGGATGCCATCTCCAAGCAAGTGGAAGAAAACAAGGTTATCAGGATTAGTCATCGTGGATTCACCAAGAGAAAACTCTGCTTGACTAGCCTGGTAGCCTTCTATGGTGTAAACACCAGCTGGGTAGATGGCAGGAGTGCAGTGGATATTGTGTATCTTGACTTCAGCAAGACATTTGACACTGTTCCCACAACATCCTTGTTATGAAGCACAGGAAGCATGGGATAAATGAGGAGATGGGGAGGTGGACTGAGAACTGACTGACACGTAGAGCTCAGAAGGTTGTGACCAGCAGTGCCACCTAGTTTGAGGCTTGTAACTAACAGAGATCTCCAGGGATGCTGGATCTGATCTTATTCAGTATCTTTATCAGTGACCTAGATGAGGAAGTAGAGTCCACTCTTAGCCAATCTGCTGATGATACAAAGCTGGGAGAAGTGGCTGACACACTGAAAAGCTGTGCTGCCATTCAGCAAGATGTGGATAGACTGATGAGTGTAGCAGAGAGGAATCTGGTAAACTTTGCCATGAAAAAGTCAAGGGTCCTACACCTGGAAAGGAACAACTGTATCTCTCAGTACAGGTTAGGGGATGACCTGCTGGAAACACGCTCCGAGGAGAGGGACTTGGAGTCCTGGTGGATAACAGATGAGCTAGCAGTGTGCCCTTGTGGCCAAGAAAGCCAATGGTATATTTGAGTGCATCAAGAAGAGAATAGCCAGGAGGTCAAGGGAGAAGATCCTTCATTTCTACTCCACTCCGGTGAGGCCACACCTGGAATACAGTGTCCAGTTCTGGGCTCCTCAGTTCAAAACAGACAGAGATCTTCTACAGAGAGTCAAGCAGAGAGCCACAAAGATGATGGGGTGCCTGGTGCACCTCCTGTTCAAAAAAAGGCTAGAGACCTGGTACTCTTCAGTATGGAGAGAAGGCTGAGATGGAATCTCATCGCTGTTTATAAATACCAAAAGTGCAGCAGTCTAGTTGATGGGAGCAGACTTTTTTTGATGGTGTGCAATAATAAAACAAACAGCAATATGCAGAAACTGGAACACAGGAAGTTCCAAACAAAAGGAAGAACTTCTTTAATGTGAGAGTGACAGAGCACTGGAACAGGTTACCCAGCAAGGTTGTGAAGTCTCCTTTTCTAGAGATATTCAAGATCCATCTGGACACATTGCTGTGCAACATACTGTAGGTGACCTGCTTTAGCAGGGAGTTGGACTTGAAGTTTTCAAGAGGTCCCTTCCAATCCCTACAGTTCTGATTTTGTGTGATTCTGTGAGAAGTAAGAGAGGCAGAGAATACAAAGTCTCCCTCTGCTGCAGTACATGGCTCTCTTTTATATGATTCAAGATAACACTGTGTGGAGATGATGCTGTGGTGGAAGTGTTGAGAGAACTGTTAAACATGTGAATAGTAACTTGCTAATACAAGTTAGCATTTCTAACAGATAAGAGAACTGAGTGTCAGGACAGGGCTGGTTTGCACTGCCACTTCTTATCCCCAAAAGGAAAGTTCTCTCCCAAATGACTCTAAAGACAGAATCAGCATAGAAAGCTTCTCACAGCATTTGTTTCACCCAGTGATTGAGCTGATGATGTAGCACTGCTGTTAAAAAATTGCACTTTTATTACTACTTCTAATAAAGATAGAGGTTTTTGTATTGTTCATGTGAGCTTACGAAGGAATAACGCCAACCATCCCAAGCCATTATATCGTGATTTTTGACATAAAGGAAGACAACTGAGTCAGAAGATGAAACTGTGCTCTCAGTCATTCCTCTTTAACTCTGCTGACCAGCTGAGAAAGTCTTAAGAAAGTTCAAACATAGTGGTTCTTCTCTCTTACACTTAGACTAAGTCTTTTTTAAAGTACTGAAAATACACGCTCTACCCGTGGCTTATTTCTTCATTCATTTTTAGAGAAAATGATACTTATTAATGAAAAAGCATGGTGCAACCAGATACAAACAGAACTATTAATTTGTATACGTGGTCTTCAAAATAAGTCAAAGACTAATTGTACATAATTTGGTACTCTACCAAAAAGATGTAACCTTGCATTTTTATACTTTACCTGAGAACATTAAAAAAAGAAAGAAATTACAAATATTTTGTTCTATATTAAAAGGAGTATATTTTATTGTGGTTTCTCTGCTTTCTGAAAAGACACACCAAAACACAAAGCATGTATAGTGACGAATAAATGACATACTTACTTCTGTAATAGACTTGACAAAGCGAATTCCATCATTAGCTCCTTTGACTTTTGCCAGACAGTCACAGAAATAATCCCAGTAGTCTTTTCTGTTCCCCAGCAATGTGCTTTTTTCTTTCTGGTCAAACTTAATCAAGGAAAACAAAAATCAATGAGCAAAACTTAAACATAAATATACTTACATATATATTCTGCAGAATTCCTCTCCTTTCTGACCAACATCTGTGCTCAGAACTCTTAAGTTTTAGATGATGTATTCACAAAGTACAGTAACACTGTACTGCACTGATATAATCCAGTGGTTACTAAGCGTGCTTTACAGACAGTGACAGTAAAGTTGTTGATTAATTTAAAATACCAATGTTCATTAAAAATTGTTCAAATAAAGTTTAGCAGCAGTCTTAGGAGATGTTCAAGGGCAATGAATTGACAGCTGGTTGCTGAGAGCCCTGCAGTCAAGTGTGGCAATATCACACATGCCAGAACAAGCTGCGAAATCACACTCAGAGCAGCGATGCAGTGAGGTACAGACTGCAGCTTGGTCCATCTGAATCCCAAAGGATTTCTTCAGCATCCGCTGAAGCCTCTCAACCCAGTCAGACCTACCTTGCCTTGATCAAGGCTAGATTAGCATGTCTGTGTTTCTGTCAGTGGCATGATTACAGTGTATGTGTCCACCAACAATGCAAACTTAATTTCACTTTGCCCAGCAATGTCCCCTTTCACTAAAATTTTAGCCCCTAAGCAGCATTACAGATTAAAAAACACCCTTTTGCATTAAGTTTTTCATACAATAAAAATGAATTTTCACAAGGAAATTGCTAAACATGCTGTAAATCACTCATGCCACTATATTTGCATTATCAGCTACTAATTTTTCATGATAATTTAGAAGTGTATATATTCAAAATCAGTTCTCTCTGATCAACAGAAGAATGCCTTGTATTCTTCGATCAGCCTGTCAGCATTGCCTTTTGATTACAATTATTTGCTCTCACTCAAAACATGTACAATAAGCTGCACATGTCTGTCCACTTACTGAAAAAAAGGACTCAAAAGGAAACTTATGATTATTTCTGTTAAACCCTGAGTACTAGGGAGGTAGTAACAGAAAATAAGGCCTCACTTTGATGGTTGTTTATAAATGACACTTATCGTTTTTTACCTGTAGAAGATATTCAAGCTTGTAGGAGAATTTTTGCAAGTTGACACTGTCATCTGTGATTGGTTCCCCTCCTTCTTTAAATTCTTTACTTAATTCAGCCACAACATCTTTAAAACAAAACACCAAAATGATTAACTAATGTAAGAAATATGTAACAGTGAATTCAGAAACAAGTAAGTAAATCAGTTTTCTGCCTGGATATCATGCTCGTGTATTTAGTTTCAGCTCAGACGTCTTAATCACAGTGCAAAAAGCTTGCTGATGTGCTTGCAATTTAATACCACCTATAATGAAAACTAGAGCTCAGGTTATGTTGGTCTGGCATACTGACTTACTATTTCTTCTTAAGAAGAGCAAAACTTCTTCCTTACACTTACCAAAGAAGCAGTATCAGATAATTGCTAACTGGTTTTTCAGCAGAGGAAAGAAACACATTTTCACTGTCTCGTGCACATTAAGGTTCTGCTCTTGCCACATGACAAACAGAATTCTGATTAGAAACAACAAAGCATGTAATCTGCTAAAGGGGATCAGTAAAACGAGAACAGTTGTTCGGTCAGCACATTTATCTTCTCCATGCAATATTCAGGAAGGTTCAGCTTGTGCTGCTTACAAAACACAAATGGGAAAAGAATGTACATAAAAATAAGCATACAGCAGCTCCTCTCCCTAAAATCTACTCCCATGGTGGGGGGGGAAGGGGCGAGGAAATCTCCAGTCAAAGCAAATTACCATGTCCTTGGATGCACTATCCCACAAAGCAGCACCAGAAAAACAACTGATTTTGAACATGCTGTCCACATGAGTTTGTATTCCTTTTGGCTGCCTGATGGAGCCTTAGCACCCAGTCCCATTACGTCCACTTTGCAAATTAAAATGTATTGTTGTTAGCAAAGCAAGCATGTAGATCTCCTTTTTATACTACAGGAAGATCTTAATTCCCAGCTTTGGTGCATACTATACCTTATTTTAAATACATATGAAAAGGAAAAATAGTCAGATCTTGGTATAAGCAGCTGATTGGAACAGAGACAGAGCAGAAAAAAGGTTATGGATCTGCTGCCAATTTTGCCTATAATAGAGCTGTAGAAAACGAGGCTGGCTACTGTTAGTGCAGGACAAGGCAGATACAGAGAAAGCATGTAGCTCTAGCTATGTGGAACAGATCCAGCTATCCAGTACTCTCCCTCTAGGTCTCGACTCCCACTTTGGGCTGCCCTTCTTGTTTTTTATCCTTCACATAGGAGGAGCAACTCAACACCGGCTTTCCATCGAAGGATGGCATTAAAATCAGACCTCCTTTTCATTCTCACATGAAATCTTATAACTTAGCTCCACTCATTGAAACATTCTAGCTCACACAACAGAATAATTTTAACTTCATTCTGCAAACATGTTTTTACTTTTTTTTTCTTCTCTTTTTTCTTTTCTAATTGTAAGGGTTATTTATAATCCTGTATATTTAAATGTGTAGGATTCCAGAATTTAGGATTTTGAAAAAGGTACAGCACCTCCCTCATAAAATATCAGTCACATCGGTAATGAGCACCCAGCATACCATGACTATGCTGTTACACCTGCTGCACAGAAGCACTACACAATCAAAAACACAGCTATTCTGTAACCAAAAACACGGAGGATGTTTCAGCATGTCAATATACCTTGCAAGTCCCTGATAATTCGCTGCAGTTGGCTTTCACCAGTAGCTCCCTCCATCTTGAAAACCAAAGGGGCTCCCCTTCTGGGCTGTTAATCTTTTCTTCCATCTAGATAACAGCAAAGTTCATATTCTTGATGACCATTGGGTTGACGATGATTATTCTTCTCTGTGACACCTGCAATTCTGTAAAAAATGCAAGACTTAATCACCTCAAATGAGCAGAGCAGAGATGCTTTGGAATTTAAATCCCATTTAGGAATAAATTCTCAGAGTGTCAACTCTTTTCCAGGAACCTCCCCTATATTTTTTACTAAATTTCACTTTCCTTTTCAGTAATTTCTGTTTCCACCTTTCAAAACTACTGAGCAAACCTCAGAGAGCAGTTTTCTCTCGTCAGAGTTACAACACAGTTAGTCTTACAGCTCAGATCAGGCTGGCATTTCACACAACTGATCTCGTGACCCTGAGGAAGGTTCTGATGACACGGGACTTTCCCTGCAAAAATCCTCTGCCTGACCTTCCCAACAGCCTGCAGAATTAGAAGATACAACACCGCTGCCATCGCAGGGAATCTCAAGAGGCAGAGCAAGCACAGATCAAGGTGTTTTAAAATGATACATCATGATCTTCTGGCACTGGAGGATGTTTTTGTTTTTTTTACTAATAAGGGCTACTACTTGGGACTGGTTTTAGCAGGAGAAACAACTCTCATCCCCGCCTCAGAACCCACTGTTCCCAACATGTGTAAGAAGATACCACTTTATTTTAAGCTCTGCTACAGCATCCCTGGCTGGATAAATATACCTTCTGCATTAAAACATCCACTTCCCTTGTCCAAAACAATGATGAGTAAGTTATACCTGGCACTTGAAGAGAAATTTCATTACTTAAAATAAATGAATTAAAAATCAACTAAAAGCCTCAAGCACTTTAGTAAAACAACTACGCCTGGTTGCCCAACTCTTCTAGCACCCATGGGGAACAATCATTCCAAAAAGCCACCTAGGGATCTTACCAAGTATCATGTCTTCATAAGTTGTTCAGAATCCTACCTGCAATGGTACTGCCAAATTTTCAAGCAAGCACAACATAGGAAGTACTGAACCTTTAGGAAAATTGCAGTTAAACTTCTGTGCTTTTATTAGCATTCAAGCCGACACACTTTTGAAATACAAATATGATTACATCAAATGACCCTACTTCCTTTCTCCTCTCTTTCTTTCACTTTTAAATTAACTCCATTAGCAATGCACCAGCAGGTGCCTGAATGGATCGAAAGAAACACCGTTTTGCACTACGTAACATGGTACTGTTTGGAAGTGATGTAACTGTATTCTTTTTGATACGAGGGAGAGGTGGCTCAAAGCAAACCTTAAAGCCAACCTCAACAGAAGGTAGAAACCTTCAAAATACCGTGTTTTCCACATGCAATCGAAACAGGACACACCTTAAGTCAATAATATCATATACACAATATTACTATCTTGATTCTACTTAGAGATCATGTAAAAGTATGCCATTTCCTGGCAACCTGCTGAGTTTAGATAGCAATGAAAAAAGGCAAGAGTAACAAACCCAGTGAGTGAACATTTCCTCTTCCATTATCAGCTGTATCTGTCCAGTCTGACAACCGTCACAGAAAGAAGCGTAAGTAAGAAGAAAAGACTGCAATGTGGGTGATGGCAAACCAAAAGGTATGGCCAAACCAAATGCTCTCCATCACACATTGGGAGAAAAGAGCAAGGACCAAGAAGGAGGATCTGGTTTGTCTTCGTGAGGGCATTTCCCAGCCTGATCTATCACACAAGGAGAATGTGCCAACACTTTTCTAATTGCTTTCTTCTCTGCTAAACAAAGGGAAAGGTGTACCTCTTACCCATGGTCCTTCTAGGGATGTGCTTAGAAAACACAACACATCCCACAGAAGGGTGCAGAGCTCTCACCTCCCATCAGCAAGGAAAGCTGACAATGTACCTTAATTTGTTTCCTGAGGCTTCAAAATAGGAAGAACATCTGTAAACACCTGGTCTAGACCTTTCTGATCACAGAACATTTTACCCAGAGTTGTTTACGGCATAACCCTGTGGTCATAATCTCAGAGGAACAAACATTTCCTATTCTATTTTTGTATGTCTGTAATTATCTGCCCCATCAGAGCAGCGTAATATATGTGTGAGGCACAAGTGACCTGCTTTGAGTCAAAAGCTTTTTAGGTGATGTATCACAACCTCTCACACAACAGCATTTGACTAAGTCCAAGGGCTTTAAATTGCAGAACAGTGCAAGGCTGAAGAGGGTTGAGAGGAGCTACACCATGGAGCAGACACAGAGTGTGTCAGAGAAGGGAAGAGAAGGCATGTCATTAGTTCCCTAGGCTGTGCCTGCTGATGTCTGAAGATGGTTATTTTGTCTCCCGCAGGCTTAAGTATCCGTGTGGGGGTAACAATCCTCTTTGCAGAGGAGGATGTCCTGGAGATTAAGGAAAGAAGCAGAAAGGAAACATCTCACTCACAGAAAAAGATTTACCTGAAGGGGAGAGGGACACAGAAGAAGCCATAAGCAAAACTGAATGACCACAACTGAATTGCTTAGTGGTGCAGCTAGTGTGACCGACCCTTACTCTGATTTCATGAAATCTCTCCTAGTGTTACTGCGGGCATGTCTACACCTCCAGCAGCTACTTTTTAACTCCCTGGTCACTTTTATCTACTCTTGACAGAAGACAGGAGTCTTCAAAATATCACTCTC
The DNA here is from genome assembly GCF_039878825.1 of Excalfactoria chinensis. Taxonomy (NCBI): domain Eukaryota; kingdom Metazoa; phylum Chordata; class Aves; order Galliformes; family Phasianidae; genus Excalfactoria; species Excalfactoria chinensis. Next base: position 116,768,910 of record NC_092826.1, on the reverse strand, counting down.
TTCCATGTGCACTCAAACCAAGAGGCTGGGAGGAACAGAGGGAGCAGAGTTTCTCTTCCCAGACTAAGAGGCTGCCTGTTACTTTGGTTACATCCTGACGTCGGAGAATCCCTACCTCAGTTGAGTGTATTTTCAGCATACACAAGAGCACAGCTAACATGGCAGTCCTAAGGGTAATCTAGCTTAAAAGCAAATCAAATCTGCAAGACGAATTCACTGGAAACCAAGTTCCACTACTTGCAACTTTTCAGGGAAAAGTTTTATGCTAAATAATTATTCTGAGCCAGCAATTCCAAACAAGGGCCCTTCATCGCATCTCCCTTACAGAGATTGCCCTTACAGAGATCACAAGATCTTTAGCTACTTGGTGTCTGCAATTCTATGCCTGTTACTCAGCAATACTGTATGAAACAAAACAGGCAAGTGCTGGCACTGAGCGAAATCTTATGTCCATGAGTCACATTAGTTTTAACTGTGTTATTCTCTTGTGTAATGTGACCGTGAATTGTCCCAGAAATGCAGATACTGACCAGTGACTGTGGGAATATATTCCATTGCGTGTGGAATAGAACAGAGGAAAACAAACTAAACACAATGGCTGTGAGATACACAGATTAAAGAACACTGTACAGAAATATCAAAGCAAGACAATGGAAGAAGTGAGAAAAGAAAGTCTACCTCTCAGGACAGCAAAACTACTGATTTAGTTTAGCAATTTCATTCCAGTAATTGCCTGGAAAAATTATTTTGATGTTGCAAGAAATATGTTGCCCCGGTGGATTTCACTGTAGCTGCACTGCTAGCTTTTCTCACTGGGTACTATACAGATACCTGCACATCTATAACTCCAAAGAACTGTTTGCAGCAAAGAAGAGACAGAGGTGAACTGCCAAACAGACAGCATGACTGCTCTCAATCACACAGAAATGCAACTCAGATGGGTAGAGCAACCCTTTGTGCTTGAGTACCACATGAAGATACGTGGCTGCTAAAAAGGCATGCTGGACTACATTGGATTGGATGACTAAAAGCAAAAGGCAGGCAAAGGCTGAACGTCAGCTAAAGTTTCTGAGTTTTGAAGTTAGGTTCCATTCTGAGAAGTGAAATTCTCTTTCTGATTGAACCTTCCCCCTTCATTTTCTATACCAACATTCACATTTCAATTAGAAAAAATATGGGCTTTAGACAATATTTTTTACTTCTAGTCCTACAAGCAGGTTGCAGGAGAATACACTGCAAACCTATGCTGGATTCCCTTCCCATCTTCGCACTGCTATCATACATGAAAACCTTGTTCTGAAGTGTTTGGACATATAAACATATGTCCCTATCAGGACAGCCACCAATGAGTCAGTAAAGTTATGTATGATCTGTGTGCAAACTTCACCATGCTACGGACAGTTGGTCTGCATTCTCTATTTTACTCCTTGTATTTGAAAATGGTTCTTAGAAAAAACAAACAACACATCTGGGTTTATCTGTGGCATTATAAGAACTCCATAAGATAGCAAACTTTAACCCTTCATATGGAAAGCTAGCAAATCGAGCAACTTCTTTTAACACTGTACCTACCAAATCAGGCCTCTAAGGCTTAATGTAACCATGTCTAAAATGTCACACCAAATGGACAAACAGGACAGATGTGTTGTGCCAGGGACACTGTTTCCTAATGTAGAGACTACAGTGTATCTCCTCCTATACTCCTCATATTGGTAACTGTTGAACAGTATGAACCCAAATGACTGCTTTCAGCAGCTACAAACAAGGATGTGCTTGTATTTGTCTGACAAAAACAACCTTGTTTCATGGCGGGAGAAATTGTTTTTTTGAGGAAGCGGTCAGTTCATAAAGAGAAGAGTGCTCTTCTGATAACAGGAATTGCACTAGTATCGCTCTCAACAAACTCATCTGTCCTTTCTCTCTAAGGCACACCACATCTCATCCCATGTCAGGAAAGCTGTGCCACATTTACGAGCACCCCCAAATTAACCACAGCATATCTCTCCCAGAGACTGGCTGTTCCAAACAGCCAAAGGGGCTGTTCCAAACCTATTCCATGGAGAAATACATCCCTCTCACCTCAACTGGTGAGCTGAGAAGTACTATTCAAAAGTGAAAAGACTTTTTCCCCTTTGCAGCCTCACTTTTCCAAGCCTCTCTTCCTCCCCAGAACTCACCCAACTACTGAGATCTCTTTTACACATTCTTCAAGCCAAGCACCATATGCTCAGATAACACTCTGAGGAGCAAAGATACCTGTAGAATTAGAAAGAGTAAAGGACTTCTAGCTGTAGAGGAGTGCTAATGACTCATGATGCTCAACTTGCTTAACGTACAAGCCTGGGACCTTCAAAAAATCTCATCTTCAGCTCACCAAAGTTGAGAAACAGATGCCATATTAACATCCTCAGCAAGCCTGGTCTGACCAACATGTCTCAGGCACCTCTCAGACTTTAGGAGTGTTAAAAGCAGCAATGATCACACCACAGCTCTAACTGCCTCCATTCGAATATGGGCTTGGCTCAGCAGGATTTTTTACCTTGGTATCTACTGCTCCACGCTGTGCCTCCAAGCAGAGATTTCAGACGCGCTTAAAAAGGCTGCCTCCAACTAATAGCTCTGAGAAGTGTGGCAGCTGGGTGTTGAGAACAGTCCACATGTAGCACTCCACCTGTCCATCCAGCCAACAGGAGTGGTAGCTCCCTGGGGCAACTCCTCACCTATGTAGTTCCCAGAGAATGAGCAACAAGCAATGCTAAAAATTACAGGTTTTGGTCACGCAAATGCAGATCAAACAGGAGGCAAGCACATCAAGCAAAAACCAGGCTAGGACAACTGAGGCTGACTGGTTGCTGGGTGAATCATGCTACCCTTGGGCCAATAAGCAAAGATTCCAGGTTTCTTTCCTCTGCAGCAGGAAGCATTTCCTCTCTCCCCATTTTTCTCCAGAGTTTCCCATTGGTGGTCACCATTCCGGGGGAGAAGGAGGAATTGTACTTACAAACCCCAAAGATTTAGGAAGCCTTAGGAAGAGAAGTCTGTAGAGTACTGTAGTCTCCACACCTGCTGGGAACAGGCAGGCCCACAGATGCCAAGCCCACAGATGCCAAGTTGTTCAAGGAGAGCCTGATCCAACCTGTTCACTTACAAAATCTACGCTGGCTCGCAGCAGTAAAGAGACCTTTTGTGTGCCCATCCTCCTTCCCAGTAGTAAACTAAATGTCATGGTAGACACACACGAAGGTTAACAAACATCTCTGCTTAGGCCACTATACAATCAGCAACATCAGCAACGCTGTGATGGACAAAAATATCAAATTAACAAGAAGGTGTGCAGGTTTCACAGAGTTTCCATGCATTATGAGGATGACTGTGCATGTCATTTTCCATTCCTTCTATCAGTGTTACAAAATGCGAAGCCTTCTGAATATATCTGAACAACAAACTTCAGATTACTACAAGTATGGCACTGTTGGACACAAGCAATCACCACTCTCTGGAGAAATTGGAATTGCTATAGAAAAACATGAAAGGAAAACAGACTAGATTCTAACTGCTAATATATATATATATTTGCACTGGCAAAACCAAACAAATATATACATGGTATGTAAAGATAGAAAAATAATGACACATAATAAAACACCACTTAGGGTTCTTACAATTCCCTCTGGTTCAATAATCTAAGCAATACCTAAAACATACCAGAGGGCCCAGTGTTCGTTCCATGAAGGGATAACTATACTTTCTAAAGCAAAAGAAATAACAATCCAAGCTAAAAATAATTATCAGCACTGCTTTTCCTTTGGTCCAATTTGATAATTTCTGTAATTGCACAATCACTCTTTAAAGGGTATTTTTAATAGTTTTCCCAACCAAGTCTTAGCACAGCCTGGCTTTCAGGGCACGAGGACAAATTCCCATTCCTTTTATGTAATGGTCTGACAGCAGAGAGAAGGGCTGTAAATATAATACACCCTTTCATTATTGTCAGGTGCTGAACAAAAGAGGCTCCTGTGTAAAAGAAAATCGGGCTTCATAATGAACTAACTGGCCCTTCAGAAGAAGTAGTGCAACCATGTTCACACAAAACACTGCTGAATATATGTACTAGGATAGGGGAAAAAAAGGAAAACCAGCTTGCATTTGTTTCCCACCATAGATAACATAGATACAATTTTTGAACAGCAGTGCAGTCTGTCTTCTAAACGCTAATGTTTGTAAACATTGTTTGGAACATCTGGAACATCTTCTACACACCCACAAGGATCCTTGGAAGACTTGAAGAAATTAATGCCTTTCGCACAATATCTGGAACGTACAACAAGCGCTATTGTTGGAAGACAATGTGTTCTCCTGCTGCATAACATCAGAACTGAAAACAAGAAATACACCAACAGAAAACTCGTTGCCATGTTACTGACAAGAATGTGTCCAGGCTTTACGCTGAATGTTTAACCTCAGCCTGCCTCCATCAGAGCTGAACAAAACCAAACAGCCACTTTCACTATTTAGAATGTAAAGGCAGAACGCCTGCTGCTCTTTCTCTTTTGTTTACACTCGGGAAGTAACTCGGTGCACAGGGAGAGGCCAAGCGGGGAGCTTGGCAGTCACACCCGACCAACTCTAAACGCCAAACAAACCTTTACGCTGGCAAAAACCAGCCGGCGGCTCGCCGTGACGACAAACCCACACAGCAAACAGGCAGGGCCCCACGTTCCTCAACCGTCAGCTGGACCAACAGCCTGCAAACTGCACAGCCTCTCGGCGCACTGACTCACCGCTGCCGGAACTCTATTAGAGGAGAATCCCAAGAGCGAAGGCGGTCACGCGTTTCGCCAAAGCCTCGCTTATTCTCCCTGCTGCGTGTTGCACAACGTACCGGGAGGAGGGCTGGCTGCGATCCCGGCACCTGGTCTGGAGACAGACCGGTCCAGCAAAACTCTCCCTGTCATCCGACAGAGATTTGCCGACACAAGGGCAAGCGGGATTAGGGCAGAGGCAAATATTTGTGTGTCAGCACTGCGCACCCGGTGAGGCACCGCGCAGGCCGGTGTTTGGTTTCTAGCCCGGCCCCGTGACTCTACTCCGAGAGCAGCAGTGCCCGTCCAGGGGAACGGCAGGGCCTGCTGTGGGGCGTCATTTAGGGGCGAAAAGACAGAGGTGTTTACGCTGGAACAAAATCACGGCTCGGGATGCAGCGACGGCACCCAGGGCAGCGGGGCCAGGCCGCAACCCCGGCCCAGACCGAGCCGTCCCAAGGGCGCCGGGCCCAGCTGCCCCGCGCTCTCCCCGCCCCGGGGGCCCGCAGTGTCGATCCCCCGTCCCCGCGGCTCCTCCCCCCGAAGCCGGGCTGCAGCGGCAACAAGTGGGAGCCGCCGAACTTTCTTCCCCCTCCCCGCAGCCGCCGACGCGGCCGCCTTTCCCCCCACCGGCCCCGCCGACCTCCGCTCTCCCTCGGGCGGGACTGTCCCTCCGGTACCTGCGCGGCGGCCGCCATATCGCGGGGAGGGCGCTGCGGGACGCTCCGGTGCCGCTGTCCGCCCGCCGCCGCCTACAGCTCCCGTGAGGCCGCTGCGGTGCCTCCCCGGCGGGAGGACGGGCCGGGTAGGGCCGAGCCGGGAGGCGGCCTGGGGGAGGCGACGGAGTGAAAATAAAGGGGGAAAGATGTGTTTGCGGGAATAAAATTGCTGCTCTCCCATCGAGCTGAGGGGTTGGGGTGCTTCTAGAGATTGGTTTCTTGTATCCTGTTAGCAACCTTGCTCCACGTCGCCTGTCAAGAAGTGTAATTTATCCTTATATTGCTCGCTATCACTTCTTGTACAGCTCCATGTAACTTGTATGTTTGTTTTGTTTTGCTTATCCATCACTTCATCAAGCTCTTTGCACGCACAACTGAAGTGACTTTGAGAGTTATGCTCAGTTAAGCTGGTACATAGCACGTTTCTTCTTTCTGTTCCTGTTGATGAAAGGAAAACACTTTTCCCACAGCCGTAAGCAGTAGGGATGAAAAGAGATAGATAAAGACCATATATGGCAATCATAGAATAGAATCATAGAACAATTTAGGCTGGAAAAAACCTCTCCTCCTTGTCCAACCTCCAACCTACCCCCACTACACGCACTGACCACGTCCCTCCGTGCCACATCCATGCACTTACTGAACATCTCCAGGGACAGTGACTGCACCACCTCCCTGGGCAGCCTGTGCCACTGCAGCACTGCTCTTTCTGAGATTTCAACTAATTTCTAAGAGATGGGGAGAAAACTGGTGTGAAACTGGTAGATAAGATTACTTGCTGATGTGTATTACTGGCAGTGTGCTCCCACACCTCCTGGCACAAGCATGTCCTTCCGCGAAGAAGCTACTTTCACTCTTTTTCTATCACACATACTACTTTCTGAAAAGTCATTTCTTTCACAGTATCTGAAGTTGACTACAGTTTTCTATATAAATGAGTTCATTAGTGTGTGTTTTTTTTTTTTTCATCATTATTGCCTCGTTAAATAAACAATTTCAAATAAAACTTGTGACCAAGCAGATTGTCATTGATTCTTGCTGCAATGCATGTGACTATATTAGTGGTAAACTTCAGCTTTGGCAGCCATAAGATCAAAGCATCCTATTTTCAGGACTCCGAGGAAATACACTTGGTATGTAGTCACTGACACATCTTCATCATCTGCATTTTTCTCATCTTCAACATAAGGATGATGAAGTGACCTTAAAGTTTTGGTGAGTAGTCTTCACCAAAGGTATGATTTTGAATATCTTTGAAGTATTTTAATGTCCCCAAAAGTGCAGGTTATGAGGCTACGTGTGTTTTGGGCACATGACTCATGAAATGGCTTACATTGTTCCAACCAACCTTTAGGCTGACTTCTATTGGTGTGCTTATATCATGCAGTACACAACCAGAAGCATCTGCTGAAAACAAATGGTTGTTTTCCATTCATCCATAGACAACTGGGTGTCTTCCAAAAGTAACCCAAGTTGGAAATGATGATAAATCAGATCCCAAATGATTTCATTGCAGTGGAGGGCTTACACACTTTCAAAATCTCTACGTGGTTCAGTCTTTCACATATAATCAAGCATAATGGATTGCTCCTGCTTTTTAATGCAGTGGCAAGCTACTTTCAGAAGTATTTCATTATTGACATTTGTTATTGAATTATCGTTTCCCTCTACAGATAAGTGTTTACAGAGAAAAATGCATTACTTCCTGAACATAGCTGACCAACACTTCCATAGGATTTTCTGTGTTTTCTAATTTCTTAGCAACAAAGGAGTTTCAGGATTTTTGCCTTTTCTACTTATGATTTTTTTCTCTGTTTGTATTTTGAGACTTCTTCATAACTATGACAACTTGGATGGAAAGCATTATCATTCTCTAAAGCCAAAAGTCGAGAAAGGAAAGAATGTCACTTAGAATTTTTGAATCACTTGCTATTAAGAAATGATGCTATGATATTTATACTTTCATTTGTAGCTTTTTGTATTTCAAATTTTCAGTGCTCATATTTCTATACTAGCCTCAGTCAAGAAATCAGCAGAGCCACCTCAACCACTCAATGCAGACATAGATTGGTGTGAAACATGGATGCCAAGCACAAAAGAGGTGGGAGGTTAAATGGAGTGGGCAGCAGCGCGGGGGAAAGCCCAGGAATGAGTACTGGGGCTGCAGTGCTGCTGGCACACGTGTGGCAGGTGAGGCCGGTGCATAGTGATGACCAAGCAATGGATGGCGTCATCACTCTGAGACGGGCGGTGGTGTCCCCCAGTGAAGGTGATGCCCGGCAACACAGCCAAGCCATGTTTGTGACATCTCCATGCAATGGATTGTGACTGCTTGGCCCACGCTGCTCTAATGCGGGCACAGCAGCCCAGCCCAGCAGTTCGTGCCTGGCCTCCAACCGAGCGAGTGTGCGAGGACTGGAGTGTGGACAGGGCGAGCTTTGGAGCTGGAACGTGCTCTGGGTGCTGCTTGCGCAGCGCTCAGACACTGTTTCAGAGCCACTTGTGCTGTACCCCGACCCTGCTGTTGGCAGCAGGCGGCCGGGGCATCAAGGAGAGGAGCGTGCAGCAGCGCAGGTGGGCAGCGTGGCAATGCCTCATGCCAGCAAGTGGGGGTGCTTCTTGAGGGAACATACCCAGGCTGGCCTATGCCTGTAAGGCACCTTGTCCACTTCCTACAGTGTCTGGAGGGGAAGAGGGACAGGGAGTGTTTGCTGATGAGAGCCAGTGGCAGTGAGTGACCGTGGCCTCTCTCTGTCTTTTGCAGTTGGTGAGACCTTCTGCCTGCTGCAGCACCTGTGAGGGGAGCAGCTTCCCGACCTCAGCTCTCCCCAGCCCACTGCACAGCCCGGGCCATGGACGCGCCATCCAACTGGACCTGCCCCATCTGCGGGCAAAGCCGGGAGGATGTCGCTTACGTGACCCCCTGCCAGCACCAGCTGTGCTATGGCTGTGCCATCTGGTGGGCAGAGAAGAAGCCGAGTTGTGCCGTATGCGGGCACAGAATCGCCACCATCCGATACTCGGTGAGGTCGGACGAGGACTACCTGGAGTGTGCTGTCCCGCAGCCCGATGCGCACTCAGGTCACGGCCTGCAGGACGAGCAGGGGCCTGCAGAGCCGGTGCTCATCCCAGCTGAGCACAACTTCCCAGCCGAGGTCTGGGCTGCCTTCTTCCAACAACATCCGGAAGACCTCGGACCCCTGCTCCAGTGGCTGCAGGAGGAGATCCAGCAGGTGTCCAGCGACGACTGGTGGGAAGTCTACGTGGCACAGTGCACCACCGTCAACTTCCTGTGCCAGCACGGGCTGGACGAGGAGGCCTTGGTGCAGGCGCTGCAGCTGACCACCAGTGGTGATGTGCTGCCCTTCGTAAGAAGGCTGGTCAGCACCGCTGCAGCCCTGTACGGCCCCACCATCCGCCACCAGCTGGACCACCAGGACGCCCGTGCTGCTGGACGGAGGGAGGACAGCCCTGCAGCCAGCCCCAGCACCAGCACCTCCCAGCAGGAGCCTCCTGCCTCGGGTTCAGGCCGCTCCACCAGCCCCGCAGGGCCCAGCACGGAGCCAGGGCAGGAGGCGACAGCGGGCCCCTCTTCCCAGGGCAGGGACCGCTCGTCTGGGGGGCCCCGGCACCCCCCGAAGAGGAAGACCCGCAGCAGCCCCCAGGACTCTGCACCGCCCTGCAAGAGGCGGCCCCGGCGGCGGCGCTAGGCCGGCACCGCACTGCCATAAGAGCACGGCTCCAGAGGGCTGGGAGGCCAACATCTGCCTCTCGTTCTGCTGCTTTCAATACTTAATAAATATCCGTTATAACTAAGAACTAAAAGTCTCGGTGTTATTGACAAGACTGCCGGCGTTGCTGTTCCTACCCACGCTACCCATGCTGCTTTCTCCATATTTCAGTCCTGATGGAGGGTGTTAAATTTCATCTTTGTTGCCATGACCATAAATCAGCATTCCTGATATTACTAATAAAAGAGACAAAGACCCCAAAGAGCAGAAGAGGGACCAATTGTGATGACACGTGATGACATTTTGTGATGACATCACAAAATCAGATCCCGTCCCAAACCATCCCACTGTGAGTAATGCAGGAATTCATCAGAGGGAGGAAAACACACGGAACTGTAAGGAATCAAACTCCAACCCATTAAGAGCACACTGCCATGAGTGATCTCTTTAATTTTTGAAACGCTTCAGTTACATCATGACCTTTGGCTTGAATTCTGTGATATTTGAAAACAGAGAAGAGCTTAATATGAGGAATTCAGAGCAATGTAAAGCTTCATCAAGGGCACCTGTAACAAACCTTCTCGCACCTCAGTTGAGAAGTCCAGCTGAGAGCTTGCAGGAGAAGCTGGTTGTTCTCCCATTCCATGGGGTTAAGCTTTATTTGGTCTTAATCGGAGAAGGGAGAGCACGTCCACTGAACTGTCATTTCCAATTAAGATTAGAGGAGTCATCCTGCATCAAAGCGCTCCTGGCACTGTACAAGTCATAGTACCAAGTGCCAGATGTAAGAGTGCAACCACCCACCCTGATCCTATTCCCTTCCCTAAAATAGACTGCAGTTTCTGAAAGCAATTAATTTCACCCTTTTCACTTCACAAAGTTCTTTCTCTCAGTTCTTCATTTGCTCAAACCAAAAAAATAGTTGATTTATTCAGTGAAATTAAAGATTCAAGGTCCTCTGATCATTACAGTTTACCGAGAGCAATCTGTATTTTCCATGTTCCCGGAAATGCCAGAAAGGAAGACATTTTTCACGTGAGTCTGTAATGAGAATCCTCAGCTGCCCATCCCTAGACATGCAGTAAGACTATCCTGTGTTTTCAGTAATATGCATATGAACAAAGACAGAAGCTATGCCAAAGCATTTTCTCTTTACAACAGATATAGCTTCCAGTGCTCCTTACTAGAGGTCAGCTCTGCTGGAAAAGATCTGGTAGTTCAAGTGGACAACCAGTTGAACAAAACACAGTCAAGTGCCCTTGCTGTGGTGAAGTCTTACAATGTACAGCCCTGAAGGTTGAGGGAAGGCATTACTCCCCTCTATCTGATCCTCATGCAGTCACAAGTGCCATATCAAATCCAGTCTGGGGCCTTCAATAGAAGAGAAAGATTGACTCAAGTGAGTCCAGTGGAAGGTGAACAAGACAGGTAGGTTGCTGAAGCACATCATGGATAAGAAGACTAGATTGGATGGGATTTGTTTAGCCCCAGGAAAAAAGCAAGGCTCAGAGGAGAACTGATAGTTATCTTCGTTTCTGCAATGGAAAGACACAGAAAACAATGATCCAGCTCTACTCAAAAGAGTGCATTTAAAAGACAAGAGATTTTCAAAGTTTCACCAGGCAAGGCCCTGAGCAGCCTCATCAAACAGCAAAGGTAGCACTGCGGTGAGCAGGGTGGGGGACTGGCAGAAGTCTCTTCCAAAATAAATGAATTTATGAAAATACACAATTACTTTTGTATCTGAAAATACTTCAGCTCTCATAGATAGTTCTCAAAGGCAGAAAACAAAAGTAACAATGTAATATTCATCTGAATTTCTGAACCTTTATTAGTACCACTTTATTATACTAGTAGAAGAAATCTCTACGTGAGTTACTTCTGGTTATGATAGACAACAGTAGGATTGGATAATATTTCACATCACCTTTACATGCTCAGATACAGGCTTAAGCTACAAGCAGATTTGAATAACTTGTTAAAATATGAGCAGGGCAGGACTGTTTAAATAGTTTGTGCTTCTGTTACAGTTCTTGACTTTTCATAAGCATTTATAGGATGTTCACATACATCAGAGATAAAGGCATCTACTGTATATAGACAGGTGTGAAGCAGGTCAAAAAACAAAGCTTTTTTATGTTCTCTTGGCTTCATATATATTTGCCTACCAACAGGTCAATGAACATTTTCACGTGGAGAAAATCAGTGAGTTCAGAACCAACAAATGCTGTGAAGCATTAAAAGCTACAGAAATGCTTAAGTGTCCATGCTATAAACAATATGAATATTTAAAATCAAGTAAGAAAGAAATGTGCACCACTGTTCACGTTAGGACCTGAAGTTTTAACTTCCAAAGGAAAAAGCAAACATTCTTTTGTATCACTGTGCCAAAAAGCGTAAAGGTAAGACTTACAGACCACTGAGGTCTTGGCTTCTCCATCCTCCTGCAAATATAATTGTAGTCATTTCCCACATACAATATGTTTGCAAAGACAAAATTTGCCACTTTCCCAAGGAAGGGACTTTAAGCATTGGAGCTCATGCATGGCCTTTAAAATCCAAAAGTTCATCCTAGACTAGTGCTAATAGTTTGGTCTCCCTTCAGTAGATGGATGCATCTTCATAGTGGAATTTGCCTTGAGAGCCAGTCCGGGGGCTGGAGACTTCATCGACACAGGGTAAATACTGTCTGCATAAACGAAACAAATGCCTCTTGAACTTGACTCCAGCAAATACGTAGAGCACGGGATTGAGGCAGCAGTGGGAGAAAGCAATCTTACGGCTGATGTGAAAGGCGAGGAGGGTGTCTTTTTCATATTGACAAGTAGGAGGTGGAAAAGTAATCAGAAAGCTGAGGATGTTGTAAGGTGCCCAGCTCAAGAAGAAAGCCACCACAATAACAAGGATGAGCTTCACAGTTCTGTGCTTTCTGCGAGATCTTGTTCCAAGCAGAATTATGAGTATGTTGATATAACAGAATACGATAATCCCAAAGGAAATCAAGAAGAGTATGTTTCTCTGATAAATGTCCACTTTTTTCCATTTCCAGTCATCATAATCACAGCTATTGACCTCTTCCAAGGTTTCTACCACTGTGGTGTGAATCATCTCAGGAACCACAATTAAAATGCTGCAAGTCCAAACAAACAAGCACACCAGAGAACCACAGTACTGTGTCTGGGATCTCAGAGTAGAAAGAGGGTTCACGACGTACAAGTACCGTAAAATAGTCATGAGAGTTAGAAAGAAAACACCACTGTAGTAGCCAATGGAGAAAATGGCATTCACTGCCTTGCAAAGGAACTCACCAAAAATCCACCCGAAGGTCTGGTCCACTGCCCAGAATGGCAGCATGCATGAGAAGACTAAGTCAGAGACGCAAAGATTCATGATGAAGATGTTTGTTAAAGATGTAAGGTTTTCATATTTGAACAGGATCCACAACACCAGAGTGTTTCCCAGCAGGCTGAGCAAAAATGCCAGAGTATAGAGAACAGTAGTGAAATGGGTGTAAAATATGAAATAGTTTCCCATTTCGCAGACGTTGCTTTCATTAAGAAAGTATTCAAAGGAGTAATTGTCATCCCAACCAGATGGATACTGTTCGTCATCCATTTGTCTCTGCAAACTCCAGCAAAAACACTGGAACTCCGCAAACTCCTCAAACTCTTAAGCACCACTAGAGTTAAAATGTCTGTGAAAAGTGATAAGAAAACAAAACTCCCATTCTGGATGCTTCTGTTTTAAGAGAAGAAAAGAAGCAGTGAAACTTTGTCCTATTTTTGGGAAAGAACTGAGTCATTTCCTCTTATGACTAGAGCACAAACAGGTAGATCCTAAGGATTTACCCTCAAGACAACATCAGTATCTTTAATGACTAAGGCAGATGCTATGATACTAATAGTTAAACTTTTACAATACAAATACTTTTTAACGTAAGAACCTCGGGTGCCAAGACTTTCAGATTTGCTACTGTTTTTTAGGTAGTCTGTAATGATACAGACCAGCTGACACCTCCTTCTAGCAGCTTCACCTGCCTGCCAGCCTGACTGCAGGTAGGAAGGTGATCTCAGCTCAGTGCTTGAATCTGGCCAACACCATCAAAAGTTACTGGGACTTGGAGGATGAATGAGATTCTGCCAGGTGGACATACAAGGGTAGCATGGCCACACACTGGCCTTGTTTCTTCATGAAATTGGCCTAAAAATAGGTATAGAAATAGGCATAGAAAAATTGATAGTAGTGCCAACCAATGGCTGAAAGTCTAAATTAACATTATATCAGTTGAAGGCTTACCTGCAGCATAGCATTTGAATTTACTGTGTCCAGTTCTGGCCTTGTCAGTTTAAGAAAGACAGGGGGCTTCTAGAGAGCGTCGGGAGGGCCAAAGGGATGACTGGAGGCATGGAGTATCTCTCTTATGAGGAAAGGCTGAGAGACCTGGGGCTGCTCAGCTTGGAGGAGGGAAAGCTGAGACAGGATCTTATCAGTGCTTGTAAATATCTAAAGGGTGGGCATCAAGTGGGTGGGACCAGGCTTTCTTCAGTGGTGTGCAGCAAACAAGATCGGGGCAATGGGCATAAAACGGAATGCAGGGAGTTCCATACAAACACAAGGAAGAACTTTGTTACAGTGAGGTTGACGGAGCATTGGAAGAGGCTGCCTAGAGAGGTTGTGGAATCTCCTTCACTGGAGATGTTCAAGACCTGTCTGGATGCATAACCTACTGTAAGGAGCCTGCTTTAGCAGGGAGTTGGACTCGATGACCTCCAGAGGTCCCTTCCAACTCGTATGATTCTGTGAATCCCAATTTGACTGAAGCTGGTGAGAGACCTGCCACTAACTTATGTGGAGGTGCAGTCACAAGAAAGAAACTTCACAATTCAGGCGAAAATCGTGTTGGCACCATTTTCACTTTTGGGTTATGGAAAGGGGAATCTGCCTGCTACGATCTGGAAGAGACTGAAGAGCTGAAAGATTGTGCCTGCAGCAGGAAAGGGCAGCCTAGAAGCTGATGTGCTTGCACTCGTGGGTGGCTACGGTCAGCCAGAGCTGACAGCATCAGGGGCCATCTCTCCTCAGGGATGTAGCCGCCCGGTTCTGGACGCGACACGAGGAGTGTTTGGTTGCAGGAGGCCCGTGGAAGCGAGCAGCCCTGTCACATCTGTCACCACAGACACCGTCATGTCGGGAACGGGAGCCTGCGGTCCTCCGGCGGTGCCATGCTGCCATCTTGAGGCACGCAGGACGTCCGCCCATGCTTTGCTCGGCATTACAGGCAGCACTTCCGCGTCGCATTGACTACAGCACCCACGTCCCACCCGCGGCGCCGCCCGGCTCGCCCTGCGGCCGCCCCCTACCCCGAGCAATCGTGGCGACGGCTCTGCCCCGGAGAGGAGGATCCCACAGGCAGCAGAGAGCTTCTGGTGCAAGCAGGGGGGGATGGAGCCAAGACTGAGGTGTTGTTCCCTGTGCAGCACTGCCCACTTTCACCCTTATCTCCAGCTCCACAACTCTTTGCTGCAGAGGCAATGGCATAGGGGATGGAGCACGTGGAGACATTGGGGCAAGTGGCAGTGCTGTGGTGGAAGTCAATGGGTATCAGTGCTGCGGATGGGGAGGTGATGCACTCTATGTACTGTTCATCTCCCTGCACAGAGACCATGACTGTCCTCATGCCCATCCTGTACAGTGGGCAGCTGGCTCTCAACCTCCCCCAGTGCTGGAAGCAGCCAAGGCAGAACATGTAGCTGTGTGGGGTCACATAGGTAACATCCTGGGAGAAGCACTCAGCAAAGCATTCAGCATTTCTTTTGCTTTTGGTCAGAAAGTTCTAGTTTTCCAGAACCTGCTTTTTGTTTTCTTCAGACGAACTGATCTGTCTTGGAGTGTTACAGGAAAAAAAATATCACAAAGAAATGTGGAAGTGTTATTATTAGAGGCCCCTAATTCAGTTTTGTTTGTCTCTGAAAATTCAGCTAGACTTCCTCTGTCAGCTGGAGATACGTGCTCTTTATTATTAGTGTTATTTTTCAAGCACAGAGATGTGCGAGACAGCTCCCTTAGAAAGGGTTACTGGCATTTACACTGAAAAAGTGAAAAGGTTAAGCTCATCCTCATCAGGAATATCCTTGTTAGGAGGATATGAAGGAGGAATGATATCCTTGCTAGGAGTGGGGAATACAGCAGAGAGGCTTGCAAAGAAGTCCCCTACCACACTATGCAGTAGTGATGGGAGCTACCTACGGAGCATCTCAGGGCCACTTTATTCTACCTCCTGCTAGAGCTTGTGAGCTTCATTGCTTGTTCTCCAGGTTTCTTGGGATAAAAAGCTGGTTTTGTGGGCTTTTTTTTGCTCTTTACCTACCCAGGAAGCAAAGGTGAAGTCAGAAAATCAATGTATGTTCTCCTGGTAGCTGCTTCCTTAAACATCTTTTTATTTCAGTTTGGAACAGAGAGAAAAAAAACACTTAAATGTGACTATATATTTGTTTGTTTGTTTGTTTTATTGGCCATAAAAATCACAGCCTTTTTCCCATGAGAAGTCAGACAGGCTTCCCTTGGCCAGTTCAGTTCTATGCAGTCCCCAAAAGGCCTAGTTAAGCAAAAATAAAATCCAAAATCAACATTACCCAATCTTTAAAGGAGAATCTGCTCTGGAGTTGGGGTTGTTTTCTGAGGCTGGTGCTCAGATTTGTGCCCCGTGGGCACACCGAGGCAGGTGACACGCATATTGTAAACTCAACTCCTGATCAGCCTCATTGCCTTTGAGCTTTGCCTCTCAGTCCTGGCCATCAGCCCTATGGAAACCCATGTCTGGGGAGGTATGAACATCTCAGATAAAGAACCAGGACAAAGAATGACATTTGTTAGCTGTAGCTGAAGGGCTGTTGCTGCACTGCTGAAGCAGCAGCCTTCCCCCTCATCCCAAGTGGCCATGGAGGTAAAATTGGCAGCAGTCTTTTTTTTGTTGTTTTGTTACAATGAGGAAGAGGTTGTGATCTTTTCTTCTCTCTCCAACTTCTCCTTTCCCAAAAGATGGAAACACACCCCAGAGCCCTTTATTACAGTTTTGCAGTAGTTTCCTCTCTTCTAGAGTTTGAAGGTGGGGAAATATCTGGCATTTGCATTCTCACACTGCCTTTGTGTGGGTTGCTGTCTTTACTTCTATCCCAAACCAAGCCTCTGAGCTGAATCATAGAACTGTAGAACCAATGACTAGATCAGGATGTCCAGGGCCCCATCCTGGCCTTGAACACCTCCAAGAATGGGGCATCCACAGCTGCTCTGGGCAGCCTGAGCCAGTGCCTCACTACCCTCTGAGTAAAGAATTTCCTCCTAACATCTAGCCCAAATCTTTTAGTTTAAAACCATTCCTCCTTCATCTCCTCCTTGTAAGCTCCCTTCAAGTGCTAGAAGACTGCAGTGAGGTCCCCCAGCAGGGCCTTTTCTTCTCCAAGCTAAACAAGCCCAATTTCCTCAACCTTTCTTCATCGTAGAGGCGCCCCAGCCCTCTGATCATCTTAGTGGCCCTCCTCTGGACCTGCTTCAACAACTCCACATCTTTTATGTGTTGGAAGGGAAAAAGGGAGAGCATGTAAAAAAAAGTGCCTCGGCAAATGGCCTTCTGTCAGTGGAATGAGCTGGATTTTGGTGAGCCATCCTGGAGCACTTCAGTCCTTCTTTCACCACATGGCCAGTTTGCAGGATTGTAGCATTTATCATGGAAATAGCACGTTGAGTCCAGGACTCTCTGCTTAGCAGATTTCTGGACACTTGTAAGGAACTAGCTGAGTGCTTGAGCAGAAGCAGTCTTGGCCAAAGAGGCTGCATGGTATTGGAGAGCATGGTTAGCATGCAAACTGCTGTTGCCTGCAGCAGGCTTCATACCAGTGTCATTACACCTCTGGTTGTAAAGTGAAGGAGGAATCCGCCCCTGTTGCTTAGGCTGATTTTTTGTAAATGACAAGATTGATTCCTATATTTGACACAGAACTCTGATTTTTCTTAGCGATGTTCTGGCAAGGCAGAAAACACTGGAGGACTTCTCGCAGCCCAGGCAGTGACTGATGTACCACTTTTCCATCTGCTCCAAGTCTAACTGCTCTTTTATTTAGTCATGAAAAGAGCATCACTCCAGTTATTAGTAGCTGCTTTTCTTGGCAGATCAGACAGAGCAGATCAACTTCTTATTTTCATGAATAAAGCAGAACAGAGCTGAGAGTTTCTGCAGCCAGTTAAACACTGTTACATGCACACATAGAGCCATCACAGAATCATAGGATTGCTCAGGTTGGAAAAGACCTTCAAGATCATCAAGTCCAACCACAACTTAACCAGGGTACCCTAACAGCCTGTGGCTAAATCTTTTCCTTGAGCACCACATGCAATGTCTCTGTCTATACCGTATGCTCCCAATTCCATACTGCAAGATTGGCTGCTCTTAAAGAACTCACAGGGACTATGCCATATATTTAATTAGCAATCTTAAAGCTATCTAAGAATCCTATTAATTAAAATGTGTGTGAAGAAGTTCACTCTAATCTTTGATGAATTGTCTCAGTCACAAAATAAATATGATGGGCAAGGCAGAAGAGTGCATTTTACCTTTGGGGAAAACAAATGCATGCTTGCCCTCTGAAGCCTAGCAAAACTAATGCCTCCACATAAGGAGGATGTGAGGATGTTTCCAGACCTTGGTTTCCTAGTTCTGTCCTGGATACAGTGATGAGCCTAAAGCAAAATAAATTGTATTTGATGATAAAAATGAAAGACCCAGAGTTACATTCTGAGAATTGTTTATGTTAACAGTGAGGCAATTAAAACTTGCACCACAAGAACACAACCACAACCAAAAACACTCCCGTGCTGTTCTGGCCACCACTTCCCTATAAATTTAGCACTTCCCCCTTGCATGGTGTGTCTGCTATCAGGCCTGAAGAGGTTGGAGGCACAGCCTGAAAATGGTGCATTTGCAAAAGCTTTATTTTAATACAGGAACCCCTCTCCTCAGACGTTCCTCCCCAGATGTTAAGAAAGGATGAGGAAACGATGGTTGGTCCAGCTCAACTCAGCTTCACCAGCTCTGTGTGGCTGTATGAGATCCATCCCGAGAGTCTCAGCTCATGCTCAGAAGGCTTTTCAGATCAGGAGCCCTTTGCTAGGCTATCCCTGTGAGCACAGCTGTTCCTTTCACAGATTTGGCCAGACATATCGCTGCCTGAGATGTTCAGAATGAGCCCAGCAATGGTCACGCTAAGATCCAGCTAGGCACAGCTTGCTGCTCTGCCCACAGGACAGGACTGCCACAGGACATTTTCTCCAACGTGTTGTTTGTCTCCTTGTACAGAAGATTCATTGTTGCTCAAAATGCTTCATCCTAGTGCAGCCGCTGCACTTTGCTTTGTTTCCGTCTGGCAATCCGTGGGGTTCATGCGCACCCAAGTATGAGCAGGCAGGTGGCCAGCAGCACTGAGCCCACCAAAACTGTTCTTTACCCAAAAAAACAGATTCAAGGCACATTCCACAGCAGACAGCAACACTAGGGGCTCTGTGTGTGAAGCACGGATGGACCGAGACGAAATCTCAGTATTCCAGTTCCTGAGACATTTCATAACATTTCCAGCCATCTGTCCTTTGGTGAGCTCTTGCGATAAGCACAGGCAGGGCAGACAAGATTTGTGCAACAGCTGGCAAGCTGTTTCCTGAAGCTGTTCCCTGGCTCCTGAGTTGCACAGAGGGAACTTGGGGGCAGCTCCAGTCCTGCAGTATCTCTCCTCCTCTCAACTCACATGGCAGAGGCGTCTTTGTTTTCTCCATTGATACTACGCTGTCTGGGCCTTGGGCTCCCTGGCGGCCTCTCTTTCTCCAAAGACGCAGCCAAACGCCATCACGCTGCCACAGCCGTGTGAAATGAAGCAACCAAAACATCTAAACCAATTTAGCTCCATTCTGGCTCTTGTGCTAATTCTGCTCTCACTGAGCCTCAGAATCCTGCACGGCTGAGCTCTGGGTGCTGATGTTCTGGGTCTTCCTAGAGGTGGACACCACAGCTCTCGGTGTGGACTCTCAGCTCAGCCCACATTATTTCAGAGTAATTTCTATGTTTCTTTCCTTTCTGTCACAAACTACTGTTTCTTCTTCTGAAGCAAAGTGAGATTGCTTTTTACTACAGAATTTCACAGAGCACCAAGAAGCCGGACTTCTGCCAAACCCCATCACAAGCTGCTGCTGCATTGTATAAGACCAATAATAGCGTTATGTGGTTGATATGAGCAAAGTGAGGTTTGCAGAGGGAGGTTTTAAGCAGCAGCTGACACAGAGTGAAAAAAAAAAAGAAAACCAACAAAAAACAACCAAGATTCTTGGAGAGCTTGTCTGCTTGCAGATCACACTCAGAAAGCCCTTCACTTTCAAGCTCTCTTTTATGATTAAGATACCAAATGGTTCAGCTCTCTGTTCATGTTTTCTCTTTTGGCAAAAGATGGTACCTGCTGTTACTGATACAGTGCAGCTGGTGAAGACTCTCCCAGCCTGTGGAGGATGCTGGACACGATATAAAATGGAGCATACAGGGAATCAATTAGTGAGGATGGATTGTGACAGTATCTAACTACAGCTTTTGGAGGAACCTTGGGGCAGTTCTCCATTAAAACACATTTACTAGGGGATTTTCAGCTGAAGTAAATTGGCAGCATTTTACTGACTCGACTAGAGCTGCTTCCCTGGGCTTCAGCTATGATGAACTTCCCTAGCACACACGCTTGTTGTAGGAGACCCCCAAGATCCAGGGAGGCTTTTGGGCTGCTTGCTGCGATGCTCGTCCTGATGGGTGACAGCTTGTGCTGCCCATGCCCAGCCACGGCAACACTGCCCTTCTCCATCCAGCTCAAGGATGTGAGACGTGCATACTCAGGGAAGTTTTTCGGTATCTTTCGAGATTTGATGGATTTCTTGAACTGACTTGTAAATATATAGAAGGCTCCTAAGCCCAGAGATTAGTGTCATTTTTTAACGAGACCAGCTGATAGGAGTGCCCGGCATGCTGCCTGCCTGGGCTGTGCAGTGCAGGCGGGTTGGCAGCAGGTGGCACGCTGGGACAGGCTGAACCGTTGTTCTGCATGGGCAGGGGTGCCTGCCAGGGATCTGTACAGTCGCAGCTCTTCTAAGGCAGGCTCAGCTGAGCGTCTGCTCTTCAGCAGGTAGATAAAGCATCTACATCCATGCCTGCATCTGCCCCTGCTACAGGTGAGCAGAGCGGCTGGGAGGTCAGATCTGATCGGAGTGCCCACCTGGGCTGCTTCTCCAACGTGTGGTCTCCATACAGCTGCATCTTTCCTGCAAGGCTCTGTGCACTGACTGCATCTGTGTGGGTGATATATGGTTTGGTAGTGAAGTGAGATGGAAACCTCAGCAGCAATAGGGAATTTCAGGTACACTTGAAATGAAAATGTATGGAGTTTGCTATTAGTGAAAAGAGAAGAAAAACACCCATCTACTGGGAACCAAAATATCTCATGATGGATGGCAGACCCTGCCTGTTTGTTTCATTTTTCAAGGTGAAAGCATCACTTTAAAGCAAAACCACCATGGGAGGTGGTGGACTCTCCATCCCTGGAGCTGCTCAAGGGAAGGATAGAAGCGGATGTCTGGAGCTTGGTCTAGAGCAATCACAGGCATGGGCTGATGGTTGGACTTAGTGGTCTTTCCAACCAACACTTGGTCAGGGCTCAATGGCATCTTAATGGAGTTTCAAATGGCAGTGCAATCTGGCCTAGTCCGACTGGATAAGTATTACATTCTCCATGAATTTTTGATATTTTTTATATTTTTCTTCACAGCTCCCCTACCTCAAGCTACTTTCACACCCAAAGTGATGACAAGATATTTAGATTTCAATGTTCCCTTTCTCAGTGATGCTGCAATATGTTGCACTGTCTCGGCTTCCACCTGGCTACGACCACATCACTCATGAGCACTAATGAGGGTTGTTCCTAATTGTCCATGTGAGATAGGCAATGAAAACATTCTGAAGCTCGCAAGAACAGATGATGAAAACATCTGCCACAGCTAGGTATGTGGGCAACACAGGAAATAGTTTTGCTCTTTTATGCTGAAAGAGCAATTTCTATTTCTTTTTAACGATGACAGCAAAAAATAACATGGGTTGCACCCTGTCTTGCATCTGCATCTTTATGATATGCAGGAACGTTCAGAAATTTAAATACAGACAAAAGGAGGAAAGTAGAAACTCTGCCTGCATTCACAGCACCCGTTAGATTTAACTCTTAAGATTTTCCTGAAGGGCTCTGTGACAGAAGGCTGAGAGGTTCTGGTATCTGGTGAATGTAAGATGACTAATAGCAATGGGAAGTGGTTTTCTTCTTTCACCTCTGTGTTCAGCACTGGTGATGCTGCATCTCAAGTACTGTGTTCAGTTTTGGGCCCCTCACTGCAAGAAAGACATCAAGGCCCTGGAGTGTGTCCAGAGAAAGGCAATGAAGCTGTGAAGTGTCTGGAGCACAGGCCTTATGAGGAGCAACTGAAGGAGCTGGGATTTTTTAGTCTGGAGAAGAGGAGGCTCAGGAAAGACCTTATCTCTCTATATAACTATCTGAAGGGAGGTTGTAGTGAGCTGGAGGCTGGCCTCTTCTCTTGTGTAACTAGAGATAAGATGAGACGGAACGGCCTCAAGGTGCACCAGGGGAGATTCAGGTTGGATGTTAGGAAATACTACTTCTCCAAGAGAGTGGTCAGGCTCTGGAATGGACTGCCCAGGGAGGTGGTGGAGTCACCGACCCTGGAAGTGTTCAAGGAACACTTGGACGTTGTATTGAAGGACATGGTTTAGTGAGAACTATTGGTGATAGGCAGATGGTTGGACTGGATGATCTTGTAGGTATTTTCCAACCTTGGTGATTCTACAAGTCTATGATTCTTGCTTGCAGGTTGATTTTGTTTGTATCTTTCTGCCTCAAATGGCAAAGGAATGCTTTGGAGAAAATGTTTTTGTCAAAGGTTGAGGCATATTTCCTTTCTAGGGCAGAGAAAACACTGGAAACTTTTCTGGGAGGGAACCTCTCCCAGTGACTTCTCAATCTCAACATAGCTCAGGGAGAAAGTGAGTGCCACACAGTAGGAGCGAGCTGTGATCCTGCTGTGGAACTGGGGCCATTGTGGCAATCAGAAATATAGAAATTCTTAATTTTACTTACACAAAAAGAAAAGCAGACGGTGGGGTGAGTGAGTACAATGTAGCCTTCACACCTCTTTCCCTTCCCACTTCCTTCCCTCCCAGTCCTGGCTCTGGCCCTCTCCTCCACACAAGATATTTTGTAACCTCTGCTCCCTGTTGCGCACTGGACAGCAACACCAACAGTCCCGTGACGCCAGTTGGGTTTGATGTGTGATGGTGAATGTTCAAGACATTTCAACAGTGCGGGTTTTGACGTCAGGACCTCAGGCCAGATGCTGGATCCACATCCAACTGCTCTGTGCTGCCTCAGAGAGATAGTTCTGCCGCGTCTCAGGAGAGCTCCCCTCAACAAGAGCAGCACTACAACATCGCACTGCTGTAGTTACCCCATCTGTTCCTCCTCGATTCATTTGGGCTGTTGGAAATGGGGTCAGACCTGGAGTCCCCCAGGTCCTGCTGTTCATTGTGCCTGGATCCTAGATGGGGGTGTGAGATTAAATGCCTCCAGAAGAAAAAGCTCCTGCAGTGCATCCTGAATTCATCTCTTCCCAAGATACTTCAGCTTATTTTTTAGCACACGTTTGGAGAAAGTAATGTGTCTTTAAGGTACTACAGAAATAACACCACAGAATAGGTGGTGGCTGAGCCTGAGCTGTGAGGCCAGCAGACAAGGATCAAGGACTGGAGTAAATGATGGAGCTTGGCTTGCTCCCAGCTGTGGGTCACACCGTGTAGATTACATCCTGGTTGCTGTGGCCCAGCTGGGGCTGTTTGTCCAGATTCCCTGCTGGCAAGCCCGATCCTCACAACACTGAAAATGTATAGAGCAGGGGAAAGAAGAGTGCATACTTTGTAAGATGTCTCCTCTTTTTCTGAGAGACATAAAACAGCAATTCCAGGCTATGTGATGAGGAGCTGATGATTGCTGGTGACAGAGAGCCAGGTGTGTGGGCACTCAGCCACCTGCTCTGCAGAGCCAGACGGGCATGCAGCTGTGTGCCAAAAGTGGAAACCAATTCATATAGGCTTTGCATAAAGGGGAACAGGATGCTTGGTGGCCAGGTTCTGCTCTAAGTTTGCAGCAAGATGAGGTAAGTGTTAGTGGTAGAAGATCATCTCTGTCTGCCTGGTGATGCTGGCAGCAGAGATTGGTTCCTCGGGTCTACACAGATGAGAGGCATTGGAAGAAAGATGAGATAAAGTATGGCCAAGGCTGAAGGCTATGCAGGACATTTACTCCTGCACCTGCTGTTTCCCTCTGGGTGCTGCACTGCCCATCCAACCTGTCCTGGATGTCCATGGTACCACTTGGCCTCTCCTTCACAGTATGCCCATCTTCACTTTCATTACCCAGCTTCATTGCTCACCTCATCTCTTCACCCAACTCTGGTGCTACAAGGCCTCTCTGCTGCAGGTGGCAGCTGTGCAGCTTGGCTGTGTTTCACTGTGGGTTGGTGAGGTGAGGGCATTGGCTGTGCTCCCCAACCTTGATTGCTGCTTGGAGGGAAATTCCACCCCAGCCTTGCCAGAGATGGCCATGTGTACACAGTCTGGGCAGGACCTGCAGTAAAATGGATGCTCCGATGCCCATGATGCTTGAGGAAAGGGAACCTGGCATGATGTGAAGTGCAACCAAAAGGAAAACCAAGAGTTCCTGCACTTTGAGGGAGTTTCCAAGATAGCCTCAGTGCCCAGGGAGGATTTCATGGTTGCAGGAAGCCTCCATTTCCCATGTTTGCACCCAAGCTGCTTGACAGCACTATACAGACCTTATGGGCATCCCTCTGATGCAGGGAGAGGAGGATTTAGGTGTGAGGCCTGGATGAGCCCACGACTTCTGTTGCTGGAGGGAGCTCTGGCTATTGGGCCAAGATCGCATCTCACAATTAGAGGCAGAGATCTGGCAGCTGCAGCCATCAGGGAGATCACAGCTTTCATACAGAGCAACACATAGTCCAGAAAACTGGACTATAAGTGTAACTGAGTTCTCAGAAGGGGGGGCAGCCTCTGTGCCCAAAGCATTGTCTCCATGCCAGCCACTGCTCCTGCCCACACGTCCCGGCAGCCTGCAGCCAGCAGCTGTTGCCCATGCTGAACACTGCTCCTGCCTGCAGCCACACACTGCCTCTGCACGGCTCTCACAGCACCAGCCCAGGAGGAGAAGGAGGCTGAAGCTGAACTGACGGAAAGGTAAGTAGCATCTGAAGGCATGCGCATGGGAATGCATTTTGCCAACCCACTGTTGGGCACAACTTTCCCAAACCCTCTCACTGGCTCTGTTGTTTCCCTTTTTGCACCATCCTTTTGTATTTTGGACTCCTTGAGGCCAAATTGCTGCTCCATGCCTCCTCCTGCAGCTGCACATGCTTGCAAACTCAGTTGCTCCAGCATCCTTTATCCCCACATTGTTGTGCCTGTGTGTTCCGGTGGCAGAAAGTCAGTGCCTCTGCCAGCAACCTGGGGCTTCCACCTGCTGTAAGCTGGTCGCCATCACCTGCACCTGAGATAAGGGAGGATTTGAAATCGGTTGTGCTAGGAAGGGAGCAGAGGATGTGTTCAGCTCAGGCCAAAAACCTACATGAATTTTCTTCTTAGGTAGTTTCTTGAAGGACCACCAAGCATCCTTGGGATCAGAAATCAGGTGGGAGGCTGGAGAAAACCACTCTGCGCAGGTCCTGTAACACCTGAGGATCCCTTACATGATGCTGGCCACCACCAGACCATAGTTTTGGTCCCTTGACCAAATATATATAACAATATATATAGCATATAACAATATATATCACATACAACAAAACACAAATTTTTAGTGAAAGCTTCTCCGGAGGTAAGGTTCGTGATTCCCAGAGACAGGCAGGGCTGAGTTTGTAATGAGGTGAGAGGTGTAGTAATTCTTTTCTATCAGAGGTTCTGCAGAGGCTCAAGACAGCTGTGTTATTTCTCTGTACAGTCACCTCCTTTGTTTGAGCAACAGGAGAGGAGGTAGAAGTGCTTTACACAAAGCTTAACACTGACAAGATAAAAGAAAACATGTTAGAAGCGCACTCGTACTTGAACAGTACGCATTACTGAGAAGCACATCAAATGTTAACCTCTTGTGGTACCTGTGGTCAGCTGCTGTCTGGTGTCTTATCAGAATACCAATTCACATTTCAAAAGGCAAACAAAACCCCAAAACCTTGTGCATCTTTTTTTTTTCTTAATGGTATGATTTCGTTTTGCTCTCTTGAACTATTGATCTATTCTACTGCACTGCAGTGGAACGTTTCTATTTTAATTTTCCATTTTAAATTTTCTAAAACTGAAGACTTAGAAAATCAAAGTGAGACACAGCAAGAATAAGTGGGAGGTTCTTCTGATCTGTCTTTCCTAGAATCATCCTAGAGTCTTTAAGGTTGGAAAAGCCCTCTAAGATCACCTTGTCCAACACCAATCCACACCCCCATGCCCACTGACCACGTCCCTCAGTGCCACATCCACACGGTTTTTGAACACCTTCAGGACAGTGACTGCACCACCTCCCTGGGCAGCCTGTGCCACTGCAGCACTGCCCCTTCTGGGAAAGTTCTCCTTTGGACCTCTCATTCTGATAACAGTCCTACGTAATCAGAAGGACAAACCCTCTTTGTCCCAGTTTCTGACAACTACTGTTGGCAAAGTCAAGTGCGAGGGTCTCCCAGTGCTGACCACCATCATCTGTGCTCTGGGCCCTTCTTTAATGAAGGCTTATAAATGAAACATGGGCATCCAAGGCAATCTTTTTCATGGCTGAATATTCAATATTACTTGAGACAAATCCAAGAACTTCCTTTTTCTTCACAGATTGCGTAAAGCCCTGTGGCTCAGCTGCTGACTTCCAGATTACTTGGGTGTCGTTTGCTTTCCTCAAGAAATGTGGAGAGATCACCATATGTCCTGCATGTGAACGGTGGTCTTGTGTTTGGTCTTGGTCAGAAATACACGTCCACACCTAGTGACTGCAATGACTGAACTCAATGTTTGACTTTTAATCCTGTATCTATAAACCTGAAAAAGGGAAGGTACAAAATCTTGGTGCTTCTTGGAACTATTGCAGTGTATTAGAAAAGAGTAAGACAGCAAAATAAATAAATAAATCTGGATGTCATAGAAGGAAATATAGATTTTACCCATGCAATGGCAAATATTCAGCTGTTTTGTCCCATTCATTTGGAACCCAGAAGAATCCCTCTTGCACTTCAAATAAACTAAGAAAACATGAAACTGCAGGTTGGCATTGAGAAGGAAACCTACCCCACGCATCTGTACTGGAAAATACCAGAACGTCTCCTCTCTCCAGCCCAGCTTCTCATTGGACCAGGCATTTTTAAGAATGCTTTGGGCTGTATTTCTTATTTTTACTGAGCTCTGCACATCTATCCCCAGCCCACTGCATAGGAGAGTGTAGGTGGTGAGCTGGGGTCTCTGCTTTACCTTCCTAGCCTAAAGAGTCCTCCTTGGTGTGAAGGCTAAGATGGCAAGAAGGGCAGATGCACAGTTGTCATGTCACCATCCCATTAGTGCAAAGTCAGCCACTTGGCAGCAAAGCCACCTTAGTCCAGCTGTGCCTCACCTTCCTTCTTCCTAAAAATGCATCTGTATAACTGTCCTCCCTTTCAGGGTTAATAGAGGGCCTGAAGGTATCACTAGCTGCAAGATCAGGGGTGGATCTGAAGGTGGTGAGCATTGATCCCTGCAGGCCACATATCTGTGGTGGCTGTCTCTCTCCCCAGTAAGCTCTGCAGCAGCAGCTTGGAGGGGCTGCCCTTGTTTGCAGTAGGTGTCAGGGAGCCTGGTTTGGCTCACTGGTGGCCCTTTGGGGTTGAAAATAAATTCCAAAGAGCCTGGTGCTGCAGCTGTGGACAGCAGCTGTGCCCTGATGCTCTTGACTTTGGAAGCCATTGTTGATACTGGTGCAAAGTCTGATCACAGTACAACTATGTACAAGAGTCTGTATTCCGCAATCAAATCCCTTCAACCTTACTACTACCATTAGCTTGACTGTGGGCTTCTGCCCATGCAACTGCTGTGTCCTTGGTGCCTGATGCTCTGACTCACCACCAACCTCCGAGCAGGCTGAGCTAACCATGAGGTTTACAACACTCTATCTATCTTGCACATTTCCTGAAAGAGGTGGCAGAAAATATGTTTCCTGAGATGAAATAAGCAAAAAAGAGCTGCTACAAAAGGCAGACCAAAAGAACTTTAAAAAACCGAGAAAGAGCATGAAGCTGCTCGGCAGCTTCCTGTTTACTAGCAGCTTAGATACAGATTTATCTGCAGCATTAGCAAACCCTCCTCACACCTCTCTGTGGGCAGCAGCATGAAGAAAACCTCTCTGCTTGTCCCTGGGGAGAGCAGTGAGAGTTGGGAGAGATGGAACCACACCATGCATGCATCTCATCTCCTTGAGATGGGTACTCCCACCACATCTCTGAGACACTTGTGCCAGTGCTCCGTCACCCACACATCAAAGTGCTTCCTGAGGTTCAGAGGGAATCTCCCGTGCTTCGGTTTGTCACGGTGACTCGGGTTGTTCCTCCTCAGGTTCACTTCTTGTTGAACTCCACAAGGCTCCTGTCAGCCCATTCTCCAGACTGTCCAGGTCCCTCTGGATGGCAGCACAACCTCCTGGTGTTATCAGCCACTCTACCTGGTTTCATGTCATCAGCAAACTTGCAGACAGTGCACTCTGCCCCGTTTACCAGATCATTAATTAAGTTGTTCAACAGAAGTGGATCTAGTATTGAACCCTGGAGTACTCTCTATCCCTGCAGGAGTCAGCATTCCCATTAACGCTCTGAGAGAAGAACCAGTGCAGGTTTTCATTATTTTATTTCTGCTTTCCACCAACTTAGGCGTGGCTCCAAAGACAAAGAGGGACAGGATGATTGCTCAAAGCAAGACTGATAAATTAAAAAGGCCAGGAGTAACAGTCCTGAACTGGGGCAAGTTCAGCCAAGGCTATGAGATGAGGAAGGCAGCAGTTCTGGAGAAAAAAGAGGGAAGCATGAATCAGTGATGCTACGTGACTGCAGAAGCCAACAGCTGTCCCAGGGAAGGGACTCATTTGTCCTGCTTTGCTGGGGTCAGACCTCAGCTGGGGCTCATCATCAAGTTTTGAGCACTGTACTGGAAAAAGATTAAAGACAACTGGACAGCTGCTGAATAAGAGTGGCTACAATTAACACTTTAGAAACCATGACCTGAAAGAAAGAAAAAAAAAGATCTACTCAGATTAAATGGGAACAAGGCCTATAAATATTCTAAGGAATTTGGAAGTAAGTAGCACCTGACCTTCCACAGATAGGACAAATAACTGACTTAAATCACACCAAGGGAGTTTTGGATTGAATATTAAGACAGCTTTGCTAGGAGAGAGGCTGCCGAAGCACCTGGATGAATTGTAAGGCAATGAGGGAAAGCAGGGGCTGTAGGAGCAGGCTGAGCACCCATGTGGAAGGAACTGAGCTAAGGGACCTCTCAGCATCCCATCCATCCCAGTCTTCTGTCATCTTGTTAATTGATCCTTGCTTGTACTGTACTCTGCCCTGAGGCAAAGCAGAGGTGCTGAGGTGCTGGCATTCAGAAGGTGTAAGACAGCAAGAATTTAACAACTTAAGCGGGAAAGAAACAGGATGTGGAAGTAGCATTGTCTGAGGGATGAGCATAGAAGGGTCCTTGTGCTCAAGGACTTCGTACAGAAGGGATGTGTTTGTTTGCTTCTTTTCACCCTGCAGTGACTCTGTCGCAAAACACGATTGAGAAAACCCCGTTCCCTGCTCACATTGTTATGAATGAGTTACTGTCCTGGACATTTTGCAACACACTGATTTCTGCTCTGGTGAAACGGAGCAGTTGTGCAAGTCCGCAGCTGTCAAAGCCATAATCTGTGCAGCTTTAGAGCTGACAGTGGAAAGCAGAGCATGGAGAAGAGGGAGGTGGTCCAGACCCCACAGAACACCACCAGCTGTTCCTCCCCAGCAAAGTCAGCATCAGTTTTCAGAGGATTCCCTGGCTCCCAGCTTCTTTGTCTGCAGCCAGCATCTGCTGCAGGAGATGGGCAGGACAATGCTAAATATATGCTTCTATATGTCAGCATCAACAGACAACAGACATCAACACTGTTTTACAGTAATACAAGGCAAAATTTTGCTGACCAATCAGAAATCAGCAAAACCAACACATCTTACTTCTACTGGAAGTTTTTTGATATTTAGGTGCCTGGGTGTGGGCAGTGGGTACGGCCCCAAGTGCCAAAGCTCAGGGAGTGTTTGGACAGTGCTCTCAGACATAGAATTTTGGGTGGCCCTGTGTGGAGCTGGGTGTTGGACTCGGTTATCCTTGTGAGTCCCTTCCGACTTGGGACGTTCTGTCTGAGCTTTGTTTCCATTCCCACCTTTCCCTAATAGCCGTTGCACCGACACCTGTGTGCATGGGGAAAGGCCTTCCACCAGCCACACTAAAGGCCTGAGCTGCTGGTGGGCTCAATGCCCTTGATCCTCAGGCCAAGGCTCATTCTTGCTACTGGTGTATTCTCTTGGAACTGAAGCTTCCTCCTTATGCTCAAGCTTGATTCATCCAGATCATCTGTAGGAGGAAAAAGGTTTCCACAAGAATAGGTGTAGCAGCTTTGCAGCCACTAACAGCCACCATCCTGATGCTGAGGAGCTGCCATGGTGGCATGGGTGAAGAAAACACCTTGGGACAGCTGTCTGGGGCTCAACAAATGTGCTCTGTACATCTCTGTGAGAGCTGAGAACTTGGAAATGCTATTTGTCTTGTGGCAAGATTCACTTTAGCCACGACCTCTGCCTGTGAGGTCTGGGTGGTTTGGAGCTCCGTGTTATTGTCATGTGGTGGTCACTTTTGGGCTGACAAGTCCTTGGGTAGACAAAGTGCTGCACATTTTTTTCCCCTCTGAAGGCACCACTCTAACAGGAGATAGAGCAGCAGAAACCGTAACTTTGTGGTGGATGTGTTAAATAAACAAGAGTGGTGTTGTGGTGAGAATGGCAGCAGGCGGCAACTAAAGGGGAAGTGTGGCACAGAGCCTTGAGGTGTCAGGTTCCACAGTGCCCACATGAAAACTCAATGCCTGTTGCCTAGCCATGAGGAGAAGAGCCAGGACACTCCTCATATGGTGACATTTTCCTTTCAATTCTAGCCTAGGTGGTGGCTGAGGAGCCAGCACACTGGTGGTATCACCAAAGCAGCGATGCCACATAGCTCTTGGTCTGTAATTCTGGGTGTATGGAGCATGGCATGCCCACTGACCACGTCCCTCAGTGCCACATCCACACGGTTCTTGAACACCTCCAGGGTCTGTGACTGCACCACCTCCTTGGGCAGCCTGTGCCACTGCAGCACCGTTCTTTTGGAGAAGAAATGTTTCCTAATATCCAACCTGACATCTTACTTACTGCTCATTTACTGCACTTTCTGCTTTCCTATCCTCCTCAGATGAACTTTAAAGGGCTGCTCATCAGTTGGGTAGGAAAATCCTGTTTGCCAGCATGGCCAACACCACTCAAACGCTGAAAAAGTATCTAGAAGGACATGGGTTGTATTGGATACACATCTTCCCTGTCTCCCCCCAAGATACCCTCTTCTAAGCTTTCCAGTGGCTCTTGAAAAAGCCCCCACATACCCTCTCTACATTACCAGATCATCACTACCCTTGCCAGTGCAGTCCTCTCTGGCTTACCCAAAGCTGTCCTGCCACTGCAGTTTCCAGGCCCCTTCACTTGTAGTTTATCTTTTTCCATATTGAATGAAGTTCTTTTACTTGCCTTTAAGGTCCTGGACCTCTTTCCCCTCTATACTGTACAAGCAGAATCTCTTCTGACATTTCCCTGCTGTCCCACGTCATGACATTTTTTTTTTCTGAGCTTGTAGAACAGAGGCTGGAGAAAATACACGGTTGGAGAATTTCCCATTAAAAAACATAGAATCATAGAATCTTAGAATGACTCTTGTTGGAAGGGTCCTCAAAGACCATCTGGTTCCATCTCCCCTGCTGTGGGCAGGGCTGCCACCCACTGGATCAGGCTGCCCAGTGCCCCATCCAACCTGGCCTTCAGTGCCTCCAGGGTGCGGCATCCACAGTTAAAATACAGAGCTTGTATGAACTGAGATCGTTTTGCAACATTCAACAGAAAGTACTGAAAAAATAAAATAAGTGAATAAATAAATAAATAAATATGTATATATAAAATTCTCATTTTAGAATATGAATACATTTTAAAAATAAATATATATATATATTTTTAATAGAAGCTTTCATTCTTTTATTGGCTTTGCGGTAACTAATGCAAAAAAGCATCCTGTGGAAAAAAGGGCACTGATGTTGATTGATGTTTTGACTGTAAGAAGAAATAATGTATGCTGGCCTTAGTGATTTTTAAAGCCATAAAAGGAAATATAACAGAACTACATTATGCTGTACCGTATGTCTGTAGCAGTGGGTTGTGCTACTGACATATTATTAACCACTAAATTGAAATGTAGATAAGAGAAAGTAAAATCAAGTTCTACTCCAACAACGTTCCAGAAATAAATTCTACAAAGTAAAGAAATAAAAGAACAAAATAAATAGATAAAATAAAGAAGAGGAGCTGTGACTGCTAGGTGATAGCACCTGGCAAATGGGTGATGTCGCGTAGTCGGCAGCACTGTGAACACCTCATGGGACAACTCTGGTCCTTTTGACCATGCTCTTGACTGCACCGGGTCCTTTGTTAGGCTGCTTCTTTTATCTTCCAGCCCATTTTCTCACTTTTACTACATCTGTCTGCAGAATTTGATACTGCTGTTTGAGACTGTCTTTTGTTGCATGTTTATACAACAGTCTACACACTGGAAGGTGATATGGGGCTGAAGCTGCTGGCCACTGTTGAAGAATGGGTTATAACATGAATGACAGCCATGCACTGGATCTTCTTTGGGTCTCCTAGCAAATCTTTTGAGTTTTTTGTAAGTGAGGAAAATTGCTGAGATTAATGGATGCAAAGTGCATCATTCGGCTGCCTTACAGAGCACTACCATAGTTTACAGTTTTTCATAAAGCATGAAACGATTTCAAGTGATTGTGTAAAATAAAAGTTGTCAAGCCTGCCCTTGTTCCACCATTTTGTTTCTGACCTTGTGTCCCAAATGAACCAAAATGCACTTTAAGAAATCCCAGGGGAGCAAAGAAACTCGAAAACGTCCCCAGTTGAACACAGGATGCTTAAAAGATGACTGCAAAGATGCAGAGGTAACTGTGAGTTCTCATTTTGCTCAGAGGTTGTTCGCTACCGATAGGAGGGGACTTCATCAGGCTGCAGTACGCGGGTTGGTATCAGCAGAAGGAAACAAG
Source organism: Excalfactoria chinensis (assembly GCF_039878825.1). Taxonomy (NCBI): domain Eukaryota; kingdom Metazoa; phylum Chordata; class Aves; order Galliformes; family Phasianidae; genus Excalfactoria; species Excalfactoria chinensis. Next base: position 116,736,085 of record NC_092826.1, on the reverse strand, counting down.
AAAACTAAACTACACTTCTTGGAAATCACTTCTCTGTTTCTGTAAGAAGCTGCAGAATTATTGAGTTTGATGGATCTGTGCAAATTTGTGAGCGTCCAGTACTTGGCATGTCCAGCAATCACATAACAGAGACATGATCATGTGGAGACACTGGCCATTTTCTGCTTAAATTAGGGGTGGCTGCGAGGAAGGGGAGACTGGAAAAGTTCTGCTAAAGGGAGCACCTCTTACTGTGACACCTTTACTGCCTTCACAAAGAGCTGTCTTTGATTTTTTGTTTTGCAGCATTTCTTTTTGAGCCCTCTCACCTTTTCCTGTTTACCGCAGCCCTTCACTTTGTCTCAAAACCTTCTCTGTAACTGGCAGCTGCCCATCCAGCACCCACTATCACCAAATCTCATCCCTTCCCACCAGCAGTAGAATAAACCTTCTGAGAACTCGTGAGCCTTAGAGAGGACGAGGACAGAAGAAGAAGGGAGCAGTGCCGCCTGAGAGCCTGAAGGCTTCTTGCTGCCCGAGGTAGAGCCCATACTCTTTTTAACCTGCTGCTCTTGAAAGGAATGGGTGATCTTTGATAACCAGGGGAAGGGGCCTGCGTTGGTTGTGCCTCTCTTGATGCTCTCCATAAAGCTGCTGTCGGGGCTTTATTTCTTTGGCCAACTAATAGAGAGAGGGGACAAAGTGGGAAGTGTTGTTCCTTGATTGGGAACATACAAAGGTGTTGGCCATGGGAAGGCCATGGGAAGTCTGAGGTGGAGCAACTCCAGGCTCTGTTCAGCCCAGCAGAATCACTTGTGAATGTTGCCTAAGTCAGGTGTATTCTTTCTATCTATCTATCTGTCTGTCTATCTATCTGTCTATCTATCTATCTATCTATCTATCTGCATATCAGAAGTATCTTATCTACGTATCTTTATATGACTGCATATGTATATACCCTCAACTCGATATTTCATTATATATTGATAGTTTCTGAGTTTGAGTTGCTGAACCTATGGTCTGCTCTCAATGTGTCCCTGACAGGTAGCAAAGAAGCACGAAACATTGACGGACTGTTCACAGCCACAGCATGTCAGGGTTGCACACGAGATGAAAAAAATTAGCAGTAAATGTTTTCTCAAAATGCCATAAAAAGTCATTATCTAATGACTCAGTATCACAATATATGTGTGTGAAAACCAACCTGAAGTTAATAACACAAGTTCCCTACCAGAAAGCTGAATACGGGAAAGAATTATACTGCCAAGGCAGATTGCAGCCCTGCTTTCTCTCATTACTTGGTCATTCCTGAGCAATGAGCTGTGCAGGGTTGAGGGATGTATTTGTAAGAAGCTTCTCCATGCAGCACGTACTGATTGGCTTTGGCTGATAGCGGCCTGGTGCCCCAAGGCAGCTGGGGCAGGTCGGAGAGGTACTGGCAGCGCTGTGCCTGGGGCACAGGGAGAGTTCCGACTGCAATCCCCATTGTGCCACAAGTGTGGGTGCTCCCACTTCCCTGCACCACCTGCACTGCATTTAATGAATTAATTGCTGTCATTTGCATTATTACTGCTGCGCTGTGATAATGATTATTACATGCGATGCTTCTCTCTGTCAGTCTGTTTCAAGCTCTTTGGTAGGATCAACCGGCATGGTATCACAGTATAGATGAAAGGCACAACTAACATGTAAATATCCTAGCAGGGACAAGCCAAAGTCATCTACTGTCTTTTGAAAGAACCTTACTTCTTAAAATGTGAACACTTCACTCAGCCAACCAGATCCCTTTTTATGGTGGTCATGAAGTGGCATCTGAAAAAAAACAAAACAAAAAAGGGTGGCTTAAAGTGCCGACTCACTTTTGGGAAGAACCTCAAACTTTCGAAAAGCTGCATTCACTTCAATTCTTCAGAAGTGACAAAGTGAGGAAGCTCTCCCCACCAAATTGTGCTGGTGTTCCCTAAACCTGAAAACTGAGACTTGGCAAAAGAAGACAGAGCAGCAAACCTCTGTGCTCTAACAGCAGGCACAGCCAGCCCACCTTGGTGGCAGCCTGGCTGCAGCAACCCTGGGCTCAACACTGCATGTTGTTGCCTGTTTCTTACAGGTGATCCTGAACCTATCAGTGGCAAACTAGCCTACGGGCTGTTACCTGGCCCTGAGCAGCTCAGTTAGGAATATGAACATGCTGCTGGGTGATGTCTCCTTCCGTTGACCAACTTTTATAAGGTTCTTCATACTATGGGCAAAATATTTCCTCACCCCAGGGGGTACAAGAAAATCCTAACCTTTAGATTAGGAGTACATTTTGCAGTCCCTCTCTGCCCAGAGGCTGACTCACGGAATCTATATGGCACAGAAGAAGAAGCCAACAGGGAGAACCATACCCAGACCCTTTACCTCTCGTTCTTTCCTTCACAGGAGTCCAAGATGAATCCCACAGACCAGTTCCTAAGCACAACAGAATATGGCTATGGATATGATGAAAACACTGCTCCTTGCAACGAAGGAAATGGCTTTCCCAGGTTTAAGTCTCTCCTCCTGCCGATCCTTTACTGCCTCGTGTTTGTCTTCTGCCTTCTGGGAAACTCCTTAGTCCTCTGGATCCTCCTGACCAGAAAGAGGCTGATGACGATGACTGATATCTGCCTGCTGAACCTTGCAGCCTCTGATCTCCTCTTCATTGTGCCTCTCCCTTTCCAAGCATACTATGCTTCAGATCAGTGGGTTTTTGGCAATGCAATGTGCAAGATAATGGCTGGCATTTATTACACGGGCTTTTACAGCAGTATTTTCTTTATAACTCTGATGAGCATTGACAGGTACATAGCAATTGTCCATGCTGTCTATGCCATGAAAATACGGACGGCCTCTTGTGGCACAATGATCAGCTTAGTCCTGTGGCTGGTGGCTGGCTTGGCTTCTGTACCCAACGTTGCATTCAACCAGCAGCTGGAAATTGAGCAGTCTGTGCAGTGTGTCCCCATTTATCCCCCTGGCAACAGTATCTGGAAGGTTACAACTCAGTCTGCTTCCAACATCTTGGGTCTCTTGATTCCCTTCAGCATCCTCATCCACTGCTATGCCCAGATCCTAAGAAACCTGAGAAAATGCAAAAATCAGAACAAAATCAAAGCAATCAAGATGATTTTCATCATTGTCATCGTTTTCTTCCTCTTCTGGACCCCCTTCAACATTGTGCTTTTCTTAGACTCCCTGCAGAGCCTGCTTATCATTGACAACTGCCAGGCCAGCAGGCACATTGCTTTGGCCCTGCAGCTCACAGAAACCATTTCCTTCATCCACTGCTGCCTCAACCCTGTGATCTATGCCTTTGCTGGGGTGACATTCAAGGCCCACCTGAAAGGGCTGCTCCAACCCTGTGCCCGTGTCCTTTGGAGCCCCACCAGAGGCTCTGGGGTCACTCAGTCATCTTTAGTGCCCAGCCAGATCTCTGGCTGCACTGACAGTGCTGGAGTGCTCTGAGCACACCCAGTTGCAGTCCTCAGAGCAAGCAGCTGCCCTGAGCCCCACAGGCTGCCTTGTGTGCTCAGTGTCCTCATGGGATGACCCTGTATATCCTTTCAGGATGCGCTGTGAAATGCTACATGGTGAGCAGCAGAATGAATTTTCAAAGAGCATCAGTGTAAAGGAGCAACCCTACACACTGGTCATGGGGTGATTTTTAATTAGGTTTTAGAGCTCTTGCAATATATTTCAGCAAACAGATTGCTTATTGTCCAGCTTGTTTTTTCCCCTAGTGAAAGCATGGCTTTTGCCTTGCCCCCAGCTGTATTCTGCCTTGTGAAAGCTGTTTCCTCCACAAGTTCCTGCTTCCCTGGGACAGGGGTGGTACACTCTTAGAGGTGAGCGACAAGTACAGGATGGCTCCATGCTGCAAAGAAGAACCGGTGGCAGTCCTCCCTCTGCCTCATCTCTCAGATAAAGAGGCCTTAAGCTTGGGGCTTGCCATGTTACTTTGGTACGTTGCTGCCCACAGCATGTTCTGGTGGCCATGTCTTTGAAGGCAGCAAAGCAACACTGCCATGTGCCCCTATACCACCCACACAAATAGGTATATTCTTGAATATAACCCCACCAAAGCAGCCTGGCCATATGTCACCTCTCCAATCCCTTGCCCACAAGGTTTGCGGTTCAATGTAAATATCACAGAATGTCACATAGCATATAGGCCCCATCCCTTTTTCTCATATGTTATTTTCTGCCTCTTTATACATGTTTTATTTGAATAAATATATTAATTGCATCTTTGTGTGCCTCAGCTACTGAAAGGTTTCCTAATGACTCATAAACTTAGATGAAGTCCAAGAAAGGATGCTGTTACTGATATCAAACATGTATCCCACAAAATACACCTGATGGAATTCAGGGCTGCCCTGGAAGTTTTCAGTGAGGTCAGTCTCATCTCCAGTTCCCTGCTGCGCAAAATTTGCTTTCAAAATCCCATTAAAGAAGTACAATTAACATTTGCAGATCTTACTCCTCAGCGGGTAAGAAATGCACTGCATCTTCACTGTGCCATTTACTTCCTCACCACCTGATACTTCAGACAAAAATGGGAGGTTTTGGTGTGTTATTTTTTTATACATTTCTTTGGTATTTTGAGGAAAAGGGAAGAAGGATATTTATTTCTGGACAGTTCTCACACAGTGACCCCTTCCCAACCAGCTGCCATAATCTCTGATGGCACTAACGCTGCCTGTCAGAGCCAGCTCTCCTGGCTGCAGGGAAGGATACCTATGGTGCTGATCAAATCAGGGCTGTGGTCCCATCCACACTGCATACAACTTATAGCCCGAAGAAGCTGCCTTCGTGGATACAAAGTGGGATTGTCCTGCACTTCCTAGGCATCTAGATTTCAAAGTAATGATCATTTCATTCACAGCAGGTTTGAGGCCAACACAAAGCAAAGACTGCTTTTAGCTAGTGATGGTATTCAAAGACCCTCTGGTTTTATACTGTGAGATTGGATCCTATTTGCAGTCTTGTTATTCACAAGAACTGATGAACACTAACAGGTAATGTTAATAAATTCTTATTTTTCAGTACGTGCTCATCTACCTTGCTGAATTTCAAATCATGTAAAGACGAGACAGACAAAAGCACTGCAGTTGTTCAGATGCCCATTTTTGGACTGCAGTGTCATTCAAAGTGTATACGCACCAGCTGTGCCCCAGACCTGCACACTTACTTCCATCACCATCATGAAATTCTGTGAGTGTGAACTTAAAATGTGCCAAAGAGCCTTGCATCACCAATACAGCAATGCTTTCTGCAGTAGGCTAGGGCTCTCTCTAGGCTGCAAGACAAGAGACAAACTCTTTGGTGTTATTAGTTTTCTTTTTTGCTAGCTCATGCTGAAATCAGATGGGGAGAAGGGTAATAGCAGAATTTAGCCCAAGTGAGATGTGAAGGCTTAAGCAAAGAAGACTAAAAACAGGTTTTGCTGGACTTACTTCAGACTTACTGCAGAGCTTCTTCATCCTCTTCATCCTTGTCCTTGACCTCCTCCTCTTTCTCTGCTGCATATGAAGCACAAGTATTTAAAAAACCAAAAGGGGAGACCCAAAGCCCCATCCTGTCCTTAAGCTGACCTTGGTACTGTTGATCCCTCACAGAACGCAACCACAGGTCCTTAGGATACTTTTCCCTTCAGAAGGCTCATTCACTGTCTAGTGTGGCTGCAAAAAGGAATAAAAGAAGGAGCTACCTTGGGATAACAGAATGGAGAGACACGTACCTAGTATCAGGTCACATACTCCAAGATGCTTCGTGTCTCTTCTCTGAACAAGAAAATGCATTCTGGGTGCCATAATTCCACTGGATTTTATGCTACTCTTACATGGGCAGATGCCAAGAAACGGTCAGAAGTTTTGCATTCTATCCTCTGAAACAGTTCTGGGTAACAGCACTGTCAGATCAAAACCAAGGTGTAGTTGTACCCTAGCACAGTACCATTAAGGGGCTGGTACTGCCATTTCCGCTGTTACACATATGTTTTAAGTAGAAACTTGTCAACAGAAATATGCCCTCTTTTGCAGGCATAATATTCTCTTGGAACAAGGCAGGTAGTAGAGGCAGAATTTCCTCACTTTCAAGGGTTATGTCACTGAGTAAAACTGGTACAAGAATTTTGCAATCGACTCAGAACCACATTGCTGGAATCAACCTGTTTTCATGTGCTGAGATGTCAGCAGCAGCAAACACCACTGCAAAAAGCACCGAGGTATGTTCAGATTTGATGTTACTTGGATTCCCTGTAGCCATGTGGCAACGTGAATATATATCCCAATCTTGTTCTGTTAAATTAATTGAAAGCTAACCATTATTTTGGAAAGATGGAATAAAGTAATTACTGCTGCCCCTAGAACAGCAGTCCTAATCAGATGCTTCACAACAAAAGCATTTACCCTTTTCACAAGGATGGAGCTGTCGCACCTGCAGATTGCCAGCAGAAGTGCCAAGTATCACTTTTGGCGTTTGGTAGCGTTACCTAGCTGTTTCTAAAACATGTAAGTAGCTCTTTGAACTTTCTACCTCTTGATTTTTATGTAAGGTTTCACAATCCTCCACTTTCCTGTCTCATATTCTCTGACATTTTGTAGTGCGATCCCCTCCACACTTGGGCAGGAAAGCCTGACCTTATTCTAGCCCAAGAGCATTTGGCAGCGTGCAGCAAAACATCCAAATGTTTTGGTGCTCAGAGATAATCACACATTAAAAATGAACTACAGTATAACAGAACTGTACAAAGCAGCGCAAAGGAGAACCCAGCCTGCTCAGCAGCTGAAAGCTATGGTCACAGGACATGGGAAGAAGCCCCTGAGCCTGTGTGTGGGATGGGTATCCAGGACAAAATGAGATAGTGGCATCAACTGCACAGAACTCAGCACAGGGTCTCTAAAAATAGCATAAAAAACCAAGTTTTTAACCTGAGCACTTGCATTTTGAGGGGGAAAAAAAAACACCTTCAAATCTGTTTTCTCAGGCTCACAGAAGGAACAGCATCGAGCCCAAAGGGCAATCTTTAATCTCACTGCCTTTCTTGCTGTTGAGTAAGGTGTGCTCCAAGTGTCTTAAAGACAAGCAAACACCTGCATGCTCATTTCTAGACCTGATGCTGCACCTCTAGAGCCATCCTACTTCCAAGCTCCCTGTGGCTTGCAGCATGCTAGCTGCTGCCTCTACTTCCCTCCTGCCTCCCTCTTTGTGCTGCTTTACAAGCTGAGGCACTGCAATGCCGGCCTGTTTCAATATCTCACCCGCTTGTTCCCCATTCTCTGTTAGTGCCCTTATCATTTCAAAAGTCCAAGGTAAAAGATAGCACTATATGGTGAAAAACCAACCCACTCATCTCCGAGCAGGAGGTGGGAACACGAAGTTCTGACTTGGCACACAATTCTAGGAGCCGTTCAGCAACTTTCCTACTCAGAAACTTCAGCCCGTTAGGGCTCACCTGGCCCCCTTTTCATTTCTCCAGGGCACTTCCCTCAGCACAGCCTTCCCACTCCTAAAGTGTGCTTCCTTTCACAAGTCTCCAGCACCTTGATTTCTCTTCTGCTGTAAACATATCAAAGATAAACCTTGCCCCTCTCCCCAGCCCTGCCCCACAGCTGACCTTCATTTCTCCGTACCTCCCTGCAGGCTGCAGGTTCTTTGGAGTAGGGGCTGGTGAGTGAAAAGGGAAGAAGGAGAGGCACGGTTGAGCTCCTCTATCTTCCTGGGATAGAGGAGTGCTTCTGAGGGACTTCTGTAGGCTTGTAATTGAAGACTGCGCTCTTGGACTGTCTTCTGCAGTCCTGTAACCCACTCAGAGATAGGCTATTGCTCTTGCCAGTACCAGCCAAAGCCCTTGTGCTGGCTGGACTTGCCAGGCTGACTTCACCTGAACTTGTCTTGATCTGCCTGAAGCTTTAGGTTGCTTACTTTAGTTGCAAGAGCGGGTATTCTGAGCAGATAGTTTTGCTTACTGTTGTGAAGCACAACCACAGCTTTTATATAGACAGTAGTTACAAGTAGTTGGACATTGGCCGTAGGATTTAGAAAGGCAATGGAAGAGTAGGCGTTACTCTTAGAAGAGGGGTAGAAGCTAGGAAGTGGGTATAATTTCAACTGCTAGTATCATTATTATTGTTATGATTGACATCATTAAATGCTTGGATATACGTCTAAGGTGTTCCCCTTTCTGAAGTCCTTAACAGAAGGGTGAGCACTGCATTTGCACCACAGACAAGATAAAGTCCATCACCTTGATAGACAGGCTGGGTCATGGCAGTGCAAAGTTAAGAGAGATGATAGCACCCTGGGGACACCCAAGTTGAACATGAGTGGCCAAATATGCCTTACTGTGTTTTCACAGGTCTGTGTATGATGGCCAGTTCAAAGCCAGGTTCTGTCACGTTTGAGATCCATTCCTGAATTCAGTGATGGACTTGATACTCATTGGAATTTGTATAACGTATTTCAACCCTTGATGCCAGTGTTAAAATGATAAGTTAACCCAGGGGCAAGATAGAAAACTTTCAGTGGTTTACCGTTTTCTGCCTAGATGACCTCATAACACCACTACATTTTTAAGCTTGCCTGACTTCAGCTTTCATTGAGAGCCTGAAAATCTAAGAGGTCTGCTGAAACTCTGGTGACCCACAGATAACCTTCTGCCTTCTCTCTCTATGTCATGAGTTCCTTCTCTTGAGTTGGAGGGATGTGTCTTTCTCTCATGCACCCAACCATGCTCCAGTGATTACTGGTCAGTACATCTCCCATCCAAACAGCTCATCCTCTTCTCTTGCTTCTCAGGCTATGATTATCAGGCTAACATCTAAATTGTTTTCACTTGTCACAGCACTCTGGCAATAACTTTTCCCAGTTGTAAGCTGACATCCAGCGCCTCTGGCCCTAAGTTTTCTAGTCTTTTTTCCAAGTCAGAGAAAACATTAGGAGGTAACTCAGGATAAACTTCCAATTTCAGTGAATAAACACATTTTTAGGGGGTTTGGGCCTATCTAACAGTCTCTTCAATGAAGTCCCTCTTCAATGAAGGGAGAGCACTGCATAGTAGTAGGAAGTGTTGGTGGTGATCACTGCGTAGGTATTGCACATTTAATGCATTTAATACATGAACAAGGAGATAAAACATGATTCCTCATTGGTGTGAAAAACTGTAGCAGACAGTAAATTATTTACAGATACAGGAAAGATGGGAAGGGACTTTTTAGAAGGGCACGTAGTGATGGAACGAGGGGAAGTGGTTTTAAACTGAAAGAGGGTAGATCTAGATTAGATATTAGGAAGCAATTCTTTACTGTGAGGGTGGTGAGACACTGGAACAGCTTCCTCCCTGGAAGCATTCAAGGCCAGGCTGGATGGAGCTTTAAGCAACCTGGTCTAGAGGGAGGTGTCTCTGCCGATAGCAGGGGGTTGGAACAAGGTGATCTTAAAGGTGTTTTCCAACACAAACCATTCTATGAATCTGTGATATATGATAGTCATACTGAAAATAGATTATGACTTTAAGTCTCACAAGATGGAACACATAAGACATGCACCAGAGAAACATGCCAGGGATGGTTTGGTTTTGAGATTCCAGGTGAATCCAAGTGCAGTACAAGAAGCACAAACTTTCTGCTAAGATTCTCTTAAGCTTTACTTAGGATAGGCATATTTTAGTACAACTTAGGCAGAAAAAAACACCTTTCCTTTCAATTCTGTTGCTCAGATGCCTGTTCAGTTGAAGTTTTATCATTTATTTGTGGCTTGCATTTGTCTTAGCATTTACACAATCTCTTTCAAGAGGGACTACAAACTGGTATGCTTGCACTGCATAGAACAATTGCAGCGTAACTCGAGCTTTTACCAATTCAGGTGGACTTGCCTTCATATCATACTTATATCATACTTATACAAATCATCCTGTAAGCCAGCTGTTCTACTCCTTCTACAAGAAGGTAATAGAGTAAGAGAGAGAAGGCGATAAAATCTACTACAGTGTAGGGCAGAAGTTACTACAGTGATCCACAGCTGGTGAGGACAAAGAACAGCACAGTCTGTGGTACTGTGGTATGGTTAGTTTGCCTTGGACTGTGAGAAAGGAGGTTTTGCTGATTTGTGTTTTCTTGTATTTTATCTACAGAAACTAAGAAAATGGGATCTCCACCCTATAAATAAAATCTGCCGGGAAATGATTAGGATCAGATTCAGTATGTCTGTTAATCAGTGTAACATGGCTACTAGACTGGCTTTGGGCTGCTGAACTCCTCATGAGGTATTTTCTCACGAGGAAAGCAGGCTCCTCTAGTCAGGTGCACAGCACTATGAAGCCAGCCTCTGGGTAGACTGAAAACTTTTCTGGGGCTGGATTTGTCTTCGGGATTCAGTTTCATTGAGGAGCCCTGCAAAGCAAAATCATGGGTGACTTACATTTCAGAGATGCTTGGTCTGGTGAGAAATACCACCAGAGTCTGCAAGCCTGTCGCAGGGCGAGCACAAGATCCACCACAGGATTTAGGCATGTGGGCATGAATTTATCATATCTACTCTTGATGTCTATTCCTAGCACATAAATTAACCGTCTTCCCTTTCCACTTGACTCAGCTTTTCACAGGTGGCCTCTGAGGTTTCATTCCTTACATTCACAGAATAATAGAATGGCTTGGGTTGGGAGGGAGTTGCCAGCTCTTCTCATCTCCTTTGTCTCTAAGGACAGCTTCCCAGGGGATCTCATCCAGTAATTCCATAAACAGCCTGAAGTTCTCCCTTCTGATGATGTTCAGGGTTCTGACTGCTTTTTCTCAAGCTCATCTTAAGATCACAAAATCTGCCAAGGCATGGTCACTACAGCCCGGAATGCCTGCAGTTTTCACCTCTGTAATGATCTCCTCTGGTTGTTTTGTCTAATACATGGACTAGGAAGTTATCCTCAGCACACCCCAGGAGTGCTTGCAGCCCACCATTTTGCTTTCCTAGCAGGCATCTGGGTGGTTGACATTTCCCATCTAGATGAGAGCCTGTGAGTGTGACGCCTCTTGTAGCTGAAGCAAGAAGGCTTCATTCAGAGGCTCCCCATGATCAGGTGGCATGCAATAGAACCCAATCACAGGATGTTCCTTTTTGGTCTGTTCCCTCATTTTCACCCACAAGTTCTCATTCTGATCATTGTGTTTCAGGCTTCATGGTGAAGACCAAGAACTGGAAGTATAGGGGTACAGCTACAACAAATAGTAACCATTCCCCTGCATAACACTTCTCTTTGGAAGAAAAACAAGTTTCCTATTATTAATGGATGGATGCTTGAGATGCTTTCAGGACCCCATGAAATACCCCAGAGCTTTGTGGAAGTATGATGACTCCTGAGCGGATGACGGTGCAACTTTCATATGCCATCAGTAGCAACCATGTTTTGCTTTCATGCATTTCCTTAGCTCTTCTAAAGCGGTGTCCCTTTTGAACATCTGCACAGCTATGATGCCACAGAAAAAGAAGAGTATGGCCTTCACAGCCTCACTTCTGTTGCATGATGTGGAGCACATACAGTTTTCATGGCCGTAAGTAGGGTGCATGTTTCATAGTGACTCAGTAAATCTCTTCTTGCATCTGTTGTGGTTCATCACCAGAATTGGCCTTTATCTCTGCAGCACAGGTCCCTTTCTCTTCTGCAGAGGATGTAGGCAGCATTGTCAGGCTTATCTGCTAAAAAAACCATCTGCTCAACCCAAAGAACAGTAAATCTAAAATATTTCCCCTGATCTCTTTTCCAAAACAAAAAATGATTTCTTGTCACCAAAAGCCTTTAAGATTTCATTCAACTTATTGGAAACATTTGATTGGACTATCTAGCTCAATTTTATCAATGCAAAAGTCAGCTGTCTGGTCTGAATTCTGTCTAGGCTCCTTCTATCACTAAGGAGAGACTTCTCCATGTGGTGATCCATTCTAGCCTAAGGGGGAATAGCTAAAGACAAAGGCATATACTCTGTGAATACCCACCATTACTGACTACAGAGGGAGCCCTTAGACTAACCGGTTGACTACCAGCCACAGATGGGAGAGCCTGCTCTCTGCAGTTTGAAGAAGTATGGAATGAAACCAAGGAAAGTAGAACCAAGCAAAGGGGAGGTGGCTATCATCTCTATTTTCCTTTTCTGGAAGTAGCTCAGTGTTTATGCCACTTACCTAAAAGCAGAAAGAACTGCATAAAAAAGGGAGCTTGTCACTTGGATCAAGGCAAAGAACAACATTGGGTCACTCCAAGGGCGATTATGAGCTGTGGCTGCTCTAATGTTTTTATCAGTTGGTCGTCTCAAGAGAAGATGCAGTAACTTTGTATATGTGCATCTGCAAATAATGCAGCAAAGGTTTGGAGCGCAGCACTGTGCACAACAAGGGCAGTGTAGGGTTTTCATTACCAATGTAATGCTGACAAATACTGCACTGAAAAACTGAAACAGTTACCTACAGAAAACCTTGCAGTTTCCTCTTGTACTCCTCCCAGCGCTCAGCCAAAGCTGCCACTAACCCATCCCTGAAAGTTTGAGGAGAGTCAGTAGAATGCCTGCTGAGGGCTGCTGCAGATGAGGACACTCAAGGCCTTGTATTTGGTTAACATGGCAAGGTTTGGGCAGCTGGGGGTCCGCAAGGGTGATCTCTGTGAACAGAGCCAAGCAGTTTCCCCATGTCAGATCATAGCCAGTTCTAGCTCCTCTGGAAGAGAACTGCCACTACTGGAGCTAAGCCATGAGTGACTCTGGTTGTGCCTGTAAGAGCAAGTGAAAAAAGGGAAAACTGCTTCACTACAGCAACTGGGAAAGAGAAGTGAGAAAATGTGGAGAAAAACAGTCCTGTAGGCACCAAGGTCAGTGCAGAAGGAGGGCAAGAGTTGCTCCAGGCACAGAATATTAGTTCCTTGCAGCCCAGGAGAGGCCCATGGAAGTGCAGGCTGTCTCCCTGCAGCCCATGGGCACCAAGCGGAACAGATCTTTATGTGTAGCCATGGAGAAGCCGTGGTGCGGCAGTGGATGAGGTCTGGAGTTGGTACAGCCCAGGGATAGCCCTTGCAGGAGCAGACTCCAGGCCAGAGTTGCATCCCGTGAAGAGGAGCTCACAGGAAAGAGGGCTGGGGGAGCTGCTGCCTGTGGGAACCTGTGATTGAGTAATTAAGTCTTAAAGGCTGGGCCCTGTAATATGGAGACATGCTAACTTGGAAAGCTGCAGTCTGTTGGGAACCAAAGTGGGAGCAGTTCAGGAAAGATGGCATCCCATGGTGGGTGCCCCATGCTGGACAAGAAGCAGACAGTGACCATGAAATCTTCGCTATGGTTTGTGAGGCAAACAGCTGAGGTCCCATTACTTCTACTTGGTCTTCTTTGTAATTTTACTAATATTTTTGCCAGCTCTGAACCATTTCCAGCTCTCTCAGTGTGGAAACAAACTGAGTCTGATTTTCAGAGGTTGGAGCAGTGGGACAGCTTGAAAACACTGTCTACTTGTTTTCAGTCTGAGCACTCAGACTGGAAGCATGAAGAATTACAACTTTCAAAACAGCGTATGCAAAACTGTGCTTTCATTCTCAAAGTGAGTCATGAGTCAACCAATCCCCACCGCAAGAATCCGTCAGGCCCATTATAACAAGCTCAAGACCCATGCTAACCTCACAGATTATGAAGCCAGCACTTCTTCTGTGATCTTTCTCAGCAATCTGTGTAAGAGAGAAGATGAAGACAGGAATTTATCCATTCCTGAGATACAGCATCTTTTAGTAATTCTGTCAATATATGAACGCTTGAAGTTTGCACACATTTCCTTTGCCCAAGGGAGTTTAGAAAGTACTGTCTACATAGGGGGTTCTTTTTACAACCTTTTTCTTCTCTTGCCTGGGAGGTGTTCAACCCGCAAGTGCTGCATTTGTTAGGTTTCCAGAACATCTGCCATCCCTTATGTGCTAGTTTCAGTTGCAGCTGTTTTTTAGTTTTGCAAACTGACAGAGCAAGCAAAAAGAAGGTTCCAGAAAGCCTCTGAAAAACACAGAAGGAAATGTCACTGTCTCAAGACAAGGAGAGAAGAGGTCAAAGATTTCCCTGGGTGTTCATATACCCATTATCCATTATACTCACCCATAGGCCCTGGACAATGAGCTTCAAAGAAGCCCCACTCTCAAGAGCTAAGACAACGCCCTTCTACTAGAGACCACTAAGGAGAAGTGCCTTGGGCAGGAGTTTTGATTTTTGACAAGCAGTTCTTTACTGGAGACAGCAGCCCACAGATGATTCAATTGGCAAAAAAGAAGAACAACAACGAAGAGCAACCCTGCTGAATTAGCAGCCTGTACATGGAATAGAAAGAGATGTCTGAAATAGTAAAAACAACAACAAATATCAAAAAGTCATGACTTCAAATTCAGGCAGTGACTCAAAGGGAAACGAGATAGAAAGAAAATGTGGTCTGCATCTCCCTGCTGTGCGCTGTGTCCTTGTTGGGAAGTCCCTTCCTGCTCAGGCTTGAAGCTTTTCTGCATTTTTTCTGTATATGCAGCAAAATCTACATACCTTTTTCCATACCAACAGGAAATATTTATGTCTTTCAGCCACCACAGGAACTTTCCTTCCCCATGCTTTGCTTAGGCACACTTTCTGCTACTGCTCACAGCGCTCTGAGTTTCTCCTATAATCTCTGCTACATCAGTGGCCAGGTTATCGCTAGTTAAAATCCACATAGATTTTCTAGGGAAAAAAAAAAACAACCCACACACAAAATCCAGATATAACTGTAGCAAAATCCAGTCTTATCATCTTTCAGAAATACTGCAGGAAGCCACACAGCAGTCTCAGACAGGTTGGTCAACAGCTGCTGATAAAAGTTGTAGGAAAAATGTATACTTTGCTCTAAAAGTTTAAACAGACTCTCCAGGAAGCCAATGAGTGGCCATATTAATCATCAGTCCTCAATTTTAGTGATTACCTACGCAGTTGTTCAAGTTGGCGTGCAAAGGTGTTGGTAGTACAAATGTTTCAGAAAATAAATGTATGACATATATTTGAACCACGCTCTGTTCCATTTCTTTCTTTCTATTGCTTTCAATCCTGCAATGCCACCACATCAAAAAGGGAATGAACTGCAGGTTCCTGACCACTTCTGATCTTGTGGCTGCAAGCTCATTACAAATGGCTTACCGAAATTACAAGAGATGTTCAAGGCGAGATCTGTATCCCGCAGTATAGCATGGTGCAGAGTGCTTGAGCTGGTCTCATGCTGGAAGGAAGGCAGCTCTATCACCAGAGGGTCTACTTCGGCCTGAACTATGCATCTCCAGCAAGTCTCTGTGCAAACACAGGCATGCTGCTTCCAGGACCCAAAAGTGTCTCTCTTCACAAGACTTGTGAGATGCAGGTAGAAGGCTAACATAACATTTGTGTTATGAATGTCTTTAATTTTGCCTGCCGGTTCTTCTTCCCTAGTGATCATATGTAAGTCAGTAAGAGACAACATACACGAAGGATGCCTTGGTGGGTTTTTTCAACAGACCTTTTTGTGATCTGATTTTATTTTTTAAATTACATGCACTAAATGCCAGGTATTTCAGACTGCTTTCTACTGGGTAACAGAAATGTTTAGAGCAGCTACAAATACTATCCCAAGAACATGGATTTCTTGAATGCAACCACCCAGCCTCTACCTGGTAGATATGCACTAGATCAGATACTGAATTTCAGCTGGTGCAGAAGAAGGAGACACCCCCTTCATCCTAACACAGCCTAACACTGCTCATTTTCTGAAAAGAAGAACCATGCCCTTGATTCTTGTAATATTTTGCAATAGATCACACAGGAAGTTCTATTTCCTATTTTCAGATATAGGGTTTAACTACATGCTTGTTCACAAAGACGACAACTACACAGTCTGATAAAACAAGCTTGATTAACCGGTGAGTAGCTCATTGTTTTTTAATTTATGTGTATATAGAGATACAGATTTGTTGAGTGAGATAGATTTGTTGAGTGGGGAAATGTATGTGCCTCATGACAGTGAGAGCAGAACTGACATTTAAGGAGGCACATTGTCTTTAATACAAAATTAGGTCTTCTAGTCAGCTTTTAGCTCAGGATAAAGTCAGTGTGAGAGTAGAAAACTGAAGTGGACAAATAGTAGAGAAAATTATCATATTGTTTTGTAATTTAAACTTAATTGGCTTTGAAACTGTCCTGGGAGGTCCATACCTTGAAAATAGATTCCTCTAAGGATATGAACCAATCAGACACCCAATCCTTTTCATTTATTCTAGCCTTTTGAAATATCTATCAGATGAATATGGATACTGTCCTTCATCAGTATCACATCGCAGTCTGGTTTGTTTTCTTTGTATTATTCAAGTATTTAACCTGCTAAAGGTGTTTTTCTTCATCATCATGTTGCAAAAGGTTCTTTGGGATTAGCTCCTCTTTGGGCTGGTCTTTGAAAATGTGCTCCCTATCTCAACTGTAGATACCAGTTCAATGGACAGTCATGATTTAGCTTGCAGTTTCCTTTTAATGAGGTTTTACATGAATGAAGTTCATCAGCATCTTGCTGGAACTGTGCTGCTCATGCTTCTGCTTTGATAAATGAAAATTGCTACAAAAAAAAGGTACAATACTGTGAGAATACAAATCTATTCTTATTTTTTTCCCGTTATATTAAGTATGCAGCTCAACTAATAGCAGCAATTGCTTTTATGGGAGAATTCCACTGTCATTTGCCAGGAAGAATTGGTAATGGTCTTGAACTTCCCTGTGGGGTCTCCCTTATGGCAGTAAGATGGGGAGGGCAAGATGACCATGACCTTCGTTGGGAATCTCATTGGGCAGGATGACCGTGACATCTTTTGGGAATCTCATCCACTCCAGGCTCTTTTTCATACCACAGTTCATCCTCAGAATGGTTGGGACAGCAGCGGTTGTTCGGATTTCTCCAGATTCAGTGTTTTATTTCAATCAGTTTAAGCAGAGATTCTGAAAAGAAGATTCGGACAGAAGTACTAGCATAGGACTCAGCCTACAAAAGAAATGATCCCTCTTGCACGTACAGTAATGATTTGGTAGAAGGTGTTTATTATCTGACTCAGTTTCTCTTTCTCCAAGGGCTTATTTTCACTCTACATCTATTTAGAGAAAAACACCCCCCACTTCTTTTGCCTTATGACCGCGTAGACTGACTTCAACTGCAGAAAATTTCAACATTTCCTAAGACTGTCCTTCTGGTTTTTGTTTGCTTGTTTATTTGTTTTAAATGGGGAATGGAAACAACTGGATCCTGAGCACTCACAGAGAATTGAGCCTGGTTATTTATTTATTTATTTATTTATTTATTTATTTATTTATTTATTTATTTTTCCAGCCCTGTATGTACTTTTCCCTTAAAGTTTTGCAGGAATAGAATCAAATGACAAGCGAGCAGTTCCAAAAAGAAGATGTTTCGAATGCTCAGCTGTTATAAAAGAGGAAGACATTTCCAAAGCAAGGTTTAATTTCAGAAGGGATTGTCTTTCTCCGGACATATCCTGGAAAGAAATTCTGTGGTTTCTATCACACAGAATCATGTGTTCATATCATCTCAGGGGCTTTAGTTTGTACTTCTATCTTTTCTTCAACTTTTCTGGTAACCTAAGAGAAGCACGAACAAATGCTTGCTTCCCAAGGTGTCTTTGGCCAACGCAAAGGCAGGGCAAGTAGTGCTCTGTAACTCTTTTATATATTTGAAAGGAGAAACACCCACTTGAGCCCTAAAAAAGGGAAAGAAAACTGTGGGTCATTCAGTTTTGAGATGAGTGGCTCCATTCATGTACGGGTGCCTTTGTAACTTGTAGTTATTGAACACTGTGATTTCCATGAGGAAATTCTGTGCAAACCCCACTCAGGGCTCAGCTCGGTGTGCTGTGATATGTGCCATCCCTTACTGAGTGAGTGCAGCAGGCTAGAGGACCTTCTGAGCTTGAATTACCTCAACATGGCAAAGTTTGGTAGCCATACCAGCACCTAGACACTACTAGAGCTATGAGTGGTAGTGTATTCATAACAGCTTGTACTCAAGAGCAAGCAAGGCTACTCTTAAAGCAGCACAAGTGCTCAAGTACAGAAACGTGAGAAGATATGATTTAAAGAAGCATCCTCATTACAGACTGGAGGGCAGTCTCATTGTCACTGCAATCACTGACTAGATTCTGACTTGCAGAGCTTCTTCAGCTCAAGTTAGTCTTGCAGAACTCAAGTGCAGAAACAGAGGTGACGTCTTTCACAGTGTGGTTTCTGCAAAAGATATCTGCAGTCACACGGGTCAGATCTTCTCATTGAAAAAGAAGGACACAATGGGGTTCAAAACAGGAAAGGAGTGATCATTGCTGCGTTATCTGAACAGTCACACAGCAAGCTGGGGCATTCACAGAACCTGAAGCTTTGTGTATTGTCAGCAGTCTGCTGCCTTGACAAGAGAACAGCAATCATTCTGCCACAACAATGCAATGCTTTTTAAAAGTGGTTGTCAGGATACAGGATGAAAAACAGCAGCCATTTTCCCCAACAGAAAATAGCTCTATTTCATTGGCTGCCAAAGGCATCAATTTCACCAAGTGACTGGGAAGCACTGATACCTGTCATTGGGTCCCTCTGACACCTGTCTTCACAAAATCCTCTTCCTTGCTTCTCACAGATGTGCAGGAGTTCTGGGTCTGGATCTGGCTGACTCTTGGTCCCACCAGGAATTTGGGACAGGAGGAGGTTTTGGTGTCAGGAAGAGAAAGACTTGAGGGCACCTGTTCCTCAAGCTTGCCTGCTGTCACTGTAGCAGAAGATCCCCAGGGGCTCTCATCCTTGCAGAGCTACTTACCCTGTGAGCTGGTGTTGCACCTTGTCAGGCAAACCCAGCCCCTTCCACAGCTCTCCAATCAAAATCAGAGTATTGGGGCAACAGACACAGTTCCCTTATTACGGTCAAGTTGCTACATTACAAATTGCTCATCAAAAGTTTGATTTCAATAAAAGAAAAAACGGAATAAAAATTACTATTTGAGCAAAGGTGTTATTTCTGTAAAAGCTGAAACAGAAGCTTAAAACAAATCCTAGGAGAAATAAATAAGCACATTTTAATTTTTTTTTTTTTTTTTTTTTTAACATGATTCCTGTAGGTCATGCTGACAGCAAATGAAATCCTTTATGCCATTTGAATAGGTGTTTGCCTACTTGTTCTTCCTATTGCAATTATCCCTGCAGGTCATCAGCTGAACGTGTCCAGCACAGCACCCAGAAGACAGGGCTGTACGCAGCTTTTATTGCAGTTACCTAAGACCAGCCCATTTCCATGGGCATGCCCCTGAGTCATCAGGGGTTACCGCCTTTGCCATTGGAACCCAGACCAACGCTACTGACTTGCTCCTCACCAACAGCCATTGCAGCATCTTCAGTAGGTGGGTGCAGTCAGTGCCTTGTGGAAGGGTCATTTCTACACTGCCAAAGATGGTTCCTAGCAGCACTGAGGCTCCTGTGCAGCCACCAACAGCACTTATGTTCTACCCATGACAGAGTGACTTTACAGGCACTCCCTTGGGTGAGGGCTGCAGCACAGGTTGACACAATGAGGCCAGGACCCATCACTGTGTTTCATTCCTCTCCCTGCCAAGCTTGGAGTTCCCTGCAGTTGACCACTCTTCTCTTCCTTTGCAGATCACCACACAATGGAGAACTATACCACTGACTTGGGTGACATGCCAACAACAACATTTGACTACAGTGATTCAGCACCATGCACAGGAGCTGAGGAAAAGCACTTTGCAGCAAATTTTCTGCCACCGCTTTACTCTTTGGTGTTGATATTTGGCTTCATAGGCAACATTCTCGTAGTCCTTATCCTGGTAAAATACAAGAGGTTGAAGAGTATGACCGACATCTACCTGCTCAATCTGGCCATTTCTGATTTGCTGTTTGTATTTTCTCTTCCATTCTGGGCTTATTATGCTGCCCACGACTGGATTTTTGGAGATGCGTTGTGCCGGATTCTCTCAGGTATCTACCTCCTTGGCTTCTACAGCGGTATCTTCTTCATAATCCTGCTGACCATAGACAGGTATCTGGCCATAGTTCACGCAGTGTTTGCTTTAAAAGCTCGGACAGTCACCTATGGCATCTTCACCAGCATTGTCACGTGGGCCGTTGCAATTTTTGCCTCTGTTCCTGGGATAGTATTTCACAAAACTCAACCGGAAAAAGCACAGTTTACATGCAGTTTTCACTTTCCTCCAGATAGCCTAATAAATTGGAAGCAGTCCTACATTTTGAAGATGAACATTCTTGGGCTTCTCATTCCAATGATCATAATGATTTTTTGTTACTCTCAGATTTTAAAGACATTATTGAGATGTAGGAATGAGAAAAAACAGAAGGCGGTTCGACTGATTTTTGTGATCATGGTTTTTTATTTCATCTTCTGGACACCGTTCCACGTCACTTCTTTTGTGCACACATTTCAAGCTTCTTTTTTTTCCCCAGATTGTGATAGCCAAAGCAAACTGGAGAAAGCAATTCAAGTGACAGAAACAATTTCAATGATCCACTGCTGTATCAATCCTGTGATCTATGCATTCGTTGGAGAAAAATTCAGGAAATATCTTTACATGTTTTTCCGAAAGCATGTTGCAGCTCACCTGTGCAAAAAGTGTCCATCCCTTTATCGTGAAAAATTAGAAAGAGCTAGTTCCACATTCACGGCATCTACTGCTGAGCATGACATCTCTACTGGGTTGTAAAAATACTTCTGAACTCCAGCTAGTGAATGTTGCATCTATCCCTCTCTTTGCATGAAGAAATGGATGACGTTATAAAAGATCGTTTTGTCAATTCCTGTGGTTAGTTGCCTGCATCACACCACTTTTGTTCTTAGCCAAAGAGAAACACCTGTTTCCTGATAATTGTATAATTAGTGATAATTAGTATCACAGTTTGATGACGGGATGATTTGTTTGATCTTGATGGCCGGCCCACATTCTGCCCGATGAACAAATATTCATGACTTTCACTAGGGGAGAATATAAAATAGACAAAGGAGTAATAAGTCATCTCACAAGAACCATTTACACCCACATGAACAATATAAGACCAGGAGGAAGCTTTGAGGATTGGTGTACCTTTTCAGTATACAGCGTACATGGAACACCTAACATCCTGATTGCATTTGGAAGTAAAAGCATGCTTTCTGCAACATAGTCAGCCATTTGGAAGTGGGAAGCTTTCAGTATTCTTCATCTTACTCCTCTTTCTCTTAGTTTCTCTACATAAATAAGAGGCATTTCCATGAAAAAGATAATGATGAAAGATACCAAGACAACTTCTCTTCACTGATTAGAGAGGTGACTGACCTTTATCTTACTGCAGCCACTTAACCCAAGGATTTATCTGTAAGATAGCTGTTTCTAAACATAATCCCTTTTTCTATAGGCTAAGTTACAGTATTTTAGGTTTTTAATTTTATGCCAATTATATCACTGTTTGGCTGCTAACATTTTTCAAGGTGAGCTTTTAATGGACAACATCGTGATTTTTGTGGGTGCAACTTTACAAGTAATTGCAAGGCTAATGACTGTACAAGAAGTCAGTGTTGTACCCCCAAACAACCATGAACTGTCAGAAACAACTCCGGGGGAAGTAGCACTTAGTAAAGGCATGTCAACAGAAATCTGCAAGGACAGAATTAAAATTATCTTAGTTCTAGCTGAGATACATGATTATGTATGAAAATACACAATCCTTCAGAGGATTTTGAAGACCATGGGCATAGTACTGAGTGGAGGCCTCTCTCATTCTGGAAATAGAAATCACACATGTAAAGGGAGACTTTCAACAGCAGATGCAGAAAGAGTGTCAGGATAGGCTCCTGCATGCTAAAAATGTGTTCTGGATTTACGCAGTAAGTTAGCTGTTTTGGACAGACTTCTTGGAAAACAGCAGCCTTGGAAGCATAAAAGCAGCCAACTGTAGAGGAGATGTAACTGCCTTGCCGTCCCAGGAGAACAATGCACATAACCTCTGTTGACACAATCAGGACTGTATGCTTGTTGAGGACTTGTGACCATTACTCTACTGGTGTCGTGGCAAAGGATTTATGCCAGGCCATACATTTATGCCATTGTGGGGAATGTTTCAATAAAGAAGAAGGGGTATCCTAGGATGTGCTATTAACTTTAAACTGTTGCTTTATACCATAAGTAAGTGCAGGTAAATGCTCCTTACACAGGTGAACAGTGCTGCTTTTTTTCCCATTTCCTTCAAGGGGCACCATTCAGGCATGCAAAGTTTTAGTCTCAGAAATCTGCAAATCCAGTGGCATCTGTCCATGGCAATCTTAGGATGGAAGAGGGGATTGCACACCTCTTAACACTGCATGTGTGACTTAGTCGCGTACATTAACAGCAAATCTTTTCAAGGTCCTTCAGTGGCCAGCGGAGAAAAAGAGATGCCTGAGTCAGAAGCAGACATGATTTAAAAGTCCTCCGGGGGAGATAACTTGTCTGACTGTAAAAAGAACCTAGAAATATCAGCTTCTTAATTTAGGGATTAGATGCCCTAGTTGCAGTGGCGTGAATACTCTTCCCTCTTCAGCCTTATTACCTCAAGGCACCACTTCTATTGGCTGTTAGCTAGTCTCCTGTCAGCTACTACCTTCTGGCTGCTCCCCTGTGAGGTTAACAGCCATAGGTATACAAAAGAAAAGGACAAAAACTATGCTCACAGTAAATAACACTTTTCATTTCTTTTGTATGTTTTACTGCACAAAAGCAGAAGTACCGTTTTAATGTTAAAGTATTAATCAGATTAGTGTGATACAAATCCTGTTGTAACTTTAGTGTGATACAAATCCTGTTGTAACTGTGGCATTTCTACCGCTGTACTTAATTTTAAGTTCTTGTTCTGTGGAATTATGTTTCTTCCTATTTTAGTGTTAATGCAGCAAAACTAATAAAATCCGTGTCTGAGAAATGATGCGTATCCTGTACCCCATGTTCTCCTTGTGAGCAAAAGAGCATCAGCTCTGCTCACAGAACAGAGGTAGCAAAAAGCTGCTATGATAGACTTCAACACTTGCAATACCGCACCCTGAGCTGAAGCAAACCAAATCAAGCAAGAAGAGAACTGCCTGCACTGTCCAGAATCTATGGTAGCTGCCATGATTTTATCTATCAGGAAGCTTGCGAAGAGCGTATTGCACTCAGCTTTGAGAGAAATTTAGGGGCACAGACTTTAGATGGGTGAGATTCGTCAGGTAGGAGAAGCAGGGCAGTGTCATAAACAGGAAAAAAGGAGGAATAAAGGAGGCAAATAAAAGATGGCTCTTCATTGGTATCAGGATAAATATAAGATTCTCCTCATCATCTCTGTGTTTCTGGACTCTCTCTAGAAGTTCCCTCTCTCTTGAACTGAAAAGCCCAGATCTGGACCTCATCAGTGCAGAATAGAGGAGAAGGATCATCTCCCTCAACCTGCTGGCCATGTTCTTTTTAATGCACCCCAGGATACCGTTGGCCTTCTGGGCCATGAGGGCACACTGCTAACAGGTCTGCCCCCAACCTCTACTGATGCAGTTCTTACAAGATAGCATTTTGACTGTGCTTTATATTCTACACAGCACGCTTATGAAAGAACATCCATGTGTCTTCAACAAATATGTAAGCACAGCGCCAAAACAATTCCATCAGGTTAGTTAATGGACAGAACCCAACTTCTCTGTCAAGAGCTGCTGCCACCACTTGTTCAGAAGCACACAGAGAGAAACACTGTGCACAGCAGAAGGTAGCTATGCTGTCAGGCCCCTGGCAGACATCCTAGATGGCAACAGGAAGTGTAGAAAAAGTGCATATATGGTATCAGTGTGTGCTCGACAGTACTCAAACCACCAGAAGTATTCTTACTGGCATCGGCTGGTCTGTGGTATTTGTATAATGGACAAACATAGAAATAGTGAAACTTCTGATAACCAGTGTGTGTGTGACTGTTCCTGTCATAAGACTTTCTTATTTCTTAACCCATTTGTACACTCACACTTACTTATCTTAAATAAAGATAAATGGAGTAGGAAGGAAGAGAGATAGATGGAAATGGGCAAACACAGAAAAGTAGTGGCAAAAATTGTGAGAATGCCTTTATTAGTCTTAACAGAGGATAATAAAGTAATGCCCAGAGAAACAGAGAGATTAGGGTACAAATAGATGAATACTTCTAAGCATTCTGCATATTAAAACATTTAGACAAGTAACAGACTCCTTCATTTAAGAAGCTCCAGAATAAACATCACTCTTTCCAGTAAAAATTACAACAGGGCTAAATACAGAGAAAGCAAAGATACATTTATATAGCGCCTTGCTCCAGCTAACAGAAATCAGAGCAATGGTGTGCTGGGAGAATGGTAGGATGCCAACCATGTTGAACAGCAAAACAGGCTGATACTTCTGCATTGTGGAGTTTAATTCTACTGCTGTTGTCTAATGTTGGCTGCTACTGACCTTCTTTTTGTGGCTGCTGTGGCCTGAGATGCTTCACATCTTTGTCTTTTAATGAAACAAAAAAAGAAAGAAACCAACCCACAAGACAGCAGAGGAAGCAGAAACAAGCCAGGGAATTGTAGTATATTTAGAGCAATCACCAAGGCTGAAATAAATGAAGATGTTTGTCCAGAAGCAAGGGAGAGGGCACCATATTCTGGTGACATCTATTAGGAGCTGTATTTCATTTAGAGAACTGAATGGTAGGAGAAGAAATACTGTATGGATTTGTATAAAAGCAGAGCAGTTTGTAACTCCCGTGATGACGAGAGCAATCTCTCTTTGAGTGTTTCAAACCTGAAATGACTGATCCTGGCAAGGGGCCAAAGCAATGGAAGAGAGTGGCATTATCAGATGCATAGACCAATATGCAAAACAGCACAGATCAGCTCTGCAGAATTATCTGCTGGTAGGATGATACAACAACAAGCAACACAACCCATCCTAACACCAGAATTTTTGAATGCAGTGTTAATCAAGTGGATGGAAGGGAAGAAGCCATGCGGACATCAGTTACTGGGATGCTATTATGAGGTATGGACCATTTCAGACTACTGCTAAGCTTTGACATTAAGAAGTACCTTCTGATTCCTGGCTAATACTTTGTTACTGTGCAGATTCTCTCCTTTCTACAAGTCAGCTTCCACTAGGAAGAAATTGGGTGTGGGATTTTCTCAGCCTGGCTGACATAAGGTCCAGGACCTATAAGCATACCATGGAGTATTTCTGATTCACAGTGTAGCTACAAACAGCACCTCTAGATCTAGAATGTAGGCACTATACATTCAACTGGAAACAGCAAAGTGTGAGAATAAAAATGGTATGTAAACATGGGTTTCTTGGCTGATAATTTGTGAAAGAAAGATATAGCTATGACTGA
The DNA here is from genome assembly GCF_039878825.1 of Excalfactoria chinensis. Classification (NCBI taxonomy): domain Eukaryota; kingdom Metazoa; phylum Chordata; class Aves; order Galliformes; family Phasianidae; genus Excalfactoria; species Excalfactoria chinensis. The sequence continues at coordinate 116,710,658 of NC_092826.1, read as the reverse complement.
AAAGTAAGCTTCACTGCACCATGATACCTCTCATGTAAAAATGAAAAACATGGCAGAATGCATCAGAAGCCTGGATAAAAACAGCAGGAGGAAGCAATGCTCTCTTCTTCCTCACTGCATCAGGAAGTACTGCTAGTTCAATATTGGCAGCATAGGGGAAGCCTAAATAAGAATAATACAATGGCAATGGAATTAATATGTACTTGCATGTCTCGTAATAGAGAAACAAACAGAAAACAGAAGAATAGGGAAGAAAAAAAAACAACACACATTGATCTCATGGCCAATAAACAATGTGGAGAAGCAGCGTTAACCCAGATTAGGAATGCCTGTGTCTTTCAGAGTTTGTTTTTCATAACCAGATTTCCTGTAATTAGCAAAATGTGTAAAACGGGTTTTTTAATGGACTCAATGGAGATAGTTTTTGCTTGGTGCATAACATTTTCTCCACTTTTCCTCAGCTTATTCCACACAAGTGTAAGGATCTTTGGCCTCAAGAATTCTGCTGGCTTTTTCTTTCTGCTTGTCACAGTTTTATACCGTTACTTTTTATTTTGGGGATCCCTGTTGATAATTTGGAGTAAGATTAGATAGACTTCTTCTCATTTCTTAGGTGGTGTGATTGTACAGTGACATCAAAATAGAAGTATGAGAACTTGAGAGTCTAAAATAGAAGGCTAAAGAAAGAACTAAATAGTTTCAGCTGGATATCTTTATTCAGACTCTCCATTTAAGTGCATTTAATTTACTGATAAGGTATTTTACTGATTACTGCTGAAATAAGATGCCTGTAAATGCTACCCTGATTTAGAAGCAGATTTTGTCAATACAGCAAGATTAGATATAATTGGGACAACATGTGGAAAAAGAAATGCATCAGGTTTGTGTACATGGCTTCATTAGACCTCCTCTCCAGATGGAAAGGATGATCTGCATTTGATGGAACTACAGCCTTCTGTAGGATGCACTGTCATATGCCACATCTATCAGAAAGGTATCTGCTCTTCTGACCTAGATCTTTATTTTTTTCTCATTTCTTTATCACGTGGTACGAGATTGTGATAGATTGAGTGAAACCTGTTAGCTGCATTTCCAAATTTCTGTGCCCATAGTTGTGTTTGATTATATTTGTGACACTGGCATTTGTGCATCTAGTGTGTGTCCTAGCAAACACAGTGCCACTGCAGGTTTCACAGTAATGGTGGCATCTAATTGTGGAAATGCCATATTACTGAGTTACTGAATACCTCGGTGTGATGGCCTGATGACTGTGAAGATGAATCATATAACCAATGACTATACAGAAAAGACTGAATTGACAGCGCACATTGCTGCACACTCACAGAATACACCAGCTTGACCTCACAGGTGAGCAATAAAACCCATCAGCATTTCAAAAATGTCCTTATGGAGGAGATGAGTGTCACATCACTATGCATAGCTTCTACTCATCTCTGAAAGTAAAACCACGATAGCTGGCAACCCAAGCTATACCAAACCACTTGCCATCCCTTTTAATTTTGAATGGTAGCTTCAATTTTGTGGTAGAACGATGAAGTGCAATGGAACTTTGGGCTGGATAGGAAGCTGGGACCTGCAGGGGTCCATCAGAAACTGCTGAGAGAATCAGAGCAGAGGAAAGGAAGAAAAAAGAAAAGAAAAAAGTCCTATCAGCATTAAGGAACAACAGAATACTAAGACACGTACAAGATCTGATTAAATCTGACTTCCCAGCAGCTCTGCTTATCAGTAGCAGGTGTAGAGCTAACTGAACACATCCTGTAGGTTCTGATAAGAAGGTTACAGCCCAGGTGCCCACTGCCAGAATGCTCCCAGAGTTTTTGGGCTGCCAAGTTTCATAGCTGTTCAACCTCTCTTTGGGGTCCTCTCATCCACCTTCAAGGCCCAGCAGAGCAGAAGCACTTTTCCAGTCGGCAGCTACACCTGTGAACGGCAGAGGCCCTCTGCTGGCGTGCAACACTCACTGCACTCTGACAGTAAAAGAAATACACAATTGCTGATCAAATGGCTGAGATATGAGAATGAAAATCAATAAGCAGCAAAATCAAACAGGTTAACAACACTAATTAGTCTGCTCGATCAGGGAAGTATTTCTGAAGATGAGCCTACACCTTAGTTTTAAGTTGTTGATTTTAGTTCAAATGCCTGAGACCATTTTTGTCGAGGGTGTATTTCAGAATCAAGAGTTTGATGTCCAAAAGCAGCTTTGTGACAGTTTCCCCTGTTCATATAGTATGAGATCACGAAAGGCTTTCAAGTTTCTAGCAGGTTATGTAACCTGTAATAGACAGTGCTCAGTGGGGAGAGCTAAGCAGGGAGAACAACAGAGCAAACTTCAGAAATAAGCACTACAACCGTTTTTTAAAGTTATTATTTAGACTGACTATGAATTATATATTGAAAAATTAATTTGATACAATACTTCATTTCAGAATGATAAGAATTCTGGGATTTCTCTAATTTCAGTAAAGTACTAAGGATACACCTAAAAAGATTGTGTAAGGAGTGAAGAATAAGCTGATGCTAATCCCTTGCAACAAAAATATAGGCAGTACAACAGCCAAAGCTTGTAGAAAACTTTTAGCATCACGGGGCAAGCAAAACTGTTAATATAATGAGAAACAATTGAGGAGACAAAAACTGTGAAGTGAAATCCTTTCCAGGTCATGGCCTGCCCTTCTTCCTTGTTTTTTTCTTGGGGGTGATACGGGGGGACTTCAGTCATTCCACATTTGCCATCTCAAATGCTCTAGTGCAGTGCACACGTCCACTGATGGAGGACTAGGGAGGTTCCAGCCTACTGTTATCTTGCCCTTGTGCCCTTGTGGTAGGTGCACATGTGAGCTGCTTTGTGGCTATAAATCTCTGCCCCAGTCTCACAGTGAATGTGTACTCCCACTACATAGGTGGCCGCTTGCAGTTCAGCAGTATATCTGTATCTAAAAAGTTTGATTTGAGATCTCCCTTAAGGCAGATAACTAACATCATCTTAGAACACACAAGTCATGCCCACGTATGGCTGTGACACAAACACTGAGATGGCTATCTCTCTGTTCCATTTCTACTACCTTTAATCAGACAGTGAGTAATCGGAAAAAAAACATAACAGTGGAAGGAAGAGAAGTTCAAGCTAAGAAACATGAATTTACCTCTAGAGGATGACTCTTAGGAAGAAAGTTTGCACATGGTTACAATATTTCTTTGCTGCCAGAGGCAGCCGACAGGCTTATAGACTACAGTCTGAAAGTCTATCTCATTCTGGCACGATCCCATATTACAGTGAGGAAAGTAATATGTAAAAGCTGCCCCAAAAGTAATGCTGTCAATGTTGTTATTTGACCATGACATCAGAGGCGAATGTTGTTGGCACGGCAGTAGATATTGAACCTTTCTACCAATATGTGTTGTTGCCATGTGACAGACGGCAGCAGAGGGGCAGTCTGACAAAATGGTTTTTGACATGCAATTGTATAAAGGTGTGAAACTCAGTTTCTCAGCATGGAAAAAATGGCACCCACTGACATTCATCAACGCTTGCTAAATATTTATGGAGACCAAACAGTGAATGTGAGCACAGTGAGGTGGCGGGAGGTATATTTCAGCAGTGGCAACAGTGACCTGACAGACAAGCCGCCTTCTGGGTGGCCATGCTTACTTTTATGAGTGCAGCATGCAGGCTCTTGTTCATTGCTGGCAAAAATGCATTTTTAGAAGCAGCTCTTTGCACCGACTGAATAAAGGGTCTAATATAGTCTATCAAGTAAGGCAGCATGAATATAATCTTAGCACAGTCTACAGCAGACATTAGTTTTGATGCTGAGACACTAACCCTTAAGGGGCTTCTTAGAAAAGCTACTTCAGAATGGAAATAAACAAACACAAAATTCTATCAGTCCTATGGAGTAATGACATTGGTCAGTCCCTAATACAGAGGGTTTGGCACGGAACACAGGTTGAGCTTTTCCCTTTTTTTACCTGCCTAATCTGAAATGTAACTCAGAAACTGCAGTTCCCTTAGCTTGCATGAAGGAATGGCAGCATCCAAAGCAAGACATATCCCTTTAGTGTCTTCACAAGGTTGGTAGTATAAGCTATCCCAGAACCCTCCAAAGAGGAGGATGTCAAGGGGAGACAGGGGTATCAGCTATCTACCTTGTTTGGTAACTACTTGGGGTTTTTCCCTCAGGGTTCTCAGACAACTAATAAGACTTTACCACTTGATAGCTTTCTCTGTAACCTTCCCACCTCCTGTGGGGTTTCTTTGATGTCTAAGAAAGATCTGAAAGCTGCTCACAGTGCAGATTTAGTTTAACCCTATCTAAAAGTCAAAGAAATCAGCCACAAGGAAAAAAAAAAGTTGAAGGGATATCAGATTTTATTCTGCTTTTCTGAAGCATAACTTCATTAAATAACAGCACTGTTTTAAAAGATTGCCCAACTTATGAGATAGGCTAAAGGCAGAGCCTTGTGAAAGGGAGTTAAATAAAGGTGCAAAGGACTAGTTTTGAGTAAAACAGAATCAGCACCTCTGCTAAAATACAAGATGCTCTGCATCTCAGGGCAGATCAATAGAAAACGCAGGTAACTCCACAGATACAAATGCACCAAGGTGTAAGCTAACTTCTGCCCTTTCGTTAAGGGACAAATATCATAAAAGAAACATAATGATTGAGAAACATAATGGGATGAACATCAGGTAAACTGCTCTCGACTCAGAGAGTTTAGTTCAGTCAGAAAGAGACAATGACACAGAATTCTTCTTTCCTATAAGTACAGCTGCGGATTGTGAAACTTCGTGTTCAGCTCCTAAGAGGATCCTCCTCAAATTTCAACATCTCTTTGCACATCTCGCAGAGTTAGAAAAGTAACATCTGATAACCCATTTTTAGAGAAAAAGAGAACTGCTCCTTGACTTTTTTTTTTTTTTTTTTTTTTAAGTGAAAACAGATCTGCTTGCTAGAAGTTTTCAAACTGATACATCCTTCTTCATGCAGGAAGAGGTGTTTGCAACCTTCTTCTAGTGAGTGACAAATCGGTTTAGCGTTACTCTTGATGTAATTATCTAAGACACCACTTGCACCTCATGGTAAGTCACCCTTTCTTTCGGTCTTGTTTTCTGCCACCTGTGCATTTAGTAGCTGTTCAGGTATTCCAGTGACTGAGGTGAAAAATACTTGTGGAATCTTGCTAGAGAACTTAACATTAAAAAAAGCACCTTGGGGAAAAGAACAGGGTATGTTAAAAGGGATACCCTGATTTTAAAGGATAGATCCACTCGAAGAGTTGAGCAGGGGAACCAGGTAAACAAAGAAAGGTTGACTGGGATAAGAAATGTAAAGAAATGTCTTTGATAAACACTTTTTCTCTGAATACGATAAAGATTTTTCTCTGAATATGATGTATCATGATAGAAATTTAGACTTTAAAACTGTGACTGCGAAGATAAAGCAACTTGAGTGAAGAGCACTTATTCCTCTTACAGAATGACTACAGAAAATCTGGTAAATTTTAAATGCTTTATCTCAGGGAATCTGTTTGTTTGTGGGATAGCACAGCATTTTACTGCCATTTGCTGCAGCTTTTTAATCATTACCTTTGTAAAGCACTGAGCAAATGAATTGAAGCACATTTCAACAGTGTGGTTTTTTTTGCATCTTTAAAATCAGAGAGTTCTGATCTGAAACCCAGAATGAAACAGCGATATGTGAGTTTGCTCATCTTGACTATGGAGAGCACTTTCCTTGAGAATGGCCACTGCTTTCAACCAGAACAACACAATTTTTGTATGACGTTGCAGTTTCTAGCAATGTCACCTGTAACTAAGCTCTATTCGAGATAATACAGACATCTTTTTTGAAATTGTCTTTCTTCAGAGATTCTCAGAATGATTTTAATTTTTCTTTTACTATCAAAAAACATAATCCCAATCAGTTATCTCTGAATGGGGTACACAAGCCCAGTCAGTTAATTCAGTGAAGCATTCTTGTCAGTGGCCAACACCATTTCCTAACACAGTGAGACTATAGAATAAAGCACAGAAACACTTGGTGGTTTTTTTTCCTATTTTCTAAAATTTGCTTATGTAGCTTATATCGTCAGCATATGCTGGGTACTATACGCAATTCAGGACAATAAGTACTTATGCAGAGAAAGGCTTTTTAAGAAAAGACTGGAGTCAGCAGAAAGAAACACTCAGAGGAGAGACTGCACTTTGCAAGTGAGGTTGAAAGGATACAGGATACAGGGAAGATGGAGTTCTCATTCCAAGAAGGCAGAGAAAGAAAGGAGGGAATAAATTGAGAAGACCGTTAGCAAGAAGAAGGGTCTGTCATGAAAGGAATTGCTGCAGTAAGAACATGGTAGCATTCTGCAGTGTTTGCATGAATCCTATCAATCAATGGCACACTCATAAAATCCCATTCTGTGTTTATGACTCAGTTGCTTCTCATTAGCCCTGTTTGTGATTCAGCATCATGAAAGTGCAAAATGACCAAGACAGAATTAAGAGGCTGAGAAATAACCCCTACAAGTGTTGATGATGTAGTACATGTGGTTTAGTGGCCTTCTACCTGCCTTGTGGTTGCAACTGTTCTTCTGGGCTGTGGTTTCAAACCCTTCCACCACGGCTGAATACCCAATTTTAAGACACTTGCTTCTGCCCAGCAGGACGATCCAGTCATTTTCAGCAACTACTGACGCTCTCATCAGTTGCTAGTCAGACTAGCAAGGAGCATCAAACTGGTCTCAGTTCCAGGACATACAGGTCCTGGCTGGATGTTTTGCATTAATTTCCTCATCCCATAATCTCAGTGCAGCTGATTGGGAAATTGCAACTAAGGATACTTAGCTATAAGCAGCACCGTCAGGGCATACAACAGAACTGAAGGCAATCTTGAATATTTGCACAGTTCACAAGTCTTGGCATGCTTTTAAAATAAACAAGTTAATGTTTTGGATCAATAATTCATTTTTGAAGCTGTTTTTGTGTTTTTTTCTTTTTTTTTTTTTTTTTTGTCTAAAAGAAATGCTGAGAGTGATTAAAAAATATAAACACTTAAATACTTTCAAATCAACTCACTTACTGTCAATACACCTAAGCCACAGCCGCTTCCTTTACCATGATCTCAGTATTGTAATGACTATGTAGTAAGCACAGCTGTGGAAAAAACTGTTTCAAAGAGGTCACCAGAGCTTCCTGAAAACCAACCTTTGAGGATTCTGACAGCACTTATTTTCTACCCAGGAAACTACATCTAGCTAAACTGTAGATGCAACCTGTTAAAACTCGCCAATTTCCTCTTATTTCTTGTTCTCCAGAAGAAAATATTATGCCAAACTCTACATATCAAAGTAATATCTCCACATGAACATTCTCACCATTGGTATACTGGGAACAGAGATAATAGTCTGCCCAAGGAATGAAATGGGAAAGGAGTTGAGAAAAGTTTTGCAAATGCAGTACCTCCTTTTGTTTGAAGGTGCAGGTTTTGCTCCAAGAAAGCTCCCTTCTTTTGGGGCAGATTCATACCCACACTGTGCTGTAAAATAATCTCAATAAGGAATTCAGGATCTCAGGAGAGACCCAGATCCTCATTTTAAAGATCACAGGAAAGTGATCGAAGGCCTACCGAACAGTCTCTTCTCCAAGACCCAGTTTAAGATTAGTTAAATTCCCCAGTCAGACAAAAAATAAGATGAGGAACACAAGCATTTTCAGTGATCTGTTTTTTACAGCAGATAATACACTTTTAACCCAAACAATTATGTCTAGACACAAGGAGATGCCTCAGTGATTTCACATACTGTAAATCAGAGTGGATCACTGAGAGCTTCTACCAAAAAGGAGATCAGTGGATGGCTTCAGTTGAGTTTCTTCAGCTCAATTTAGTCTTGCATAACTCAAGTGCAGAAACAGAAGCAATGGCTTTCACAGTGTGATTTCTGCAAAAGACATCTGCAGTCACAGGGGTCAGATCTTCCCACTGAAAAAGAAGGACAGCGGGGTTCAAAACAGGAAAGGAGTGATCATTGCTGCATTATCTGAGCGGTCATGCAGCAAGCTGGGGCATTAACAGTACCTGAAGCTTTGTGTGTTGTCAGCAGTCTGCTGCCTTGACAAGAGAACAGCGATCATTCTGCCACAACAATGCAATGCTTCGTAAAAACAGTCATCAGGATACAAGATAAAAAACAGTAGCCATTTTCCTCAATAGCAAATAACTCCATTTCAGTGGTTACTAAAAGCATCAGTTTCACTTCCCATCAAGTGACTGGGAAGCACTGATACCTGTCATTGGGTCCCTCTGACACCTGTCTTCACAAAATCCTCTTCCCTGCTCCTCACAGATGTGCAGGAGTTCTGTGGACTTCTCCAGGAGCCTGTGCAAAGATACTCAAAGACCAAGTTACACAGAGTTACGTGTCTGCATCTGGGTCTGGATCTGGCAGTCTCTTGGTCCATGTGGGTAGTATGGACGTCCCAAGCCCTTTGACTTCCTGGCACTACACACTTCCCTGTTCCAAATTCCCAGTAGGACCCAGAGATTGCCCGATGTAGATCCAGATGCAGGAGCTGCACCACTAACCCCTTAAGATGGCACCATTTCTTGTCTGGGGAGCCCAGCCCCTCCCACAACTCTCCAAACAAAATCAGAGGGACAGAGTGTTGGGGCAGCCCTTGCACTGCCTCAGTTTCTATGTCATCTCACTAGAAACAGGAACAAGAACAAGATGAAGAAAGATATGCAAACAACAGGTACACATCCAGAATTTTTAGTGCGCCCTCACAATAACAGCCATATGAACTGTTCACTGAGGTGTTATCTCAAACACTAATATAAACTTTGGAGCAACTGAGTAATGTCTGATCAATGGAAAAAAGCAATCAAAACATCTTTAATCCCAAGGCCTGTGGAGTTGATTCACTTGTCAGGATGATGCCATATTAGATACATGTATTATAGGCTAAGCTGATAGCAAATGAAATCCTTTATGCCATTTGAATTGGTGTTTGCCTACCTTTTCTTTTTATTGCAATTATCCCTGCAGGTCATCAGCTGAACGTCTCCAGCACAGCACCCACAAAACAGGGCCGCACACAGTTTTTATTGCAGTTACCTAAGACCAGCCCATTTCCATGGCTCCTGCCTGACCAGACTCTGAAGAGGACACTGCCTTTGCCATTGGAACCCAGACCAACGCTACTGACTTGCTGCTCACCAACAGTAGCTTCAGCAGGTGGGTGCAGTCAGTGCCTTGTGAAAGGGTCATTTCTACACTGCCAAAGATGGTTCCTAGCAGCACTGAGGCTCCTACGCAGCCACAAATGGCATGTTCTACCCATGACAGAGTGACTTTGCAGGCACTGCAAAGTCTTCATGCTGCCCGGACCCCCTTGGGTGAGGGCTGCAGCACAGGTTGACACAATGAGGCCAGGACCTGTGTTTCATTCCTCTCCCTGCCAAGCTTGGAGTTCCCTGCAGTTGACCACTCTTCTCTTCCTTTGCAGATCAGCACACAATGGAGAACTATACCATTGACTTGAGCGACATGGATGTGACAACGATTGACTATGGTGATTCATCACCATGCACGGGAGCTGAGGAAAAGCACTTTGCAGCAAATTTTCTGCCACCGCTTTACTCTTTGGTGGTGATATTTGGCTTCATAGGCAACATTCTCGTAGTCCTTATCCTGGTAAAATACAAGAGGTTGAAGAGTATGACCGACATCTACCTGCTCAATCTGGCCATTTCTGATTTGCTTTTTATATTTTCTCTTCCATTTTGGGCTTATTATGCTGTTCACGACTGGATTTTTGGAGATGCACTGTGCCGGATTCTCTCAGGTACCTACCTCCTTGGCTTCTACAGCGGTATTTTCTTCATAATCCTGCTGACCATAGACAGGTATCTGGCCATAGTTCACGCAGTGTTTGCTTTAAAAGCTCGGACAGTCACCTATGGCATCCTCACCAGCATTGTCACATGGGCCATTGCTCTTTTTGCCTCTGTTCCTGGGATAGTATTTCATAAATCTCAACAGGAAAATACCCGGTATACATGCAGTGCTCATTATCCACAGGAGCAGAGAGATGAATGGAAGCAGTTCCTGGCCTTGAAGATGAACATCCTAGGACTTGTTATTCCTATGATAATTATGATCTGCAGCTACACGCAAATCATAAAGACATTGCTGCAATGTAGGAATGAGAAGAAAAACAAAGCAGTCAGGCTTATTTTTATCATCATGATTGTATACTTTTTTTTCTGGGCACCGTACAACATTTGTATTCTCTTGCGTGACTTTCAAAATTCATTTTCCATCAATAATTGTGAAATCAGTGGCCAACTGCACAAAGCAACCCAAGTGACCGAAACAATTTCAATGATCCACTGCTGCATCAATCCCGTGATTTATGCTTTTGCTGGAGAAAAGTTTAGGAAGTATCTTCGCAGCTTTTTCCGAAAGCAGATTGCATCCCACTTCTCTAAATATTGTCCAGTTTTCTATGCCGACACACCCGAACGGGCTAGTTCCACCTACACACAGTCTACTGGAGAGCAAGAAGTTTCTGCTGCGTTGTAAGCTGTGCCTAGCAAAAACAAAACAAAAGTGGAATTGACTTTAAACAACTGGAATTGACTTTTCTGAATTCAAGTCTAAGACGAAAGCCTGGAGAATCTCTTCTGGACACTGTAGTGCATCTGCGAAAGGTCATGGCGCACATAACCACCAAAGCTTTTATTTGTACATAAATGTAATGGATGTATCAAATTAGCTATGCAGATATGGTAACATAGGATTCTGTGGCCAAAAAAAAGGGGGAAAAAAGCCTTTTTGTGCGTGTGAATGTAGAAACATAGTTATGTGCTACAGAGACTACAAACATACCTAAGCTGAGAGTCTAACCTAGCGGATTTACAAACTGATCTTTTGAAGTGAACTGGAGATTAGAAAATGATATCGCTTCTTTGGAAACATCTCTTCAGCATATTTTTCATTCATTTAAACTCCATCTCAGTCCCATTTTTTATTAGGATGGTTGTGTAACTCTGCAAGTAATGGTAAATTTCTGAGTTTTGTGATGAAAAAACTTTACAATTGTCATGGGAAAACTGTATGCATTTTGAAAAGACTCCAGTATTCCAAGGTATATTTTCCTTTGTGTATGGTTGACTACCAGCCTTTCAGATCTCCCTTCTAATAATCTAACAGCAGTCTGAGCTAATAAGTGTTGCCATCTCAGTTAATTAGGGGCTTGATATTTCAGAATGCTCTTTTAATAAATTGTGGTTTTATATACTTGTATTAACAACAAATACAATGGTCAATCATTGATCAGTAAATCAATGTGTTTGGAATATTGTAAAAATGAAGTACTATAGACAGAACTTTAACCAGGTTAGAACAAGTGCAGATAATCACAGAATGACCCGAGTTGGAAGGGACCTCAAGGATCATGAAGCTCCAACCACCCTGCCTGGCTGGGCCACCAAACTTCCACATTTACTAGATCAGGTTGTCCAGGGCCCCATCCAACCCAGCTTGAACACCTCCAGGGATGGGGCATCCACAACCTCCCTGGGCAGCCTGTTCCAGGACCTCACCACTCTCCTAGTAAAGAACTTCCCCCTAACATCCAAACTAAATCTTACCTCTTTCAACTTAAAACCATTTCTCCTTTTCCTGCTGTCAATAGGGCTCATTTGGTTTCTTAGCGCAGTGATTTTGTTTGCCATTTTTCTAGCCTATGTAAAATAACAACTTTAAAATGCGAAATTAATGCAACTGTAATGGCTGCAAAAACACCACAGCATTAAAGGTGTGAAAATGTTTGACCCAGATCTTTCTGAAGATAAGAATATGCTATAGGCATTTTTCACAACAAACACACACACGAAGTAAAAGGATCCACCGAGTTTTATACAAAGCAAAAGCTTCCATAATTCTTCCATATTTAGCAAGGCTGATGCTCAACTATAACTGGGCTTTCCCTTAGAGTTCAGATGTTTCAGAGCACCTGAACACAGAAAGCATGAAATAAGGGGGGTACTCAGGTAATTAAGCTCATACGTTTGTCACAATACAAATTGTTTTAGATCACGTTTGTATAGCACTTCTATCATTTCTACCATTTTTCCCTAATACTTTTTGTTTTGGACAACTCTGGAGATAGGAATATAAAAGTAAATATTTTAATGGCTGTTCTTATCCAGTTGAGTAACGTCTGTTTCCCAGGTGCTCTGGATAGCCTGTCTTTAAAATAAGTTTTACAAATAAATAGTTCAAAGAGTCTCAAAGAAATGTTACGTTGCCAAGTGCTTCTGAAAGCAGGAAGTGAAATAGGGAAATATTTGCTTATCAGGCCCCTGGTTATTGTGTTTTGTCACATTAAGCACTACTTTTGGACTACTTCCACATGGGAAACGTAACAAAAGCCATACTACACTTTCAGAAGTTGGGTTTGTTGTTTTTTTTTTCAGCTGCACATTCTTTTTTAAGACACCGTGCAGCAATTACTACCACCACTATAAGCAGAAATGGGGTAATTCCAGTATAAAAAGACAAACATTTGCATTTCTTTTTTAAAGAGACAGGAAGCTACATGCAGTAACATGGCAGTAACTTTCTCCTTAAAGAATTACTTTGCACGAGCAAAGGGCAAGAAAACAAACGTGCAAGTGTGCACTGACAAGGTTTTCTGAGAGGTATGTAACAAGAAGAGCCCCAATCCTTTGCAGTGCTCTCTCCTACAGCATGGATCTTTTCAAGTGACAAGCGGTTTCCCTAGCACAGAGCTGAAATGTAGAGACTCTTGACCTAACAGATCATCAGCTTATCAAGAGCTAGTCACTTCGTAGAGTCACTGAATGGTCTGGGTTGGAAGGGACCTTTCAGATCGCCTGGTTCCAACCCCCTGCAATAGGCAGGGACACCAGTGCCCTGAAGTGCCAGTGGAGGCTGCCTGTCCCTAATTACCCATTAACAGACGCGCTGTTTTGGTTGAGATTTCATTTAGTTTTGTGCATTATTAGAGATGGGAAGACTGCTGCTTCTCAGGTTGTCTCTTAGCTCACTCAGATCCTAAGAAGTTAGGCTTTTATTACGTTTAACGTCTGTTCTCCATAGTGGGAAGCCGACCTCTGAGCACACCCTCAGCCTGCTCAGTTCTTAGGTTACGGGTGCCATCTCGTGGCCAAACGGTAACGCTTCCCGCTGCCATCCTAGATTCGCTAGCAATACTTCCTGTTGCCGTCCTTACAAAACGACAGGCGGTACGGAAACAACAGTAAGCCTTAACTACAGAGTGGACGCCAATTGAGACTCATGACAGGGAAGGAGGAGCGTGAGGAGGGAGCCGCCAGCCACACCCAGCCCTTACTCCCCACACAGCTCCGCGCGCCCTTCCCGCCCCCCGCCAACGCCAGCGCCACCAACGTGCGCCCGCTGACAGCGCAGGAGAGCCGGGACTCACCCTCAACGATCGCCCCGCCCCTCCCACTGCAGGCCACGCCCTTCGACTTGACCACGCCCCCCCCAGCCTCCGCGCACGCGCAGTGTGAGTCGGCGTTTTCCCGCCCGCCGTGGTGGCGGTGGGTGCTGTGTGGGGTGGGTTTGGGGTCAGGGAGTGTGGCTGGGGCAGCGTCCCACCGGCAGCACCGAGCACACAGCGCTCTTAGGGCTGGTGCTTTGGATTGGGGGTGGAGGGTGGTGGCTGAGCCTCAGTGGAAGGAGAGGCTCCGTAGGGAAGGGGCCTCCCGGTGAGGGCTTCCCGGTGCTGGAATCTCACCGGGGTTTTCTTCTCAGTTAAAGGATGAAGGGCAGCAAGGAGCTGTTCCTGGTGAAATTCGTAAAGTCTTCTGCGAGCTCGGAGTATTTCTTGAAAGCTTTGGAGGTAGGTGTGAGCTGTGGGCCTGCTGGGTGTTCCACTGAGGTGATCTCTGCGGTAGATGCAGCCTGTGTGTGTACACCTAAGAATAAAGCTGCACTTCCCTAACATGAGTGTTTCAGAGTGATTATATTGACCAAGGTGAACAAGTAACTGTCAAAACTTGCTGACATTGAACAAAGTGCCAGGTAGGCCCGGAAGGTCCATGTAGTGGTTGCTTATCTGCCTTAATAGGAATAATATAAAGCTTCTTCCCTCCTGGAGAGGTTTGAGGGAGCTGAAGGCACTGTATGACAAGTTCAGTTTGTATGCAGTGTTTAAGTCTAAACACTGAGAAGAGCTGGGAGGTGAGGGGGCTCTTTAGATGCCTTAGCTCTGCTGTGGGCTGTTTTAAAATAGATGTGCTCGTGTAACATCCACAGTATTAACTATTTGTGGCTTATCAGTTAAGTAAATGTGGTTGTATTCATTGTTTTCCTGCAGTCTATAAAAGAATTTCAGTCAGAAGAACATCTCCAGATTCTTGAAGAAGAAGCAGCACTCGATATAAAAGAAAATGATAAATCCCTTTACATTTGTGACCCTTTTACAGGTGTTGTTTTCAATCATCTTAAAAAGGTATGCTACACATCAACTTATACCAGCTTTATTCTTCCTTTTCTAGAAGCTCTTATGGATGTTCTCAGACTCCTTTTTTTTTCTTCTTGCACTAAGTATAGTAGCGTGCAGTATTCACAATGAAATCTTTAGAACTTTGCTGCATGCTGTATTTAGTGGAGAAGACAGCTAGTAAAGTGTAAGGATTATCATGAAGTAAGTGGAAAACTAGAGAGTGCGATCAGTTCTGATTTTGCTGCAGTCAGGGGGCTGGCTCTTGCATTTTTTTCCTCCTGAGTAACATGTTTTTGTTTGACAGGCAAGGAATTGTCCAGCAGACAAAGATAGGCTGTCTGGAATCCAATGGCATGTTAGCTATAGGATGCACAAGCCCAGAAAGCTTAAGAAGGTTGTACTCCAAATTTCCAACAAAATGTAAAAACAAAGCTGTCACCTTTTTTGTAATGCTAGATGAGGATAGGCAAAGGCCCTGCCTTCCCCAGGGTTCCTCAGGGACAAAGAAAACCTTCCTTGCTCCAGTGTACCTTCTGCTCATTTTGTTTGTTTTCCATGTTATTTAATTGCAGCTTGGTTGTAGAATTGTTGGGCCACAGGTAGTCCTGTACTGCATGCAGTCCCAGAGATGTGTCCCGAGAGCTGAGCATCCTGTGTATAACATGACCATGGCTGATGTAACGATATCCTGTACCACCTTAGATAAAGATGTCCGGGTAATGTATTGTACACAGTGGATGGTTGAGCAGGGGTGTTTCTGTGGCACATACTTCTTTTATTGCTATGACATCAGTTGTAGTATTTGCAAGTGTAACTGTGCATGGTCTTTGTATGGTTTGTAGGGTAGTTGTCATTTATATAGAGAATTGTATAGAGAGAAAGGAAGTCTTTTTACAATGTGTGATTTACAAGCATGTATGTAGTGATGTATCTATATGTGCACTTTTGCCTATATCATATAAACATATGTAACGTTGTAATGTCATTCATATGAGAAAATTTGAACGTTTGAGGATTTTTTTATTGGCTGATGGATGGATGTGTTGGCCAGCTATCACGCTGAAGACAACATGTTACATTTCTGGCTTTTCAGTCTATGGTAAACATTAAATATCCAGCCAGCTGTACTTTACATGAGTTATGCTAAAGTTTTCTTTTTGTACATTCCAACAACTTATGTATGCTACCTGAAAGAACAACCAGCAGTCAGTTTTTTTACTATGGTAGTAAGATCTTAAGGTTATGTATAACATTGTTTGCCATCCATGCAAATAAAATGGAATTGATATTTTTTTATTAGCTTCCAGAAGAAACCACTGAAAATTGAGACCGATTTAATTTTGAATGTGGTGTAGGTTCTTAATTTATTTTTTCTTCTTTTGGTGATTTTCTGTAATTTCTCCACTCAGGAGGAAGTTCATAAATATGTACAGATGATGGGTGGACGTGTGTACAGAGACCTCAATATGTCAGTAACTCATCTCATAGCAGGAGAAGTTGGCAGCAAGAAATACTTAGTAGCTGCTTCTCTGAAAAAACCTATTTTGCTTCCTTCTTGGGTTAAGACACTGTGGGATAGATCTCAGCAAAGGTAATGAAAACAGAAACAAAGTAAAACTTGGTTTGCGTTGGGCTCTAGTGTTGGGCTCTCATGGTTATACACACTTCTTTCTTTTTCTAATTGATTTTACTGAGACAAAAAATGCATATTTTTCCTCTCCTTTCGTTCTTTTAGCATGATGAGATACACTGATGTCAACATGGAAGACTACGCTTGTCCTGTGTTTCTTGGCTGTACAATATGTGTAACTGGCTTAAGTAGTTCAGACAGGAAAGAAGTCCAGCGCCTCACGGCTGAACATGGTGGGCGGTATTCAGGGCAACTCAAGATGAATGAATGTACTCACCTCATAGTTCAAGAGCCAAAAGGTAAAACTTACAGCGTACGTATTATTTTTCCTCTTTGACTTGAAGTAGTGTTGCTCTTGCTGCTTCTGTGTAGAAAAGTGGTGTTGATGGGAAGAGTAGCATGGGGAACTCTTACCTTGCTTTGAGGGTAGGAAAAGGAAGAAAGGTGAACAAGTGAAGACAGAGTCTTGAAGAAGAGCAGAAGAAAAAGGGAGAATTGTAGAGGGAGAGGACGAATGAAGAAAAACTATGTTTTGGAGAGAGTATGATAAGACTTAATTTATATGCTGCTTGGAATCTGATAGTGAATTCATGGTTTTATTTATTTATTTGTTTATTTTTAACTGACCAATCCTTTGTACCTTCTGAACTGCCTGTAAGGTAAGATGAAAGCTTTCTTCCCTCGTGGAAGGGAGAAAGGTTTGTACTTCCTTTGAGAGAAGAAAGAAGTTTCATATTTTGTAAGCTTGTAGAATGAGAATTTTGAGATGAGGCAATTAAGTCTGATTTTTGCATATTAGAATGTGCTGGTACTGGCTGTGTGTTACAGTTTATTTAGTTGATAGAGCAAGGTAAAACTAATGACTTCTTGTAGGTGGAATTTATTAAAAGTGTATGGCAAGGTGACATACTGTTAGCAACACTGTTAGTGCTGGAAACCCTTGATTAAAGATCTGCAGAGGACATTTTCATGCTTTGCTGCTTTATAAGGTTTTGGTGCCCTGTGATGCAGTACCCATGAACTAACTCACTGTCAAGGAGAGTTTACTGACTTTAAATAAAGGCGAGTAAATAGCAGCTAATATGAGTTCTGTATAGTCCAACTTGCACCTCAAAATCAGTTGAGTTTTCACATTTTAATGTGCATCCATCTTTCAGTGAAGATGAATGCACTAGTCTTTGAGTAACATGCATTTTTTACATTTTCTTTATCCTTGAAAGGTCAAAAGTACGAATGTGCCAGAAAATGGAATGTTCACTGTGTGCCTGTGCAATGGTTTTCTGACAGCATTGAGAAGGGCTTCTGTCAAGATGAGACAATGTATAAAATAGAGAGTGGATCAAAACTAAGTAGTACACCCAGTACCTCAACACCCACCAGCAACGCCAGCAAGCTTGACAGTAAGTAAGACCTTTTAAGATGCACTTAAGGTAAGGTATGAAACAGTTGGAAGAACTGTTTGGAATTAGTAGAGTGCTCTCTATTTTTGTAGTGATAATATTTTGAAATTTGGTTTGTGTTTTGCTTATGTAAAAAACTGCAACTGATTACTTTTAGGTATGTTAGATATTGCAATGAATATGGACTTGAACATGAATAGAAGTTTAATAGTTAATCTAATTTAGGTGTACTTATCTGCTTAAGAATCAGTGATTTATATTGCTAAGTCCTAAACGTACAGGGCTAGTGTCTGTTGTGAATTAAATCATACCCCTAGAGGGAAAACAAATACTGTTTTTCATGTATTTGTCTTTGCATATTCTGTAGGAATAGTAGGAAAAGTGAAAGCATTTTGCAAACAAAGATGGTAGCACAAAAGACACAGCCAGCTTTAAATATGCTTTTATTTTCAAATACCTGCTGTTGACTGCTACTTCAGGAAATGGCTGAGTGATGATACACTGGGTTAGCACTACCAATAGTGTGTTAGGAATTCAAGTTTCATATTACAAAAATACGTGACTCTCTTAAGTCACTGAGCTTCAGGTTGAGCTCTTTTACTACGTAGAGGCCTCCCTTATGAAGTAATTATTTCTATCAGATCAAGTGTCTAGCAAACTAGAATAAAAGCTTTGGAAATTGACTGTTTACAGTGACTGTTAATTCACAGATAGCATCCATATGGGAATAAGCAAAAGCACATAAGTAATGTTTCTAGAAAGACCAGTATTCAGATATGTGTGTAAATAAAACCCTTGGTTTAACCAAGGCCCTACTTATCTGTTCTTCAGACTACGCTTTCTTTCAGCACAACAAAATCAGGTGACAGATTCTAATTTCTTTTTCAGTTAAGTAATGGAAGGAGAGGAGCCAAAACTAATGCATCTTCTTGTATTTCCATTAAAGCTCATTCCCTTTCGGATGTCAGCTGCATTTCCAGTGTAAATTTGAGTAGAGTTAATGAAACTGCTTGTAGTTCTGCAATGAGCAGCAGACTGGATCCTCCTCCTGATGAGCTGGAAAACTTGGACATAAGCTCTTTTCAAGCTCCTGAAGATTTATTAGATGGCTGTCGAGTATGTTTAACAGTAATTATATTTCAAATGTTCCGTCTTCACATGTGGAAGCAAACTAGGCTGAGGTGCTGGCAGTTGCTGCTAGAGTAAATTATGTTGCTTTGTCAATTGCAAATAACATGTTTCTGTTTTGTTTATGTAGTGTAGCTTTTGTGTGCCAGGTGCAAATCAAATAAATTCATTATATTAAATGTATAATACGCCTGCATTTTTGTAAACATGCTTTTAATGACAGTAGTGAATGGGTTCCAGAAATGGTGGGTGATCTTTGCTTTTTGTTTCTTTTGTTTATACACCTTCCTTGTGTAACTATTGGCTGGCTGTTTGTTGTATTATTCAGTATTCAGATGTTTCTAGAATACCATACGAAGATAAATTATTCAAATTTTAGATGCACCATTTCTCTTTTTTACTTTCCTGAAATTAATTCACTTATTTCTGAGTTCTAGAGAAGTCATAGCAAGCTGTATCGAAATATTCTACTTTTTTTTTTAAAGCCCTTATCTTTGCTGTATTTTCGTTGTAGGTCTACCTCTGTGGCTTCACTGGCAGGAAGCTGGACAAGATGAGAAGGCTTATTAACTGTGGTGGTGGTGTTCGATTTGATCAGCTTAATGAAGATGTTACCCATGTTATTCTGGGGGAGAACAGTGACGAGCTGAAACACTTTTTGGACAAGACGCTTCACAGGTTCTGATAGCTGCGTTGCCTAAGGACTACTTCTGCCTTGCTTTCTCCCACCAGCTCATAAGCAAGAAAATATGTATTGATTTGGAAATCCTAAGTAGCTCTTGTCTTAAATAAGAAGAGTTACAGCTGGTGTTTGCAACTCCATCCTGATGTGCTCTTGAGTACTGTAAATTTTGGGTTGCTATGAGTTGCTTCAGTAAATAGAAAGCAGGTATTCTCACTGGTGAAAAATGGATATTAGTGCATTAATATATTGAAGAGAAAGAACTTGGCAACTCGGCAGTTGGCTGATATAATGTAAATTGTAGAAAATAAGTACGAAACTGTCTGTTCTCATACTTAAGCATAAAATCTTAAAGTCTGTAAAGTCTGCTAAGCATGCTGTAGTATTGGAGTTACAGACTTAAGGTACATGTGTGTTTGCAGAGTGGGAAACAAGAATCACAGTTCTGAGACCTGCTGTAACTTGTTTGTGTAACACTTTATTTTATAGGCCTCACATAGTGACAGCAAAATGGTTACTGGAGTCGTTTAATAAAGGCTATCTCTGTCCAGTGGAGCAATATATCCCTCAAAACTACCAGCTGTTAGTGAATACAATTTTGGAACAACCTGATGCAAAGTTGGTTCTTCCCAAGAACAACAGCATCTTGAAGAAGAAAGCTGTGAATGTTGTAAAGCACCAGAAAGCTGCAGAAGACGACTTCCTCTCTCAGTATGTCAGTAATGATTCTACATTAGGTAGGTTCAAGGCTTAGCATGCTGTAGACAGTTGAACAGGTCATGTAGAATTTCAGTTTTCAAGTATTTAGTTATTAAAAGTTGAGTATTTTAACTTCATTATTGTATTTTTAGGAGTCATTCCCTATGAAGCTATTTTGAACTGCCTTTGTTTTTGTCAAACTACTATTATTTTTTATTCTTTCTTCTAGTTGAAGCTGAGAAACTAATATCTGGTAGCTTCAATGATGTTACTCATGTGACTGTTCAAGAAGAGAATCGTTCTTCTGTCTGTAATGGTTCTCTGGGAGAGCCTTCTGCACTAGATGAAGGAGGTTTATTTGCCAGGAAGAGATTTCTTCTTTTGGGTTTTGGAGAAGAAGATGAGTCCTGCATTGCAGATCTGATTAAGGAGCATGCTGGGAAAACTGTGCCGCTGCAAAGCAGAATCATTGCAGACTATGCTGTGGTACCTTTATTAGGGTGCTCTGTGGAGCCAACTGTTGGTGATGTTGTCACGAATACATGGCTGGTAAGGGAGTTATATTTTCAGTCCAGTGAGTAAAGATATCTATTACAAATACATCTTGCTAGAATGCAGAGTTACTGGTGGCTTTTCTACAAATGAGATGTTGAGAAATTAGTCTTAATTCATTTGAAATTTGCTAAATGAAAGCATTCCTTAAAGTCTCTGCAAATTTACCGTATCTTAGCTATTTCAAAAATGAAGCTCTCTACAGGCTTGTTAAATAAGACTCATGACTGAAAAGCTTCTTGTGTGAGGGCCTGCCCTCATTTTAGAATCATGGAATGGTTTGAGTTAGAAGAGACCTCAAAGTACTTTTAGTTCCAAACCCACTGCTTAGGGCAGGGTTACCAACTGCTGCATTGAGCACTGATCAGGTTGTCCAGGGCCCCATTCAGGCGGGCCTTGAACACCTCTAGGGATGGAAAAAAACACATTTTTCCTGTGCTGATGCCCCAGACTGGGACACAGGACTTCAGATGGGGCCGCATGAGAGCAGAGCAGAGAGAGGCAATCACCTCCCTCTTCCTGCTGGCCACCTTTCTTTTGGTGTAGCCCAGGATACTGTTGGCCTTCTGGGCTACAAGTGCTTACTGCTGGCTCATTTTAGGCTTTTCATCTGGCAGGACCCATACGGTCTTCCTGTACTTGTACAAGAAGTACCTTGTACTTGGCTTTGTTGAGCCTCATGTTTACATGGGCCTAAATTCTCTATTCTCAAAATAATTAATTTGTGGAAGAAGGAGTTGACTAATAATGATTTTATTTGATAAACTTTGTGCTTACTGTTTCTTGCTACGCTCTTACTGCAGCTTTCTGTCTTGTGGCAGAAGCTGAGTCAACTTTATAGCTTGAGGTAAAAAAAGATGATGAAATTGTTTGCTAAGAGGGGGCACATGACATAGATTAAGCACTGTTTATATTTTTCAGTATTAGATAGATTTCTGTGAAGTGAATCTATACAGACTGTCAGATCATGCCTTGAGCTACTTCAAGGGAGCCTCCAGGACTGGAAAAGTAGTAACTGGAAAGTTCTGAAAAATGCCTAAATCAGGCAAACCTGACAAGGCTAATGTTATCTAGGAGAGAATTTGTCTAATTGTATGTGAAAAAACTTTATCAAATGCAGTGATAGAAACAATTGCTTATTTATCAAGTCCATAAATGCTGTTGTACAGTAGCTGAGTTATTGCAGTTTTCTGTTTCTGTTTAGCTTGATTTGTGCTTTTATCTATATCGTCTTTTTAAGGTAACGTGTGTGGAACAGCAGCTTCTCTTAGATCCCCAGTCCAATCCACTTTTCACGCCAGTCCCAGTAATGGAAGGAGTTACTCCTTTAGTGGACTGTGTTCTTTCTTTTAGCCAATTTACTGGTGCAGAGAGAGACTCCCTGGTTTATCTGGCAGGACTTCTAGGAGCAAGGTATGTTTCTTCCTGTTTTTATGCAGCCATTGTGACTAAATCCCTTAGAAATTTCTTTCATAGAACTAAAATATTTCAACATAAAGTTCTTTTGGATTCAATTCATCTAAGTTGTGACAACATAGTTATTTCCCGCTCCGTTAGAGAAATCTAGTCTGATTTCTGACAGAATCCACTGAGTTGGCAATTTTATAACTTTGATGACAAAACTGACACAGAAATGTCACTTTTTCAGATGTCAGAATTGTAGAATGGCTTACATTGGAGGACCTTAAAAATCATGTAGTTGCAGCTCTCCCGGCAGGGTTGCCAACCACTAGATCAGGCACGCAGGATCCCTTCCAAGCTGGCCTTGAACACATCAAGAGATGGGGCACCCATAGCCTCCCTGGGCAATGTCTTCCAGTGCCTCATCACCCTCTGAGTAAAAAATTTCTTCCTAACATCTAATCTGTATCTCTCGTTTTTTTAGTTTAAAGCCATTTCCCCTTGTTCTCACCATCAGACCATGTAAAAAGTTAGTCTCTCTCCTGCTTGTAAGCTCGTTTCAATTACTAGAAGGCTGTGATGAATTTTCCCACAGGACTGATCAAGCCCAACTTCCTCAACCTGTCTTCATAGGGGAGGTGCTCCAGCCCTTTGATCATCCTCATCACCCTCTGGGTCCACTCCAATAGCTTCACATCCCTCCTGTAGTGGTGACACTGGCCTGGACAGACTATTCCAGACAGGGCCTTGTGGACAGAGCAGAGGGGGACAATCACCTTCCACTCCCTGCTGACCAATCCAATTTTGATGCAGCCCAGGATTCTATTGGCCTTCCAGGCTGCGAGTGTACACTGCTACTTTTTGTCTATCAGGACCCCCAAGTCCTTCTCTGCAGGGAAACAGGCCTTGGATAATTCTACTGGTCTTTGTATTACTTGAATGTATTTTATAGCATTATAGACTTGCCGCAGGTTAATCTTGTTTATGACTAAATAAATGTTTTATTAATCTAATTTTAGAGTCCAAGAATTCTTCGTGAGAAAAGCCAATGCAAAAAAGGGAATGTTTGCAAGTACCCATCTTGTGGTGAAAGAGCCGGATGGTTCCAAGTATGAGGCTGCAAAGAAGTGGAATTTGCCCGCAGTCACTGTAGCTTGGCTTTTGCAGTCTGCAAGGACAGGAAAGAGAGCAGACGAAAGCAAGTTTCTGGTTGAACATGTGGATGCTGAAGGTTTGTTATTAACAAGCTTGGGAATATGGGAAGGAAGGTCAGATGATTGAAGTTCTTTTAAACAAGCATATGTGATACCTGTGTTTTTTTAGAAGAGAAATCAGATGGCTTGCTTATATTTTATTTGTTTCCTTTTAAAGATGAGAGTTCTGTTACTAAGCTTAGCAAGACACCACCAACTGCCAAATTTCCTGATTCTCCAGAACGACCTTCTTATCTCCATGAAGCTGGAAAAAAACCAGCCATCACCCCTCTTGATATCAACAGGTTTCAGAGCAAAGCTTTCCAAGCTGTAATCTCTCATCATATTGGGAAGACAGCAACTCCTCCTGCACCAGGAGGACTGCTACAAAAAGAACCGTCTTTACACCTTGATACACCATCAAAATTTCTTTCCAAAGACAAGTTATTCAAGCCTTCTTTTGATGTAAAGGTAACGTTCCTTGCAAATCTTTGTGTTGGTGGAGCTATTGAGTTTAAAGATATGCATAAACTTTAAAACAACACATAAATGTTGTCGTGAACCTTCTTACCCTGTTAACTACAGCCTATTTTGAATAAAGCCAGAAAAACTTCCTCTGTTAATTTGCGTGTATTGCTAGTTAACAACCTGTGAATTAAATCTGTTGCGTAGTAGATGTTTTAGTTTTTAACAAAGCTCCTTTGTGCTTATTGCATCTTATGTGAACTGCACTTCACAGAACATAATCTGTTCTCTACGTTGAATGACAGAAATATAACCAGAAGGCTTGTTCACTCCTCCAGATATTAGGAAACAAATGTTTACTTGTTCTGTGATGAAATGCTACTTTAATGACTTTTTAAATGTAATGATGGTATAGCAGTTAAAATTGCTACTGCAAATTGAGAAATGGATTAGGGCTTTGGGTTCACTTTCTCATTCTGAAAGCCATGAAAAACTCTCAACCTGAAACGTGGTAAAGAAACCACCAGATCTATCTGTGCTGGAATAGCTACTAAATGAATTGCATGTGCTTGTGAAGCCTTCTGATTTGCTGTTCATTATCAAGGCCTTGATTAGGAGGTAAATTCACTGATTTTTCTGTCAAGTTGTAGGGTTTTTGCTAGTAGATTATTATTTTTTTTTCCCCTTCTCTTCCATTCCTCCCCCTTTTCACTTCCAAAGGAGCAGCACTCATTGGAAATGGCTTGCGATTAGAAATACCTGGATTTGGCTGCTGGCTACTTTCCATTGCAGGCATTTCTCCCTGATGACAGTGAAAAAAACAATTAGATCTTTTCTTCTTTCTGTTTTATATATGTATACACTAAGAGTGGGATTCTCTTGCACAGTTTTTGTGCAGTGGTACTTTCATTTGTGCTTGCTAGTTGCTACTCTAGTACATAGTCTTGGTTTTATGAGTATGAAACGTTTCTGCTATATTTGTGAAACTTGCTCGAGTGAGAATGTTGCTTGTAATGCCTTCATGAAAGTCAGTCAATTACTTTGGTGGTTTGTTTTTTTGTTGTTGGTTTTTTTTTGGTAGGATGCTCTGGCAGCTTTGGAAACTCCAGGAGGTCTTGGTCAAAAGAACAGAAAGCTGAGCACTCCACTTTCTGAAGTCATTGGCAGAAACCTGAAATTGGCACTGGCAAACAGCACTCGGAATACAGAAGCTCTTACTGCCAGCCCTCAGCTGAAGGCTGCACAGCCAGAAGTGGTAGGAGATCTTGGTTTTGAGCTGTTGGAACATAGGTTGATTAAGAAAATGCTGTAATTTTTGTGAGTTAAGCTATCAAGGAGCTTGTGCATTGTGATGTTTGAGTATGTATGATTTTGCATCTTCAACGATGAATAAAGCAAGATAAAGCAGCAGGCAAAAATTTAAGTCTTTTTCTCCTGTCTGTACTGCCATCCCAAATACTAAGGAGTTGCTAAGCAGCATGGTTTATAGAGCTGTGACCATTCAGTTTTTGTAGCATTAGGATGGGAGGGTTTTATAACAATTAAGAAACTCCTAGACTCCTGATGGGCAGGATTAAATATTTTATGTTTGACTGAAGTTTAGAGTTCCAGCCTAATCTACTCTAATAAGAGAAAACAGAAAAAGAAGTGAGAGAAAAGAGTGTTTGTGTACGGCTTCTCATGTTGTTGCACAATAAAGGAGGGGAAGAAACTAATGGCATTCAGTAAGGGAAGGTTGTTAATTCTTATTGTGTAGTTTCCGAACTCTCTCCCTTTTCACTCTGGTAGAGTGAAATGCTTTTGTGGTATCAGGTTTGATAATTCCTTCATTTTGGTGCTCAGGGAAGCGGTCAGTCTGTGATGAAAAAAGCACAGTATGGCTCAGAGTGAATCTTTTGTCTTTGGATTCCTAGTGCTTGGAAGGATAGTTGTGCTCTCTTTTGACGTGGAGATTGGGAGTGTCAAAAGCAGAAAAAAAATGTTTTCCTGTTATTGCAAATATTATCGCATATTACACTAAATACTTAAATATTATTGTTATTCATACAAAAACCTTCTAAACATCATTTATTTTTTTTCACCTACTTGAATAGGAAGAAGAGTCCAAGCCTCTAGCTGGTGTTGTTATATGTGTTAGTAAAAAACTTAGTAAGAAGCAAAGTGAACTGAACGCTGTAGCAGCTTCTCTTGGTGCAGACTACAGGTATCAGACAAAAAAAAAAAAGCACAACTTCTAAGCTTCTGCCCTGGTGGGAACTGAAATAAATATGAATGTTTGCATTTTAATATCCTCATCTACGGGACTTTATGCTGTAGCTGAACTTCAGGTTTCACTATCTTAAATGATTTATGCTTAAGTAGTGAATGTGACTGTGTTTTGTGATTACAACCTATTCTTTTCAGCTTCTGTTACTGAGAGGAGCTACAGACTTTCCATTAGATAACAAATGTTAATTTTTATCAGTTTATGTTTTAGAATCCTATATTTTATTTTAAGCTTCCTGGACTGGTATTCCAGTTGCAATTGAATATATCAGTAAAAGAAAAACATATAATGGACTGGTCACACTTGTTTTTAGAAACTGATTTGGAACTTCGTTTACTTAGATAAAACAAAAAGTGACAACAGATCAAAATCCCAAACTCTGCTTTACACCTTTGTCAGACTAAGTTTTGTTTACTTCAGGAATGCTTTCAGAAGAGATTGAAAGCATTCTGTCCTGAAACTGAAAGCTGTCTGTCTTTTGTTATGGCTAAATAAATAATGAGCCCACTTTCTTCATCAGAGTAGGTATTATTTCTAGGATCAGCTGCTGATTCTTTTTTGATAGATAATTATATCCTCAAGTTGTATTTCATTTTATTTTCTAGATGGTGTTTTGATGAAACAGTAACGCACTTCATCTACAAGGGAGGACAAAATGACAGCAACAAGGAATATAGATCTGTTAAAGAACGAGGAATACATATTGTTTCAGAACACTGGCTTTTACAGGTATGAAGCTTGTCTTTTTTTCTTCTCTTCATACTGGAGATGAGCAGAAAAGAAAGCTTAAAACTCATTAGATAGCAGTTGATTTTCTGTTGGAATTTACATTGAACATACGTAGGAATTGATGTTTTACATTCTGCTTTGAACTTAGGAGTTGAACATTTTTCACTAGCATGCATTTACCTTCTACTCTGTAAGGGAAAATGAAATTCTCCTTCATTCAGTTCTGCTACATGTTTCCCAGAATGAGAGCTGCATTTTTCTCGTGTAAACTACTTCTTTCTGTGATCCTTTTCCTATGCTTAGATATGGAACTTGTATTAATTTTCATCCAGTTTCTCATCTTTCTTATATTAACTAATATTGTTACAGTGTGCCCAAGAATATAAACAGCTTCCTGAATCTCTCTTTCCTCACACTTACAATCCCAAAATGAGCCTGGACATCAGTGCGGTGCAAGATTTCAGACCCTCCTCTTCCAGTAAGCTTCCAGCAACTGGAAATCCAGCAGAAGAAAATGAGGTGTAGTATGTGATAGAAATTCATGTTCTGTGACATCATGGGAATTCAATTCACCTGGCTGTTATGTTTAATGTAATAAATGAAATTGATTCTTTATTCAGTGACGCTCTGAAGCAATTTTCACTAGTAATTAACAGTAGCTATTGCAGATACTCCTTCATGCTTTTTTTCTTGCATTTGTAATCCTCTTCTAGGACAATAGAGGCAGACACAGACATTTCAGAATTAGAAGTGCTAACACATCTGAAATAGTATAGCCCATTCTTTACCTTCTTTTAAGTGAGCAAGACATCCAAGGCATAAGCTTTACTTAGCAGACCTATAGACTGCAGAGTAGGTACTGTCATTAATGCTATTCATTGTTTTACTGTTATTTTGGTGGCATAAAGATTAACTTATTCTAAGGCAAGATTATTCTTCATCAGAATTTTCACAAGCGTTGAACAAAAGTAAAAACAAAGAAAGTGGTATTCTAGAATTCTACATGTCTTTGTCGGCTTTAGATTATTCCAGTGGATGAAGATGATACTGCAGACGATTTAACTACTGACCAAATAAAGGAAACAGTTGGCACAGGGGAGGAGCACACTGGAATAAGTGAATCCAAGGGAGGTAAATATAAATTCCTGTTCTCAGAATAGTTACATAATGTCAAACTGCCTGGGTAAGCCTTCTTCAGTTTCAGGTGCTGAATGGTAAGATGTGAAAGCTTTAGGTACTGTTATGTATTTACTAGTCAAATACAACTAGCCACTGTTGCTCAGTATGAGGGAGAGGTTTTGCTCTCTCTCTGATCTAGTTCAAAGATCTTGCCAGCCTATTACAAAACCAGGGTAATCCATTAAAAATTACTTAGTTACTATTTCTTTTCTTTTTTTTTTTTTTTTTAATTTTTAAACACCAAAGTTTGATTTCTAGCACAGAATATCAGCATTGTATACATTTTTGTGCTATGTAAAGAAGTGTGTTACAGGAGAGTTGTGGAATATAAGGTAGATCACGTGAACAATTTCAGAAGTGATCCAAATGGGAATTCCTGCTTATGACAAGAAATGGGTGATTTCAGTCATACATCATCCTCCTAGATAGTCTTTCCCTGTTTGATTATATAATCTTCCTCCCTGATACAGGGGAAGGAAATTAACTTGAATAGCTGTACTTTTCACTTATTATAGTAATCTTGATCTTGTGGACTTTGTTTATTCTCTTGAAGTTTTAACCCAGGCACTAGAAATGAGGGAGAGCTTCCAGAGGCAGCTGCAGGAGATCATGTCTGCGACATCAATAGTGAAACCACAAGGACAAAGAGGATCCCTTTCAAGGAACAGTTTTGATAGTTCTCCAGCCACTCCTGATAGTGCCCGGTCTGTGCGAAATGGCCGCAGCAGGGCCTTGGAAGCTCTAAGGTATCAGTTTTCAGTTTATCTTATCTTACCCTCTCTACTCAGACAATCACTGAAACATGAGTAGATCTCCAGGGTTTTCAGTTGTATTGTCTTTCTGTTCTGATATACTTCATTTGCTTGTAATTCAGAATCTTTAACAAGAGCTGCTAGATAAAATCAGAGTATTATCTTAATCCTACAATTATGTATAAATGTATATAAAATATATTTGCTTTTCAAAAAATAGTAGAATAGAATTGCTTTTTAATATTGAAATGAATTGTGCTAACCAATTAATTTGTCTTCAGATTAGTGTTGGTAGAGATATTTGAAGAAAACAGTGCTGCAATGTTTCAGTACTTGGGTCATATACGAATAGTAGTTGTTCCTATGAAGTTCTTGGTGAATACTTATCATTCTTTCATTTCTCTCTGTGTAATCACGGTGAATAGGATTTTAGTTCCAACAGTGCTGAGCTCCAGTGAGAATGTAATTGAAATCTTTCAAAGTCATTCCTTTAGTTGGGTGTTTATCTGCAAATCAAGAGATTCAGTAAAGGGTAGAGTGCATTGATTATGAAATAATTTAACAGCGTGACAAGTGGTGAAAATATCTCCTACTTAACATTATGGTTGCCTTTTTTCAGCCACGCTGACCCTTAAACCCACAAAGACAGATAGCTAAAGTTGCTTTCATACTGAAGGCTTCCACTTCTCTGGACACGCTTTCTAATAATGTCACTTGGATGTTATGGTTGATGTGATTATTAAAACATCACCTTCTAGAATGGTAGTCTTCCATAAAACAAAGGAATATTTAAGGTATCTGTGCTTTTTTTTCTCAGGCAATCTCGTCAGGCTCTCACAGATATCAACACGGAGCCATCCCAGAGTGAGCAGATCATCTGGGATGATCCTACAGCGAGGGAGGAGAGAGCAAGACTTGTCAGCAACTTTCAGTGGCCTAACAGTCCTTCCTTCACAGAGCAAGCTCAGAGTAACATCAATAGGAACATGGATGAGTCTACCTTCAAAGGATCCATAGCTGATGCAGAGATTGCTGGTATAGGTAAAATAAAGTCAGAAATGAAATACCATTTTTCTTTGCTACAACATCGGGTTTATCCGTGGAGATTTTAAAATACGGTGGTGCTTAAATTTTACTTCAAGAGTACTTAAGGAGTGAACAGTGTTGGGATTTCATCTGTGGTCAAACACCAAGGCAGCGTTTTTCTGAAGATGTCTGTATCGACTTTAGAAAATATCTTCCACAGTTTTTATTTGGATCCTCAGCTGGCTTCCAGCTGACAGGTCACGTAGATACAGTGGAAGTCAAATAGGAATGCTAGCAGCAGAATTTCTTTAATGTTAGTAGGTAAAGACAGAAGGAACTTGTGAGCACCAAAAACAGAATCTCAGAGCTACTTACGAATTTTCTTCAGTTATGATTTAGTCAAGATACTGTGTTTATCTTTCCTATTATTTATGAAGTCTCAATCTTCTGCTAGGACTAAGCAGGACTAAAGCAACACGCTTAAGGCTTTTCATCCATTTTGACTTTTTTCCCACCTTCAGAGAGATAGCAGAATAATTTACTTCCCTCCCCATTGCCACCTCCCTCCACCCTCCCAATAAATCTACTTTGTAGAGATTCTTAAGAATTTCTACTGCAAACTAATGCCGTCCTAGTGGAGGTTGAAGAAAATTAGTGAAATAAGTTCAGTAGATTTTTTTTGTTTTGTTTAACAGTGTAAGTGCATTTAGCAAAAGAAGTTAGGCCATTTGAGGTTTTTCTGCTTTTCAAAACAGGGCATCCAGGGAGATGGTCTGCAAGGTTCAATTGGTGGTTTGTGGTATAAGGAAGAGCACCTTTTAAGGAGGGCAGTATTGGCATGTTAACTGTGCATGTTGTAGCAGCTATTTAGGATAACTGCTTTTGTACTTTGTCCATAATTATATTCGTCTAAGGACAAATCCTGTAACAGTGTTTTACTTCCTCAGTTGTTCCTGAGGCTGGGAATGGAGATACAATTGAAGATCTGAAGAATCCTGTATGTAGAGATCCTGAAACACCCATTAAAGATCACTTGATCCCCACCCCGCAGGCTCCCAGCATTGCATTCCCACTGGCTAACCCTCCTGTGGCACCGCAGCCCAAAGAAAAGGTTTGACATTTGAAGAAATGCTCATAATTGTATGTGTTCTAAAAGTGTAGCTATACTTTAAGGGCTGCTCTGAAAGTAATGCCTCCTGTATTAATGTGTTTGCCCATGAGAGGCCGATGTCAGTGGTATGGCAGTAGAGATTAAGTGTTTTCAATAGTATTTCATTACATGTTGTTGCTGTGTGACAGATGGCAGCAGGGGGGCAGTCTGACAAAACGGTGTCTGACATGCAAGTGCATCTGAAGAGAAAGTGGGGCCTTGAATTCCTCCATGTGGAAAAAATGGCACACATTGACATTCATCACTGCTTACTGAATGTTTATAGAGACCAAACAGTGGATGTGAGCACAGTGACTTAGTGGATGATGCATTTCAGCAGTGGCAACAGCATCCACGTGAAATGAGCTGAGAGGAGCCCTATGGAGAAGGAGTTGGGCATCCTGGTGGATGAAAAGCTGTGTATTAGCTAGCAGTGTGTGCTTGCAGCCTGGGATGCCATCCGTATCCTGGTGACCAGCAGGACTAGGGAGGTGATTGTTTCTCTCTGTTCTTCTGAGGCCCCATCTGGAGTACTTCGTGTAGGTCTGGGGCACCCCACACAGAAAAGACATGGAAGTGACAGAGCAGGTCCTAAGGAGGCCATGGAGACTATCAGAGGTCTTGAAGCACCTCTCTTATGAAGATAGGCTGAAGGAGCTGGTCTTGTTTTGCCTGGAGAAGAGAAGGCTCCAGGGAGACCTCCTTGCAGCCTTCTACTACTTTATGTGTGCTTATAAGCAGGAGTGGGAACTCAAGCCGTGTTAGGATGATGGAAAAAAGATACACCTTTATTTTGCAGATGGTGTCTGGAATTTAGGCTTAAATACCAACTGAATATTTTTGTTCTGGACAAAAGTCTGGTTCAGAAATTTAAGGTGTAGTGAACTTGAAAGCAACTAGGAAGATGGGTTTAGGTTTTTGCCTTCATTGTCTCATTTGATGCTCCAACTTCCAGCATCGACCATGTCTCTTCAGAGGGCTGAAATGTCATGTTACTGAATAAGCTGTGGTGGAAATATATAGGGGGCCTTGGGAGTTCAAGAAAGCCTGAATGGGTGAGGTAGCGTGATAGATAGATGATGGTTACTTCATGTGTTCAGCTTGGCATTCAGTGAATATGGATTAGTTTTTATGACAGATTTGTTCACTTCTGCCCTAAAAAAGGGGGGGAACCAAGAGGATGTTAAGCAGGAGTTTAATGTTGATTTGATAAGATCCAGCTTTTGTCAAGTGACTGACAGATTTGGTTCTTCTTTTCCATGCTAAAAGAAAACTTAACATAAAAATAACCCAGAATTGCTCACAGGGAAATAATCAGCTGTCAAACTAATCTTTCTGTAATATTTCCAAAATCTGTTGCTGTATTTTCAGGCTGCTACAGAAAATGAGAAGGTAGATGAAGAACCAGAAAAATGCCGTAAATTTCAGCTGTCTTCTCTTAATCCTCAAGAAAGATTTGACTACTGCCATCTGATTGAGGAATTAGGTACCAGATATTTGTGAAATGCATGCGATAGTGTGTGTTGTAAGCTGGTCAGCTGTAGCTCTCTGGGAAAAGAAAGGGCTTCTGTTAATGAATCATCAGATCAGAGGTCTCAAATTTATGGTTTTCTGTGCTTGCGAGCAATTCATTGAATATATTATTATTATGTGAGCGATCAGCTTTGCTATAAAACAGCGATGGTTTTGTATTCTGGCAGTTTCTTTTAGCTGTCTCCACAACAGCCCCATTCTTTACTGTTAGGAGTGTCTAGAATCTGCTGTCTTCTGGTGTCCCCCATTTGTGTCTGTTATACTACCACTTGTTTTCTTTTCCCAGAGCTCCTCTTTCCTTGCCAGCTTTTCCCTTATCAATTCAAAGATATTTTCAGTGTAAATCTGAGATTTTCTTTTTTTTCTTTGTTTTAAATTCAAATAATTCTCACTTTGAGTGATTTTTTTTGTGGTACAGCCTGAACTCTAAATAACTTGAATCATATTAAATCCCCAATTCCAAGGTGGAATAGTGCTTGAGAAACAGTGCTTTGATCCAAGTTGCACACACATTGTTGTGGGACATCCTCTTCGAAATGAGAAATTCCTGGCCTCAATGGCAGCTGGAAAGTGGGTGCTTCATCGTTCCTACCTGGAGGCGTGTAGAGGAGCTGGCTGCTTTGTTCAGGCATGTAACCTTGTTAATGAGGAACTAGAATGTTGCACTTTTTTTAATGTCTCTTTTTATTTTACTGGAAAACAACTTCTCAAAAGCAAATGGTGCTCCGGAGTGGCTAAACCTCGGGATTTTTAGAGGCTCCAGTATCTCAGGAACTTTTGGCAAGCTCGTCTCTGAAAACAGGTTTCTGACCAAATTTGTCCTAGCACAGGATAAATGAAATACCTATACTTCATTGGTGTTTCTGGAAATTGAAGCTTGAATATCTCTTGTTAATTTTTCACTGGTTATCATCTTGAGGAGGTTATCATCTTGTACACCAGGAATTAAATCTTAACTTTACTGATGTATGGAAAAGATTTTAAAGATTCCAACTCCATAAGCCTGTGCGTTTTGAGCACCCTCCACCCTCCTGTCCAAAGTGGCTTTGCACTACTGTTGAATTCCGCTGCTGATATCCACAAGAGTAGCGTGGTTGTACATGATGTGCATTAATGTTACAGGAAATAAGAGTTGATTTAAAACTGTGGGGAGTTTTTATGCATGGACATAATTACATGCATTAAAGAGGCATATCTCTAACTTTATCAAGAGCTGTTTTGCTCAGATAAAATTGATGCACGGAGCTAGACTGAGTTGTGATTTGTTCTGGATGTTTCTTTATTATTAATCTTTCTGCTAATAAAATTGACAAGACTTCTCTGTAATTCATGCCTATGATTATTCTAGGAAGAAGATTATGAGTGGGGAAGTGATTCCATACTTAACGTTTTGCCTGGAATCAATGTAAACCAGAAGAAGCTAGCGCTCGCAGCCATGAGGTGGAGGAAAAAAATTCATAAAGGAAGGCAGGAAACTGGAATTACTGAGGTACTGAGATGTGTGTTGGATATAAGGTGTACAGTGTGGATGGCCAAGACGGGGTTTGTCACTGAGAAACCCAGAAGTTTCTCTGGCAGGAAAAGTGAATGTGTCTTACTAAGAACAAAATGGCTTAGCTGGATATCTTCTAGTTAGTTGGGTAACCTTTTAGTGCAGGTCTATTACATCCTAATCTATTCCTGAGCCACCCACCAGTCATGCTTTTTGCAGAGGTAGACATGTAGTTACTGATATATATGTAAGCATCATTCAGCCATTAAGATACCTTTGTGCTTCTGAGCTCTAGCTGGGGAACTCCATTGGTTTTACTAGGAAACCATGGCTGGTGCTGGCAGTAACTTTTAAAAACCCTGCTGTGCCATACAGCTCACTGGACAGCATTTTCCTAACTTCAGTAGAGGGCGTAATACTACACTTCAAACACGGCGGTGGTTGACACCTCTCTCAAATCATCTTCTCTGATGTCACACAGTGTGGTTCCACAGCGTTTCAGTGACATTTTTGAAGGTGGAACTGGAGCACACCAAATCCTTTTAGCTGCTCTCTAGACATGAAAGTATTCACCCAAAGGTGGAAATACTGCCTGTTTCAACTGCATCAGTGTAACACTTGACTTGCATGTATTTTACAACCTCCATTAAATGAATGTAAGAAAAATTATGCTCCTTGCATATTTGGAAATAGCACAGCTTTCCTTAAGATGTCTGTTTCTTGCTGGTGTTGCAAGTGTTTTGAATGGAATGGCTTGACCACCTTCTATGCAGGTGGAAAGCTGGAGGAGCATGTGGTGTTGGCCTGATAAGTTTTATACTGTGCTTTTTTTCCTGCCTTTTACAATTTAGAAGGACAAAACCAGGTGATTGCAAATGTTTGTCTGATAGCTACTCCCAAAGGGGGCAAGTAGGGGATCTGTGGCATCTGTACTTTTGTAGTGTCAACATCATTATGGCTAAACGGAGTCTTTTATCTAGGGAGCTTTCAGTGGCTGGAAAGTGATCCTGAATGTTGATCACACCAAGGAAGCAGGATTCCGACGCCTTCTTCAGTCAGGAGGAGCAAAAGTATGTAGCGCTCTGGGGAAAATAATTACCCATTACTGTTGGGTTTCTCTAATCTTCTGTTGTTGTTTTGTTGAGTGTTGTTAATTTTTAAGGCATTGGTATAATTTCTTAAACTCAGTGCTGGGTATTGTCCATGCCAGCAGTAGATCCTAGCCAAAACTGTCAGACTGCTGAGCACAGAATTTGTGGGCCCTGCTCTGATGAGAGGATTAGACTTCTTAAAAGGTAAAGATGGTACAGAATGCACAGTAAATAGTATTTTGTTTTGTGTTGGCTTGACAGTTGAGTGTGAATTTATAGGTCATGAGCTGCATGTTCCTTCCATAGGGAAGAAACACAAAAATTAATAGTTTTTGTCTCTCGTGTTTTAATCTGTAGGTGTTTTCTGGTCATTCTGTGTCTTTCTTCAAAGAAGCAACTCATCTCTTTGCTGACTTCAGTAAGCTGAAACCATGTGACACCAGGGTGAATGTAGCAGAGGCAGCAGCCCAGGGAGTGAACTGCTTAAAGCCGGAGTATATAGCAGACTTCCTCATCCAGGTGTGTGCTGTGCAGGCAGGACGGGGCAGGTCTCTCACCTCCAGCAGGTCAT
The DNA here is from genome assembly GCF_039878825.1 of Excalfactoria chinensis. Lineage (NCBI taxonomy): Eukaryota > Metazoa > Chordata > Aves > Galliformes > Phasianidae > Excalfactoria > Excalfactoria chinensis. The sequence goes on along the minus strand of NC_092826.1, from coordinate 116,675,195 downwards.
GAGGAGCCTCTTCCAGAGCAGGGAGCTTGCAAAAAATATTCAAGATGTGCATGTGCAATGTTCATTTGATTAATCCTAGAAAACAACTGAGCAATTTCTTTATTCTCAGAATTTCTTTATTCTCCTTGAGTTGAGCAACTTTTTTTTTCCCCTTCTTCTATTGAAGGATCCACCTCCCCCAATGGAGTCTTATTGGCTGCCAGAAGCTGAGTCTTGCTTCCAGAACAGCAAAGAACTTGGGCTTGGGTTATCCCAGAAAAGAAAAGCGCCGGGAGAAATGAGCAGAGTCAAGAGATCCAGAGTGCACTGAGAAAGTTCTGTGCTTTTAGTTTGTACATTTTTATATATTTGTATTTATGGGGTTTTTTTCATCCTCACCGCAGAAATTAAAAGCTTTGAATCTCAATTCTAATTTGTCCTGAGATTAAAATAAGGTTACAGTAATATTCATAAGGAAGATCTCTTTGGTTACCAGTGCTGTTAATGATTTGGTTTAGGGACAGCATTGTATAATAAATACTTTGAGACGCTTAGCACACCTTGTCTGTATGTTGTAGGAAAAACACCACTTGCTAAGAATGCCATTGCCATGGGTGGTCATGCCAGTAATGGACTTACTTTGAGTATTTTCTCTTAGTTTTGCCCCAAGAAAAAATGCCAAAAGAGAAACTAGATTAAAACAAAACAGATTATAAATTTTAGTAGTCACAGTGGGTATAATAAATTATTCTAAACAAAATTTCAAGTTTTTTGCCAGGTGTGGGTATTAAGAGACAAGACCCAAGAGACTGTAGGGTATTTTTTTGGTTGTTTATTTTTTCTCCTCTGCCCTCAGAAAATGCTGCTGTGGAAGGGTAGTGCTACTATACCCATTTTACAGCTAAGCTTCAGAGCTGTCCAGGAGCCATGTAAGTCCTGTGAGTACTGTGGCATGTGGGGGCTGGGCAGACTCGGTACAGTGGGCTACTAAGTGTGAGCAGCTCTCCAGCTATTTACTCAGCACTCTGAAGAGCTGTACAGCTGCTGACAGTGCCCAGGTGGACACCTGCAATGCAAGGAGCCTGGGCTGTCAAGACAGGCAGGGCACAAGTGAAGCAAAGAGGAAAGCAAGAGAGTTTCTGTCCTAGGCCTTCAACACCATAGTGACAGCATGCTGCTGTCAGTCACAAGTGCTTGCTGTCATTGCTTGGAGTCACCGAACAGATGAGTGAACACAAACAGACAAATGTGGAGGTTTAAATTCAGTTGCTGCTGTTAAGATAAATTTATTTTCTTCAGCTTTCTTTACAGGAAACATCACAAAAGTGCTTTACAGAGTTTGATACCATTACTCGGACATGGGACAAAAGTAGAACAACAGAGGTGTGCACTGCACAGTCAGGAGTCGGCATATGCAGAAACCATGAGAGGGAAACCAGGGTAAAAAAAATCTGACAAAAAAAAATATATATACATTTTGAACTTAAATTATTACTATAAAGATATATAAATATACAGGCACCAGTAGGTTCCTGTGTTAACTGTGAGGGGCAACACAGTGATCATCCTGTACTCAGCTGTGCTGGATGGGCTCCTGGCCAACCCTTTTCCCAGCCAGCCAGACAGTATCCTCCTTTCTTTTGTACTGCAGTAAGAGCTCTAAAGGCTTTATCTTTGTTACTTCCAGTTTGCCCTGGTGCTGAGGCAGTGCTGTACATTGCTGAAAGTAAATTCAGTTTCATATTTTTTTCATTTATAGAGAAGTCCTATTTGCTGTCCTTTTGGCTGTGTCATCTTGTTACTGAACAAAACCAAACCCACCCCTATAGGCAGGACCATGCTCCTACTGCCCAGATCAGGAGGCTGCACTTGAACTAACAAGTTACCAGTCACACAACTCCATTCCTTCTTATAGCTCATCTGTTTTACTGTGACAGGTGCTACTCCTTTCATTTTGCTGCATTATGTTGGAATGAGCTGTCATGGAGCCTTTGAGGATCTAGACTTCAATTCTTCAGGACTCGAGGATATCATAGATTTAAGAAAAACATTTTGTAGTGCTAGAGCCTAGACTGGTGACATACAGCATGCTCCTGACTCATGAGTTCTTGTTTACAGGGCTGCTCTCTCAATAACTGGTCACTGAGGTACCTGTCTCAAGATCCTTGGCAGGGTAACAATATGGCTGAACAAAAGAAAGGTCAAATACTTAAGAGAGAGTTGGTGCTGTGGTTTGAGCTGCAGGGAAAGCTGAGCAGAGTCATATCTCTTAAGAAGAAAAAAGCCAGTTTGCCTTCTACCTAAATTCCCAGACTAAAGACACAGTGCAGCCAGTGGAAGCTTGTCAGCCCTCAGGGGTACAGAGTGGTTAAGTAACACAAGCGGTATGGGGCCAACACAGGACTCCATGCAGTGGCAGCAGCACAGCTCTGTCTTTTAGGATGCGTAGGAAAGGGCATTAGGAACTGCATTCTGCTCTACCTCTGCTTTCAAACTGGAATTGGTGGTGGGATAGGAGAAAAACGTCACTTCCAACCTACAGACTTGATACAGTCCCCTGCAGCCACTATTGTAATCACTGTAGGTAGAACACCTAACAGAAGGCATCACCCTCTCAACCACAGATCGTTGCTAATAGCAGAAAGCAGCTGGTTTTTATAATATTCCAAAACCGAGAGAGTACAGCTCCTAAGAGGCAAGTGTATATCCAAACAGTTGGAGTCCTCTTCCATCATACCACCTCCACTCTATTCCTAACTAATTGCAATCCTGGTAAATGCAATTAGTACTTAAAAGACTGAGGCTTACTTACAGTTTTGTGACCTTCAGCCTACAAGACGAGGATGTAAAGAGATGAAATGACACAATGACTAAGCCTGACCCTGTGTTGCCGCACTACCTTCATCTCAAATATCATCTAATTTCTGTGTCCAGTTAAATACTCCTCCAGGTTGCGTTAGAGCAGGCATGTCTGAGCACTTGGTCAAAGCAAGGAATGAACACGATTGCTTCATCTCTGCCATGAACAAAGGAAAGAGTAACACAGAAATTTAAAGTAAGTTTGCCAAGGGCTGTGTTTTCTTGTGCTGGGTCCTGGCTGCTGGACGTACATTTTAGTGAGATCTCAAATCATGTTTTAATGAGACTGAGCCCAAGCGACAAGAATATGGAGCAACTACTGAAGCCAATAAATTTATGCTCCTGGAGATCAGATTAACATGCATTTTACCTGCTAGGCAATGCCTTTGCTCTCATTTATCAGCCGTATTTATGGCTTGAATCATTTTGTTATTGTGCATATTCTGAAAGAGATACAGAACAAATTATTTGTTTGAATTAAAAGAAAATGCAACAACATTGTAACTAACGCTCCTGTGCAGGCATAATGTTTGAAATAAAGCAGGCAGTTACAGCTTGATGATTTCAGTGCTGTAACAACTGAGCTGGAAAGAAGAACTCAATATAGAAGGTAGACAAGAAACAAAACAGAAAAGGTGAGGTTGAATAAAAGACATGAGCGTGCCACGCTGGTCACTGATAAGAACAGCGGATTACATGCATGACACTGAAGACTTCTGTATATATGGTGGCAAAATCCAATGCCTATAGAAAACGAATAGGTTTATCAGCAGTAGGGAAAGTAGTGATCTCCAGGATAAGCTAAGCTGTAAACCTGGCAAAAAGCAGCAAGCAAATGTCAACAGGATAAACAAAAGGCAATGAATACTGGACAGGCTTTAAACCACTCGTGCATGCTTCAGTGGGTTCTGAATTAGTTGTGATCTTTCAAGAAGACAATCTAGGCGTCATCATGGACAGCTCGATGAAGACATCTGCTCAGTGTGCAGTCAAGAAAGCGGATATTAGGCTGTATTAAAGACAGAACAGCGTGGAAAAATATTACAGCATAAATTTCAGCTGGGAGAGGCAGTAAGAACAAGGCAGCTTATTTGTAAAGGGAAGGAATAGATGATGGACATCTTAGAATTCTCCTACTTATCATATAACAGGACATTCCTCAAGGCTATCTTAAGCCTGCTACCAGTCTGTTGACCTCACTGCTGCATGAAAAATACCACCCTACGTACATCAAAAATGCTCCTATGCTTTGCTTTACCATTCATCACTCTGCTGGTTGAACATTCCCTCCAAAGGAACTGCAGTAGTCTGTTGAAATCTAGCAGTAACCACTTCTGACAGAGAATCATCATGGCTGATTCACATTAACAACTGTGTTAGAGGTACCTCAATGATAAGAATATCAGTAAGAGAAATAGCTGCTCGGCCTCATCTCCGCCTGGTCCCACCAGAGGTCTGATTTGTCAGCACGCATACCACCATCGTGTGCTCTACTGCTATTTGGAGTCCTGCTGTAAAAGCTGAGCAATGAACCTTGAAAACACCAGCACACAAAGGCAAATTCATAACTACTACTTCTTCACGCTCCCCCCACTGCACTTAACTGCTAGAACAGCAGAAATAGAAAAGAGAACAAGCATCTTCTGCATCTGTGTTCCTCCCCTCTCCTCCTAGCTTCTCCTCTACTCCTAGTTCTGAACCACGACACCCTGCATCCTGACACAGCTACATGCTTTCATGAATTGAACGGATCTCATTTCTAGCAATTCCAGCAAGCCTTACAACAGCCACATGACAGGAGACGGCTCTGAGCAGAACTTTATTTCAGCCACAGAGTTCACGAAATACAGCAAGAGTGATTTTGATGTACTCCATGTAGAAACAGAAAGCCTTATATTAAGACACAATCTGGGTTGCACAGTTAACCAGAGATGAAATGCCCATTAGGGCAAGGTTCAGGCTGAGCACTATGACCACGCTAATTGAAATAACCATCTAATTACGTAATACTAGACTAGAGCATGGGTTACATTCTGTAAAAATAAGTTCTCCCCGGAGTAGCATGAAATACTACAACGAAAGCTAACGTAAGGACATTTTTACAACCATTTTCAGCCCTTCTGCAGCACCAGGACTTGCTCTAAGAACACCTCTGGCCTCATAGCACCCTCGTGAGGTATTTTTTGCACAGCTGGGGAAGCTGAGGCAAAGTGAAACCAAGGCCAAACCCTGCTCTCTTGGCCCTGAGCTTTGGCTACAGAACATTTGCTTCTCTTCACTGCATACAGTTGTACCATGATGATACATTTCCATTCCTGTTTATGAGATGCACTTTTCTTTTTCCTGATGATTTATTAATACTATGGTGCATTTTTAATCCTTATATGAAAGCTTGTTTCCTAGTAAGACCACTGAACTATCATGGAGTTTGTCCTTTCCTGGCTCTCTTTCTAAGTAAGTGGTTATACACCAAGGCACAACTCCACCCTCTCTGGGCAGAAAGAAACACCCTCTCAAACTACTGAAGTTCAGATACTTCTGTTGAGTTACAGGGATCCATCACTTTGGAAAGCAGTGCCGATCTCTGCAGCCCTGTCACTCCTACCCAAGTGCTCACTCCACTCCCTGCCTCCTGCTGTGCATTCTGTACTACCAATTAGCTTAAAGCCTCCCTATTCCTTCTCCTTTCCCTCCTCCATCTTCTTGTAAGATTATTTTCTATTCTGCTTCCCCCAGAACATGGTGAAGCTACACCTGTGCTTTAGAAGTCAAGCTACAATACATGGAAATTACCTTACTCAAAACCAGTTCTGTCTTCTGCTGTCTTTTCCCACCTGCTACAGCTTGCAGCTTCTTTATCCAGACTAAAATGACTTTTTGCTTATTTTTCCTGAAAAATTTACTGGCTAATATGTCAGATTCTCTGTCCCCTTTTACATCCTTGCTTTCTGAATCCAAAAGCCACATACAAGTCTAGCACTGCATGAACAGAGTTAAATATAATAATTGCAAAAGCCCAGAAAAGCAAATTTCATCATGTGAAGTCTTATCAATTTAGCATATTCTCCCTGACCTGAACAGCGTACAAACATCTGCCTCAGCCCCTGTAACGTCAGATTCCCAACACAATTTGTGCTTTTATTAACTCTGTTATCCATAAGTTTAAGAGTTACCTTGGACATGACTGCTACAGCTAACTGCAAAGACAGAACTGAGGCGAATAGGAAAGGGCCACTTCTTCACAGTTCCCTTTGCCTGTGGGCAAGGTAAAGCGCAACTGAACCAGTGAGAGGAAACAACAAAACTGATCCTCTCCTCCCTTTCTCATTAGCTCAAGCGCATACATGTGCCAGATTCCTACACCAGGCACTTGGGAAGTCCAACTTTTTGTTTTGTTTTTTAAGTGGCAAAAGCTAGGCAATTTAAGCACCGCACCACCAACAACCACAGATGTGAACTGCTCCTCTCCCAATAAGTAACACACGTATACACGTTCTCCTACCAAGCTGCGAATTTTATGGCCTTAATAAGTTATAAAGCCTGCGGTTTAAAGAAAAACACAACAAGAAGTAACATTGAACATTCAAAATGGACATTAATAATTCACTACTAAAGCATGTTACATGTTATGAAGTTCCTGAAGTGCTACACAACAACATTTTACCAACTGCTATTAAGCAGCTCACATTAACAACTGATAATCCTTCATTTATAGCAGGAGTCTTCCGGAAGCACTCTGCAGGAACAAAACTGGCATTTTTACATGCCTCCATTGACTGCATCAACAAAGCACAAAGTTGGGTTTCTCAGTCTCAAAAGCACACCACGCTTCTACAGAGCACCGACTTCCAAAGCTTCAGGAATACAGGAGCTGATTGTTACAAGGAAGACACTGACAACTGGCATTGTGATAGTTGCTAGCGATGGTATTTAACGCAAGAAACACTAAAGGAGCCTAACATTCTGTACTGCGCTGCTTTTTTCCCCTCCTTTTATGCCTCCAGAAAGAATCTGGAATGATATGCTTAAGAAAAGACCCCCAAAATAGTTCTCAGTAGCAGATGGACTCCTGTGAGGCTGCTGAACAGCAGCAAAATGAGAATTCTCATTCCTTAGTTTAGCAAAGCAAGCTTAAGTGCAAAGCACAAAGCATCATTACCAGTCAATTCAGTCTCAAAACAGCACTATGCAGTTGCAGCCAGAAGACACTCTGACTGGTGGCCAACAAAGCTGCTGTGATAAGAGTTCACCTTGATGTGAACTGGTGCAAGCTGCTGGACATGGCCTACCTGAGCAGAATGCTGACTACCCAACTCCATGGTTTGCCCCTTAAGAGACACAAATGCAACATGCTTGCTCAGCTGTTGCAGGGTTGTAAGCTAGAACTGAAGGTAAAGATTCATTACACTCCAGAATCCATGTATATTTCTGTTTTATTTCATTTTAAGCTGTTACAGGGTTTTCTTAAGCTGCCAGAAGTCATGCCCGAAAACTCAAAAGGTGGTACAATGGACAGTCTCATCTACCTTCCGTACAGTAGATCAGAACTTGATTCATGTGCACTGGCGATTTCAATCGCTTTAGAGAATCAGGAAAAAAAACGCTTTAAGATTTCACATTCCTACCGCATCAAGTGACGTGTCCATTTACCATGAATTCCACAGAAATCTTGAGTGACACGTCAACAGTTTTGCTGGCAACAAGGAATTTTCAAGGAAGATACATGGCTAAGAGCTCAAGGCATTGGTACCAGTCTTTCAGCGGGGTTGTTTCCAAGGTCTCCGACTGAAAAAGAGTCTCTTGAGCCCTCTCTTTAGTAGCAGCTTCCAGCAGAAGTTTTAAAGACTTAACTTTGCAAGAGCAAAGCCAGTTTTACTCTGTGCGCAGAAGAACCAGGTGAAACCCTGTCCCACCAAAGTCAACAGCAAAATTCCTATTGGCCTCAGAGAAGTAGATTTAAAGCGAGTCAGCAGTTAGACAAAAGGAACCCAACTATGCAACTCCCACACTATCATCATCCTCTGCAAATGCACAGTACTCCCACACAAGCAAGCGAGTTTTGGTTTGTTCCCTTGTTTCTCTTGCCATTGGCAACACATAAGAGATGTTGGGTCTTTTTTTTTTTTTTCCTTCCTTTTGGCATTTACTCAGAAACACCAACACTGGAGCATGCCACTATTGTTACTTCATTTTCCTTCTGGCATAAGAAGAGAAAAAGTTACAGCAGAACACTTTTGGTACACATCAGATTTTGCTGACTGAACCAGTTATGGGGCAATGTCCTGTATTCTTAGTGCCATTTTGCCTACCTTTACTAAATTAACTCAGCCTTCCGTTCTTACCCAACATTCTGGATTTATTAAATACCATTTATGAATTTTACTTTGAGGATTTCTGTCTCAAAAAGCCTGCAGGCTTCACCAAACTAGTCAAGCAAATAAGGCTTATCGAGCATAAAAGTCATCCCTCCATACAACAAGTTATCGTGGTTGTTAAGTAACCATTGCCCTTTAACAGACAAATACCCATTCTTAGCAAAGGCCAATTTATTTGTTTCTATCTGGTATTACTGTTGCCATGTATCTTACAGTTTTTCAGATGACAAATTCCAAAGACTACAGTTGGAGTCTGGATACCTCTGTGTCAAATCAAAACTCTTAGTGCCTTAGGGTGAAAAAAAACAAACTTCATGATAAAAAACAAAACAAAATAAATCCTATTTCACTATAGTATTTCACTGTCATTTAAATACACTGTAATTTGATATCAGAAACAAGAAAGGCTTTTTTTTTTTTTTTGGTGGAAAATAGGAAAAAAAAAACATTTAAACAGACAACTGTGAAAATGGCTAATACAAACAGACCATTCAAACCCATCAATCCTCCAATCTGATACTGAATGAGTTTTAATTTGTTTCACCGTTGCTTCAGTACAGCTATCTAAAAAGGTAAACAAACTACAGCTCTGTGTTATACTTGGGTAGCACGGGTGGTATGGTATGCTCCAGAAGTCCCTGGTAGGCTATGGCTACACATGACAGGATTCCTCGGAAGGGGAACAGGATAGGTTTTTCATTAAGGTCACTTAAATCTTTGTTATAGCAAATTGGAACCAAATGGCTGACTTCTGCAGGATTTCTGACAGGAATCCAGTAGAGCTGGTTTCAAGTTTCAGATGGCCACTAAAACAGCTGTAACCTTCTCTTCCAGAAGTTGTGATCCACATGGTGTCCACAATGAGTGCAGCAAGTCTGAGGTAGTCAACCTTTACGAAGGCTCAGTATCTGAACATAAAAAGATTTTGAAATGACCACTGGCTGTAGGTATCTTTCTGAGCAACTAAAGAACACCGATGACTCTCGTTCAATCATTTACATTAATTTGCCCCATATCCAATGGAGAAGTTGTAACACACGCTTCCATAGCGCAGGAGAACCGATCACTTATTGTCAAAGTATTCTGCACTTGCTGCAGTAGATCCAGCAGAAATAAGGTGGCATGTTCATCATAGCCGTTAGCTGTAGTTTAGTTACCTTAGTAGAAGGGTTACCAAAAAAGCATTCCTTAATTGTAATGTGTATGCAGCTCTACTGATCCCCAAGCACAGCATACTGGTTGTCTAGCTGAAGTTTAAGTGCCTGGTTTTTTGACACCTCATCCCTACCTCTAGTTTTGTGTTTTACTACTTCAAAGCTCTTCTCCATTTCTTTATCCCTACGGGAAAATAAATGTAATCAGTAAACGTCACTAGCTTGTAAATTTCTAGTTGATTTCCACCCCATTCCAACAAAAACATTACATTATGAACAGTAAACACTAAGGTCTAGAGTTTTAACAGAATAGCCAAACATCCCCAAGCAAATCTTGTAAAACCTGTTTGCTAGAATCAAGCTTATATCTTCAAGTACAATTCAGGTTACACTACACATCTCAACATTAAACTTCTCCCAAATAAATTCAAGTACACTTATGAAAGTTAACGTTACAAAAACAGAAGCCCATTCACTTTCTGGAATACTCAGATTTTGCACCATTCAAGCCCTAATGTAACAACAGCACATCTCATTTGCCAAGTAGACAAAGCCACACCAAAACCAGAAACAGCTCCAGCTGGGCTGTGTTGAAAAGTCAAAACACCAAGCAGATGAAATAACGGCTATTTATCTTCCTTTAAGTTACCTTCACATCTCTGATGAGAAGGAAGCATGCTCAAGACATTCTACTTGTTTTTCTGACAATAACAAACATCCCCATCAAACCCAGCATCTAATGAAACCAGCTGCTGTCAAGAGCAAAAACATTCTACTTGGAAAAATCTCCCAGCAAGTCAATTAGGTAACTGGGAATCTCATAGTGGGATACATCCTATACAAGTTATTCCAAGGGAAGCCCTTCCTATAGTTGGAAAATACAGTTAAGACTTTTCCCATCTCTTTGCCAAAGAGACTGATTTTTTTGTTCTTTTCTCCATGCAAAGATATGGGCTCAATCCTTGTAACAACATAAAACATTGTTAAGAACATATCCCTTAAGGAATTAATGGAATGTACTTACTTTCGACTGTCTACAAGCTTGGCAGTAGACTGCAGTGATGGAAACTGTGTATCACTATAGATTTCAGGTGGCCCTTGCTGTGCTCTCCGTGGCCTGCCGCCCTCTCTGGCACCGGGCGGCCTGTATACACCGCCAGTTGGAACTGGCTCTGGGGGTTCCGTAACTAGTTATAGGAGCAAGATGGACACAACAGGGTAAGTTTGCATTCACCGTGAAAGAAACACCAGGAAAAAAAATAACCACCAAAAAAACCTCCACTACGCATACACAGAAAGAAGAACCTCACAATTATGTTACTGCATTCTTTAAAAGCAAACATTCTGGATAAGGCAGGAAAAAAGGCACCACCTAATTTTATCTATACTCAGTAGCGGAATTGAAATGTGGCTTGGCATTTTGCTCCCCAAAGTGCAGAGCCTCAATCCTCTAAGAATATAGTTGGTTTTTCTTTGCAATTTATTAGCAGCCTGTATTTAAATTTGAGATCTAAGCGTGCAATTACATATTTGCCCAGTCTCATTTACAGCACCTCTCCATACGCTGAAGGGAATACTCAAAGTAGTTTAAGGTAAAAAGCCTACAATGAAATAACACGTTCTCCTTCCCTTCCCCACCCCCTCCTCCTACAGGTACAGAAACAAACACATTGGCTGATACTAAGAAATGAATTACTTTACTGGGAGAGGACTTGTGCTTAAATTCACTTTGCAGTGTCATATTCTGCGCACCCTAGAACTGATCTCGAAGAACTACAGAGTGCTATTAATCACCGAGCCCTACTCAGGAAGTGACACACTAAACATCAGTTATCGACTCAACACCCACTTATCATCAAAGCAATAAATTTTCGACCCACAGAAATGCTTCCAACTGATTTTCTGCAAATTAAAAAGTAGAGGGAATTAATTTAAAAATGAGATGCTTTCCACACTTTGAAGCCTGCAATAAAAATAGACAGCCGCCATGTTTACTGCGATTATCTGACAGCTTTATCAACTCTGTTCCTCAGAAGTCCCCAGAGCAATAGGGACCACTCCTTGCACTCTGCCCCCTCAGTAGCTTAATTCCGACCGGTTCAATCAACAACCAAGTTACATTTACCAATTGTTTCAACAACAGGTGCTGGCGCAGGAGCTGACTTGTTCCAAGGACCAGACGATCTGTCTACAGCACCACTGGTTTCCTCCCAGTTGTCACTAGGTTCTTCTCTTTTTTCACTTTCATCGTCTTCCTTTTCACTGTAAGAAATAAATTTATTACACAGTAAATCCTACTAATCGAGAAGTCATCACAGCCTCCCTCCCTTTCCTCTCCCTTGAGTACTCTGTGCCTTGTTTTCAGCTAGAAGATCTCCTGAGCTGGATAATCAACAGCCACCAGTGGGATTTTTCCTCCATCTGCTTGTCCAGTCTACCCTTCAATCTATAAACTAAGTCATTACAAAATCCTATGGCAGAAGGAAAAACACACCAGTGTCAAAAGCATTCAGAATGCCAGCCTTTGTCTGGAAAAGCACAGCACTCGCTTTTCAATCAGACAGTGAAGCAGCCCACTTGTTACTTGTCCATTCAGACATGTCACTTATCTGCTGTGCCGCTCTGATGGTATGGGGAGCTTGTGGACCAGAAACCTGTAAACAGCCTAGGACTAGCTGCCTTCAAAATCCAAGCAGGTTAAGGCTGAAGTTTATCAGTACTTGGAGGATCAAATGATATTTTCAGCCTAAAACTGTGGTCACTAAAATCCTTTTTCCAACTCGAAGGAACCTTTTTCTTAACCAGAACAGACTGAAGTAGACTTACTTTGGATCAGACTACAGGAAGAACCTAACAAAAAAGCAAACAAAGCATCGTGGATGAGGCTCACAGATGCAATCCTGCGGGTCTCATCACAACACAGTGGTTCTATCAACTGTGTTTTTGTACTCTTGAAATAAAAACTCAAGCATTCAGGAATTCACCCTGGACTGAGTCAGATATCCTTACATCATTCGAGTGATTCAGGAGGAATTACTACCCAGCACTACTCTCAGAGCAATTCCCATTCTGTTATCTTTACAGAAGGGGAATTTTAAGTATGGGGAGAAAACTCCCAAAGAAAAAAAAAAGAGTTTTTTGAGACATGCAATGATAAGCCTGACAGGGAAAAAAAGGGTGGGAGGGGGAGGGGAAAATGTACCTTATTTGCATGGACTGAACTCTAAGACCACTATAATCAATTTCTTCTTTTTGTTCAAACTCTTTCCAGTCATCCTCTTCCTGTAAGAGAAAAAGAAGTTGTCACCATCTTTCTACCAAACGATGAAGAGATGATAGCTGCGATAATACAAAGAAAACTCATGGCAAATGTGCAGCTCCGTGGCAAACCAACCTGCGTGCGCCACTGCCAACAAGGAGAAAGATTCCACTCCTTCCTCCCCTAACTTACTGCACTCCCCTATCACATGACTGAGAACTGATTTTAACTCACCATAACAGTCACAAAATGCCCCAGCAAAAAAAGGGATTAGAGTGAAGAAAACCAAACACATCAGCTCAGCAAAAAGCTAGAGGAAAGGCAGGGAACACCAAACCAGATCGGGAACAGGACCTTGCAGCAGGGAGCTGTGAAATGCAGGGCAAGACCTCTCCCTTTCACTGAGCTTTTATGACAGCCCGAATGCTTGTGATGCTTTAGATTTACTTTTCCATCACGTGTCTCATAGGATAGAAACAACAAGGAATACCCTGAATAGCTTCTTGTCTTTGGGAAGACACACTGAAGGTTTCAAGACAAGAGTTGGACTACATATCTGGGGAAGGACGAAATCCATCTGAGTGGAGCCAGTTTTGTCCTTCAGCTGGTCCTGGTGTCACTAAGGTAGGGCTGATGGAGACCAGAACAGATGAGCAGCTCTCCTTAGTCACAGAGACACACGCTGAATAATTAGAGGTTACATACTTCCTGCGTTATACTGCTGGCAATGCAAACGCCAAGGACACAGCTCCCTGAGAGCACCGTCCCGGGGCCCGCACAGCACCAACCTGCAGCACAGGCTGCGACCTGCTCTGAGGTGACAGCGGAAGTGGCCCGGCGTCACCGCACTGCCTGTTAAGGACTCAGAGGCTTCTACACACGTGCGACTCCACAGCTCCGAGAGCTCGCAGGCTTCTTATACCCCCATCTCCATGGAAACGGCACAGCTCCCAAATTAACGCACCTTTCACATCTAAGAAACTTGATTTCCAACCCAAGTCACCAGTGCTCACCGACGAGAAGCACGCAGGAAGGTTTCCCGTCGCCCTTGTTCCAGCCAGAAAGCCCCCACGGCTGCGAGCAGCCCAGCGCTACCAACACCCAGTGCGAGAACACAACCGCCAGCGCTCACGCTCACCTCACGTTCTCACACCGCACACCCCAACAGCTCCCGGTAGCGGCTCCCCCCGGGCGGCCTCCGGGCACCCGGCAGGCACAGAACGGCCCCGCCAGGCCCCTTCCCGAGGCGCGGCCCCGGCCCTCCCGCATGGCCGCGGCGGGGCAGAGCCGCCCGCACCCCGCATGGCCAAGGCGGCGCCGCCCCGGGGCTCCCCCTGCCGGCAGGAAGGCGCCGCGGCCCCGCGCCCGGAGGCGGCCGTGCCCCTTCCCCCAGCGCCGCCCCGCCGCCCCGGGCCGCACCTTGCTCTTGGCGGAGCCGCCGCTATTGGCGGCCGCCCCCGAGGCGCCGCCGTCGGTCGGGCGGGGTCCTCCGGCCGCAGCGGCCGCTCCGGCGGCGTTGGAGGCGGCGCTGGAAGCGCTGGAGGCCGTGGAAGCCGCGGCGGCGCTGCGGCCGCTCTTCTCCTTCCGTTTCTTCTTGTCCCGCTTGGCGAAGAAGTCGTCGAGGCTCCTCTCCTCGGTCTCCGCCATGGCGGCGGCGCGGTTCGGGCGCTGCTCCTAACGGCGGCGGGAGGCGGCCGAGCCAACAGGTGTCTCCCCGAGCGCTCAGCAGCCGGCCGGGCCCGCGCGGCGGGAGGCTGCCGCACTCCACGCTGCTGGAACCGCCGCTTGACACGGCACGGAGCGCGGGGGGCGGGGCCGGCGCCGAGGGGCGGGGCCTGACGGATGACGCGCCGCACCGGACGGGAGGGCGAGGGGCGGGAGGACGCTTCCGCGCGTGCGCCGAAGCCCGTCGGCCAATGAGCGGCCGAGGAGGAAGCGGCCGCCGGCCAATCGGAAGCCTCCGGGGCGAGCCGCTGACGTCGCGACGCGAGAATGCGTGGCGTGCGGGGAGGAGGCAGCGCGGCTGCTGATTGGGCGAGGAGAGGCGAGGGCGGGCGGCCGGGGACCGTTGAGAGTAGACGGTGCGAGGGGTGGGACTGCGGGCGGTCACACAGGCACGGGCTGGGCAGGGGGTCAGCCCGCATTATTATGGGTAATCCCAGCATCAGGATAAAGAACGTGAATCTGATACCTTTTCCCTGCTTTACTGTGTCTGTCACTTGTCCCTTGCAAACAAAACAGCGTAAGGCTGGAATGACCAACTCTGGGTTAGAAACTTCATACCTGTCAGGAGCCGAGCGCCGAGAGAAAATTCAGCTGTTAAATCTGGAGCAGACTCAGTGGAAACCATGGAAAATCACAGCAATGTTTTAGGCCTCTGAAG
This sequence comes from Excalfactoria chinensis, assembly GCF_039878825.1. NCBI lineage: Eukaryota > Metazoa > Chordata > Aves > Galliformes > Phasianidae > Excalfactoria > Excalfactoria chinensis. Next base: position 116,660,186 of record NC_092826.1, on the reverse strand, counting down.
GCGTAGATCCAGCCTTAAAGACACGTCTGAGTTGACGCTTTAAAGGAAGCATTAGTTATGTGGCTGTGCCTGGATTTTCCAGCTTTATGCAGAACTGCAAAAACATGCTGCTGTGCAGAGTTTGTAGTCAGCTGCAAACGCGTTGCATTAGCTGATATGGCTGAGACCGTTGCAGTGCAATGTGTTGGAGCCATTAAAATAATAAATAAAGGACATTATTGCTGTTCTTTTCCTCTCAAATTCAGTGATCCTCAGTCCTTGAGCAGAGGACATTTGGCTGAAGAATGGCTCGCAGGCACAGACTAGCAGAAGTAATGTTTGCAAAGCAAGGACTTTATCCAGAACTCCTCGCTGCAGTGACAGGAACATAGAATCATAGAATCATAGAATCATAGAATTACCCAGGTTGGAAAAGACCTTGAAGATCATCAAGTCCAACCGCAGCCTAACCAGTACCCCATCTCTAAAAACACCTCTGCTAAATCATATCCCTGAGTACCACATCCAAACGGCTCTTAAACACATCCAGGGATGGCGATTCAACCACCTCCTTGGGGAGCCCATTCCAGTACCTAACTACCCTTTCTGTAAAGAAGTTCTTCCTAATATCCAACCTGAACTTGCCCTGGCGCAACTTGAGGCCATTTCCCCTCGTGCTGTCACTTGTCACTAGTGAGAAGAGACCTGCCCCACTCTCACTGTAAGAACCTTTCAGGTACTGGAAGACGGCAATAAGGTCTCCCCTCAGCCTCCTCTTCCTCAGACTAAACAGCCCCAGCTTCCTTAAACATGAACTCAGCAGACAGGTTCCTACTGCATGATACACCACTGACCTGTGCAACCAACCCATGGTAAGATGCAGTGTTCTGAGTGCCTCTGCTTGGGTACAGATCTGCTGGGAGGACTTTGTCTCTTTTCTCCCCCATGTTAGTGTGCAGTGCAGTGTGCTTGCCATGGAATACTGCCATGCCTGCGCATCTCTTGCCTCTGTCCCGTGGTTATGATGTTTCTTGCCAGGACACTATTCCCTGTGTACCACAATGCATTTTTTGTACACCAAGGAATGAAGCACGTTGCAGAAGTGCTGCAGTAGTCACTATTGCATGTGGAGAAGCTGCAGAAAGGGAAAACAAAGGGAATTGTGGGTGACGATGCAAAACCTGGGAAAGAGTTAGGAACAGCCTTCCACTCCCAGCCATTTCAGATATTGTCTTATCCTGACTTATCTGTACCTGGCTTATTTTATCTCCATCCTGTGAAATGAAGGTGAGAGCACCTCAAACTGCTTTGACATTTGCAGATCACAAGCAGAACATAAACTGCTTAAGATGCCTGCTTAAGGAAATTGGAGAGGGTGCCTTTAGGAAAGAGCAGCTGCCAAGCAGAGCAACTTGCAGAAGGGTCCTGGTTTAGTCACTGCCACAGCAAAGCTGGTTAACAACAACCCAAGGATCTGTGTCATTGCATCTCACGTACAGCTCTTTATGGCTATTTTCTATCATCACCGCTGCTCTTGATGGTTTCTCAGCTCAGATTTGGAAGAAAGTTTGATCACTGCTCTGAGGAGCCTACTTTCTGTAAGAGAAAAAAGGGGTTTGCCATCATTTCTCTGACAGTTTGACAGTCGTGTGCTGATTCCTCTTATTCGCTGGTGTGAATGGATCGAGTGTAGTGCATTTGCAGTGGATGTGGAACTGTCATTAAAAATGAAATAGTTCTGCTAGCTAATGTTTCAACTAAAAACTGAAATACCTTCAGCCTGTCGCAGATGCTGTATGCCATGTGCTCTTGCATATGCCATTTCTAAGTAGTCTTTGAGCCCACTTCATAAACCCTCTTATCTCTAAGTGTCTGTGTCGTGAAATCCTGATCCAACAGAGTGGATAAATAAAAAGATGTGACCTAGGCTGCAAATAAAGCTACTGTTGCTCTCCTTCACCTTCTGCTTTTGCAAAAGTTTAGTCTAGAGTCAAAAAGTATTTACCAAGTACTGTTGGGATGCTTGCATTAGTGCTCTTGCTAGCTTATGTATTGCAGAGTTAATTGCATCAAGATAATGTAACGGTTGAACTGCTTGGGCCTCATTTTATCTACATTTCACTCTAATGAGCTGCTGGTCTTGTAACACAGAGTACTTGCCACTTGTGCTGTTTGCATAGTGCAGGAATAGTCCAGTCTTAATGTATTTGTACTAACACCAAGAACTAGTTGACATGGTGGGAAGTAGAGGCACTGTGCTGCTAATGTAATGTAGTCCCCCTCAGCTAACACAAAAAATACTGAAAGAAAAAGTCAAACAGAAAAACTCTGATATTCTTTATTTTTATTATAATTTTAACAACATGAGTAAGCAAAGCAATTACATGAAGAGGGTCTAATAAAGTTGTTCAAGCTACAACCTACTTTGATTGTTGAATCAAACTGAATAAAGCAGGCTGCTTTGATGGGCATTTAGCTTCCAAGAACATACTTAGCGGTGACATCTTCTTTTGCTTTGAATGGCAATGATCTTCTATAGGATGGGAATTTCATGATCAACTGAAAGTTAAAGAAAGAAGACTGATCATTACTACAAACAAGACAATTACTGAACCAGGTGCTATCTTCAGTTCAGCTGGTGAGATCTCATCAGCTTTGTCATGACCTGACTATGCAGCAGAAAACAAATCTGATACACTTCTTGTTTTATTTCAGGGTGAGTAAAAATTTCTCCCTGAGCTGAGCAGAAGAGCAGATCAAAAGCTGGGATTCAGGACCCAGCTTTAAGAAAACAGAACTGCTCTAGTCACATTCTCTTCCCTGAGTGCCCGTGTGTGTTTCAGATGAATGTACCTGCTTTGTTCTCCATCCAGAAGGCAGTGATATGCAGCAATGTCTTTCTCTAGCTGCTGCTTGTTGGTCAGCAGATTCTCACGATCCCGCTGCTGCTGCTCAGTTTCTGCTTTGATTTCTGCCATCTCTGACTCCAGCTTGGAAATGACAGAGCCCAGGTTCTGCAGTTCGATCTCGTGCCAGTGCTTGGCATCATATAGGGAATTCTCCAGACCCCTCTTCTATAAGGCCAAGACAGCAGACATTAAAATAGTTTCAATATGCTTCCCAGTAATTTTTTTTCAGGTTTGGCCAATATCTTCATTGCCTATGCTCACATGGCAATCTAATGTTTTCAGAATTCCTTTTGTTAAACAGTCTGAAAAATGTGTATTATCATTACAAAAGTTGAACCAGTTTGGTTCCAAGGTGCTGGGCTCCTCTTGAAAACAGGCAGAGGAGGGCAACAAAGCTTGTGACCGGGTTGGGAAGCATGTCCTGTAAGGAGGGGCTAAGAGTACTTGGATTACATTGCCTGGAGAAGGCCAAGAGGTGGTGTCATTGCTTCCTGCAGCTCCATGAGGGGGGAAGCAGAGGGATGTGCTGGCTCTACTCCTGAGAACCATTAGCAGGATGGGGTGGCTCAGACTGGACATGAAAAAAAAATGATTTACTATGAGGGTGGTCAAATACTGGAACAGGCTTCCTAGCAGGGTGGCTGGTGCCTCACGCCTGTCAGTGCTCAAGAGGCATTTGGACAATGCCCTCAGTAACACACCTTAGCTTTTGGTTACACCTAAGGAGGTCATGCAGCTGGTCTAGATGATCACTGGAAGTCTCTTCGAGCTGAACTATTTTACGCTATAGAATACAACCTACTCAGCAATCTTAGTGAAACTTACTATTAAGGTGAGTGTGGAGACACTGAAGCCACAACATGGGCATGCTCTCTTCAGAAAGCATGATGAAATCACACAGATGATAACCATTCAAAACAGGTGTTACTTACCAAGGTTCTCAAGGACTCAGTTTCAGCTTGCAAGCTCTGTATTTTGCAGGCAGTTTCATGGAACTCGGTTCTCAGGCCCTCTACCAGTTCTTCCTCTTGGCTTCGCACTGCAGCTGTCGCTTCAGCCTGTTGCTGGTGCAAGATTATGACTTCTTGTCATGGCATACTCAAACTGTGTTTTAGTTGCCTTACGTTCCAACATAACAGTTAATATATATTTTTGTTCAGGTTGTGGCAATTCTGATTTTGATTTTGATTGCTATGTATTACATTCCTTCAAGTAATGGTTTGGATAGTTATTAGTGTCTAGGCACTTACTGTAAAATGCCCTATACATGTAAGCATACATACTTGGTCTAAGTCAACAAAAGCTATTCAACATTCCTACTAGCATGTTCAAAATCACCGATGAAAAGAAAGCATTTCTGTAATTATTCCTTTTCTTCTTCTTGTGGCTGTATATAATACATATATATAATATGTATAACAACTTTCAAGTAAGTGTTTTCACTTGGCCCATTTGATTCCAGATGTATTCACACCATCTTTTTTCACATAGGATTCTATGAATCAGAGAAGAATTTATATCACAAAAGGCAGAAAAACAATTTCTGTTAATTAAGTTATGCAATTTAATGCTCTTCTTGCTTGCCGTTTTTTATATATGTTAAGTTCAGGGGCCTTTAATATTGCTGAAGGAAAATAGACCTTAGCCAAAAAAAAAAAGTTATATACTTCTAATGATCTGTAAATGCCTCTTTTTAAAGGGAGACATAGGTCAAGAAGGATGCCATTTCACCTGTATTTAGCTTATTCACGTTGCGTGATGCCTTCCATCTCTCAGTCATGTTCACCTTACTGGTGGCCCATATACTACCTGTAAATCCACCTTCCCTCACCACATGTGATGCTGGGGCTCTTGAGGCAGTTGCCCTAAGCTTTTAAGGCTTCCTAACACAAGTGATGTGAATGACACAACAGGCAGATGGAAGCGGCCCATCAGACCTTAAATATTGAGGATGGCATAGGAAGTGATGCACTGGATGAGCTGCAAAGGTTTTGATGCACACAGAGTTTCCGTGTCCTCTTTCCAGGATTACCAATGGAGTCATCCCACAGATGTCCATATGGAAGGTATTGCTGGGCATGAAATTTGGCTTCAGCTTTGGGATTCCTTCTACAGAGAAGTGCAGATATAATGTTCATAACCTCTTCACTAGGCAGATGGTATCTTCTGGGGCCTCTGCCCATCCTCTTCCTGAGACACTCCATAAAGAAAGGCTATACTGAATTGTGGTGCCCACAAACAGCTGGATAATAAAAGCAGAGAATGAAACCATCCTCTGAAATCTTTAGCTCTTTAGTGCTTGAACTTCTTAGGAACGTATGGATTTCAAAAACATCTGTGCTATTCTGAGTCAGGCATTCTGCAAGACCGTAGAATCTCTCATTAATGCCTTTTTAATGGAATCAAGATAATTAAAGTATGATTAGGACACCAACATCCAGGGTCTGAGCAGCATGATGTCTGTAGAGGGGTGTGGGCGTTGTTAATGTCTTCACTGGTCAGGGAGCATGTTAGCAAAGCAGTGAAGGAGGGAGAAACAACTGACATAATCCATGAGATTTTCAAAACCTTTTACGAGAGATAATGTGGGGGATGGCAGGGAAAGCTGTGCAATTGTGTGCGCAGGGCAAAGTACTGCCATGGATCAACAGCTGGTCAAGAGACAGGAAACACAGAGGAAGATTAAGGTCTAGGTTCATTATGCTAGAATTTTAACAGCATGGTGCATTAAGCCGTACTGCCTCGTGGATAAATCATTAACTGGAAAGACTTATGGGTGACAGAAAACAATGCAGGTTAGTAATGAGCAGAGGAAAATCTGCGGAATCAAACTTGGTGAATGAACAGCACCATTTCACTAAGTGGAGATCAGTGTTGAGTAATAGAAAGTAAAGACCCTTTCAGGGGAAAAACAAAAACAGAAACAAAACAAAAAAAGCCAAACAACATTAAAAAGCTTTCATGCCTTACAAAGGTTTAAATTACTGTGTCAATTCAGGGAAAGAATCTGTGCATTATGTGCAGAGCTCAAAGCAAAAGACTGCAGTTTTAAGGTTATTTATTCAACTAAAACATCCCACGTAAAACACCATTAGGTATAAACTGTTATGTTGTGGTGCATAAATACCCATGAAAATCAGCCCAAAATTGCAAGTCCAGCCAAAAGAAAAAGTAAATGAGGCAAGGAATTGGTTAGAAATTAAGGAGTTCTCGTTCTCTTTCAACGCTGCGTAAGTGCAAAGACAAATTTGTCACCACTTGGATGACAAAATGGTGTGACCCAGCAGCATAGGAAGGCATGAGCTGGAAAAAAGAATGGATATAATTAGCGTAGCTCCTGTTACCTGTATAAATAGTAACAGCGTGTATTTATCTGAGATACAAAGTGCATCATCTGAGTTTAATTTGGGGACAAAAAGAACTCAGGCTAGAATGTTGTACCAGAACCTGTTCAAAACCAGAACTGTTCTTCCCAGAAATCTCAGAGATATTCTGGTTCTTTCTTCCATTAGAGAAGCAAATCAAAACAAGTATCTGCAACAAATCTCTAAGCAAGAAGAGATCTGACTAAGGTGGTGAAGGAGGGGCTGGGCTTTGTCTGCCTGTCAGTTTCTCTGCCACATCTGGTGTTGGCTTTGATTGAAATCACAGCTGTAGGATCAAATGGTCATTTTGAGCTGGCTGTTTTCTCTCCAAATCGCATCTGAGGGCAGATGAAAGGTTGGAGGTATGAAGGAAATGGAGAGAATGAAGTTGCGACTGACTGTTTGCACATACAGAGGTATAATTAGGACAGGAAAGTGGGGACACCGAAGAATGTGGGTCCTCCAGGATGAAATCCTAGTTGGCCTCTTGTACATTCCCTGGCATCTGAGGTACCATTGTTGTCACAGGATTTGTTTTCTTCATTTTCAATGTAGACACCCGCTCAGAACTTGCATATATCTTTGCAAACTTATTTCTTGCTTTTCTTCTTTCTCTTCTTCCACACCACTGCCCCCTATCCCTCCCATAGTAACTCTGTATCAGAGGACAGCTGAGACTGTGCCTTTGCTAAATATCTCTGTAGCACAGCTGTAGTTGTGATTTGATGTGTCAGCACCAACTCAGAATTGGACAGCTGTTAAAACACAGGATCATGAACTTAATGCTTCAGTTCTGCAAAAATTCTTCAGCCGGGCAGGAAAAAATGAGAGTGATCCTTTGTGACAGAGGAAAAGCTGAGTTAAAAGCCTGGTTTAGATTCAGCATCAAGAGAGGAGACAACTTTCAAAGGGAATGTCTATTATCATCACTTTTCCAATTTTCCCACTGCTGCCAAAGGAAACAATTTCAAGGAGAAATGCGCAAGGAATGCATAGCTGTATAATTAGCATACAGTGATGTATTTTGCCCTTTTGATTTATGGGTCTCTGTACATTCTCCAGGGAAGGAATGGCTCCAGTAAGTAGGGTAATGATTGGTGCATCCTCTACAGGAGGTATCAAGTGATTACGTTCATTTTTCTTAGCCAGCGCTGCAGAGCCTTTAGAAGTCTCCCACAAATACCTGTGATATCAGTGGCGCCGTTTCCAAACAAAAACACCAAAACCAAAAACCAGCCCTTAAATTTACTGCAGAACGCTGGACAGATTTGAGGTTTGTTTTGAATCTCTAGATGTTGGAGTAACTTATGGAGACCGGTAACAGTGCTTACCTTGGTACGGAGCAGGGCACCTGCCTCAACACGATTCTTTTCAATGTCTCTCTCCCAGTGGATTCGGATTTTTTCCAGTATGTTGTCCAGGCCACTTCCCAGGGGAACATCAAGCTCTTCCAGCTGAGATCCAGCGAGCTGTTTGTACAACACTTTCACATCCTTGAACAACAATAACAGACATAAGAAAAAGTGAAATGGACCATTGAATGGTAGCATCAGAGGGGGCGTTGAGGAAGAGCTATTCTGTTGCCAAAGAAAAATTAAACATAGTCCCCAGTGGTGCCTCCGTGTTAGTGATTTAGTGCACTGGAGGGTTTCTTTTTCTGTGGCACTGGCTAAATGCAGAGGGAGAGGAGCTGCTGGGAAGCTGTTGTTTTCTTTGTGCCACATGCACAGGCAGAGAAGAGCATCAACACCAACTTTCTTTGTTTCATTATAAACACTGCAATAATACTTGGAAGTTTAAAGGGGATTTTGCACGTGTCTTCCCATTTTCCATGTTTTCCCTCTTATCTGAAACAACTTCCATCTTTCTTATGGATTGCTGTGGTACTGAAGCCACTGGTCACTGCTCAGTTTTGGGAACCGGGCACTGAGCTCAGCCACATCCTGAGCCATATGGAGTTAGCATGCAGTGTCAGCACAGCAGGACTGAAGCCAATGCCCTGTACAGGCATTTTCTCTTTACATCCCTGTGGCTGTGAATCTGACCTCTTGCTGCTGGGATTTCCACATTCAGATGTCCAACCTTGTGAATATCTTGTCTATCCAGCAAGAAATGGGGTATGGGCATCTGTTCTGTGCCATATTTATCAGACAGGGAAGAGTTAGAACTCACATCCCTGTAACCTTATGATGTCTCAAAAATTAGTGCTCTAAATTAACAGAGAGGAGAACAACAGGAAGTTTCCCCCATCAGGAGATGACAGGTGCAGTGCTGCAGTGCTTGCTCTGCCCAGTGCACGATGCCAGCCACATGAAGCAGGCACACATTAGCTCTGCAGCGCCCCAAGCCTGGACTTACTTCTTCATGGGTCTTTGACAGCAAAGTTAGCTCTTCCTTCATGCTTTCTATCTGGCTCTCCAGATCCATTTTAGTTAAATTAGCATCATCAATCACTTTGTAAAGGGAATTAATTTCATCTTCCACTGCCTTTCTGAATGGCTGTTCATTTTCGTACCTGTAGAGGAAAATAAAGTAGGCACAGCTCAGCAAGAAAAATGGGCATTCTTTTAATGACGCCATTTTGTTAATTAGCTCTTGTGCCCCTGACAGAGGCACAGAAACACGTGAGATGTGCTCTGCCCTCACCTTTGTCTCGATGTACCTCGTCATTAACTCTGGGCCTAATGAAAGAGGCCGGGCCAGCCGGCTGTGGTGCAGCAGCGTCAAGCTGACAGCACTCCTGATAAGCATGGCAAGCTGTCTTCTGCTAGGTCTGATGTTTGTATACCGTATGAATACGTGTGGATTTTTCTGTTTCTCAGTGTGACTGCTGCCTGCTCCTCCCTGCCACACTCTGGAATCATCGGGACATACAGTAGAACAACAGTGTGGTGTTTTTAACTCTCTCCACTGCACACACACTTTATTTATTAAACCACTTAAAATATGTGTGTAGCCTAGTGGATGTAAAGCAACAAACAATACAAAGACAACCCTACGAACGTGACTGATGCACATTTTGATGTAATGAAATAAAATAATACCTGAGGGGAGAATCAGAATTTGGAGGGATAGCAAAACTCATAGGAAATGGCTATTTGTAAATGTGCGAGTCCATTAGGAGTAAAAACTAGAAGGATCAGGCCCTGTGAGTAATACAGAGCTTCACATGCTCATGTAGCTAAACATTAGGCTTTGCAGATAGAAAGACTTTTTAAAAGGTGGCTGATCAGTACTTAGGATCTTCTTTCACCATTTCTTTCTCTCAGTGAAGACAAGGAAAATAAGAAAGACACTGATGTCCATATATCAAAGAATAACACTACATATGATGAGATTAATAAATATTAATCTTCAGAATGTGTTCCAAAATAATGTTAGAATTGCAATTATTTTGCTGCGTTACAACAACCCTCCCACGTTAGGTGGGCTAATAGTCACTAAGCCTTACACCCTCATCAAGTAAGCATTTGCCAAGGCAGAGTGTCAGGGAAGAGGGCCGGCCAGGTGCAGCCTCAGGTCTACCTGTCCTTAAAGTCTTCAGCAGAGGCCTGAATGTTCTCGGTGTGCAGCATGAGACGGGCGTTCTCAAGGACTGCTTCACCCACCTGGAAGGGAGAGACAACACAGCTCAAGCAATTAGCATCTCGCACAGGCGTTACCTGCACGGCCCATCTGTCTTAAGCAGATGAACAGTTCTGATTCTGAAAATAATCTTTTAGCCTGGGGCTGTTCACATGACTCATTGCAGGTAATTAAATCAATGACTTTTGTACATATCAATTCACAAATTGTCTGCAAATAGGCTGTGATTTTTCACCGACGTGTTCATTGCTCCTAAGGATTCATCTTCTTGTAGAAACACATTCATCCCGACTGTCAGCTGGTCACGAGGGGCAAAATTCATTACTGCACACAAGGTATGTTCAGCATTTAAGTCCCACTTAGAGTTTCTAGATAGAGTTTAAGGAGCACTTATGCAGCTCCTATTCTACTTCCCATATCAGCAGTCCTCCTCAGGGTCATCTTCTTCCGTGAACCAAGGAATATTTGATGCTCGTGCCTTGAGTGAGTGGTCCTCAGCTCCCAGAGTGCTGTTTTTCTTCTCTGATGGGACTGCATACGCTCTTGCTGTAGATACGAGACCTGGGAAGCAGTCAGTCTTCAAATATTATTACTCTGAACTTGAAGTGCTTTGGAGAGACTGTGCAAATAAAACTGTGGTATCATTGTTAAGATTTTTTGGTGTAGCTTTAATCCCCAGGAGGCGTTTGAGGGGCAATCAAACCTGAAAGGCTTGTGACACAGCGCCCTGTTGGGATTCAAGAGGGTTATACAAAATCGGAAATGGTAAGAAAAGGCCACAGCCTGCCCTAGAGTGTCACATGCACTGGCCAAAGAAAGGTCCAATTTGCTTCTAGGGTGACAGCAAACACTTAGACCAAGGGCTCCACAGGCCCTGCCTCTTGAGGCCGCTGCTGCACTTTGGAGGAGCTGAACCAAGTTTGAAGCCATAATGATGGCTGGAACAGCCACCTAGGATCAGCAGCAAGCTGGAGTTGGGTACCTACCTGGACATGCACTCAGTACAGACCCAGTCCCACTATCTGCACCTCAGTTTCTTGTCTCAGGGAGTGCCTGCCATCTGACAGGGTTGGTAGTGAAGGACCAAGAGTGGGAGGCTGCATGGTGCTACAGGAGCCTGTAGGGCTGTGGTGGGCTGAGCAAACAAACATCTCTTTGATCTGTTCCAGGAGATACGAACAGAAATTTGCGGTGGAAACCAAATCACCACAGCAATAGGAGCAGATTCTTGAGTGGGCCAGGAAATCTCTATATCTTACTTTGGATAATTAAGTCTGCAACTTTATGGGATGGCAAATCCCTTGAAGTGTTCTGTTCTCCCAAGGTGAAACACACTGTGCAACATGGGGCATCCAGGCTGTGTCCAGACAAGTCATCCTAAGTACTGCCAGTAGGATCAGCGCTGTACTGTGGTCCTCCTACCTGCTTGTACGCCTTCTGCTCACTAAAGGGGTGGAGGGGGAAATGCAATGCTGAAGCCTTGGTACGTGTAATTAACACCAATCATTACAAAAAGTGGCTCACTGCCATAAATTCTTACAAACTCAAGGACGAGGAAGGAGCTGGAGGAATAACCCATGCCCCACATTGAGGCATTGAGGTGTCCATGGTGGAAGTTAGTACAGCACTATACAATTTATAACTCTGAGGAGGTACTAGAGTAGAAGTAATGACTTGCTTACTTCTCACCTGGTGTTCTGAGCAACAGGAAAAGGTGGCCATGGCTGGAGGACCATTCCTACCAGCTTTGGCTTAGCCTGGCTTCCAGAGGAAACAGAACTCATGCCATTGCATGTTGAGCTGACAGTTTTTCTTTTATAACTCTGGGATTTCTTGGCTAGTTCCAAATGATGCGATAGAGGACTGGACCATATACGACCATATAAAAGACTGCAAGTTCCTACATGTGTCATGAAAATAATACCTAGACAGAGGGGCTGAACTCCACAAATGTCACCAAGGGCCAAAAAAAGCCTCACTTTAGGTCTGAGAAACCTTCAAAGCACAGAAGTCAGAGATGTTACAAAAGCTACAGGTGTGGGCAGAGAACATGCCTTGTGGCACAGCAGCCAGACCAGCCACAAGACCTTTATGTGCTCTCCAGCACACAGAGATGGTTCATCTTCAGCACTCAGATTCTTATTTCCTCCTCCCTGCTCCGTTGCAGCCTCCCTGGACAAGCACTGAGCCCCAGGTACTCTCTTCTGGGGCTGTGGGGCCATGCTGCTGGGTCCCTTTTTCCCCTTGCAGGATGGAGAAAGGACCATGTGGCAGCAGTATGAAGGTAGGAGTACTTCTTTGACCCACTACTTCTTTCTTCTCCTCATGTCTAGAAAATCTGATCCTGGAATCTGCTTTTTTCCCTTTAGTTTCTGCAGAAATCATTGCATTTTGTCCTCCTGCTGCCACTCATACATGAATGGATGAAGCTGATATTTTTCCCCTCACTCTACTCAGCATAAATAAACGCTGCCCTGCGATTTGCCCTGACCTGCCAAAACAAGTCCGTTTGCCTCCAGCAGTGAGCCCACGTAGTTGCAGTATCTGACCAAATGTCTATGGAAAATGAAAGCCTTCGAGGAAACCAGGAACATCTTGCCAGCAAATACGTACAGCTCAGTTCAGAGGGATGTAAATCACTAAGCGGAGAAGTTGAGTTCAGTGCAGAATGGCTTATGGTCTGCAATGGGAGCAGGAGCAGGCAATGCAGCAGTTTAAGGAACACCCTTGTTTGTGTCCGCGGGACACAAGAGGGCCCTGCTGGCTCCATTTGCGAAGCCCAGAGCAGGGCTGCACTGCCTTGTGGGGCTGCTGCAGGCTTCACTCTCTGCCAGGATGGCAAGTGTTGGAGCACGAATACAGATATAAGAAGCTCCTTTAAGCCCCATGTCGTCCTTCTGCATTCGGATCTGTGATGCACACATGCCTTCTGAAAGCGTGTTTTTTTCAGCTCAAGTTAACGCTGAATATTTGCCACACGAAGCCATTAGAATGCCTCAGCAGTTTTCTTCCACTTTCACAACTTGAACTTTTAGCAAAGATATCAGATTTGAATAGAAGCTACTGATTCACCAGGCTGCACCAACAGCCACACTCACTCACTGGGTTAAGTCTGGCAGCAAAGAAAACCAGGTGCTTTGAGGAGCTTGCAGACTCCATCCCTGCTGAAGTGTGATGGCACTTACAGGCCAAACATAGCCCTGGTGGCTGGCAGCTTCTCATTTTAGCAGAGACCTGACCAAGATCGGGACTGCACAATTTACCACACCTCCCAAATTCTTAGCTATGCTTTACAGATAGCTTTGCATAGTTCTGCTGCTCTTACCAGTGCCTGATGCCTTTCTGGATGCTGCTGAGTCCATGGTCTCAGGTGTGATAACGAGTCTCATGTGTTGCTTATTCATAGAACAGAAAATCATTCGGGCTTTTAACTTTACACAAGATGCATTTACAGGAGAACTTCGGAAGCCCATGGCTTAATCTTTCCTTCCACATGCTGAAATAAATGGTTTCTATCAGACCACTGTCTTCAACACAGTCCTATAGGCCAGACTAATGCTTTTGGCCAGCCTCTCATGGCTGGGCCTTCTTTCAGAGCCCAAAGGAGAAAAGTATGAAGGTAGCAAGAGTGGCCTTTTGCTGCATCGCCTTGGGAAAAGCAGCACCTGGATTGAGGCTGGGGAGATTGATATGTACTCTGTAAAACCTGAAATATTGCCTGTGCATGAGGTTAAAAGCTAACAACCCCACCTCACAGCTGAATGTGAAGGTGGTAGAGGTTTAGGCTGTCATAGAATTGATTATCCCACTGCACAAAGGGTTCAGACGGCATCTGAGGCATTCTGGGTGCAGCCCTAAAAGTGCAGCACACTAACAACACACCCTCTTTCCTAAGCCAGAGGTATAAGTCTGGCCATTCCCCAGAAGGGGAATGTGAAGCTGCCTTTCAAGCTTCCTGAAGACAATCCATCAGGGTACTAAAGGAATTGTCCCCTCTAAGACTGGTGTAAAACATCAAGAGGTTACGAATGGCAAGACTATGGGCTGGAGAGCTGAGGAGATGCAAAGTTCAAGGCACACTGAGGCCTCAGGAAGCAGAGCCTCATTCTCCCTGCAGCAGGACACCGGCAAGCACAGCCCGACCGCTTCCAGCTCCTTCACCCCCAGCAAAAGGAACCAGGAGGATGTGGTCCTTTGGGGCTTGTTGATGGTCCACGGCATAAATGTGACCAGCACTTGGCACCCCCAGGCAGTGTTTCCCTTTAGAGCCTCCCAGGACTGCATAGCCTGTGACCCGCAGAGTGGGAAGCGAAGGGATGGAGTTGCTCATTTGCACTCATGTAATGATTATTTTTCTATAAACAGAGCTTTTGGAAAATGTCATCAAGAAACAAGGGAAGAAAGTAAAAATCTGAATTGCTAATTAAAACAAACCAAAACCACCAACAGAACTAACACGCTCGTAATGATATCATGATGGAGGATAAACTAATTCAGTCCTAGCAGTTTCCTGTTAATAATTTTGATTCTCGGCTTAATAACCACAGCTAAGGAAGAAAAATATTAGAGAAATGGCCCATTTCCATGGGAGCAGAGTGTGGCACCTTGGGGTGCATTTCAATCACTCCCATGCACAGGATGCCTCAGGCGATTCTCTTCCTTAATATAAGCATTTTCCTCGGCACGCTGTGAAGCGATACGGCTGTAATTATCACAAGGGCGGACTTAACACCCTCCGCATGGGCTGCACGCATCAGGTTATGCCGCGTTTCTCCCCACCCCGCCGCGCCCCGCCGCTCACCTGGTGGTACACGGCCTCCCAGCTCTCCCGCAGCGCTCCCCAGCTGCCCACGCTGGAGGACTTCTTGTCCAGGTAGACTCGGATGTGCTCCTCCAGCTCCTGGTTGACCTGCTCGAGGGCCCGTACCTTCTCGATGTACTCCACCAGGCAGCCGTTCAGGCTCTCGTAGGAGAGCCCCCTGCCCTTCTCCAGCCCCGCGGCCAAGGGCACGGCGGAGCAGGAGCTGCGCAGACCTTGCAGGAAGACGCTGCTGATGCCCAGCGCTCGGCGGGACACGCGGGTGCCCAAGCTGCTCACTCCTCCGGTGGGCACGGCACCCACGTAGACGCCGGGAGGCCTCGACAGGCTGCCTACGCTCACCCGGCGCCCCGGGCCCCCCACGCTCTCGGCGGTGGAGGAAGGGGCTTGCTGCCCCAGGAAGGACGACCGGCGCCTGGGCAAGGGCATGCTGCCGCTGCGGCCCGCTCAGCCCCGCCGCCAGCCCCGCACTGGCGGGAGGGATGTGCCGAGCCCAGCAGGTCGGGGCTCGGTGGGGCTTTCGGCTTTGTGCGACGGCTTTCTGGAAGGCGGGCTTTGTGCATTGTCCCGGCGGCAGCTGGGTCAGCAATCCATTTGAGGGGAAATCTCCCTGCTGCTGCTGCTGCAAATGTGGCAGATGAACAGCACAATGGTGTTTACGGGCACAGCGGGGCAGGAATTCATGACAACGTACGTGTGAAAATGCCAGCGGTGTTTTCTGCGCTGACGCCTGGATGATCTGCCCTCATCCATCCACCCATGAATTACAAACACACTAACTGCTCGCTGACTCCAGACAGGCCCTCCTGCAGCAAGACATTACTTAAAGTTAAGTAAAACCAACCTCTGAGGTGCCTGCAGAGCCGTAGTCGTGCCCAGTCCGTGTTTTGCTGCTGCAGGGACTTGAATCCCTCCTCATTCTATGGACAGCCCTGGCCCAGCAGTCTCAGGTCAGGGACACGCACCCTCCACATCTCCACTTGACTTTGAAGTCTGAGCACAGTGGGATCGCCGGTGGTCAGGTTGGCATTGCTCCTTTGTGTGAAGCCTGCGGGCACAACAGCATCTCGCAGCTTTGCATGTGGCTTTGAGTACTTACTGGGTGGAAACACCCAGTATCTCTAACGTTTCAATTGCATTGCTTCAGCACAGAAAAACTGCATGTGTGGGACAGGGAGAAAGGAGGGGCGAAGGTGCCTTTTATGGCCCCCAGCCCCCTGGTGGGGAGCTGCATCTTGGTGCAGTTCCAGCCGGTAGTCATTCTGTCAGTGTGCTCTGGGGATCCACAGTCATTGGGACTCTGCTGGCTGGCAGGCAGTACAGCTGGACCAGATGTGTCACTGCTAGAACTCCCTTTTCTGCTGCCAGCTGTGGCACGCTTGAGTAAGGCATGTGGTTATCAGCGCTGCTCTGACCTTGCCTTGCCAAGGTACCTTTTTACTGATAACCTTGTGCAGCTGGTGGTGCAAAGCAGCCAACCAGAGCATGCTCACTCATAGCCACTGTCAGGGAAGTCAGAAGTGAAGGAAGAAAATAATCTACAAGGACTGATGACCAAAGGTAGAGAGGGGAAGGCTGAGGCATCAAAGGACAGAAGCCACTCCACTTGCTGAGCAAAGTGAGAAAGGCAATCTGCAGAGCTAAACCCAAAACTGATCCCTTGGTAACTGTTCAGGTTCACTCAAAGAGAGAACTTCAATTTAGCAAAGTCATTCCACACTCCATGTTACCCTCTGCCTGTAACGGCCCATTTCTAACCCACCATTTAAGGTTCATTTGCTTTTCCTATTCCCACACTACTATTACAGCTTGCAATCTGGCGCTTAACTGGGTAGGACTGAAATGCCTATTTGCTTCAAAACACTGCAGATTTCTGTTCCTACGAAGGGGACACTCACCTTCTTTGGAGGCTGTTTGCTCTGTGTGAAGTAATTTGGGACTCATTGGGCTGGAGAAGAGCAGTTGCATGTCCAAAGGGTAATTGTTAGGGCATTTATGCGGGAAAAAAGGCTATTCTGGTTTCTGCTCTTGTAAAACACTTTCAAAGCTAAAATTGGTCACATAACTTCACATTGCTCCGAAGCCATTGCAGGATGCTGTAGCAAACACACAGCCTGCATCAGAACCGGCTCTACCCAGGCCATGTAGATTTAGCAAGAGGTTGTAAAGGACAGGGAAGAAAGCAGTCAATCCGGCAGGTGTTTTGCTTAGAAATACCTTTATTTTATAAAGCCACAGTCTGTTCTGTAAAGTTTTACCACACTTATAAAAAAGGGGCTGACAATTCTGAGGGGAAAAAAAGAAAAAAAAGAAAAGCTGAAAACATTTCTTGTAATCCAGGGTTACACAAAGGTTATATTTATAATATATATATTTATTTATAATTTGGAGACAGTAGAGATGAAACTGCAGGAGGAGGGCAGCCGCGGGGTCATATCTCAGAGACTTGCTCGTGGCCCACGAACAGCGTTTCCTGACAGAAGGGGTTCACGAGGACCATCCCGCTGTCGCGGTAGTCGCCGTTGGCAGGGGAGCGTGGCTCGGAGAGGTGGTCCTAGGAGAAGGGCAGAGAGCAGCATGAGCGTGTGGCACCATCACCCTCCAGAGCACACAGGGCAGCATGAGATAAGGGCTGTTCCTTCTTTCTTGGGAGCAGTCGGACCCATCCCACAGAAAATGCCTGAATTGCGGGGGACTCCAAAAAGAGACCTAACCTCAGAGAGCCAGTTCTGCAGGCAGCGGGAGCCGTGCGTGAAGATAATCACTCACTGCTCTGATAATCCTCTTTTCTCTGATAATCCTCAATTCTGCTGATAATCGGGCTGATTTTTTCTCACTGAGGGGAGCCAGAAATCAGATGCACCAAACCAGTGTTTGACCTTCCGCTTTTCTTTTTTTCCCCCCACTTTCATGACGTATTGCAACAGTTTCCCACCTGACAGCATGGCTTACCCCATGAAAGATGCAATTTCACTACTTTCTGAAGATAGATGGCTTGAAGCTACCAGTCCAGTAGCATTCCAATCAGTTTTAAATGACTCACATGGCAGCTTCTGGAGGCCATGTGAATAGCCCTATCATGTGAAAGCTGCTTGCTTGCTAAGTCTAGACTAGAATCCTGGTTTAGGGGGAGCTACATGACTGCCAGCAAAGTGGCAGTGATGAAGTGATCATGAGTGCTTATCACGTCGCATCTCAGAGGTTTCTTTCTGGACACTTTTTTATTTCAGTTAGTCAGTGTCATGGTTAGCCAGCTGACCTCTTGAAAATCACTTCAGCATAAGCTCAAACTCTTCACTGGTTCTAAGTTTTAAATACCTTTGAACTAAGCTAAATTGTTCTTTTCCATCTCTGAGGCCAGCTAGTATTTCCATCAGTAGGATCACCTGCCCATACAGGAATACTACCGGTGAACCAGAGAGAGCCCTTCAGGAAAGGCTGAGGAGGGTGTGCCAGCCCTATACGCTCCCATATGCTGATGTTTGGATCACTAACGTACTGGAGGACTCACTTTCTGAACTGGTGCTTAAAAAACTATAGGCTTATTTATCATTATTATTGCACCTTACGATAGACTTGTTGGAGAGAGGCTGAAGCTTTTTGAAAAGCTGTTGCCCTGAATATGCATAGGGATTTCATAGAATTATAGGATGGCCTGGGTTGAAAAGGTCCACAATGATCATCTGTTTTCAACCCCCCTGCTATGTGCAGGGTTGCAAACCATCAGACCAGGCTGCCCAGAGCCACATCCAGCCTGGCCTTGAATGCCTCCAGGGATGGGGCATCCACAGCCTCCTTGGGCAACCTGTTCCAGTACATCACCACCCTCTGGGTGAAAAACTTCCTCCTAATATCTCACCTAAACCTCCCCTGTCTCAGTTTAAAACCATTCCCCCTTGTCCTATCACTGTCCACCCTTGTAAGCAGTAATTTTCAAGACTTTATTAACATGACTTCCTCTCCTTGTCTCCCAGTATAGCTTCAGTTACAGTTTTCATGCTCCTTATGCAAGTGAGGTACCTCTGATGTTTCCAGGGACTGGATCTCTCTCGGTAACTCCACAGCATGCCTGTTGAAGTAGTCCATGGTAATAGCATTATTCCAATAGCTCAGATTGTTTTCCGGGTTGGATGTCTTTTTCTTCCTCCTCATGCAGCAGACTGTCAGCAGAACCGCTGTCAACAGAAACATGTCAAGAAGTTGGTTATTTCCTTTCAAGAAGGACTCATCAGTAGTGGAGATTTGGCTTAAAGCTACTTAAGGAGCTGGTAACCTTCATTCATACAGTTCACTCGCAGTAGGTCCAGCTGCTGTCTAACAGAAACCACACAGTTAAGTCAGGATCTGACCCAACAAGATGAGGCTTTGGACTTGGCAACGTACATAGTTTTCACTTTCTTCTTGACATGAGTTTATAAACCTTCTGATGTGGCTGCCTGGCTAATGAAGAGCTCTGGCATCTAAACACCTAGCCAGGCACTGACAGACCCTCCTGGACAGAGAACACCCCCCAGAGACTGCAAGTGATACTTCTGCATAGATGTCTTCTGTTTCTGGCATGTTCAGACCCTGCAGTTGTGAGCAGACACCGGCCCAAGGCTCAAAAACCAAATTCACAAATGTTATGTAGTTGTATGTCTTCAATATCCAAAGCCCCTGCAGCTGATCCCTGCCCCAATACGTCACATACATAACATGGAGCATGTGGTCATGCTCCAAAACAGAGACCACCACGGGATTAGAGGAGATCCTGTGCAGGATGAGACAGCAACTGAGGAGGGCTGGGGATCCTTTCTGGCACCTGCCTTGTGTAGCTGATATTTCCAGGGTAGCACTTGCCCGAGCCAACCAGAGCTGGGTTTTTCCTGCCTGTCTACATCAGGATGGCGGCAGTGGTGCCAGACTCTGCTTTCTGGAACGGCTCTCATTTTGATCACCTCTGTTACAATTCAGTTTTGTAATCTCAGCGATTTCATGAGAGCTGGGCAAACCCACTGTAACAAACTTACTGCTCCCACTGGCCCTTGCTCAGGCAGAATTTAGGTGCATACAAGGGTTTATTCAGAGGAGTAATGCAAAGCTTGGTGTGCTTATTTTACACCCGTGGAACAAACTGAACATTTGGGCTTATAATCTACCTGATTTATACAGACAGACAGGTAGCTGGGTGCATACTCACATTGATTTGTATCTGAGAAATAGGGAATGCCCTGCTGTAAATTCACTCCATAATTTCTAAACCCCTCGTGATAGAAAAGAAGAAAATATTCACAAAGCAGGAAAATATATTATTTTCTCAGCTACAGCTAAAATTATTTATTAGAATTATAGCCTGGGGAAGAAAAAGACTGCAGAGAGGTCAAAACTGCCTTGTATGTTTTGACAAACATTGCAGCTACCCATATGCCATGGATCTAATTTAGACTCCCATCTATTCACATAAAATGGCAACGCGAAAGTGCAAGGCTAGAGCTCTATTTAACACACAAGAATAAGCTGCTAAGAAAAAAATGGTAATAGGTTTGAGTCAGGCAGTTTATGTCTCATTCAAAGGGAAAGGTGAGCTTATGCTATAAATCATTTTACAAGACTAATGGAAAAAATCTCCTGCACAATTTAAAAAGAAGGTGGTTGTTATCAAACTTAACTATTATCCAGTTTGGGTAATAGTCAGCAACTGGTGCTGCTGAGCCCCCGTGCAGGCAGCCCCCTCCTTGCCAGCAGCGCTGCTCTCTGCTTGGGGAAATGCTTGACCTCCCCAAGGGCTGCGTCTTCGCCCTTTGCTTTGCTGGGGCTCAGGAGGCTGCTCCGAATCCCAGCCCAGCCTGAAGGCTTGTTAGGGTGAGAAAGTGAAGTGGGAGGTACATTTCGTCCTCCCAGTGCTCTCTGAGGCACACCGCCTTTCTGAAGCTGCCTGAGGAGAAGAGAGCCCCAGGAAAGCACTCTCTGTGCAAGTATTTTGAAAACTCCAAGTTTTACAGCTTACAAAATGTTGTGGCTGCTGACAGGGAAGGACTGGATTTAGGTTTTAGGAGCTGCAAAGCCAGTGATGTTAAGTCTAGGGAGATCTCTGCTCCTTCCAGCAGGAAATGGCCTTGCCGTGTGAAGATGTGTTTGCCACATAGCAACCGTGCTCTCTCCCTTAATTATGCCCTCGGCCTCCAACCTCAGCGCACAAACAAGCAAATGGATGAAAGACTGTGGAAAATGAGTTCCTGAGCTTCCTCAAGTCTCACATATTTTAGCAGAAGGCTGCCTGCCTGAGCTGCTTCAAAGCAGTGGAGATTTGGTTTAAGAGGGGGAGAGAGGACAGCAGAACAGCAGGGCTCGAAGGGGAGTATTCCTCCTTCCCTCAAATTAACTAACCTTCTTACGGCTGGCTTTTGTGAAACTAATGTAGCTCTTAGAACAAAAATAGGAGTGGGGTACAGTTCACCTATATTCTTGGGTATCGATTCAGTCCCATGATGAGTATTGCATCTACTGTAGAGAACCTCTTTCCAGGCGGGTAGCTGTGATGGCCAGTGAGGACATGCTAAATGGATGACACACAGAGATGGTTTGCAATGGAAAAATGGCAGTAACGACAGCCTCCTTTTGCCTGTTTTGTTTCATTAAAAGCCTCCACTGTGCCATCGGCAGTGTCTCAAACACGTGGGCAACATCTCAAACCTGTGGACTTACTTAAGCCTTTGCCTGGGCTGTGTAATTTCACAGGTGGCGTTATGTTGAATTTCTCAGCTCCTGAATCATTCACGTGGCTCCTCTCTACACTTCAATTTTATTTTATTTTTTAAATCTAAACTAGGATTGTACACTGCATTCAATACTGGCTTCATAAAGACATCGTGAGGAAATCATACTAAGCTGGTAGCCTTGTGTCTATTTTTTCAACTCACGTAAACATGTTGCCATTCCTATATAGCTAGATACCCCCTCCACATACTCTCTGGCTCCACATTAAACACACTTGAATGCTGAAAGTTAAACTCAGACTGTGGGATGTTAGGGCTTTTTTTCTCCCCGTGTCTGTAGATCACCAGATAAACACAGCTTGTAGAGAACCCTCACCTTGATAGCTAAAATAGCATTTCATCCAGACTTCCTTCCTTTTTCCTCATTTACTGTGACCGTATCTTAACTGACCATCATTAAGCACCTCTGTAAAAGTGTGCCTGTCCCTTGGGCTGTCTACAGCAGTACACCCTCAGCTGTGTTGCAGGTATCCCAATGGGTTTTGTTACTGATCACCTGGAGACAGGGGCTGCTCTCAGGCTGGGTCAGAGCTCACCCTCGAGGAGGAGACTCAGTGCTTGGAATCGTTCTCCCTTCAGGCTGGGAAAGCAAACATTTGCAGTTTTTGTGACGGAGAAAGAGGGTGAGATGATTTTGGAAAGTGTCACAGTGTGTGAAATGTGACTGTACGGGGTTAGGTCCAAGGCACTTCTTCATCTATTCTTTGAGTTCTGCTGACGTTTCTATTTGAAGCTCAGCCTTTCCCTCCTGTTTTCTCACGTCAGCAGAACTGACGGACTGAATTGACTTCTGTGCATCTGATTTACAGGTTTCAGTTCTTCAATGTTTGATCGTGCCAGTCTGTAATTACAGAGCTCTAAGTTCTGGGAGCCGCGCCAGTGAGTTTTAAAACAAGTTCATATGGAGCTTCATTCTGCATTGCAGCCACATGTGAGACAGGGGCACAAACACGTGCAGAAGAACTGCAAAACCAACTGCGACTGTGACATGCAGAAATCGTTATATACCACTTTGCTTTTCTGGGAACATCATGATACTCTATCCTTCAGTTTTGCAGCCCTCATCTGGAGCAGGCAACATTACTCTCATTCATGACACAGAACTGAGGTACTGAAAGGTGAGATGATTTCCCCAGATTCACACAGTAGACATGGCACGTGCATTCCTCCTATTCAAGCCATTACTTATCTGCCTAGAATGTGAAGGCTTTTCAGTGGGACTCAGAAACCTATGCATCTTTATGAGGACCTGGAGGCTGCCTTATGGAGGCTGTTCCTGCTTAATGCAGCTCAGATATGCAGCAGCGCAGGACTGGACCTCAATGCCCTTTATACCTCCTCTGGGCAGCATCCCAAGGCAGGAGGACAGTGTTTTCTCAGCCCATGATCACCACAGGTGTGAGAACCTCTCACTCAAAACACATCTGTTCCTTGAAGAAGACACGAAACCCAAAGGGCTGTGCTCTTATCTGTCTCTTAGCATCCAGACCAGAAGTGAGAAGTGATCGCTGTATGGGTCCTTCTTTGGCTGTGAGCTCTGTGCCCTGGAGGTGGCGGCAGTCCCCTTCGTTGTGTACTGCTGCACACCGTGTGCCGAACACTATGCACTGTATGCTGTGTGTGCACTGTAGGACACAGAAAATGTTTACATGCCTGTCTAACACGCATTGTAGCTCTGAGTATCCCCAGACTTTAAAAGGTGAGTCCCACTGAACTTAATAGTGGTGTAGATAACTGACAAAATACCAATTAACTGTTCTAAACTATAGCTTTCAAATATTAGAAGCAGGATAGATGCAGCCAGACAGACACAGTGTTTATGATACGTATGATATGAAGTTCTCACCATACAATGAGCACTAGGTTAGAAATCATGCCAACAGAATCTTTAACATACTATTAATACCTAGCATGAGTTATTTGCTTATATATGGCACAATACAAGAAGGGACATACACCAATGGACACACTGGACACATCAGTCATGCCTCCTCTGCTTGTGCTGCATGGCATTACAGGTTGCATTTTGCATACGGATGCACTCTACTCAGATCAGCTTTCTTTTTCAATACTGGCCTCAAACATAGTGAAGGGAAGAATTTATCTATCCTCTATCTCTAGTGACTGATACACAAAGCAATGTTCATTAGGTCATCAAATATAGCTTCTTCTTTTCACACTGTGCTTTCTATAACCCACTTTCTCTTTTCCATCTTTCACAGAAGTATACATGCACACCTGTGCTTTTGTTTTACTTTGTTTTGATTGTCAATCTTTTAGACTGAAGCCTTGTTTTGTCCAGTGGTTTTAACCGCATCGGCAATAGCACGACTGATGGCCCCAAGGACACAAGCCTAACAGATATGCTGAGTCAATCCAATAATTCTCAGTTGCCTGGTCCTGCTTCCTTCCCAGGTGTGCATCCCTGCAGCTCGTCTGCTCCAGATCTTGTGCTTACTGACCTGCAGGGAGCTGACTCAGCCCACTGTGTGCACAAAGAGCAAAGTGAATATTTTTGACCACTTTAGCAACCTCAAAGTGGCTCAGAGAGGTGCCAGGTGAGGATAGCAATACCTCTTTGGGAAGGAGTATGCTCTGAATAAGACTGACTCAGTCAACACATCCAACCATGTCCTTGGCACCACTCAGAGCTGTAAATAGCAGGATTAATACTCTGTATTGCTGGCAGCTACCCTTTTATTTTTCCACAAGCAGTGAAAGCTGGGAAATGCTTGGTTTTGCTTCTCTCCAAACAGATCAGTGTGACCACATCCCACAGCACAATGAATGGCTTTTCCTTGGCTCCAAAGAGTGAATTATCAGAGAATATATTGTCCTACATTGCTGAAACAACTTTGCTAAGTAGGAGGCACAACAGCGTCCACTCAAGCTTTCACTTTATTTAACAACCTTTTATTTTGCAACTGAGTCAAATGATGGAACTGTAAGTCAGCTCTGGAAACTAACTGGTGCTGGACCCTCAGGTGTCTGATTCCTGAGGTCTGGAAGCCAACACTTCAAACTCTTCCTGCTGCTGAGGCAGCTCCAGGTCAGACAGAATTAAAATGGAGGGAAATAACAAACTGGTTATCAGAATGATGTGACTTTAAAACTGATGGTTTACAAACTGCTTGCAATTAAGTATTTCATTGCACTGGTAAAGCTGTAGTTCCCTAAGGTCACCGTAATTATCATTAATCTTTTGGGTTAGCAGTGGGCTTTTAAAAACCAGTTCCTGGGCAGAATACAGCACTCAATAAATTAAACTGTTGCATGACTTTGGTAGCCATCTTAAACGTTTTGAAGTAAAGCTGCTTTGCCTCCTACAAGTTGTTCAGCCTTTGTCTTATACACTCAACCAGAGAGCCCCCAAAGACTGTGTGATTCCTAACAGCAACACAGAAAGTATGCTTTGAGTGTAAGCATTATACTCCTGAACTTGGAGCTACTCTCCACATGCACTTTGCTCAGTGAACAAGTTAGTTACAAGACTGGTGACTTCTTCTCATTTGTCTCAGTCTATCCTGACACTGTTGGCTCTTCAACTACACCATGAATGGGTCAAAACCTCAGTTCTAAGGAATGCGAGAAAGGAAGAGAAATAAAGCAGCAATTAACTTACAACATGAGGATATCGGTACGCTGATGGCCAGAATGATCCAGGCAATGTCCATCTTGCTGAGACAGATGGTAGCTCTGTGCTGGGGCTTGTCTCCCTCAGTGACATGGGAGATATTTCCTTGCACCCCAGGTTTCCAGGTCCCGGCAGGAACCAGCCTGTTGAGGAAGTTTCCAGTCGCGGTGGAACCAGCAGTGGACATGGAGCTGGACAACCCCGTGGCAGGCATGGTGGAGACAGCACTGCCCAGTGAGGTTGTGTTCATCACCAGGCCCTGCTGTGTTGGAGCAGCGCCCTCCAGGTCCCCCACTGATGGGGAGGAGATGTTGATATCAAAGCTGGGCTGGACCGAGTGACCGGCTGCTGCTGGTGCAGTTCCAGGGCCAGCAAACAAGGGGACATTTGTACTGAGATTCAAGGTTACCCAAGAGTTGTTTTTGCTCAGCATATCCCATACGCCATAGTGGGTGGGTTTAAAAGGCACCGACACTGCTTCGGGATCAGTTGACGGTCCAGCAGTTGTGGTGGCAAAATCTGCTTTCTGCACAACTTGCTCGGCCCCGTTCCCTTGCTCTGCTTCCCTAAGGCTTCCCGAGGTGCCGGGGTGGGGAGAAGGGTCTGAGGGTGTAGTTCTGGCCAACCCCGTGCCATTGGGGTCACTGGAGGTTGCAGTCTGGGGCTGAAAGGGATGGTCTGTGAAAGGGCTCCTCAGGGTAGGGAAGGGAGAGTGCAGGGTTGTCTTTAGGTAAGGCTCTGAAGACTCTGTGAAGTTGCCTTTGAAAATCTGGAATATTTTCCCTTTGGGGCGAGTCTGTCCCGAGTACAAAGCACTCTGGTTATACAAATGATATGTTTCCTTTTCGCCAACACGAGGGCTGCTCGCCTGAGTTTGAGCAGTGGAAGCATTGCTCCCCGCCGGGCTGACAGGATGGGGGACGGCGCGAGCAGAGGTGGGGACGGGCACTGCCGTATGGCGGTCCTTGTGGCGAGGCGTCGTTCCCATGGCTGTGACAGTGGTAGTGTCCATCAGGAGGCCCTGAGAGGAGGATACAGCAGGAGACAGTACCTGAACAGAAAACACCAGCTCTTCCGTCAGTGCCAAGATCAGTAGAACACCTGGAGGAAGAAACAGAAAGGGTGAGACACTGGAGGGACAAGTAGACAGAGAACAGCACGGCTGTGTGCTTGTGCTTTGCTCCTCCCAAACAACAGCCACGTTGGCAGGAAACCTTCCACGTGCCCTGGAAAAGAGGAGTTAGTGCCTCTGGGAATTGGAAGAGAAATAGGATCTGCACTGGCTGCTTGGTAGTAGTGAGGTGGGAAGGAGAAGGCTGCACAGAATATCTGTGGTGAAGGGAGAAAGGAGCTTGCCATGTGGATATTTTAAATCATCATACGTAGCTGTAGGCGACCCCATGTAGAAGATACAAGGCATCCTATTCCTCAGTGGTAGGAACAAAATATTTTCATTTTTGTTTTGGCCAAAGGCCTCCCGATGAATGGCTATATCATGATGGGGAACCTTAGTCTGCTCATTATTTTGGCTGCAAAATCCTAAATTTGGCTGCCTCTAGTCTTGGATGCCACTAAGCAATCTGATTTTGAGAGAGCAGCTGCTTAGCCCTTACTGAAAATTAGGTCAAGAAGGGATGTGTGATGAGGGGACTTCCTAGCTTATGATGCATCCTTTACTTAGCCGCTTGGGAAATCTCCTCTCTCGTCTCAGAATATGAGATGTGGAAAATCCACAAATGTCAAAAATGAACAAGAAAATGTAACTATCAAAGACGTTTTAAAAAGCCACGTGGTCACTGAGGATGTAATTCCATCTAACACAACTGCCCCCTCTCATATAGTCACACACAAATTTTTGTTTGGGGCCTGTTCTGTACTTATAAGCGCTGTGAGATTTGATTCTGTGAGATTTGTTTCCTGCATCTCTCGATAGGGCACACTGTTTCATGAGGTGCCAGATTCACACCACTGGAAACATCAATTCTTACATTTATTCAGAGCCCAGTTAATGGACACGGGCAGCTGCAATAGCATAAGACTCTCCAGGATGCAGGGCTAATGTGCCCTGAGTTAGTGCAACCTGCAAGGACCAAATCAATCACACGTCACCATTTCCATATGTGGAAGCTGCCAAGTGTAATGTGGACCTCTGCCCACTAGGAAGCACAAGGGATGAGTCTGTTTTGCACAGTCCACTGAGCATCATCAGATGGCACCATTAGCACACTGCTAGCGTGAATTTCAGCTCAGGATCTCAAGGGTTACAACGTTGTCGCTGTCTTAAAAAAGCAGGGAGATAAGTTCATCAAAACTGCAGGACCCCAAACAGGGTAATGAGAGTGTGGAGTGCCTCCCTGCACGTTCCCTATCCTCTGTGCCTCCAGGTTTGCCAGCTCTCTCTGTCAGTGTTGATGTGCCATTTACTTCTGCCCTACAAGGGAATATCTGCGGTGGGCATCAGTGGAAAACTGGAAACCGGAATGGGACAGTCTCTCTGATTAGGTGCCCATGGAGTCTGAAAGCTTAGCCAGAGCCAAATGCCATGAAACGTGTTTATTCTGACTCAATACATGTATCAGAAACTCACCAGAGGAGCAGTACTTATCCCTCTCATCCAGCTAAGAGCAATGCTTTGATCACCAACCATCATTTTTGAAGCAGAACAGCACAGAGCTCTGCAACCACCAAAACTCACCTCACCCAGATGCCTCCCGCTCCTTTGCAGGGCATCCTGAAGATCTGAATGCTTCAGAAAATACTGACCACTGACTCAGTAATACAGTGAGAGTCGCTTACAAGCAGTGCATTTTCCCAATACCCGATGCTAAAATTAGCTCATATTTTTTTTCTTATTTCTGAAATAAATGCCTGTGGAATAAGCGATCCTTGGGGACACTGCTTCAAAATTCCTAGCCTGACACAGACAATATGCTCTTAGAAGAACACCTAGTCAAGGAGAAAAACATATCCTGTACATCAAAGTGCAACCAGAAGATCAGATCACGGTGTATTCATGGAGCATCACTCTTGGAAATGAAAGGCAGAAGTCGTCTTCACATTTTTGGCAGCGTTCACTCTGAGGTCAAGGTCAAAGCAGATATTCC
Source organism: Excalfactoria chinensis (assembly GCF_039878825.1). Taxonomy (NCBI): domain Eukaryota; kingdom Metazoa; phylum Chordata; class Aves; order Galliformes; family Phasianidae; genus Excalfactoria; species Excalfactoria chinensis. The sequence continues at coordinate 116,632,036 of NC_092826.1, read as the reverse complement.
TGTGTCCATATGGCTCATATTGCATGCCAAGACAAGTTGCTGCTACAGAGCAAATACAAAGAGGAAAGGGTGAAAAATCATTTTGAGTTTGGGGTGTGGAGAGAGTGTTTCAGGAAACTTTAGGCCTGCTGCTCTGGGCACCCATGACAACGGGCACAGGCAGATCTCAGGACACACAAGATTGCAATGATTACAGCAGTCTTTGTGCAGCTACTTTCTTTCACACCTCACACACAGAAAAACCTCCTTATTGGATTAATGCCTTTTCTTTTCTTATATATATATATATATATATATATTTTCCCTGCAGGATATTCCTTAAGTAATAAGGAAACTGTCACCTTTTCTGCATGCTGTGCCCTGAGGTCAGCAACCCTCATCTTTGGCTAAAAGCCTCATATCCATCCCTACCACTTGAAATGCTGATAAATCAGCAGCTTGCAGCTGCAAGTATTTATAACCTCTCAGGGGCAGTCTGTTGTGGTAGCAGGCCTGGGAAGCCACATAAACTTAGCAAGTACCTTTACATGACTTGTAAAATGCTAGTAACTATTCAAAGGAAATACTACTCTGTCATAAGCCACTTATTTGACAATAAAAAATAACACTGATAACATTTGGCTCTCTCAGGCTGTGACAGTCAGGTTTTGCTTGTCTGCTGGCCTCCCTTTAACAGTCCCTGCAGGACCACCATGGCCCCATCAGCTGCAGCTCTGCAGGACATTTTTATTCCTGGATTAGCAGGCAGCAGTAACTCTCTCAGAGACAACCAGAGCTAATGTGTATCCGTAACTACTTAAAACGCATTTGGCTTGGTAGACCATTGTAAAAATAGCTGGTGCTGTATATTTATGGAAAACCAGCTGGTAGTAATGACTTCACAGTGGGCTTTGCTGGCCCTTTTATGCAGAATTAATTGGCTTTCTAATTGATAAACAGCCAATTGGAAAGCAAAAGTAAAGTTGGAATCCGTATGTTCAGCACCATCCGTGCAGGGATGTCTAAGCATGGACTGCCTGGATTTGCAGTTGCCTGGTGCCCAGAGCTCTGGCTTGTGTTACTTGAGGGTACAAAGTAACATGCAAAGTGGAACTATTATTATAGTACCTGATATCAAACTACCCTGTTTGGTAACTTTGGCCTGAGCCCAGGAAAATGATATACAGAATTTCTCTACCAAGGCATTCATCACAGTAAGGGGCTTAACCAACCCCTCCAGACTTCTTCCCTTCCCCACCTTGCTCTGCATCTCAAATGGCCCTGCACTGAGGAACGGGCCACCAGCTTAGCCACTAGCAGATTACCACAGAAATGAAACCTATTGGTTGCTATTAAGTTATCATGGCCAAAGTGATGACATTCCAGATGATACAGTACATAGGCAGATGGTCTTGGTCAGATCAAAGCCCAGATCTGCAGTCTTTGCCAAAGTCTGGAGACTCCTTGGTCTGACCTTACTTAGGACATAAGCTCTTTGGGATAAGAACTGGCAGTCCTTTCTGTGTCCTGCCATCATTGTAATACAGACTGATACAAGTACATTATAGCAAAAAATAATTAATAATTATATTCTCAGAGGTCAATTCACACCATTCGTAGCTATTTTATTTTTTTTTCTCATAAAGAGCCATTTCTAAGTCATGGGAGCTCATGCTCAAAAGGGGTCATAGTGGTTTGACTTTTAAATGCTGCATGTCAAATTCCCACTTTTGGAGTCCAAATTTATGACTGCATTAAAACCATTCAACCCTAATGAGAAGGTTCAATGACCTAATGTCTCAGCAGCCTGAACTGCGCCATCCCATGTTCTTGCATACTGTACCAACGATTGAATGTTAAGTACAAAATGAATTGACTCAAGGATGAAGCACAGCAGAGTGACAGTAGAGCATACAGAGAGAGGATTGGTGTGTGTTTAGCCATAAAAATCCTTACTGACAGCTTCCATAACAGCAATTTCTAAAGACTGAAGTTGATGTCCGCAACAATATCAAGTAAGCTGATTGTCAGGAACATTTTGCTTTCCAAGGTGATGAAGTCAGAAAGGCATCTCTACCCAAAGTCTCACCTTTGAGAACCATTTGGAACTTCCTCACTATCCTTTTGAGAGCTGGGTGTCTCCAAATCAGAAAAATGAAGCAACTTGGGCCCCAGCATCTCAAGTTCTTTCACTCAGGGCCCAACAGTCCCTGACAGGATGGGGTCCTGGTTTCAGATAGGAGTTACTACCTCTCAGTGTTGCACTGGGTGCTCTGTGGGCACTCTGTGTGCCATTGTTCTGCATGGGATGGCAGCCGTGTGTGCAGCTGCTGGGTCAGCTCTTGCATTCAGCCTCCCTGGGGCACCACCGCTAAACAACGCAAACTTACATAACTCGTGATCTAAGCCCCATGGAAAAGTTCCCAATGGCTTTAGCAAGCTTTGGACCAGGCTCTAATTGCTGAAGACACAGTGGAAACTTTTGAGCTGTACATTCGCATTTTCTACAGCCAATGAATATGCACAAAGGGCTCAATCTGGTGTTTGACCCCCTCTGGCCTCTGTTACCGCAGGCCTCGCAGCAAGACAGATAGAGCCACCCTGAGCTGCACTTGGCAAACATTCTTCCTCTAGGAAGTCAGGAAGAGCTTTCTGTGCAGATACGTACTGCTCGAGTCATTATTTCACACTGCCATGGGCAAAAGAGGCACAGGGAGCAGCTTTACAAAGGACCCGTTATACACAGCCCATGGGGCTGGGATGCACGTGGGCAGTGTGCACGATGCTGGAGCTCCCTGTGCTTCTGACCATCTCACCGTACTTAGTGATGGTGAGTGTCATGCAAAGCCTGCTCAGAGCACCAGCAATGTTATTGTTGCAAAGAAAGCTTTCTTCCCAGCACAGTCAACATATCACGCAGCTCTCAGCAAACCCAAAGCATTACAGGCAGCAAAATGGATCTTTAATAGGAGGAAACTGTATAGAAAGTGTATATATTATTTTTGCTATGGTCATTTTTCTTTGCAGCCTCTCAAAGCAATGTGATTTTCACACACAGTGAAGCAGCCTCTGTACAAACAAAGAGTTAAGCAAATGTCATCCCTATGACTGGTGGAGGAACTGAGGGAAGAAAAGTAGGTTACTCTGCATAGAAAATTTCTCTGCCTATCAGTGGCTGTCATGCCAGCACTCCCAGGTATTAACTTACAAGTTATTGTCTGTTTTCCCTTGTAAGCATAAGACGGTGCAATCAAGCCTAACTTCAGTACCCCAAGTATTTGACAAAATGTACAGAATGAGGCACGTGGAGTAACAGCTCTATTGAATGTAGCGCAGCATCAGCAGAAGCTCTGGAAATCACACATATAAACACAAATTCAGCAGTGCTCCCTGTGAAACAACATTAATGGTAGCTATGGTTTTCATGTAGCAAGTATGTCACGGTCCTTTAAGAACACAAAAACACTGCTGAACACCATTATTATTCCTAAGGTGCATTTCCATCAGAGATTTCAAGAGACTGACTCCACAAATAAAAACTCATTTCTGGTCCTCCAGGCATCTCCACAATGAGTGATACAAACACTAGAGTCTCATGCAGTTAGAGCAGGCATCTCCCCGTTCATTTCCCTCCTGCACTAACGACTCGCGGACACTACGAGTATCAGTGTTTTAGGAATGCTTTTGATCTCCTGTTTATCTAAATACATACAGACACCCCAGCTGTTGATCCTCCTAAAAAGGCTCACTGACAACCCGGGACAATGATCATTACAGAGGGGAGGGTAATAGAAAGAAAGAGCATGACTCCAGCTGCTCAAGGTAATCACTTACCTGAAAATATCATTTGGACTTGTCAGCAGACATCCTCACCTGCTCACATCACACAGATTTGGAAGCTTCATCGCTCAGTAGAGAAAGGAAAAATACATCTTCTCCCTAACGAGGCAGCTGCAGGCAGGAGTTGCTGTTATTGTTGGAACTGGTTTGGAGGAATGAGGACAGAGACAGCCCAGGCAGGCGTGTCTTGCAGGGCTGTGCAGTGAGAGAGCTCGCTCCTTTATGAGTACCTTTGGAACTGCAAAGATCACTTACGGAGCCAGTCCCCCTCTCTGCGAGCAGATCGAAGGGCTGCTTGGTATTCCAGCTTGGTTCCCCATCAAGTCCAGATACAGTTTGTCTGACACGGGTCTATTCAGATGCCAGAGGATTGCTGGCAGTTCCCGTTCTCTGGGAACAAAACAGCAACAAGCACCCCAGCTGCACGTCCTTGTGAGGCTGCTCCTTCCCTCTTTCGAGGCAGAGTGCCCTCCCTCCAGCTTTTTGTGTCTGCCTGCATTTTACAGATCCACCTCCTGCTTCTGTACCCCCACCAGATTTTCCACTTCGTTCAATTATCTTTAATGGTATTAATAATCCTGTCAGAGGAAAAGACGTAGAATGAAATAGGGATCCTCTTCCCTCTTTCTTTGCCATCAAAATACACGCTCTATATTTTATGACATTTCCATTCCTCAGTGATGAATGGGTAGTTTCTACTTTGTACCCACCAAGTAAGCCCACAAATCCTGTGATTCTTAAAGCCATCATCCTGCCCCCCTTCTTCTGTTCTGGCACATCTGGGTGTCTGGAAGAACATACAGCCCAAAGGGCACAGAAATCTGCCCCATTCATCCAAATGGGCATGGGCAAATTGCATGGGCAAATGCTGAGTGCAACAAGTTGGGGGCAACTGGAGGTCCCCCAACAATCCCTGCCCCTCGGTCTTTGATTCAAAGTCCCCATCACACCCAAATAGCCCAATTTGTTACATGGGTCCTCATAGAATTTGTCCTAATATTTTGCTACTGAGCAAAGTCAGTTCCTCCTTCTCTTTTATCATACAGGATCACAGAGGGGTGACACTGCGATGACAGGTTTAAGGCTTGGCAGCACCAACAGCAACTGGACCTCAGAGTGTGAATCCAGTGGTGATTTTAGGAGCACACAGTCCCTGTCAGTAAGTCCAGGCAGGTGCATATCCCATATCACGAGTGTATTTTTCCCCTATTTACACATAGTGTTTTCACAGTCACAATCGTTTCACAGAGGATGTGTAATGATGGAGTACAAACATTAATCTCAGATCTGCTTTGCATTTCTGTGCTCTTGTGCTGATGTTCCTTTTCTCCCTGCCATTTGCAGTTCACTTTTCATCCCTAATGCTGCCATTCTGAAGGTTCCTCTAAATAAAGATACTCAGTGCATTATAGAAAAAAATTGCTCTTTACAAATCTCAGCTTGTTTAGCAGTTTCTGGAACTCGGGGTTATTAAGAGCTTGCTGCTGAAACAATGATTGAGCATGAGGCTGCAGCTGGTGTAACAAGAGAGCCGTGCCACGTATTTTAACCTTTGCTGGAGGATTTGCCACATCTGTAAGCAGTAACTCAGCACAGACTTCTTCCCTGTGTGCTGTCATGGATGGAAACATATGGCTCAAAACTGCAGAGATTGTCATTTGGAATTTCACATGAAAACTACTCACAAGGACAGGCACCCTGTGCATTCCCTTGTCCCAAACCACATGGAACAAACAAAAAATAATGTTAAAAGCACACAGGTCTTCCCCACTCTGACAGCTTCTCCTTCACACAAAGCTTGTCCAGCCCCAGCTTTGCAAATGCACATCCCTTCCTTTGCAGCCTTTGCTTGGCAGCAGTTTTTGTTGGCAGGATGCTGTTGCCAAGGGAGACAGAAAGGATGTGCAGCTGGCTTCTCTTTCACCTGCACTTAGTGCTGCTGATCCTATTTATGTTGCTGCAGAACCTCTGGCTTCTGAGAGACCTATCATCAATGTCACCGGACCTTCTGAAGAGTTTTGACAATGACACAAATAGCCGAGGCCTCTGATGGAAAGCTTAAAATAGAATCTTGCCAAAGAGAGGATGTAGTTGATGTCATGGATGCTGACTCAAGCAAGGGTATCTATTTCACAACTAGAAATAAAAAGGGGTAAAAGAGGATTTAAAGCCATCTTAGCAATGGCTTCCGACAACCTCCCAAAGCAGTGAATAAGCTCTGCTATGCTGAAGTTAGATGCCTGAGGTAGCCATGGCTCCTGCAGGAAATTCACCTCATCCTGAAGTATCTCTGAGTTGCTACAGGTTGACTTACACCCTAGAGAGGCTCTCTCTTGCCCTGAGGAAAAGGGGTCCCACAGGAGATGATGAGCCTTAACTAGATATCCACCTGCCAGATGGTGAAAGTCAGGTGAGACTAATCCCACCCATATCCTTCTAACTATTTAGATGGCATCATCGCAAAGAAAAAAGAGGATTTGTTCAGAAAGATACAGGGATTAATAAAAGTGGTGTCTGAAAAGGTAAAACAGTCTATGTATGGTGAAACTTTCCAGCAAAGGAAGTCTCACCACTTTGGACAATCATAACCAGCTTCTTTTCTACACAGGACACAACTCTAGAGAGCAGCACCTCATCAGCATGAAGCAGGGGCTGGAGCCTTATCATGGTGATGCTTTAGGAAGCACTTTTTCCCCTACTAGAGGGTAAGTGGGCAATGACAATGATCTGCACCTGATCCTGAGTGCACAGTTGGTGTCTGCTGACCCGGAGAGCAGTGGTAGCATGGCAGAGCTTCTTGGTGCGTGCTCCTTTCCAAGCCCTTGCAGTTCTAAGTAACCAAGTCAAAGACTTCTGATTCCAGCACCAGGTGACACGTCTTTTCCAAACCTAATTTCTTCAGGACTGAGCCACCAGCTCTTACTAATTTACACCAGCTTACCTATCAATCAAGGACATTCATTCTGGATTCAAGATAGTCTTTCATTACAGCGCAGTCATTTTTAGCCTGTCTATCTGAAGGAAAAGTGGTTTATTACCAGGTTCTCTCTCCTTTTTGTCCCTTTTCCTCAGTAACTTTGCTCCGTGGCTGATTTCAAACACTCTAACACTGGCAAGGCAGCAGAACAGAGAGCCCTACTTGTAGATTCCCTTGCTCTGATGCTGCAGACATTTATTTTCCCACTTGCAAAAGCTGTGCTCCAATTCTCCTGTTGCAGTTACAAAAACACTGGTGCTGCAGCCAGACGGAATGTTACAGCTATGCACAGCCTGACTGACTTCTACAACCCCTTAAGGTATTTCAATCCTTTCATCTGTTTACTGAAAGTAACGCGGGTGATTTATTACTTACGCCCCCTTCAAACTCATTATTACCTCCAAGTGCCTGGTTATCCCTGGGTTCAGTCTCAAATGAGAGCTTGTAATGAGGAGCCTGCATTGATTTGTAACGGGAACATGTAACATACAATTAGAAAACAACCTGGGCATAAACTACTATATTTACAGGCAAAAAATCTTTGCTTTGATTTTTGGCCGTTGCTCAGTTTGAGGAAAAGGGACACTGTGCTTCGGAGAGAGTAAATGACCTGCTAAGGACTTGTGCTGTTACTCACTACCTCTGTGAAAGCCTTCACCCTTTGGGCAAGTGAGAACCAAACCAAGTCAGGGTCAAGGGAGTCAGCACTTTCATTATGGGAGATGGCTTCTGGCTTTGGGAAAAAAATGCAATTGTGACTAATTCCCAGGGCTGACCTGGGCTACAAGTTGTAGGGAGGGTTTCCATAGTCAGATTTTCTCTTGCAAGCACAGCCCAAGGATATGAGGTTATACCTAAAGCAGCCAGAAAGGCTGCAATGTGAAAGCCTTGCTATCTGCTGGGTTCTACAGGGCTGGGAAAGCCTCTGGAGTGGGTATATGTAAGGCTGCTGGGGAAAAAGTGAGTTGTGATGCTCAGTGCTGCCCAAACCACGAGAGTGGCAGGGCTGTGTGTAGTGTGAGGATGTACCATGAGAAAAGGGTGGGATCAAGTTCCTTTCTTGAAAATAACAGCTGCTCACTGCAGAGATCAGGACGGTTTGTTTTGTTCTACGAGGTGATTTGAAAGATTAGACGGGTATTGAGATATGGATTTTTTCTGCCAACCTTTGAAGCTAGGTATTGGCCAGGAAGGAATGATGGTTCAAGGTGCTGCAGTAAATCACAGGTTCTTATAAGTAAGGTCACAGCAGCTGCTGGATATAATTTCTGCTAACAAGAGCAGACTCTGCTGCTCATATTTCAGTATCATCGCTCCTGAATGAGATTCAATAGCTGGAGATATGCAGTATCATACACAAAGAACACCAGGGTGAGAAGGTGATACAGTGTACTCAATTAGTCAGAAGATTAGTAATTCTACTAGAAATACACATGACGTTATGATAAGGACCTCACCTCACTTCAAAAAATATGCTCTCTTAACTCATTTGTGCAATCCATACTCCCTGTTCAGCACAAATGCTGTTACACAACGCAGTGCAATGTTTCACCCTTCCACGTGGATGGCACTTTTTACATGCACACTGGCCTTAGTAAAGAATTCCACTACCAATATCTCTGTGTGTTGTTTTGAGAATGCTTTGGTCTTGCCTTTCCATCAGAACACACTGTGTGTCTAAAACACTATTTGCAGTCAATGAGGGTTACAAAGACTTTACAGATCAGAGACAAGTAAAATCACTAAATTTCCAGCGATTGTCTGTTCTTACAGGGGCACTTGCATGAAGTATGTACTGAAGACATAATACATATGGATAAAACTTTAAACATGAAAACCTTTCCTTGTACCCTTGTTTAAGTGTTCACAATGAACTCGGGTCATTGGAGTTTCATCCTGCCTCAGATAGGACAGGCTGCTGCTGTCACATCTTTCTTTGAGTCAATCACTGTTTAGACAACACTACGAATAAACATATGCTCTATAGCAGCACTATTCACACAGTACTTCACAAGTTACCTATTTTATTTGTCTTTTCCCTTCTTTTTGGCTAACCCTGCCTCTGTATACAGAACAGAATCTACTCCATCCACTCCTGAAATGCCGTCACCTCTGCACCTGGTTTTATTTTGGAAGGAAATTGGACTGACAACCCTAAAACCTTCTGATTATTCACACGCCAGCCCTTGTGAAGAGATTACAGGCATCAGCTTTGCTCTCTCATCCTGTCAGCACATGGTCCCTTGGGGATTCTTTGGGAGCTCAGCCTGGCTGTTCATCCAGCCCTGACTCCTGTTTCCCTAATACCTGTTGTGTTGTTGGTGACAGGATGCAGACACCTTATCTCCCCTTCCTCTGTGATAACTGAGAGCTTTCTGTCCCCATCCTTTGAGGCCAAGATGGATGGGGCCCTGGACATTCTGATCCAATGGGTGGCAGCCCTTCCCATGGGCATCCCTTCTAACTCAAACTATTCTGTGATTCTATGGTTCTCTGATTCTATGATTTGCTGGGGCTGCAGCCAGGGGCAGAGCAGTGCCTGATGTCCTGGTAGAAGTACAGAAATGCCATGCAATGAGAAGCTTCAATTTTGAGTGGTTTTAGTGTCTGTCTCAGCAGCAGCAGCTGGCCTCACTGCATTGCCCTTTGTATGTACAACTGATGTGCTCCAAGGGGGGACTGGAGGTTTCCTGACACATCAGGAACAAATTTTAAACCCAACTGCATGTGGTTTCTTCCAAAATGATGCAAGTGCAATCGCACCAAGTAATGCATTTACAAAGACAAATTCATCCCTGCCAGAGCTAATAACATGTTTCTGCTGCTTATCCCTCTCTGAAGCAGGCTTTCCTTTGGTCTGGACTTAATTTATTAATACACAAAACATAACCTTGAAGCTGGGGCACAGCAGAAGTGTGACAAGTTGTGAACTTTATGTTGGAGCATTGTGGATGAGCTACAATTAAACAGTGTTCTGGGTTTTCTGCAGACACACAGACACATGCTGGAGGAGCTGAATGGCAGTCAGATGTTACCATGCCATGAAATGTAATGGTAATGCTGACACAAGTGCCTTGTTGTCACACTTTGTACTTATTACATTTTCCCTTTTCTCCCTCTTGTTTTAATCATCCTCTGCTGTCACTGCACCGGAGCAGTAAAATGATTCCCACAGTAAAGGGAAACACAGGGAAGCGATCCTGTTTGGAAACAGGGCATTTAGTGTGGTATATCTGCATGGAAGCTGCAGGAGAACATCAGTCTTTGCACTAATATTAACTACCGTGGCTAAGAGAATATATTAGCAACAGCTTCACTAAAGGTCAGGACACAGAGAGTAAGGAATATCAAGAAGCATTATACAGAGGGCATAATTTTAAGGTAAAGTGCTGAGTTTCAGCCCCATTTGATCCAAGTTGAAAGGACTAGATGGAAATAAATAAAGGCAGGCATGCTTGAGGGACCAATTACAGGGCCATTGGTAGCAGCGTCAGGAAACCCCTGTGGGAAAAATGGTGGCTTCTGCTACACTGGTGTAAATCAGGACAACCACGCTGCAATTAGTCACATTATTCAACATGTAAATGACTCTGAGAGGAGAAGACAGGAAAACTAAAAGAAACGGCAAAGATAAAATATGACTGGCAGCTGAAGACCAATGTCTCCAAATGGGAAACAGGAAACTGCAGGGACTAACAGCAATTAATGACTGGAATGTGCAGACAGAGGAGCAGAGAGGCTCAGGTTTTGTTCTCTCCCAGCTAAAGTGCTGGTGGCCACAGGCAGCAGTCCCAGCCATCTCAACAGTTCCAACCAGGAAGCCATCAGCACCACCACCATCTGGCAGCTTCATTGCTTCCTTCACGTGGTTTGTTGGAAATCCATGTTTCAGTCAAGCAAGATATTTAAACAGAACTCCAGCACTTTTCATACAGAAAAATCCAGAAAGAAGTAGCTTGGTCCAGGAATGTTAAAAAACAAGTTATTATCTGGTATGCAGCAAGGTCATGACACAAAGCTCGGGTGAGGTGTTGATCTGCCTGAGGGTAGGAAGGCCATACATAGAGTGATGGACAGGCTGGATAAATGGCCTGAGGCTAATTGTGTGGGCCTCAACAAGACAAAGTCCTGGGTCCTGCACTTTGGCCACAGCAGCCCCATGCATTGCTACAGGCTTGGGGCAGAGTGGTTGGAAAGCCGCAATGAGGAAAAGGATTTGGGGATTCTGATTGACAGACAGCTTCACATGAGCCAGCAGTGTACCCAGGTGGCCAAGAAGGCCAACAGCATCCTGACTTACTTACCAGAAATAACACAGCCAGCAGGAGCAGGGAGGTGATCCCTCTGTGCTCAGCAGTGGTGAGGCTGCACCTCAAGTGCTGTGTTCAGTTTTGGGCTCCTCACTGCAAGAACACTGAGGCCCTGGAGCATGTCCAGAGAAGGGAAATGGAGCTGTGAGTTCCACCGCTTTGCTTCATATGCTCTTCCATGTCATACTGCCCCTCTGCTGCCATCTGTCACATGGCAACAACATGTAACAGAATATTAGTGGGAAGGTTTCCAACCTCTACTGCCATACTACCAATATTGGCCTCTGATGTTGCAGGCCAACATAATAAAATAGCAGGCTTTACTTTTGGAGCAGCCTTTGTAAAACATAAAATACAGAGCAACAAAACCGCAAGACTATCAGGATGTTTGACCTTGTTTTTGTGAAACTCATGTGCCAGTCCGATTTGATGGCAGTGGCTGCAATTCATAGCAAGTTCTCAAGATGCCCATCACTTTTTATGAAGTTTTACTCTTCCTATGCTTCATCCGTGACAACAGTTGTTCAATAACGTGCATACAGCCAAAAGAAATGACGTGAATAAGGCGTGACTGTGAAGTGAGGGGTATTTTTCTCTTTGAAGAGAGGTCACATTAAAGTCCAGTAAAGAGACGTGATCTAATTTGGATTCCACTTGAAAATGTGCAGGTAATGTTGACTGAAAATGGAGTCAAAATATAAACTGATCATTTTTTGGGCAAACCTGAAGCCTATTCTCACATTCCTGTATCAAAACGGAGAGCACAGCTTCATATTTTTAACTGTTCACAGGACTGTGTTTAGCCAAAGTACCAAACTGCACGCAATCATTTGCCATCACTTCAGTTAGCTCCTGTGCTGCTACAGGCATAGAGGACCAATAGTTGAGGGGCCATACAGCATGCAATTCTTTATGCAGATACATTGCTCTGCCATTCTGCAGGGCTTATTTACTGTATATTTATTCAAAAGTGTCCCTGCCGGGAGCTGTTCCTGCATGCTCATTCACTGTCAATTACATTGCCAGAAACACGGCAGCATCTACAGCAATGTTTCCATTGCATTACAGCTATTTCCTTAAGATGACCTTGGGTCTGAGATGTTTATCAGTGGGGAAATAAAACAAAAAGTGGGGGGAAAAAAAGAGACACAGCAGCAGTTTGCAATGATTTGTGAAGGTGGTATGATCCAAGCTTGCAAACTGCAGGCAAACACATCGTGCCCGCTAAGGCAGCATAACGGATCTCTTCCTGAGAGCTCTGTGTCAAGTTATGCCTCTGCCCAAATTAATGCTCCCAATTAGTCCTGTTTTACTGTGCATCCATCACAGGAGATGCACTGTTAGGGCTCTGAACAATACAGATCCATATACTGGTAATTATGAAAAAAATACATTTAGCGAGATGCAAACGTTTCATATTTATCAGCAGTGCCTTGGGCCCTCTACCATTTTTTTCCTGACATATTTTTAATTTCCTCAGCCAAATTAATCTTTGCTTTTAGTAAGTAAGTGCATTCAAATACTCTTTGCACTGGGCTCAAGCTTGACTCCTGTTTTTGTTTCTTTTTTTTCAGTGCATCTGTAGAAAGAAGCTCTAGCTATACCATGTGTGTGTCAAAGGCACAGGCTGAAATTGCAAGCTACGTGGCACATACCATGTAGAGGAAAAAGACAATTCAGACTTATTCCTTGAATCTGCATCATATTACCTAACTCACTCAGTGCTGCTTCCAAACTTTCTCTTTTTTTATGTGTAAAATCTTTGGCGTGTGTTAAAAATGCATGTGGAATAGCTTAGAAAGAACTGAAGTGATGGTACAAGGATTGAATGTACTTAAGGCACAGACCAAAATTACGTTTCCAGAATAAGCCTGTGGTTTTTAAGAGACACATAACTGCCACAGTAATTATTTAATGGGGCTAAATCTTTCCAGGTTTGGAGTCGGTCCAGCTGTGATGTTTCCAGAAGACAGGAGGAGAAGGAGCAGTGCAAGACTCGGCCCTACACTGAAGCAGTGTGCTCACTGGGAGGATGGGAGCAGCAGAGCAAGAAGAGCCCTTCTGCATCGATCAACCACTCTCTGTAGAGCAGGACTGAAGGCTGGATATGATGACAACAGTTCCTGGGGGCTATTCTTAAAATGATCCCCAGAAACAAAACAAACATACGTATTTTAAAAAATGAAATATTACAAGGAATTGTTGGAAAACAAAACAAGTGATGCTAAGCTTTAACTTGAGCAAGGGCTTTCTCTAGTTTCTTACTGCTCTACAGAGAGGCTCCCTCCCTGAGACCCCTCTGATCCAAAGGCAGCACTGAACTGCCCTAACATCTATCTCATCACCTATCCCAGCCCTTGATGCCAGTGTGGACAGAGACATGGATGAAGGAGAAAGGGCGTAGCTGGAAAGCCATACTTCTGGGTTCCTGGAATGGCTGCAAGAAAGACGTGCCCAAGGAGAGACTGAGTCACTGTGGAGACAGCTGCTCTGTTTCATTTCTGCATGAAAGGGAAATGTTTTAAATCCCACTCCCTTGATGGGTCCAGAACAGTAACAGCCTGGGCAGGAAAAGGGTAGCTCAAGCTTTGGGGTACACACAACACACACAGGTTTTTCCTACTTGCTGCCATGCAGCCCAAAGAGCAGCCCAAGAGAAGAACCACACTGAGATCCTAGCAGGGATGAAACCAGCACACTACTGTAGAAATTAGTCTTTAAAATTCTTCACATTTTAATAAAGGTCAGTATCTTCTACAACATGCTAAAATTTGTCCTGTGTGACTCAACGGAGGCTTTTAACTCCATAATGCAATAGCTTTTCCACTAAAGATTGAAGTAAAGAGTAAATGGATCACTGCTCTCCAGTCACACATGGATGAACAGACGGACAGAAGAGCTCAAGTAAGTCAATTGACCCTATGAAACCCAAAATCACAGACAACATGGAGCCATCCTGGGGCTGGCTCTGTACCTGGAAAGTTGCAAGGCCAAGAGCACTTCATTGTTGGATGATATTTTTACAATTCACTTACTTAAAGCCAGAAGAGCAGAGCAACCTCTCCAGAGCTCCAGCCTAACAACTGCAGTTCAGTTCATTAACAGGATCACGTTAGAACATACTTTGTCCTACACTTCCCTCCTCAGAGTGAGCTGTTGAGCTACCAGCCTTAAACAAACACACTGATTGCAAGGATAGAGAGGGAATGGAGGAGAGAGGGGAAGGGAGATGCTGAATAATATTTTTAGGTGGTGGAACAAAATAACCAATTGTAATCTCCATTAAAGAAAAAAAAATGAACCACCCTTTTGTTCTCAGGAATGAATATGATCAAACTCAACCTCCACAGAATAAGTGTTGCTGATGGCGATTATGCAAATACCATTCTTAACAAATGCCTGACGGTGTACATTTACATTTCTCTCAGTGAGGTGGATCTGATTATGCTGAAGAGTCTTCCTGTCCAAAGAAGAAATCCCTGGATTGATAATTCATCCCTCCTGTGTACTCACAGGCACGGGCAGGAGACAGGAGCAGTTGTGGGGGAAAAGGCTGGGCACATCTGTATTCTGTTTATTAACATACACATTATATGTGATGCTTAACTTTTGTTAATGACAAACAGACTGGAAAAAAATGTTAACTTTCATAGTTTAGATCCAAGCCCCTCTTCCAGGAAACACATTAAGATTTTTAAATTGTCAGAAGTCAGAAGAAACTACTGATGCTGTCTACCCAAGAAAGACAGTCCCATGAATCAGATGGAGCACGCTGAGATGGTCCGAGATGTCCAAGCAGTGTGTACTCTCCATTGGAACAGCAGATATAAATCTGGATTTGCAAAACTACGTGTTAAGACCCTGTAAAAGACCCCAGGCCAAACTGTCTCAGGATGCAGCATGATCCAGACCTACAGCAAAATCTCATATTGAGTGTGGATGGCATACAGCTTATGAAGACTGAAGACATTTAAAAGGATGACTGCTCATGCAAAATGAAGCCACAGTCAGATTTACTCACCTCACAATGACTGAGGCTCAGCTCAGTCAAGTGCTCTGACTGGTTAACAAGAAGCAAAATAATCTGGAACTGAATGGATGAGACTACGTTGATGCACCAACTTGAGCTAAACCCTGCTCCTAGCTGAGCAGAGCACCACTGCAACGGATGGCAGGGAACGGTTGTAGGATGTCTCGACTTCCTAAGTTCATCTGATAAAGCACATGATAACAAGCAGGGACTGGAAAAATCCACTCTCTGTAAATATGCTACAGACGTAAAACGTTTTAGCATGTTTACTCC
This sequence comes from Excalfactoria chinensis, assembly GCF_039878825.1. NCBI lineage: Eukaryota > Metazoa > Chordata > Aves > Galliformes > Phasianidae > Excalfactoria > Excalfactoria chinensis. The sequence goes on along the minus strand of NC_092826.1, from coordinate 116,616,627 downwards.
TTTTAACCATTTACAGCTTACCATCTCAAGATGAAGGGGCAGTTTACCAAAGGGTTCCATTGGTGAAATTTTGTGGCGTTTCATTTGAGGCCTCAGCTTGGCAGAAACAACATTTCCCTAATGGAAACCCCATACCAAAGGCTGGCTCAAACCCTCTCAATGGATTTGTGGCTGATCTCACAACATTTTTATTTGATCAGATACAATCCATGCATGTGTTCTGCGTTGCTTAAAAAAGGAAGATTTTCCCAAGTACATCTTTCTCCATGTCACTAACATGTAACATCAGAACCCCAAACTGACACTTAAACAACAGCATTAACTCTTTAGTTACTGCTCACTGGAATGGGGAGGACCATTAGAGAGATCTCTGCAGACTGCAGGTGGAGAGCATTGCTGTGGGGAAGGAAAGGAAGAAGGAAGGACAGAGGAGATGTTCTAGAACAAGGAGGAGGGAGGAAGATGGAGATAGGAATAAGGGGAACAGAGAAAAATGAGATGGTAGAGCATATATGCTTTCTAACAGTAATACTGGATATGAGAAATATGCATGGAATAAATAATATCATTTGCAATTATTTGCAATTGCTCTGTTTCTGGTCATTGTGCAAACCTCCCATTGATATGGCTGAGATATTTACTCTGAGCTGAGAGCACATTATTTATATATACTTCAACTCACTGATTGGCATCAGAGCTGGAGTTGGGCCTTTCATGCAGAATAAATCTGACCTTCTTCCTCTCCGTCCCTGTTTAGCATTTGAGGAAAAAGACAAACTTTTTAACAAATATGTACAGGATGTGCCAAGATGAATCTGCCCTCGGAATGGCGTTTCGGTGGGGCTGCACTGCTGTAATTCAAAGCAGAATTTGGCCTTCGACTCTAATTGTTTCCAACTCTAAACGTACTGAATTGATTTTCTTCAGACATGAACTGTTTTCTCCTTCATCACCGAGGTCTATAAAACAAGCCGAGTTCAAATTTCCTAGCGTCAGCTGTTCTTGAGTTATGAGGGCAGAGAAGCTGCAACCGGAACAAATAGGAAGAGCTGGTTTCTCTTCATGCTCACATATCACAAAAACAGCCAAGCTGACTTCGCTGAGAGTTCTCAAAAATATTCACCTCTAGGCCGGAGCCAAGCCTGAAAAGTACCTTGCCCCACCTGAGGAACATGCTTGAGAAAATTCGGAGCAGATAAGAAATGGAGGGGAGCCTGGAAACAGAAACTGAGCTGAAGCTATAACAGTGGCTTACTTTCACAAGACTAATAAACAATTCTCAATTTTTGGCCATAAATTAGCTTTGTAAGGATGCAACATGTTCCTGAGAGGGCCTGTGGCTTTCTCCTTTCCTAGAAGAGACATTATTGCTCTGAGCATCAGATAATCATAGGCTGTTTAGGGTGATTTTAATCTGTTTCATATGTCTGGCAGACGGGAACTCTGCCACGATGACCACTGGGAACATCTGGATGGCTTCACCCAGCTCCTCACTCCCCGCCAGCTTCAGCAGAGCTCTCTTTCAGGTTCAGCCTCACAGCCAGAACCACATGAGCTGCTGCAAAGCCTGTCCTGTGGTTTTATTGATCCCACTGTTCTGTCTTGATCCCACTGTTCTGTCAGGCACTGCAGGGACACTTGTGTTGTCACGACTTGCTAACCCATTCATTTTTCAAGAAACACTTGAGCCCACACTCATCTTTTGCAGCTTTGGAAAGAGCAACATAGATGTATTAAAATTTGAGCCTGTGGAAGCAGAAGTCCCAGGTCTATCTTCTCATAACAAAGGATGCTGCTTCAAATAGGATTTTAAGCTTGATGCCTAAAAACTGACCTCCTTTGTTGCACATGATGCACAGGATATCAGCAAAGACTGTTTTAGTTCTAGATGTCCCTGTTTGGCTCAGAAATATTCACACTTAAAAATGTTCTGAGCAGCACGGCATGCACATCCTTAGCCAAAGGCACTGATTTCAGAACACCATGTATGTTATCCTGCTTCACGTGTCACTCCCAGGACAGGGAGTCTCCAGTAGAGCGTGCAGTCACTGAAGACATCACATGGGGCCACCATGTGAAAACGTCATTACTCAGCTGTCACGCTGTCAAACGCTGCAAGCACTCGCTGCTCTAGTGAGCCATGAATGACTCGGTTTGCTCTTGATCCAGCCCTTTTAGCAGATACAGAAATACTGAGGCAGAAGGGGCAATGCCAAAGGATGCCGAGGTGCTGAAGCCTGGTTTGGGGGCAATCAAGGGCAAGCACTGTGGGCAGCAAACAGGACTTCCTCAAGGACCCAGCTATCTGTCCTGCTGTTTTTACTTCGTGCTGCTGAGACAAAAAGCTGGCACAGTCCCCTGATGCTACCAGGAATCCCCACTGAGTTCATCCCCACACTAACTCTCATAATGAGATGCAGGGGAGCAGGACCTGTCCTTCCACAAGGCGCCTGCGATGCACTGACACTACAGAGATTACAGGAGCAGAGCTGAGGGCAGATTCTGACACATGGTATTCTGTCTAATTTCAGAAGTTAACTGCAATAATGAAGCGTTCCTGTTTGGAAATGGGTTACAGGCTATGCATATTTATGGGGCTGTACTACCCCAGGTGCACACATGCAACTCCCATTTAGCTGACGTGGGAATGCTGAGAGGCAGAGAAACAAATTAGGAGGATGTTTACCACTCAGCAAAAATACAGCATTCTTATTTAAAAATAATACGATGATGCTATTTCTAAAGCATCTGCAACACAAGGTTTTGCTGTCCTTCACACCAAATGAGTTACATGGAGGTGACAGGTGACCCTGTGCTTCTCTCTGGCTTCCCTCTGAGAGTGGAGTCTAGTACAGTCTCAGCTGGCTGGGGTCTGCACGTGGAGCAGCTCTCAACAGACCTGGGGGTGCTCCTGCTGCTCGTAGTGCAGAACAGCAGCGCAGGAATGAATGATGCCCGCGGTGTAGGGAGCGCTGATGCATCACTCAGGGATAATTTGTTTTATGGATCCACTTCCCAAACACGTAGTTAATGAGTTCAGGATCTATAAACACCAAACCACAAGCATGCCCTGCTGTGTCAAACAACAAGTGACTGTGATGAGGTAGGATATCACGTGGCAGCTTCTTTCTTCGTAAGGCAGCACAGAGTGACATGTGAAGGAACAGGTGGGATTTGACGTCAGGACAAAGAGACTACAAAAGAAGCACACTGAAGCCCATGCACCAGCCACGCTGCCCTGCCTGCCCCTGCCTTCCCAGGAGCTACTGAATGAGCCTCCAGCAGATTCTGAGCAGATTATTTGGAGGAGAGAAGCAGGCAGCTTGCAGCTCCCTGCAGATGCCCTCACACACAGCACAGCTGCAGCACAGGAGGGCACAGCAGCATGGCAAAGCCACCCCCGTGTCCCTTGTGCTATTTCTGTTCTGCTGAAGGGTAGAAGTCCCAGCTGACTGGCTTGCTGGTGGGATTTCTGGGATGCATATTCAGAAGAGGGAACATTTGCCTGCATGTACAGAGGGGGGCAAATGGGCAGGGAGGGGGAAACAGTTGATTCACAGCAGTCACTGCAGAGCAGCAAACATTTGCATTAATGTTGCTCATCCCAACAGTACATTCATTATGCCTTTCCATATACCAAATCCATAAGTGTGTATGTGCTGAGCCAGTGGACTGCCATAGCAAGCAGCAAATAATGAATGATGTATTGCCTCTCTTATAATGGATTGGTTATTCCAGCTACACTTGCCTTGATGCGACGAAATAAATGACAGCAATTTTGCTAATACATGGCTTTTCTGCTCTCCCCCTCCTTTCCAACAGGGCAGGAAGGTGTCCTTTAGCATTTAAAGCCATGCAGGAACACAATACATGTGATGGAAAGTAACTATAATGTAAGTATGCCATAACTGTAAGTAGCGTCTGGTTAGAAAAGAAGCTGATATGAGGTATAAAGAAGATATTTCACACATGATAGAGGTAATAAATCTGCACCTTGCCAGAGGATTTAGATCCAACTGGAGATAAATTCATTGTGGATGTTTTTAAAGTATGGTACAGCTCCATTAAGAAAGGACTCAGAGTTGGAAGTGTTCCTGGTTCAGCTGGTGATATCATAGCTGTGTCATGGATGGATCACAGCAATCAGTTTGCTGGTTCAGATGAGAAGTGCATTAAATGAGCAGTGTTGCTACATCCTCCATTAAAATGCAGCCCCTGATTCAATGGCAAAGAGTGACAGAACCATGGCTGACTGCAGAGCGGTCCCTCAGTGCCAGTGGGAAATGCAGAGGTAAGATACTACGGTGACATCTCCATAATAAGATTATTTCAGGAAGGAAACTGTCATGCAAAAGAAAGACAGAGAGCATGCCAGGGCTGGGAATGCTGGCAAATGTCTAGGATGACTTTGAGTTCAATAAGATTCAGATTTCTTTAAGCTGCAGAGACTTGGAGTCTGATCCTGAGGCCACCAGCATCAGTGGAAGGTTCTTCAGCAATCTAAAGCCTTAGCTTAGGTCTCATTTTATACAAACACCTGTGCCCTGTTCTGTCTCTGCAAAAGAGCAGTGGCTCAGGCTGCCCTAATCCTTGTCAAAGGGACTAAACTGTGCCCAGAAGTTGGTAGCCCCACGTTGTGAGGCTTCAGTAGAGCTGGATGCTGAGCCAGATGCTAAGTGCTGCCTGCAGCCAGCTGCACTTCCTTCAGCTGCTGTATCTCTCATCTTCCCTCAGAGCAGCAGCACCAGCCCTGATGAGATGACAGCTCCTCCTCCTGCTTTCACTTGGTTACTCATTTTCCAGCTCTCCCAATGCTTACTGGGGTTCTCAGTCCTCAGAGGTGTATCAGTCCCAACTGACAGCATCCCACGGTGAAGGTAATCGCTCCTGATGCTTATCGTAATCACTAGTAGTACTGTTTTTGGCTACAGATGTTTTTTCCCTGATGAATGCTGACTTGCCTCTTTCCCTTCTGCCACTTTGCTTAAGTCACATGTGCCCTCAGAGGAAAACGTGGCAGCATCATGAACAGGAGCGGAGAGCTCTGTCATATGGAGAGGCTGGGATGCAACGTGATTATCATGTTAACCGCCTCACTGCCCTTTGGATGCTTGGCTCACATCCAGCAAAGTGACATCAATATGGTGCTCAGGGCAAGTGCTGCTAGGCATCACATTCAACAGAAATGTCAAGAGGAGCCCTGGAGGCTGGGGGACCCCGGGGGCTGGTCAGCAAAGTGCTGCAGAAAGTACTGGGAGAGCTGAGAATTGCCTGGGCTGAGCGCTGTGCCAGCCAGGTCCACACTCACTCAGTGACACATGCAGCATATTGCATGGGGACAGCATCGTGTGATCTGAAAGAGGGGAGATTTAGACTGGATGTAAGGAAGAACTTTATTATAAAGGCAGTGACGCACTGGCACAGGTTGCCCACATATGTGGTGAATGCCCCATCCCTGGAGACAACAAAGGTCAGGCTGGATGGGGCTCTGAGCACCTGATATAGTTGTAGGTGTCCCTGTTCATTGCAGGGTAGTGGGACTAAGTGACCTTTAAAGATCCCTTTCATCTCAAATGATTCTACAATTATATGGTTCTGGGATGAACCCAGGGAGGCAAGCAAACCAAAGGACACCATTAACAACTTTCTACAGCAAACATTAGGCAAAGCCAAAATATTAAACAGACTTCTGGCCTGGCCTTGCTAATAGCCTTTTAGACAAGACTATATATTTAGATAGAGACTAGACATTAGGAATAAATTCAGTACTGTGAGGGTTGTGAGACACTGGAGCAGGTTGCCCAGTGAGGCTGTGAATTCTCCCTGCCTGGAGGGATTCAAGGCCAGGCTGTGTGGGACTTTGAGCAACCTGGTCTAGTGGGAGGTCTAGTGGGTATAGAGGCCTCTAGCAGGGGAGTTGGAGCTAGATATCTTAAAGGTTCCTTCCAACCCAAACAATTTTATGATTCTATGATTCCTTTCTCGTGTCTTTGGCTTGGTAAATGAAGGGCTAAATTTGTACCTTGAAGGCCATTTCAGAAACTGTGGCGTCTGTTTGCTAGTAACCAAGAGGCATGGATGGAAACCTCTGTTCCAGCTCTACCTGTGAGTTGTACTCATATCCCATGCTGGACCTTAGCCACAGCAGACCAGGACTTTGCTGGAAATGGCTTCTTCAGGCCTGATAGCAGTAGAGCCATGGCCAGAATCTTGTCCCTTTAGCAAGCAGAAGTTCATTCCCTACACAGTCTATCTTTTGTCTACTCCCTAATCCATCAGCGAAGTTACAAAGTCCAATTTCCATGGCAACAGACTGTGAGGTCAGGGAGAAAGTATTATTCAGGATCGAGGATCTTAAGTGGATGTGAGGAAGAGAAAGGATAAAATTACTTTTAAAATTAACAGTCATAGCAAAGGGAATAATGAGGGGGAAAAAAAGACAGGTTAAGTAACCTGTTCCTGGTGGGAAGACTCCTGGCATTTTTCAAGAAAGCCAGTGTCAACAAAACACCCCTCTGCAGGATCCCAGTTTGAGTTTTTGCTCCCTTTGAAGTCAATGGCAACTCTGATGGGGAGATGTGAGTGTCTCAGGAACTGCAGAGGAATTCCCAACAAACAGGAACGTTTCTCAGCACCTGTCTTGCTTTGCTGAGCAGGGAACCTACACGTTGGCCCCAGCCTTCAGTGAAAGAAACCCATCAGCTCCACAGATGGCAGCACACAGAGATTTTGGACATTTTTATTTCTAGGGAAAGTGCCGATGTGTTTTTCCCTTAAATATCTGCTCACAGCAACTGGGACCACAGCCCGCAGCCATGTCTAATTAGCAATTAGTTTTTCACACCTAGCACAGCCCTAAAGCCAGCACCCACCTGGGTGCTGCTGGGAGCTCTGTACAACAACCAAGGGGAGAGGTAGGAATAGGCCTTTTCCTTGACGACATTCCCATTCATTTGCCGAAGCCTCGGGTTGAACAAATTGTCACACCATTTCTTTCTTTTTCTGCAGAAAAGCTGGCAGTTATCTCACATTTTAATAGGGTCTCCCGCTGTGCCTGGGACACACTGCAGGAGCGGCTCCATGTGATGCCCTCGCCGTGCCATCACATCTGTCATGCCGCAGCATCGCCAAGGGACTGCAGCCCCTGCACGTCATACCACCTTTGTTACCACCTTCCCTTTCCAGGGGATGATCCAGTACCTACAGTTCTCTGGAGACATGTAATTAAGCGTGTTGCCCCTCGTCGGATGAAAGCTGCCTGTTCATTATGCTAAGGGCTTGCTGCTTGTACCCCAGGACATGTATTCCCCCCCAGTAAGGCTGCCTTCCTCCTTCCTGCCTGCTCAGCAGATGTTCTACATCAGAGACTGAAGCTTGGGGGTCTCTGCTTGCCCCCAGAGGAGCTTTCTCTGTTGCTCAGGCAAACAGGGGAGGCAGGCAGTGTCAGTCCTAAAAGAATGGTGGTGCTGGGACCGGGGCTGGGGGAGCAGGCATGAGGAGAAACTTCCAGTGCACATCTAGGATTTATAATTGTGACTTAAAGTTTTGCTTTTTCCACTGCTTGATCTGAGAGCACGTTTGAGTTGACCTGAATATCAAAGAAATTCAGAAAGACAGGGAAATAGAAAAGCAGGGGAGGAGGCACCAAGATGGTAGTGCAGATAGCCCAGGTTAAGGATGAATAGAGGGGACGTGCCTGGCCAGGAGGCACAGCTGCTCAGAGATGGCTACTTTTTCCTGCTTGATTTTCTCTAATAGACATCTTATGGTCTATTCATAGACTACATGTACTGTTTTTTGATGAAAATGTTTTCTGATGTGGGGTGACAGTGCAGCTATGATACAGCTTTGCCCTGAAGTACTATGAAGTACTCTCTGCTGTAAGACAGTTCCTCCAAACCTCAGCTCCAGAACAAATTCAGAGCTTTATCTGGCTCCCCATGGATGCATGCTTATCACACCGAGCCAGATAAAAGCACAGACAAAACCTGTGGGATGAAAAGACACTACAAGCCTGCAAAGAGGAATGCATGTGCATGGTGGGACACAGCAGAGCTGTTGTGGTGCTCCTCAGCCTCTTCACAGTGCATGGCTGCAGGAGGGTGAATGTGCTCAAGTCCTTAACAGACAGGAGACAATATGTTCATAGATGCCCTGTAGAAGGAACATACAGAAGAGCTAATTGTGCCATATGGTCTGACAGACCAGGCCATCACTTCTTTTATTGGATTTCCCTCTTCCAGCAAAATACTCCTCCTCTACAATGCCAGAAGAGCCTGGGAGGTATCAGGAGAGTGAATGCCAGTTCCACAGCATGTTCCCCATCACTCTGGCTCTACATAAATCCTTCACTGGGTCACATACATGAACAAAAACTACAGCCTGCCCTCAGTATTCAAGGTATCCAGTTATGGATGACAGTGTTGTCACCAACAGGATGACTGGATTGCCAATGGCTTAAAGGGAGATGCAGCTATAAAATCTTATTCATATATATTGTATCTGTGTGTATAAATATCTATGTGCACACTGATGAGTGTATGCACACAGATATGAATGCATACATACACAGAAACCTACAGTTTGTATTTTCACACTCACAGGTTCTTAGAATGCTCCTACGATGTAATTAGCATTATTATTTTATTAATTCCATTTTCCTGCTGTCTTGAATTTAAACATAACACATACGGTATTGAAATATACAATAATGAGTCTTTGTTTAATTCCGAGCTACGATTCCTCGCACTTTTCCCCATATGTTGTTTTGTGAGTTAGCTCTGGTGTGATTTCCTTCCCTCCCTTACTGATATTGAAATATTCTTGCTTCTGATTCTTTCATTGCTCCTATTGGTTTCGCACATTTCCTTCACATGGTCACGGATACTTACTGTTTTCATGATTTGCACATTTTCACCCATCTATGAATTGGCTCTCATACAAGTCAGTCAAAATCACAGTCTGATTAAAAAAAGTCATTAACAAAGCCATTTATTTTTTTTCCCATCCAGCTTTCAGATCAGTTTTGCAATGAGTTAACAAAATCTTGACTTGTTTATCTGCAGTTTCCAGGTTGGATTATAGTTGCATTTGGGGTTCATTTTTTAGGATCTACTCCAAGCTTGGCAGCTCCTTTAAAGTTGCGTGCTCTTCTCACAACTTGTCATCTTCCATCTTTACACTGGCATTGCAGTTGGCTACCTTTGGAGGCTTAAAATTAGCATGTTATTATTGTTTCTGAAGACCCTTCAGACTTTGACTCCTACCTATTGGAGAAATTTTGATTTCTGTTTATGTACTTGCTCATAATTTGGGTTCTGTTTCCAATCTGTCACTTGCTAAACCATCTGTGCCATCTGGAATGTGCCTGGCCCCAATTTGGGGGGATTCTCTTCCTTATGAAATTCATGAGATTCAGCCTGCAGATGCTTTCACTGCTTCTCTGACAAATTTAGTTAATTTGGCAGCTTTGAGGTTTGCATTTTTCTCAGTTTCTAGGGCTGCATTTTGTCATTATGCTATAGGTGCTGGGGGTCTATGGAACACGTATACACTAGAAACCTTCAAGTTCCAACAGCTTTGACATAGAAGTTAACACAAAGATTTGGATATTCAAGATCCTTATGAGCCATTTTTTTCTCTTGTGTGTCATAAAATCAAGGGAATTTGAGAGTGCAGGCATAACATAAATGAAATTGACTGCTGAACAGAAGGTCATCATCAAGTTTACATTTCATATCAAGTAGCACTGCTGACACAGCATCCAGGAAGAGCTGGAATTGCCAATACTCTGCCTCAAATATTCCAGAGGGGTAAAATCATAACTTACCTATCAGTAAATTAAACCCTTAGAGGTTTTAGTAGATAAGATCTGTTGCTGCTGAGTAACAAAAATATACTGGGGATCTAAGGATTTGACTTTGATGCTTTTCAACCAACTTGGTGAACCCAGTAGACTGATGAAGGCTGATGAAGCTGGCCAGGCTTTTGGTGGATCTGCTGAATGACCCCCTGCTAATCAAAATATACTGGACCAATCATGGATAAAATGGAGGTAATCAGAGTCTTTGTGTTTCTAAATCTGTCATTAGAGAGGTTACTCACTTATCATCATCTAGGCTGAAAGATCTTACAGCAACTTATTGTCTATTTTTTTATTTGATGTCTCAACCCTTTTCTGGCTTGTATTCAGCTCCTATAAATTAATGCTTTGGTGTACAATGATAGAAAACTTGTTCCAAAGAGCACAGTGGTAACATGAGACAAACAGCCTTCTATTAGATTTCACTGAAAGCAAAAGGAATTTTTCCATTCAATTTCCCCCACTTTCCCAGACAGAAACTAATAAATGTGAACATATGAAGTTAAATATATGAACATATGTTCTAGCACCTTACAAAAGTCATTCCATGACCAGAAAGGTAATCCCTTTCAGTTGAAGGGATTTGAAAAAAATGAGAAAGCCCAGATAATGAAAAAAACTTCTGAAGCCAAAAGGCACATAAGTTACAGAATCACAGAATCCTTAAGAGTTGGAAGGGACCTTTAAAGGTCATCTAGTCCAGCTCCCCTGCAATAAACAGAGAAATCCACAGAGATAATAAAGGGGCTGGAGCATCTCCCCTGTGAGGAAAGGCTGAGTAACCTGTGTCTGTACAGCAAGGGGAAAAAAAGACTTGAGGAGGGATCTGATTAACATAAGTATCTAAAGGGAGATGGGAAGCAAATGGATGAGGTCTGGATCTTCTTGGTCATGTGCAGGGATGGCCTAAAATTTGAACACAAGAAGTTCCATACAAATGTGGAAGAACTTCTTTACAGTACAGATGTATAGTACATTGTGGAACATCCTTCTATGGAGATATTCGAGACCTGTCTGGATGCCTGCCTGTGCAACCTACTGTAGGAAACCTGCTTCAGCAGGGGGTTGGACTCGATGACCTCTTGTGGTTCCTTCCAACCCCTGCATTTCTGTGACTCTGTGATACGATGGCATTAAAAAAAAGGTTCTGATTATTGGCACTGCTGTCAGCCAGGTCACCACCAGAAAAAGTTCAAAGTGATCAGAAGGTCAGGAAGAAGCCACACTGAATCAAAAAGGTTTTCTTCTGCAGTGAGAGAGTACACAACTGACACCAACCTCCACTCAGTTGCTTCCTTACCATTGGAAACAACGCCTCTTGCTTTGGGTGGCAGTCATTTTGGAACAGACGATAGTAGGACCAAAGCAAACAGGGAAGGGGAAAATAAACAGGCATGGATGGCTATGTTTTCTTCTCCAGCATAGGGAGTCTTGGAGCTGTATTTTGCATTATTAACAGCAAAGTAACTGTCACAGCTTGAAGTTCTCACTAAGGTGGTTGAACCTGACACCAATCTGTGGATGTATACTGTATTTCTGTGTCCTATCATTTCCATCTCCTTCAGATATCTTAGCTGTTCTGGTGATTACAGTTGTGTTTAGTAATACTAAAACACACAAAGAAGCCATCTGAAGTTAAAAGGTTCTATCTGAATTTATATTTGTTGATGTCATTAATGTTAAAGTCTCCTTTGGAAGATGCAAAGTGCTGTGGCTTGAGTTGATGCCAATGGGAAGCATCCCAGCAGGAAGACTGATGTGTGCTTCATCACAATGCTGGAAGGAGTCTGTCTGCTGGCCAAAATCTCTCTCCTACTGTTTATAAAACACTATCTCACCCAGCTAGCCCCCTTTTTACAGTTCATTACTGCACAGTCTTTTAAAAGAGTTGGCTGCTATTCAACCTCATGGATTCAGAGTTGCAGAAAAGCACCTTTCAAGCCATGTAAGCTTCCCTCCGACCTCCTAGCTAGACGAAGCACTAGGTAATATTTCACTAGGTCTTGTGCTTAGACGTGCCCTGTTCTTTTCTCCCATGATAATCCCAAGTGAAGGGTAAATCCATCGATCCTGTGTATCATAAGTAATTAGAACTGGGGCTGCATATCATTCTGGTGAAGGAGTATGGGTCAGGATTTTAAACATGAAATGATTTTCAGTGGATTCAGCACCCTGTCTCAGGACAATGCAGCCTATAAATTGAAAGTGCCTTTAAAAGGTGGAGTTTTTATTCTTCATTGTCTTCAGTTAATGCTACTATGATTTAAAAGCCAAGCTGATATTTCTTCTGTTTGTTGGAAGCCAGAATTATGGTGAGAGATATCACCATTGTATGTGCAGTTACTTTTAACTCTCCGAACGATTTTTATGATTCCCTTCAAATAATTTGTCTCTCTTGTGTATTCATATTTTCACTTTTCATTGCAGGCATTTAATTTTTATTACCACGAGAAAGCATTCTGAAACCCTTTTATGATGAGTTTGTTTAATTTATCTAGTCATTAGCCTGTGATGAAAGTGATGCCACCAACAAATCAGTAAAAAACCTTCTACTGGCAATACATACAGATCTGTTGCGAGGGGTTAATCTTTTATTAGATTATGGTTACTCTAAAAGCTCGTATTCAGTAGTTTAATAGCTTTTCTTAATTCTAATCTTCTGCACTCTAAGAAATAGCTAGAAGTACATGCTAAAAGGTCTTTGAGCTTCAATGCAGTTGCATGGTTTCCTTTGGTAGTTATTTATATTTTTATAAATTAAAAATCCTTTTTTTTTTTTTTTCCCTTTCCAGCCAACTTTATCAACATTTTAATGAAATATTTAGGAGTAACTGAGAGATACAAACTGTTTCTTGTCCTTATGAGACAGAAATGTAAATTTCCTTTCAGAGCACACACGTCTCTTGGCAATGTGCAATGGTTTTGGTCTTGGAGGTCTCTGGTTGGGACCAGGAGTGTCTGAACCAAAACCCTTTGCTGGGGACTATTAGGAGTGTGCTTAAAGCTGCTGTGGCCTTGGTAGAGTTGTTGCAATAATAAATGTTTTTGCTTAGTGACATGATTACGAATTTTGATTAACAGTTTCATGTACAGCAGGAGGAACCTGCAATGAAACCAGCTTTGCAACTGTGAGAACCACACTAAAGAAAACCAAGGAAAACAGATTATATTTTCACGTAATTGGAATATGCTAAGGAGTGAAGAAATTGCTGATTCCTGAGGAATTTGCCAATTTTCTTTTCAAGCTTCTTTCTAATGCACTTACAAACGCATAAATTGTTCTAATGCTCTTTTGGTCGTGAAAAGCGAATCTGTAGGGAAGAACTGTTTTTCCTTGTCAAGTTGGGCACCCTGCCTCGTTACAGAAATGAAGACAGTCTGCTTCCTTCTCACCATGCCACCGTGATCAAAGGAGCAGGATGCAAAAAATTTCCTCGCTGGAACATGTTGTTATTCAGAGCCCTTTGTAGGCACCTCACAGCAAAACACAAGTGTGTGGTATAAGATAAAAAGGGCGTGCATGTACTTATTTATTCAGAATAGCATTTTGCATTCCAAAAAGAAACACACCTATGTATCTGTACATGTGTGCCTGTGTATGTGGTCACTAAAACTCTGCCTGTGGGGCCTTCTCCTTCCCCTGGGCCAAAGCTGAGCTCTGATGAAGAACTGCACTGGCTGCGCTGGCTGCTGGCAGGGCTCTGCCATCCCTTCTCTGTCACCAAGCAACGCTATCAGCCATGCTGCACATGTGCGCTGGACATTCATCACCACTTTGTATTTTCAGTTCTGTGTTTTACTTTAGAAATGTAAGGTATTCTTGAGCAAACAAGGTTTTCGCTGGATGCCAGTATGCATGAGCAGCCTGCACACTCCAGCCCTGCACCAGCCTCACTGGATACGCATCAGCCATTTGTTGCAGTGCACAATTAAACCCTGACTCCCCCAGATGAGAACTGCAATGGGATCTACGGCAATGTCTCCTGAACTGGGGACTTCACTACATGAATACACTGCCGTCCAGTTAGTTGCAGTGTAACCCTAACTGGTTTTGATGTCAGGATTTGGATGTGTGAAAAGGCAGGAGGTTGTTATAAGGTAACTTGGTGCATGTCAAGGTCAACATGTGGTGATCCATCTGTAGGGATGGACATGTTAACCGAGTTGAAAGTGTTCCAGAAGGGACAAGACATGATTTCAGAAAGGGAGAATTATTTATCTGTCATTCCCCTGCCTATGGCTTCACTTTATTACACAACACTTCCAGTCTCATACAAGAATCTCCAAGAAAGAATGTAGGGTATATGGCTCTTCTAATCCTCATAAATCTGGAATTAACCCAATTACAGAGAAGGGCCATCATTAAAAAGGAATGACTATGCAACCACCTTTTCAACGTCACTGTCACTACACTGACGCTTTAATTTAAACCGCAGTGCATTTAGTTATATGAGTTCCTACCGATACAGAAGATATAGAGGTTTTTTTAAATCACACAGTGTACTTTAGCACTGTTGTGTAAGGATTACACTAACAGATTTTATCAGTCCTAAAGATACATGACTACCTCAACATAAAATCCTCATCCTTGTACGAGATTTTCATGCCAGCATGTAAATGGAAATGACTGGGAACAATCACCTTAACCACAGAAACATGACTCTGAGTGTATGAAGATCATGTTCTTTATATCATATTCGACACTTCTGTCCCGTATTCTGCTGGCTGACAAAGGGAAAGAAAAAGAGTAAAGGAAAAAGGAAGAATGAAAGGAAAAAGGGAAAGGAAAAAGGAATGTGAGGGAATTACAAGGTAAGCAAATGAAAGATTAATTTTAAATCGATTGTACTTTTTTCTTTATTTTTTTGTCAGTGGAACTCCACTGTGATTCTCGTCTCGCACACTCAGGTGTAAACCCAGAGCAGCTATCTTGGTTCCTGTGGAGGAAGGAGGTACAGATGCACATCCAGTGAAAGCTGGTAGAGCTCTCCTTCAAGACTGAAAGTTCTCCTAAGTTTTTCAGTGATTCCTGACATCTTCTGTGGCTTTCTTTAAACACAGACGCAGCGAAGAGAAAAATCCTCTCTGAATTCAAGAAGAAACACTGAAGGGGCAGAGGTTGTCTTTGACTTCCAGCTCTTTTCTGATGTACCAGTCTCTCTGAAACATGAAATTCAGATTTGACCTCTGTCTTTTTTCCTGCCATGAACATGACTTGCAGTTCTTATCAGACAGAAGGAAGCAGCAGAGTAAGGCAGATTGAGTAGTTTGCATGCAATTAGCATAAAGAAACAGGTAATGCTTTATGTGTCAGCAGGTTGTGTTTGCTGGAGCAAAACCCAGCTCTCATGAACTACTGTCATGACACCTGAAAAAGAGCACATGCAACTTAAAAGCTGAATGTTGCACAAAAAGCCAGTGTTGGCTGGGAGGAGGATCTGGGAAAGAAAGCTGACTAGAAGGTTAAGCTGTTATCTGCCAGTGTAACCAGTGCCTTGTGCTTTAAATGATTATTGTTGTGCATGCAGAGCATGGCTGGGAGGTCCTGGCCACAGCCCCAAGCTGATGGATGCTGCTGCCTCAAAGCTATTGGACTACTATGAGTTGAACTTGATGATCCTTGTGGTCACCTTCCATCTCAGAATATTCTGATTCTATACTAGTGTTGCCTCTACTGCCAAAGGCAATGTGAAGATAAGGTGGATCTGGCACCACCAGATGGGATGACCTGCTATTCCAGATTAAAAGCCTTCTGTGTATCCAGACAGGGACACTTCAAGCAGCCGAAATACCAGATGAGTACGATCACCTTATGATGCAGAAACAACAAAGTTGCTTAGCTTCAAGAGCCAGATGAACAGCACAGGCAGAATAATTTGATTCGTACACCCTCTCAGTGCATCATTCCTCCCTTAATCATCTGGATTTTCGTTTAAATGCTATCTGATTAACTGCACACATCATCTGCAAGGTCACCCATTTGTTTCACATATGTAACTGAATGTCCCTTTCCGACCTTCCTCTCCCCAGTTCCCTCTCTGTTCCCTAGGTAAACAAGCAGAGCCCAAATCCAGTCGTGTTGGATGCATTTTGATCTCAGCTGGATATCCCACTGTGCACAGCCACACTGACTTGTTGCAGATTGGCGTTTATTATATTCATTCAGTCTTAGGAAAGTAAGTAAATAAACTATTCCACCCAGAATGTAACTCAACATCTCAAAACAATTATGGATTAATTATAAACTGATTCTGCATGTAGGACAATTGAATGCTTAGTGAAAGGGCAGTTACCACCCTGGAAATTACCACTCCGCATTTCTTATTAGCACCACAAACGAGATATCAGGCATGGTGAAAACATGCTGCTTTGCCAAAGACTGAGAAACACGCTTGGCTGCAGAAAGCTTGTGCAAGGCTGAACCTCTGGGGTACAGAGCTGGCACCAGGGCTCCTACACTACCTCGGATCTGTTTCATGAAAACAAGATGATCTTAATACAAGGTTACGCTGTGATGACTGCAGTTGGTGACAGAAAGACGGATAATCTTCTCTGGCTTTGGGGAGAGCATTGGTGAAACCTTCTGTCTGCAGGAAGATGGTTGGCAGCCCAGTGTGGATGGAGCGTGCTGATGAGTAGGAGCTGCAGGAGCCCCCGGAGCAACCTGCATAAGCCAGCACTAGCAGGAGCTCCATCTGCAACACCTTAATCCTGAACTGCCCAAGACGTACTCCTGGTTAGAACTTGGTAAATATTTGCTAAAAGATATGGGGGACCAGATTTTAACTGTCTTTGCATAACTTCTTTTTTCCTTTCCAATTTTGAAAAGGAGAGAAAGCAGCTAAGTTTTAAGAATAATGGAATATTAAATAATAATAATAATAATAAAGAAATGTCCCTTAGGCTTCTCTCTTGCTTCAAAACCTCAAGAAACTTCCATGTTTTCGGTTTTAAACAGGCTAGTACAAAATAATACTGACAAAATCAAAATTTTCACTGAAAAATGTGTTCCAAAAACTCGCTGTTATGAAAAATAGTATCTGAAAAATAGGTCCTTGCTTGAAAAGAACAGATTCTGCCTGGACATTCCATCATCCTGTGCTTGGGGAGAAAAAGAAATACTGTTTGAGTTTCTGGCCATTTAGAGTAACCAGCTCTCTAAGAGTTCTTATATGAACATTAGAGCTTCATTCAGACATACGTGCATGGCTCCCAGCAGTGGTGGTGAGTCACCCTGCTGCTCCGCTCTGGAAGGAGGACCAGGGAACACAAAGGAAGGTGGCACAGCTGCAGGCATTCAGACCAATCCTGGTCAGAGCTCTACTTGGCAGCATGACTGCATCTCTGAGCTGAGGAGGTCTGCTTTTGCTCTGTCTCCTCCACAGTTCACTAGCATTGCCAAGCCTTAAGAGGCAAAGTTCTTCCCTCTCTTTCACTGCAAAAAACCCAAATCAGTCTCCAGAATAGCTCCTGGGGTCTCCAGTGAGGTTAAGTCATGACATATAAATCACTGGTCACTATCGCAACTAAACTCAGTAATGGCAGTGAGCATAAAGTAGGTCATCCCATATTATTATTTTCTCTAGCTCAGTGCAAGCTCCTCAGCCATCACCCCTTCTCCCACTACTGATGTCCCCGCTTATGTTTTTGCCTTTTTCCAGTATCTCCTCAATACACACCGGCGGGCCTGTGAATCATGTAAGGCACAGGGTGGATCTACTTCGGCTTAATCAAGAGTCTTGGCAGTACAGGTTTTTTCATGTAAAGCATCTTTTCTCCTTCCTGCACTAATTCCTTAGGGCTGTGGAGGAGAGGTGTTCAGCATGCTTGGTTAATTTTTATTAATGTGATCTCTCCCTTTCCCCATACTGGCTACACGTGGGCGTGAAGTTGATCAGCGAAGGGAAAAGTCAAGTTACACTTCATTCGTCTTCTCTCACATTTCCATTGATCAATCCATACAACGTTATCCGTTTTCCATTCATTTTCTATTTGTAGCACACCTTATTTTTAGAGACACAGTTAGCATATTGATTTGCTGCTCTTAAGCAGCAGTTTCCATTTGCAGCCTGAGAAGCGGGATTAACACAGCGTACTTTGCCGTTTTGTCTCTGTCAGTGATACCTCACACAAAACAATTTTTCTCTTCAGTATGTTTGCTGATTGAGTTTTCCTTCTGGAAGAACAAGTGGTATGAGCATGCAGCCTACTCCTTGGGCTCGAGGCCAAGTCTACAGTGTAGGCACAGATTACAGCCTTTTCCAGCAGCACTGATAGGGTGCATAAAAACCTGAGGAAGCCAAAACATCTCCATTCAAATTCAAAGTGATGGTTACAACATTGTCTTCACTGCTGTCACCCTTGCTCCTCTACCAGGTTATAAACAGAACTCCATCAGAGACTCCGGGTGTCTGATGCTATCACTTGGTGTCATGAAGGCAGGAATTTTGTCAAAGCATCACAGAAGAGTGTTTCAATATATTAGAAGATAACCTGTTAATCCATTGGATTGTTCAGGCATAATGCGCACAAATGATAGTCAGCATAAGAAACGTTGCTGTTTTTCTATTAATGCTTTCACATAATGCTCTCTTCCCTCCCGAGAGTTGATTAAAATGTAATTTAAATTGCTCCTGTCTTAGAGCTTCATTGTCTATTATCTTGAATGGAGTCAGAGACTCCCTGTTGTGAGGATGTTTAACAGCAGAATATTAACTGATCTCACTTCTGGTTCATTGCAGCCAAATTCTTTATCTTTCTCATCTACCTGATCATGTTCATTGTCAGCAGACGATGAGCACAGGTGATAGCATCCAAAAGAGAGGAGCCAATAACCAACCGGCATTTTTGTTTTAGTCAGCAAAAACCAGAACCAGCTACTGTTACCATCTTTTTCAGTGGAACAGCACCGCAACACAACAGAACTGACTGCTGTTGCAATTCTTTTGCCCAAGTTAAATACATCTCAGTTGATGTATATTAACTTCAAACACGCTTTACTACAATACATCTTTGCAAAATATTAAGTCAGAACTTTCTGGTTCACTGCATATGTTTAATTACTGGAAACTATTCTAAAAATGCACTGTGTTAAAATAATTGGTTTGAAAGGGAGGAGAATTCAGAGTTATATTTAAAGATTTCTTTTCATTCCTTATTGAAAATAAGAAACATTTGACAACTAAACACCTTCATTAAGAAGGCTGCAAAGTAAGGCTTACACTTTCTTGGTTATCTCAGTGCAAACTCTCCATCCATGAGACAATACCTTTTGCACTGAGCTCTCTTCTTATATACTAATAATTTAATATCAAAGTAGATTGTAACACTGCAGTAGATAAACTGCAGTAAACAAAACTTTGTAACAGAAAGCAGTGAGATTTGCTATACGGCTGTTTTCTTTCCCCTTTCATTCTGGTACAAAGCCAGAAATCTTTCTCCATTTTTCACGCTAGGTCTCAACACAGTGCATTTCCACATCAATTTGGCACTGTAGCTTAGCTAGAAAAAAGTAAATCCACAGTCTTTCAACACCACACCTGCACCGATGCTGATCTCCGCAATTGAAGTATCCAGTTTTGGCCAGTGTTCGTGCTCCACAGAGCATCCATGCGAAATCTCATCTCACTTCTATGTACTTTACACCCCTATTGCTCTTGCTGCACGTCCACACAGCATGAAAAAATGATGTGAAATCTTACCAGCTCTGAGAAACGTAACGCTTGCATCACCAATTTGAGTTAGGGCCTTGTATTTATGTTCCTTGGAAAATATCCCACAGATGAGGAATAAAGCTACCTCTATCTCAGTCAATTAAGCAGTACCTGGGAAGATCCCCAGGTCATGGGTTACAGTCATTCATATTTTCCAGAAGCAAAAGCATTCTCAGGTGTGGGGCTGGCACTGCTTCAAAGGGCTGCTACACCAGCATGATAGGTTCCAGCCACACTGCAGCTTGGATGCAGCCCCTGCTCTGCCAAAGGGAAACTACCAAGCCCAGAGGTGTTAGAAAGGTCCACAGCCATTGCTCAAGATTGCTCCCAGGCATGTTTCATTCACTAGTGTACATACTGGCATAAATAGTATGAAGTGCTCATGAGAGACACAGAGTAAGATTAAGACCAGATGGAACCACTTCCAAGGGTGCAATGTTAAATGGATGCTGAGTGGGAAGAGGGCTAGGAAAAACAAAGCCTGCCTGAATGGAGGATTTCACACATTTACACTACTTGTGGACATGCAAAATATTAATTCTGTTTATTTATATCACCAAGAAAATCCTCAGTCAACTGGACACTGTTGTAATCTACATATTATACCTTCAGATAGTTTTGCTGCACATCCGATATGCATTTCCTGTGTAAAAAAGGGATTCTATACTCCCAGCAGCATGATCAGATGGATGCAAAAAACACATTTTGGAGAAGCCATGATCGAACTCTAAGCCATTATTTGTGAAAGAAGGCTTACAGAAGGGAGAGGTAACCACACAGCCACAAGCAGCAAAACAAACACGTGGAAGGGTAGAGCTGTGTTTATGGCTGACAGAGCTAGTAGAAATATGTTAAGTAGATTAAGTAGAAATATGCCATCAGACGGAGATAAATTATCTCACTTGGTATAGTATTAACTCTGCATTGTGGCTTAAAACATAGAAAGATGAAAAAATTCCAGGATTGCTTCAAGGGACGCTGAAAGAACTCTGCGTTTCACCACAATGAAAGGAGATTTTTTCCTGTTCCTTCCAGACCTGTTATGTAGCATTTCTATTTTAATCTCCCAATTTGAAACCATTTGCTTTGAACTTCTGTATTCTATATTCAAAGATGGATTTCATTCAATTATGTTAAGCATTTACCCAGTTAGCTGAAGTGCATTTCCTATCACAGGCAAAAGGATTTGAAGAACTGTGTCAAGAGGGATTTTGAAAATGTTGTGATTTGGTTCTGCTGACCAAGACTCCTGAACTAATTACACCTGACAACAGGGGACTCAAAATCAGATAGTGCATGAAAACTGAGAAAGAAGCAAATTAAGACAAACGTACACGAGCTAAATGGATAAGTTTTTCCCACTTGCTAGCAATTATGATTGTAACACAGGGAGGATGACTGCTGAATTATGTATCCAGTGTCAGTAAGAGCCGCACATTCATTCATTAAGTCTCCTGCCAACCTAATTCCCAGGAAAAGTTTCTATCTATCTTAACTTTGACTTGCATAAATCTGCAGCAATTCTTACAACAGGAGTGGTTTTTGGTTTGGAATTCAAAGGGGTTCAATGTGGCCGCAAGGCTGAAACGGTGACCTGTTTAGCGACACCTATCTATCTAAATCAGGAATGCTCAAGAAGGGTGGAGATCATGCACAACCCAACTCAAAGCACTAATGGACTCTGGAAGGAAGTGCCAGCATCTATAATGTCAAACAGTGTGGTGCAACAGGCGGGGAGCTGCAGAGTGGAGCAGCAAGTGCTGAGGACCCAACACCTACACTGCATGTGTTTTGGGGGTTAGATCTGATTTGCTCTGTTTTGGTTCTGCAAAGTGAGCACCTGTAGGTGGCTGAGATGCATCTGCATTCTCCCTGTCTGCTTCTTCCACTTTAGCTTCATCTGCAGGGACCCAATTGGTTCCTCACAGAGATTTCTCCTTGATGAAAACCAAAGTGCAGCACTGGGGCCAGGCAGGAGACACACTTTCTAAAAGCATCTTTCTAATCTGAACAAAAATGCTGATGTGGCTGACCTCACGTAAACTGCCTGGTCTATATGAGAACTCATCACCGAAGTCCAGTGTGCTATACCAGGATACAGAGTAGAATGCAATACTCTGAAGCCACTTTAAGGGCAGCTACTTACTCTTTGGGCACTTGAGGAATCAAGGAATTGATGATGCTACTTGTCTACAGTTGGAAGATTTTAAAGATGAGTTAATAGACAAAGGAAAAGATACTGAGTGAAACCAGAAAATTTTCGCAGAAGCTGTTACCTTTGCTTTCTACTTGGAAAGGTTCCTGCAGTAAAACACTATAAATTCTGACATTTTCCCATCTAAACATCTCAGCAGATGACGAACAAGATGTGGGATAAAAAACAACCTGAAAGCAGACAGCATTCATACCTAGAGTTTATACATTGCTTTATGCTCATATTACAAACTGCTTTGCATAGTTTTAAGCATGCAGCTCTCACTGAGTTCAAATGAGTTTCACATGATTGAGCCATCATGAGCTGCTTAAAAAATATCCCCCCTGGGTCTCAAGCAAAACCTCCTTGTTTAAGTGTTGATTATTATTTTTTCTCCACTGAGATTAATTAAGATATTTAAGGAGTACAAGGGGAAAGGGAAAATAGGACTTTCTCATCTGATGAGTTTTTCTATGTGTGTGGGTAATTTTCAGTTGTGGTTGAGATGTACTGGAAAGAGAAGTCAGCATGTATATGCACACCTCTGGTTACGGACCATAAGACGACAATGCTGGTTAGCTAACAGAGGAATTAGAGTTGACACAATGAGGGGCAGATCCACTTGCATGAATGCTGCTAGAAGCTAATGTTAGGCAGCCAGACACCAGAAAACACTTTGAAAGTGTGAAGTGTTTATGTTTTAACAGAAATACTGATATTCTGGGAGCTACAAACTACCTGTCGTTATTTGTAGACATACTTCCCCTGTAGAATGAAGGTCACTGAAAAAGAAACCAAAATGAAAAAAAAAAAAAACAACCACACCAATGTTCTTCCTTTCCTATAGCATAAATGGATGCAGATCTGAATTACTGTACTCCACTAGCTGCAAAAATCACACCAAGTTAGCCCAGTTTACAAGATTGTCCTCCAGGACAGCAAATCAGTCCTGGAAAAACACCATTTAAGCTCAACTGCAGGTGAGAAATCAGGATCTAACTAACCTTTTTTTCCTCCCGTGGGGCTGATTTGCATGACACTGATTTAAAACAGAATAATACAGGCAGTGCATGAGCAGTTTAAAAGTTTATAAAATATCCTAATGCTCTCAGTACTCAGACAGCTAATTTAGATTTTTGCTGTGGATTAACTCACAAGCGGTCCAAACTCATCCTTCCATTAACCCATCTTGATTAACAAGATCCTGACTGCCACATGAGGAGAGAGCTCAGATGTGCTCATATGGATTTTGAGGCTAAAGTGCCCCGATTACCATTTTCCTTTGTGACAGAGGGTCCTTTTAAATGGCTTCACTAATCAGACGTACGGGTTAGATGGGGAGGAAAATCTTCAGTCACATCAGCTTAAGAACTAACCTCCAGGATATGCATTAATTGAGGCAGTGCACACTCTGACAGAAGCCAAGGCATGGTCTCAGACAGACTTTGAAGGGTTAGATCTCCTCCCTCTTCCTTAGACACAAATGATCATGACATAGTAGAGCAATTAAAAAGACCCACCAAAGTACCCAATAGAGCAGAGACAAAACAACAAAATCCTATTGAAATGTCTTGCCTACTTATAGAGGCATTCAATTAATCAGTTCCTGTGCACGAGGTAACATTAAATATCATCCCAGCAGGCTATCCAGAAATTTTTTGAGTAATAATTACAGCTCCCAAACAGGACACAGCAGGAATACTGTTTATCCATCAGTGTGTGTCTCTTTGTACATGCCCATCAGATAAACTTCCTTGTGCGGAGGTGAAAATACTCAGGGTATTCAAAGCTTGCTCTGATACTAAGCCAGGGGTCTACAGTAGATCTGCCTTCATCCACTGCAAAAGACCATGATGTATCAATAGGCTTCACAATATTTTGATACAGGCCTGACCAGGATACGATGCTGAGTGGATCATTATTAGGACCTGTTAATGCTATTATATCTGATGATACAGCACAATCTACACAAGGAACATTCAGCTGGTGGCTGTTAACAACTTGTGAAGCAGAGGCTGATGCTCAGAAGCACCTCAAGACAGACCTGAGGCAGACCTTCCACCTCGGTGCTGGGAATGACTGTGGAGAGGGAGTGATGCCGCCTACAAGGCCTCCACCCTAATGGTCAGGAGAGGGCCTCCTTCTCCAGAGGTGACGAGCAAGCACCTTCATGAACACTGACATGTCCTGAGGAACTGGGCAGATACTGGAATCTAACCACTCTTTTTAGTTTGATTTTGTGTGTGTTACCCAGTGGTTCTGTCAAGGAATTTTACCCTATTCAAACTCCATTACAAAATACTTAAATAACATAACATTTATGTAAAAGCCGTAGATCATTTAAAATATGACGATTTGTGCAATTTGGGCACTATTGTTAATGCTGCTTGCTTGTCAAGAATTTTCTCCATTTTTTACTTCAATTTTCAGGGCTTCATTCCATGCTTCCATGGCTTCCATGTTACTGAACAGCCCAGGAAGATGAACAGGGTGGTTCATTTTTGGTCAAAGGCAGCATTTCAGGCTATTTGCAAATTTAGGCTGAGACAAAGCCTATTATACATACAGAAAGCGTAGCAGGCACTGAAGGCCACACATTCCCCCCTTTTCCCAGTGAATGACCATCTAGCTTGCACACAAAAAGGAGCTGTGGAGCACATCTGTGCTTCAGACCTAGACACGTGCACATTTTGTCTGCTGTATGTACAAACCAGTTTTCTTACCAGCTTTCTAAAGGTACCATGGAGTAGACTGGCTCAGGAGCCCCTTAAAAATAAGAGCTAGTTCCTGAAATGTGATGAACAGTGGATCCTAGCTCAGGTCTCCCTCCAAGAGAGCTCCAAATCAGCACAAGCACAGCCTCTGGTGCGAGATACTGCTCTGGAGCTGAACTGGTTTTCATTAAATGAGCTGTCTCACAGCCTCTGTTGACTTGGGAATTCAAAGACTGATGGATGCTGGGAACAGCTGCAGCTCCCAGAAGTGAGATCTTATTACGATGAGAAATAGAGACTTTTCGGTGAGAACAGCGAGCCAGGAAACCTTCCTGCAAAATCCAGCTAGCAAAATCCACACGTGGACGTGTCTCTGTTAGAAATCATCTGCCATCTGCATGAGCCGATGAGATAACATGGAGGGTCGGCGTGCAGATCAGGGCTGCTTCAAGCTGCCACAGAACAGGGCAGGAGACTGATTAGCCCAAAGGCTCATCTACAGCAAGGTGTCCTGTTACACAGAGGCCACATTCTTCAGCTTTCCCCACAATTTTTAAGGCTAGAAAGCATCTTGGAGACTTCAGCTGAGCCCCTGAAGGACAATTTTTGTATCTAAGTGTAAATGCAGCAGGTGCTGAATTTGCTCACAGAAATGCATGGTTAAGTCATATATAAATAAATTGCCTGTTCAGACATGTATATTCTGGGATATTATTTGGACAAAATCTCACAATCTTGCCCTTCGTCAGGCACCATCTGGTTTTTTGACATTTCCCACTAAAAACAAAATAAGAAAGAAATGACCTGACAGTGGGGAGCAAAATGCAATTAGTTTGCTGTAGGCTTAGCGAGAACAATCATTCCACAAGGTGCATCTGCTTAATGTATCAGGGCTGAAGAACTCACATGGCATGGGATGGAGTCATCTACCCACACCAGGCAGCGCTTTCATACAAATTTGTGCTTTAGTCCCACTGATGTTAACAAGGTGGAATTATAAATTTAGAATTTATTGCTGTAGAAGAGACATTTTGCTGAGGATTAAATTTATTTATGTATATATATAAATATATCCCAAAATGCATACTGGGCAATTCCAAAACAGCTCCGTTTTCAATATAGCCAGTAGCTAGCAGCACCTTCTCTTTTCAGAGCTCTGAAGGATTATGGTACATAATATGACAACAAGAGCAGGACCTTTTTAGCCGATATAGATGACTTTGCAGCAAGCATCAGCAGTAGCATTTACTTTCTCCAGAGATGAAAGCAGCTTAATAAACTACGTCTGCGTCAGTGCAGCATGATGCATGTGTACGGTATTAGAGAACAACAGACAGCACGGGAATTGATGAGTCAGGCAGCAGAATTATGGTTATGCTAAAGGAGCCGGACTACATTCTTCAAGCAGAGGTCATATCTCCCCAATTATTTCTAAGTTTCAGTTAAATTAGCTGATTGTTAAAATGCCACTTCTTGGGCTTACGATCTGTTTACATAATGATCAAGTTGCATTATAGCTTGTACCATTCTCCTCAGTTATATAGCCAATACTCTGCTAGATGTGTCAAAGCGGAAGTATAGACATATCAATCAGAAATAGATACAATCAGATAAAGAGTACTGTGTTGAACCAAAATTATCAATAGCTTGTGTTTACTGGCAGGAGGAAAAATAAGGGAGGCTTTTAGCTAAAAGAAGGAGTGATGAGAGCTTTCAATACACCAGTAATCAGAAAAGGAAAATGCAGTATTTGTGTTTATGCTGACTGGGAATTTAAGAACATCTAGACCTCCAAAACAGCAAGGTACGTGTAAATGGAGAGGCTGTAGAAATAAAACTGATTTAGCACTGAGTTCAGAACAGAACAGGATAGGGACAGAGAGGTGGCCACAACTACAGCCTGTGCTGCTGGTGTAGAAGGGAAATTTGATAGTGCTCTATCAAGAGATGAACTTCTCAGCAGGAAAAAACAAAAAACCAAAAACAAGGAAGGAAGGAAGGAAGGAAGGAAGGAAGGAAGGAAGGAAGGAAGGAAGGAAGGAAGGAAGGAAGGAAGGAAGGAAGGAAGGAAGGAAGGAAGGAAGGAAGGAAGGAAGGAAGGAAGGAAGGAAGGAAGGAAGGGAAAGGGAGAGAAAGGGAGAGAAAGGAAGGGAAAGGGAGAGAAAGGAAGGGAAAGGGAGAGAAAGAAAGGAACACATACTGTTAACCTAAATAGCATTAAATTGAACAAAAAACTCTTTTATTTCAGGGCAAAAGTCAATCGCTGAATGAAGTTAACAGCTGTCCCCCAGGGAATTTCCTATAGTCTCTTCGGCACCATCTACTGCATTGGGCTGTCTCAGTAAGATAGTATCAGGTTAGAAATACCCGTCTCTGGATATTAGCCATGCCAATTTGGATGAGCTGCTATGTTCCTTACTATATTAGAGTTTTTCCCTCATTAAAGAAAAATGAACTAAGAACAATTAGTTTCCAATCATGTAGTTTTCAAAGTGACATTAAAACTAATGAATAGAGCAATGGGAAAAAAATACCACCAGGATGGATGTTGTAATCTTAAGGGTCTGAGGGCAGTACATCAAACAAGGCTTGACTCTTTTCATTCAATACAATGTGGTTGTTAATGAGGAACAATCAATAAATGCTCTTCAAATAAAACACCAGAGAGCCACACATGAGATAAGCAAACAGGAATTTGCCAAGAGGGGATGCACCTTTCTTTGTTATTACAGCAATCACTAATGCCTTGATTTAGACTCGAGGGACTTGGGTAAACGCTGCTTCCTCAACGTGTTGCATACATCTATTCGAAAATTCTGTCCTAGGAATTCCTAGTTAAAGGAGATCCAAAATAATCCCAAAATCAATGTTTCAGTGAAAACAAGGATCAGGGTGGATTTTCTTGGGCAAGTAAATGCTCAAAATTCAAACCAATTAGTTGTCTGTCTTATAACTGTAGAGAGCTGCAGAAAATTCAAGTGTTTCCAAGAAATAACTTTCCCTGAAAGATTCTTTTCCTATTCCACATGGAAATTCTGAGGTTACATGGCCCACACCATCCATCAGTTCTTTTGTGAACTTCATATATTGAGCAATCTATATTTTATGAGAACAATGCAAGCTTGCAAATCCCCTGACTCAGAAGTAAGTTGCCCTTCTTTAAAATATGTAAGGATTATATTTAGATTTTTAGATAGATACAATCCTTTTCTATGCTTCCAGATTCTGGAATATTTAAGTGAAAGCCTACAGATAAATCTCCAGCTAAAAATTAAATGACTTTACCAGCTGTCCACAGCAGGGAAAGTCTGTAGCTAGTTTATTATCTCATCTGGTCTCCCAGCTAAGCGTGGTTTGGTCTGGTGAATTCCAAGATGACAGACCTCTTAAAAATTATAGGTTCTGGGTACTGCTGACAGCTGTATTTGTTATTTGTTGGGTGGCACACCTCCGCCTCTGTCAGTATAGGGCATGGTTTTGGATGATGCTGGGGATGCTGGGTTTTTTTCAATTGAAATGTAAGACAGGAGCATAAGCACTATTTGTAAGGGTGAGTCAGGGATTTTAAGTGAATTGTCATCACTGGTAATAACTAGCAATATATCTTTCTTGTAGTTCAGAATTTTTCTTGTTCTATTTCCCAGCACCCTAAGTCCCTCCAGACGAAGGTACAGTCATGTCAGGTAACTAAATATCTGAAGCCACTGCATTGTTCCAAAGACAAGAAAAACCCTGTTTGATGTAAGCATCAGATATTAGACAGGTATCAGATTTCTGAGAGGTTCTGGGTATTCTAACAAGGAAGAACCAGCTGAGAAACCAACTTATTCTTCCCTGTAATACAAGATTAAACATTTACCATAACATACAATTTTCAATGTGAGCATGCCCCCAGAGAGCATGCAGGAGATCAGTCACTGCAGCATGGCAATTATATGGCCAGGGTATAGATTAATCCACAATGACAGCTGATATAGGTCAGAGTTCCAAGATACCACTTCAAGCTCATGAGCAGCAGCAACTCTGCAGAAGGCTCTCCAGTGCATCTGCTGGAGCTCTGCTATTTGAGTCTGGAAGCTGCAGGCTCTCCCATCAGCCAGTCCTTCTGAAAGGGAGCTCAGCCCCATCACTGGAAAGGCCTTTCCCCACTCCTGTTGTCATTCACAGACTGTTTCTTTTACTGTTACATTAAACAGAAGTGATTGTAGGAAAGGGTGAGAAGCTAAGAAAATGCAGTGTCTTGGAATAAATGGTGCTAAAGCTAATCCTGCACACACACCCTGGTCAGCCCCACCAGTAAACAGAGCAAGAAAGTCAAAAAATGTCAGGAATCACAGATCACTTCTTGTTGGAAAAGAGGCAAAAACAAATGTTTGGGGGTTTTCAGAAAAAATAAAATCTCTAACTCATCTTTGACTGCCATTTAACCTGCAGGCAAAAGTGCCAAAACCCTGTAATTACAAGGACCTAAATTATTCTGCAGGTATTGATCTTCCCCTGTGCGGAAGAAGAGTGATGTGATGAGCCCACTACTCCTTTTCACAGAACAGCTGGAGTCTGACAACAACAGGGAATCGATGTCTGGGCAAACCTGGTTTTTGTTGTGTTACGGTTGGTTTTTTTCTTTTCTTTTTTTTCTCTCCAGTGATAATTCAATTTAGCAGCCACAAAGCAGAAGTTAATTCTTTGCCTGTTTGTATTTGGGTTTTCAGAGAGTTTTATTCCTACTGTTTCAGAAAGAAACTCTGCCTAAAATTGTCGGAACACTTTATTCAAAAGCACAGATACCCTCCCCTCAGCCTAGAGCGGGCCCCATTCTTATGAGTCTCTTTAGGATGTTTCAACTGAAAAATCGTATTTCGATTCCAGTTGTCACGGCACAGCCAGTCTTTCCTGGTGGAAAGAAGAGCTGGCATTATGTTCTGGAAAAAAAAAAAAAAGAAAGTCCCAGTAAATGTATTCTTTATTACTAATATCAAAAGCTTGATTCTGCCATATTGACACAAGCTGACTGGCTGATTTAATGGAAAGTCTTCTCCTGATTAAAGAGGAAAGAACTGGCACTAAATAAACAAATAGCAAATAATAATTAAATAAAAAAAAGTTCTAAGAACATTAGAGTTTCAAATTTAGGCTTATATCCTGCAATCTACTTTGAGTACGCTTCAATTTGGCTCAATGCAGAGCAGCTTGGATGACTGTTGTCATAAATTGGAACTAATTGCTGAGCTATCTGCACAGAGGAATCCGTCCATTTCTGATGCCCCGTTCCCTTGCCAAATTCCAAAATTAATTTCTTGAAACACCAGCTCAGACAGGAGGTGAAGGTACACGGATGGTGATACTGACTACTTCTCCCTGCAGAGTCAGTACCTGGTGCCAGGGTCCCCGCTCTTGCTTGGCTGGTAGGGACACCATAATGATTTTGGCAGACAAACATGGCACATTAGGCAGCAGCGAATCATTCAGAGGGAGATTGCAGTCTGAGAATTAAGAGTGCAAAGAAATAAAATAATCCAATTCCACTGAATATATGACTACAAAAAGATGGAAAGAGCCATAGGAATGTCTCGTTTTTAAAAGTTACAATTTGCTCCATGCCAGGCTGAAGCTTGATTTAAAGTTGTTGCTGCTTCTTGTACAGAAAAACCTCTCAAAAAAAAAAGCCACCCAACCAAAAAAACCTTCAGAATTTGATCAACACAATGCATACGCGGCAGACTCTGCTGTGGAAGTGAAATGCTCAGACTCGTTACAAAGCTGTCTTCCCTCAGAATAGTAACAATGACAAGCAAAGAGTCATCATTTTAAGATGCCCATCATCTTATCATCAGGAAGAAATTCTCTTCTGTTGGTGGTAGCCAGTTGTAATCAACATTATATGCATCAATGTATTTATTTGTTATCTGAAAACTCTCCTCAAACATACACTTCAAGCTACCTCCAGCTTTGTGCAATGAAAGAATGAAAGGGGAAACTCAAACAGGCTTTTAATTAATATCAGATAACACTTTCTGAAGTAATAGACGTCCCAAAAGATGTAGTCTAGTTATTGAAATCTCTAACTCGACAGTTTCTGCAGCACGCTAGGGTATCTGCACATTGTATTTTACATTAGCACAAGTACAGCCCACCAGGAGTGGAACCTGGGGGTCAATATGAAATCAGTGGAGCTGAATAACAAAAGCAAAGGTATATAGATGAGAAGAAATGTGGAAATTGGAGGTAGGGAAAAAACCTTGTTGTCTTTTTAATGTAATTCAGGCTTTGTGTCATATAACTTAGGCTTCATGTCCTACACAGTCATCAAGTACTGGGAGAGATAATAATAGACCTTACATTCTTATTCCTCAGTAACTCTTAAATTCAGAGGTGTGATTAAAGAGAGGAGTGGATCAGGGCTGGAAAATCTGATGTGGGAACATCTGGAGACAGTCTGCAGAGTGTAAAAATAGACTAAATGTTCTAATACATCTACACTTCTGCTTCCAGTGTCTGTGATTCTGTGCAAACAAGCAGTTTTATAAACTTCTATTAGCAGAATATCAAAATAATGAGCATGCACTTGCTCACGTGGTGCTTAATCCTTTGTAAGCATGAGATTAGAAGAAGTATCTCTTCTTTCACAGTTAGAGCATGTGCTCAGCCTCATTATAGTCAAATCTCTTACACATTGCCAATAAATTCCATGGCCTGAATAGGGCACTCTCACTGACACTAGGCTGATAAGCCGACCCTTGTCAGTCTCTCTGGATACATGAAAGGTCTTCATCATGCCCCTAATTCTTTGCACAAACAGCACACAGAAAACAAGTCTAAGGTTTGGTCTATAAGAATATGTGCAAAAGGTCAGCATGAAAGCATATTGAACCGCTATTCACAAGTCAAAACAAAACAGAGGGCTGAGTCTATTTAAGAGATGATCAGAATTGAAATCTTTACTTTCTCAGAAACATCAGCTGCTGTTTTCTTCAAATGTGCTCACTCTGAGAAGCCTCCATTTGCATCCATGATTCGTAATAGGATGAAAACAGACAAATCAGTGCAATCTCATCTCTCTCTCCCAAGGAAAGAGAGAAAGGAAGAGATGCACACAAACATTTCAGTATGTGCTCAGTTTACCTGCCGAGAGCTCTGGAATTACATTACATTATATGTTATGCTATGTTATATAAGTTTGGCCAGCTTCTAATAAAGATGGCAAGTGAAGAACAGGACTAAAGGTTTCAGCATACACTACAAAGAGAAACATACATACCTGCTTCACTGACCTGTGGCAAGCAATGTCATCCCACTAGTCACAAACATTTCACTGCAGCTTATCTACTTCAGTGATAAGTACAAAACGTCCCATTCTGAATAGAAACACGTGTTGCTTTTTTCCCTCATAAATTAGAAGTGATTATGAGGAAACAGCAGGGGACTTTCACATCACAGATAAACTTGCTATGGGAGTGGAGTTCTAAGCATTTACCCACCATCTTCAGGACCTGCATTTACTACAAAGTTCTGAGTGAAGCAGGAGTCAAGTCATTTATTCTTTGATTCTAGTTTATTAAGTCAATACAATTGAACCTGTCGATACAATAACTGAATAACTCACATGGATGCAATGGACGGGATGGAGTTCCGATCTACAAGATCTCCTTGTTAGCTTTGGAAGCCAATTCCTACATTGTTTCAATATTCTGAGTTTAGTGATAGAATTGTCTGGGTTGGAAGGACCTTAAAGATCATTTAGTTCCAATCCCCCACCACCTGCAGGGCTGCCACCAATCAGATCAGGCTGCCAAGGGCCCCATCCAACCTGGCCCTGAGCGCCTCCAGGGATGGGGCACCACAGCTCCTCTGGGCAGTTGTGCCAGTGCCTCACCATCCTTTGAGTAAAGACTTTCCTTCTAACATCTAACCTAAGCCTCCTCTCTTTTAGTTTAAAACCAGGACGGGTATTGCACATGTGTCCAGGGTTTGAAAAGTGAGCTCTTGTCCCACTTGAACACAACACACTGTTATTATCACCAAAAATAATCAACAACAGAAAGATTTTCTCAACTTCTGTGCTTCTGTCCCTGACGCTTGAGGATGGACGTACTCCTGAATATGCTCTGAGGCATACTCTTCTGGCTGTAGTAACTTCACCCTATTCATTCCATTTATCTAATCTATAATTATTCCCAGTTTCTCCTGAAAGGTCAGAGACTAATTGTTGCCTCTGGTTCACTGAAGGGAAGAAGCAGCTTCTTGAAGTTGAGGTTTCCATATATTATTCCATTGCTGTGGGCAAGACATGGAGATTGTACAGCTTCAGAGCAGTCAATGGGATCAGTCATACCAGAGATTTGGCTGTCACTGACTGTATCTTGACCGTACAGTTATTTTGCTAAATTTAGCAGCTTGCTTTATCTAGCCCTTAAGCTTCATACTATCTGGGGCCAAAAAAGGGAGAACTGGGACCTTTCCTATAAAACACTCCGTTCTTTCTGCCATGGAAGAAGAAAGACAAGAGCTGAAAAAAAGCCCAGATTCAATTCCCTTTCCATTTTTCATTATACTAAATGTTCTCAGTAGAGATTAATGTCTGTTCACGATCAGGCATTACTTCATCCAGGAAGGAAGGAGAACTACTCAGCCATCACTCTGAGAAATGAAAGTAACCTGAGATCAGGCCATCACTCTTCTGCTTTGATCAAGCTATCATCTAAACTATGTTCAGTCAAAGAGGAAAAAAAAAGGTGCTTGGAGGTAGAACTTCAAAGTTTGGGTCCATGTTCACCAAAATCAGACAACCAGAAATTGCACAGGAAAATACATTATTCAGATATTTCTACAGTAAGATTCCAACTGCCAGTTGTATCACACGTAGGCAACATTTCTGTGCTCAGGGCTGATGCTCATAAGCAATGAAGATTCCCATCTAGAAACAGATGCTTGAAGCACTGATGCTCAGAGCACTTCCAGGTCAGGGATGTCTACACCGCCATGCACATCAGGGCATGGCAGTGTCGTAGTGCTGCAGCCAGATTGCCCTCTGGGGTCGAGCAGGGTGTTTGAAACTAGCACCTCAATTTTGCTCTGCCAGTGATTTGCAGAAGGTCTTCAAGTAAGCCTCCAGCTGCTGCTTAGCATAATTTCGCTTCCCACCTGTGAAACTGTGCACTTGGTATCCATTTCTGAATCTCACCTATGAGGTACAAGTTACTCTGCACAGAACTCTGAGAGCTTCAGAAGGTGAAATAACACACAGCATCATCATTTTGTAATTTTTCACAACCATGCCTGTGTCTAAGTTACGACAGATGTTTGCATCTGTGGTACAGTGTACAGTAGAGAGGTTTTGCTGTGGTTTTTTTTTTTCCTTCCTTCTCCTCTGCTAAGAGAAACACATTGTACCATGCCACCGAAACTCAGCCTTTGTACACCTCACAGCCATGCTGAGGGGGCAAAGGTACATATAACCATATGGCCGGGCATTACCATGTCTGCCATCTGCTCCCCCTGCACCTGCAGGGAATTCAACCAGAGGCATCCATCTGTCACTCCACTCAAGGTTCCTCCTTGGGGCTGAGCAGCATGCTTCGGCTGCAAAATAGGTATATTTTAGGGGATCATTTTCTTATAAAGTATCCTGTCCTTACCAAACGCTCACTATTGATGTCTGTCTCCCGTGATATCAATCAGCTTGGAGAGCTGTTTAGTATTGAACATTCTACACAAAATCAGTGTGTTTGCAATACAGTATTGGCATTGTTAATTGTAGTAAAGCTGTGCCAAAAAGATGGGCTTTATCTGAGCAAGCCCTACCTTGAGTTAAAATCTGCTTTGCCTTTACTCTTGCCTGGATTGAAGCAACAAAACCAGGTTTTGTTTTGTTTTCTGCGCTGCAGATATGTCACAAGTTTATAACCACGACAGAAGAATAAAACAAGTACCTGGAAATCGTGGCTTACTGGATACACTCTGTACATTGAATATGATGAAAAAAATAAAGGGATTGAAACATTAATTCTTACATGAACCTCAACAGAAGGACACAAGAAAGGCAGTGACAACTGGCATAACTAATTAGTGCACATCTGCCATAATTGTCTGTATCATTTCTACACTTTACTAACATAATACATAATACAGCAGTGTGAATTTGGATTTACTCTACTAGAAATACAAGCAGAATTTAATCCTTTACCCCCCTGAAAGCATTTATAAAAATCTATTTTATTTGTTCCTCACAGCAATGAAACAATTTCATACTCAGCTGCTCATGCACTGAAAGGTAAAAGTTCAGAAAGAAACTCAAAGCATTAGATGGAGCACAGAGACCCCATGGTTTCCTTTTGGTGAGAACCAACCTTCTTGTTACAGACTAAATTCACTGTGTTTTGTGTTCTCACATCCTCTATTCACTTGTGTGAAATGCTCCCTAAGTAACACTAAAAAGTGATCATCGTTTCCTGTGCGTTCACATTCCCATTATACATATTGTTACTTCACCAGCTGACTTGTAATTACCGAGCTGCTTCTCTACCAAAGTGTGTTAATGATTCCTATTTCAGTTGTAATGACACTTTTCAGAGAAGAGAAGGGAACCCTCTTTTTCCTTACCTGAATATTCTGGATTTTCTCTTGAGCTTTCAGACTAAGCACTGAATTTAGTGAATGCAAGCACAGAGACTATGGTAGTAAGGGTAGGCTATGGTAGAAAGGGGCAGACATCTTTTTTTGAGGGAAGCTCCTTGGGCAGCCACAACTCTACCTAAATTTTGCAGCATCCCCTTTACAGTCTGATTAATTCTTGTTGAAATTCAATTAAATACAATTAAAGAATAAAAACTGCGGGTGCTTTATCATTGCCAGCAGCATTTTAGAGTATTCCAATCTTAACAGACTCTAAAAACAGCCCAAGGGTGCTCTTAGCGTACTGGCTTAGAACTTAGCAAAGCTCCTTTAAAAAAATAAATAACTAAAGAGATCCACTACTTCTCTCCATCATAAGAACTGGCTGTAGAGAGGAGCCATCACAAATACAGTTTGGTTCAAAGCAGAATAAATAGACAGAAGGCTTCTAATGGGAACACTGTAGATGCACGGCAGGCAGCCATACGTTTCCAAGGTCTCTTCTTTACATCAGCTCCCAGCAGTGCCATGGGCTGAAGACTAGCCTTCTACAACACTGGTTAGCCTCTGCTTCACTGGGAAGACTATAGGATACAGGAAACAGGGTCTCCTCACAAGGAGTTCTTGAGAACTTGAGAAGTTCTGTGGTGTTCTTGTCAAATTAGTCGCTGCAATACATTTTCTCCACAAGACGGTAGAATAGTGGAGAGTATAGTGCACTTGCAGATACCCAACAGCTTAATGCTTGTAGAACATCCACACAGTGGCTTCCAGGTCTTTGCTGAGTTCTGTAGAGGCTTCCAGGCTGGAAACAGGAATACTGAAATGCCACTGCTGTAATAAGAATGCTGTCCCAACTGCAGATTGACTGATGACTATTTCCATGTTTTGATCATCGCTGATGCTGAAGGGCATCTCCTGAATGGGCAAAGCTAGGCGCATCTCCCTTTTTCCAGTTGAAAAATCTTACCACATTCCAATGTTAAGCAGCAGAGCCAACGTCCTCTACACGTTAAAAATCGGATGGAGAAAGAGAACAAAGCACAAGATTGATGCAGTCCATGTGCAAACTTGCCCTAGGGGAAATACCTTAATAATCCACAGCACCTCATGAATGCACCATAGAGTAGTAAATGCACTTAACACATGGTATTTTCTTATGTTGAATAATGGACAAATGAATTAAGTAGTGGAATAACAACAAGTTGTTATTTTAAAATAGTGTCACAATCAGTAAACTGTGAGGTACTTGACTTTATCTGGATACGTACAATTCCCAATCTATAATCCTTACAGTTTAACATAAATGAAAAGCCTCAGATTTAGCATGAAAATACATGGAGTTGGGAGGCACTTTAAATGTAACCTAGTCCAACTCCCCTGCAACAAACAGGGATATCCACAGCTACATCAGGGTGCTCAGAGTCTGGTCCAGCCTGACCTTGAACATCTCTAGGGACAGGGCTTCCACCACACCTCTGGGCAAACTGTGCCAGTGCCTCACTGTAAGATACTTCTTACTTATATCCAACCTGAATTGCCCCTCTTCTAGTTTGAAATCATTTCCCCTTGTCCCGTCACAACAGACCCTACTGAAGAGCCTGTCCCCTTCTTTCCTGTAGCTCCTCTTTAGATACTGAAAGTTTGCTCTCAGGTTACCTCACAGCCTTCTCTTCTCCAGGCTGAACAGCCCCAGCTCTCTCAGCCGGTCCTCATGGGAGAGGTGTTCCATCCCTTGGATCATTTTTGACAGCTAGCTTTCTGGGCTGTGAGGGCACATCGCTGCCTCATGTCCAGCTTGCCATGCTCCAGTACCCCCATTTCCATTTTGGCAGGACAGTGCTCAATCCTTTCACCCCCCAGCTTATATTGGTAATAGAGATTGCCTCGACCCAGGTGCAACACCTTGCACTTAGATTTGTTGAAACTCATGAGGTTCACTTGGGTCCACTGCTCAAGCCTGTCTAGGCCCTCTGGATGGCATCCCATCCCTCAGGTGCATCAACCACACCCCCATATCTTGGCATCATTCACAGACTTCCTGAGGGTCCACTCCACAAGCACAGTTTCCAGGAGGACCTGTTCTATTAGCTTCCCTGGCACACAGGTGAGACTGACAGGCTGGTGGTTCACAGGGTCATCCTTTTTACCCTTCTTAAACATGGGCATGATGTTGCCTTTTTTCCAGTCACCAAGGATGTCACCTGACTGCCATGAATTTCCAGATATTACTGAGATTAGCACGACAATCAGCCAGAGAACTCGGGACTCTGGGATGTATCTCATCAGGACTCAAAGACTTATGGATAGACTAGACCCATAGACTTGCTCAGGTTCCTCAGGTGGTTATGAACCTGATCTTTGCTCACAGTGGAACAGATGATGCTTCCCCGGTCCTCTCCTTCCAAAACAATCATTCCTCAACAGTGAGGAAAAACAAGATGAATTGTATCAGGGAACCTCTAGAGTAGCTGGTGATTTACATATAAAAATTGCCTAGAGGTTCTTATGACTGGTGATTTATGTCTTTATTAAAATACTTGTCCTTCAAACCAAACTCTGTAATTTACTGAAATTAACGGTGTCTTAAAGCAGGAATACGCATTATAAATTAATGCATTTTTGAGCTTATATAATGTCAAGTATAATACTATTGGCATCCTACCTTTCTGCATAAAAATACTGCATGTTTCACTAATACATATTGGCTTACGCAGAAAAGCAAACCTAACAATGTAAATGAGCTTTAGAGATTTACCAGAGGCTCCCACAGTTTCACACCATAACTCAGTCCAGAATACTAAAATTTGACATTTTCCCAAACCTGAGAAGCTCCCACTTTATTGTCTAGTGCATTTCAGGGCTGTCAAACTGAAGCCATTGGAGCTAATAACTTTGTAAAGGGAAAACCTTCTCACTGCCAAAATCATGATTGTTTCCCACTCTCGCACAGATGCATTGTACAAAATATGCTCTGCTTTGTCGTGAATGAAAAAGCAGCCACAGATGACTAGTCTCGTGGAATGACTTCATTTTCTGTCTTACTGCAGACTAGACGTGCAGGGAATCACGCTGATCTGAGAGCAATCAAGTGGTAGGGTTTCAGAATGGCTTTCCAGCTGCAACAGATAGCTCTGCCAAACCCTTTCCCCCGCCCCTTTTGAAAATGTACCCAGACATGCTGCAATAAGAAATTCCAGGGTGGCTTTGACTTCCTTTGTTGGTTATGAAGGAGTTGCTTCTTTTTTTGACATATCTTGGGCCATAGAAGCCATGTAAGAAAAAACAAGGACCTGTAAGGCTGGTCAGGAATCAAGCATTAGCTGAAGAGTGCCTAAAGGAGGGCTATGAAGATGGGGAAGAGTCTGGAGGGCAAGGCACGTGAGGAGCAGCTGAAGTTCGTGGGTTTGCTCAGCCCAGGGCAGAGGTGGTGATGGAGGCCTGATGGTGGCTGCAGCTCTTCACAGGGAGCGGAGGGGCAGAGCTGAGCTCTGCTCTGTGTGACAGCGACAGGGCCCGAGGGAACGGCATGGAGCTGTGCCAGGGGAGGGGCAGCTGGGGGTCAGGGACAGGGGCTGCACCACAGGGCGGTGGGCATGGAACGGGCTGCACAGGGCTGTGGGCACAACCCCAGATGCTGAAGTTTAAGGAGCATTTGGATAGTGCTCTCAGGAAGAGCTGAAAAGGTGCCTGGCATTGTGAAGCTGAGGAGAACTATTCCTCACTGGCCCCATGACAGAAAAAAGAGGTAAAGGAGTTCTTGATTTGCCCTCTACCAACTAAGTTTTTGCTTTCCTCACTGCACAAGATCTGGTAGATCCAGGGGAAAAGCAGAGCACCTGAACACAAAGCAACACTGCCTCTGCTGCCTTTTCTAGCCTGCTTTTCCTTCATCTGTCTTTTCTACAAAGTACACCTATGATGGA
This sequence comes from Excalfactoria chinensis, assembly GCF_039878825.1. Taxonomy (NCBI): domain Eukaryota; kingdom Metazoa; phylum Chordata; class Aves; order Galliformes; family Phasianidae; genus Excalfactoria; species Excalfactoria chinensis. The sequence continues at coordinate 116,577,607 of NC_092826.1, read as the reverse complement.
AGTCTCCAGAATGAGAAGACAGTGCCACAGGCAAAAATCAAAATAGGCCATTTCCAACCTTGGTTTTTCAGAAGTCTCTTTTACAGAGGTTTCCCATTCTGTTTGCCAGGGACTCTCAGCAGCAGGAAGGCTGAGTGAGCTTTTTATGAAGTGTCATTTTTTGAAAGTCTTTTTATTAATATTTTTCCAGATTTGTTACAACAGCAAAAGATTTAGTACGCGTTTTAGAGTTATGTTTGCAGCGTTCATAATCCGTGAACATGAAGGATGCTGAAACTATGCAAAAAATGCATTGCTTTCCAAAGTAACATTAATAATACATTCGCAGCTTTTGAGACCTGCTCTATACTAGTTGAGTTAGAGTATGGGTGTGATGTATTCACAAGCACTGTGGATAAATCACCTCAATAAATTCTTCATGCTATACCGTAGCCTCCAAAAGCTCTCTGCCTGGTAATAAATAAATAAATAAAAAGTAATAATAAAAAAAACCACCAACAACAAAAATACCTGGCCTGGATGAACAGTCTGTGATCCTTCTCACTACCTTATTATTCATCTTTCCTACTTGTCACAGCACTCAGCAGTCAATGTGTTCCATTATTTCTTACTTGGTCATCTTAGTTACAAAAATATCTGGTATAAAAACCAGATATATGTTTCCATTTATATTAATGCTCACATCTTCCTGGAAGTAAATCTAAGCATATGATCATAATATAATACTTGAAACATCTCTGAATAATTTCTTCCAAAACCGTATATCAAATGGACATACCATATAATAGTCCTTTCTTAACAGTGATAAGCATCCTACTCCATTCACAACTAACCTTTGCAGAGACATACTTCCGTAAGCTAACAAATTACTTTAAAATTCAACTGTAAATACCACTGCTGAGATTTAAGCAACTAACTGAGCCAAATGCCTGGGCTGAGTTTCATTCCTTTGTGAATAATGCTGCCCAGAGCAAACACAGAAGCACATCCTTACCACTAGACCATGAGCTAGGTAACACACCATTCCTATCAACACAGCCACTGAACAGGAACAGAAAGCTCTGTCACAGCCAGTGACAATAAGCCTTCAGTCCAAAAAGCGGGACATACATACGATGTGCGGTTTGGAGATATGGGAGGACTGTGTGTGATCTCCTTTTCTCCATGGATCTAAGCTTGAATCCCTTCAATCCACAGAACAAAAGAGGCTTTACGCTTGTCCATGCCATGCTGAAAAGCATCACCTCTGCTAGACTGTGAAACACCGAGTTCTCAGACTTCCCAGTCCCTAAAAGTGACAGTGAGTATAAGAGGGACTGTCACAACTTTGCTGCTGCATTGTCTGAGATGTAGAGTATGACTTGCGAATTCATACATCTCTACTCCATTTATCTCACATTTACGGTTACAATGTGTTATGAGAGGTGTTGGTAACATCACAAACACTATCCGATTTCCAAATGAGTATTTAGATTCATGAATTCATTTGGATTCACCACCCATCCTCTGACAGCAGACACCTGAGGGTGCAGAGACAAATCCCTGTGAGGACTAAGCACTGGATCACCCAACCAGCAAATTTAATTTTAAAAGACAAATACTAGGAGACAGATTTCTTCATTCATTTTTCACACTTTCTGTAATAATCTGAATACTTCTAAAAATAAAACCAGAAGGATGGCATAATCAATGTCTCATAATGGAAAAATAATTGGCTTAAATGAGGCTCATGCTCCAAAGCACAAAGAATAAATGACCAACAAGTCTTTTGAGTGTTACAATATTTTTAGCCACATGGTATTTCCGATTAATTGCTATAATTACTAACTAAAAGCCAACTACATGGTTGGTGCTGTACAACACATCCAAATACTCTCAAGCCCTAACCCAACATGCTCACAGTTCAAATGGTGAGATGGGCAGAAAGAGGAAATACCAAGAAATGTAGCAACAAAAACAACAGTCCAGGTGCTCCTTAGTATTAAGAGGCAAACCAGGCCCTGCTCTTTGCAGCTGCACAAGGAACATTACTCCTCTGAGAATTAAAAAGTAGACTCTAAGCCTTTTCTCAGCAAAGGGAAAGAAGAAAAAGGGAGCATATTTTGAGGCTTAAAAACACACACCAGTTCTACAACATATTTTGAGCCTTTGGCGATTTATGGTAATTGAAAATAACCCTCAAGCTGTTCTCCTTTGTGTGATGAGGCTGCTCTGGAGCACAGCCAGCTCTTAGTCCAGAGAAGCACAAGCTTCCATGCAGCACTGGGTCACAGCAGAGCCTATGAAACAGGGGAAAAATGCTGAAAATTTTGGTAAACCACCGAAAACCACTGTGGGAAAGGCATTTTGCACTGGTAGCAGTGAAGCATATCTAACTGGGTGTCCTGGTTTGAGCTTGGTGCTACGGCATGCCCATAGCTCTCTCTGCTGTCTCTCTTATATGAGGCCATGTGCAGAAGCCAGTGATGCTCTCAAAGCTGCAAAGAACCATATGGAACCACCAAATGGCAATATCATCTTTCACAAGAGAGAAGGATATTTTCCATACTGGAAAACATCAATGAAGACCAGGTGTCTGGTATTCTATAGAAGGCCAACGGCCAGGAAGGTTGAGAAATGATCCCAATAGTGACTCAGACCAAGAGTTCTGTTTCAGAAAACCCTTATTTACTAAAACATTTTGAAGCCAGAGCAAGCCAGGTCCATATACACTGTGTACTACTCACTTCAAGCTCTCACAGACTGTGTAAGCTACAATGGGAAAAGACTTTCCTTTTTCTGTGGTAGCCCTTCCTTGGAAGGCACATGCTAAGCACTCAGTCTTGTCTCTTGTCTGTCAGTCTCTATTGCAGAAGCCAGGGGATCTACATCTGATTCTTTATCAGCCTCATTTGTGCTTTGTAGTGATTTTGCCAGTAATAGCCCCAGGCATAGGTGTCCCAGGGGTCAAGAAAGATGCACTGGAACATGCACAGCTGAGGTCCAGTGTCTGTTACCCTATCTTGTAGATGATCTCTCTTTACGAGATTGCTCTGGCTGAAAAAAGCTGCTAGTGTCCATTCCTATTAAGCCACAGCTACTCCATTCCTGGGCACCCTCCTTGTCCACTCCAGGGAATCAGTCTCAGCATGCTCTCCATCCCTAAGCATCAAGTGTTATTCTGTGTTCTATCTGGCAGAGCTAACCCCATCTCTCTCTAGCACAGGCTTCATCCTCAATAACTGTCAGCGCACTTCTGCACAGAACAGACTGTAATGTGATTAACTTTATGCTTCACAACCTTAGTGTGAGAAGCAGGTCCCGGGGTAGAGATTTGATGTGAGGCTCTCGAGCATGTACAGGGCCTCAATCAGAAAAACAGCTCTTCCAGAAATGGCAGAATAAAATAGCTATGAACCACACAAAATGGCCATTTGCTGTAAGAAAACAGTATTGCCACTACTGAAGGAAAAGACATAAAATGGGAGATAATTGCTCCATCCTCTCCAAGACAAGGCCAAAAGATCATGGGGTTTTAAAATCAGTTTCCTTCTCTCTGTGCTGTGCTTTAAGGCTCTGAATTAACTCTATACAAACAGAAGTGCTTTGCCCTGCAAAGCATATGCTTACTGCTGTCCATTTACCAGGTAAATGGTACACTGTTTGCTATCTTCACTTTTTTCTCTGTTCCCTGACATCTTAACTGTAGTGTCTGTATGCTGTTAGTGCCATCAGCAATGGGAAGCTGTGATATCACAATGAATTTGTAGCCTCTACAGGAGAGAGTGATAGCTAACACTTCAGACCATACTGCAAAATCATCATTCTCTTTCTCATGAGTCGCTAACTTCAAGAAGCTGTGTCTTTTTCAAGTGGTCAAAGAATTAGAAACTAGTACTTAGTACTTAAGTACTAAGAGATTATCACAGGCTGGCTGCAAAGGAATTCCAGCAGCAGCAAAGCCCTGTGACTTACAGAATGGACTTACACTGCTTTCCCTGCAGTTTACACAGAGGTACTATCATTAATACACCATGGTTGACTCTGAAAGCAACAACAGGCAATGTGAGGCCTTATAGAAGTGCTCACATTTTCATCTCCTTTAAAGTCCTGCTTCAATATCTCATAACTACTGATGACTCTGTTTATCAAGCTATTCAAACCAACGGCCCCAGGTATGAGAGGTTGCTTGCTCCCTTTCTAATCAGTAGACTAAAATCACAATCTGTTATGTTGTCTGAACACTTCCATCTAAACAATACTTTGGTTTCCTATGCAGAGCATGCTTATGTCTCTGACAAGACTGAATGATGGCAGTTGCTTGAAAGGTATCTACATGCACCATCAACACAGAGTAAGAATAAATGTGTAGCAAATATAGAATATGCTCCCAGTAAATTAGATCATAAACAAATGTTTTAATATATAAGATAAACTTATCTGGACAAAACATTTCTCCCAGAGCATGACTCATATCAAGTCATTAGCTGTAACACTTCAATCTGGAGGCTTAATTCCATATTTTCACTGGAATCTAAATTAATATCTGCACAGTGCTGTGGCTTTTAAAAATACCAGGCAAAAAGTATTAATTACCTCTACAACAAACTGTAAATGAGCACTTGATTCAGTGTCCCTTTCTTTCATTTTTAAATCTTGGTTTTTGCAAAACCCCCAATTATTATTTATCAGCTCTGAAGGAATAACACATGTCAAGTTCTGAATGGTATTATACAGCTTCAAAACAAAACCTACTCCTTTACATTAGAAGGAAAGGGATCAGATTTTCCAAAGTATCTTGGTGCTCCATGTCAAAATGATACGTCTACTGCATTTTTAAATGTGCCTGCAGAAGTTTCAGATTAACTACCATTAGATAACAAGCTCAGGTACTCAGCAAAACTCACTGATTGCTCTGCTGAGTTACTAAGCATTTGCTGATTTGACAAGCCTGGCCCTGGAATCTTGCCCTTATCACTGGATACAAGAGGGACTCCATTTCAGGTGAAAAAATTATCTTGGAGAATTCAGGTAATCACTGCAGCATAGAAGAAAAGCTCAACAACAGCAAAGCTGGAGGAATCATACAGTGCTATTCCTTCAAAAACTGGGGCAGTGCTGTGGGTTTCTCTCTCAGTGCTGGTATCCAGGCACACATTGCATTGACACAACAAACAACACATGCACCAGGTACCTCTACCCCTAGGAAACCTGGCCTTAGGGCAGAAGTTCCCTTGCCTTCTCTAGGAAAAGGAATGTGAGGTGCTATACACTTTATCTCAAATTCCAGAAGTCTATGGGAACCTAAAAGAGAAGTAGTTTTAAAGTCAGTTTAAGAAGGCGTAAGGCAATGAAAAATAACAAGATAGTAAAGCAGCAAAGTCTTAGGCTCCAGTAAGTGAGAATTCAGCTTAGACAAGGTAGCAATAGGAACAGAAATAAGAGACAAAAACTGCTTCCCTTTGGAAGACCTGTAAGATCCCCAAGTACACAGGAACCTTCAGATGAGCTGACCTTGCTCCCACTGCTAACCCTTAAATGAGGTCTGGGAAGGGATGGATCCTGGCTCCAACCCTTCCAGGCACTCAGGTACATTGTTTGCACCTGAGCTCCCTTGGGTTGGCTCTGCCTTCCTACCAGATGCGCAAGCACTGGTTCAAGCCATGACTTAACATTTCCCCTGCAGAAGGGTAGAGTACTTTTCTTTCCAAGGTTACTTTTCAAATATCTTTTCTGAGACATATAACAAATATATATTTATTTTTTATTCCAAGAATAATGTGAGGCTCCAGGGTCATGTGAAATGGTGCTCTGTGCTTTTCCCTTAATTTAGGAGCAAGTCCTGCCCCTGAAACTTCAGACTTTAGAAGATATGTGTAGTTTACAGTGACAGTGTACACAAAAAAATACTTTCATACCAGTTACATATAGGTCTTGATTTGTCAGAGAAGTTTTGCAGATATCTCCCTTCAAAATAATGACCAGCCACATTGGCTGCTTTGAGAATCAAATGGCTTTAGTCCAAAGACTAACTTAGATGATATTTCTGCAAGTGTTTATTTGTTTGTTTGTCTCTTTTTTGCAGGGAGAATTCTGAAGTCTTTCACTGAGTTGAATGTGCTTAAATTTTGAAATAGAACCATAGAAGCATAGAGTGTTTTGGGTTGGAAGGGACCTTTAAGATCATCTAGTTTCACCATCCCCCTGCTATAGGCAGGAACACCTCCCTCTAGACAAGGACATGGGCTCAAGTTCTTTGGGGATCTACCATAGAATTGGAGATTTGTATGTATGGTGCTTAGAAATGTGTCAAGGAAAATGCCCATTACGTGATGCTCTTTGGATGTTGGGTTTATATATATTTCTTCTAAATTATTTGCACAGCTTGCAATAAGCTACCATGGGCTTCAATAAGTGATCAAAACTAGCATAACCTTTAGAGTTAGAACTTCCTTGTTCAAAAAGTGCCAAGGGGTAGGTAGAAGGGGAAGCATATAAAGACTCTGCAAAAAGTCAAAGCCATTTCTAACAGAGCATTTCTAAACACAGTGGTATATATATCACAGTATTACTGATGTCAGTAATACATGGCAGTTCACACATAGGGGAATATCAGATGGCAGTGTTTATTAAGTACCTAACAGTTAGTCATTTCTTGTCCTTCTTGCAGGAACGCTGTCACAAGCATTGGATTATTCATGGACATTAGACAGCAGTGTGTGTGCTACCATGCAAATTTTTGTATGTCAAATTATTGGAACACAGTCCAACAGAGATACAAGCGTATGGCTTGTGCTACTGTAGGAGTAGCCTGCCCGGTGCTAAGAGCACTAATTACATATTCAGCTGCATTTGATGGATTACAGCTTGACTGCAGTGTTGTCAAAAACATACCAATGTCTCCTAGACAGACAGCAAGAAAAAAAGGCTTTGTGGAAGGAGATGTCTGACAGGATGGTTTTGGTTTATAATGCAACATTAAGCTAAGCTGGTGACATGAAAGCCAGGAATAAAATCCCAACCCTGCTAAAGTCAGAGGGAGTTTTGCCAGTGAACTCAATAGGACCACTATTTCATGGTCACTAGGCAGCTGTCTGCATATCAGTAACATTTCTTTCCCAACTGACTTGATGCTGAGTCTCAGGGACATGCACACGAAGTTGCACAAGCTGCTAAGTCTTTGTTCCTGAAATTTAATTTCTCTTAGAGACAGATGAACAGAATTTTGTAAGGGAAAAAAGGGAAAAGGCAAATTTGTACTCCTGTCTATTCACTCTCCCTTTAAAGCCTCCCTCTAAGCTTCAGGCAAACAATAATGAATCTAAAACAGAAGCTTAGACAGATATGTTGTGTTATAATGGAGATAGCTCCAGGTCCAAAGCACAAATAATTCACAACAAAGGATGTAAAGAGTATTACAGATGCATTTTTGATCTATCAAATAATTTCTTTAACAAGGGTGAAGGGAATCTTAAAACCAAATCCTTGCAGCCTTTTACAGTTTGGATAAACAACCACATTATGCATACACATTTCATATCTCGTGGTCTTCAAGCATAATGGTCATGGACACTGTTACTATCAAGCAACATGCGTTCAAAAATCTACAGGGTTCTAACACAAGCAGTGCTAGTATAAGCATATAAATGAAGGTACTTAATGCCAAGAACATTATCAACCAATCAAATGGTATGTGCAAAAGCATGAATCCCTTGGCTGCCCATAGAGTGAGCAAACATAATAACTGTCTGTTGGCTTTTTATCCGAAATTCAGTGTGAAGGACTCAAGCCACGACCTGAAATTCTATAGCCCCAGGCCTTTTCCACATGGTTGTGACGAACTGATGGTTGGACTTGGTGATCTTATTGGTCTTTTCCAACCTTACTGATTCTACGCTCTTTCTGTGTTTCACCAAATTTGCAAGAGCAGTGCAGAAGTTTTCAGTGTGCCAGTTGCTCGGGATGGCCCATTCTCCTCAATCTGTACCTGCTTTCAGCAGAACAAGGAAGAACATCCCTTATACATGTGCATCAGACTCTTCAATGCCTTTGCGTGCTCTGTGAAACGTGACCCAAATGTTATGTATTTAAGGACAAGACAGTTCATAGAACCAGCAAATGTAAAACAAACATTGCAGATTGTTCTTGGGAACAATCTCAGGTTTAGAATCACAAGAGCCATCTAATTCAGAGAGCCGTTCTTACGCAGCTGGTGAGCAGGGACATGCTGCCTCTTGTGTGTGCACCTGAAATCCCACCAAGGGGCACAATAAGGGTGCTGGAGCCTGTATTTGATAAAAAGACATATATTTGATTTACTTTCTTTTATAAGGTGTGTTAGTTTGCCTTCAGAGCTCTCTTTAAAAGGTCTGTTTCCCAGGAAAGGATTTGAGAAAGGAAATGGAAAGCAGCAGCTTCTTTCAAGAAGGCTGAAGTTTTGTTAAGGAAAGGAAGCAGCAACCTTTAATTGAACAGTGGAAAAAGAATGTGTAGATGTACTGCTTGCTGTGTGCTGCCCGATGGGCAGCCTGTTACCAAGCCACGTGACTCACAGATACAAATGCTGCAACCCAGTGAGCATCCCAAAAAGCTCTGTACACAAAACACTGCATACCCAGAGGCTGTTTACCTTTCTAATTTTTAAGCAAAACAGATGGACTCTCTTGCTAGATAACCACTCCCCCGCTGCTCTCTTTGCTTAAGCTATCACCTACCAGTCTAGCAGAGCACTACAAAATGCTACTTTCTTTTCTCTCTGCAAATCCCCATGAATGACAGAAAGTGAGTCTCTCCCAGTCTGCATCAAGTGATCCCCGGTATCTTTAAGCATACGTCAGCCATATGTTCCTATCACATGGATTAATTATACATGGCTTGTGCAAACTGAGATAGCTCTGCTGAAGCAAGCAGGCTCATTTACACTGAGGACACGGTACGTGGAATATCCATGTGGTCACAGGGTCAGAGGATGATGGGAGCTTTTCAAATAATCTAGATAACCCCCATCTCCCCTGAGAGATGTTTTTTTCCATTAGGTGCTTTGGCAGAAGAGCCTCTAACACCCTCCTGACCAGCCTGCTCCAGCCTCTCAGTGTCCTACCTGCCGCAGCACTTCAGCCTGATGCCTAATGATAAGTTCCCTGCTGCTTTATAAATCCATTTCTTCATGCCTTATCTACTATAGGCATAGAAAAGGTTATTCCTCGGCTTCTGGCCATAGTCTTTTTGTGCTGTTACCATGCCATCCCACCCGCTTACAAGCATCAGTGTGTGCCACCTTATTAAAGCCACACAATTATTCACAGACACTACTCAGCAACAGAGCAGGAGTGATGCTGCTGGCTCCTGTAAGAGGCAATAGTCACCGGGGGACAATGGTGCCCAGCACCTTTCAGAAGGCACGGTGAATTGGGTGTCCACATCCAGGAATTTGACATACTCACACTGCTTCTTAAATATCAGTGCCCCTGGACTGGAGTCAGCCTTTGTGCAAACCCTTGCTGCAGGGTAAACTTCCCTGCAAGAGATTTAACAGAATGGCAGCCAGGCTGCCGGGTATGAGGGAGGAAGGCGAGCTGCATCCACAGCAAAGTGATGCAGGGTTTGTGACAGCCTGTGTTACAAGGCACAGCCTCTCACTGCCATTTTTGCTCAGCTTGCTACCGAGAGTTGTGAGTCTGCACACAGGCGGCTCTCCCTATTGATATTGCTGGGCACAGTGCCAGGCCTCGGTGATGAAAGAGTGATGCTTGGGAACGTGCAAAGTGATAATGGCATGAAGAAACACTCAGGCTGGCATTTATTTCCAGATGCTATGGTGACAGGTCCTCATACAGACATCGGTGCTGTAAGTAAATAGAAAATAAAAGTCCTTCCATTTCTCGGGAAAACAAATGTCTGAAGAAGGAAGTCTGACACACAGTGTGTGTGCCAGGGGCTTCACCAGTTACCTTCTTCCACATTTTCTTTAGTTTATATGCAACTTGGATCCTCTCCGTGAACACTGCATGCATGGTAAATTATAATGTGCATGTTTTATTACAGAAAATGCAGACATATTGTGGCTCATGCTGTAGGGCTTAAATCATCACATTAGGTCTTTATAAAAAATGGAGATCGCTCAGCCTCATGGGAAAGGCATTTGCATCTCCATCATTATAAAGGCAACAAACTTCATCCATAAAGATGTGCCTAGAACAAATGGCAGCAAATTGTGGACACATGTTTTGCTTTAATTGGTCCTCATCAACGCAATCCAGCTACTAACTTCAAAGAACTCTCACTAAGAAACCTCTTCCAAAATTTTTGGTTTAATCTTTTCATGTTTTGTTTTGTTTTGCTTTTTTTTTTTTTTTTTTTTTTTTTTTTTTTAATATCTCAGAGATTTCCGATTAAATAACATCTTTGAAGATACAGTCGGAAAGCAACACTTCCTTCAAGTTCTATCACATGTTTAATTACTGGTTCATAAATAATGAATGACAAGAGGTAAACAGTATTGCCCAGAGCCCCTGTCCTGGGCCAAATGCGGCGCTGCCATTCTCACAAAGTCTATCTCTTGACAACTGGGATCAGATTCAAGCCCGTCATAACCACATTCAAAAGAGCAGCTGCTGCTAGTGCCATTTTCACATACTATTCTTGATCAGCGTTAAATAGATAGAATATGCTCTTTTTGGAAAGCGCAGCAGGGGAATACGGATGGCAGTAGACTGATTACATAACTCACCCAGAATTCGCTAAATGGATGGATGCTACATTTAGTGCCTTCAAGTCTTATTTACATATGGGCCTGAATTAAAAAAAAGTGCATATATATATATATATACATATATATACTTGATTTATAGATCTACTGGTCTATAAATGGAGATGTTATATATATATATATAGACCAGTAGGTCTATAAATCAAGTAAAATCTTCTCTTTGAACCCCAAAGCAACAGTCCTCATGCATATGAGGGTCCTGCTGTCTCACTGTGTAGACACACAGCTCAATACAGTACAAATGAACAGAGGTGGAAATGAATACACAGAAGGGCATAGCTACTGCTGGCCCAGTGGCACAGCTGGGACTCGACACACATGTGGCAAGTCTCATAGCATTGCACTAGTTTGGGGATGAGACTACTTCTTCCCATAAAACCCAAACCACCAACACATGTGTGCCCCCAGTGGCACAGTGGTATAAGCTGCTGCTTGCGGCACCGGAGGACCCGGGTTCGAATCCCCCCTGTGGCGCAGGGGTAGAAGTGCCGCTTGGCTACACAGGGGGCTCAAAACCTGGGAGTTGGACTTGATGATCTTTAAGGTCCCTCCCAACTCGCATGATACTATGATACTATGATATGATACTTTATTCAAGCCATATCAGCTTCTGATGTATAAGAACACATGCATCATGCATGCCTCTCTATAAGCCTAAGTCTCCATCAGATGCTCACACCATACCAGACAAGATGAAAACGCAATATCAGAGAGTCAGCATCACAGACCCACTTGTTGTAGTTGGAGGTGAGGAAGAAAGGCACAGGCCATCAGCATATCAGGCCAAGGTAAAATATGATCTTCTGACCCTTTTTCAGAAGTGTTTTTTTTTTCCCCCTTCTGCATAGTAGTATTTTGTGCAGATAAGAGAGATAAGACCAGGCTGCAGGCACTCCATTTAGCATAAATACGTGTTACAGGAAATATTTCTTTTGCTGCAAAATGCACACCCTTGAGATTGTTTTTAAGTATTGTGGTGAAACTGGGGAAAAGGTAAGCTTAAATCACACACCCACAGGGGAACTAAGAAAAAAAACACCTGATTTAATAAGAATTAAACAACCTGATGGAGCTTGCCACAGGCTTCTTACAAATCAGCCAATAAACCAATCAGAGAGGAAACTCATTCCAAATGCCCAAAATATAAGCTACAGAGCTATAACCGTTACATCTTTTTATGATAGCTACACTTAGCACACATCTTTGCTGCACTCAGAGAAAAAATGCAGCTTGTTTATGTATCGATAGCAATAATCCATCCTTTCAAATGAAGTCACAGAGTCCACAATATCGTGATCAAAATCATTTATATTTAGTCTGCTCAGTCTTTCCCTCTTCATTCTAAGCATTCCTTGGTTTTATGACTATATCTTCACTTTATTACCCTGAAAATATAGTTTAAAGCAGTAGGGATAGCAATGGGCAGTGCCATCAAACAGGGAAGCATGATATAAAAAACCCAATAACAAACAATCTCAGAAAGACCCAATACTATGGTAGGTTCAATGTGGAGTATGCTTATTAGAGCAGAATGATCTTGGGTGCACCTTTGGAGTCTTCCTTTCAACGTCATGAAAACAGAACTGATTATCTCCTACATCACAGGAAATATTGTATATTAGAACTGCAAAAGAAGCCAATCTAGCAAAACAAATCTCTCACTTTGTACCCTAACAGCAGTGAGTGAAACAAATATATGACATTAACTGCATTCCTGTAGAAGTCTACAAAATACCTGTTAGATTAATTGTCATGCATAGCCAGAAAAGCAGTATTTCTTGCATTGTTCATCCTATGTAGACAAAGCATGTTTTTCTGGTTTCTGCTTTGCTTGGAACGGAATAAGAGAAATCCATAAAGAATGTGTAATAAGAGACATACACTGAAGTCAGAAGTTCTGCTGAATTGAAAAGACACCATAAAAAACTGTTTATAATTCCTCCTGTAAAGTAGCAATTTTCTTTGCAAAGCATACTGATGAAATGGTTACACTTTTATTTTGTCTTTTCTCACTTTATTTATCCTCTAAACTTTTGAACGAAATGTAATTGCTTATGATGTTGACGCTGAAAGTTGTCCATCTACAGAAATGTCCTAACAGCGTTGATACCATCTAACACTGAAAATCTTGCTTTGTGCCTCTGGATGTGAGATACAGCCTTTATCTGCACAATCTGAGTTTCATCTTTTTGAGAGTATTTTCACCGAACCTTCACGCTACATGAACTCTTCTAAAAATCAGAACAACAAAACAAGTCATCTCAGGAACTGACACAGCATTTAGGGCTACGTGAGCCTGGGGCTCTATTCCCTCACTCTTAGATCTCTTTGAAAGAACACCACCAGATGTGTTTGGTCAGATGGACCCCATTTTTCCATAGAGAACAATACAAAAGCCACGATTACAATAAGGTTGCTGCATTATTTTAACAATCACCATCCTGTGCTCCTACTTCTCATTCTTCTGAGAGTGTTCACAGTGTCAAGGCACAGCAGATCTCACTTACCTTTGTAATACAGTCTGTAGAATCACCTGCCACTACAATTTCTCTTTTAATACATCTCCAGATATCTCAAGTAAACAAGAGAATTTAACTTCCTAATGGTTCCTCCAGGTACAAGGCACAGGGTAGTGTGCCTTCCTGAATTGTGTGCACCATAAATACTTTCTTATTTAAAAACCTGAATGGTTGACTTCTTATAAATATATATGTATATATTTACTTACTAAACAGTTGGCAATAGAGGACCTGTAAGCTTCTCTTCATGGTATCATGTGGTCCTGCTGGTCTGCCAGTTTATTCATGATTCTGTCAAGGAAAACAAGAGAACAGGATGTGTGATTTGGTACAAGACTCATGCTTTAATGTTACACTTGTTGATTACAAAGTCAGATGAAGCTTCACAGGAAAACTGTATTGATTAGCAAAGGGAAATTGCCTAACTGTGCTTCAGCCTTTTTAGCCACGCTCTCTAACAGCTTGGCAGTGAAGGGTATTACCACAGACAGAAAAGGGAAGACATCTCAAGAATATATGTACACCAACAGTCAGTTTGGTGCAGGGCCTGCGACTTGGTAAAATGTTTCCCAGCCATCTCAGAACCACTCAAGAATTCCTCAGACAATATTTTCAAATACATGTAAGTATTTTGAACCTCAGTTCAAAAAACATTTAAAAAAAAATAAGCCCCAATCACACTGATATTAATTATTCACACTGAGAGGAAAAGCAATGCATAAATCAGAAATGAAAAGCCAGTATAGTCCCAAGACACTACTGTGAGTAACGTCTCACTCAGGACCCAAAGACAACACAGTATTTAAGCTCTCCATTCCACAAAAGAGCATTTGTTGAAGATTCATAAGCAACTTCAAAAGACGGGACACTGAGATCATCCTCTTAAAACTCCTCTTGTGCATATTAAATAGAACGTGCTATCCTCTAGTATCCAGTCCAGCATAATTTCTTCTTCCAGACTACATGGAACATTCCTGAGTCATTTTAACACGTCCTCATGAAAACCTTTCAAAACTTACTAGAAATGCTGTCTTAGAGAAAAGATAAAAGAAGTCAGACCAATGAATAACACACTGGAATTGAACATACGCTGACAAGTTTGTGAAAACAGAATTGTATTTGATATTTGGGTGGAAGCCTTATAAAGATTGTCACTTTTCCTGCCTGTTCCGTAACAAAAAAATGCTTAGTGTTATGTCATTAGACACAGCAATTTTTAGGTACACAAGCACAATGTTCTCGGATTCTGCTATGCTTTCATTTCTCATAAAGAGACCTTAAAACACTGCAGGATCTCACAGAAATTTCAATATTTGTAAGGTGTTTTCTCCTAAACGAAAGCAATTCTTTTTGTGAATTGATTTCCTGTTTTTTAAACAGAGTTAGACTCATAATGATGTCTCATCTTGAAAACTTGCTGAGGGACTCCTGTTATTCCCCTTAAGATTTATCTAACAGAAAGGCAGGCAGAATAAAAAATAACAGTCTTCTGCAAAAACAGACACCATATCGTTTATTACAGCCCATTTCAAAAAGAAATACACCAAAAGTCTGTGGATGTAGGGTTGCAATTTCGAATTCTTTTTCTTTAACAAAATCGTATTTATATAACTCCAGGTCATTCAGTGCTTGTAAAACCTCTTCTGACATACACTTAAAATCAGAGCACTTGGGGATATGGAATCTACATTATCAGTGAATTCTATGCATATATTTTTATTAATGTCTTAATGGTGAAGACATGTTAAACAGACTTTTTGAGCTAGGCAACTGGACTGTGAATTACAATTCATTCACATTTCCCTTCCATCTCCATGTTAATGCTACCCAGAGTGTTTTGCTTATAAATTCTGGCATTGTGGTTAAAATGAATGGGATGCTGCTGAATATTTATTTATTTAGATAGGACTCTCAGGGTAATTTACCCCATTCTAAGATGTAGGAAGTAGTATGCATATGGGGAAAGAAACAAAGACTAGCACTCAAAAACTTTCACAATGCACTTCTATTGTCTTCTGTTAGTAAATATCTCCTTGACTATATGGCCACAAGATTCTACTTAGAGAACTCAATAAATTTGTATAAACTAAATGCTTTGAGGTTCTGGGCATCACTCATGGCTAAAATGTGAATGTGTTGAAAACAGAGCAAACAAACGTTCTATAATATTGAATACCTCATTTCCTGTGTAAAGGAGATACATGCAAAACAAGGATTTATCTGACAGATACTGTAAGTTAACAGAGATTTAATAAGGCTTAACTGTATACATTTGGAAGCCAAATCACACAAGTGACTGTTTTCCAAAGTCAGAATCTGCCTTCATTCAGTAACACTGCACAGAGTTCAGGCAGATGAACCTCACATTACAAGCCTGAATCACCAGCTGACATAAGACCAGGGGACTTGGCATCTCTGTTTCAAACTGAGAAATTTGAGTCTGTTCCATTTCCCCTGCACAGAAGACACATTCTATGCTTGATATACATTGTACCTTGAGGTGTATGTCCCTCTTCTAATTCTGAATTCAAGAGAACAAAACTGCATGTAGTCACCATCACGTGGGTATGCAATAGATTTTCACATTGCACAGTAAAGTTGCCTCTTTCTTCTCTATTCCCAACTCCATCTATAATTCTATTTCATTTACAACTGCTGCTGAGCTTTACACTAGTTCTGAAAAGCTGTCTAATACAAATCTGTGAGTGATACTAGCTAATCTGGATCCCCTCCTCAGGTGTACCTTTGTATGCACCTTTGCAATTAGCAGCACTGAATGTCACCTGCTGTTTTTCCACCTGATATAGCAATTGAGAGCAGAATTATTATTAGAAAACAAACACACATATATTATAGATAGCTTCTGAAGTCACCACAGTATCAACACTAATATCAATTTCTGCAAATTCCAGTCATAGTTAAATCACGGAAAATCTTCTGTAGCTCTGAGAAAACAAAAATTCATGGTCAGATGTTTGAAAAACTGCTCATGTCCAGCCATCACAGTATTACCTCATGTCCATGAAGCTTACCTAAGCCAAAACATATTCTCCTACTCTCCTGGAACTACCTGTTTTTTGTTGTCTTTAGCTTAGGAAAAATCTTTTGCAGGCCTTTTGTGATAAATACATTTGCCTGTATTCTGTATTACCTGTAATCCTTATTACCTGCTGGAGGGATGGGGTGCCGTTCAGAGGGACAATCTCAGGTGGGACCCAGTGAACATCACAAAATCCAGCAAGGCCAAGCACAAGGCCCTGCACCGGGGCTGGAGCATTCCCAAGCGCAAATACAGGCTGAGAGGAGAGAGGATTGAGAGCATCCCTGAGGAGAAGGGAGCTGGTATATGAGAAGCTCAACATGAGCTGGTGATGTACACTTGCAGACCATGTCCTGGCCTATACCAAATACAGTGACCATCTGACCAGTGACAGGGTGAGGGAGGTTTTTCTCTCCAAATGCTCTGCATTCTTAAGGCTTCACCTGCAACACTCTGTTCAGCTCTGAGCCCCCACACAAGAAGGATACAGATTTGTTGGGGGGGTGGTCCAGAGGAAGCCACCAGGATGCTCAGAGGAATTGAGCATCTCTACTAAGAAGATGAGCTGAGATAGATGGAGATGGTCATCCTGGAGAAGAGAAGGCTCTGGGGAGATCTCACTGTTCACTGGAACTGACTGCCCAAAGAAACTACAGATATCTGACAGTGTGGATGTGGAAGTGTTCAAGGCCAGGCTGGATGAGGCTCTGGGAAACCCAATCTGGTGGAAGATGTCCCTGTTCATAGCAGGGGGTTGTAACCAGATGATCTTTAAAGTCCCTTCCAGCACAAATCATTCTGTGATTCTATGATCCATCGTGGACAAGAGAGGCTACATACTAAGTGGTAGCTGAAGGGGCTCTGGCTCACAAACCCACAGTTACCCTAAAGTAACTGAGTGCAGTTTTAGGCACTAAGAGAACTTAGTGGAGTTTTTTGCACATGCCAATGGAAAATGTGGGCACACAGTCAGTTCCTGACCTTGGGCTGATTAATGTATAACCAGAGTATTGCCACCTGTTTTAAATAAGCCAGCTGTAACTAACTAGGGAAAAATGTACAAGCTGTGAGCAGAAACAAAAATGATACAGGCAAAAAATACGTCTCAAAACAAGCATTAAGCTTTAATAATCCAAAACCTATTCTGAGTATATGAGTTTTGTACCCATTTTAGCTTTACTTTATTCTCTACCTATCCCCTTAGTTTTCTCAAGGGTACTCTTCACCAAAATAATAATAACTTTAAGACATATTGTGCTTCAATATTTGATGAGCCATTTGCAATATTTGAAGGGATCTGTTACAAATGGGTCAGATCTTTGATTAAGATTTAAAAAAAAAAGAAAAATCAGAACTCAACTTTGAACTTCATTTCCTAGATTCATAGTTAGGTATCTAAGTCTGTGGGTATATTCCCAGTTACTGTTAAGACTCACTGGCTCTCCTCTGAAGACTAGGAAATGCTGAAAAAATTGTAATGGAAAGAGGAGAAAGGTGAAGGACACACCAGTTACATCCCATGAAGCACACAAGCTTGTTTCTTTTTTTCTGGCTGATTTTTCTACTTTCTGGATTGTTCTGGAAAGAAGAAAAAGCTGCATCACTGACAATTTTCAGCTGAACTCTTCCTGGTTCTGCAGAAAATAAAAGAGGAAAACAAGACACACTCAGTGTACCTTCATTTCTAATTACTGTTGATGAATCCTCAAGCAACAAAACTCAGCCTTGACACTTTTAGTACTGTCCTATGGGGTTTTACAAGTGCCTTACAACATAGCAATGGCTCTTTACTTAAAACTCACAGAGGTGTGATTTCCCCGTGAGTTAACTACCTCTTGCAAAGGGGACTTTAATGGCGACCAGATGTCTCCCAGTAGAAAGGAAAAACTAATTTCTCCACCTCTCTTCTCAGATGAAGTGTTCTTGTTGCATCACACTCTGAATTCACAACAGCCTGTCAAGGCCTGTGATCCTGATCATGGGGTGGACTTTCACAACCAATGGGAAACTGCACAAATTCTCACTGAATGCTGTCTCAGGGTCAGATTGACACAGCTTTAATTCTAACACCCACTGTTTCCCCCAGGTCATCCACTCTGAGAGTATTCAAGCATGTCCCTTAACAGGAAGCAGGTGTACTTTTCTTGACTACACAAGGCTGATACAGAGCTTTCTGTTTTCATGTTTGTGTGAATTGTTTCTTAATTCAATGGCCTATTTCTACAGTCCAGCTGTTATTTTGCAAAATTTATGTCCCCAAAACCTTCAAGGCATGCTAATAAAAAGATGATTAACTTGCAACACTAAGATTCCTTCGAGCGAGAATTCTATGTTCTTGTTCAGCATGTGCCATATTGTCCAGTGTGATTTATTTCTCCCAGCTTGGAACACGCAAACCATAGTTACCATCTTTCTTCATAACATTCTCAGTGCAGTTACTTTGATATTTATGTTCACTCTATACTTAGATCTTTAGCACTCTCTGGAATGGATTCCTCTTTGCAGAGTAAAGAACAAATCACATCCTCTTCCACAATTATCCTCAAAGGTGCACACCACCCTTTGCTTTCCTAAGACTCCAAAGAGTCAAATCTACCCTCAGGACACCTCAGCTACACAGAATCAGCCTTGTTGACGTTGCATAGACCTGTCATACTTGCATAAGGATTAGTCATGTAGATGCTGAAAAAAATTACTATCATGAAAAATACACAGAGGAAGCACAGAAGAAAATCTGACAGTAACAGTTCCCTCATCCCCAGTTTCCCTACTTCTCCATTAACTTTTGAAATCCCAGTCCTTCCTCTGCTGTCTGAACAGTAGTTCAAATAGCTGCATCCTTCCATGTCTCCTCCAAGCTCCCTCCATGAACAAAGGAACACAAAGAAGTCCTGGGCTAGATAGCTTGCAAGCTACTGTCATTAGCATGGTGAGAGGAGGACATCGGCAGTTAATTCACCTATCTTTATCAACATCCCTTATTCACGTGTCAGAGCTGGCACAGGTCAATGACAGGGAGAGCCAGAAAAGGCTTTGTATTCCTTGTCCCAAAAATAGAGGCATAAAACACTTCATGTCTGGGGGACCATGGCCAAGGGAAGAACTTATTCTGAAGAGGGCAGGTAACATTGCTTTTGCCTTTGGCTGTCTAGTGCCTTGGTATCTGTGGTCACATTATGAGCTGTCCCTGGAATAGCCAAGGGTGAGTGTTGAAAGGGTCGGGAAAAAAAAAAAACCCAGATGAAAAATAACAGAGTGTAAATGAAAAGTCATTTGATGTGAGACTTCCTGGCTTTGAAGTGTGCATGCCCTCCAGTAATGTCAAGCCCTATGACCTTTTTGGAAAAGCTGTGACAGACAGGGCTTCTCTACAGGCTGATTATCACTGACATAAGTTCTGAAGGACATCAGAAGAACTACAAAGCACTAACTCTTGAATGTCCTTTACACTCCATCCGTTGTGTGAGGGACTCAATTTCTTCATTTGGCTCTTTATTAGCTACTGTTAGCAAATAATTTTGAAAGCAGCTCCAGTGGGAGAGAAGCCTGACCAGCAATCGTTCTGGTTGCTTCCTTTTCCAATGGGTACACAGATGTGTGTCTGTCTGTCTGATCACTTGAAGAATGAGAAGCTTAAGAATAAGCCTTTCCCATCCAGCACTCATCTCTGTGGAGCTCTGAGAAGAAGCTAGCATATTTATAAGGATCAATCTGCCTTAGCAGCTACAAGAATGATTAGAATTTGATCATTAATACACATCAGGAATGGAGAGAAGACCCTTGCATGAATTCTAATGATTTCATATGGTTGGAATTGGATGCAGTAGCATTTATAAAGTAGAACTTCCTTTGCTACATTTTCTCCTACAGTATTACTTAAGCCATATACACTTATGAGTTAGATGTTATTTTACTACAGTTACACCATACACAAACCTCCTTTCCCACTGTTGTCAATTAGCTCTAAATGGATTAAACATCTGGTTACTGTTATCAAGTCCCAGAGGACACTGCCAATTTTCTGCATCAACTTAACATTAGATTGTGACACTGAGGTCATTTAAAGGAATTACAGCATGCCCTTAGATACACTGATTTTACAACAAATATGCCACAGATGGCTTTCTGCTTGCCTACTGTACTTCCACTGTTTACAAAGGATAAATATATATATATATTTTCCAGTCATAGTATCACAGTGCTATTTTCCAGATGCAGGAAGTGACTTCTGCCACTTGAGTCACATGAAAATCTCTATTACCTGATGATGGGATACATAAGTGAGCCACTCAAGGCTCTTTCAGGAAACCCTGCATATACAAGTATGTGCTCTGTGCATTTACTTCCACCGGAAAGCTAATAGTGGTAAGTCGAGGTCTAGCTACATAAATATTTCTCTTATAGTATTTTCTTTCTAGTTACTAACAGCCATTTGAAACTAGTCTTTGATGTTGACATTTTATGGAACAGCTTGAAACATGCTATTTTTGCCAGCCGTTTGAAGGAAAAGAGTCCAACTTCTCTGAGTTTGGAGGAGGAGCATCTTTCATACTGCATTAAAAAAAAAGAAGTGAAACAGCTGGGTCAAGAGAGTTATACCAAAATAGCCCTTCGTGAAAAGAGCCCTCCACTGTCCTCTTGAAAAGAATTTTTTCCCCTAATGAAATATGATGGATTTAAGTCTCAGTTCTGTAAGCTTCTTTCCTTATGGATCTTACGAGACCCAAAACAACAAAAAATATTTTAATGTTATTTCAAGTTCTAAACAAAAGTATCACATGCAGCACTACGCCTAGGAAGAACTCAGCAGTGTAAACTATCTGCCCTTTAATATGAAAATTGTATAACCATTGCAATCTCTGCTGCTAGAAGTTTTTCTCTGCACACAATGCTACCCCAGTATAGCGCCTCCTAATCTACCCCCTGCAACTTTGTGAGATATCTCTGTAACTTCTAGGAAAAGAAAGAAAATTTATCTCCTTTTCTTCCTTCTCAACAGAAACAGGTAAAAAGCAGAAACCGGTTCCATTTCCAGACTGATCTTGTGCTGGTATACTTTCCCAGGAGGATCTTCCACAGCATCTCACCTGCCTTGGGCTGTCCTCAATGTGGATGTTGACATCTGACTTACTCATCCCAGTTCCCTGGCTTCCCTGAAGTCCAGCTCCTGTGGCCTGGTTTAAATGCCTGTGTCGGAGAGAGACTAACTCATCCTTTACACAGTGCTGCTTCTATTCATTGAGTTTCAAAGGTGTGAAGGTCCACTCTTGATTCCAGCTTGAGACATTGAAAATGATAATTTCAACATCTAGAATCGCAGAATCACCATGGTTGGAAAAGACTTCCAAGACCATTCAGTGCAACATCCACCTACCACCACTATAACCCCACTAAACCATGTCCCTTTGTACCACACCTAAACATTTCTTGAACACAGAGGAGTCACTAAGAGCTCTCACTAGCTGCAGGAATCTCAAGGTTTATGGGTTAACTTCTCTGCAGTGGTGTTAAACTGTTCCCTTGTTCCTATTGTGTAGGATACACAATAAAAAAGACTTAACTACAGAACAAGCAAGCAAATAGCTCTGAGTGCTCTGTAATAAACACTGGAGGGAAAGTGTATTCCTTTGTGAAGCTGCTGAAATCAGGCCTTTCACATTATTCTGCTTGATTAAATGTAAATATTTCAAGTAGGAAAAGGTAAAAGGGTGCAAAAAATATATTATTTTACAACACGGTGCTGTATTACAGAGATTTGTTGGTTGTGTCCAATTTTCAGGAAAGGAGATCACCAACTTTACATAAACAGAAGCATGCATGCCCTGCACGTCTGATGTCTAGGCCACATTCAGAAAGGTACCTGAGCATTAAGGATGCAAGCAGGCGTCTTGCTCTCAAAACCACCTGTACTGTAGCACTGAAAGCACTGATGTTACATCAGCAGTAGACGACTTTGAAGAAAATCAGATGGGGACAGCTCAGTCCAGCATTCTAAATGCAAGATCATCCATTCCTCTGGTAAAGAACACTATTATCCAGCGAATCAAACAGTCCCTAATAAACCATCACAAAGGGGGCTGAATATTCAGCACCACCATTACCTGTTTTACAGTAACACTGAGGCAGGAAAGTGCCTATAACTATTTTTATAAAGATCTCATACTATGCTTTGGCTGTGAATACTTTTATTCAGGGTTCCTCTCTTTTACTAACATTCATCAGACAATGGAAAGATTGAGAGGGCTTCAGGATACAGAACAGGGAGAAGTTCACGATTGACTAGTTAAGTTCTGGCCCATCTCTAGGGAAATTTCATCTGACCTGGTGTAGAATAAGTCCAGATGAGCCCAGCCCAAGACCCACACATTCTGAATTGTCACCAGCCTTCTCGTCTAAATCTGTAAAGCACGGAGGAAATAACCAACTCTGAAGGACATCAATACAGTACTCCTTCTGACTCGACCCCACCAGCTGGTGAACCCAATTCACAAAAACAGGGTTTTGAAAACTGAAGATGGGTGAGGATATATATTCAGCGTATTATTTTGTATCAAACATGATCGCATAATTAAGACATACATAAACACATAATACATAAATAGATCAAAAGCAATTGCAATTTTGAATTGCAGGTTTATGTTAGGTTTTCTGTATATATGGCTAATGGTGGCTATGTTTTCTGCTTCTTTCCTTTTTCCCTTATTTATACCAGTATGCCCATTCACTGACAAAAGAGGAAAGAAAAAGGAAAAAATGAATAAATACATATGTGGTATTTTCTCTCCTCTCTCTTTTTTTCCTTTTTTCTTTTTCTTTTTTTTATTCATGTGAAAATTAAATTTCCCATCAAAACACGTATTTAAAAATAAGAATACTTCCATACCAGCTTCACATGGAATGTTTTGTACCATTTCTAATCATAATTTCTAAGTATGGCACAAGGATCTAATTTCACAATGACAGGTTATAATAGACACGTACAAGTACCTAAGATTGAAAGAAACATTTGATTATATTTGAAAAAGAAAAACCAACCCACAACCCCGTGGTGGGAAAGCATAACTACCTTTTGAATTCCTAACAGTTCGTTTTCAAAAGCGCATTAATACATCTAACAGTAACCCACACTGTTGATTTTTTTAACCAACACAGAGCATAAATTTGTAACAAAACCAGCACAGCCTGTAATGAATTTCTAGTAAAAATATTGATACAATAAACAAATATGAAAGGTGCATTTTTGAGGATGTGTGTGTGTTTCTTGCCAGATCTTTTTGTCCCCACGACCTGATTGCAAAACTGAAATGTTTGCTGGTTTCTTTTGAACAGCCATTTTAGAGCACGCATTCATCTTGGGATAATGTCTATCACTTCAAAGTCTGCCTGAAGAAGCTTCTTGTACGAAATTACAACAACTCATGGTCTAAGGATAGAGAAATCTCTAGAAAATTTGGATGGATGGATGGATACAGAAATGCAGATGCACAATCATGTCCCATGCAAAGTAAGCTTATGTCTTGACCTCCGTCTCCCTGGTTAAACTGCCTTTTAACAGAGCCATTTACTACCTCTCCTATGATCAGACATTCAATATGGTAAGAAGAGAAAGCAGATAAAGTGAGCTCTGAAATATGACTGCTCTGCTTTGGGGAGCTGATCAGCATAGAGCAGAAAGTAGAAGAGAGCACTAGCTTAGACTTGACATTACATCTGAGAGTTTATTATGACTGTGTTTAGTTCAAGGGACATCGCTTATTTATCCTCAACCTTCAGCCCCAGGGTTTGATGTCAAAGGAAAAAGAAAGAATGGGGCACTACCAACCAGTGACCCAGTCATAAATAGCAGCCCCTCTAAAAGAGGAATATTTTGCATGCCATTTTGACACTGGAGGGGAACATAAAATACATGAAAATTTAACATGGCATCAAGCAGAAATACAGCCCATACAAATTTTAGACAGGGAGGGAGGTGGCAGGAAATAGGCTTACGGTAACTTCCAAATTATTCGTTTTCATCTATGCGAGGTTATTGTGCTGCAAACCCTGCATTTCATTTGGAAATGCATGTAGTCCTGCCTGGTTCAATAGGAAGAGTTTACAGGAAAATTAAATGTCAGAGCTGTGCGGCTTATTGGTTTTGCTCAATGTAAATTCACTTTTTATGCAACTCTGAATAATAATGCCCTGCTCTGTGTCAACATGATGAATTAACTTCAGTGGCTTTGGAGGGGAGAGTGAAGGAAAGAGAAGGAGAGATAGGGGCACTTCCAGTGCTAACCTGGCACTGATAATGGCACTGTCTAGGATTTAGCTCTACATGACAGGTCTGGAGCTTTAGAGAGGATTTAGCACACTGATCATTACGTGTCTTATTTTCTTCCCTTTTGCGTTATCCAGATAGCAAGACTGCTATTGGCTAAACAGCTCACTTTCCTTCCTTCGCTGGGTTTGAACACTGGCATAGACAGACATGCAGGTAAGCCAGAAGGAAATACATATAAAAGAATATGGGAAATCTCAAATAGCAGCATCTGAAAGCATGTCATACTGTCAAGTAAGATTACGTTCAGATGCACTTTTTATTTTAGTAGCTTAGTAAAAACTCTCATTTACTGTCCAGAAATGTGATGTTTTTCCTTAGGCAAAACCCACTGACCCTATTGGAAGCTTTTCTTCAATACACCCCAGCACTTGTCCCAGGATTTGTAAAGCAGTACAAGTAAAGAGCACTGCTTTAAAAAGGCTGGTTTGTCATTTTGGGGTTGTTTTGGGGTTTTTGGGTGTTTTTCTTTGTTTGTTTGTTTTTTCTTGTTTTGTTTTGTTCTTTTTTGAATGCAGGTAAGAAACAGCATGAGTAGGAAAAGAATAAGAATCGCTGTGACTGCACATTTGAGAGGTGAATTTAATAAAGATTTAGCTGAATGATTCAGCTCAGCTAAAATACATTCAGCTCAGCTAAAATACAGTAAGAACAGTTTCAGGCATATCAAATATTATTCTCTTATATCATAACTAAGATGACCTAAGCCATGTTCAGAGTGGCCAAACCGGAGTAATTCCAGAGACACTGCCATAGTGCAATGTGATTAAACTGGCCTTTGAATATGACAATAAACTGATCAAGGAAAAAAGGAAAGGACAGCCTTACGAAAAGCAGAGAGAAGCACAGAAGAAGATCTCATGGACACTGGATTCTTACAGCGGGATTTTTGTGGGTACAAGATTGAGTGAGACTGGCCATTAATACTGAAAGGTAATGGAGCCTAACACACATTCATGCATATGAAAACTGTCTCTATCTTCCTGTCTCTGTTTTCCTATTAAAGAAAAGCGTGCTGAGCTGTGAGCTCAGCCCTGCAGGAAGGGAGGATGGGAGGTGCCCAGCCACAGGTTCATTGTACAGCATGGATCCACCCAACACACCCGGCTCTGCTCTGAGGCAGCCCAGGGATGCAATGAAGGATTCTTTTCAAAGAAAACTGCAGCTTCCCTCTGGCTGCAGGAGTCCTTGCTCCAGCACTAAAATTGCCTTGGCAGCTAGAAAAGATGAGAATCAATAAGAAGCAGTGAGAGCCCTTTTAGTCCATCTGTCCCCACAGAGAAAAAGTCAGCACTGGCTCTGGTCTGTCCATGCAGATACACGCTATACAATTAACTCATGCACTTTGGGTTTTGTCAACAGTATTCCAGCCTCACTTAGTGTAAGAACAGGGACCGGCCATGCATGTTCACTGAGTCAAAGACAGAAGGAACCTGCTGCATGCTGCATCCCTGCCTTGCCATTAGCAGACAGCCCAAAGAGCGAGGTAATGGCTGAGAGGGTAAATGCATCTTATGTTGAAAGTTGCCCTGGGGAACTGCATTCCCTGCCTCAACACACAATGCCAGGGAAGAACAACTACCTAACTCTGCGTGCTGGCAGTCAATAATTGTGCCTTCCTTGTTTGCTAAGTGCAGGGAACACCTGCGCCCTGTTCTGCGCAATCACAGAGCAATTCCTACTGACTCCAGAACAAAGGAAATGCAACCAAATGCTATTCTTGGGAAATCGAGGCACAAACATCTCAAGTTGGGTGCCTGAATTAAATGTCCCTTATTGACACTGCATTGCTGTGTTGCGTTTTCCCCAGTGTATAATGTCATTTCATCTTATCAGTACCATTGTGAAGATAAATTCATTAATGTTTGCAAAGTACTCAGATGCTGCAATAATGAGAGTTGGAGAAATGCTCCCCAGGAAATTAATAACTCCAGCTTCAGAGCAAGATGTGAGTGATGTGCAGTTATGGGAGGAAGGGGTAATGTAATGAACTACTAAGATAAAATAAAATATTGATTCATCTGAGCAGTGTTGACTGAAATCTTTCCTTATTTAAGACAGATTTGCTTTTCACTCTTAATAGGCTTTTAAATGTTAACTTTCACAGTTATAAAAAAAGCTAAATGAGAACAAAAGATCCCAGCTCAGGAACTGTACCACAGAAGCTTATGGACATGCACCAAATCCTCTAGAGAACTGTGAGCAAATAGTGCAGAAAGATTAGCAAGAGCTTGATGTTCTCTTTGTGGGACAGGCACAAGGGAGAGGCAGGCAAAAGCTCAGTCAGCACAGATCATGGGGTTTTCTTCAGATGGGGAACGCTCAGGTGTGGAAACCTGTTTTCTCCTTTAAGTACCAGGGGAGATAAAGTCTAATGGTGAGAGTCTGGAGAAGATCTCTAAGATCACCTTGTCCAGCCACTAACCCACCCCCACCATGCTCACCGACCATGTCCCTCAGTGCCACATCCACACAGGTCTTGAACACCTCCAGGGACGGTGACTGCACCACCTCCCTGGGCAGCCTGTGCCACTGCAGCACCACTCCCTCTGAGAAGAAATGTTTCCTAATATCCAACCTGAACCTCCCCTGGAGCAACTTGAGGCCATTCCCCTTCATCCTATCGCTGTTATCTGGGAGAAGAGGCCGACTCCCACCTCACCACAGCCTCCTTTCAGGTAGTTGTGGATACCAATCAGGTCTCCCCTGAGGTTCTTCCAGACTGAACAATCCCAGCTCCCTCAGCCGCTCCCCATAAGATTTGTACTCCCGACCTGTCACAGCTCTGTTGCCCTTTTCTGGACACACTCTGGGGTCACAATATCTTTCCAGCAGTGAGGAGCCCAAAACTGAATACAGCACTCGAGGTGCAAATCCAGACTCTTCTGCCTGAGCCCTGCCAACCTCCTTTTCTCCTGCACAGTGCCATAACCCTTATTCCCAGTCCCACCCACTCCCCTTAGCGTTTCCTCTCTGTGCCTCACCATTTTACTGCCACTCGTTCACCACTTTGCCCCACTCCCCGTGTCTCTTACATGGGGTCCATATCCCAGCCCTGTCCTTTCTTCCATCCTTATGTCAGTACCTGAGTCAGCCGCCTGGATCATGTTCTCAACTTTCGTATTCTGGTCTGCTGACAAAATCCTAGGAGAGCTGAGCTGCAAAACTTAAAAAAGAAACTGTATGTGGACAGGGACTTTTCAGGCCAAAATGCAGACCAATCTGGCAAAATTCCATTAAAATGCAAAGACCTTTAACCTTGACTTTTCTCAATAAATGCCTCCAGTCCTTGTCTTACACTCTTAACTCTCCATGAAAAATTTCAGTTTCCTAATCTGTGATATGGAAGGCCCACACAATAATGATAGGCACCATAACTTCATGATTGTCTTTTTTTTCCTTGCATTCTTTCTTTCTTCAGAACTGAAGCTGAACTATTTTTGCCAAACTGAAATAAATAAATACAGAAATTGGAATGGAAGCATTGTGGGTAGGAAAATTTCAGTTTGAATGGTACCAATGAGCTTTTACTGAGCTCAGCATCATGTGAACTTTACCAGCCTCAAGATCAACAGCACCCTTCTCTACATCGTTCTGCATTCAGGGAGACTCCAAACCATCCAATCATACCAGAAATTTGAATCTATCCACAGAAGCAACCAAACCATCTAATAGGGAATGTCCCGTAGAGAGATGTGCGTGATTCTTCATATACTTCCCTCCTAATTATGCAAGTGAAACTTCTGTTTTTGGTTTAACCATACACACGGAGGTGTATTATGATTGACAGAACGTGTCATCACAGACTTCTTCAACTTCATTCATACTGAAAGATGTGAAAGCAAGTCTTTAACTAAAATTATTTGAAGGGATTAGCTACAAGAGACTCAATAGCTTATGGGATACTTTCGCAACAAATGCATTAATTGTATGCAAACTGAATTAAGTCTTTTATTAGCATGTAATTGGAGGAAACATTAATACATTATTTTAATTTGAAAAAATCATAAGTTAGAAGCTCTGAAACAGAAAGCCGCATAATCAGAGTCTTAACATTAAGACTTCATTGTAAAAATGAATGCATATAATGAACTCAGAAAAATAGAAATGTAAGTGTCTGATCCTTTCCTTGTTTCTTGTACATCTGCATTGGAGTTTGCCTATTGTCAGTCAACTAGCTAATCATAAGCTTTTGTTTGGTGTGCTTGTGTTTTTACCCAGAGAGGCTGATCTGTGAAGACATCTGTTATTTGATGGATGATGGGCCATCCCAAGCTTCAAAGCCCTGCAAGGCATTTCTGAAGAAGCAGCAGCAGATACATCTGTTCTCACCAGGTAGGACAGCAACTGAGTTTACTGTGACACTGCAGAAAAAACTCCTTCCCTCGTTTTTCACCAGAATGCTAAAGTGGGCATGCGATGATGCAAACAAAGAGCAATTCCAGTATAGTTTTTTAGGGCTGGGATGGTGACTGACTTTCTCTAAACTATTTAAGATTTCTTGAGAAAACAGAACATCTCATGCCAAAGAACACTGGGATTTGTCATCATGATCACAATCCGTTGGATCTGTAAGCCAGGCACACTCACAAAAAGCAGGAAGCCACTGACTCTGGTGATAGTACAAGTCTATAGTTGATATTAGAGGACATCACAAATATAATTCGCATATAAAGAAAAATTCATGTTGCTGCTTCTTAATAACTTACCCAACCAACCCAGTTCTCAATACAATCCACTTAAAATGCCACTTCTGCATTACCCATGGATTAATCACAATACTGAGTAATCCTCATCACTATGAATTCTGGGAGGAAAAAAACCAACAACACCAGGCCATACCTTTATCTTCAGCTTGCCTAAGTAACTTTGCACAAAGTAGCTGCGCTCTGCAAGCCTTCATTTTGTAATTAGACACTGGAAAGGCATTAGCAAAAAACTGCAAGTTCACAGAGTTAGGTGATTTCTTACTACAGTACCAACTACTCATCTATTTTAGTGAGGCACTGGAATAGGCTGCACAGGTATCCAGGTGGTGAAGTCACTATCCCTGGAGTTGTTCAAGAACCACGTGGATGTGGCACTGAAAGACATGGTCACTGGGCATGGTGGGGGTGGGCTGGTGTTTGGACTAGATTTTAGTGGTCTTTTCTAACCTGAAGATTTTGTGATTCTATGATGATTCTATTCAGAATTATAGCCTAAGCACAAGGGCTGTTGGTTTCTTTTGGCTTGTATTGTACAACCAACTTTTTTCACTGCCCTGCTAGAGCTATTCCATTCTGTATAAATAATGAACACATCGATACAGCAAGGGCTTGAACCTGAGTCTCCTGCATGTAATGTGAGTGCTCAGTCCAGTAGGTGACAGGGCCAGCTTCTCTGACTCTCTCTGGCTAATGAACATTGAATTATTTATCTGAGATAAAACAGTTCTAGCAAGAGAAATTGAGAGGCACAGACTTATTCTGTAGCCTATAATTTAGGTGAAAATAATAAACCAACAGACATAGCTTTAAAACTTCAGCAGTTATTTCCTCATTCTCTTTCTCAACTCAGGGAAATATTTATGCTCTGAAACCTCCAGATGATATTAAACTAAAATTATCCATTAAAAATTGATGCACATTTTGTCAAGGAGAGTTGCCATAGGCCCCAACATACAAAGCAGTTGAACTAATTACAGGACTTTTGTATGGACAGTAGGTGGTCTTCGGTAAGGGTAAAGAAAGTTTGTGGTTGCTGTAGGTGACTGGCAGGTGCCTCCAAAGCATCCACAGTGGAGAGACCAGGGAATGCCACAGCATGCTCTGATCTTAGCACACACATTGTAAGAGCATCTCAAATGGATGTGGAGTCCCAGTTTCAACACATGCATGGCAGGGTTTCCAACAGCTGAATGACAGAAACTACTATTCCTAGATATTATCTACACATAAAGAAGTATCTCCCCAAGGAGCCCAAACCTTGCAATTTCCAGCAAGACAGACACACTAAATATTAGTGTTACATCTACATGGTCTTTTGCAGATAAAAGCAAACACATTCTGCTGAAGAAGAGAGACAGCTAAAGGCAAAAGCCACACAGCATGATACCGTGCTCCAGGGAATAAATCTAGTTTTTTATCAGAGCTTACTGGATCAAGCATAGCTGAGACAGCCACATGGCTTCCCAGACAAGGATGTATTTTTGGGGAAGTCAGAAGTGACTTCAGGTGGGTCTGCAACAGGCCATCAAAGGATAATCACTAGGCAGGAGTTCCTACTCCAGGCAAAGAATACTTCTCTCTATAATACGAAATAATAGATCTTTGTGAAAAAAGACAGAACCTAGAAGAAATGCATTGTACTGTATGACATGAAAAGCTCGACAGATGAAGAAGAAAATACTGGCAATTAAATAGTAACAAAACAGTAACAGCAGACAATACAGTACATCACACATTAGCTTTCAAGGAAAGCTGCAAATATTTTTGACTTCAGCAATGGATTTCTTCTCTGCCAAAGCAGGAACCAAGCACATTAGTTCTTGCTTCACAGAATACTGGGGTGTCTGCAGGAATTATTATCAAGCTTAACAGTGGAGCTGAGGCAAAGCTCATCTCTCCTTATTTTAGTTACATAAAAATTTGGAATCTCATCTGAGCTTGTTGCATAAGCTTCTATTTAATCAATGCAAAAAGACAGGGCACACTAGGCAATAGCTGATCCTGTCTTAACACAGTTGGGATGAAGTGCTATCTGAAAATAGGGTGTCTGCCACTCTGTGGGTGCCCATCTCCCCGTGATGATTACATGGAACGTCTATGGGCCTTGCTCTAAGTGAACAGGCCTTTCTTAGAGAACAGACTTCATGAAATACATTTCAGCCCAATTTGTTCCAAATCAGATCTAGGGACTTCCGTAGGATCAGAATTCAAATTCAGATCAAGTCTTCCAGAGCTTCTGAACTCCTACTCTTGAGTGAGTGTTGAAGGGGAACATAAAGATGAGACTCCTCCACAGAGCAACTGTATGTAGAATATGATACTGATGCCATGATACAGCATTACCAAAGAGATGCTGGCATGGCAGTAAGTTCAAAGCCAAAGGTAATGAAACAGCTGGGGAGATTATGAGGAATAATTTTAATAACAGTGGATAAACACAGTATATGAAGTATAGAGATGGTAGAAATAGGAGTATCAAGATAAATTAGGAGAAATAAAATACAGGGAGAATAACATAAAGGGTTTCATGGTACTCAGACACATTTTGTTAAAGAACAGTCTTTCAGGAGAAGTGGAGGAAGCAAATCCTGAACTTTATAAATCAGATAGGTAGAACATTTGGAAATACATGATCAGACTGAGTAATTTCATAGGAATTTTGTGCTTGAATAGACTATATCTCTCACTACCCACAGCTCTATTTTACCATAGCCAGTTCAGTATGGCATTTGATTTTCAACCCACAGAAAATATTAAAAAGAAATCCATTGACACAACATGAAATCACAAACAACGACCAATTAGAATATCTCACCATACAATTTATTACCCTTCTTTTTCATGGCCTTTGCCATGCCCTTTAGTGCCACACTGATTTACCACACTGTTCTACTTAATCATCTCTAGTGTTTTATTTCAGAAGTGATGCTATTCTTAGCAGTTACTTTATTGTTAGCATAGCTTTCAGAGAGATCATGCTATTGCCTGTTTTGAAGTTATAATTTAAACAAAAAACAAACAAACAAAAAGGATAGATTTCAAGTCTTTGGGGAACAAGATACAGGTGTACAATACAATAAGCTAACTCCAAGATCTGTTTACACCAACAGGTCTGGGTAGAAAAAATAAAGCTAGCAAACAGCTCGTTCCTCTTTGGAAGGCACCAAGATTAATGTGACAGTGAGGCAAGACAAGATTTGGGTTCTTGAGAAATTAATTACTGCTCAGAGTCTTTAACTCAACTACAACGTAGAGCAAGGATGCTCTCACCTATCTCATCTGAGAACACAGTAACACAAGTTGGCACAGGTAAGGATATGGTGTGAACTGATTTTGAACATACCCAGTGTGGAAATCAGAAGACAGTCACTAATCAGCATAGATTTCAGCCTGCAGTGATAGGATTAAAAAATCCTTAGTTCTTAAAATGGAGCTCAGTGGGTCTACAAAGGGGTCACTGATGCAGCAGCTGAGACAGAAGGGAACTGGATTCTGGGCCTGCGTTCCTCTGGCCATGGGAGGGCTATTCTCTTAAATCCAATCCAAATAAGAATAACAATGATCTGCAGTCTTGTTATTTGAGTTCTTACGTAATGATGCCCCACAGCACGAGTGAAATCCAAGCAGGAAAACCACAAGAATTAAAATGAATTGAAAAGATACCTGGAAAAGCTGTATCTAAAGAACAGAATAAAGTACTTAACACTTATTAATAAAATCCATTTGTACCTCCAAATGAGACTGAGATTCCTGCAACCCAAAGTGACTGCTGACAACAGGATGTAGGCTCCTGTGATGTTTGCTTTCAAGTATCCCACCCATAACTGAAATCAAAGTCTCAGTCCCGATATAATACTTGAATAGCCTCCCCAGCAGGTACACTGTTCATGCTTAAAAGCCAGCATTTGCCAAAAGACAACAAAACACCTCTATGAGAATGATGAGGATTTGTTCTAACTTGAATACTGGGCATGTGCTGACAACTGAACAAAAGCTGCTTGTTTACCACTGGACAATGGACAAGGAAGGGCACCCAAGGTAAGGGCATGCATGTTTTGTGCATGAGAGAGAACAGTTTAGGTTGCTAACAACAAAACCACTTTGAGGAACAACTTATTTTTGCCTCTTTCATTCATGGAAATTCAAAATCCATGGGAAATTCAGTGCCATTTCTTATCACTTTCTCTTCTATGTTATTTTTTTATGCCAATTGCTGCTCCTATCTCTAACAGGAAAGTGCCAGTGTCAACAATGAGAGACATGGTGTAACTGCAAATAAAAGTTAATTACTGTGGAAATTCAACTCCAGCACTTTAATTAAAGCCTGACAAATGTATCATGGACCCCAGGCACCAGTGTGAAGTACACCCATTAGAGAGATTACTCCCCTTTCTATGGCCTCCCATGCTAACACAAAGGAAGTATCAATCATGCTGGAAAATGGCTTTTCCAAATCAAAGATGCCTGGAATTATTCTATTACCTTCCTTGCAGAGAATTTTCAGAGTTGTTGAGAGGGATTTTTATGCAAGAAGACAGCATGTTAGCGTAAATTTTTGCTTAATTGCTAGGTTAATGTTAAATTGCAGCTTTTCTTTAAGGAAAAATGGCAGCTGGCAAGCCTCTTCTATAAAGCTGCGTTTCCTCCATAACTTTATGATATGTAAATAGGTATGCAGAGACAAACAGCTTCAAAATGACACGCGATGAAAAGTAGTGAAGGACACGGAGATGCTTGAAGCCATCTTCTCTTAGGGAAAATTGCAGTGGAGTGTGTCTCTATTCTCAACAAGCCCACGTAATTTTTACTGCGCTCCAAAACCAGTTTGCTGAGATGAAGCATTTCCATTGGAATCCCCACTAAGAGCAGTCAGGGCTGAGTCATTCTGTGTCATCACGTGGGCAGCACTGCTTTCCCTTTGGGTCTATCCCTGCTGTCAATTCATGCTAGGACACTGCTAGGAGAGAGAAAGTTCTTTCAAAAATAAACTTTGGTGACCCAAATGCAATATTTCCTCATCCGCTGGGCACTTGGAAGTAACGAGCAATGCTGACAGCTAATACAGCGAGACAGAACAGAATGGTTTTGCTTACATTTGCCTGATATTTAAAATTCTGTTTTGCAGGGTTTGTGAGCGAATGAGAAATAAAATGAAAATATGCTCAGATCTTGAGAGTCATTTTGTCACTCCTTTTGCAGCTAAGATATTTAAATAAAGAATTGTCGCTTTCACAGCCTGGGCTCTCCCCCCACCCCCTTTGATCCTGAAGCAATAATCTCATATTTATGAGATTATTTTTGTTGCCATGGAAATTAATGATGTAAAAAATTCAGCATTATAGTTTCCATGTAAGTAGGTAAGATGTAGCCCCCTTTGAAGACAAAGGTTTCCCCAGCACCTCTGCCTACTCCTGTACATGTGGCAGACCACAGTACGAGCACCAGTACACACATCATGTACAGTACAGCACATTATTGCATACGGCCGAAGAGGTGATGGGTATCCCATCCCAGGAGATATACATGGTCAGGCTGGATGGTGCTCTGAACAACCTGATCTCACTATAGCAGTCCCTGTTCAATGCAGGAGAGTTGGACTATATGACCTTTAAAGATCCCTTCCAACACAAAAAATCCTGAGAATCCCCTACAGCTCAGACCTCCATTCTGTTTTAACCTTATGGATCTATTTTTTAGGACTGTGAGGAAGGGTCCATCCCTACATGTTTCCCACTAAACTTCACCTGTACTACCATGCTAGTCCTATGGTGATTCATCACTTAATAGTGACTGGCTGCAGGCTTTCCATTCAGTAAATCAGCAAACCAACCAGGAACAAAACACCCCAAAGCATCCTGCTCTTACATTGCATATACTGGCGGCTGAAGAGTTGCATTGCCCACAGCGAATTTTAAGTTGTGCCATGTTAAAGTATGGGTCTCAACACTTTGTTTTCCCATACTTTTACTCGCGGCTTTTGGAATCATTGCTGTTATTCAGAACAAGGATGGAAAGACAGGATTCAGAAATGCCAGTTTTGTGCAATCTTAAAAATATATAACAAGATCCCAAGCGCATCCAATGAGCCTGACTTACGTGCTCAGAGATGTCGGTGAGTTTGCACAAAGCTCCACCAAAGTGTAAAAATATGCCCCAGAAGCGCTCGTGCTATGAGCTATGACTGCTCCTTCAGAGGGATCCCATGCTCCTCTCAGGCTGTTAGTAACACAGAACTCCTTCTCCTGCTCCCTTTGCACTAAACCTAAACTGAGATGGCACGTTTGTTTCCTTACAGATAAAAGGGCTGAAAGAAGAAGCTAGATTTTAATAATCTCTATAGATTTACTCACAGGAAAAATAAAAATCTACATTTTGGTATATCTTATAATTTTCATTCTACAAAAAGCATTGTTTTAGCTGAAGGCAATTTCAGGTAGGAAATAGTTTGCTGACTGACTAATTTTGTAGAACATCTCCAAAGGCAAATACCAGGGAGCTACTGTTGAGCAATAACTAAGGAAACTAAATTTGGCAAGTTCTTTATAAACTCTTCCCAAGCAGCACGGCCTTCACAGAGCATCGATAGCATCAGCCCTGAAACCTGTCTGCTTCTGAAGCTTCAGGAATGTTGCCATCCACCAGCAACAACCGCAAACTCACCTCATCCCTGTGCTGCCACAACAGGAACTACTAGCTGGGTTTTAAAAGGGTGCTGTACAGTCTGCTCATACGGATAAATGCAGACATTCGTGCAAACTCTGCACTGCTGCTGTATCTCTTTGGTTTACTTCCTGTTGTTTTCCAGGTGCCAACCATCACGCAGCAGAAAGATAACATCCCTGGAGGTACTCAAGGCCAGGTTGGATGGGGCCCTGGGCAGCTTGATTCAGTGTGTGGCAGCCTTGCCCATGGCAGGGTTTGGAACCAGGTGGGTTTTGAGGTCCCTTCCAACCAAAACCATTCTACAATAAGGATTCTATGTAACATCTCTCCCCGTTTCCACAATAAATTCTGTTCAGTATAGCAAGTTCCACATACCTGGGGTTGCTAAGGCACAGACATTCCTGAGTGCTGAATTCACAAGAACTATTCCAAGTAGCCCAATTGCTTTCCTGAAATGAAAAGACCCCTAACGTTCATTGAAGACACATTTGTCTGTGTTTACAAATGTTCTCTCAGCCAAGCAATGATACCTGAACATGAATACACTGCAATTCTGACAAGAAGTGGAAAGATTAACGTACTTGTAAGTCCAGAGGGAAATCCCTCAAGACATTGTTTTTGAAAAGCTCAGGAATCAGGGTGTTTTGGTTTTTTTTTGCAAGTGTGTGGTTGCTGTTATTCCTTAGCAACAAAGCCAGTCTGAGTACAGCTCTGCTGTAACACATTCCAGAAATAACTAGTGGGGCTGGCATTATTTTGGCTAACAGGGAAAACCAATCAGGTCATTTGTTATGTGTTAGTGCTCTCCATCTGCTAACCACCTGCATGTCCCAGGGACAATCCAAGAAACACCCACATACTCTAATGCAAATGTGTGTGCGCACACCTAAACATACACAGATATATTTAAAGATTGTGTATAAGGGAAGATTCCTTATGTGAGGGATGGAGTTGAAAGGTGGAGGATGAGAAAATAGAGGCTTTGTTCTGTCTCTAACTGCAGGTAATGGGTCTCACTGATGCCCTTCCCACAGGCTACATGACCAGGAAGAACTGATGCTGTGTACCTCAGGCAGCACAAAAGCTGCCCTCTCTCCTAAATAAAATGCAAACTCCACTTCCCTTAAGCAGGGACACCACAGTATGGAGCCTACACTGCATTCCTTCATTTCTCCATCCTTATGAAAACATGCAAGGAACAGCTCCAAAGATCAGTATGCCAGTGTAGAAGCTCCCTTGTCACAGCATAGAGCACTTGGAGGCCTTCTTCCTTGCCTTCCAGAGCACACTGGAGAGACAGGGTGTCCATAGGACGCAGCAGGCCACGTCCTTTAGATCTGAGCTCATCCATCATGCTTTCCTTCTGATGGAGACATCAGTTAAAACAAGGATTTATATTTCCCCCCCCCACACACACACTGTAGTATTAATTCAGGATTTCTTTTTCTGTTCGGTAAATTGCCAGCATTTCAAACATGTTTCTGATCCACGCTGGGATAAGGGATTTATGCTTAAAATTTTCATGAAAAACAAAATAAAACAACAACAGAACAAACCTACAGAAAAAAAATCACAAAGAATCTAGGGGAAAAAAAGAAAATGGAGGGGGGAATCTCAAAGAGTTGCTTGGTCTGTCAGAACTAAAGTGGGGACTTGCATTTGTACCTCCACTTTTTCACGTGAACACCTAAATCACAGTATGGTTTGTTCTGGAGAGGAATAGTCTGCGAATAGAAACTCTTGAGAAACAGAGAACTTGAGAAAAGGAGCTGAGATGAAATAGTTGCATCTTGGAAAATTAATGATTTCCTTTCAGTGCAACGGTATCTTCTGATAAAGCCTTCTGAATGTCCAGGCTTGATCAAATTTCTACCTAAAAGGTCAAATCCCAAAGTACTGTGCCAACAGAAGTGTGAAAAACTTCATCTGAAACTTCACATGCAGACAAAACTTGGCCATTGGCCACAATGGATGTAAAGTGTAAGGCCACAATAACAAAGTGTGAACAGGTATATGAAGTCAAAGAGAACCAGGATACAGATGAACAGCATTTCATCAGTTCCAGCTAATATCACTGTCTGAAGATTTTTCCCTCCACTCCTCATATGCTTTTGCGCTGCTGATCATGTGCTATCACAAAACGGCATCATGCTACAGTGAATTCAAGGTCATAACTAGGCAGAGTTTTAATCGCAGCATCACTGAGGTTGGAAAAGACCTCTGAGACCATCAGGTCCAACTGCTAACCCATCACCACCATGCCCACTGATTGTGTCCCTCAGTGTCACACCACCTTTGCGCTTCCTGAAAAAGGGGCAGATTTCAATCTCTTTCTATACTGTGGAAAGAATCTAATAACTTCAGCTCAACGGAAGTGTGTGGAAAGCAAAGAGGACACAAATCACACATGTGAAAAGCTCAGTGCGCTGCTACTGCAAACCAGAGAGTTGCTTTCTGTCCTAACACACACTGTGCCTTAAGGTGCAGTCTGGCCTGCTGTGTATAAGGATCATTTATGATTTTACATTTGCCTCTTCATAAAAGGCCTTTGTACACGAGTACCAATGCAGGGCATGGATTAAGGCACCACTGGAGCACATTCAGCCCTTCCTACTGTGCTTCTCAAGACACCTCGAGCACGTTTGATGGGCTGTGATGGATGCTGAGTATCTGAACAGCTCCATGCTGCTATATATTCTCCACACCTCACGATTCTTCAGTACCACAGCACTCTTCTGAATGCCAGCTCAGTCTGGTAGCATGGGGCTTGGTGGGAGAGGCATGTGGCTAAAACCCGATTGCTGTGGGGTGCATGCAGCCTCAGGTGTGCTGCAACCTGTGGCAGCTGTGAATCAGTGCACAAGTGAATCACCTTGTAAATTAACAGCTAGCTGCTAAAGTCACTTCTTTTGACAACCTTCAATTACAGAGATTTGCTCTATTCACACCCAAATTAAGTGTAAAAATCTGACTTTCAACTGCTAATTAGCTATGGAGGATATAGTCACATTTCTGTTATGGCAGATTATACTTTCTGTTAATTGTTATTTACCCCCACAGTCTTGAAACTATCACTTCATATCTAGCAACGTTAATGCATTTCTTTGATAAGACTTCAAAAAAGAGTTAATGTTTAAATGTCTCTTTGGAAAAAAAAAGATACTGTAAAAGGAAAAGATCAGGCCCTTGGTAGAATTTGACGTATTATCTACTGAAATCAGAGGAGCCACATTGATTTTTATAGGTACTAGAAATGTGCCCAAGCATTTCTTACAGACAAAGCAAGCAGACCCAAGAGTTCATAGGAGATACTACCAATGACAGAAGGAGACAGAAAATGGGAAGAAAAAGGGAAAAAATCCCCTAAGAAATGTAACCTTTCGATGACCTTTTCTCCTTGATTGAGGCTTTGGCAGTTAATTAACAAAGCAGCAAAAGTAAAAGCTGTTTATGTACTTCATTGTGTCACACAGAAAGTTATTAACGTAAGTAGCATCGGTGTCTCTTAAATGCTACTTTTCTACCCTGACAAGGTTTGTTGCTTGTTTTGTGTATTTAGCTAAGCTTGTGCTCAGAATTCCCTTCCTGTAAATCAAAGCTCAGTAAACAAGCCTGTCTGCTGTCTTAATCTGTGCTTAATCTAATGCTAATTATAGAAATAAAACATGAATTTCAAGGAAGTATAAAGAATGTCACTTCATCAATTTCTATCACTGTTAGCATACAATCTGTATGGATTTTAATTCGTTTCTACTGCATTATAGTTTCGTGAGACAAACATTAAGCTCTTCCATAACTAACAGTTTAAGCAGTGAGAAATTTCTGTATGGCAGTTTCACAATGAAAGAAACAGTGTTTCGCTTAAAACCAAAGTCTATCCTTTCTAATACCATCAGACTGTTGCATACACTAATATTTGACCTTAGAAGACTTGATAGTATCACACTGGTGAGTACATACAATGCTGGAAGGGCACTGAGAGAGGAAAATGATCCTTAAGGTTTTATTTTCTTCTTCATGTCACTGAACTGCAGTAATTCTCCAATTTATTTTCCAAAGTCTACATGTATATTCAGAGGAGCCTGAGGTTAAATTTTGTCCCCTTTGAAGTCTCTAGTGTAATTGCTTCTGACTTTGGAAGAGTCAGATTTTGGCCTTACATAATTTTGGAATATAAAATACAATTTCTGTTTCCATTGAAATCAATACCAAATCATCTTACAAGGTGGGCTCAGGCTTCAAATATGAACCAGACTATTAAATATACATCATAACAAGGAATACAAGATTATGCCTCTTTTTCCCCATGTTATGAGTTATAACAGTTGAGGTCATGAAAATCTGACCTGAAATACTGCATTTAAACATGGTTTCAATGAAGAAAGGATTACTGCAACCACTCTCTTTCTTTCATTCCTTAAGTTAATAATTACAAGTCAATTAGAATCTTTGCTTTCTGCTTAAATGATGGCTACTAAAATTCCAAATCTATTTATTAAAAATGGAAAGCTAGCATCTGTTAATGAGAAAACAGTTCAAGTGCCTAAGAGGTTACGTTTAACCTGCAATACAACGATCATGAAGATAATATTGCTCTAGAGTGCTCCAGTATCTTCCACCCCAAAAGTTCAATTTTCTCCCACAAAGTTTTGATGTATATGTTCATTGCTAACTAGTTCCATGTACTGAAGCACTAGTGACTATGTACTATGTTCTCTCTTGCCTAACTCTGCATGCCTCTTCTAAACAAATCAAACATTATCTGTCTAACAAATGGCATCAAGGTTATCTGGAACACTTAATTAGGTGTTTTTTTAGCAATTAAGTAGTATTTTCAGTTCTAGCATTATAAAAGTGGAAATAAAGATGTACAGTTTGAGCGCAGAGAGTTTTCTGGTACAGAATGAGAGGATAAAATCCCACCCAGCATTCATACAACATGCTTTTTGTTGATCGTTTATCAACTATATAACTAGAACAACTCATTCTGTTTCATTCAAATTCTATCTGTAATAGATACTGCTACTCAGAAAATACATGTCCCACACTGCCTTCTGCATTTTTTTTTTACACAGAAGTAGATTACTTTTTAGATTCAATCTCCCACAGGCTGAACAAGCAGTTGAATAAGTTAGATGAATCTTCTGGTTAAATCTCATCCCAGGTGAATGCAGCTGATGAGCAACTGCTGTGAACTGAACTCACAGAATCACAAGGGTTGGAAGGGACCTCAGGAGGTCATTGATACCAATGCGGGCCACTCCCCAGCTAAAATAAGTTCCATGCAATAGGTTACACAGGTAGACATCCAGACAGGTGTTGAGTATCTCTACCAAAAAAAAACCCAACAAAACAACACCACAAAAACTCTGCAGCCTCTCTGGGCAGTCTGTTCTTGTGTTCCATTACCCTTACTGTAAAGAAGTTCTTCCATGCATTCATATGGAACTTTTTATGTTCAAGTTTTAGACCACTGCTCCTAGTCCTAATGCTACACACCACTGAGAAGAACCTGGCCTCATCCATTTGCCTCCTATCTCCCCTTAGATATTTATAAACATTAATCAGATCCCCCCCCCCCCCCCCAGTCTTCTTCTCCCCAGACTGAGCAAACCCAGGTTACTCAACCTTTCCTCATAGGGGAGATACTCCAGGCCCTTTATCATCTCTGTGTCTCTCTGTTCGACTCCTTCTAGAAGTCTTTTTTTGAACTGGGGAGCCCAGAACTAGACACAGTAGTCTAAATGTGGTCTACCCAGAGCAGAGTAGAGGGGAAGGATCACCTCCCTTGACCACGCTCTTTTTAACATGCCCCAGGATACCACTGACCTTCTTGGCCAAAAGTGCACACTACTGGCTCATGGCCAATCTGCTGTTCACCAAGACACCCAGCTCCTTCTCTGCAGAACTCTGCTGGAACATGTTGTGCAGACCAGTGGAGTTCAAAAGCACATTCTCATCCCCAAATTAGATGCTGATGCAGGCCTACTTCTCTTGGCCACTTTACCTTGTCAGGGGGCTGAACTGAGAAGCAAAAGAAAAGGGTTTGCAATAGGGCTGGGACATGCAGCATTTAACCTTCTGCATCAATAGAAGTATGGTGGCTCTAAGTCTGTGCAAGGACTGGCACTTCTAGGTACACCAGGAAAATGGGAATTTCTCCTTAGATAACTCCATAACCATTAAAAAAAGGAAAGTAGTTGTGCCAGCTACTAAGCAGGAAAGTATGGAGCACATGGAGCCTCAGATGTGTCACTGGTTAAGACTCAGCCACGACTGTCTCTACTCTGTCAGCAACGGCCAAGGGATATACACCACACTCACCTCCTGTCAAACACTAAGAATGCAAAGCAGAAAGCATGAGAACTATAAATAGTTGAAAGAGCTATTTCAACAGTCTTTGGATTTCTTACGCTGATGCAGTGTGCTTCATCCTGTAGCTCCTGCTTTCCTTGCTAACCCATGAACATGAGGATAGGATGACTGGGCCAGGACAGATATACAATTAAATATAAGCTCTCAAAACCATTTTTGTAGAGGAAGCTAGGAGGAACAGTTAATAGCACAGCAGATCCAGGGAGATGATGCAAATAATGTATCTATTTAACTGCTTATCATAACCTGCTGTGGCATGAAGCTGCTACTAAAAGGCCCATGTTTCCTGAGCCAGCTGCTCTGTGCAGCAGTTCCCCTTGACCTCTACTTGCTATTTACTGGCTTCCCCAGTGTCAGCTTCAAAGCCCTCAGAAAGAGAAAACTCCTTGCTGAGGAAGGCAGATTTTCCCATTGGAAAATGCTCACTTCTCACTAAGGGACATTTCAGTTGCAGAAATACCACACTGACCTCACACCAGTGCTTCCTGAGCAGAAATGCTGCAGATCTCATGAGGCGTTGCTTGTCTGTGGTATACTGCAAAAAAAAGAAGTACCCCTCTTGTATTGAAAAAGCTGCTCCATATCATTGTGTCAGCTATGACTTTCTGAGTAGCAGCTTGTAAATCTGGGTGCTGGTGGACATTGCTTTTCACCCCACTGAGACAGGATTTTGTTTTGTAGCTTTTCATGATGGCACCAGTGTTTCAGTCTTTCAGCTACAATAGAAATGACTGCCGCCACTTTGTTCCTGCTCTCCCAGACACGTCCTCCCTTATTAGGAGACCTCTCAGAGCTGGGCCACCTCATGTCAGCCAAAGGAAGACACACAGTGAATGTGAACTCATTGTCCCACTGAAGCTTTCTCCTGTTGATTGCTGATGCCATTCAACATGGCTTGATCAGACTACTAATGCTGCAAGGCACTTCACTGGAATCCCATCATGGGTGCCACTGCTTTGCTGAAATCACATGGAACACATTTAAGCCTACCAGTATGAATGAGGTTGAAGAATCCCAGCATTGACTTCCACATCACTAGAATCATAACACCGGCACACTCTCGTCCCTATTCTTCCCAGAAATCAAGTATTTTATACCTGCAGGGTCATTCTGATGCCACATGTGAAGCAAGGATGAAGAAAAAGAATAGTACTGTGCCACTGAACAGAGGATTGGCAGAACAGTTCAACATTCCAAACCCTTCTTCCTGACTTGCATTGATTTGTGTCACAAATTAAATACTGTGCACACACACAAAAAATCCCCTGAAACCATGATTTTAATCTTTCAGCATTGATTAGAAGAGCATGAGGAATGAAAATGAAAAAACATTTTCTTTAATACCACTGCAGCTGATTACAATACATAACGCAAGCTCTTTAGGGACAGCTCCATTGCTTCTTTGCCGCTCTGAATTATTGGGGAGTGTTTTTTCTTAGATGAGTGCTCATCTCTCAGAAAAACACAGCAATCTGCAAATTACTTGGTCTTGTTCTATGACTGTCTGGTTAAGCTGTAATTAGATCCCCTCTTTTCAGATACACATGCACAACTTTTAACAAGGGAAGCAATGTCAGGTTTTCTGAGCCAGTAATGCTACTGGAAAATGTGGCTGAAGCCACCAGAACAATGCATGTCCTGTTTCACCATCCATCTCCTAGGACTTCAGAATGAGGAGCACAGGAAGTCACCCAACCATGTTCTGCTAGTGGGAGGGTTTGCTGGAAGCAGTTGATGGCTTCATACTCAGAGCATGACTGCCGCCAAGGTGGCAACACCATTTGATGCTTCCTGGTCACTACTGGATTACAAGAAACCATATGAACAATTGATTCATTCAGAATCAATAATGGCAACTCAGCTCTTCGGGTATTGGAATAATCAAGTTACCCACACCTTACAGCTTCATGGTGC
The DNA here is from genome assembly GCF_039878825.1 of Excalfactoria chinensis. Classification (NCBI taxonomy): domain Eukaryota; kingdom Metazoa; phylum Chordata; class Aves; order Galliformes; family Phasianidae; genus Excalfactoria; species Excalfactoria chinensis. Next base: position 116,533,320 of record NC_092826.1, on the reverse strand, counting down.
TGATTTAGAATGGCTGTTCTTTGCTGGTACTGCCCATGATACCCAAGTATTACGTAAGGGAATGCTTACCTCATTCATTCCCCTGGCAGACCATCTGACACTGACAAATACAGCTTTCAGTACCAATTACCAACACATGCATATGAGCTAGCAGAATAAATCTAATCACTCCAGCTACTATTCCAGCACATTTTACTACATAAAACACCATTTACAGACAGATCCCAAATTTAAAAGCTTAAATCTTCTTCTTCTAAGAATAATTTCAGTGTTCTCTCAGTGCAGTAGGTTGAGTCCTCCCAACTCCCAATTACAGAGTCGAAGGAGCTCCCAGAAAGCCAAAACATTCAAATGAAAGATCATTATTTCAAATGTTTGCAGTAGAACAGAAATCTACTCATTCATACAGTTTTATTTAATGAAATACTTTTAAAAGACAGCTCTTTCTGGTACTCACATGATACTTTATTCAGCTTCTTACTTCTTAATACAAAACAAACAAACAAACAAAAAAAAAAAAAAAACAGAAAAGGGTAAAAATTATATATATTCTGTCATTTCTACGTGAGTATTTCATGTCATCTCCAAGCCTGACAGTCTGATGGCAAGCAAAATTAGCAAGAATGTTAATCACTCACAACTGCTGATGGCAACCAGCCTTGCAAATTTGATGGGAAAAGTCAAAAAGGAGACAAGAGGTTCAATTATGTCATTTAAAGGTCCTAGCCAGACAGTGTAACATCTATTAAAAATTATCTTACTGATGCATGAACACAGAAGAAAAGAACTGGCTGACAGTTTGTTTCAATGCCACGTGGCTAGGAGACAAGACTCATGGGGATTATTCCAGCTTGAGGAAAATACTCCTTTTCTTAAGACACACATATACATAATTTCAATAAAATACATAAGCAGCTAAAACAAGGTCTTTACCAGGTCTGTGCAGCAGGTGATCTGAGGTCCTCTAGGTTACTTTTAGGTTGGCTGTAGCTTCAGCCCCAAGCTGTAACACTAGCTCAAGATGCTCCGTCTTGTAATTAAAGGCTTAATCTCCTCCTACTCATCTGGGCGGTTGTAATGAAATACGCCAGTTACTCCCTACTCTTGTTTTGGAAAAATGCCCAGCAGATTACAACAGCAACAAAATTAAATTACCTATTCTGTATGTCCACTTCACAGCATAATCATACTGCCCTTTACCAGACTTGTCTTAAAGCAAGAGATATTAAAAAAGCTTTCTATATTTTCAGCAAGTTCCAACAGTTCGGTACCCTGCAGTAAAAACGAAGTCTTGGTCCTGTGCTACCTACTTGCAATAGCACTGTTGGTTCCTTCTCCTCTCCCTTCTTTTGCTTCCTTGCAGCTCAACATGCTGCAGGTGTCAGTTTTAAAGCTGAGTCACATTTGGGTGGAAACAACGGTGAAGAAAAATACATGAAACAGGTCACAACTGACAAGTGAATGAGGAGAACGTAAACAGCAGCTGTCTGCTGGCTCTTGAAAACTGTTCAACAGCTCAGCTGAATTCAGAGGACTCCCATATTGCATACAAATATACACAATTTTACTGGTCTAAACTGAAAAATTTCAGTCACATCCTGCTGAGGTATCTTTGGCCATGGAAATAAACGAAACAGCAATCCTGCAAATCTGGTCCTTCAGAAATTACCTGAAGCTATGCCTCTGTAAACTTCCATTGCTGTAATGCTCCTCTCAGGCCTTTTTTCTGCAGCCTTGGTGAGTTGGCCATGGCTACGAATCCCTAAAGTTGAAATACCTTACTATTCTAACGTCAGGGCTGCTAAAACAAAGCATTCTAAGCAAGTTTCTGAAGAGAAAATTCCCCTCTTTTTACAAATGCCAGATTATGTGTGTTTTGGTAGCACTGAAAATCTCCAAACAGAAGAGAAGAAAATCTGGGTGTTCTCAGAGTAGGGAGTGCACAGATCAGGCCAAAAATTGGAAAGATTATTGAAAACTAATCCTGCACATACACAACACCTAATTGTTACGGGCTTTCTTACAATAACTTCACCAGGAGAATAAGTGAGCTGTACTCTGGCTGGTTTTAACAAAAACTGAAAGACAATCGGTTGAATGCAATCTAATAAAAAAAAGCTAAAAACAAAATAGAATAGTTAAGCATAAATGCAATAAAAAACTAAGTATTAGTGGTATGTTTGAGTCTATTTATAGATCAAGCAATAATCTTGACATTCACTCCATTCTTATATGCTTTAATAAAGACTAAATTATATTCTCAATTAGCTTGAGAAAAGTCTGAAATAAAACTGTTTCAGTTGTTTTGGATTTGTAAAGAGTCAGAAGCCAGGCTCATCCATGTTTTGTTACCACATCCACCTGTGATAGAATGAATGCAATGAAAATGGGCTTCAACAAAGCCTTTGCTTCCAGTACATCATGTTTGGGGGTGGAGGAGAAGGGGCATGTAGCATTTGTGCTCTATTACAGAACTGCTGCTGTGTCACAGCCCATCTTTGACATTACTACAAGGTGTCAGAAGTGCAGGAATGAGAATAAAATAAAAAAAGCTGTATCTCTGTATCCAATACCTCTATTAACAAAGAGCCTTCATCCACATACACCATCCCAAGAGCATCAGTATGGGTCAAATAAGGAGATGAAGCTCTGGAACAACTTCTTAACAAGTGACTGCTTTCAAGTGACATCCTAAATCTTTCTTTCCTGCTTTTCACGAAGCCCTTACAAGGCATCTTTAGGTAGTACATCTCTTACAGAGCTGAGTCTCACAACTTTTACCAGCAAACCATGAATCTCATCTTTACGCTTATATCTTCGCAGATGCTTTTAGACAGTAAGTGTGCCTGACTTAAATGACTTATTTCTTATAAAACCACAAAGATGTGAATACTCTTGAGAGCACCAAGGAGACAACAGCTGATAACTTGCAAGATACAGAGATCAGAATAACAAAAGAATGGGAACTGCCTTTCCTTTTGTTGGTTTTTATTCCTCTTCAGCCTCCAACAAAACAATTTTTGATGATGTTATTAAAATAAATAAATAAATAAAAATCACAGGTTCTTCTGAAAAACAGGCTCCGAATGTCTCCAGGCAGCTATTCAAGCTCCAAGGCTAAATTATCTTGTTGCAAAATGGTTGCTACTGCAACCAATAAAAGTGATGGTGGGGCTGATGCAACAAACAGCAGTTCTGGAAAATCTCCCAAGCAATTCATGTTTAATTTAAGAATTTGGACAGCAAGTTTGACATTTGATTAAATCTGAATTTCCAAATTAAACAATATAAAGAGTATTGAATTAATAACACTACTATATCTTGCTGGTGACATAACAACTCCCAGTGCCTCTCAGGGTGTTGTTAGGCACCAGCAGTTAAACAGAAGCACTGATAAAGCTCAGAGTCAACTGTCCCCAGACTGATTAAATTCAGGTGCTTCCTGCATCTTGTTTTCAGATTCTGCACAAATCTAGCATGCAGCACAGCTGAGACTCATTTCACTTCTGTTCTGCAGCTCAAGCTCTTTCTAAATTAGCTCACTGATCACTCCAGAAGCAAAGGTGTTCACCTTCAGTTTTGCTTCCTGACATGCTACTCCAGCTGAATTTTGCATTTATCTCATGAGTAACTATTTGGAAGTTCAGGAAAGTGCTCATCCGTTCCCTACAAGAGTAATGTCTAGGAGCAGATGTCCAGCATCTCAGATGATGATGTGCTCAAGCCAGAGCTGGGGAAGCCAACAGACAGGTGGTCCTGCTCCTTTCTGCTGCCAAGTCTGCCCCATTAAGGCAACAGGGCTGAAGGCCATCAGTGCAACAGTCAGAGTTTCATCTCCAAATGCGTCTCTGTTCTAAATACATCTCACCAGATGGTTACTATTCATCCTTCTGATGGTGTCTGGGCACGTTCCCTCCAAAAAGGCAATAAACCTCTTCTGATGTGGTGGGAAAGGCCAGCTCTATTCCTTCCTCAATCTACAGGCACACAATCCACTTATAAAAAATTCAGTGTGCCAGAAAGAATTGCTCAGCAAACCATTCTTCCATGCTGGGCTAGGAAAAGCTCCACCAGAAGCAATGCTGACATTTTGCTTTTGTTATCAGGCAAAAAAAGATCTTTCTAGTGCAAGAAAATTAACATTGCTGTCTTCATCTGATCCCCGTAGCTGCCAAAACACACCTGACTAAATTGTTCTCTACAGGGAAGAGAGTCAGTGGAGAATGCAAACCAAGGTGGGGCTTCTCACAGTTCTACCAGTGCTTCTGCATGTATTGCTCAACTGGTACCTAAAGGATGGGTTAGGAATAGACAAGGCATATCTTCAAAAACACAAAGGGATTTTACTAAAGGGAACTTGCTTTTATAACTGTTGGACTTCCTGCTGGATTCCTTGTCTTGGTGTGGAAAAATACCTGGACAGGGGCTTAACTTGGGTTTGTTTACTTTCTGAGGGACTTCCCAGAAAACATTAATTCTGGATTTCTGGAATAGTAATGGCCAGCATAGGAATGCAGATAAGCAATCCAGGAGTGTTAGCACTGAATGTGGGCCACACGCACTTCTTTTGTCACCAAACATTCAAATACTTGATTGTGCCTGTTCCTACTTATCCAAACAAGGATTGAGGGTTTCTGCATGGCTGCAGCCATCCACTTTGTATTTGCATCCTAGTAACAGGTAAAATACTGCCCTAAGTTACCTTGTGAGCCTGCAACAACAAAACTTAAGTGCTAGAAAGATATTCCAAGTATGAGGAGATGCACTGGGTCAAAAATAGAAACAACTCTCGTTTTTAGCTGTTTTGCTAAAATATCTGTAAATTTTGAAGAGTGTAAAAAGACAAATTAATTCATTTTTTCTTCGTTTACTTCTTGCACATTACCTACTCAGTTGTTCCTCATCTATAAGAACAATGCTATTCATACCCACCTTACTAGAGGTATGCTTAAACTTTACTTAGAAAACACAAAGAGTAGCTGCCTTTCAATCAGAGCAGTGTATTGGGACTCAAATCTAAGCTCACTCCCAGCTCTGGTAAGAGACTTTGTTTTTGACATTTGGCACTTTATTTCTCCACACTTCTGAAAATAGCATTACAGTTCTATTATCCCACGTGCATAGTGATACCCCATCTGAAAAACAGAGATATAATATCCTTTTTGCTATACATTGTCTTGCCTGTTTATCCTGCTGTCTGCAGGACTGAGACTTTCCCCCACTGTGGGTTTATGTAGTGTGTGTGATACAATAGGACTCCAAGATATCTCAGGATTTTCAGATGCTACTGGAATATTAATATTAGTTCAGCACCCACCACTAACAAGTCTAAATTACAGGGGAAAAGTAATGTGATAGGTCTAAATCCAAGTCCTGCTGCTACCAATAAAACTCCTGCTATTAAGATACTAGGATTTAACCATAAATAAGACTGGCATTATTTTAACAGTCAAGCCTGCAATGCCTTCTCAGTAACAAATGTAGAGGTAGAACCTAGTTCTGCAAAACATCTTTAAGACTAAAGAGGCCTAAAACCTTACATGAACAACAAATTCGTGTTTTCCATTACTCAAATCAGAGAACAGTGTGAAGGCAACAGCAAAGGAGAGACCTTAATTTACCCAACATTAAGATTCAAATTGTTTGGAGTTTGACTGTCACTGTTTTTATTCCATTCTACAGGATAGCATGGCCTGTGCTTTAATTGGCCAATTAATTACTTCTGATGAGACACTGTTGAAAATGCCATGCCTTACATATGAAGCAGTGGTTATGGTAAGGGACCAAGGGTGTAAGTTTGAATCAGAGCATTATATCAAACATTTGCAAATCTGGCAGTTTTAATGGGCTTGGAATGATGAATATATTGGCATTCTATTATTTGTCACAAGCTAATAGAAAGACCTATTAAAGTTATATCAATTATTTGTCCAGCATAAACAAATGGAGATCCGTATACATTTTTCCCTCCAGCTCCTGATGGTCATCATCATTCTCTGGGTGCCCAGCACATTGAGACAAGGTCACTGATGTCTGAATAAAAAACCTCAAGGATGACTGGTGAACACAGAAACAGAGGTTTGTCAAGGAAGGAAAAGGCACATTTCAGTTTTGATGTCATTTCTCTCAGTCCTACCCCACAAGAGACAGTTACTCTACATGTATTTCTGTTGCCCCACAGGCCTAATACAAGCCCAGTGAATATGGTCAGGCTGCAGGAAGCTCACGCTTACCATAACATGGCCAAGAAAAGCAAGTGACAGGAAAATGAACAGAAATAACATGCTCTTATGTGTCCATGCATAAACAGTGGTATGGTTCATCATATTCTTCTGAGCAACGTATTCACCCAGCATGCTGATATTCTTCAAGGCAAAATGCATCTTTTGATCCAGTGCCTCTAAATCCTTTTATTCTCATTTCTGTCCCATTCGGTTCATCTCCTTAACAGAGATAAGGACATTTCCTTGTTTTTTATTGCACATTACCCTGGCTGAACATTTCAGGCTCCATTAGGAGTTCACTGCTCACACAGTTTCAGGGGAAATGACATAACAGGCTCCTAGTGCAGAGCAAAGCAAGCCCTCTTTCTTCGTGCCACAGACTGAGTTGCAGACAGTGGTATTCCCACTGCACAGCATTTGTTATCCTTTTTTCTTTTTCTGTTGCCTTCTGACAGTGATGGGTTATCTCATACACGCTGCCTGAATAGGAATACATTATCCTTTCTAAATTCAATGGGGGAAGGATCTGCAAAAGAAAGCAATTTTGCTGCTTTATCACCAAAGGGAAATACACCATGCATTAGGGGTCCACAACTGAAACTTAAATGGTATCACTGCTTATCTCCATCGGGCAGGGCATGACTTTTAGGACCTTGGATGAAAGAGGAGATATTCCAAGGAAAACCGTAGAAGAGGAAAAGTAGTAGAGGAGCACAAGGGAGACACTGAGCTCGCTTGACAGATTTACAAGCAATACCAAGTGAAATGAGGTTTCTAACCGGGCACCTTCAGTTTGCTCAGTGCATGGAGGAAGAAGGCTTGAAAACTCCACACATGGTAGCTGAGAGCACAATTAGCCAGCTGCCTTGCCAGCTGCCAACACATGTCCTCATTCACTGTACAGGACAAGTATCTTGAGCCTAACAAAGAATGCTTTTGCAAACATGTTCATGGCTCCTTGTCCTTGCTTTAACAGCTCATGCTGACTCTGCTTCACAGCCATCCAGGAAAAAGCATTGAGCTACACAGGTTCAGATGAACTTGGGTTGTGGTTTCTTCTGAATTAAAGCCCACTGTATTCAGTAGAACAGTTCAGCAGGACAGAGAGCAGGCTCTTCATCATAAAACATATCTTGAGACTCAAAGGAATATATGCCAAGTATTTCACTGATGGGATTTCCACACTATCAAACTATTAAGGTGAAGTGGTGTCTAGGGAGGTGGCATTGGAAAATTGCATATTGGTAGTGCTTTTAAACATTTGTGCTGCTGCTGTGCAGGGTATGAATCTTATTATGCTAGATAGTATTTCTGCATATAAATGAAAGTAGAAAGAAAGCACTGAGAGGAATCAATGAGCTAAATGGAAGGGGTTTTTCCCTTCTTAATTACAGTCCAATGGGATATTTTCTGAAAGTTATTCTTGCCTTTTTTTCTCACCACTATCCTCAAGAACATGAAATTCCCTTTGATGGAAGATAGCTGCAACCTACTCCATTGACTAGCCCTGGAAAAATGTATCTGACAACCAAACCCTGGGAAGATGCATCTGTAACATCTTTTTTTCAGTGCAAAAGAAATCAATGCAGCAAGGAATGAGCTCTCACTCAGCAGCCACTTTGTGACGCTTTAAGGGCTACTTGCAAAGTGACTCAGCCTGCAGGCACGTCAGAGAGGACTCCACTCTTGTCAGGTCTTGTAAACAAAACAGGACTGGAATTGGTCAGTATGTGGATGGAAAGCTAGATTTTGCAGGAGATGATGCTGGGTATTCAATAGGTGGCAGTCTTACCTCAGAGTCAGTACTGAGCTGACAGACCAGTGTGATACCAAGGGCAGTTTGCTGCTGGAAGTGCTGTATAGCTTACAGGATGTGCAAAAGGAAGGCACCAGGCTGAGAAAGCCCTGTAGTGCTATTTGGAAGATCAGGAGCAACTGTTCATGTTTAACTGAGAAATGGCATTTTGCCAGTTTCAAAGGCATACTCTTATGAAACCACAGCATGCTCTTTCAACACCATATCTCCACTCTAGAGACTGCTCAGATTACTGATCTTTTAAAATATCTGTGTAAGACCAGACTCTTACTCTACCAGACTCTGTATAATATGCTGTATACAGTGTCAGATGGGCACCTGTCTAGTGGAACAAGGACGGAGCAGGATGAGCTTTAAGGCCCCTTCCAATCCAAATCATTCTGCAATACTATGATTCTACATCACAAGACTGACTGAGAACTATGCAATACTAGAAATCAGAAATCCACGGAACACATTGCTTAGCTAAGAGACAGTTAAGCTGTGACTCTAACCACGTAATCAGAGTGGGGAGAGGCAGAAGAATTTCACTTACATCCCTGTAAGATTAATCCTATTCTCCAGACTGGAAAAAAGTATATATTCCTGAACAGCTGGGAGATAAAAAGCTTCATCTTCTGCTGCACCATGCACAGTTCAGCCAGCTAGCGGAGCTGAACTGGTGTTAGCCAGGAGCTGTCTGGACTGGCAGCAGTATTCTATAGTCGGCTTTTAATGCAAGAAGAGTTATTTTGAGGACAAGTGAAGAGACAAGATCCTATCTTCATCGACCAAACTGTGTTTAATTAAGTGTTCAAGGCACCTGCCCATGCAGGCGATACACTAATTTCAGTCACCCATTCCTGAACATGAGCTGTTGTCTCACTGAAGCTACTAAAATCAGAGGGGCTTTCATTATTTAAAATATTTTATGCAAAAGAAAAAATAAAAAGCAACAAAAAAACAACCCACACAACCAACCACCCACATAACAAATAGATCATAGAATGGCTTGGATTGGAAGGGACCTCAAGGATCATTTTGCTCCAGCCCCCCTGCCACAGGCAAGGCTAGCAACCTCTACATTTAATACCAGACCAGGTTGCCCAAGGCCCCACCCAACCTGGCCTTGAACACCTCCATGGATGGGGCATCCACAACCTCTCTGAGCAGCTGTGTCAGCACCTCACCACTCTCATAGAACAGAACTTAAAAAAAAGAAGTCATTATTAAGAGTGAGCTCCCCACATGGAGCTATCATTGGGCCAAATGATCACAATGCAATGCTGAAGTATCTCATGGGCAATAATCACAAGTGTAACAGAGGTCCAAAGAAGGTGTTACACACAGGTCTATGAAATACAGTAAGGTCATTCACTTTCCTGCACTGAGCACATAATAATCACCCCTTTCTTTCTGGATTACACAATGGCAGTGTCATCTTACACCACTTTTTCCCCTCTGAAGCAGGAAGAAATCAGTTGTTGATGCATGTAGTCAACACATTCATAAACACTCTTGTGAACAATTAAGATGCATCTAGAGCACTTGGGGAAAAGTGTGTATGAATACATCATAGTTACTTATTCTGCACATATATTTGTATGCTTATATACATGCACAGCATTTTACTTTTTAAAAAACTACGTTTAATTAGATCATCTTCCATGTTTTTCTCAACACAGAAAGGTAATATTCCACACTGCTCTGTATGCACAAATTATTTTGCCTCATTTGTGGAAAACAAGGTGATTGTTAAATAGCAAAACAGAAAAGGAAAACAAGCAATGAGCAGTGATCAATGGAAGCAATCTGAAGAGAGGTAAACAAATATATTTAAGAACAACCCTATCAAGAAAAGCAAATTACTATGTCAATCCTTTGAAAAATTGCGTTACGCATTCCATCACAGGCCTGATTTAGCGTACAAAGCAATCAGCTACTCTTTAGTACTTGACAGAGAAAGAGCTGTACCCACTGGAGAAAAGGTCTCAGGAAAGAGTTTTGTGAAGTTGTCTCCTGCTCTTTTGTTATCAGGTTACAACATTCTCAGTAAGTCAGGAGTGCAGAATTCAGAAAACCTGGAAAAAATGTGAAATACTAATAAAATAATGTGAAAGATACTAGCAAACAGTGCTGTTCAATAGATAGTTTATGACTGGTGGGGGAAACAGTCAAGATGTACAGAAAACAGTGTTCTTGTTCACCTGTGTAGCTATACATGCCAATCGCATGCGCAGATTACTGGGTAAGGACACAGCAGCACTGACACTTAGAACATGCTTCAGTGAGCATTACGAACTTGTAAGTTACAGCTTTTTTTCCTCTGGCAGTGATTCTGTGTTGCTTTTGACAGGTCACTTTATGGCTTTGCTGTAGTTTAACAGGCTGTACATCTTTCTTACCTATCTAAGGGGAAGCTTAGGATCCTAACTACATAATGGAACTCAACTGTTGCCATCAAAAAAAACCCTTTAACTGAAAATAAATAAATAAATAAAAATCTGACATGACATTTCATGGAGTTTCAACCATTTGTATTGATTAACTTCTTACAAAATGTTTAACCATTAGAGTGAGAAAAAGAGAGGCAGAAAGTAACACACGCTTCTCAATCGTTCCTTTTCAGTGTAACGTACTAATAAGACTACTCCAGTATGGAGTACATGAAAGGGCCACTGCTAATACCAACACTATTCTGTGACTTGAAATATCTATGGCTGTACATGCAATCCAGTATGCTTCCCATTCAGGATACGAACAAAAAGCCATCTACCTAGGTTTTCTCACAAAACAGAAAGCTTCTATCCTGTGCCGATTCAGATTTCCTACTTGTGAATGAGCTACTGTTCACACTCTCCTGCTTTCAGCTAAGAATACAGATTCAGTGATATTTCTCTCCAGTCTTCACTATAAACCAACCTTGGTGACCTAGCTGCCTTCAACAAGAAACCTGACTAACAAAGAAGCTGTTTCTCATCCATTTCACATAATGGAGCACAAATGAGAGACCTAGACATGTTTTGTTCCTCCATATTGCTTGTCACAATGCAGCTTTTCAGCAGCACTTCATTTTCCCTCTTACCCATTCCTGCAGTTACTTTGTCATCAGCCAGCCCTGGAGGGGCAGGAACTCCTGGTTACTGAAATGAAGGAATGAGAAGTCAGTATCTGAATGCATTGACTGCTCTGTTCAGGATGAGGTCTCTCACAGGCATGAAGGCTCCTGACAACCAAATACAAAATTGCGCTGTCTTGTAGTAAAAAATAATATACAGTTATGGAATATATCTGCAAATGTAAGTTGTATCTCAAAACATCTGTTCATTTTGAGATTAAAAAACACCAGCAAATTTGTTTGGAAACAGCACTTGGATTTCCAGTGGTAATTAACTGGAAAGAATTTGATGAGCTTCCATGCACAACAAAAGCATATCTCAAAAGGTTTCTGTATACTTAGTCCAATTTCTAGCCAAAATTGGGAATTATTTCCAAAGGGAATAACTTGATCACGCTTGTCTCAGACAGGTTTTTGTTGGGCTCGTCCTGACTTTAATACAGATTCAAACCAACTACTGTGGTATCTTAGTCAAGTCTGACTTTGTTCTCATCCTTTATTTTTACTTAACTCCATCATATTTATCACTCCGTTTCCATAGCCCTAATATTAAGAAACAGCTTTGCACAGCTAACTACAAGAGATGCTCACCTCAGTGCAACATTACACAGTTTCCAATTTATTCTGCAGTTTACATATTTGGGAAAAATCCATCTTACAAGCCAGTGAGAAGGGTTTACAAGCAGATTAAAGGATAAAACTGCTGACCACTAAACTAAAATATGTGGTCAATACACTGTTAACCACAAATCTATAACTGTTTTGCTGATAAAACACTGCTTAAGCTCCAGTTCATTCTGACTGCTGATTTCAGATTCTTAGTTACATGAGCAGCAAAACAAGGAAAAGAAATTCAGCTGTTTTCAGAGGAGTGGTGCTGGCTCACAGTCAAACCTGTATAATTGATTTTCAGATTCCTCTGCTCATTTTCTAAGCAACTAAAAGAAACTGGAATGGAATCTCCCCTTCAAGTTTCCTTCAGCACAACCACTCATGGAAAGTATTTTAACTGGGCTCCATAGTACTTGCATTTTAAGAGACTGATTCACCCTTTTGCCTACAAGTGGGTGCTCATGAGACTCCTGCCAATGACCAGCTGAAGCTCAGGCCCAAAGCCAAATAACTGCTGAAAAGCTAATCTACTTACAGAGGCTGCAGAATCTCCATCTGCAGAGGGTTGGCTGCAAGACACAGCAGGTTAAAGCCACAGTTACCTCGACCCCATGCTGTCTGTAATCCCCACTGAGCACAAGGCTGGATGAGTCCCCTTCCAACCACAGCTTATGTGTTCTTACATTTAGCAGATGACTAAAACACAGAAGGAACTTCTTGTGAAACTGCTTTCTAGAGCACTACTCACCCAAAGGAGATTCTTCAGGGAAAAACTGAAGTGAGAGAATTTGTTTTACGATGGTATGTTGGAATTGACTACCAGCTTGCACCTTCAGAAGGATCTGATCTTGTGAAAATAGATGAAGGTACATTAAAACAATAAAAAAAATAAAAATCACAGGTACCTCCCTCATCACCAGCTCTTTCTCTGGCCAAAGGTAACTGAATGAAGAAATAGGTTAACTTGCAAAAAGCCTTCTGACTCTTAGCTCACATATGCCTATAGAACAAGCCTACCTCAATACTATAGTAACATACCTTTTTCTCCTTTCAGGGAACACTTAGAGAAGTCTGGACTCGTGAGTACCTTTCATTCAATATCAGGGTCAAATAAGAATAGGAAAAATAACACAGTAAAATTTTCCTGTAACAATATACTAAATGTATATGCTTAAAAACAACAAGCATCTCAAATGCATGGAAACAAGGATTAAACTAATTATTCAGCATCCTTGTATCTCCAAAAAGATCTAGACAAGTAATGCTTTCTAACCTAGCTTTATAGAACCAAACACTCATTAGGAAAACATTGAAAAATGTGATCACTTCAATCTCTAGACAAAAGCATACATCTGTATCTAAACATCAGTTCATATCTGAAATCTCCTCCAGTTGCACACATAGTTTGAGAAAGCATCAGCTTTGTACCAGCCAACCCCATCACCTGAAACTTGGTCTTTGTTGTTAGTTATCACACAACATGGGAGCAAAAGCAAATGAAAATGACTAAAAAAGCTGCATTTAGAAATGGTTATCATTGAGTATGCAAATATTATTGTTGAAGATATGTACAACACCAAGCGTAAATCAAGCTAACAGCAGATAGAGACTTTGATTTGTCCCTGGAGTACAATCCACTTAAAGAGTCATTGCTAGAAGGTAACAGTTGTGCCAAGTAGTGTTTGATATCTAAATAATTGATTTAAAGTCTTGTTAGTTGATGGCTGACCATAAAAGCACTCTGCCTGCTAGAACAGTACAAAACAAAGCAGACTTGCAAGACAGGTCTCGTGAGCAATCAGATTTTTACCCCGCAAGTCAAAACCTGATGCCTAAGTGCTCTTCATTTCAAGAAACAAGAATAAAAACCATTTTGTTTTCCAATTTATACTGGAAGCCACTTGCCAAAATAACCCACCTTGGGAGCTTTTGTCTTTGTTTAATCAGCTCCTGTTTATAAACACATACATCATCGCAGAGACCAGCAGTTTTCATTTTTTCTCCATTTGCTTAGTCTTCCTTCGGTATTTTCCAGCAGACATGAGACTACCTTGAAAAACAAATTTAAGCCTCCTGACAGTAAACTTACTCGACTTTGATTTCTGCTGTAGAACCATATAGAATAAGAACTACTCCAAGACAGATCATAGATAACTTCCAAGCTGAGGACTCTTCTTTTAATGCTCTATCCCCAAGAACTGCAAGTACTGAATTATGGTGACAGCACTAAGAATTACGTTTCCATCTCTGCTCCTGGCATTACAGCAGATGCATTCTTTGCATTTCAAATTTGATTTCAGGCTGTGAATGCCACAGAGCTGCTGGGGCACTTTGCTAAGTCAGCTCAAAGAAGGAAGGTGGCCTTAGGAAGGATTTTAACACTCCTGGCAAAGAGCAGTCTAAATTTTATGTATTAAATATATTTAAAGCACAGTCCAGAGGGGACAAAATTTGATAGGCCTGAAAACAGACTACATTCTATCTTCAGCCATATTCATATAAGTCTAGTTTTTCTAGTTTCAGTGAAGATGAAATAGCAGCCTCAATCAGCAATGCTGCCTGAAAGATGAAGTTTTCACAAGCATGTCTAACACACACCTTCAGAAACATTCATGCATTGGTTACAACAAAAATTCATACACAAAAAAAACAGTTCAGCTGCACATGCTGTGCTCTCCATTCATAGACACTCTGATATGGTGTACTTATTCAATTGGGAGTTTTTGCTTTCATGCAGACAGGATTGCATTTTGTCCAACAAATGAGCTATTTTTGCTACCTGGATACTTGTGCTCCCAGGCTATGAGACCCATATATACTGCCTCATCTTTTGAGGGAGGGCTGTAATGACAAATTCTCCATTTAAAGTTTTGGCTTAACCTAAGAAGCAGCATTGGCTGCAGTCAGGTTACTCACTCCTTCTCATGAACCACACTGCTATGTAGTCATATAAGAGGTTCTCGCAGCTTGCTGTTTTCACAAGCTTCCTCCTAACCTTCCCTGTTTGTAAGGTGTTTCATTAAAATACGATATTTGACTTAAAATCAAGCTTGGCTTTAACTCTGCACAATTTTTTTACCCCATTATTTACTTAAGTAGAATTTCCAGGCTCTTCCATTTTTTGCTGTTCACATCTCTCCCACTACAGACGAGTGTTCTGATTACTATCACTGCAGCCCTCCAAACCAACAATCTTATATAAACAAGGCATTGTGCTGACAAGCGATAGTTTAAGAAGTTTATTATAAGGATCAGAAACAGGCTCATGACCATCAAAAGAAGACTTAGTACCATGCAGAACAATTTCTAATAGAAGACTTGGATGCCACCATGTAGTCATTTAACCTTAAAGTTGCTCCATAAGTCTGAGATTTCGGCACAAAAAACCTTTAAAATTCCCATTAGATTTCAGGGGATCGCTCATAATTTACTGAAAGTGTATAGGAGGAAAACTACTGAAGGGTAAAGTTCTGCATCCAAGACCCACTTTCACTGATTTTCTCAACAGCACATGCTTTCCAACTTCAGCTGACGTTTTGCACAATATATATACACTAATTGACTTCTCATGCCACAACTGTTGTCCTTTGGACTTCATTCATAGTTGCCCCTTTTCTTGTAATCAATGCAACTAAAGCTAGCGTCATATTTACTCTTGCCATCTTAGTTCATACAGTCCATGCTTGCTGCTTTTCTTCCCTCCCCTCACCCCCAGTCCCCTGCAAAAAAATGGATTTCATTTCTAGGCCATCCACAAAGTTGAATTGAAACTTGTTGTCTAGATCTCTCATGATTGTTTACTGTGCATTAAAACAAAAAGTGACCTAGCTCTACACTGCCTTGGTGCAGCCACACCTGGAGGTATCAAGTACAGTTTTGGGTGTCACAGTACAAATAAGGCATATAAAGTTATTAGAGAGTGTACAAAGGAGGGCTACAAAGATGGAGAAGGGTCCGGAGGACAAGGTGTGTGAGGAATGGCTGAGGTCCCTTGGTTTGCTCAGCCCAGAGAAGAGGAGCTGAGGGGAGGCATTATGGAGGCTGCAGCTTCTTACAGAGAGAGATAGTGGGTTTGTGTTTTGGGCTGAGCTGTGTGGAGTCAGGATTGGACTCTATGGTCCACGTGGATCCCTTCCAACACAGGATATTCTGTGATCCCAAGATAAAAGTCAGGTTACTCAAGAAGTCTGCTTTTCTCAAGCAAGTAACAAACTTCCTATAACTGGCTGTGATTTAGTATCACCATAGAGCATTTCCTGACAGTTTTAACAGGCAGAAAGCATCTCAGTTTCCCCATGTATGTGTACAAAAATGTGCTTACATTCCACAGGTGTCTCTTCCCTTCCCTTTCCCATCCTCAATCCAAAACAACAGCATTAAATGCTAAGCTTTGGAGCAAACCCACTTGGAGTGTGTAGTTCTCAGCACTGAACAAAAGCTGTCATAAACATCACTGCGCTGGGGCTCCTGGACTCCAGTAAATAATTGTAATGAGTTGACTATCAATCAAACATGCCCCCCTTGTCAGAAATAAAGCCTGCTTTTTGACTTTTAAGAATAGCTATTAACGTCAATCATGATTTTAAGTCAATCGCACCAGGAGGGCCGAGGCTGAATCTTGAAAATTATAAGTATGACATGACAGATGGTAATAGGATGCCTTTGTTATTCATGCAGCAGCAACAACAGCTACTCTACTGCTAGGGTATACAAGCAGAAACATAAGCAAGGCTTTAGGTCAACACTTCATACAGAGATGAGACAAACATAGTAGTGAAGGGCTCTTTGTTGTACAGGCTTTAATCCTGGCATTTGCACAAAAATGTGCCCTGCATTTCAGATAACCATCACATGCATGTTACTAAAAAACAATTTTTTACATGCTCTGTATGTATATTCCCAAAATAGCCATAATAGAAAATAACTACTCCCTGCTAAAAATCCGTTTACACGGGCAATCAGCACTAGCTGTGTCAGCATAAAATGCACTGTGCACAAGTAACAGCAGCCTTGTTATCATGACATCCCCAGTCATTACTATCAGCAGCAGCTGGAACAGAATTACAGAGATTGCTCCAAGAGTAACATCTATTTATTTCCATGCAACCTACAACAGATATAAAGACCACAATAACACTATTTGATAGAGCAAATTATCAGCTACAAAACACTGGTTTTCAACATAGTTACCACCATTAACTATGCATTTTTGCCTGTGATAACAAGAGTCTGCATGTCATGCTCAAAAATCTGCACAGCCATCCAGAATGCAGCTTGCCTTTCACACTGCTGTTACCACCACTGAAAGGCACCACCTGCTGCTTCACTGAGTTGATATCTACGATTTGGTCTCCATAAGCAGTCAGTATGCATCAGTAAATGACAACAGGTGCCACTTTTTCCACAGGGAGGAATTCGATCCCACTTCTTTGCTTCATATACACTATTCTGTCAGAATGCCCCTCTGCTGTCATGTGGCAACAAAACGTAATGGAATATTGGTGGAGAGGTTCAACCTCTACTGTCATACCACTAACATCCATCTCTGATGTTGTGGGCCAACAAAATAAAATAAGAGGCAGCCCTTGCATATACGGTATGTCACAACATGCCTGTTCTGCACGTATGCATTTTGCCCCACACCCTTTACCTTGGCTGATGACTGGGCTTCCAGTGCTGCTTCGCGTTTCACCTTTGAAGACTTTGCAGATCACTCCATACCCAGAAGGTCACACTGTCACCACACAGCTCTCTTAAGTCTCCTGTGCTGAAGGAGCAAGAAGCCAAAAAAACCCACATTTTTTCCTTCTGCCTACGGTACTTTATCTAGAAAGCTTATCTCTGTACTGAATATGCTTCTTTAAAGGGTCAAGAATCAGAGGTTTCCCAGCTTTAGGCACAAAAACAAACATGTTTCAGAAGCAGCAACACAGTATCCAAACAGGATACTGGGCAGTGTATTCTTAAGTCATGAAGCTTGTAAAGCATTCAAGAGAAGAAACACACACCTAAGAAAATCACTCCAGCTGCATTAGGAAAACATTGAACAGATTTCTGGCACACAGCAACAGGCACAGGGTAATTGTATATATTTGTTCTGTCACAGACTACTGTATGTCTACAAAGGAAAAGATCGGGAGGGCCAACGGCTCCTTTCAAGTGGATACAGAGCAAACACACGATCTTGCCACTGGACTGTCTACTGAAGATCACTAGAAGTCATCAAGATGCAGCATCCCCTTCTCTGCTGTGAGCCAACAGCTACCCCTAAGAACAGCCCAGAGGTCAAGCAGCACTGCTAAGGAGAACAGCACGCATTACTGCATCTATCCTCACAAAGACAATGTGTCTTGTGATAGACAAAGTGACATTTCCTCTCGTTCCCCATCTCACATGGTGTGAACGTACTCCAAAATAAAGCTTCATTTCACTCCTGAAAACCCCCCTCTCAGCCTTACAGCTCCAAACAGGAAAAGGAAATATTTAATAACCTTTGTCACTAAGCCACTAGCAACTGAGTTGCCCTGCACTGAGGTAACTTTTTTTTCCCCACTGTTTGTGCTTTTGGTATTTGGTGCTTTCAGTCTGCACATCAATCGTGGGTACTGTTGTTTGCACAGATCATGGCTACCTACAAAAATTACTAGTGGCGCAGTCTCTGCATTGGTCCACAGATGAAAAAGAAAACAAATCAGCCTTCTCAGGCCTTTACATATAGTTCTTTTTACAGTTCAAAGACTCGCAGCACTGACAATGCACAGCCAAGAGTTTCCCATCCACCTGTCACAGCCCTTTCCCCCCGATTAAGCAGACACAGCTATGAAGTACTTCCACCCCCATTCACTGAGTTGCCCCCAGGGCTGCCTAAAAGGAGTTGAGACTCTCAAAGTCCTTCCTAGCTCTCAGTGAGGCTCTTTGCCTCAATCTCACAGATCTTGTGCAGAACACAGCACAGAGTTATAATTCCAGGCAGGCATTGCTCAGTTGTCTGAACTTCGCAATTAGTGTCCATCATATGCTCTTCTCATCTTCAAAGGCTGCATGACAACACTGTAGCTGCTTACATGATAAATAAAGAGCACTGCAGCATCCATGTGTGCGCAATAATGCTCACTAGTGATAGGTACCAGCAAGCAGAGCTTCCCAGAATGAGAGGTGGAACACAGAACTCATTAAAGCAAGAAGCATTCAGTAAACAACTTGCTCCGCCTCAGGCAAAATGGGTAACAACACATGCAATTTGACTTCCCACCTGTTTATTGCCTTCAGCTTTCCAAGTAAGCCCATACCAGGCAGGCACAGAAGTCAGCAAGAGACAGTATGTTGCATTTAGGAACTGCAAAGCCCCTGGGGGAGGATGTACAAGAGGATAAAGAATGGGTTTTTCCTATACACAGCCAAACTGTCTGGAGAATTCCCTGCAGTCAAGGATCTCAAACTTCAAGCTGATCAGCCATATTTCAAAGATCAAAGCCTGCAACAACAGAAAACACCACTATGGTAACTCCATGTCCAAGTTCCTGTCTTTGTGTCTTTTAATACTTGAAAAGTTGCATGGACAGAAAAAAAAAAAGATAAGTTCCACCCATTTGTCTGGAAACTTTCTAAAGTTGAATAGCTGGATCAGAAAGGATTAGCTGATATCAGAACACAAATGGCAACCACAGCTGCCCAGAACAACAGCCTAAGACCTTCTCCATGGAGCATACATACTAAAGTTCACTATGTTCAACCTCCCTAGAAACAAGTTTTCCTTGTTACATCAAATTCAAATGCTTAAAATTTCCTTCCCATGAAGGTCTGACTCAGCTCCTCTCCCTCAAGACTGCCCATAAGAAGTGTTATAATTTGACCTGATAGCTTTAATCCACTAGTTATTCTTTTATTATTTTTACTATCTAAAGATAAACACCTAACAATACAGTGTTTAATGTTGCTTTGGATGCAGGGAAGGAAAAGAGTAGGAAGTGGGGGAGGGGGGTGACACAAGCTTGGTAGCGCAGTCACTGTGTGTTTGATATGAGCAGTAAGGGTCATCAATAAAAGCTGCAGCCATCATGAAACACTCTAACATTATAAATGTGACAGCCATGCTGAGATAGGGCTGGTGGGGTTTTAACTGCAGAATGAAATATGACATTTCCCAGTGTTTTATGTCAGTTAACAGCGGCAGGGCCATGTTCAGCATGTGCTGATTTGTTTGGTTGCAATAAAAAAAACACTTTAGATCTTCATTATTTAAATTTTACAATGGAATCAGAGTTGCAGTAGCAGTTAAAATGTGCAGCTGGGCTATGACTGTCATTGTGGGATTTTCCATTTCCCTTTGGAAAATGCTGTGTGAGGACACGGCTGAATTACACTCAGCTTTCAGCTGGTCTTCAGACAGACTCATCTTAATTTATTTGTCATGCATCCATCAACAAATAAATAAATGAAATAAGTATTAGAGATGAAGGGGAAAAGGAAAAACTTGTCTATTTGAAATGTAGTGTATAGACCAAGCAGTATTAACAGTTTAATAGGGAGTCAAGTAGATATCTAATTGGTATCCAGAATTAATGGACAGAAGTCAATGTATCAAATTTCCTGACTCACAGCCATATACAACCACAGTTGCAACTCAGGGCACATCCTAGGTAGTGTTTATCAGGAAACTCTGAGAATCTGAAATTCCTTACCTGAATTAGGAAGGAGACCAAGGATATTAAGTTTCTTTTTCCATGAGCCAAGGAAGATAACATTTTAACCAGATACTAATCTATTCTAGACTTCAGTAAGGTCTTTGACTTGGTCCCACACAACATCTATCTGTCCTTTCTGTTGATGGACTGTTTGATAGACAAGGAAGTTGTTGTGAGACCATACACAGAGAGTGGTGGTCAACGGCTCCATGTCTGGATAGAGATCAGTGATGCGTGGTGTCCCTCAGGGTCAGTACTGGGACCAATGCTTTTTAAGATCTTCATCAGTGATATCAACAGTTGAATCAAGCTCACCCACTTCAAGTTTATGGATGACATCGTGCTGTGAGGTACAGCTGACACACTTGAGGGACAGGATACCATTCAGAGAGCTGTAGACAGTCTGGGGTGTTGGCCCAGAAGAATCTCTCATGAGATTCAACAAAGTCAAGTGCAAGGTCTTGCACCTGGGTCATGGTCTTCCAATATTTAATGGGGGAGTCTATAAGAAGGAAGAGGACAGACTCTTTATCAAGGTCCACTGTGAAAGGACAAGGGAAATAGTTTGAAACCAAGAGAGAGGAGATTTTAACTGGATAATTTTTTTATGATAAAGACAGCAAAGTACTGCAACAGACTGCCTGGAGAGGTGGTGGAAGCCTCATCCTTGGGGATGCTCAAGGTCAGACTGGACTAGGCTCTGAGCAATCTATTTAGCTGGAGGTGACTCCATTCACTGCACAGGAGTTAGACTAGATGACCTTTAAAAGGTCCCTTCCAATTCAAATGGTACTTATATTTCTATGAAAGCAGCTGAACATTTTCTCAGTGATGAAACATGAAAGGCAGATGAGAATTCTTTCTTCAAAAGTTACTTAGACATCAAAGCAAAAACTGAAATAGGATCTCTCTCCTCTTGGGCAATCAGTTTTCAAAACCTTCACAATATTTCCACAGACAAAGCATTAAAAAGAAATCTCAGTCACAAATTGTATCTATTAAATTCACAGAAAGCAGAAAGACATTCATCTCATGGTTGGACAAATGAGGATACATAAATGACTTTCATTGTACAGAGAATAAAAAAAAGGATTGGACCACTATGGAAAAGAAAGTCTCAAAAGACATACAAGAATAGCCCAATATATATATATAAATAGTTTAAAAAAGTCTGGTAACCTTACTTTAAAAAGCATTCATTTCACTGGTAGCCTGTTTCCTAAACAGAAACTCTCTCTCTCTCTCCTCAATAAACTCTGTGAGGCCTTCCCACAATTGTAATCTCCTCCTTCCCAGGAAAGGTGATGGAGAAGGCTGCATGGTGATTTCAGCAGACAGGCTGGCTTCAGTCAGGTAGTGGCTGAAGCAGCACAACTTTGCCTGTACATCTCTCCACAGACGATATGGATTCACACTTTCCCTTCAGCCCAAGGTATTTGTTACATTCTTTTTCTTTCAGTGACTTTTGGGGGAAGAAAAGTAAACACTGGTAAGAACAACTCATTATGCTTAAGCATAGTAGAGCCATATGTATGAATGCTTTAAATATCCCTGAGCATGCAGCTTATTTCTAACACATCCTGACCAGCCATCATATCACCATGCCAAACAATACTAGGTCATGCCAAAGAGATGGGGATTGGCTGATACTTTTGGAGAGAGGATTTACTGCTCCTTAGCGTGTGGGTTTTGGGAGCCTCATAAGCACTGAGAGTCTGACAAACAGATCCAAAGGTTTTGGGTTACATGAATTCCCAAAACAACAGGTCAGTTCACTTGTTGAAAGTCTATCAGGGAAGCACTGCACATTCTAATGAAAAAAAACATAGAATACAAGAAAAAAGAAAGTATTTTCACCAGTGGATCTCCATTTGTTTTCCACCTCCACAGCACTACAGATGTTTAACAAGGACAGAATGAGCCCTTGGGGAGTATGAGCAAGTGCCTACCACTCTGCGGTACAAAAATCTGTGAGAAACTACATCCAGCCCCAACATCACCGCACCACTCTGCATCACCTCCCTTCAGTACCCTGGCAAAAAGGTTGCAATGTTCTCTGCTGAGGTCTAAATGCTTCCTTACACAGCACTGTGCCCGAGAGCCACAAAGATAACTTCAAGCTGTGTTTGATCACTTTCTCCTCAAACAGCACTTCAGCATGGTTCCATTGCCTGGGCTGTGAGTTTGGAAATAAAGCAAACCATGCTCTGGCAGTCCCATGCCTGTCCACTGGAAGAACGCCTGTGGTTTCCCCTTCTGGACGTAAGCACCTGTCTTGACAGCCAGACATACCTAGTGGATGCTAAAAGCCTGGGCTTGAAAAATGCTAGACAGAAGCTTTTCCTTCTGCATTTTAAACTAGAGTATTAAGCCTAGACAACAAAAAGTATTTTAAATACTGGCTATTTGATGTTTTCAGCTTGTCTTCAATTTTTTATTTACAAAATAAGTTGCTAAGGCCACAAGGAAGCAACACCTCAATTCCTGTGCTCAGGAATCATTCAGCCCTTCTCATTTATAGCAGTTCACCCTCTGGGCTGTGCCTTCTCAAGGCAAAAAGGACCAGAGCATGTAAAGGGTCTGCCTGCTGCATATCTTATATCTTACAGTAAGATTTGTGCTACTTCAACTCAGTAGAATTATCTTAGCATGAGACTGGCATAACAGTGTCTAATCAGCTTTATTATCCTAAATTTTCAATTGTTTCCCGGTAAGCTGCAGTTATGTCTTAGCTGATTATCCACTTAAACTATCAAGTACCAATTATAAAATGCAGTAACATTAACATCACAGATGCTTGAATTCAGAAAGAAGAAATCCCATATCATTCTTTTGAGTAACGAGCAGTACAGCAGAGGCAGCAGACCTCAGTATAAAATGCCTTTTCTCCATGATTTAAAATGAATAAATAATCATTCTGGTGTATGAATGAGTTATCTTCCTAAATAACACATCAATTAGCTAGAAACAACCCATGGTATAACTTTGCTTACAGTACTACTGTGAATAAGAATGAGCATCACATTCAGACAATGGCAGTGGCAAAGTGCAATGCCTTGTGCAGTCAACAAAAAGTACCCCCATTAAACATTGTCTCATGGCTGATCCTCATGGAATAAAATCCCATGGATCTTGTTTTCCATTAGCAGAGAGGGCTGAAAAACAGAAGAAGTGCTGCTAAAGCAGACTTGGCCACCTGCCCCTGCTCTTTTTGCCAACTGAGCTCCTCAAACCCAACTGAGCTGCAGAAACTCATAAGCAAAAAGCATTCCTGATGATGGGGTAACTAAAGGCAACCCAAGGTACCATATCAGTGTGTCTCATTACCCCCAGTGCTCACAGATGACCTTAAGTTCTTAATGCCACACCAGCTCCCAACCCTCCTTGCAATGCAGAAAAGGCCATCTGGTTACACCCCAATTCACATTTGGAAGTTTCTCTTTGCAAAGAGCATCCACAGGTGCTGGAAATAAGTCAATCTGTGAAATTGCTCAAACGGCCTACAAACATGGAACTTCCAGCACATCACGTGCAGAAGGTTCATATCCAGTACCACAATGGGCTCTTCAACAGGGAGGATGCTTAGGCTGGGCAAGCTGCTGCTTAGTCCACTTTTAAGTTGTCTAGTTTTACCTTAGGGCCTAGCTGTGTCTTCCTCTCCCTGCACATTACTTGCAGACAACACTGCTCATCTTTCTTGAAGAAATGCTGCTCCCCTGCATCTTCATGGCTTCTTAGCTCTCCTTTCACGCTACCTGTTACCTCTTTTCCTTCCTCACACAATAACAGGCTTCTCTCTGGATTACAAAGATAAAAGTGTATGAAGGGAACTACTTCCCTTCGTGCTTTCTACTCCATCTGAACACCACTGTCATCAGGAGAGATGAAATTAAGGAATGAAGGGTGAAAGGGTGAAAAAGAAAAGTATACAGAAGGTACAATGCAAGGGGAAAGAACACAATGATGCTATGGAAGGTCAGGTTAGTGTTAGTTTCAGAAGACCATCATAAGTTGAGTTGTTTTCAAGGCAGTCATTAAACTGCTTAAAAATTGAGTAAATCACAAATAGAATGGATGAGCATTAGAAGCGAGTGTCCCAAGAAAACTGCTATAATTGCTTAATAGGCACCACCCTGGAGCTGGCCAGCCATCCCTTACCAGTATTCTGTCTTTAATGACAGCATATGCAAAGACTACTTATTTCCCTTTGTAAGGTAATCCTTGGCAACTGAAAATCTTTCATATTAAAATGCAAGTGACATAACAGAGTAAACAGCTGGGGCTTTAGAAGAGAGAAGGAGTGCTCCTTCTTCCCCACATTCCTCCCTCTTCCCTCTAGTACTCATGCATTAAGCTAAATGTTTCCACATACTCACTGCCAAGCCAAAGCAACAAGTAATGTGTCTAAAAAAACAAACCTTGTGAATTACTTAGCAGTTCCTGATAGGTTTCTTCCAGTTCTTCTATGGTGGCAGCAGTTCTGAGCTCCACAACTGCACCAGGCTGAGATGTATGCCAATATTTCTGCATCTGTCTTTACATCCACATATAATCATTTCTATTCAAAGTTCCCAGAGCTCATAAACAAACACCAGGACCTCTTACTGACTCAGGTAAGATGAATGGCCTTTCAGCAGACAGGCATACAGACAAGTAAAGGTGCTTTGTGTCATAGAGCAAGTCACTTAAACAGCCAGCTGTGAAGTCAGTAATTCTTCCCATCTCTACTCAGTTTGCTAAGCCACATTCAGTTTCCTCCATCCTATCTAATTTTGTCACCCCTCTTTCCATGGCTGACATGCTTTTGCCAGCAGAATTCCACAATGATGAGAATAAATACAAGTGAGCATTTAATATCTCTTCGTAAAGCCAAGCACACAGATCATTCGCACCCCCAGCCCTTCTTTCTTTGGTAACTCTAAAGATAATTACCTGGACAAACTTGAAATGATTGGGCAGTTTCATTTCCACAGTCAGGAAGAATAAAACTCACTGGATGGATCTAATACTCAAATGGGGTAAATCCTGGATTTAACATACCTCAGTAAACACTTCTGCTATCTGGTTTAAGTGACTAAATGAGAGCTATGGTGGCTCAAGTTTTACACTTCCTTCATACATTAACAAATAAGAGTGCGAAAAACTTTCCACTCAGAAGTAGCTCATCTGAAGCACTCCTACACTGGCAGTCAATTCTGGAAGGGATTATAAAAGTAATCTGAGGGAAAAAATAAACAATAACAGTAATCTGGATAAATCTTATGCAATTAAAGGATTAGTGCATGGGTGTCCAACCTTCTGGCTTGTCTGGATTGCAGTGAAGAAGAATTGTCTTGGGAGACAAAAAATACACTCGTTTACTCAAATTATGCAACTAACAAAAAAAAAAAAATTTACAAATTTGGTGGTGAGTAGATTTTCAGCCAAACAGCAATGCCACGAATAAGGCACGATTGTGAAGCGAGGGGTGTTTCTGGTAAGATAGGGCTTATAAAGGTCTGGTAAAGAAACCTGATCAGATTTTACTTTGAACTGAATGTCTGATTGTGGCTTTATTTTATTGGAGGGCTGCAGTATGAGCTATGCCATGTTGCATGTGGCCCCCAGGCCACAGGTTGGACATGGCTGGATTAATTAAAAACTGCAGTTTGATGGACTGCTGGAAAGAAGAAAAAAAGTTTTACCTGAATTACAAAGTCTTCATAGGACTAGACTGGATTGGCAATTTGTCTATGTACTTATGAGTTATAAAAAGGAGGAGGGCTCATACTAGAGATCATTTCTTAGGTAATCTGCCTGCCTCTCTGCATTACAATGAGTTTAGTAATTATGGTTTGGAACACTGCCACCTCCCTAACAAGAGATTGAATCCACAACTTCTGGCAGAAAATCTACTCACCACCAAATTTGTCATATTTACTGTCAAATCCTAAATACAACTGCATAAATAAAGCACCTAAAAATACTCCATATAGCCATAAAGGGGGGAAAGCAATATCAGTTTGAAAAGGGAAGTCTTCATAATTTCAGGCAGGAGTCTTCCAGTCAAGCAAATGTTTTCCCTTTGCAAGTAAAGCTCTGTTAGTCTTTAAATAACACAAAGCATGCATTTACCCATTTGGCAGGTTCTACTCTCCTGCTGCAAGACACGGGTCGTGTCATCGCATGGTTACTGATCAAGGAGGAATGCCTATGCTTTTTCTGACACTTGTAAGACAATGAGTTGTGCTTTCTCTTCCAGTTGCACCATCTAGCCATGAAAGTTTATAGACTGTTTCATCATTATAAGAAATACATAGATTCATCTTGGTCAGTCCAATTCACTCTACACTGATGATCTGCTGAAAGAATGAACCTGTACCAAAACTCATTGAAGAATCTGATCCGTAACTAGAAGGAAATTATGAGCTGTCTTTCAAGTAACTCAAAGGTATACTGAGAAAAGCAAGGGAAAATATTACACCACGAACAATCCTGCTTCAGCACTGCAATCAGCCATCTATGATCTTTTTCATCACCTGCTGTTGAATTACATGAATTGAAAGTATAAATGAACTGCAATCATTAATTAAAAGGAGAAGACCTGAAATGACTGGTATTTCATTTAATAGATCAGAACAATGAACTCATTTGAGACCAGATCCAGATACTCCTGTTCACACCAAAGAGTAAGTTGGCCCATATTCACCTGGCGTAATACCCTAAGAAACTGAAAGGACACTGCCTTAAGTACATAGCTGTGAAATGGCATGATCCCAACACAAGAATATCAGAAAGTTGCCCATGGTTTTGAAGGTAGTTTATTATCTTACTAGACTTTCCTGAAACCCTGAAGTTAGTGTTCTATATGCAATAGATACCTTAATTCAGGAGAAAAAGGGGAAAAAAAAAAAAAAAGAAAAAAAAAGAAAAAAAAAAAAAAGAAAAAGAAAAAGAAAAAGAAAAAGAGAATGAAAACATTAATAGCTGAATTTTCCCTTCCATGAAGGCAGGACTAGAGGGAAAATAAGCTGTGGAGAAGAATAACATTCACAATTCATCCCTAATGTTATTAGTGTTCTTCCTCCCCTTTTAAAACCATAGACCATACCATATCAGCCTTTTAAATACAAAGGTGAAACTAGAATCAGTGGCTAGTACTCCTCACAAGACTTAAAGTTTTGTAACATAACAACACTCCTGTACTGCAGAATGACAGAAGAAACTCCATGTTTGGGTGAAGAATAATTCTCAGATGTGTTAAACAATGTATAGTACAGAAAATAACACTACAATTACTGAGAGATTATTTATAACCAGAGAAGCTGCACTAAAAATTGTAATTAAAACTATGATCACTAATAACACAGTGCCAAAAACTGTCACAATGGCTCATAAGAAAATAGGAGAGGGCGGATCTGTCCCAATTTACTCAAGTAGTTCCAAAAGTGAAACAAGAAATCTGCTTTACTTTGACAACTAATATCTGTAGCAGACCCTATTTTACAGGGACCTCACCCATAGTTACAGGTATCAGTATTTTGGAGCAAAGAACTGATAGTAAGTCTGACAAAAGTCTTATTTACCTAAGAGTTCTGTAGGGTCACTACAAGACCGTAATGTCTCTAACTGCTTTCTTGCCATCTAATCTTTGTCGCATTAATGAGGCCAGCCCTGTCCAAAACACTGAAAATAATTACACATTTCAACCACTAAGTCAATGGGAAGATTACTGTTGGTTTCATAGAAGGTCCTGTATGCTTTTTGAAAACAGTGATGTAGTCTGTTTCCTGCAGTCAAGACAGAGGCCTCAATTACTCAACATTTCCTTGTACTAAGTACCAGATCATCAGCCCAGCAGAAAAAGCTCCATAAATGGGATAAAGTGCCTGTAAGAATTTCTCTAAGCTGATACCTCCACACCACTCAAAAAATAAAAAAATAAAAGTTTGAAATACAAAAGGGGAAATAAATTCAGCCAAAGGACACACCAGAAATAAGCAGGCATTTGTGCAAAGATTCCATATCTTTGTAATAGTTCTTGCCCACATCCATCCACTAGCATGGCATCAAATCAGTTTTCTGTTACTAAATGATATATGTGGTCAGCACATTATTTCAGATGTTCGAAAGGTTGCAGCAAAGCAGTGAGTATCCATCTATTTGGTAACAGTTATCAGGCAACTCCTCCTGAGGTATAAAGGGCAGTGTTGCTGCGCTGTTTTCCTTAGTTATTTTCCTCCTCCTACTGCATACAAGACCCAAACAGTCCCCACCTACGCAGCTTGTCACTATACTTGGAAAGGGCCAGTATGTAAAGCAGTATATTAACTCTGACCTTTACCTGTTTACACAATTACTCAGCTGTCAGCCATGGGCAGTAAGCGCCAGTGATTAGATGAGCTTCAGCAGTCCTTCGGTGATTGTATTTCACATTCTTAGGTGCACTTATAACACAGTATCATAAAACCTCAATGCCTGTATTAGACTTTACATGATAGCCCCACAGATTTTAGACTGGTGTTGGGGGAGGATCTCTGAAGAATGAGAACCTTAGCTTTTAGCATTTATGCAAATAGAGAGGGGTAAATAAAAGCAGCTATGTTTTTGATGAAGATTTCCAATCATGCAAAAATGAACTTGCCTTGCAGACTGGTAATGGCTTTCTATTTAAAGAAAAGAGAAAAGTGCTTAAATGTCACCGTTTCTTGCCATAGAGTCACTATGGACTCTATGGCAAGAAACAGTTCCATATGATTCCTGCAGTATCTAACTTTGAAAAACAAACAAATAAACCCACACCAACATCAGCCCCCACTAAAGAGATTTGATTGCAATTGCCTTTCATTTAAAGACTAATTTACTGTGAAACTGTTTCTCTGCTAAAAAGGTAGGGAGGAAAAAAAAAGAAGTGGGTTAAGCCAGATAGAAGCTGCTAAGGGAAGAAATCTGCCCAGGGATGAAGTCATGCTCCCAGGAACTGAGACTCCCAATTTCTATTCCTGGCGCTACTGCTGTCATAGTGCTAAGGCCTTGGGAGTTGGGTATGAGACTGGGCTCACTTCCATCCTTTTCAGATACCACACTTCTGCTCATGAACAGCCACACTAATTGCAGCGTAACAGCTCTTGGAGTACTACCTTGCATGCATAAGATGCTGCCTCAGGTGGGCACTATGAAGGTTCATTAACACAGAATACACAGAGAGCCCCTGACGGGTTTGTTGCATCACTGCAAGGCAGCATAGTACAGCTGCAGAGCACTAGCACTGGTACTTTGAACAAAAATAGCAAGTAAACCCTTTATTACAAGGGAGTTCAGTACTTGCCTTAACTCAGATATTTCATATGAGAAGGCAATTCAGTACAACTGAAGATAAAAACATTGAAAAATATCTGTGGAAGTGTTTCCCAGCTACCCTCTCTGCAATGTTTCATTGAGTTATCCTCTCCATATATATATATATATATATATATATATATATATATATATATATATATATATAAACTTAATTACAGTTTTCGACTATCCCCTCAGGATAGTTTTCTGTGTCAGATTTCAGGACTTGAGATTACATGAAGAGTCTGTGCCACTTGTGCTGAGTGGGAGAACATGCCTCCCAGTTGGTTCTCCTGTCCTCACGGCTTTCCTCATCCCTTTCACCAGCTGCAGCCTCACCCCAGACTGCAGGTACTGAGCTATGAACAGTGATAGTGCTGTTGTGCTTCCACACTATAACAAGCTGATGACCTCTAGAGAACATCCATTTCTTCTAAGAAAAGAAATAAGTCACCACTGGCAGTCATGTATCAAAGCCTAAATCTAGGGAGTCCTGTACATTGCATTCTCTGATTCTTGAAAGCTAAACACATTCCTTGGGAAGAAGGCAATGAGGTATCTTAGATACAAACCCTTACCCCTTCTATATTCCAACCCTTTGTGCTCTTCACACATAAGATCTTCTACCTAGAAATGTTATACGCTTCCTAAACATACCTGTATGGAGAAACAAGCCTTCCATGTGTGAGAAGCCATTACAGTCACGGCGCTAACAGCTTGTTGTATGTGATATTGAGGTGGGTAGGCCCTTCAAACCACTCAAGGATGCTGCCTTGCCCTTCCGATAATTCCACTGAAGAATCTTTTCTTTTTTTGGTAAAGTTCTTTAAAGCTTCTCAAAATCATGCATTTACTAGGCTATTACACAGGCAACTTGACAGAAGCAGTAGTACCAGGTCTCACCTGCATTCAGTTATTCCTTTCATCATGAAGAATTACAAGAGCTTAAACACAGATGTCTGATAAGAACACATTTCTTGTGGGGAACTGCATTGATTTTGAATACTTTTCTCTATGTTCCTCTTTGCTCCACTGAACAGACACACCCTCAATATGACAGTGCCTGTGATACTGCAATGGGTAGCAATGCAGTTCTTCAGAAGATCTACAGGAGAATGGGCAGAAAGGCTTCCTCTACTTCTACTGAAGAGTGTGGAAAGTCTTCATACTCAGAAGTCAGTGCTCCAGGGGATCCTTCAAGTAAGGTGCCCCTAACAGCTTTCATCACATCATTTTCCTGTACTTTTTCCACTCATGCAGTGAATAACCACAACACTTGTTTCCAGAAGTGCAGTTTACATGAAGAGAAAAACAACAGCTACTGCATTAGGACTGCTTTGCTCCCAGCTGCCATTCTTACAGTACCTGCCTCAGGTCACTATTTAGGGCTTTGATTCCTACAGGTTTGTTAAATTAAGTGGTGATAAGTGGTGCCACCTCCATCATAGACCAATCTGACATTAGGATTTCTCAGCTAAAATTTCTTCAAGTTCTAAATTCATAGAATCAGTAAGGTTGGAAAAGACCTCCAAGATCATCCAGTCCAACTGTACACCTATCACCAACATTTCACACTAAACCACAGCCCACAACCCAACATCTAAACAATTCCTTAACACTTCCAGGGATAATGACTTCACCAGCTCCCTGGGCAGCCTGTTCCAGTACCTCATCACACTTTTGAAGAAATTTTAACTGGAGTCCAACCTGAACCTTCCAGTACAAAACTGAGGCCATTCCCTCTCACCGTGACTCTCTCTCTTATCTGGAAGAAGAGACTGACTTCCACCTTGCCATAACCTCCTTTCATGCAGTTGTAGAGAACAATAAGGTCTACAGTGAGCCTCCTTTTCTTGAGACTAAATAACCCTGGTCCCCTTAGCTGCTCCAAACCCCTCACAGCTTCATTACCCATCCTAGGCACACACCAGGGCCTTGATGTCTTTCTTGCAGTGACGGGACCAAAACTGAACACAATACTCAAGATGCAGCCTCAGCAGTGAATTCCCTTCACTCCCCAAGACCTGGAAGTTATATGACATGTTACTTGAATCACAAATGAAATAATGCTAAATTAGAAAAGTGGCTGGTTGAAACAGGCTAGAAACTCTTAAGAGATACCCTGCAAAAAAATGCTGGGAAACCACACAGAAATGCAGTTGCAGAACACAAAGCAATATTTCCATATATATGCATAGAAGTGAAGCTGTGAGACAGCACATATATGTCTAGTAAGCCAGGAGAAGAGAACAGGAATGTAAACTTAATTTCCTTATAGATTAAGAGACATCTAGTGAATCTATTTGATCTGAAATGAGCTGAAACAAAACGCTAACTACTAACACAAAATAAGTTCGATCTGAGTGTGTATGTGACTGAGAAGCAGAGTAGCTCTCCACAGAACTTAAGTTCAAGGGATGGCAATGTCCCAGGAGAGAGAGAGAGAGCAGATTCCACTTAGCACAAAGCTGGATAAAAGCAGATTGATCATTAGTAAGCAGACAGCCAAAATTAACCTCGAAAGGTGCACTAAGATGAAGGAAGAATTTCAACAGCCTAAGGGGAGGAGAGAAAGACACCAAATCCCTCAAAACTAGAAATTTAAGGCATGTGGACTTTGAAAAATGCAGAAAAAAAGGCAAGTTACTACTGAGAAACTGAATACACTAACAGACTGCCAAAGAAGGACCAAAGTAAGAGGTGTGAGGTGGTTCCTGCTAATTGGTACTGACAACCACCACTCTGAAAGCCAAGAAGCTGTGTGGCAGAATCAGGAAGTAAAGTTGACAGTGCAGGATAATCAGTACCTAAGATAGCACCACTTGAAGAGGGATTCCATGCAAGGAGATGAAGATCACAACTGAAGAGGAAGCATCAACTGCAAATTAATAAAGCTTAGTGTGATCCAAAAGAGCATCCTTCAGTTCACAGAACAGCTCTGAGAATAAATTTTTATGTGTAATATTTTTTTGGTAAAATGTGACCTCAACTATCAAAACAACACATTAAAAGCTAGTGGAGCAAGTCACAGAATTATACATGGTGACCATCTAAAGTCAATCTTATTTACTGATTTTTCATAGTTAAGAGATTAAAAAGTAAACAAAAAACAACCAAAACACCTACGCAGCATAGAAGAAAGTTACCAAACAACTTGAAGTTGAAAGATAATATAGCACATGCATAACATTTGACAAAGCTTTGCAGGGAAAGCTAGCAGTGCATGCAGCTTAACAAACAAGGAGTACAACCCTTTGAAAAACTCAGTTTCTTTGGGCTTCCACTTCTCCTATCACTTTCAGAAAGGCACCAGATAACATCTTGTTTGAACAGTTATCCAAGAAAGTGAGAATTAAGACAGTGATTTAACAAAAAGAACCTCAATAGAAGAAAAAGTATTTGTTCAGCAGTTCACTTGGATGCCTGAAAAGAGTGGCCAGCAAACTGTATTGTTCATACTTGACTAAAGTCCTGTAATAAAAGTACTTTGCATTTTTAGCAACATAGATCTTAGATAACTACATGCATTTCCCCTCATTTCCATCCCAAAGGAAAACTGAAGCTAGTGCTATTATTCCATTTAACCAAATGAAAGACTGGTAACTTAAGTATCATAGTATCATAGTATCGTGCGAGTTGGAAGGGACCTTAGAGATCATCGAGTCCAACTCCCGGGATTCGAGCCCTCTGTGTAGCAAAGCGGCACTTCTACCACTTGTGCAACAGGGGGGTGATTCAGCTACACCCACAAATAAACAAAACAATCAATTCTTAACTCAGATCTTGTCAGTAAGACCATACACAGACTATCTTTATTTGACTAGAATGTGAGACAAACAGTAACCGCCATTCTCTTTTCTTACGTAGCAAACTGTCTTCCCTATGCCCTTTAATACTCATTTTGAAAGATGCCATCAGCTTAAATCAAGATCTCACACTGAAGTGCATAAACACATGCTTTTAAAGAACATTAAGAAGATAAATTATCTCCCCACTTCTTAAAAACTTGGATTTAGCATTCAGCTGACTCTCTGCAGCTCCCAGCTTCTCCAAACTATGTGCAAAGAGCACACTGGCTTCACTTGTGAAAGTGTGAATAATAGCGCTTCTGCTATCCTATTAGTGAGCAGTCATGACTTTTTAGCATGGCTGCTTCCACACTAAACGCTGGAGGAAAACATCTATTAAAAAAAACAAAACAAATGCATTTGCTCATTTGCTTTTACAAAAGCTGTTTTTTAGGCAATTATATATAACTTAAATCATTCATTGATACATGAACAGATGAATAAAGGTCAAATTAAATTACAAAAACAGCAACAAAAGAGAAGCTTACACCACAAAAAGAACTTCTAAAAAACGCGCTTGAAGGAATCTCACTGCACAGATACAGAAATAAATACACAAGTCATGCTGTAAACATTTGTAACATTTTCTGTACTAACTTCATTCCAGTAAGAGTATCCTTATTCACAAGGACCTCTTTAGCAAAGCAAAGTGATGCTATCACAGCATCACTGCAACTACACCTTTACAGACCACTGGAGTTGAAAAGTTCACTTTGTCCTATTTCTTGCAAGCTGATCTCTCTCTAAGGCTGAGTCTCCCCTGAATTTCACAAGTTTCCTGTACTCCACTTGCTATTTTCAGTTCCCTTCCTGAGCAGCAAATAATTGAAACAGAGCACAACCTTTTCATGCTTTAGATCTGACCTAGAAACACACAGTTATAATTCAGCAGACTGATCCCTTAGTCTGTTTGACAGTAGGGGTAGTATGGCATATTCCTTCTGCAGAAAGCTCAGTCCAGTGGACTAAGAGGACAAAGTGAACAGTCAAGCCTGATGCTTAGATTTAGAAGTGGAATTTAGTTCTCTGCTTTGCGTGATCCGAGGGTGAACCCTGTGACCATCTATGTAAGGGAATGGGAGAAGGGCATTTCCCTACCTCACACCGTTTATATGAAGTTGTTCTCAAGGCTGTGATTCATTACAGGCTGTGAGGAGCTTGAGAACAAACAAATAGACATCTAAAAGTAGCTGACATCCCCAGCTTTTGTTTCTGTATTTGGCAAGAAAATAAAGGCAGCTCTACACATCCTGTATACTCAAGTATCCGCTTCTTTCTTTTCCCTAGATCTTACTGACCACCCTCTTAGGTTAACATTACAGAAAATGTACCTTCTGTAATGTGATGCACAGCAATAGCAGCAGAGCAGCAAGGTTCTAGGCTGCAGCAAGTGACGATTTGCTCAAATGCAACAGCCATGAGCACAGAAATAAAGGAAAGAAGCTGCTTACCTTCAGAAGACCTCAGGTACGCAGGGATATGATATCCCCTTACCTTCACTACCAGCCCTTAAACAAGGTCTGGAAAGGGGTGGATCAGGATTCTAGTCACTCAGGTGCACTGATTGCACCCCAGCTCCCCTGGGTTGGCCCCACCTTCCTACCAGGTGCTCAATCAGTGGTTCAAACCACAACTTGCATTTCCACTACACTTCCACACCACATTTTTATGTCTGGTCCTTCTAAGCATACCAGTTTACTTTCATACCAGCTACCAAACAAGGAGTCATATCGCCAAACTTCTGCTTATTTTTAACCCCACTGTAATGTATTTAACTGCACCCAAAAGTCTTCTACCTATCCATATGTAGCAGCGCACTACCATCCCAATGCAGACATTAATGCTTACTGTTAGGAATGGTAATGAAGAGGGGCAAATCGTCCACTGGATGGAATTTTGTATAGTTGGTAGTATCAGCACGAACAGAATGTTATCAAACAAGCCTAGAGGTCCTGAGGACCAGATAGAAAAACCACTGTAGTGCATCATATGCTACTTGAGTGGATGACTAAGCAGCAACAAGTGTTTAAGCATATCTTTAGTGAAGAGACAGAGGCTCCTTGAAGAAAAGCTAGAAAGAAAGGTTTTAAAAATCCCCACTCAGTGACCCACATTAAAACAAGAAAACATTTGCTTTGATTGTGAAAACTCTGAACCAACTCCACAGCATTTTCATTTTGATGGATTTTTATATCTTATTACTAGAGTTCAATGTCAGTGTAATTAATGGTTTTATGTACAAAAACTCCCAATTGCAAGCTGGCTCTCTTGTTAATTCGGTATTAAAATGCCTGCTTTGCTAGAGTTAATTTCTGAAGCACAGTCCTTCAGGATTTAGAAGATGAACCTATGACTTCCAGAATGCTTCTATGTAGCAATAGTTAAAAAAAAAAAGCAACCTCATGGGAATTACTAGGTGCTATCTCATCTTTTTACTTTAGGAAGCACAGGGAAACATTAAAAAGCAGAACTTACCACTGGGGAAAAGGATCACAAGGGTTAAAATTAGAGAAGACAGTTTGACAACTTTCAATTAATGCTGAAGTATTACTAAAGTTGAGTTATGTCGCACAGGGAAAGAATCACTGCAGTTACTGAGAACTTACTGTGCCAGCAAGTGTCAGGACAAGTCACACTGCAGAACAAACACACTGTATGTCACCCACACTTCCAAAAGGCAAAGCTTCCGCCCACTGCCAAGAAGCAGCTTCCATTTCCATGTCAGTGTATACCTAATTGCTCTTCTTCAAATGAAAACAGTACATGGCAAATACTACAGTAACATTATTGACAACTTTAGGATCCCTCCCTAGATAGAGGGACAAAATGCTTTGATTGTCCAGCACCTTAAAATACAACCACTTCACGTCTCTAGACTCACATACATAAACAAGTGCTTTGAAACCACTTGAAGCCATTGCTCACCATGCTAATGAAAAGTGTCTCTGTGTCTCTTATACTCCTGGGTCTGCCTGTATTCTTCCAGTCTTTGTCATCTCCCAGATCAGATACTCTTGGTAGAAAGGAGAATTTGCAAATAATGCTGAGCCTGGAACAGCAACTGGTACAACTGATGGCTTGTCAGTGCTTGGGGTCCCTCAGTACTAACATTAAAAGTGAAGTACGGGAACATGAAAGTTATAGCACCAGAAAGGAGAAAGATAGGGCTAAGTCATGTAAGAACTATAAAACATTTCATGAACTGAAGGAAATTTTTATTCAGTTTGAACTCTCATATGGTTTCCTGTAAGTTTTCAGGTGCTCTCCCAAAGAGGTTTTAATTTAATAATTTGCTGAAACAAATTAACTGAAAACTGGATAATCTGTTATTATTAAAATAACTGAGTTGAGTATAAAGCAGAAGGAAATCCATTCCCATACTTCCTCAAAGTTATGTTTCAGTATTTTTCATCCAAAACCAACACAAACCCACCACCAAAACAAACAAGCACCTAAAAGCTAGAATTATTCACAAATGAATGGCAATATGAAAGTTTGAGGACTCAAGGTCCAACTTCAATTGAAGACACTGTTACCTCCAGCTATTTATTCTATCCCACAGCCTATGATCCAAAAAAACACAGCTACTATAGTAGACTATCTCAGTTGCTTTGAAGCAGAGAGCAGACAGCAGTGAAAGAGCTATGAAGTTCTAAATGAAGGTGCAGTCTGCACACAGAAGTGTGGATCACGAGCTTGCACTCCAGCTACAACTACCACAAGAATGATGGCCTCCAGCAAATGAAAGCTAACAAAGCAACTCAGGGGCTGTAACAACACTTTTTGCTGTGAATAAGTGCCAATAAATCCATGTTAACTAAGACACTGCAAGACATTCCGACCCTGTACTTTTTTCTGAGCCGCTAGAACCAGCTCTTTTCAGAAAGGAGTCAATTTATGTGCAGCTCTGTCTGTCACTGGCTTGTGTTCTGAATGGCTGAACTTGAGCTATGTCTGTGTAAGCTGAATTCCACTCCCCGCATTCATTCTCCATTCCCAGAATGGCCGCTGCAGGAATGCAAATCCTATTTGGAAGGATTACATGTCACACAACTGCCAGAGGCCCCATCTAAGACTGGGCTCCTTCCCATGCCAGAAGCCATAAAACTTTAGAGGTCCTATTCAGAAAATGCATGGTTAAAGTGGACAAGGTAGGAACACAAAACAGTACCACCATATTGTGTATGCAGAATCAAAGCCATCACTCTCCCTCCCTTGATTGCCATTATACTAGGGGTTTGGGCTAAAGCTGGGGATTTCATTACGTTCAGGTGTGAAGGTGCACAGAACAAGAAAACATAGGCCAGATCAGGATGCACAACTGTTGAGCCAAACAACAGTTGGTAGCAAGAGGGATTCTACTTAACACTTGTATGTGAACAGCAGGTGTCACACAAGTTGATGGAAGGGAAAATTAAACAGAAAATGATCTGCTGTCTAGAGCAGTGCATGCAAGTTTTTATGGTCTCTTACATTCCTCCATAACAACAGTTATGGAAACTTACTGGAATGTCCCAAGCACTCAAGAGCTTAAATGTGTTTTTTCCTTGCAAGTTTTATTTGCTGATGCTTATCTTCACATTTTCTAAATACTTCACACATTCTGTCCCTGCTACTTCAGTATATAAGAGATCATTTCCTACTTTGTAGCACGTCATGACATAGCCTGTTTCCCTCTCCATCTTAAGAAGAGGAACTCCATAATTTAGTTTTTCCAGAAGAGCGGAAAGAAGAGCACACATCACACTTGTGATAAATAGCAGGGCCACCAGTTTCCTGCGTTACATTATTTCTGTACAAAGGAGAAGCAATAGCAGTGCACTCCGCCAGCAGAAATTGTTCCTTTATTATTAAACACAAGCGGGTGAAAATGGAATACCATGCAGACTTTGGCTGGCAATCCTCCCTGCAAAGCAGACACCAGCTAGTATCAGTTGTAACTGCTCTTTTTCGTGCAAGTGCACAGCTGCCTGATTTCAGCTCATCATTATTGTAGAGCTAGAGCTGCAGTTCTGCATTTGCTCCGCACTAATCTTCTGTTGACTGGAACAGCTAGAACCTGAAGTCCTATAATAACCATTCCACAGCCACACAAGACTACACTTTCTTCAGAATAAGTTTTATTTTAATAGATCATCTTGTCCAGTATCTTTCTGAAGAGTTTCTACTATTTGAATCTTTTATTTTTAAATCTGTTCTGAGCTTTCCCTGAAATTGACTCATTAAAATAAGCATTCAGAATAACAGATAGTATATCCAACCATCAAGCAAAAAATAACAGAAAAACGTATGGAGCTCCCCAAAGCTATCAACTTAAAGACATCATTAATACTTTTGATTGAAGACATAGAAAAGCTGTATCAGAGTAAACGTGGCAGACAATCCTAGAAGTGAAAGAACACTAAGACAATAAAGAAGAAAATGACATAATTTATGCCTCTAGCAGCACTGAGCTTAGATAGACTTTCCAGTTAGGATTCAGCACTAAGAGAGACAGGTTTCAAGTCTACGTCAATCCACATCACTGGGCAGTTAATAAGCACTCAGATGATAAACCACATGGAAAAAAAAAAAAAAGTGAAGAGGGGAAAGGCTTATTAGCACTGCCTAAAGCCAGACAACCTGTAGAGTATCCTTAGCAGACACTTCACAATATAGCTTGAATTATAAAAGCTCTGAGAACTCACATTTTTCACTGATTCTTGAAAATTTACATCTCCCCTAGTTTGATTATTGTCCAGCCATGCACTTATTGCAGACCAATAGATGGAACACAATGAAAAGTGCAGCAGTGACAACAGATCAGCAAGGGCCTAGGCTGCAGCAAACAAATGTTTGCTCAAGTACAACAGCCATAGGCACAGAAATAAAAGAAAGAAACTGCTTACCTTCAAAAGATCTCAATATGTGAGAATTTCCAATGAGATACCCTCACCACCACTGCCAGCCCTCAAATGAGGTCCAGGAAGGGATGGATCCTGGCTCCACCCCTTCTGGTCACTCACATACATTGTATGCACCTGAGCTCCCCTGTGTTGGCTCTGCTTTTCCACCAGGTTCTCAATCACTGGTTCAAGCCATGGCTTAGAATTTCCACTGCAATAGTCATTAGCAGTGAGCCTCTAGACTGAATAAGCTTCTGAGAGCACCTCATCTGCCATCTTGGGAAAAGCCACCAAAGACATAGCTGCGCTACACTGAAGGGAAACTGGAAGAAAAAAACTTTATTGCTTTACCTTGTAATGAGAAGTGCAGATGCCTTCAAACATAGTTATATCCATACAGTCCATTGGTTCTGACCTTTCTGATAACAGCAGCTCTTCCAGCTTCCTGTTTTTTTTTTACTTTTAACGTGTCAGCTGGCACAACCTGTAAATTTAAAGAAGTGGATAAGTTATTCCAAGACTTTTATCCATCTCATTCTATGCGGCACACAACTTTAAAACATATGGTACTATGCCATGTGTCTTCTACTGTTCTCAAGAGCTTTCAGCACAATGGCTTACAGACCACTGTTTCAATACATCACTGATTGATTTATTTATTAGGAAGATAAATAAAGAGATTGTTTCATTGGATTTCTTTTTCAGGAAGACATGTGCCATGTGTGCACACCTTGTGTTTGAGGACATGCTTTTACTTATTAATTTCTTATTTCTTACTTATTAATTTCTTACTTATTAATTTCAAACACTCGTGATGCTGAACTGCCAATTTACTACTGAATTTATCTGTTAAAGGCTGGTTCTTATGAAAGAGAAAAGTTAAATCTAAATCCTAGCTCAGGAGTAGGAATGCTACTAGTTTAGAAACTCCTTCAAAAAATGACTTTGAACACTGCTCAACATTTTTCAGCAACGGGGAATTTCTTTTATAGAAGTACTTAGGGAATCGCAGGGAGATTCCTTAAATGCATCTGCAGCTGCACAGCATGTATTTAAATTTGAGCATCCAACCAAAAGGAGCTCTGAAAACCAGGGAATGGCTTTTCTGATCAAACACAGCAGCTGCAGTGGGACCTGTGAAGGCATCACATATGCTTAAGCCATGGGCCAGATCATTTGGCTTATGAGGAAGGGGCAGTAGAATAAGAAATGCAAAAAATGTACACCTTGATACATGCTTGGATGCAGGCAGAGATTGCTCTGAGGGCATACCACTGCACAACACTACTAACAAACTGACTGAAGTTAAAAAAAAGTCAGGGGATTGTCACATGGCAAATTCCTATAACACAAAGACCTCACGTGTGCAAACATGCCAATTGTGTGACTGTAGGGAGAGAGATGAGATAGCCTACACACTGCAGAAGGAAGAAGAATGAGCCAACAGCAGCTGACATGATAAAGAGTTTGTGAAAAGACATCTAGAATGTCTTTTTTCTTGGTTGTTCCGGAAGATTAATTATCCTAAAGCATAGATTCTGCTCATCAGCATTTGCTGATGGAAAAAGAAAAATGAATAGATTTTAGTCTGCCACTATAAAAAGAATGCTATAATATTATTTGGATTCAAAACTTGGGTGTGTTGTTTGTATATAATACTGTGTTAATACTTTATAGTTTGTCCCTGTAATGATAAACTTTACACGAAGTAATGCCCAGGTTGACTAACAAGATGCCTCGAGTGTCTTCAGGCATCTTGCTACATGACATGCCTTTAGCTATTTGCTCAGAAACTGAAGCAGAAGGGACTGTTAGAGAAAAATTTC
The DNA here is from genome assembly GCF_039878825.1 of Excalfactoria chinensis. Lineage (NCBI taxonomy): Eukaryota > Metazoa > Chordata > Aves > Galliformes > Phasianidae > Excalfactoria > Excalfactoria chinensis. The sequence continues at coordinate 116,492,010 of NC_092826.1, read as the reverse complement.
ATCTTGGTGTGTTCCTGTGTGCACAAATATTCTATCTAAAACTCTCTAATTTGAAAATTATTGCAGAACATGCTAAAAAACATTGCTTTAACAACCTGACGCATATAATATTGGTCACCTCTCTGAAGTCTTCAAATAGGAACACCACTGGTCAGGCAAAGCCTCTGTTTTGTGTGTCTTGGGAGTGTTTTCACTTCCAGAAGGTAGAAAGTGAATGGGCAAGGTACATAAAGGACACACAAGTCCCACTCCACTGTTTTTAACTGATTTGTTCGCAGTCAATGTTGGTCTGGGCCAGTGATGACAAAGTTGCAACTACTTCCCAGATACAAAGAACTCCCAAAATAGCTGTGTACTTTCAATCTTGAAAGAATTATACGCAAAAATGTGCACAAATGAATGTATTATTAAATCCCACAATCAGTCATACTGTATTACTGCCACTTTTGGACCATAACAAAGGACTCATAAACATAGTTCTGATTCACCCTGGGCAGAGGACTACCTCTAGATTGCAGACTGAATGCCAGTGATCCTTTAGGTGACTGTTACATTCACCATTTCTCCCATGTCTTCCACAACAAACACTATAGTTGGGCTTTGTCACAAAATGCTTCTTGCTGCTTGGAATCACTGTGATAATTTACTTGAAGGTAACTCTCGGTAAAGCTTCCCTTAGCAGAGAAAGCTTAATAAAGCAACACAAGCTGCTCAGCCAAGCTTCTTAATTAAAAGTATAATAAACCTGCTGTCATTATGACAATGCAAATACTGATGAAAAGTAGTGTTTTGAGTGCCACAGAAGTGTATGTAACCAATTCAGAATTAACCTCACACATCCTTTCTAATTCACAGAATCATTAAGGCTGGAAAAGACCTCCAAGATCACCCAGTCCAACCACCAACCCATCCCCATCACACCACTGACCATGTCCTTCAGTGCCACATTCACACATTTCTTGTACACCTCCAGGGATGGTGACTCCACCACCTCCATGGGCAGCCTGTGCCACTGCCTTACTGCTGTTTCTGAGAAGAAATATTTCCTAATATCCAACCTCAACCTCTCCTGGAGCAAACTGAGGCCATTCCCTCTTGTCCTCTCACTGCTACCTGGGAAAAGAGGCTGACCCTTACATAGCCACAGCCTCCTTTCAGGCAGCTGTAGAGAGCAATCAGGTCTCCTTTGAGCCTCTTCTTCTCCAGAATGAACAAAACCAGCTCCCTCAGTTGCTCCCCACAAGACTTGTGCTCCAGACCCCTCAGAGCTTTGTTGCCCATCTCTGAACACACTCCAGGACCTCAATGTCCTTCTTGTGGTGAGGGGCCCAAAACTGAACACAACACTCAGGGTGTGGGCTCACCAGTGCCAAGTATCTATGTCAATGCTCACAGTTTCAGAACAAACTAAATCCCTTCAGCATTACCATGCATAAGAACACCTACAGATTTATGACTGCGGTCATCTTCCAACAGCACTGTAACAAGGCTGAAGGAATCCAGCCTGCTGCAGGCAGCATACTGGCTCCAGCTGCTTTCATTTCTCTGTGTACTTTCCACCTTTTCTGCTCCCCTTTTATTTCCCTCACCTTTGGCACCAGGGCAGAGTTAAAGACAAACTAACTGGGGAATAGCTTTGTGGAGAAAAACCTATGAGGCCTGGTGGACAAGTAGATCATAAGCCTTGTCACAAAGAGAGAGTAAAGAAGATGGAACCAGACTCTTCTCAGTCATGCCCAGTGAAAGAACAAGAGGAAAGAGACAAACTAAATACAGGGACCTACATTTAAACATGGGAAATTCTCACTGTGAGGCTGTTTCAGCACTGGCAGAGGTCCCCCCAAACAGGCTGTAAAGTCTCCATTGCAGTAGAGCAGAACTATTCAGCACCCGACTGGACCCAGGCCCCCTGAGGGCTCCTGAGCCCCTGTCAGCCTCAGCCACCCCACCAGTCTGTAAACAGAGCCTTGTTTCCTAATCTCCTATTTATTTATTTTATTTATTTATTTATAAACAAGTGTGTCACTGACACGGCCAAGTTGAAAATTCAAGTTGTAGGACAAGAATTTTATTTGAAGTCTCCACACTACGGGTGGAACAGACTGAAGAAACAATGAATTTGAAAATCAAACTGGATGTTGCAGATGTTACTTACTCTAATGAGCATACAACTTTTCTGGGCTTTTCTGGATTACACATATTGCCAGCTAGGAGCAAGGACTTCCCAGCAAGCAGAGCTGCACAGTTCTATTGCCAAAAAGGTGGCTTAAAGTGCTGCACAGTTCCTCAGTCAGCCAGGAGAAGGAAGCAGATCAGAACTTCCCCATCACCACTGTGGAGTACCATATTCCTAACACTACATCACTAATTATCTCAGCATCTTCAGTTCTAGAACTTCAAACTCAAATTGGAAGAGCTGTATGTACAACACGCTACAGAGCAGGACAAAATTTGCAGTCTGGTCTCACTCCTATCACTGGTGAGTAATTACTATTACTATTAGTCTTCAGTCAGGAGATTCAGCTACAAAACTTTTTTGGGGGTGGATTTTAACTTTAAAACATAACTGCAACTTCAAAAACTTAATTTGTACATTTACTGTACATTTACATTGTGCCCCCAGCTGAATTATTTGTAGCCAGACCATGGTAATTATGTTGTCTCATGATTTCCTGCAGTGCAATTCAGGTAATGACAAAGATAGTTTTTGGTTCACTTCAACTTGTACTTAGTAAACTAACTGTGAAGTATTGCAGCCAAATTCCCACCCTCTAAGTCAGTGGAGAGATGTTGCCAACACCACGTTGTCTTCAGTGATGCTTTACCACAGGATAAGCCTTGATAGCAAAAACTACAATATTAATACATTTCATGTTTACTAATTCATTTAATTGTTTAGTAAATTTAGCCAGATGTACCAGTTAATGTATTTCATAAACAAGGATGTCATGATGAAACAATTGAGTAGAAGATTTTTTACATGGATCTGACCAGAATAAGTAATTTCCAAGTAGCTACAATGGAATTTATGTATATATTAGTTGCCTCTATTTACCTGGCAAATGACACATGCATTTTATAGCATGGTGAAAAACCCTAATCTAAGTTAATCTTCACAGAAGAACTTTTTTGCCTGCAATGAGATGGTCTGGAGAATAAGTTTGTTAAGTCTTTGTTGATGCAGCTGAGGCCTGTTGCATGCCACCAAGGGACCTGGCTTAACTCAACTCTTGCCATGGGCAGCTGCAGGCTGTGAGGCAATGTGTTGCCTGCTGATTCAGCTTATCTGTTAAGGCAAAATTCAGCCCTGGCACAGTCTCCAAGGGAAGGCAGCACCAGAGCAGACGCTACAGCACAGGCACTTAGCAATATTGCCTCCTGCTGCCAGCAGAGGAAAGATTGCCCAGTGTTTTCAAACTTCTTGAGGCATGCTGTGTCAATACATAAAATGTCTTTAATATATGCATGTTATTGCAGCTATTTTAGCATAATATTGGCACGTCAGTCTTATTAGCAGAAAGAAAAGGCTTTGTCACTAATAAGCTTGAGTTGTATTTTATTCTGCAGTATGCCATTCTACCTGCAGATCCTACATACAGCTGTATAATGGCATCTCTCCCATTGTAACACTTACAACTGCCTTCTTTTCTCGTTCATCTCTCCAGTGAAAGACTCATGATCAACCTATTCCATATCTGGCATTCATTAAGTGAACATCAGTTTACAAGGGTAGAGGAAATTCCATCAGTCTTAATAGGATTAAGGGTATTTCTACTGTTTTGCTGTTTCCAGTTCCTCAGAAATAAAGAATATCTTTAAACAAATAGTTGGTGGTCACACAGCTCATTAGCATGATCCACCACAATCAGAACTGGTAGTATAAACTTGTAATTATTTAATTGCCCCTGCAGAGGTTACTTCATTAGGACCTACAATAAACCAGAAAGTAGACACACAAAGTCACAGTGGGACTACAGCAAAGTAGGCAACACCCAATAGCTTGCATGTGCTGATTTTGTTCTGGTTAACACAGTGTTTAAGGACAGTTTTACATTGTCTTCAGACCCAGGTGGTATCCCTGTTCCCATATTGCTTTCTGTTCCTGCAGCTGATCTGGTTCTGTCACTTTACAAATGCAAGGGTTGGAACTTTACATAGCTTTGAACAGTTGCATCTGCTTTCCAGAAGCACTGCTACAGAGCACTAGGAAAACATTACAGTATGATTCGTTTTGCTTTGCTTTTTGAACTGCATTCCTCAAGCTCACTCTTCCCCCTGTCCTCCCCCCAGGAGAAGCCGGCTGTGACATGACAGAATCATTCAGCAGCAGCACATTCCCATCACCGATTTAGCGCCTGAAGCAGCAGAAGGAGCATTTTTAAACATTAAATTACCAATAGGATAAAGGCAGACTGATCCTATTTGCTCTGATTAGTGGCTTTTTCCACAGAAAGAACTCCCGCCATAGAGACGGAAGCTTTCTGTAGTTACAAACGGGATTTTCTGTTAGATCATCTGTCTCGTAGTTGAGCTGCACAAGCACAGCCATTTGTTCACAGCGCGGTTCAATCCCCTTCCCATTTTTTCCCCCGGTGAAGTCTGTTCAATCCTTAACGCACAGCTGTCCTTACCTCTCCTCTGACCCTTCCGCTCTATGCAAGCTTTAACACATTATCCTGAAGCAGACCGTGGGCCCCTCCTACAATTCGAATGAAACAGACGGAGGCTCTCGCTTGCAAAGCGCCGGCTGCAAGGTGCCGCCTAGCACAGCACCACACACAGCCTTTCCTACGGCCGTGTTCCCGAGCTGTGTAAGAAAGGATGCCGTCCTTCATGCAGCCTTCTTTAAACACAGCATGCACAGCACAGACTCCGCTCCTCACGCCTTGGAGCAGTCCGTGCCTTTGGCTCCGTATCACCGATATGTATCCCAGCACAAGCACTGGGGCTCTGCAAGCACCTTGCAGCTCCTGTTTTACCATACCCTGTTTTCTCACAGCGATGCACGGCTTTTCCTGCACCGATCGATGCGAATGTCACCTCTCCTCCCCGCTCCCGCCCAGCCACGAAGAGTGGAAACCACCGCTGGCGATTCCCGGTGCGCGCCTACCTGCGAAACCGCTTATTCACGTACGCCGGAGGGATGCAGAAGGACATCTAAAACGCAGTGTCTTTAAGCCAGCAGGGAGACCCGCCGGGCAGCTGCCACTTCAGACAGCATTTCATCCGGAGAAAGGGAGAGCCGAGGGAACGGAGCTCCTTCCCCTACTGCTCCAACCGGGAGCCGCCGGCTGCTGGCCTCCGCCGTGGGCACGGAGCGGAGCGGCGGGCACACAGCGCCGCGCTCTGCCGCCGCCCGGCCCCGCCGCCGCCGCAGGCGGAGCTCCCGCGGGCCGCGCACAAAGCGGGGGGCGGCTGGCCGGGAGGGGCCCGGCTGCGGCAGCGAGCGTGTGTCTGTCAGCGAGGGGCTGCGGCGGAGGGAGGTGGGAGGCAGGGCTTCGGCACGGCCCCGCTGGGGCACGGAAAGGAGTGGTCCGGGGTTTAGGGAGGCAGTTTGAAAAGGCTGAGCGAACTGCTGAAGCAGCGCGGAAATAGAATCAATCACAGAATCACTGAATACCCCAGATCAGGAGGGACCCATGAGAATCACAGGATACGGTTGGCCTTCTTGGCTGCTGGCTCATGTTGAATCTTTCATCAACCAGCACTCCCAAATCGTTCTCAGGTCTGCCCTCAAGCCATTTGCTGCCCTGTAGCTACCTGTATCTGCGCTTGGGATTGCCCCAACCCAGGTGCAGGATCTTGCAATTGGCCTTGTACTTCATGAGGTTGGCATGGGCCCACCTCTCAAGCCTGTCTACGTCCCTGTGGATGTCATCCCTTCTCTCTAGTGTGTCAAATGCGCCACTCAACTTGGCGTTGTCTGCAAACTTGCTGAGGGTGCACTCAATCCCACTGTCCATATCACCTACAAAGATGTTAAATAACACTGGTCCCAACACCAATCCCAGAGGAAGACCACTCATCACTGGTCTCCACTTGGACACTGAGCTGCTGACTGCAACTCTCTGAGTGCGACCATCCAGCCAGTTCCTTATCCAACAAGTGATCCATCCATCAAATCAATTTTTATCCTATTTGGCAACCAGGACGTCATGTAGGACAGTGTCAAATGCTTCACAAAAGTCCAGGCAGATTATGTCAGTTGCTCTTCCTTTCTTCACTGGGGCTGTAACTTCATCATAAAAGGCCACCAAGTTTGTCAGGCATGACTTGCCCTTGGTGAAGCCATGTTGGTTACCACCAATCACCTTTTCTCTGTTTTCCATGCGCCTTAGTAGGGCCTTCAGGAGGATCTTCCACATGATCTTACCAGGCACAGAAGGGAGACTGACTGGCCTATAGCTCCCTGGATCTTCCTTTTTTTCCATTCTTGAAAATGTGTGCTATGTTTCTCCTTTTCCAATCAGTGGGAACTTCACCAGATGCCATGACCTTTCAAATGATGGATAGCAGCTTGGCAGCTTCATCTGCCAGTTCTCTCAGAACTTGTGGATGGATCTCATCGGATCCCACTGACTTGTGCACTGTCAGGTTCTCTATATGGTCTTGAACCTGATCTTCACTTACAGCAGGCAGATCTGCCTTCTCCAAGTTCTTACCACTGCTTACCACTTACCTACTGGCCTACTCCCTCTGTGCTTTGCTTCAGGGGCTTTGCAAACTTCCCTCCCATTAAAGGAGGAGTTGCTGGTAAAACATTACCTACATTGAAAATACAGGATATTCAATGAGACTGTTCAGAGGAGGAGCACCAACCACCGCACTGTTTTTATGGCTTTTCATTCGCTTTTCTTCTTTTGCCCAGTATTTGAGTTGCTTCGTGCCAATAAAAATGTGAATGGCTGCATCCATGTCACACTGCAGAAGCATCTGCACTTAGTTATGTTGTGTCTGCCTGCTTGTGGATACTCAGTTTATAATGTGCAAAGGAAACCAATTGGCAGCTTATAGACTATAACATGTCAACAGCCTTTGTAGTTATAGAGGGTGAGACAGAATCTGACAAGAAAGGGTTTGCATATGTAAAATAAATGTATCCATCTATACAGAGTGTCTAGCTAGGAGGAACTGTACATGTGCAGTTCAGCTTTACAATATGCAATGCTTTTTAGCAGTCTGTGGAATCACCCCCCACAAAGTCTTTAAAAGTTATTTTTCCAGGCTTTATGCAATAAACATACCTTAGCACTGTACTTGGTAGTAGCTGGAATATCACCAGAACTAGATAACAGCTTTATATCCTCTTCTGGTAGACATTAGAAATGGAGTAATTGCTGAAGAACAAGTCTCTTCTTTGTAGACATGAATCCAGATCAAGAGAAAAGGTGAGCCAATTGATTTTCCTCCTTGGCTGTAGAGATTGAGGTAACAGTCTGAAGTTAAAAGCACTCCAATGTCCTACACAGAAGTTTGGCAGAATGTCCATCAACTCTAGTAACTTTTTAGATAATTTTGTTTCATGAAAGCTTTTTCTTCTACAGTTGCTTAGAGGAATTCAGTCTCAGCTGTTGAGGAAACATTAACTTAGTGTTCACATCTATCACATATGAAAGCCACATCATATCAGACAAATCCCTTCTTTCTTTGTTTTACATACCTGAGGTTTGGTAGTTTGTTTTTAGCAGAGGATAAAGTCTGAAGAAGACTAGGGTTCAACCTCTTCAGAGATCTCTAATTTAAGGAAAGGCTATGTCTTGTCTCTGATCGAAAGCCAACAAGCATGGCTCCTCTGAGGCACTAGAATTCAGAAGTAATTATACAGAACAAATGAAAAGACTTGGAATTTCTTCCTCGTTGGAATAAAATTCATTTTTATGTTATAACTATGGCTATAAGAGATTTTCAAAATCATCTTGGGATTTATAACAGCACAAGACATTATTCATACTTGTAACTAATGAAAAATAGGAAGGAAGTTCTGAACCAAAGTAAATGGCAATTTTTGGTGCAATAGGGAACCCAGATTGAACATTTTCATACACAAAGTAAAATGTGTCTTTATGAAATGAGGATGAGGTATAAGGTAGAATGAATGAGACTGTGAATATAAATTCAACAGAAAAATGCTTTTGTCCATGAGGGACTCCTTATCCCTCATGACAACTGAAGCCTGATGGATCTCCATCAGCTTCAAAGGATCTGGATGAGTTGCACAAACAACACTGACTCCGTGTGAATAAAACATTCACAGAAGAGCCAGGGAAAGTTTGGTTACACCTCCCAGGCCTGCCACCAAGCTAGTGCATCCTTCTGACACATCAACTCATTTCTTCAGATCTTCTTTTCTTTCATATCATTGGCCAATGTGACTTCAAGCTATCTGTGACAGACACAATCTTTAAATACAGCAGATGGATAAAAAGATTCCCTTTTTCAGCTAAGTAAATGTCATATTAAAACAACAACAACAACACAAAAATGCCCCACAAAATCACAGAGCCTGAGCCAGTAAACTAAATTAATACTGATTTTGTTGCCATGTGCGCCCATGGTTCAAATCCCCCTTGCCCCAGGTTAACGCCTACAACAGATTTTTTTAGCGTCCTACCAAAAAATGTACCCCCCAAGAGCTGTTCTCTTGACCGTGCACAAGCAATTTTATTGCCAGCTCTCCACACTGACCATGAGATGTCAGAGATGAGCCAAACAGGTTGGGGTGGGCCTACACAGCTGCAACCATTCACTCTCTCTGCAGACCAGTTTCATGGTAGGTAACACTCATTCACCTAAAGCTTATAAATATGCAGTTTTAAAGCAGAATCATTTTGTCACTGGGAGGAAAAAGTATACAGAACTTATTACACAGTATTTTTCCACCCCCTTCTTATTCTAGAAGGGCTGTAATTATTCCCTGCTGCAGGAGCTGTACAGTAGTAATCTCTCTCCTCCTACATGCTTCATTTACAACTTGAGAGCTAGCAGACTATTAAGTTTTTAATAAATTATACTAAAATATTGTGTCACTGTTCTAAAAGTACAACTTGGAAATGAAGTATAATGGCTATGTTCCCGATACGTATAGAAATATCCATTAAACACTTAACTTTTTTTTTTTTTTTTTTTACAAAAAATGTGTTGGCTTATAAACATTGGTGATCATAAATATTTCTCAGAGAAGAGCTGGCAGTGACTGTGAGTATTAGAGTCACTTTTTTTTAAAGCAGAAAGCTTCTTCCTGTTCACTATTAATCTCTTTTCCTTTCATCTCAGATTTAATTCATCTCTAGGTTTTTACAAAGTCATAAAATTATTCATGTGCTAAGAAGAATAGGTAATGTGAGAACAGGAAAGACTTCACAAAGATAGGATACAATTAACAATAAAGATACTCGGAAGAGTAAGGGAAATATTAGACCTTTGGTCTTTCAAGATTACAACATTGGCCTCAGCCATTTGAGGAAGTTTGAAAAATAATGCTTCTCATTTTACATTCAGAGATGTATTTTTGATGGGGGGTTCAGTCGTGCTGTGATAACGGCAATCAGTGGAGACTTCTGTTACTGCCACCTTTTGTGTTCAGACTTATGCTTAACAATGGCCCCCCAAATCCATGATTGAAATATTTGACTGAAGTAGGCTGGTTTTCAGGCAAATAGAACATTCACCTACTTCACTGACATGGAAGTCATGAGTGCATGAATACAAAGGAACTTTCAGAATGAATGTTTTCTCTGGAAGTCTATCATCAAGCCTGTAAACTTCAGAAATGTTACACTTCATATCTGGGGTTCTTCTATCCCATTCTGTCTCTCGCCATCACCTTATATCACCCCGGAGTTTGTAAAGAAGTAAAGAGAGCTGAGGAGTCAAAAGATCATTAGATACAAACGCCAAACTCATAGGACAAGTGTACATATTGAATGGCTCGAGGAAAGTGCTTGCAGTTTTGGTTTTGATTGCTATTAATCAAGACAGGGTCTCAAAATGAGACCCAATAGGGGAAATTTGTTCTTGTGCTGGTTTCATGAGCATATCAGAAGTTTCAGAAAAATACCAGCTTCCTAAGCATTTCATTAAGCAACAAATGCCTTATAGATGTAAATACAGCAATCTATTTAAAATAAAAAATGATAAAAAAAAACAAAAAACAAAAAACAAAAACAAAGAAAATTGCCGAATCTTTCCAAATTCTCAGATAGGAGAAGAAAAACCCTTAAGCCTTACTGAGAAATTCAAAGCATTCTTCAAGTAAGACTGCAGCTTTTTTTCACATTCTGGTGAAGAACATGTAGTATTCCACCAAAAAGTCTGTACTGGAGTATAAAAATTCCATGCCGTAACAACTGTTTCAGTTCAGTCCTCTAAGTATTATCTTTCAGGCTTCAAAGCATGGATGATTTTCTTAGGTACTAAAGAGACTATTCCAAACAAGAGGTTCTGAGCATATATGCACCTCACCCATATCTTAATGAAACATGTTTCTGAGGATGTTCGCTGGTGTCTGAAAGTAAAAAAATACGGGATATTTTTGTTCAGCACAGCCATCTGAGAGAAGTTTGCATGGAGAAAAGCATTTCTTATGATATGCCAACAATGGAACGTAGTTTAAAGAAGCTTTCAGCCATTAAAAAAACAAACAAAAACCTGTTACTAGTACTGGATCAATCACAGCTGGCAGTAGTTGTCTTCTGAAAGGGCATCACACCACCCCAAAATGGAAGAGGACTCAGTTATAATTTCCCCATGTGACTATCAGAGTCAAGAATAACAAAAGTAGTACAGCAGGGAAGACGCTGAGGCACTGGACACGAACTGAGACCTCCTGTCATGGCATGATAGACCTTTTCAACAAACCACGCACCTTCACGTGTCCCATAAACTCCAGCATTATTTGTTGTTGCCTTTTCCTTCATCGTAGATGTTCCCCTTGTTTATGCCTGTGTAGCTGATAGAAATGAGCCATGATCTTATTTACACTGAGGTTTCATGCATGCTTTCCAGAAGTCAGAGATCCCTGGTGGTGAGCTGGTAAGTTGCTTTGCAGTAGGAACTGTGTGGAGCTGTGCAGATTTTCCATTTTGCCCCGTACCACAGCACATGTATTTCTCATCCAGCCTTCCTTCAGCAGGAGAATTCTCCACAAGCAGGCTTCCTTTTTGCTTGAGATATGGCTTTCGTTAACAGGATTTGCAGACCTAAAAACAATTATTTCTTAATCATGAAAATATTTCCTTGCTGCAGGAACTTCTTCAAATATTATGCAGCTAAAATAGATGAAATGTACTAAGACTGCTCTGAAAGTAATGTCATCTATTTTATTATGTTGGCTCATTATGTCAAAGGTGGATGCTGGTGGTACAGTAGTAGGGTTTGATCCTTCCCACCAATATTCAGTTACATGTTGATGCTATGCAATAGATGGCAGCAGAGGGGCAGTCTGACAGAATGATACCTAACATGGAAATGCATATAAAGCGCAAAGGCAGGATTAAATTCCTTCAAGCAGAAGCAATTGCACCCACTGACATTAATTGACGCTTGTTGGATGCTTACAGAGACCAAACTGTGAATGTGAGTGCAACGAGGCAGTGGGTGATGCATTTCAGCAGTGGTGACAGCGATTCGAAAGACAAGCCAAGTTCTGGATGGCCATGCACAGCTGTCACACCATGAAACAGTGAATACCTCTATCAGCTCGTCTGTGCAAATTGGCAGATTATGACCAATGTGAGGCTGAAGGTGACGGTTTTCTGGATCATTTCATTACTGGTGACAAGATGTAGTGTCAATATGAGCTGAAGATAAAACAGAAGTCCATGGAGTGACGGTGTGAGTTCTTCATTGAGGAAAACATTCAAGATGCAGAATTTTGCAGGTAAAGTGATGAGCAGTGTCTTTTGGGATAGGGTAGGAGTGATCCTTCATTTCCTGGAACCCAGACATCAACAATGACCCCTACATCATGGCGCCGACTAAACTGAAGGCTCAATCTTCCAGAGTTAGACCAGAGACGAAGAAAAACTTCCTTGCAACACAATAATGCCAAGCTCCGTACCAGTATGAAGACTGTGGAGCACATTGCCAATCTTGGATGGACTCTCCTCCTACACCCACTGTACAATCTAGATCTGTCACTTTCTAACTTCCATCTTTTCAGGCCAGTAAAAGATGGACTGTGTAGGCAACATTTTCCTAGCAATAACACCATCCCAGCAGGACTTACAGTTTCACTTTCAGATTCACTCCTTGTAGTATCAAATAGAATAATTCTTGGAAGTACCTTATGGCCAGTGAAAATGGGGGAGAATGACTGTAACAGTATGAATAATTGATTAAAAATAATAAAAAGAACAGCAGGAAAAGTTTTGGTTAACACTAAAAAAATACGAGTAGCAAGATCTCCAATTATTTTCCTATCTGTTTCTAAATGTTCTTAGCTAAGTACTTAATGCTATAGTTGTGTTTTAATAAGCTGGCATTAGGACAGCTGTTATTGTGTCAGCATCATGATAAAAATCCAGGGGGCCTCACCAGAGATCATCATCCTGACAGCAAAAAGGTTTTTGCTACTTTCTTAATAAACAACAGATAGGGTACAAACTTGCCCTGTATTTAGAACCTCCCTCCTGTCCAGAAACCAAACTCACTGCTTCATTATAATTAGTACCCTCACAGATTTCTTTATAATTGCTAATTACTTTTTAATCTCTCTGGCAATAAATAGCTTTTCTAAACTTAATTGATTTCACTCATGAGAACTAACAGATTACCCAGGATTCTGCTCACCATCTGTCATGTAAACACAGGTAAAGAAAAATGTTGTTTGTTTTTTTCCTTCTAAATTACCTCTCTTTTCCATTTGAGTTGTTCTGGCCAGATTTAGACTAACACACAGGTACTTTTGATTGGAATCATTTATTTGTAATGGATTTTCTTTTTTTTTTTTTTTTCAGAAACAGAAATGAAACATACTGTGAACGTTGGAAGCTTTCTGTGAGTTGCAGAGGGTTATACTAAAGCTCAAGATTTCCCTGCAAAGACTGTGCTATTCTTAATCCTAAATGCAAAAATCCCTACAGCTATAAGGTCCAAAAATAGCAAGCAACTGGATTAGTTCATTATTGTATTTCTCCAATGAAAGAAGACTAAACTAAGTGATGTAATTTGTCATCTTATCATTCTGCACTTTAGGGAGTGAAGGAAAAGAAAACCTTGTTCTTCCAGTCTTAAAGGTCTGGACTGCTTTTTAGTGAAAACAAATTGTCCCATAACTTACAGCTCTGGGAAGTGGCATTTTAAAAACAACTTTCTGATGAGAAATGGATTGCACTGTTCCCATTCCTATGAGGAAATCATCTCCTTACTGTTGTAGCACTGTATTTTTGTTTTTATGAAAATGCACCAAATAGAGACTATGGAATCTCTTCTTTATAGCTCAGCTATGTTCTAGAGATTTGTTAAAGGCATTTGTTTGCAAATCACACGGTGGGATTCTGATTCACTCACACATTACTTTTTTTTTGCTGTTGTGGCTCTACTGAAAATGTCCCAGTCACAGCACCTTCTGGTAAGTATTCCACAACAGCTCGGATGTCCTGAGTAGTTTTTCCTCACTTTGCTCAAGGAAATGTAAAAGAAGGTCTTTTTCTTAACCTAACTAGCAGTAGCACTGTGGAAGTGTTTCAGCTGGCCAACATACCGGCTATTCATTATCATCTACAAATGCGGGGTGTCGATGAATAAGTAGAATATGTTTTGTTCTGAAACCTGGCATATCAACTCTAAGTTAACTGATTTATTTTGATCATTTTTGTTTGCAAGTAAGAGCGTTGGACATTCATTTGCCAAGTAGGTCGAGGGAAAAAGATCGTTCTTAGAAACAAAAGATACTTTATTTTCTTTTGGTATCTCCACAGGACAGGGTGGGATGGATTTTGTTTTCCATCCATTTTTTGTCCTTCTCTGCTTTCATCCCTGCTTGCAAGATGTTCACAACCATTTTTACAGAGCGCAACTCCTAAACAACTTCTGCCTGTCATTAGCTTTAGGTGCAGGTTTCTGACTTCCTCATTTGACTCTTCCAGATTCTGGAAAGACCAGCCCATAGCTCTGTGAGGTAAATCTCCATCAAATCCCAGATTTGCCTCACTGATCCTCATGTACTGTAATTCAATTTGGAGGCAACCCAGACTGCACTGTATTTTGTGCTGCGTTTTCTGCAAGAAGCTTCTGATCAGTCAAGGCCAGATTTTATTCATCTATTTCTATTATATGTCAATAAAATGAACAAACAAAACCCTTTTAAGCACTGTGCAAATTATGCTGTCTGAGATTGTTAATATTACGGAAAACAGGAATTGTTAATGGCTGGCATTTGGAGACAGTGTTTGTCAAAGTAAAGGGTGGCTGAGCAGCAAGGGAGAGGGCTGATAAAAGCTAAACAGTAGAAGTTTTAAGCATTTTATGGATAATCCCAGGTCAGTAACAACTGTAAGACATCAGCAGCTGATATATGTAACATTAATAAAAGAGGATGGTGAAAGCAGCTGCACTTCTGGTGGATATTTATCTTTATCCTTAATGAGTATGAATTAGCTATGTTAACTAACTCTGACATTAATTGTGAGACACAATGTGATGACACTGTGATCAGAGTCCAAAAGGCTGCTGTTCCCTGGCTTCCTACTGGGGTGACCCAAGCACCTTCCTCTTAGCCCAGTACAGGCTGGAGGGACTGCTTCACACATGGCTGTGCCCACTGGTGGGCTCGATCACCTCCAGAAACCTCACCCATCCTCCACCTTCATCTCAACAGCTTCTTGTTCACATCCAGTAAAAAGGGAGGTCCTAAATTCTGGTGATTTTGTTAACATGCATAACGTTTTGGGGAGGCTGGTTGAACACTGGTCACTCCCTGAGCCCATCATGCCCCATCACACTGGGGTGGCAGCTTGCCAGTCCGTAGAAAGAAAAAAAGACGTGCTCTGGCTGTTAAGCCTGGACTAATGATTTGCCCAGCCACATGGTAGGAGTGTAGAGAGTCACACAGGGTGGATATGGAGCCTGGACTTCAAGGACCCCTTCTCTTGAAACAAGCAGCCCCAAGTGGGACTTCAGAATTGGGGTGTAATGCGATGCCTTGAGTTTGCAAAAGACACAGGAAATGCATGTATGCAGATGTATACACACGCAATATTAAACAAATGTTGCAACATGCAGCTCAAGTTCAACGAAGTGTCTGCATTGTCTGCATCCACTTTTGTCGCTGTGCGAGTCAACTATTTTTTCAGCATCGCCAGCAAGCTTCTCAATTCAAAAGCAAGGAATTTCTTCTCTGGTCAGCTGAGAGTTACAGCGCTCCCATCAGTCCCATAACACCTTCTCTGCCCATGGAATATGTAGGTTTCCAATCTACTAGCCTGATTCTGTTTAGAATGCTATTGACAACCATCTAGCAATTCACAATGCCATAATGTATCAACTGAGATGAACCTGATGATTTTTCATGCTCATGGCAACATCATGAGACTTTGAAGTTAATAATATTGCTTGAATAGCATCTTCAGAAATGCTAAAGTGTTTGGTTAAGAACTAATCAGAAACAAAAAATACAATGACCCTACATGCCCCTTGTTCTCTTCAAGACAAAGTGGAAATATCTGCCTCATTCTTTTCCTGTTCAAACGTCTCTGGTTTCCTGAGATTTACATTATTAAAAAGTATACTCTGAGGCAAAAGATGTAGAGCCAGCTGAATGCTGCTCATTTTCAAGTCACGAGCTTCTATTTGTACAGTCAAGACATACAAGTTTAGAGGGTGGAATAAGAAAGTAATAATCTAGTAATAAGGAAGTGGGAAGAGGTTTGAGTGCTTCCAAAGCCTCACTCCCTCAGGTCTGCACAATTATAGCTGAGTTTCTAAATATCTTGGGCTCCAACTAATACCATGAGCATGTAGTGGAAGGTAAAATTGGCAGATTCACAAATTAACAGTTCACTGAATTTTGCATCTTGATGACTACTAAGTCAGAATATCATTTATTTTTCATAAGCTGCCATTCAAAAATAAAATCAATTAAGGAAATCTAATGCAGAGCTGTATTCAGTGCAGAAGAATGCGTGTGGTTTAGTGTTGTTTTTTATTAATTAGCATTGTCTTAAAAAAGACCATCAGAAGGTTTTCAGAACTGCAGTTAATGTTGGAAGGATTGAAGGAAATAGTGAATGAATGAGCAGAAAACAAAGGGAATTCATAAAAGACCAACTAATATATTTTGTCCATGGAAATTCACTGCTTGTGCAAAACATGTTTGTATTCAAAAGTTTGGACTTCTTCTTCTCTTTCTGAGTTAATGTCAGGATATACTGACCACATTTCAGCTTTGTTGCTACAACTTTCCACCTAACCAGCTGCCAGCTTTAATTATTTAGTACCGCTGTGTCAGAGAGCTGAATCTTTGAACATTGTCCTCTGTTATTTCTTCAACCAGACATCTCTAAATTGTTTCTTCCACTGCCCTTCCTGCCTCCGGTGGGTCTCACCTCAACCTCATGACAGTCTAAATTCAATCTCTAGACAACTCATAACCAACTGCTTCTAAGCAGTGATTTTGTTTGTTCAGTGCCTTTTGATTTATAATGCCATTCAGTGTGGCCCCTGTCTCATGTCAGCCTCATCCAACCTTCACCAATGGCTAGTTAGGAGCTTGTTTATTCATTCCCTCCAAGAAATGCTTCACCTACTAGAGAGCTGCAATTCTCCATTTCTTAAAGGAGTGAAGAAACCCACTCTTCTTTTTCAGCTGCATATTCATTCACATATATTTTTTTCATCATTACTCACTACAGGATTTTTCAATCACAAAAACTACTTTGTCTAGCTGTAAGGAATATTCCGTGTACTCTCATTTCCCATATTAAAGTTAGCTTTTTCTCAGTAACTGTTAGCACAATCTAGAACTGATTGTCCTGTTTCCTCCTGGTTTTAATTCCTATTTTCCAAGCCAAGGCAAGTGAGAATATACAGGGACCAGAGTCCATGAAAGCAAAATAAAATTCAGACAGGTTTGGTCCAGTGTATTCTGACTTCTTCACAAACAACAACAACAAAAAGTAATTAAAAATGAACATGCAGTATTGCTTTATATTATGCTAACCTACTAGTATTTTCCACTTCCATTGCTGTTCACCCATTCCTTTTCATTCTGCATAAATGTGCAGGATGTTCCTATAGAATATATAACTACAACAGTGTATTTTTCAAGTCTCTGAAAAGAATTCTACTCTGTTACACAAGGTAAGTTCTGGAACAGCCTCTCCCAGATCTGCTACTGAAATCTGTGCCTAAGTTCAGATTGCTATAGAGAGGGCTTGGAGTGCAACCCCGTCAACTCTATAGTCAGGAACCTTCAAATCAAATGTAATCTTTGAGGCTTGATTTCATTTTGATTTAAAAAAACCAAAAACTTTCCTTCTATGTGGATCCTTCACTTAGGAAGAACAGAGCAAGGAGAAAGAAGATTTCTTCTGCACATATAGCTTACTGCTGTGTTGTAAGTATGTCTTCCCTTGCTCTGGGTTTGCTCCTGCCCTGGGAAGTCCCAGCAGTCATGATGGCTGACAACACAGAAGGGAAAGAATATCGTGTTGTTAATTCCAAGGGTATCCCTGCAGCCTCCCTGAGCACTATGCTCATCACAAGATGTTTGGCACTGTAATGTCCAGTTGCCTTAAATGTAAGCCCTGCTGTTGACACCAAGGATCAGAAGCTGTATTATAGACACAAATCAAAACTTTGTTTTTATACAAGTGTTTCCTGCTCGCTTCCAAAGTGTTTTTATCTTCTCTTGAACTGTTGCCTATTTCCTGTTGCCTTCAGTAGAAAGAATGACTAAAAATCTTTACCTGGTTATAAATAACTATTGCCTCTGAATACAGGGGGAAATTAAATTAAAACTGAGATATCTTTTGCATTAGATTCAAACATGTTAGTCACAGTTTCCTTAGGGGTGTGAGGGTAGTTGGCCAACTTAGTGGCATAGGACAAATATTTAAGAAATAAAAGGATTATCAGGGAGGAATCAGGGAGGGAATCAGCCTACTACAAATTTTACAGCTAATTTTGAAATTATGTCTGTTTGCATGACATAAACAGTCTGTCCCAGCTGTTTCTTTCCTATATAAATAGAGCTAGATTCAGGAAACTGGAATGAAAACACCAACTTGGTAAATCAATTTATAGCAGATATACTATAGTCAGGTTTGTTGTCCATATTGTGACAAAACAACAACAACAAAAACACAGCAGAGAATCTAGCAATGAATATTTATGGAAACGTAGGGGAAAAAAGCACATGGAGATACTGCAGTCAGTCATGGGACCAACAACAGTGCCAAGTGTTGTACAGAAAGAGTACAAAATCCTTCAGAAAATGCAAATCCCCAGAAGTATTGTAAAAAATCAGACTCGGACTGGAAAGACATTATGCTCTTGCAAATAATGTGTGTTTACTGTGGGACTGTCTTTGAAACAGCTTCCTTTTGCAGAATTAGTTTCCCTTCCATTTCCTTGCTCAAAATCAAATTTTATTTTTGAGACTGTTTTTCAAGCCAACAAATGTTTGTAAAATGTTATTCTGTATGGAAAATAATATGTATGGGCAATAATAGTGATAAAAAGTATCTTCTTAAGAAAGAGTATACTCTAGCAATCAGTACCTAGTCATTTTCTTCAGGTACCTTGATGACAGAAGTAAATAAAGGAGGCACAGATCACATTGAGTTTCCAGGTCTTACCACCTCTCCTTTTAACACAGTGGATGATAAGGTTCTGTAGCAGGGTCTGTTGTGATAGGACAAGGGGAAATGGTTTCAAACTGAAAGAAGGGAGATTTAGATTTGATACAGGGAAGTATTTTTTTTACAATAAGGGTGGTGAGACACTGGCACAGGTTGCCTAGACAAGGTAGTGGATGCCCCATCCCTGGGGACACTCGGTCAGGCTGGATGGAGCTCTGAGCACCTGCTGTAGCCGTAGGTGCCCCTGTTCATTGCAGGGAACTTGGATTTGATGGTCTTTAAGGGTCCCTTCCAACTCAAACAATTCTATGATGATCCCAAAGGGATTTCCTGCTCAATAAGCTTCAGTTTCTGCTAGAAAAATTCTCCCAACTTAAAGGCCTGATCAAGAACAGTAAAATATAAATGAGTACACTTGCACAATTAAAAAGAAGCACAGGATTTCTTAAAACTTGGCCAGATTTACAAACCTTGATATGAATGGTGGTATATTTTATAGGTTGTAGCACAGCACGAGGGCATGAGAGAATCCAGAAGTTCAGAATTTCATTGTGAAGTTCTGCTTAATTAAATGTACAGAATGTGTCACTGCAAGCAACTGCAACATGCTGATAAAACGATGCAGTTTATATGCATGTCTTCAGCAGAAAAATAAAGGTGAGTTGACATTTGTGTTACTAGCCAGAAGGAGCTGAACTCCATCTCTCTCATTTTAGCACCATCATCCTCTATATTCTAGTCGTAAAAACAATTCTACCATCACATTTTACCTTGTTTATGGGGCTTTAAAAAATGTTCCTTGGTAAATATCTGCAGGGACTGAAACATTTCCATTACTCACGTGCTTCTGAGAACACTATTTGGCTTATCTTTGAAAGATTCTGGGCAAAATATTAGAGGTATTAAAGAGAAAGATATGAATCTCCCATGAAAATGGAAACTTTTTGAAGACTTCTGTGTTCAAAAAAGAAAGATAGTTATATCATCATTGTTTGTGTTAATAATTTGGAATTATTTCCCTCACTCGGAATGCTGTTATGAATTTGTTGGATATCCAACATGACAGTGGAAGTAGTGGATTTCAACACACTGAATTATATAACCCTACTTTGCATTTACATAAGCTTGTACCGAAACAAAAGGAACTGTGATAGACTCCCAACTGCACAAAGCATCTTATATGAAATGAGGCTGCTGAAATCTCTGATTTTTACACACTTTCCTAAAAATGAGTCTGAACTCTGACACATTTATTCACTTTGCAAGAACCTTGCTGCATGAGTCTGTCTGCTAACTAGAACTGAATGACACCATCTTAAGTGAAGATGTGTTTCTGTAGTGGACATCTGATTACAGGAGAATTCTCATCAAATTTGCAGTACAGTTATAAATAGATACTGTTCAGCATCAGTCAAGGGTATAGGTTTTGACACATCAGGTACAAAAAGAGTCATGGCTTCATGGTCTCCACCTTTGCTTGGATAACCAACTTGTTATACAGGCAGCTAGAAATCCATTGCATTTTTTCTTGTATTCTTGTCCATGTCAGTCCTAGTAAAAGGGAGTTGGGTTTTGTTTTTAATTTGGATCACTGGTGAAACACATTTATTCACTGCTGTCTCAGCATCAAGCAGGTAAATTCTTAAATCTCCATTTAGTTTTCAGTGAAACATGCAGATACTCCTGAGTTGAGTCTTTCACATCCACTCCTTCATGTCATTCAGATTTTCACTGTGCTGACAGGACTGTAGTGCCAAATTAATTGCTGCACATGAATTTGCTTCACTAGGAAGTCATGAGTTGAGGAAACTATGATCCATAAAATAGTATTGTTACAGCTCTGATAATGTAGGAGAGCTATGCCTCTTTACTAGATCAAATAAAACATTTGGAGGAAATGGACAAGTTTCCTGCCATTAGCGGCCTTCGTTAAGACCTGAACCCTAATTGTTTATCTCAGCTGTATTGTCTGACGTAACGCTGTTCTCCAAAAGCCTTGTCTGTCTCTTTCTACTATATACAAACACACAATGCCATTCTCCCTACCTGGCACACTTATTTCCAAAGAGGATTTGTTGGCCCAGTTTTTTCAGGTCTTTATTTAGAAAATAGAAGGAAGCAAAAAGCAAGTAAGAAAAATGATCAAGAAGTTGCACTGAATTTTCTTGAATCTGAACAGTTGCTGAGATGTTATAAAGTAAGTATTGGTGCTCAAAACTGACTGCAGATTTTGTAGGGAAATGGCTGTGATCAAGGCCCGCATCCACAGTCCTTTGGGTTTCATAACCTGGGATCATGACAGACTACAAGCAGCACTATGCAGATTTACATTCTGTCAGGTTAGTCTGTTCGAGACTTTTACTGCATGAATCTGTCAGCATGGTGTAACAGCAAAAGTAAAATAAATGGGAAATACTGGAACTGCTAAGGATATAGTCTGAGAAAAGAAAAGATATGCAAAAGGAACATAGTTATTAAAAAGGTCTTTCTGAAGAAAAGAAGTGATGGGCTGGAGAAAGCAAGCCAAGAAACAAGCACTTGCCATAGAGTATTAGACATAATACTCTAGGCAGGAGATGGAATCTAAGTCAGTTGTAATAGACATACTCTGCCATTTCACAGCTTCTTGCTCTACATGTGCTGTCCTTACAGCTAGATAACGACAGTACAAACAGAATGGTAGGAAGGCTGTTTGCTTACCAGACTTAGAAGTGTTTTCACAGTTTTGGGGAGAAGATCCATGAGTATCTGAACTTCTTTCTGAGGAAGTTAGACTGTGAACCACGGGTTGAAGAATGCAAAAAGAAACAAACAAAGAATGACAAAACAAACAAACAAACAAACAAAAACACCATGCATGCAACCAACCAAAGACCAAAATAACAGAGGAAACTCTGCCAAGGCAAAATTAAGTGCAGCTTATGGCATCTGAATGAAATCACACATCCACCCTATTTTGTAATGCACTGTGAAAATAAATGTTACTAATGTCCTCTGCAGACATCTCTCCACATTTTGTGTCCCTGAATAAGAACTGGTTTCCCATGGGTAGCATTGTCCCTTCATCCCCATTCATCCTTCTCTAGTTATTATTGTTTCCTTATTAAAAAAAATGACTTGATGAATTGTTGGAAAACCCTTCTGGACTGGAGGAACCTCCGTTTGTCATAATGTATCATCTGGGGGTAAAGATCATTTTAAAGAAAAATACACTAAAAATACTGTTTCTGGGTCTGGCTAATGTATGGTGACCCTCACACTAACAGAAAAATCTTATCCATGTAGATGACAGGCCTGTGAAGATTCACTGTGTTCCTAAACCAATCATTACATTTACCATAGTGATTAAAATGGAGGTCTTATCAAAGGAAAAAGGTACTTAATATAAAAAACAGTAGAGTGATGGTTCCGAGGTACATCCCAGGTTGATAGCATTACAGGACAAAGAGAGGTACTTGTGATGCTAATGAGAAAACCACTTAGCTGGCATAATCATAGAAACAGGAAAGATTATCAAATGGAAAAAAAGTAGTATCAATAACCCTTGATCCTGAAGAAACCAGTCTGGATTAAGTGCTGCCTTTGCCCAAAGGAAATGCCTCATCTCAGAAAATGAATACTTTTTGTAATCAAGATTGACATTGGCAAGGTTTATACTATCCCACAATAATGCAGTCAGCATAGCCAAGATTAAAAGACTTTGTAAATCAATATTTATGCGGAAGGACAACAGCAAATGCTATTTACTACTTATCCTTCTGGCCCTGTTATTCATCGCAGTAACAATGCCATGTGATGTTTCCTCTGAAGTTGGGAGGAAGAAGAAAGACTTAGAAAGATTTCATCTAATTGTGAATTCTCTGTCTCTGTTTGTTGCTTTCTGATCACTTCTGCAAGGCTCCAAGCACACCCTGAAAAGTGTTTTTTCCCTCCTCCCCAAACCATACTCAAACTTTGACTTTCTTCATTTGCCTCAGATTTTTCAGTGCCATTCTCCATTACTAAGACAGAAGAGGTATAGTCTAACAAAATGATGTGAAAGAGCACACCATAGAAAAGTATGGAACTGGATTCCTCCATGTGGAAAAAAATGGCATCCACTGCCATTCACTGGCATGTGCTGAGTCTTGTGCACTGTCTTTTGGAATAGGAAAGTGGTGATACTTCTGGGTTACTTGGAAACCAGAGAAACTATTGACTTTGACTGCTACATTACAACATGGACTATTGATCTTGGTTAGACTGTCCTACCACACACCATTTAGTCTGGATTTGATGCCTTCTGATTCTCATCTGTTAGGTTCAAAGAAAGATGGTCTGTGTGGGCAACCCTTTCCTAGCAATGACACAATCATAACAGCTGTGTGACAATGGGTCGCCTCTACTAGTGCAGGTGTTCACAAGTGCAGCATACAGGTTGGTGTTTGTCTCTGATGAAAATACATAGCTAATGGAGGTGACTATGAAAAAAGAAAAAGAGTGTTTTATATCTGAGAAATTGCCCTGTTAAACAGCGTTATTGTGCTCTTTGTATCTGTTCTAGTTTCCACAGAAATAAATTGATTGCTCTGAAAGTGAGGACTCCTATGTGAAAGTCCCCCTATTAATGTAATGTCCACACTTACAGACATTATATGCACATGCTACTACACGTGTATACCTTTTTGATGTGCTTTGAGGTGAAAAGCAGTATATTAATGTGCGATTACTATCATTTCTTCAATAAGAAATCAAAGGGAAAGAAGATCAAAAGGTAGTGATTTCATATAAAAACACAATGAGAGGACTCCGTCTTCCTGCTTTGTCGACCATGTTATTTATTACCCATGATTATTGCTGCCCTTTCCATGATATAACCAGGTTGCATGTTGTAGATTATTAGAGCGATTATTCAGTATTGGTAAAACCTTACAGTTTAATTAATTCCTAGTGCAAGTGAAATGATTAAAGTCAGCCACAGATTTATCTATGAACGGAGTAAAACCAGACTGTTTTTCTAGCACCTGGCCTGCTGCTTTATTTCATTGTTCCATTATAATCTTTATCTTTACTGCCAAAAACCCACATACAGAATTTCCACTGGCTCTGCATGAGACTCAGACAAACAGTGACATGTAGCTCTGCCAGGAACAACTAAGGAAGAGCACAGACTAGCACTGCCTTTTGGTACCGCACACTGTTCCTTTATCCAAAAGACCTATTTATTAAGCACTGCTTAAATTCTTATTTCACACTGATTTCAAGAGTAGTTTTCCAAAGTAAGGAAGAGAAATAAGAACTGATCTCAAGTTCTGATCCATCCTTCAGCAACTACCAATATTTAAGGAGTAATCTGAGAGATATCCTCATTAGTAAAATGCACTGAAGTGAGACTACGCAACTCCCCATGCTTTAAATTCAGTGTCTCAGTAGCGACAGACTAGTTTATCCCTACACTAAGAATCTAGTCTCTGTTTGCATTGCAGATTTAGTGAAAACATGATGGGAGAAAAACATGAAAAAAATGGAAAGCATCTGGCACAGCACAGAATACCTACCTTCTGAACTGAAAGTTGGAAGGGAGTTTGACCTGAACCAAAAAGTGATATTTATCCAGAATCCCTGATTCCAATGATCATTACATGTCCTTTGACCACATGTTGGACATGAAACCAAGTTTTATTTTTAAACACAGATGAACTCACAGTGTGTCCTGGTAGAAAATTTCTTTTCATTTACCTCTATTTTAAACATCTAAACTGATCAAAAATTAGATGCGTTAAAAGTAAAATTTAAAAGGAAAATGTATGTACAAGTAAACTAAATCTTGGAATTGTACACTTTCACAGAAATGACTTGAAAAATTAATTTTCCATCTGCAGAATAGCAGAGAAAATATGAATTTTTATTTTGGAAATTTTATTTTATTTTATACTTTTTATGCAGATGCCAACTGTCTAATGTACTGCTTATAAGCTGACATCTTTCCCTTCCTTAATCTACATGCTAAGTGGAATATGATCACCTTAAACATCAAAACATATCACAGGACAAAAATAAAAGATGTAAAACAGGACAAATATCGTTCTGATAAAGTGATGTGAAATTTCATGCATCTCCTCTCATGGTCATACTCTTAAAAAAGTTGCAATGACCTCTACTTCTGTACCCAGTAACGTGTAGTTAATTCTGTGTAACACCAAGAGCTGTTTCCAGAAGATGAATATGTATCAGTCCTTTCTCATTCCTTGTATCAATGCACAGACATCACTAGCATTTTACTGAAAATACTGGCTTATTCTAGATTTTCGTAATAATTACTGTATGTTTTGGAGAAAGGAGCAATGCCTATTCTGAGCAATTGGAACCCACTGATACAACTGGTTGAAACCATGACTTTAACGATATCATTTTCATATATTGATTAAAAGAGATCAGTAGAGAAGCAGAGTAATATCTTAGTGCGTTATACATGGAGAAGAAAGAATACATGATAAGCAGTGTGATAAGAAGCAATAGGATTAGGAGAACAACTAGTTATCCTGAAGAGCTAAAACAATGAGTATTATCCCATAATGAACTACTTGACATCTATGCTGCACTGTATAACGTGTTAGCCATAGATCCTGTAGACAACATCTTTATATATGTGTTGCATTACTTAGAAATCTTTTCTTCTATCTAGATGCATCAGTAGCTATAAGGATAATGATTTAGAGCTCAGGCCTTGTTCTCCAGTAAACTGCAGTATTTGTTATGTTCTTAAAAGTATTGTATAATTAAAATCTGTTGCCTCTATCAAAGGTGAGTATTTAAAGAATGCAGTTGTGCAGCTGGTCAGAAAATCAGGATGCCTGAAATATTCTCAGATTTTGGTGTTTGATTGCTCTTTTTATAGTGAGAAAAATGAAAGCTGTGCTGGGCATAAATTATTTAAGCCTTGCAGGTGAAAGAAGCAGTTCCATTGTCCTGCTTTTCCTAATTTGAATAGCAATTTGTGTCTCCCTTATTCTAAACAAGATATAAATCTATCCATCAACAAAAGACATTAGTTAATCTGATGTCATGAGCATTGGAGTTCATGCACAATGCATAGTGAGCCCAAGAGGCTATTGCTCCAGAAAGACCATCACTTCAGTGTAAGGCACACAAATGACAGGCCAGTGCTTTCTTGCGTTCTTGCTCTGTATTCATTATACTGAAGACTTAATGAGATCTTTTCCTACCCTAAGAAAATGCCTTAATGAGTGGCTCTTAGCTGCTATGGGATCTTTCTTCTCATTGCTTCTTTTGCAGAAGACCATGTACTGATAAGATTGCTAAGTGTCTGTTCATAAAAACTGGCATATTTCTATTTCACTTTTCTTTCTCAGGAAATCTGGAACTAGAGAAAGCAGTTTAAAAAAAAACAAAACTTTGGTGATGTATACAGGGATGGTATGTGAATAATTTTTGCAGCCCCCAGTTTAAATCTGGTAAGATTGATAGAGATCTGGCCTTTTGACAACTGCAACGTTTTTAAGAAGAGGAAGAGCATGATCTGCAAGTTTAGAATCCTGCTTATCTTCGGCTTTACCCAGATGTACCTCTTTCTTAGCAGTAACAACAGAGGGTATAAAATCTGAAGACTTATTTGTGCTGCAGTAATATTTACCTTACCAAACAGTTTGAAATAGTACCACAAACATAAAGGAGGTACAGTAAGGAGGGATGATAGATTTGGCACTCTCAGGCCAGCAGCAACTGTATTTCTTGCCTAGAGTTGAGATTTGCTATGTAGACAAGTAATCCTTGCAAACTTTCAAATGTACTGGGGTACAATTAACAAAGACCACCCTCACCTTCAGAACTGGCATTACATACCTCCAGTAGGAGCCAGAGGTCGCTCTTTAATAGATACAAATCCTAAATATATGCATGGTAGTATCACAAAAGTTAGAAAGAGATCTATGAGCACCCATAATACATTCCCTTGACGAGGATTCATTTCTTAGTGCTAATTAATCTGATATGTTCAGGTGTTCTGATTTTGAGAAACAAAATATTAAGAATAATTTAAGACACTGACTTGCTTTTGCAATGATGAGCCATGTAGGATGTATTTTTCCTCAGAACAATTTATCTCACCAATCTGTTCCTGTATTTGGAAATCATTTACCTACCACCTGGGATCATACAAACTGACATACGGTACTGTTATCATCTGTCTCCTGGCAGCTACCGTATCTTCATGAGAGGAAAGCTTGGCCCAGTTAGCAGTAAAGAGCTATTAGGAAGAGATGAATGATATTTTTTTCCAAGCCGAAATTACACTTGAATAATTCTTAAAATATTGAAGCAATAATTAAAGACCAGGAGGGATCCACCTTGCCACACTACTATTTTTAAATCTAGGGACTTTAATGAGAAACAAAAGAGAAGAACAATTTAACACAATAAATAATTCAGCAGTGAAACTCATGGCCACCAGAGAAGACATTTATGAAGAGTTTCAAAAAATGATTCGATAAAATTATGATGGAAAAATCCTTAAATGAAAATCAGATCTTACAACAGGAGCAAACTCCAGTGCAAGAGGTGCCTCCAATATGTTAAATTGACAGAAGTTACAAAGATGTAAGTTACTGAATTACCAGCCATCATGTAAGCTCTAAAGGAATATCAAGTCACACTCCATTATTTACATGTAATCACGTATTTTTATTTATGTTAGAACACAGATGTAGATCATAGAATCATAGAATGGTTTGGGTTGGAAGGGACCTTAAAAATCACCTGGTTCCCTGCCATTGGCACAGACGCCTCTTCCTAGATAAGATTGCTCAAAGCCCCATCCAGACTGGCTTTGAAAACTTCCACATCCACACTGTCAGGCATCCACAGTTTCCCTGGGCAGTCTGTTCCTGTGACTCACCACTACCTGAATGAAGAACTTCTTCCTAATATCTAATCTAAATCTACTCTCTTTCAGTTTAAAGTTGTTACTCCTTGTTCTCTTACTACACTCTCTAATAAAAACTCCCTCCCCAGCTTTCCTGTAGGCCCCGTTAGGTCCATGAAAGCTTCTATAAGATCTCCCCACAGACTTCTCCAAAATAAGAAAGCCCAGCTCTCTCCCTTGCCCTGCTGGTCACACTACTTTTTATGCAGCCCAGTACCCAGCTGGCACAGACAACAGATTGTATGCATGCACTTTCCAAATGTTTAGCTAAAGGACTTTTTCAGTTTGAATCATAAGCTACCTGTGGAAAAGTGGATATATGGCAAAATACATATGTGACATTTTTGACATCATAATTTTATTCAGGCTCCAAATGTTATTTTGAGATCCTTTAACATCCTTCAGTCTGCCTTTCATGTTAATCACCCCACATCTGTTCTGGCTGCAATAAAAGACACTTAAAAGGAGAGGGACATTTTCAGAAAATACTTGGTAAGCAGTAAATATAACCAAGAGTTCAGCTGATATCCTGTGCATCGTCATCTGCAGATCTGTGATAGTCACACATAACCTGTTTTCTGTTATTAAATTCATGGAACTAGTTAAGTAAGCTGCATACACCTAGAGAAGTAATGAGGCTGACTGACACACAGGCTTGAAGTCAAAGAGCACGCTGAAGGTTGGTAGCCCCATAGACAGTCCAAAATTATGTAGATTACAAACTTTCTGATATTTCTAACACAACTGTTTTATTGATTCTGAAAGACTAGATAAAAGACAAATCTGGTGATTTTGCTCCTGAAATGTAAGTGATATTGCTGGCGAACTTACAAGCGGTGAGGCAAAAAGCCAAACCAAACCAAAACAACGCGCTAGGACAGAATCTAGCATATCTTTTTGATGAGAAAGTGACTGAAGGAAATCTTCTACATGACAACCCTAGCTGACTATAGAGATCAGAATCCTATGGGGGTGCAAAAAATCTCAGTCCAAAGTAATCTACATGGTTTTTATTTTTATTTTATTATTATTTTTTTATTTATTTAATATTTATTTATTTATTTATTTATTATTATTTTATTTTTATTTTATTATTATTATCCTTGGGCTCTGGACTGTTAGAAGGTTCAAGCATTTGAGGGGAGTTTTATATGAAGTTTGCCTGAAAAACATCTTGGCCACTATTTTTCATTGCTTTTTCACAGCAGCAATAAGACAGCAACACAAGAAGTATAATACATATGTAAGTCAGCCATGTAATCCTTACTTTCACTGCTCCCCACAACAGCTCTAAATGAGCTGATAGTACCCATGGAAAGCACAGTGAGACATGGAGTACGTAATTTTTCTTCACAGGTAACTTGTTTCCATCCCTTTTGGTTGTTTTCTAATCTTGTGCTTCTGTGTAGACAGTGATCCATAGGAGAGAAGACACAAAAGTAGTGGTGAAATGGAAATGCCAACTTGTTCTTTTAGGGTTAATAATCTCCAACAGACTAAAAAGATCTTTCTGAATTCTAACTGTGCACCATTTAATATAGAGTGGTTGGCGACGAGGAAAGTAGCCAGGAGAACAGTTAATGGAAGTTGTCCTTATTTCTTTGAAAAAGGATTAATCTTCCTACTATCACTCAGGAAACAAAGCTTTAAAAGTGACACTGGGGGGAAGGAGGCAACCAAAGCAACCAAAAACAACATGAAGGAGCAGGCAGGAAAAGAATATCTCTTCTTATTAAAAAAGAACACCTAAAAATTCGCCAATAGCAAACAAGAACTTTACTGTCACAATTTATTTTCTCCTTTATATCAAAGCACTAGATTTGCAATGGCAGCCACTAATATGATCTAACATTTAGATGTTGGCAAAGGATAATCATGTTCTGCCACTGCACAAAGTGAGCAACAGATCTATCAGACGTCTTTCACTTTAGTAGATTCTCAATATACTGCTGAGAGCTGCCAGCAGGTCTTACACCAGGGAAATGTCATTGATTCCAATTAAATTGTTCCTTTATTGGTGCAATCAAAAAGAGGCTTAGAGCCTTTAGTTTTCTTTTTCCATCTTAGTCACATACCCAAGTTTTACTTAGGTTTCTTACAAAACAAGTGAGAATAAATGCATTAACATGTAAGGTCAAAGAGGGAGGTAATCAAAGAGAATGCAGGAAACAAAACCATTTCTAGGCTTTTGGAATCTGATGTGTTAAACTCTGAGAGCATTAAGATTTATTTCTCTGTGTCATATCATTCCAAAACAGCATCTCTCTCTCTGAATTTGCAATTTAATGCTAAAAAGATTATTTATTTTCCACCCTTCCTCATAAATAATGGACAAGGTCTAATTTCCTGCTCAGATTGCTGATGTTAAGATTAACAGCAGTTTACTTGCTTTAGTATGTGGATGGGGAAACACCAAAGGACTGTTTTTATACACAGAAACTGTACAATCTTTTCACTCTCGCTGTTACGGCTGCAATTATAGCCTTGCCTACAGCCCTGAAAATTGTTATTTTTTAGTTATTTAACAGCTGTAAATGTTCAAATGGATGTGAGATCAGATTGAGCATTGACTGTTACGGATAAGGCAGGGAAGCAGGAATTCTGCTATATGCACATCTGTGCAGAAATCCATTGCACACAGTGGCTTTGTCACCCGGCGTGTGCACGACTAATGCTTATTCTGGACTCTAAAAGGTGCAAGGGGTTTGAATGGTTTGCACTAAATGACTTGTTCTCACCTAGAAAACAATTCACTGCCAGGGGAACAAAGTGCTTGAATTCTTATTTTCCACAGAAGAGAATGGGTTCCTTAAACTCTCCTGTTTTTCATGACCATGGAAAAGCACAAGCACTGGAGATCCAACGCAGAGCTGATTGTGACCTGCTTTCTGCACAGAAATGGCTGAAAGATCATGTTATTTAACTACTATGTTTGATGACAACCTTATTGACAGCACTGCCAACATCAAATACTAGAAGAGACAACAGAAAAGAAATCCTCAAGATTTCCCTAAATCAGTAAGCAAGTCAGAGCCCTGATTCATGTTACTTTCACAAAAAGCTATTACTTTGTACAGATTTATTTAAATATATGTGTACAGTACCAGTACTGATTTGCAGAACCTGAACATAATATTAATTCCAATTGAAACTATTTCATTTTTCCAATTATAAAGGATTAAAACTGGATATATGCACGTGTTGTTACTTATGTTCTTATGGAACATTTCCCTTCAAGGTCAGAAAGTGTATTTGCAAGTCATCTCCTCAGAAGAACAGAAATTACTTCAAATGGGGCTGAGTGGAACTTGAAATTTCTCAAACCTTGACTTTAGAAGTATAAATAACCTAAGATTGTTCTAACAACAGAAAAAGAGAAAGGGAAATGGAAAAGGAAGGAGAAAGGGAGAGAGTGAGGAAGAGGAAGAGAGGAAAAGGGAGAAGAAAGGGGAAAGAAAGAGGAAGAGAAAAAAGAAAAGGAATCAAGAAAAAGAGAAAGAAGAAAAGAATAAAAGGAAAAAAAAACAGAAAAGGATAAAAAATGAAAAAGAAAATAAGAAAAGAAAAAACAACAAGAAAAAAAAAAGCAAGGAGGCAGGTGGAATATGTGTTCTTTGCAGATATGGTTTTCCAAACTTATTGCACCACTGAAATTAATTACTTTGCAAGGATATCATAGAATATTACATTGTAGATTGCAGGTATTTCTAAATAATTGTGTTCTTTTTCAAACTTAAAAAGAATGATTGTTTTTCTTCACTGGAATTTATTCTTTACTTCTCTGTTTTCCTTCATCTCGACAAAGATAAAGTGAACTCGTAACTCTCACTAGGGCTGAAATTGATTCAGTGCTGAGTAGATGAAGTTCAAAAGAATTGCACAGACATAACTAACCTTATGCAGAGAACAATGAAGAAAATCCATCTGCACATTTTTGTCACATGCACTAGATCAATAAACTGATTATCTCAAGAGTCCTTATCAGCTGTGTGTTCTGAATCTACTCTCCTTCAATCCATACAAATTTCATTATGCCAAAATTTAGGCATGGACCTGGACCTCTTGGAAGTCCTTGGTCCATACAGTAATCAAAATGCTTTAATCACATACTTTTCCATTACAGGATCTTTATGTTTGACTGCTCTTTAATAATGCTGGGTGCTATAAATAAGAAATAGAGTGGTGTTAAGTGGGCATTGCTCTGGGTCTTACAGTGCCAACTATCTGATGAGATCTGGAGACCAAAGCAGGCCCTAAAGCTCACAGAATTAGTTACTGAAGGAGTTGCTCACATGGCAAAATATATTCAAACAAAGTATCACAAATGCAACAAAATTAGACAAATTTACAACTGCAATATTGAAAAGGTAAAATTAAGTTGTGTCTTATAATGAGTTATTTGTAAACGGGACAACACAAGCCCAGCAAAACTTTACCACTTTCATTTGTCTACTAGAGCTGATGGCTACACCTGCTATGAAGAGAAACTGCAAAAAATTGAGGTGTTTTGAGATATCTGATATAGGTTTCTTTATGCCTATCTAACTGTAGCCCTTCCCTTACAAACATTTTTGAATTCAGAACAAAATTTATGTTTACATGTATTTTGATTTGTTGACTTTCTGCCTGTATCTATGTGTTCTGTTACAGTTAACGTTCCCAGCTGTAGTTGAACTGACCTCCCGAATGCTCTTCTCCAATCTAAAAACTTATTATAATATTGCTATGCCTTGTTATGTCCACACAGAGGACAGAAATTTGTATTTCAGAGGCCACTGAGTTAGAAAACCTTGATGCCATTGCAGCAAGTTGTAAATCCCATGTAAAATGGGAGCAGTCCTTGTTTAAATATGAGCAGCTTCTCTGGTTCTCTCATAACAATGGTGTTTCTTTTTTCAATTATATCTCTCAGTTATATAGTCTCAATATAATTTACAGCGGTTGTACATAAGATGTTCACCAAATAGGTGAGGGAGGACATAATGAAGGTGAATTGCTGTTAGTTGGTATGAATTACAGGCCCTTTTACATCTTCTGTGAGCAGTACACATAGAACAGCAGAGTGTACTGACTCAGAAAGTGTTTGGCCCTTCATTTTCTTCTATTATGTATGCGGCATTATTGCAAACTCACCATATCTAGGATTGCATGTATGATATAAAAATATATCAATTGTAATATATATTTAAATATTAAAATTCTCTGTACACCACTCAGTGAAAGGATAGTATTAGCTAGCTTTTTTTATGGAGAAAAAAAAGTTCAGTCCAACACAAAATGCATGTATTCATTCAGGCCAGGATACAACATCTATAAATCTGAGAGCCCATGTTACTTGCAGGGCCACTCCTGCTTTGCAATACAATCTTTTTTAAGTTCTTTCTTTCAAAATCCAACGTCACTGTGTTTAAATCTTTTCTATTTAAGTTCTGTAATTATGAGATGAATATTTTATCCTTTACTATATAACTCTGGGATGTTTAATTTTAGATCATGAACCATATTTTAACTAACTCATTAAAATGCAAGATAATATCCAAAATGACTTGGGTTTTCAAATGCACTGATACATGAGTTGTGAACCTTACAAGGCACTTTCATCGTACCTACATTTAGTGTGAAATTTCTGTTATCTGCAGGCTTATCCCCATAAATATGTGACAAATTGTATCACAAATACATTATCATGGAGAAAACTTGTAGATTTAAAGGGGGTTAATCACTCAGAAGATGCATGCCTGAGTGCAAACGCTGTCTACTTCTGTTTTGTGTCTCCCAGTGTTGCTAAAATCCATGTGTTTCTTTGGCAGTTCCCACAATCTGAGGAAGAAAAGATGTTATGGAGTTGGTGCTCTTGCATTAAGATATTAAAGTCTTTCAGAACACCCCTTATTGCTCAGTTTTCTTCCACTCAATGTCTCTTTCATTTCATTAACTGTTACTTCTGTTAGCTGTTTTTCCATTGAAGTAGCTAGAAGGGTTTGAGCCTAATTGCTTATGCAAACTATGGCTTGGAATGTGGCATTCTTGTATATATATTCGAGTTGGTGTAGACAGACAGGTTAAAACACTGTCCTTGATACCAGCAATTGTTTACTGCACCATACTAAACTGTTTAAATGGAATATGACACATGATCAATACAAATTTATACACCAGTGACTGGCAGGCCATAGCAGAATTATAAATCATAGAATCATGGAATACCCCAAGTTGAAAGGGACCCACAAGGACCATTAAATACAGCCCCTCGCTACACACAGACCACCCCCAAATTCAAACCTGATGTCTGAGAGCACTGTCCAAAAGTTCCTTGAACTTCAACACTAGCAGCCATGCCCACTGCCCTGTGCAGCCCATTCCATGCTCACCACCCGCTGGTGCAGACCCTGCCCCTGGTCCCCAGCTGCTCATCCCCTGACAGCTCCACGCTGTTCCCTTGGGCCTTGTCGCTGTCACAGAGTTCTGAGCACAGCTCTGCCCCTCCTCTCTCCTCATAGATAAACTCCTGCTATTACTCCTGGAAAACTCTTCAGTGCAATAGCCCCAAGAGATTCTTTGTAACTCCTGCCTCTACTATGTTATTGCCAGCAATACTATCTTGTAAAGTAGGTATCTGTGCTGTGTAACACATCTGAAGAGAGACATCTGTTTCACAGCTTTCAGCTTTATACATCTAGTTGCCAGGGAGGAACGAACTCGCATGGAACGGCCAAAAGTATGTTCCCCCTCAAACCAGTCAATATAAAACTCACATGGAACGGCCAAAGGTATGTTCCCCCTCAAACCAGTCAATATAAAACTCAATAGAATGCTAATCAGAACAACTGCACAGGTGCTAAATTCCTCATACTGTTGAGAAAAATACTTCTCCTAGACTCGCACTAGAGGTGTCTCTCTTCAGCACAAATTACTGCCCAAGTCTAAAAGCATAAACAGGCAGAGTAATTTCCCGGGAGCTCTCAGAGCAATGCTGCAGGCTGCTGGCCTGGTGATTTCTCTTGGAGAAGTATTCTTTGTGAGATCTCCTAATGGATTCCCAGAGCTGCTAAGTGCTGTAAAACACCAATGTTGCTGCTAGCCCTTGGTCCCCAGGAGAGAACACATCAGCTTATTTTGGGGGGGCACTTACTGGGCAAGTGCAGTCATGCTTGGGCATTCCCTGCTGAGCAGAACATGATATGGAAACCTGTGTAAGCAGGTTACACTTGTCTCTGGGTCATCTCTGCAGTTAATTAATATCCCATATCTAATACTGAATGGGTACTAGTTGCTCTAAGCGCACTGTACAGTTCTCAACCCCCAGGTATGATGCAAGACTGTTATTTTAGGATAAACTTCCCTAATTTTAGCTATATGGCTCTGGCACTGTGCAGCTTCCTATGGTGCTGGTTAGTGTAATGCCCCTGCACATTATGCTGGACATGAATGACATGAGCATTCATCAAAGATTCAGACTTACATAACATTTAAGAGGTTTCTTTTTCTTTGGGCTCAAAACACTGTCTATTTTTCTGCTTGTACAGTTGCTTGATTAAGAAGAACTGTGTGGAAGCTGAGGCAGTAGCAGTCATATCTAATGAGTCTCATACCCCCATAGGTAACAGACTGATGGCTCAGCCTGGATTTTCAACCAGAATTTTTTTTAAAGGCAAAGGACAGGAGAGATGTCTTCTTGTTGGGGAGAAGTTGTTGCAACAGGAACACTTGCTTGAGGCAGCAATGAATTTCAGCACATAATACTATTCATTACATGGATTTAATAAGTAATAAATCAGAGGAGAGAGATGTGAGGTGAAAGTTGCACATTTGATGCTTTGCTACAATAATGGAATAATGCTATGTAACAGAATAGTGAATTGGTACCCAGGGTCCAATTCTTCTATTTGCAGCTCAATGCACAAACAATGGCACTATTTGGTGCAAGATACTTCGCTCTACATATAATAGCAATTGTGTGTATCAGTTTTATTTTGTATTGTGTATCGTAACTTCAAAACCTTTGGCCATTCTTTGTGAGTAGGTTGCTCCCCGACAACCAAATGGACAAGAAGTGCCTGTATAGGATATGGGATATAGGGCATAGCACTTATGATTACAGTGACAGGAATATGTATAAAATGTTTGTCTGAGATGGGAAATGGTATTCATATATAATGGGAATGTAAAATTAAAAAGTATTTCTAATGTAGTATTCTGAGAAGGTTGCAGTTATTTTGGAAACAGTGCTATCAGCCATTCTAACACTGGATATGCTGCACTCTCGGTCCAAATTAATTCTTTGGAGGTTACTTATGCTAACTTTTTAATCACTTAGTTCAATGTTGGGGTCATTCACATATTTGGTGACATGAAAGCAGATTTCATTATGGGAGAATGTACCCACATTCATGAAGAATCACCTTCTCTACACATAGCTGTACATAATTCCTGTGTCTCTCTTCACTGAAGTACAAAGGAATATGGTGGTTTTTCTCACTTATGTGAATCAGTAGAAAGTAATGTTCTTTCTAGCAACTAATTATTTTATTCCATTTTGTGGGCTGATGGATTGGTGGGTTTTTTGGTTGGTTGTTTTTTTTTCTCTGCAAATCACAATCTCTTTGATCAAAATGGGAAGATATTGACTTGTAGTAGACCTCTCCTTCAAAGTTTTTACAAGACTATTACTCTGGCATGAATCTAAAGCATAATGCACATTTTGCTTGGTTTTGTTACCATACATTTTTAAAGATATTCTTTATTGTATGATGACAATTTATTTAAAACCGAATTCTTAAAATTAGTATTAATATTTGCATCTTTAATGCAATTCAAGATAAAATCTACTTGCAGAAAAAATAAATCTAGTAGATTTTTGTCTAGATTTGTGGGTTCACTTCAGCCCACTCTGAGGCTGGACTGTTTTCTATACTCCTTGCTTTTTTTATAGTATGAGATCCAACTTCCTTTCAGCGTGGGTATTTGTGAATGGTTGTCTTCTGTGCTCTTCTTTTGGCACATTTACCCAGAATATCTCATGTGTCTTTAGAGCCACTGCAGTGAGGCAATTTCACTGTGAAATATGTTTCTCAACCTTACATCTGTGTTATACGATATGGGGTACTGGATGCAGCAATTCACAAATTGTAAAATAAAAAATAATAAAATTCTTAGAACTGTGTTGGCTTTATGTGAGAGAGTAGGAGTCTATTTTTCTTCAAGGGAACAAAGAATTACTGGTGAGATTCAGCCCTCTTCCTGCAAATTAAACTCTAGGTGAAACGAAATAGCAACTGATATACTGTTGTGGTGCTGTGGTTCTGCTACAGTTTCTACAGAGAATTATTGGGTGTTAGACTACCAAAATAAACACTGCATCTATTCAATATCCATCCTTGGAAATATAGAAAAAAAACAACACCAGAATAGGCTTAATATGACTTAATATAAAGACAATCTCAGATTAACAAACAAAGATATCTATGTTGCTCCAAAAGTTGTTTCTGCAAAGCACTATTTTTCAACAGAGCCACCACCATAAGCCATACTTTTTCACCACCAATGAACAAATTGCTGCATGCTGCACTCATCAAAATCTGAACCAGTGGAACTGACCCACTATCACTACTGCTACTGCTGACATGCACCACCCACCACCTCACTGTTCTTACATCCACTGGATGGACTCCATAAACATCCAGTAAACATTAAGGAATGCCAGTGTCTGACACATGGAGGAATTCAGTCCAACCCCTTTGCTTCATAAGCAATTCCATGACTGACAGCATTCTATCAGACTGTCCCTCTACTGCCATCTGTCACATAGCAATGAAATGTAGCAGAATATTGGTGGGAAGCTTCAATCTCTACTGCCATCCCACCAACACCTGCCTCTGATGTTGTGAGCCAACACAATAACATAGGAGGTATTACTTTCAGGGTAGCATTCATATGAAGAAGAGTCTTTAAATGCCTGTGATGTAGTTAGTGTTGCTGAAATAATAAATGGAGAAGAGTATCCATGCATGCTCCATTAGTCTACTCAAAATCCAGTAGTGTATCATAGGCTTAGTAGCAGTAGCGTGCACGTTATCATAAAAAAATACTTCTTCAGGAAAGATGTTTTGGCATCAAACTTGTCATCTGGAAGTACTTTGTTATGTGCTAAACATACATTATGGAAAAAATAATATATGGTTTCAGATTTACCTCTTTTTTCAGGAATTTCCTTAGAGGTCATCCTTAAAGCCATGTCCCAAAAACTCAATGGCAATTTCCTCTCAGGGTCTGATAAAGCCTAAGTTATTTTAACTCTGTGTTTTATATTGAAATTAATGGACCTTTTGCAAGAAATGACACAATTTATTGGGTTTGTGTTTGCCCAGATAGTATTATTAACAATTGTCACCAACATACACTTTAAAAAGTCAATAATCTGAAATAAAATTTGACAGTGCATAATTGGTATTGCAGATAGCAATACAATCACTTTACAGAAAATGTGTCGCTTCCATAAGAAACAGATAATATAAGATTTAGATTCCTTAATTCAGTTGTATCAGTTAAATTGTTGACTTTGTAATCTCTGTTCACAATGGAAAATTACATTGCCTTGGAAAAACTAATTACCATGTCTGGCCATTTCTCTGTAGCTCCTTGGACTTATATCAACTCTAACAAAGGATGGAATTGCCATAGCAACTGCCAATCTGCTTGCTTTTGCTGTTTTTGTTTCCTCACTCAGAAGCCCACATGATTAACTAGTTTCATCAGATGACCACCCATGAGAGACTGACGCCAATGCTTTTAGAGAAGACAATGCTTCTCTATCAGACCAAGACGTTGGAAGTAGAGAAAACAACACATGAATGCAGGTGATAATTACAGCCCAGATGTACTTTGAAGGTTTCAACAGGGAGATACTTCATAACAGTCACTGAAGTTTCCAACAACACACTTCTACAGCAAATAAGAAAATAAGGAAACTTATTCCCAATAGCAGAGCAATTTCTCTTCACCATAACCAAACACAACTCAATGGCTAAAATCATCAAAACATGACAATATGTTTGGAGAAAAAAAACTTGAAAGACGTATGGTTCCAGGTCTGACTGGAAAGTGACAGCTTTGTCTTGACAACTGTGAAAACTGTTCACAGATCATTTCAAGTTCAAAAGAAAACCATTCACAACTCAGAAATGAAACAAATAATTCAATACCAAGAAAGTCATTGTCTTGATTTTCTTAAAGTCTGTATATATATATATTTTTTAACATAATGTTTGGCATATAGATATCCAGAGCCTGGGTGACAAAGTTCAAAGGGACAAAGGATACTGTGGATGTCATTTAATCATGAAGAGATTTATCACATTCTTCACAGAGCTAACATCTACCAAGGTACTCAGTCATGCCTGTGCAGGACCTGGAGGAACAGCTTCTGGCTTTTAGTGATGCATGGAAATCATAAGTTCTTGACAACAGGGCAAGCGTGAGACTGCAGAAAAATATTTCAATAACATCAGCTGTATCTGGCATGCTATGATTTAACTGGCCATATCAAACATCCCTGCAATTTAGATGAAGTACAGGTCTCAGTTCAGCTGACCCATGTAAAAAGTTGCTGTGACCTGATCCAGAGGTTCTGAGTTGTGGTAGAATGAGGACTGAGAAGCAACAT
This sequence comes from Excalfactoria chinensis, assembly GCF_039878825.1. Lineage (NCBI taxonomy): Eukaryota > Metazoa > Chordata > Aves > Galliformes > Phasianidae > Excalfactoria > Excalfactoria chinensis. The sequence continues at coordinate 116,452,628 of NC_092826.1, read as the reverse complement.
GCCAGGCAGCATATTCAGCCCCTAACTGGAGTCAAGGTTACTCAGCACCACCCACACACTTGGACTTCTTTTTGGATCTATCTAAAGCAAAGCTGTCCAACCAAGCTTTTGCTATTACAGTTCTTAAGCTCCTTGTAGTGGTGATACAATTTCTGATTTAAAAAATAATTTTTAGTGTCTATGGTGTTCCAGACAACTCCTCTTTTTACAAGTAGGGAAGAAGGACAAAACCACCACCATTTGCCTAACCCATCACTTCGGTAATATATGGAGGAGAAACTACTTCCTTATCTATTGAAAAACTTCCTGAAGTACAAACAACGTGATAAACGTGTGATACACAAAAATCCCAAATTTTGTTTATATTGTAGCTTCTGGAAATAGCAGAAATCGTCTTAAGGATTTGGGGTGACACTCTTTGGTGGATAATCTTTTCTGTTAGGAAAAACAAACACCACAGCACAATCTTTTTATCTCCAGACTAGTCTCAGCTTTATAGAATCACAGATTTATCTGAGTTGGAAGGAACCCTCAAAGGTCATCTAATCCAGTCCCCCTGCAATGAAGAGGGACAGTACAACTACATCACATTGTGCAGAGCCCCATCCAGCCTGATCCTGCATGTCTCCAGAGATGGGGCATCCACCACTTCTCTGAGCAACCCGTGCCAGTGCTTCACTACCCTTATCATAAAATAGAATAGAATTACCTAGGTTGGAAAAATTTTATCATAAAATAAAATTCCTTTTCTGCAGTCTTAATCTCCCCTTCACACTTGAGTTATTCTGATCCTAAAACCACACACATTGCAATTACACAGAAGTGGATTGAAACAAACTTTTTCATCATCCCTCCATTTATTTATGTATTTATTTATTTATTTTGTGGAAAGAAGGAAAAGCAGTCTCTTAATCTATCTTGTTCCAGAAAACAAGTTCTTATGAAAAAAAACAGAGCTTTCAGAAAACTTCCTTTGAGGTTTCTGGAATTATCTGGCCAACAAATTAGCCCCAGAAGCTCTATTGGTTTCCTCCTACCCTTCCTTTTTTGAATGCTTTGTGTTCTGTTCACTGGCTGTTGTCTCATGGGTCTGGAATCCAAAAGCTTTCATTTTGAGCCATATCTTACACTGCCTGGGATCCAGACTGAGAAAGAAAGCTTGGATTATGAGATAACAGGCCCTGTCACCAATTAGAGACATTCATTCTCTGTGAACGCAGGAAAAGAATATTTCAAAAGCTCCTAGAAATAAACATGGAAGCCCATTATCTCTTTTTAATATATACTTTGTATACTTCTTAGGCGTCTGCATATTGATTAAAAATAGCTTTGCAGTTTATAGTGCAACTACTATAGAACAAATACTTTTATAATATGTAACATATTCTATGATTTTATTTTTTTATTTATTTTTGCCATAGAGAAGGTATTCCAGCCTTTAGTGGAGAGTAAAGAACTGTAGTAAAGTTTGCATTTAAAAACTAAATACCCTAATTCTGTAGTTCTTCAACCAGGGAATACATGTAGAATTTATTTCTCCAGGATCAAACATTTTTCACTGAATCACCATATTAGGAAGTCTGCATGTTCAGTTGGTAGTTATTCATTTTTTTAAGAAATAAGCACCATTCACCCTATCCTTCCGTAAATCACACAGCTGTACTTCAGTTAGGAACTGTAAATATTTTAGATCAGAGTTGAATAATCGCATTATACTTCATTCCTAATTTACATGTAAGAGTACCTCCTAGCTATTGAAGTATATTTATAGCATCGAATAGCATATATACTACTACCAAATAATACAGATTCTATTTTGGAACCCAATTTGCTCTTTACTTAAATGGATGGCAAAATCTGATGTGCTTCAATAAATGCAGAAACAAGATCAGAATCCTTTCCTGTTACATGCTATAGAAAAGCGCCAAAAATCTGCAACAAACAGTGGAAAGGAAACTACATAGTATGCCTTATATAGTTGAAGAGTAGTATAATCATTTGCCATGTGTAAAGAAACAATACAAATTCCCTTTATTCAGTAACCTTTAAAAACATATTTTTTTTTGCAGCACAGAGATCCAATAGCCCACGATTTGGAGTGGTGTCTCTGTAAAACACACCTGCCTCTGCAGGCTGCTGGTGACAGCTCCCAATTCCCAAGAAGCCAACTGTCTTGCACCTTGTTCCCAGTGAACAAGCATTGCTATTCTGGACTGGCACTACTGAATTAAATTTGTCCCATGTGTTTTCCACAGAGTCTTTAATGAGTGTGAGCTGCCTGGAAGCAAAGCCTTTGGGAGCACAAAGCAAACAGAGGAACCAACTTTTAATCAAAGAATCTAAGTATGCTCAGAGCTTGATTGTGTGAAAGATGGGGGGGAACTGAGGGTTCCCAGCATCCCACAGGAATCAGTAAGCAAGGTAGAAGGTGAAAAGCTTGCAGCCAGAAAGTCAAAATCACCTATTCTTCCAAGTCAGGCTTTGTAAAGCATTCTGTGTAGTGAGTGATTCACTAATATAGACAGATTCACAAGAATTAATGTGTATTTTGAAATAAAATCCCCAAGAGAAACTGTATTATATTTTGAGATGTACATAGAGCTGAAAGTTCACAAAGCTATTTAATGGCTTTCTGATATCATCCCCTTAAAATGGTTCTTACAATCTCCACTTCATGTCAAGACTTTAGAAGATATTATATTTTGCAAATTCAGACAGAAAATGTATTCAGGTAAGGACAACTTTGGAATTCCTCTTTCTTTTAATTCTTTCTGTGAATTAATCATAAAAAACCTACAGTCAAACACACTTTGAATCCCTGTTGCTTAATAAATATTTTGTGGTTATACCCTATGGCTTCAATTACTTGCGTTAAAACATGTTTCATACAACCAAAAAGCAGTTTACAACAGCTTTTGCTGAGGAGAAAAGGAAAGCGTCATTTCTTTCTTATCAGTGTATGTTATGGAAGGGTTGCACGCAATATTGAAAACCTCATAAGCCACATAGCATAGAATGTAAGATCTCCATGTGATTTTCAGATATGAAAACCGTACTTAAAGGTAAGATTGCTGTATCTTTACAGAAGGCTCCCACAGTAACACACTGCTGGATAAGATCTATTCATTGCCAAATTAATAGATCATTGCCAAATACAGGTCCAAGAAAGGGAACCACTGCACTGCATGTCAGAAGTCATAAGTACCCCTGAAATCAAAGGCACATGCTCAGCTCTGCAAGAGCAGCTTGGGTGGATGTCTAAACAGTACTTTAATCGGTTAGCTAACTAATTTTAAGCTAGGTAGAAAATTTCCAGATGTGTAGCAATGGTAACATGGGGCATTTGGTCTTTGACAAATAAAAGGACTCCATAAATAAAATAAATACACAAACTGTTATTCTGCACTAAGCCTGGAGGCAATAGCCAAAGTAGCTAATTTGTAACTAATTTCATTGTATTCAGAACATCCATGCTGCAATGCAGCAGTATCTGCATAAGAAATGCCCACTCAGAAATGAAGTATGTCCTGGCAAACAGTGTGGTACAGTGGCTGCAAATGAAATGTGCATTCAGCAAAACCCTTATACTGGTAACAGCCCCCTGAGCATCTTCTCTGAGCATCTGTGAGATGGAATCCCTACCATTCCCTTCCAGAAGGACAGATCAGTCATACAACCAAGATTTTACTTCTGACGTAGATATTCAAGCTATCCCAAGATTCATTAAGGGTGTAGAGGGGAAGTAGCTTTATATTTGGCTGCCAAAATTAAGACAAAATCTCCAGAGTAAGAAAAGACCTTCCACATAAACAGGTTTATGGTTTTTAATCAGCTCTTTCTTTTCCAGTCCTATAGATAATGCAGTGGTTAGGACTGCCCATTCTGCTCATGCCGCTAATCATACAGTATAATCTTTATATTCATTGTTCTGAACTTCTTGCTTTGAAAAATTATTGTGATTTCCTAATATGCAGAAATGGAAACAGGAGACCAGGTTTTACCTGACTTCCATGAAATAAACATTTCTAAAAATGAAAGGCATATTTACTGAACTGATAACAAAACATAGACATCATATTGAGAATTAGCGCTGCACAATGACAGTTTCTTCACCTGGGATCACTTTAGTGAGCGTATCAAAGGAAGAGAACATAGTAGCTAATATATATATATTTTATTCTTGATAATAGTTCTTCTACAATTCAGCATTTTATTTCACTCATAGTTCCAAAACTTGCAGATATAATATTTTTTAAATATACCATGCATGGTTAAAGTACCGCTGAACCCTTTCATGCATGCTATCAAGACAGATCTGTCCACCAGACTTACTAGTTTATTCTTAATAACACTAACTTGAAACCAGGCCCCATCTATAGCTGGGAAATAAATAATGAAATTCTGAATGTGAGTAAAGTCACATTCTTGAGATACTGTTAACAAGTTCAATCAAAACAGTTCTTTTTTCCAGTAACAGTTCTCAACATAATGCAATAAGATGCTGAGCATTTTCCTTTCTTGAAGGCTGTATTCAAAATGCTTTTCCCCAAAATGAGTGAGTAAACTGTTTTCCACAGAAGTTCTTTCTGCTAGAAGATACTCCTGCTATAAGAACGTTGTTATCATTGTGAGGTGTTGGACCACTAACAGTGCACCTGATTGGTGACAAGTCTCAGCCCTAGAAATGATCTCTATTTCAGAGCTCAGACACAGATACAGAGTTCCTAAGTCTCAGCAACTGAAAATGTGTGTGTTTGGGGTTCAATTGTACACATTAAAATTCAGAATTATATAATTACTTGGAAAAAACCCTATATGTCATGTCACAACAAATCCATCTAAAACTTTTGTTTTGCATTTATTTTCTGTTGGGATTTGGGGCCCAAATTCACTTAGTTTTCATTTCTTTTTGGTGTGTACTGTGTGACTGAGGCTTAGAACATCAATTATCACATCATAGTGCTCTGCATTGCTGGTGATTACAAGAGACCCAAAGGATAAAGAAAAAGTCCCCCATAGGCTTCTGCATTGTGCGGATTACAGATGACAGATCTGCCTCTGGTTGCTGCTTGAAAAAATGTAAATTTAGAAAAACAAAGGGCCTGGCTCTAAGCCTATTATAATCAATAGGTCTGAGTCTATTAATTGAAGTGCCTTAAAATACTCAGAGATGTCAGTGGGAAACTGTATCCAACTCTGCAATAACCACACAAAAGAATAGCATAATAATCATGAGATGGACATAATGTAAAAGTGAGGAGCCCTGAGCTGCAACCCAGATTGTCCAGATACTTAGTTGCTTCGATGGCATATTTCCTAGACTGCTTTATGTCTGAGCTTTGCTCCATCTGGAACATCTAATTCTACTCTCGTGAAGAATGTCACTATAAATCTTCTAACTGGAAGTGAATTCATAGCACAGGGTGCAGACCATTTTCACCTGCTTTGAGGTAGCTCACTGCCTGAGCAGCTTTTCACTAAAAGACCTTACCTTTAAATATGATACATACTACAGAAACAAGTAACTTACCAGCATATACACGACTTTCTAATCAGTTAATCCCCATACTTTCTTCTTTCTGGTATCTGAATGGGAATTTCTTACAAAGGTTATTTGTTAGTTTGCAAATTTTTATCCCTTGAGAATAAAACAAACCATCTGCATGTCTTTAGTTTGGTCTAAGTTTAATTTCATGTCTTCATTCTTAAATTAGAAATTAGTTAAGAGTAAGGAAGCTGTTCTGTAGTTAAGCTGTCACAGGGAAGATGCTGAAGTCTAGGAAACACTTTTATGGAGTCATTTCTCTTAATGGTGTCTACATTTTATAATGGGAGTGTTCCTGTTTCAGGAGGATTTTGGAATTCAGAGACTTTAAAAATGTGATATTCTTGCCAATAAATGTAGTTGTGCAACAAAATAGCATTTTAAAAATTAAGTGTTCGATACTCTTTTGCATTGGACAGCTGTGCCAGTGGAACACCTCTCATCACAACAGTGCTTGCTGACTTCATGTGGAGTAAAACAGACCTATTTATAATCATTCAATGCCTGCCTTGAAGGAACTGCAGAGTTTTAATTCTTAATTATGAACAGCGTCATTTCTGTTGTTTTGAGCTTTCTATTATCTCTCCAGCTCATCTCAGCCTCTGTCTGCTTTCAGAATGAAAGGTTTTCACACAAAAAGCATCCTTTTAAGCTTTTGCTTTTATTTCCATTTACTATGTTTTTGGGGACCATGTTTTCTGCAGCTTCGTACCAACTGCTGAGGAATATTCTGAACCTTTGAACACTGAGCGGCAGGGTTCCATCCTAAGCTCAAAGGATGCAATACTAAAGAGCACCATGAAACTTGTTATACATTTTAAAATTCAGCTTGGGTTTTTATTTTGCATTTACCGAGTCCTAGAAGTTTCTTGTGTTTAATGACATCCTTTTCCTAATTTCTTTGTGTATGTTCATTTCTGAGCTCCAGATATTAACCATTTCAATATCTTGTTTAAAAGCCTTTCACTTAAATGTCTTCCTTTATTCTTTCTCCTGTTTTTTTTGTCACCTTTTAGTCTCCTCTTTTCCCTTCTTTTCCTGTCCTTTTTCTTCTTCACTGTCATGAGTAAGTAACTCCATTCAGTTCAGTGAATTTTAATTGCTCTAGATTCAGCTCCAAATCATGCTTTCACAAATTTTAGTGTGATGCATCTTAAGATAAATGAGTATCCTGGTTTGAAGAACTCACAGATGGACATAAAGAAGTGCACCGTTTCAAAAGAGAGATCAAGAAGGGAAGGTATGGTGACAGTCCCTAACTGTGAGAAGTTAAAAGGTACTTTTCCATGATGATTGCACCTTGGATAATGAATAGTGTGAGACTGAGAAAATAAGCATTTTTATTGAATATCAGTCCATGTCTGTATTGGTGGGTGGAAGCTGTCCCAGTGCCCCTGTGGCTGAGCACAAGCAAGGCATTTGTTTTCAACAACCTCGTGTCCTGGAGCAGAGGTCTGTCTGCCCCTATAGTGCACACCCACACCATCATTCAGTCTCCTAAAAGAGAGGAACAGCTCTGAGGAAATGAAAGCCATTTACAATTCAAATTACTAAAACACTGATACTTATATGGTAGGGATGAATTAACTCATCCACTGAGTCTGGAAAGGGGTGAATTAACTCATCTAAAAGGATATTCCCACTCCTGATTTACACCAACAGTTTTCCAACCTAATTATTCTTTTCTGAAGGATTATTAACATTATTTTTTCAAAACAAGATCTAAATCATTCTACTACTACTCCAAGGCTTTTGCTAATGGAAAAAAAACAAAGAAGTACTCTAGAAGGCAAACAAACAGTGCTATAAATAGGAATAGCTAGGAAATACTGACATGAAAAGTATGATTTGAATGGCAAGCATTGATGTTTGGAAAAAGATCTCTATTATTTTTCAGTTTGCCTAACGTGTTGTCTTCTGCAAAAAAAAAAAAAACAGATTGCCAATTTGTATAATTATGATAAGTTCTAGGAATTTACCAGTAAGAGCTGAAGGGGACCTCTAATTGCTAATGGCAGGTTCTTGACTGGGTTAATTTTACAGGAGTTTGTATTGACATTTTTATTGGTGTCATGTGATAGACATGTTTTCTGGGTCTCAGCAATGGTAATTAGCACAGCTCTTTCTTGAGATGCATGTAACTATTTAATTCCCAGTCCCTGATCTAATGCAGATACCCCCATACTCTGCTACATTGTGCTGGGACCATGCAGCCCTCTGGCCTCCAAACTAATCATGAACAAATACTGGATCTTTTTATCGAACACTGCATTTTTCAGGTATCTCTGAAATTTACTGCTTATAGAAAACTTTAATAAGGATAAAAGCATCCAGTACATAGGATACTAACAGAAAAGTAGCTCCTGTGTGGAGAGTCATTGAGATATATTAAACAAGATAAATAAAATTGTTATGTATGACTTAATAATGGTTGATCATATATTCTCTTACATACTCCCCTACAAAGACATGCACACACAAATTAACCTTTTCAAAAAGACTTTTGCAGAGATTTTCCTGACAGCATACTAAAAATAAAAGCAAACAATTAAATATAGGTTAGCCACTCCGAGAGATAAAGCAAAAGTGTTTCATCCTTCTTGTTGAGGCATTGGCAATCTTAAGGTCTAATAGAGTGTGCACTAGTTGTTAATAACATTAACATAAAATAAAATAAAATAAAATAAAATAAAATAAAATAAAATAAAATAAAATAAAATAAAATAAAATAAAATAAAATAAAATAATTTATGTGAAACACAGACACAGTTTTTCTTCCTACTGTCTATATGATTCTCATTTCCTTTAGGAGTTATTAATGGTTCCTAAACTAAATGACAGTGGGAGATTTTAGAGCAATAGCCTAAAACGTAAATAAGAAAGCAATGCAGCACCTGCTTGAACAAGGCAGCTGTACTAAGACACTTAAGGATGGTGTACTAACTATACATTAACTATATTGTCTTCTTTAGTACCTTAAGCAATATCAGGGCAGCACTAAGCCTGCACTAGCTCCACGTAGACAACTACCTACCATTGGAAAATCACTTATTATATCTGACAGATTTCACAGTCACACTGGGACTTGAACTAAAGTACATTACAAGAGGTGAACAGCAATCGCTCCTACCCTGTATTGCCTCAGGGCAGAAAGGATTTTTTTCTTCCAGTTCTTTTCTTCTCTGGGCTGTAATGTCACAGTATGCTGAAACAACCACATGAGAAACTGTCCAGTGCAATCCCCTTCTTTCCTTTCCTTTCCTTTCCTTTCCTTTCCTTTCCTTTCCTTTCCTTTCCTTTCCTTTCCTTTCCTTTCCTTTCCTTTCCTTTCCTTTCCTTTCCTTTCCTTTCCTTTCCTTTCCTTTCCTTTCCTTTCCTTTCCTTTCCTTTCCTTTCCTTTCCTTTCCTTTCCTTTCCTTTCCTTTCCTTTTCCTTTCCTTTCCTTTTCCTTTCCTTTCCTTTCCTTTCCTTTCCTTTCCTTTCCTTTCCTTTCCTTTCCTTTCCTTTCCTTTCCTTTCCTTTCCTTTCCTTTCCTTTCCTTTCCTTTCCTTTCCTTTCCTTTCCTTTCCTTTCCTTTCCTTTCCTTTCCTTTCCTTTCCTTTCCTCCTTCCCTTTCTCCTTCTCCTTCTGTTTATTCTTCTAGTAAAATGCAAAATAAAAATGTAGGTATCTTCCTATTTTGTTATGTTAGCAAATTTCATCACTTTCCCCTGGTAAATGCGGGCTTCTTGCCCAGTGGGTCATAGGTCCACATTTGACCTTTTGTTTCGGGGCAATCAAATGCAAATTAAAGCACAGTTTTATCTCCTTTTCCCTTTAGATATTTTACATTGTTCAGTCGCTGTATCTTCCAGCAAAATTACTGTTAACCAGATGACAGCTTTGAATTCCTCTCCATAAAATACCAGCAAAGCCAATCATCACATCTCCATAGGTTTTAAATGATTTGGAGTTTACAGTCAAAACTGCATTTTCCAGTTCAGTGAGTCCTTTCGCTGACTGTTGCTCTAACATCCTTGTTGTTTCCCATCATTAAACAGAAAGTCACCATATGACTCATAATAATTTGGATTTAATTGCAAAGATATGACTTCGGTCCAAGTAGATAATATGTGAGGGAGGGGTGGAAGGATTATTCCCTTTCTCTAAAGTGATGATAAAATTTCTTTGAATTATTTTCAAATCTCTAGCACCATTTTTTCCCCCTCTTTCCAAAGGTCATTATTAAATTTCTTCTAATCTAAAACATTCCTGGGGTTTCTCTCTTGTGAAATTGACTAATAAATGGTGTGGAAACTTGGAATCTTACATAAAAGCTCCAACAACATGAAAATAGTTTCCATAATGAATAGATTTGGATCTCTAACTCCCTCCATAGAAATGTTTTAATCATGAAAGACAGAATGGAGTTCTCAGGGGGATGTAATTTAAAATAGTACAGGAAAATATTTCCATCTACTACACAATTGTGAAATACGGCTTGCTGCTCTGTTTAGAATGAGCAAAGACAGTTATTCTGTTGCAAGAAATAACTGGCATGTTGCATGGATTTTTTGTGATGAAGCGCATTTTTGCTCCTTGAAATTCTCATATTTCTGTCAGTCTGAAAAATGATACAGTCTCAGTCTACATCCTGATAATCTGTAGGAGGATATCCAGCATTTGGGTTAAGAAAGCACCTTTACATAGATTTTTCACATGCATTGGAAGCAAATGAATAGCTCATATGAACAGCAAGATGCTGTCAAAGGCAGTGTTCTTCCATGGCTTCATGCTATGGCTCTCTCAAGAATGATGATAGAGAGAATAGGGCATAAATCTAGATTTCTCACTTCCCACCTCCAAATTTTGAAGTGCCGAAAATGGAAGAAATACAGAAAGACAACCAAGTTTGCAGATGCTGTTAAACCTCTAAATAACATGAATCTTAGCTCTACCTACAAACAGAACAGCAACAACAAATTTTCATCCCAGCTGCACATCCTGCATTTATTAGCAATTAACACCATTTTGATTTAATTTCTAGCTGCTTCTATTCCTTTTTACATATGCAGCATGTTCCACACCAGCATTTGAGCTTAATCTTCTAGTGTGACTGATAAATATGGATGTGATGGGAGGTTCATGGCTCCATAGGAAAAGAAAAATAACTCTGGGATTTGATTTTATGTATAATTAAGTAATGAAAATATTAATAATATAGTTTATATAATTTTGCTACTAATCTAGCATTGGATGCGTAAGTAGAGAAAGAGTGACAATAGCTTTCCTTACACAAAAAGCTTCTTGTGACTGCAAACACCCAGAAGAGTAAGCTAATTCTGAGCAGTTCAATGGATGGTAACTTATTCAACTGTAGATAGGCTTGCCTGGGAATAGGGAAATTGCAAAGAATCTTTACTTAAAATCAGAATTCAATCAAACCTTGAATTCTATTTTACATGTTATAATTATTTGCCCTTGATATAGAAACACACTTATATTTAACTAAATTGTTAACAATCTATTCCAGATCCTGTCAAATCAGACAACAAAATATTGGAAGATGAGAAAAGCAACAACACCAAGATCATATTTAGTGTATAAAGGAGATCAATTTTACCATGCGGATAATAAACAACTTGAAATAGTTGCATTCAGAGATTCAAAATAGAACATTCTTCCCACTGTTAAGTAAAATCTTAGTGAGAACAGAAGCATTGCTGAAGAAACACAAGCAAGACAAAATAAAAATTAAAATAAATTAAAAAAAATAAAAGAGCATATTTTTTTAATCAAAACTAGAAAATCACCAAGAATTAAGAGCGTTAAGGGATCTGGTATGGTACAAAAATTGTTTCAAATGTAAGAGTACACATATATTCAAAATGACCAAAGATTAAGACAGCATCTAATAAGCCAGGTATCATTCAGCACTGCCATCTTATAGAAATGTTTTGTATCCTTTTGTCTCCATTCTAAAATTTATAAACATTTTCCTTTAGCTCTTCTCAATGAAGATACGTGTTTGCTGTTCGAACTCTTTAACATGTTTTTGTGACAATACTCATATGGAAGGTATTCATGCAATGCCACTTGGAAAGGCTTAAATTTGTCTTATTCTTTTGAATTGTCAACTGAAAGTCACCCAAAAATTAAGAGTTCTGTTAGGCATAACTTAAAAATCGAGCAAAAGCAGATCATAATTTGATGTTTTTCAATAATAATAACATATGCAGAGGCGTAGTGTTTTTATTTCTATTAATTTGCCTAGGACTTATTTCATTAAGGTGGCATAGTGATCTCATAGCTCTTGTTACAATGTTTCATGTTAATATTTTGACAGAAACAACAACAACAACAACTACAACAAAAAGCAGCAGGATTAAATGCTCAGGAACTTTCCATCTAACATCTCTGAAGAGCTCCACAAGGACCTATTATAACAAAGGAATTGGATGATGTGATGACCAAATTAAATTGAATGTAGAAAATTGCAAGGTAGGGCATATTGGAAGGAACAATTTAAACCACTCATATGCGTTGATAACTTCTAAATTACTTGAACGATGCCAAGGGGAAAGCAAACAAACAAACAAAACCCATGAGTCATCAAGGAGAACTGAATAAATACATTTGTTCAGGGTGCAGCTGGTACCTAAAAGTCAAGAAAAGACATGACATTGTATTATAGAGGAAATGAGTTATACTATTGGAGTTAAAATGTTAATATCCATATCACTGCTCCATCCTCACTTTGAATAGTGCATTTCTTGTCAAGCAATATTTTCATGATCACCTGAAGAGGGCTACCAAATAAAAAACCTACTTTACCACTGAATTATAACAGATCAAAGCAGTACAGTCTTTAATGAAAGTGAAGTTTTCAAAAGAAAAATGGCTCGGCAGCCTGGCACCTTCACTATGGTTCTGTCTTCCTTTTACTGAGCAGTTTTGGAAATTTGTGTTGGAAGTGACAGTATTGCGTGATGTTTGGGGCCGAATGGAAGAATTTGAGTGCCTTGACTTTAATTCCCTTCTGGAATTTATTTGCGTTGACTGCTGACCAAACTGGATAAATCTTAACATTAAAAAGACAGGAATTAGTCACTGTCTTTTTTTTTCTGCGTCTGTTTCAATTCCAGACATCTCTGCAAACACTGAAGATGAACAGGCATGCTCATCTTCCTGTCTGGATGCAGGCGCACAGTTTGTGCAGTATTTGTTTCTTATGTAGACATATGGTTAGCTGATCTGTTTCATGAGGAAAAGGAAGCAGCAAATGCCAAACTCATGCCAGTTTTAACAATACTGGATTTAAAACAACAACAACAAACATAAAAGAAAACCTTGCTAGAAAATGTATGACCAGACTCTGTTGCAGCTATGCATTTGAATCAATGAATTTCTGACAATTTACAGAAGACTCTCATCACTTCTATACTACATTTGTACATCTTTATAATTCTTTTTCAGGGATTCTCAGTTCTCTCATTTTCTTTGTTTGCAGGTTTCATGCTCACAAAAGAACTTTCTCCATCATCTGACATGAGCAAAAGAGTCTGTCAATGAATTCAATACTAAATGAAATGGAACTCATGAATTATTCTTACACTGTTGTTAAGAAACACTTATGGGAAGCCACCCCTGAAAGAACTGGATGCCAGACAGGTAACATTTGTTGACTTATTCCTTTACAAGCTGATTTGCAACTAGGCATTTTTTTGTCAAGTTCCTTTGTTTTAAGTATTTCTGATTGGTAATAAGGAGAGATGAAAAAAGTGAAGAAATAGTTTAGGAAGATCTGAAAATACTGCACCAGTGATGTACAGTTTGAAGTCTTACAATGGAAAAGCTCGACCCTCTAATGAAGCTCCATATCTTAAGTAAGTCTGTATAAAGGAGGTAAAATACTGAAGTACTTAGGTAAAAGAAGGTAAAGCTTTACAAATAGCTGATAGAAGCAACTGAGTAATTTTACATACAGTATTTCTTGGCATAAGCAAAATCTGGTTTTATTACTTGATTACAGATCCCCATTTATTTTGACAAATCGGCCTCTTGGTCTTCAATATAAAAGATTTATTTATTTCAAAAAATACACTTTAATTCCTATCTCCTTTACTGGCAACCTGGCAAGCAAGAGTGTTTGCACTTTCGTCTAGGCTGGTGTAGTGCGGACAGAGAATGCACTCTTCAATTCTTATAGTGTTGGCACTTATGGATTTAGACTTGATCACAGTGATGTCAAGAATAAAGCTTTCTGTAGGTATGTTACTTTGTTGACCAGGGAAGAAATGTTAGGATTAGCTCAGGAAGAAGATGGGTTATCTGTGTTGATGTCAGGAAGGCTGACTTGAAAGGTTGATCTGGAATATGTTCTCAGAAATTCTCCCCTTTGTTTCTGTGAGAAACTGATATTATTGCAATCATTGTTTCTACCATATCTGGGACCTTCTCTCAGTCTTCTTCAATAAAGTAATATTTTTCAATGCATTTAATTCTTAAGTATTGACTAGCAGAGGATTAAAATTAAAGAAGACTTTACTTCCATTTAGCTCATTTTGAAATAAAGTTTCCCCAGGACAATAAACTGTCACCTCATCCATTCAAATATTTTTATAGACAGATTCAAATGAAATTACAGGAATGAGGGACAAAGAGATGAAACAAATGCAATAAAATTGATTGTTTACATGAACCCAAAGGTAAGTTCTCATTTCCAAATATGGCCCCAAAACCTTAACCATGTACTAGTACTTACAGGCAATTTCAATGTCATTGTATTAATTTCAGTGGAATTGTACTCATTTACAAGAACAGAAAATTTGATCCATCCATTTATCCTGTCAACATTCTTCCGACTAGAAGGGAAAGTCATAACTAGTTCTGACAGATGAAAAATGAGGCTAGAAAATTGAGACTGGGTTGTTTATCCCATTCCTCACTGAAGCTGATTAGGTGCAGATCAGCCTAGAGAGTGTGGAATGTTCCCTGCTGTTACAACTTTTAAATACAAAATAGATGGGCTCCTAAATGGACCTAATGAATGAAATACTAATTGCAGATTCATTTTCTTTACTCCGTAGTGGGAATTGTGAGGTATCCAAATGCTCATTTTGACTCAACACCCTAAGCAGCTAAACCTGGAAACAAGCCAGCAAGTAGATACATACATTTCCAGCTCATCCTTGAATGTCATATTTGAATGATCTCTTGCAGTTTGCTATTCTTGATGACCAGGCCATCTGAGCTACTTGTAGAATATCTGGAAACACCTGGTCACTGGTTGCTCAGGCTCTGACTCAGGTTAGTTTTGCCCACTTCTTGGATGAAAATGAGTCAAATTTGGCGGATTTCAGTGTAGTTCCTTGGAGAAGAAATACTGATGATGGATGCACAAATGTTTTTAATGTAACCCCATCTGCACACAAAAGAAGGATAAACTCCTACTTCCCTGATCCCCATCAGGAGTCCTACACCTTACAGCAGTCAGCACTTATTCCTAGTCTCTTCCTACCTTTAGTTCTCAAGGGTTGGTGTGACTTTGTGGCTTCTTCAATTATCATTCTACTGTATTTCCTTTTGCTTCTTCCTTTTCTCCTGTTTGTCCTAGTTCTGCATTTGTTTTGTAATTTCCTAGGAAAAGACTTTAGCCTTAATGCTTTCTGTTTCAGGCTTACCAAAAAGCCTGTGTTCTAACTGCAGCCTTTACTATTCTTGCTATGGTTGAACAATAAGGAATTCTCCCTCATTTAACCTGTGTGGAAGAACAATTACTTAATACAAGAGTTTCTAAAAACCACTTTTGCATATCTTTTGCATGTACTAGGTTCAGGAACAGACTGGTGACTGATGGAAGTGATATTGCCACTACTGTACTCCCTGTTGGAGTTTAAGAAATGCTTGTACTAACAATGCCAAACAATAAAGTAAAAGTAGAGGAAGCACGTGCCTTCTACTTTCTAAGTAAGAAGAAGGCAAAGCTAGGAAAAGCCAGTGTATAGAGGAATATGTAAGTATGAAGTCACAGGAAGAGATCCATTCTGTACAACATAGATTTTACTCAAGACCAACTAAACATGGCAGAAGAGCCAAGATGGATGAAAAGACTGAACATCAGAATGACTAAAGAGTGTTTTATAAAGCTGAATTAGAAAATAATCACCTTAGCCATGTGTGTGTTTTTTTTTTTTTGTTTTGTTTTTTTTTTTCTCCCAAAACCCTGTGCAAATGCTGCTGCAAAAATGACTCTGAGATGACTTGTCCATGAAGATGGGAAAACTATTTTGTTGGTTGTTAATTTAATTCAAGTACAGTATGCATCATTGTTAGATGTTGTTCAAACCAAAAACCCTTTGAACTTTTTCAAAGCTTGGCAAATTAATCATCTAAATGCATCCACCAACAAAGAATGTAAGACATTTATAATGCATTCATTGTTATATGCCAATTAACAACACCACTCAATAGCATGTAGCCTTTCGATACACTCTGATGTTGATCAGCTGAATAGCTTTTGCCAAAATAATCACAATCTTCAAAACATTTTCCCCTTACCCAATAATATGTGAGGGGAAGCTGCTGCTATTTCAGATATATAGACTGTAATCTTCTCATTACAAAAATACTCACATAAAACTACAAACCTAATTCTAAGTTTATGCTAATGATTAGTATATTTTCTTTTCATTCCACTATTAGAAAACAGAAATCAAGTGTACACAATCAAAAACACCATAAGCACAACACCTTAAAGTTAGTATAACATCAGAAAATGAAAAATTATGCTCTCACACAGCTTATTTTGCAGATATCAACCAACAACTGCACAAGGAAAAAAACAAAACAAAACAAAACAAAATTGTAAACAAGCAAACAAACAAACAAACAAAAACTGGTTTAGAAGTAAATAGTGTTGGAAAGGAGAAAAGCTCAAGCAAGCTTCAATGTCATGTCCTTTAAGAAATCTCAACTAGATCTAACTGGGCAGTCATTAACACGTCGAATGTGACCATACTTGTACAAGGGCTAAATAAAAAGCCCCAAGAGTCATTTCACTGGTGATGTTCTTCAGCAGATCTTTGAATAAAATGCTTGTGAACAGCTGAAAAAGAATTATGGAGATATTCACACGAAAATAAAATGACACTTTCAGGTTTGTGCAAATATAGAGGACAAAATGATGCATAAAGTATTTTAGGTGTCTGACTCTATGGAATGAACATTGAAGAAAATAAGGATTACTGGGGTTTTCCAACAAAATAATTGCTTGACAAAACATAATATGAAAATGTGAGCAGAAATGAATTCCATTATAGGAACATATTCTTGCCAGCTTTCCTCCCGAATGCTTGAGAGATAATGAGCAACTAGCAATCTATGGTTCATCCTACCAATTGTAATTATTTATTAGTACCTAGGCATGTGTTTTACTTACTTATCAAATGTTTAGACAGGAATCTCTCTGGAATCTGCAAGACTTCTATATTTCATATGCCGTGTTTTGCATTCATCACAAACAAGCCTTTACGAGAAACTAGATCTTTAGACAAACTGGAGTAAAAACTTTCAAGGATAAACATTTTTGCACCAATCTCTCTTTGAAATTCATGTCATAGGTGACCAAATTTTCAGTTAGTAAGTACTAGAGAAGGGAAAAACAGCTGTTCTAAGAGCTGGAGTATAATGTGACAAATCTAAGAGTACGAAGAAACTCTTATAAGAAGGAAGGGAAAATTGCACATACCACATAAAGCTGTGGTAACTGAAGTCTGCAAACATTTGCAAAATCTTTTTTATATTGACAAATATACTGTAAAAGCTGAAAACAAATTATTTGTGTATTTAAAAGTGCATTAAATTTGTGAATGTTTTAGGGATGATGATTAAAACACAAGAACAAAGAATTCTCTGCTAAATTGTATGTTTTAAACAGAGATTTCCAGCTCCATACATCTCAGCAGAAGGAAGGGCCATCATATTCAGTATTGGGCAGGTAATTTGGTATATTCTATGGAAAAAAAAAAACACCTTAATCTGATATTCTTCCTCGGAAGATTGTTCAAAAATCAAAACAAACAAACAAAAAACACAAAACAATCACACAAAAACTCAACAGCCAAAGCAAGTCTCCAAGACAGACAAACCATACACAGGATTTCTGCATAATTCTTCTACTATTTACATTGATTTTATCAGATCAGTTTCTCCAGAACACATGCAAACAGACTCTGATCTTACATAAGTGTGTTGATTGTAAAAGCACTATTTCAGCAGGATCATGATAAATCTGAAGAGTGGGCACGCTAAGCGTCAAATGGATTTGTTTTCTCCCAGCCCATATTTTTCTCCTTTTCATCAATAGCTTTTGAAGAAGCAGTAAGAAAATGAAGATGCACTTATAAGAAGTGTTTTGTAAAAGCTTGGATTGTATTTCTTAATCCACCATACAATGTGCCATGAGCACTCAGTGGATGTCTGCAGATGGATTAAAAACAAACAAATAAACAAACACACAAAAATACTAGAAGAATAACAAAGACTTATTCTGCATTCATTCTACATACATAGTACAGCTTTTCTATTCTTGCTGAGATTACCTGCTGTCAAGCTGGGTTAAATGTGCCTTTTGAAGAGAATTTCCACCTTGAACCACCATGTATGTAAGATACCAGACCCTTCAAGATCTTTCTAGATCAATTGCTAAATGTATCTGGAGCTGATGTAGTTTATCATAGCATTTGTAATACATTACATGCCATTTTACTTGCATTCCACTATGAAATAGAGCTACCACCAATATAAAGAAATTATTACAATTAATGAAAACAAAGATGTATGTAGTCCTGGTCCTGAAGTTGGAGAATGGAGAGAAAACACAGAAACCGCTTCTCTGCAAAGTACAGAAACACAGATGCTGTGTTGGGGATTCTGGCATTGTCTCAGACTTCTGCCTTGCTTATATCCACACAAACCTAATCTTCCACAAACTTGTTTATTATGGTCTCCTCGGGAAAAAAGCTTTCACTTCATGAAAGAAAGAAATATATATGCAAGTTCAAAAATAACTTTCATGAATTATATAGCAATAAAAATTCCAAAGTCCTGAAAAATATCCATGGCTGTATCCATTTTGTTCTTTAAAAATACTCAGACAACATAAAAGAGCATAGTCAGGGCCTTGAAGATGCCATGATTCCTGCAGAGCTGAAGACCAGCTTCCTGTAGAGCTAACAGCCTTGAATCAAAGTGACTAATTAATGACATCAGCTCCTTGGCAAGCTAGGTGCCTTTTTTTACTGTAAGCAGTAACAAAATAGCTGAAAACTGGAGGCAGTGAACACACGGAACCTTTGCTGCCTCACACTCAACATGCATCCAAAACACTTTCACTGTACATTTCACACATGGGAACCAGCTCACACACTGATGGCAGCACAAAGTGACTTCATGGGCAGTGTTTGGTGAGGAGCTGGGTGCAGTCATCAGTGAATCACTGCCATGGTTGTGAAGCATTCAGGTGCAACAAATAAAATACTCTTCTCTGCCTTCTACCTATTCCCAGTATTTTCAGACAGTGAGAGGATTCAGAGAGTTGAACACCCTTTCTGATGCACTGCCTGCAAAATCCAAGGAAGGAGGATAAAATGAGGAGGAAAGAGATGAAAAGTATGTTTTAGAAGCTGTAGTTTCAATTTCTGCTCATGGAAATTATCAGCATATGTACAGCAAACTGTATGAATAGTGATACAACTAGTAACAGCAAACTGGACGTTCTCACACACAGAATCCTCTATTACTTGAGATAAAAGAATTAGGTCTGAGAAAGTAAGCAAAGCTCTGTGAAACACTGGCTGCACAACTCTCCAACCAGTAATAAACTCTTCTTTCTAGCAAATAGGTAACAACTGTCTTCTAGGAATGATAATGTCTCATTACTTTGTTAAAAACAAATAAGTGATGAAAAAGTGCATCACCTTCTGAAGTTTGCCAGTAGCAAAATAGATCTGGTTTCTTTCAGTCCTTTCTTCCTTAACTTGATATTTCTCGCTTCATGGGCAAGAAAGACATTACCTTAAAACACAATATTAGAAAAGCAAAAAGGAAATGAAGTGGGAAGCAGTTATATGTGGAGAACACTGAGGTGCATTTTCAGAGCTCTAGATCTTCCATCAAGGGAAGGAAAAAGAGAAAACCAGAAATACAATCTTATGTTCACTGCTGAATAAAAATACCTACTGGCAATTGGTGCTTGTCTTCTTGCTTCTAATCCCAAATTGCTATTCCTTTAAGTCTGTGTAAGTAAGAGCAAGTCTCTTACTAATTGGAGTGCACATTAAAACCTGAAAAGCTCCAATAAATTCCGAATTCCTGTACAGCATCAAGTAGCTGTTGAAATGTTCCTTCCTTCCTTCCTTCCTTCCTTCCTTCCTTCCTTCCTTCCTTCCTTCCTTCCTTCCTTCCTTCCTTCCTTCCTTCCTTCCTTCCTTCCTTCCTTCCTTCCTTCCTTCCTTCCTTCCTTCCTTCCTTCCTTCCTTCCTTCCTTCCTTCCTTCCTTCCTTCCTTCCTTCCTTCCTTCCTTCCTTCCTTCCTTCCTTCCTTCCTTCCTTCCTTCCTTCCTCCCTCCCTCCCTCCCTCCCTCCCTCCCTCCCTCCCTCCCTCCCTCCCTCCCTCCCTCCCTCCCTCCCTTCCTTCCTTCCTTCCTTCCTTCCTTCCTTCCTTCCTTCCTTCCTTCCTTCCTTCCTTCCTTCCTTCCTTCCTTCCTTCCTTCCTTCCTTCCTTCCTTCCTTCCTTCCTTCCTTCCTTCCTTCCTTCCTTCCTTCCTTCCTTCCTTCCTTCCTTCCTTCCTTCCTTCCTTCCTTCCTTCCTTTCTCTTCAGGGAACAGCTGAACAGTTTTGAGAGTTGGAAGAAAAGTAAAAAGCCCCATATGATCAGATAAAAAAACTCACTGAAAATACCAGAAAACAAAAGAAAGCCTCTACAACTTTCAGAGCACCACTTTAGTTGGACTCAAATACATCACTATGCATCAAAATGAGTTTGTGCCACAAGCAAAATTTTCTGCATCTAAGAATCTGCACATGTATACAAAGATACGTCTAAATACAAATTGGGAACCTCAGTTCTTGGCAGTAAAAACATTGCTCAGTCAAGGCTGATAAAGCCTAGGGCTGATTTAAAGCCCTACTGTGTGTAGCTTTGTACAACATGGATATTGATATCAGATATTGATAACTAGTCTGCTTACCAAGCACTGGAGAATAAGCAGCTAGGGGGACATAGAAGGTCTTTTTTTTTTCTTTTTGTTTTGTTTTGTTTTGTTTTTTTTTAAACTCTTTTTGCCAGAAGTTCAGTACAGTTCTTTGAATGCAAGTGCTTATATCTACACTGACTTCACACAAAAGATTCCACTAAGTTTTGCAAGTGCAGGTACACATCAGTTAGCTTTCCTGAGGCTAACTCATGTACTGATTCAGTGATATGGACATAACTGTGAGTCACACTGCCAATTGCCCATGTTAAACAAAGACTAATTAGATAATGTTTTTTAATTGAAAATCTGGAAGAGAATTTAAAGAAACATTCTGCTTTTAATCTTAAATTGCATCAGAAGTCTTTAACTACTGCTCTATTTTCTGAAACTGCAACGTTTTCCCTTTACTCATTGTCATATAATATTTATAAGGTACCTACACCTCCGCCCCTGGGGTGCTTCATAAGCAATTAAAATGCAATCATCATAATAAAGAAATAAATAACCTTAATTAAAACATTGCACAGGAACCTTCCTCAGATGCAGAGCCAGTGGGGAGCTGTCTATCTCTGAGAAATTTTACATATCCATCAGACTGAGATCCAGATACAACACTGGGTTTCATGCACATCATCTGGGTTTATTACATTCCCTGAAGGACAAGGATTCATACCCCTCCAAATAGATGATAGCCACATGTAGATTACTTCTTTGTTTGGTATGATTTCTTAATTGCTTCATTTAATTAAATTTTAAGAAGTGTTCTGGATGCTTGGACCACACACAATCATCTCCCCCACTCCCCTGCTACTCCTCTTGACCTCTTTCTTTCAAAAACAAACAACACATCTTCAGTTATGTCTCTTCTCAGTCCTTTTACATTTTATTTTTCCTCACTGGGTTGTTACATTATAACCTTTGGCACCTCCTTCTCTTTTTTCTGTTCAGTGTTACGTTTACCAATCCCTCATCATTTTGGACAAGGGAGAGATCTGCAAAACAATCTCTTATTCCCTGTTCCCCATCAGCAGGCCTAGATTTTTCTCAGCTCAGAAGACTACAGGAAAAGAACACTATTAGTTTGAAACATGGCCACTTTCAAAAGCACTACACAGACTACTTATGGGTACTAAAACTTCAGAATTGAAGGAGATGAAGCACGAAGAATTGATTTATTTTAACTGATAGGGCATAGAGTAGCAATTCTTCCTAAGTCTAAACTCTGTGACAAAATAATTTATTCTTCAACTATGAAGCGATCTTTTTTTTCTTTACTTGGCATTGTGTTTAAATTTTTTTATACAAAGCAATCCATTCCTTTAATATATTTTTATACACTTTACAGTAATTCTGATCAATTTCTGATTCATAGAGTCAAGTCTGTGACTTCCAGATTTAGTACGGATGCTTATCTGGCCCTGAACATCTATCACGGGTGTCCAAACTCTTGTCTCACCCAGGTCACAGAGTGAAGAGGAATAGTCTTGGACCACATGTAGAATATATTGTAGAGTTAATATAGATAAGTAACAGAACTTAGGTTTTTATAATTTTTATTAAAGCATAAAGAAAGAAGGGCAACAAAATCATAAAACTAGTAAGATGGACACATTTGGCAAATCGTTTCTTCTGGTTAAACAGTAGAACATCCAAATTTTTTGCCAGTTTTGAAGAGCGTGATGGAAATAGTCTTGAATCTGAAGCCTCTGCCAGAGATATTTTCCATCACAATTCATGAAGCCCCCATGCCCTTAAAGATGCTTGGTTATGGGCATAGTAATGGCAATGGAAGTTTTCAAAGTAATCAGAGCAGACCTTCCACCCAGGATCTTTTCTCTTACAGCCGCAAGTTCAGTATTAATGGACAACAAAGTTCTCATGAAGCCTCACAACTAAAGATGCTACTGAAAGAAAGTTATTTTTGCTCTAAGAAAAAGACATAGAAATGAGCACAGGCATTATTTGCTTCACCCAAGTAGATGCTTTCCACAGTCACACAGGAAGAGATGCAGCTTACCTTCTTCACCCCAGCCTGCCATATGATTGATGAGCTATATGTATTAGCTATATGTGATCCTTTCCACACATTTTGAAGACAAAGTCCTCAAAATCTGTACCTACCAATATTCACTATTAATTTCAATATTAAATTCAGGAGATGTCTCAGGTTCTAGGTGGGCTTCAGTTGAGTGAAACAGAATGAGATAACAACAATTATTTCTTCTATGGAAGGACTTCAGGACCTTTCCTTGCATAAGGCATTTACCACTTATTTCCAATTAGTTACTGAAGGGGAGTTTATACACCAGGCTTGTCCTGTTATAACTGTGTTCAGAACATATTCTCATTTTCTGAGCTGTCTTTTTGTATTTCAGTTCCAGACTGAGTGAAAATGAACTGAACTGCAGAGGGCTAAGTAGTAGCAACATACATAAGAGATCTAAGGGACACAGTTTAGTAGGAAGTTACTGGTGATAGGTGGATGGTTGGACTGGATGACCTTGGAGGTCCTTTCCAACCTCGGTGATTCCATGATTCTATGATTTTATTCTATTACTTTGAAACAAAGCATTGTCGTATGTAGTCATCCAATAAATTCAGTATAAAAACAACTATTCTTGTCACAGGTCTTCTAACCAGATACTTTTGAACCACCATTGTGCACATACATGTATAGCTAAGAAAGATAAGCTGTTTTCTGACTGACATCTGCATTTGGCAACTCCTGACATTGTTCTTAGGTTAGTTTCACAAATTACAATAGTGTGCTTGATTAATGTGTGGCATAATAGTCTCAAGAGGGTGTCACATACCTCTGCATTTTATTTCTGATATTCATGAGCACATATGGCACACACCGTCTCAGCATGGACTCTCTGCATCCCCACTGAAACTGCAATCCAAAAACCCACCATGCCTCACGTCACAATCATTATTCTGCAGGCTCGCCTGTCACATCAGCCTTCAGTAGCTGCAAAGGCTGAAAGTAGCAGCCAATCCTTCTTTCTTTGTCTTTGTTACATCCTCCTCTCAAATCAAAACAAACAAACAAAAATGTTATCTTGACTTTTGTCCTTTCTTTCTGAAGTCATTATTATTTCGCCCTTTCTTTCTGGGCACTATCTTTATGCTCTAAAAATAGTCTCAGTAGAAGAAAGAGCTTAGGACATAGAATTCATCCAACAATTATTCCATGTGAATTAGAGAAGATAGACATACCATTTTTCTATTTCCAAATTAATAAAGATTTCTGGGAGAAAAATATTTTCAGGACTACTAAAAAATGTAACTCAGATTACATTAGAACTGAGACTGAAGACTGTGATAGAATATCAAACTGACAGACTTTACTACAGAGTATTCTACTATTCATTTCTACTATTCATTTACTACAGAGTATTCTACTATTTTTTTGTAAGAGAACGGAAGACAACCAGAGATAATTTTGGATTTAAAACACAACTAGAATTCTGTAATTGATAAGTATGCTTGTATTCTGTATGGATTTGAATCTCAGGAGAAAATTTATTTTAACAGCTCCAGATTCAGGAGGAGACGTGCTGTAACTTTATTTTTTATATTCTTGGTGCAGACAATGTCTTAGGTACATAAAAAAGAATAAATTTGTGTAGATCTCTCTCTAGATATATTAAGATATCTTAGGTACATATACATATGCTTCTATACTACAGGTATGGTAGAGGCATATTTGGCATCATCTATGTGTGTATCTATACACATGCATATGTATGTAAATGTGGTGATGTTTGGAATTCTGATAATATTTTTATTTGTAATAATTTGATAATATTTTTTATTATTTGCATGAATAGTTTGGTTAAATGTGAGTATCAATTGTTGCTGTCTTTAATTCTATGATAGCTCTTGGAGTTACAGAGAGGAGATGTGTGCTTGTTTTAATATGTAAATTCTATTTTAAAATGCACGTGAATGTGGGTGCTTTGTTCATCTATAGCCTTGTTTAGATGAGGAAGCTACCAGGCAAATTTGAAATTCAATAGGTAATACATGCTCATTTCCTTTATTAACACTATTTCCTGTATTAACACTAAGTGTTACAGAGTAAGTAGAATAAACACACAGAATAATTTCTCATGCAAAGAAAATAGACGTCCATAATATATGACAGAGTGGAATTACAATTTCAGATTATGGTTATAGGTATATTCAAATGGGATAAAAAATAAAATAATCTTCTGTGCACTGAATGGTATTTAAGCAAGCTGCAACACAAAGTAGGTGAAAGGTTGACATCAGAAAGGGATTTATCTCATGGTAGACTGGAAAAGAGAGTTTAACAGTAAGAGAAACTAAAAGCTATCATCTTGTGAGATCTATCATCATTTTCATGGATGTGCTCTTAAATACCTAAATATTTTTGTGCGGGTCTATATTACAAAGATTATAACAAAGTCTTTATGGCTGATTTTAAAGTAATTCCATGATGACTGATTGTGCGTGCAAAACTCAGAGTTCTTTTTAACCATCATTACCCAGTAAAAAATACTGTAACATTTCTAAATCCAAATCTAACACTTTTCTCTGTTAAGGTCTAGTGGAAGTAAGAATTTCTACATTCTCCACTTTTTTTTTTTTAAATTTATTTATTTATTTATTTTACTGTGGAAGCCCTCAGGTGTAACATCTGATTTGAAAATACTAAATCCTTTCTAATACAGTAAATGCACTAATAAACCATTTCATTTTACTCATGACTTCCATCAGTATTCCTTCAATAAAAAAAAAAAAAAAAAAAAAGTGTCTTACAGTTCATATTAAATTAATGTAAGTAGCAAATATTTGCTTTGCAGGCTCATACACATCTAGGAGCTTTTAATTTCCATATCAAAAACCACTCTAGCTAAAATATTATTGAAAATGATATTGTCTGATGGTCTATTGTCTGATGCCACACTAGCATTAACATATACAAGAGAACTCCGAAGGATGGATGCAACGTCCCTTTCACATTTCACAAGTCTCATTTTTCTTCCAGACAGAACATAAAAAACATCTTACATTTCATCCTACAATTCATCATAACTAATTTATTTCCATACATTGGGAGAATTGCAAAGATTCACCTAAAGGCTGTTAGACAGATTACAGGTTTAATAGATGCTGTAATTGGATTACTGCAGCTATAAAGTATATTATTATATTAGAAACAAAATAAGAATTCTCAATGTAAGTTTCAATTCATCTTAAAATGTTAAATCTGCAGTGTGATACTTGAGATGTTGCTAAAGTTTTTTTTCAGAAAACTATATTGCTAAGGTCACCTGCAATAAATGCACAGTCGTTTGTCTCATGTCACCTGCCAAGGACACAGATTTAGAATTTGTTTTCCTGAACTTGCATCCAATGCCTAGAAATTAGCACTGACTTTCAAACTATATTCTTCCTTAAATAATAGCATGTTTATTCATAGTATGACCAAGTGCTTTTGTTTTGTTCCTCACAAATAAAGTCTTCTTGGAACAACTTATCGTAGGAAAACATTAATGAAGTTTTCCTTATCTGTTTTTCATGTGAGATCTTTGAGTTTCAAATCTAGAAGTGATGAAATGATAAAGTCACAAGAATCTGGAAAATTACTTTTGTGCCTTCTTGATTCCAAGAAGATAAATGGTGAAATACATCATATCCCAAAGTGACACTGGCTTAATTTTACCATACAAGGATTAAGTCTGATAACTGCAGTGTGGTATTGTCCACCCCCCACTAAAGCAGAACAAACCAAAGTTGTTGCTTTTTTTCCTGTTACTAATAATCTGCTTTGACTAAACTGCTGTCATTACCTTCAGAAGACAGCACAGCATAAGATCTAAGTTCTGTCTTTACACTGTTGTTGCAGGATAGTAACCAGTGAAGCAGCTAAGACAAAGCAGTAACGATGATTAAGTTACCATCTGATAAAGATTTGCTGCACTCCCTGAAAAATGAAGCCTTACATCTGCTGCACTTGTAGAACTGCAGATTGCTGAAAGACAATTACTGTTTAAGTGTAAAGTGCCATTCCTTGAAACAATTAAAATCTATAGTTCTACCAGAAACCATAGTGCCGATTCTGTCTGTAAATAGTTAATGGCATTTTTTGTGGTGGCTCTCAGAAGGAGAAGACTTAAGCTAAAGCCAAAACGTAACAGCTTGCTTGCAGACCCTTGAACATACAGCAATTACAGATCTGGTGAGATATTGCCAAGACAGTGGCTATGTAACCTTGTGAATCAACACAATTACTTCTATCGTATTTATATCTAATTACAATAATCTATGATACTCTACAGTAGACTCTGATCCCAGTTGCCAAAATTTTCTGCTCTCACTGACATTCAAGGGGAGCAGAGTCAGCTCAGCACCCTGTGCACTGCATTCACAGCAGTTTGCTTTTATCAAAACACCTCCAAACTACAAGAGCTAGGAGTCAAATAATTTTATAAGGAATGAACCCAGACAACACTAAGACTGGGTAAAATGGGATAAATTTCTTATAAGTTTTTTGGGCTTCCCTGTAATCACAGGGAGTGCTCTCTCAAATGGAAAATGCCCAGCAGCTATTAAAATAGTATTATGACAAACTCAATTTGATTGTCATATGAATAGCTCGAAATTGAATACACCAAGGTCATTAACCTTCTATACCCAAATCTTATTTTTCTGTAATTATGTTTTCTAAAGACAGGAACTCTGTATATCAGAGGCAACAATACACACATTACACTGCTGAACAAAAGTTGACCTTCACATTTATAATTCATGGACAAAAATACTTTTTAAAGTAAGCATTTATTTGTTTTAGACCATTTCTCCTGCTGATGGATAATCTGAATTTCAGGTTAAGCTGTTTTCCTTCCTTTGTCATGTTTCGCCCCTAACAATGTAATAAAAACGCTAGTACAATTCGCATTGTATGGTACTTATTAGCTCTTCTATTGCTCTTGTGGTGTTTGGAAATAAGTATGTATAGACTCAATTTACCCACTCTTTATTGTGCAGTGTCACAGGATTATAGCCCCTCATTTAAAATCCTGGGTGTGTTTTATGGAGTAATAACTGCCTGAAAGCATTGTATTCTTCATGATCACTCTTTCAGAACATGAGATCACAATTCTTATCACGACCTTCAATGCATCTACACTTAAGCTCTCCTTTTGTAATCTTTCCTTGCATTACAGTCTCAACACTTGGCATGTTAAGAGACTCCCTCTTACAAACTGTAGCACTTACAGGTCTATTTCAGAAGAAAATTCACTCCAAGCAAGCAGTTGGTTTGTGACAAATGTGTTGCCTTCCTTCATAAGGTTATATATTTAAAGTCATATTGTAACCCACTTTTATTAACAGTTATCCAACAGTTATTGGCAAAAGAATCAGTGTCAAAGGAAATGGCTGAAAATGAAATGAGAAGGACGAAAGGAAGATATGGTGTTAAATGCCTGAGCACCCAAGATGTCTGTATACTAAGGGAAAATATTAAATTGGCAGAAAACATGCATTCTTTTTATATGTTGACTTATTTTTAGGATTTTGTTATCTGCAGGACAAAACTACAGTTTTCTTTCATGTGTGCACAGTACCTAACAAAGTAGGTCCCAAAGTGTGTCTACAGTTATCACCACTACAGCCTGGTTTCCCAAAGACCTGAAGATTCAGATCTGAGAATCTGTAGTGCCTCCTCATAACACTCAGTGGTCCACAATATTTATTTCCTAAATGTTGGAAAAGAGGAAATCTGCTGATTCTCTGTCTCACTTCTGCAAATAACAATAATCTTCTGTATGAGCTATGGTTTTGAACAAAGGTAATTTGATGTTTCTCCCAGTTTAGGTCCTATAGATTACTGTTAAGTACACATAACTTACGCTATTAAAAGGCTCATTTGTTAGGACATATGGGAGAAACATCTATGTGGCTGAGCCTCCAGAGCATAGCAAAGAAAAAATAAACCATTTATTTAGGCACAGGACAAAGTTCGTGCCTTCCTTCAAAGAGTACAGGTACAGTTCTGTTCTTAAATATAAGCTGATAGAGTTCACCTACCTACAGGTGCAATTGAGTGGCAAATTTAAGTAAGATCACCTGTTTCTGAAAAAAGGGAACAGCAACATGCAAATGGTGGACCTGAAATCAAACACAACAGTATATTTGTTTTATCATTGCTTGAGCCAGTATTAGAATCACTGTTTCACACTAACTTTATTTTGTTAGCACAGCCATTTTTGTGACCTCAACCTTACTTATTCATTTATTTTTAACCTGAAATATCCTTATGAAGTATTTCAACAGTACCTTTACTCAGTTATATTCTGGTGATCTTTTAAAACAAATAGACCAGATGATGCTATGTGACAGAAAAGCACTCTGGTGTAAACCAGTGATTTCAAAAGTTTGGATACCCTAGGGAGAATGGAGATCTACGGTCTCTCTTTTCACTGGTTCCATGTTTGAGCACCTTCGCGGTGGCAGCCTTTTCTATCTGGGAGTACATGCTCCAGCACGAGCCTGTTGCCTCTCATCTTTCTACCACTCAAAAGACCTCTGAGAAAGGTCAGGTTTAATCTTCCATGCACCCTGTAGGCAACTGCAGTCAACACTCAGAACCTCCACAAGACTTCTCTAAAGCTAAGCAAAGGCAACTCCCTCTCACTGTCCTGGGACACCTGGTGTCCTGGGCTCTCCCCACCCTGAGGCCCTGGGACAGGACTTTAAACTGAAATATGAAATACAAAAATGATGAACTCTGCTGCTCACTTCAGCTTTGCCTCTCCAGATGAGGAACAAGCCTCAGAAATGATCTAAGGTCTTAGGTATATTTCCATACCTGCATACAAGATGCTACTGTGTTTCTGAGCTTCTGTTGAGCTACTGGTCCTAGGTTTTTTACAAACAGGTAGCTCTTCAAGCAATTCTATTTAGTTCCTGATATTGTCTTTCCCAAAAATGTTTCAGAATCTAATGTCAAGAGAACTTGTTACCATGCAACAGGTGACAGCAGAGGGGCATCAGAAAAAAAATGGTTCTCATTGACATCCACTGACATTTTCTGATTGTTTATAGAGAGGAAAGAGTAGATGTGAGCACAGTGAGGCAGTGGGTGGTGTGTTTTAGCAGTGGCAACAGTGACATGGTTCAGGTTTTGATGAGCAATGCATGCAGGCTCTTGTTCATCACGAGTGATAATGCATAGCTAATGATGGAGAAAAACTATATTGAAAAACAGTGTTTTGTAGCTGAAAATTGTGCTACTGTGGTCTTTGTACCTGTTGTAGTTTCCATGGAAATAAATAGGAAGTATTACCTTCAGAGGGACCCATGTACTTATATGCAGCCCAAGACAATTCCTCTTCACTCAGTGCAGCCCAGGCAAAAGGTTGGATACCCAAACAATTCATAATTGGAACCACAATATTCACCTTCAAGGCTTCAGCATGTCGGTGCAGATAAACCTCTGTAACCTTTATGGCAAGTGATGCAGTGACATTTCTCCATTAAAAGCTCGAAGAGGCTTTAAAGTGTCCTTAGTTTGTCATAAGTCTGAATTGGATTTTAACTGAAAATTCAACAGTGAGTTATAATCCCAGCAAAGAGCTCTTGAACATACATTTTGTCATCACTGTATTGTCATTGAACTGAGAAGGACATCTCAGATTTTGCAGTCTCATGGTTATTTCATCCCAGACCAACTGACTGAGTACTGTATGTGCTCACAGTGCTTGGGAACAATCAATCTTGTTCACTGGGAAAGAAGGGTAGATGGGAGGGAAAAGTCAAAGCAGAAGCAAAAACAAAACAAAACAAACAAACAAACAAAAATCCAGCATAAAAGAGAAATACTAGTAATGAACAAGTGATATTTCCAAGCTATTTGTTGCTTCAACCAGGAGCTACAAAGCTATACTGATGCTAACACAGAATGAATGTAGAAGAAGTAAATGAATACTGTCCTTAATAATTTTGAGGTAACTCAGGAGTTCTCTTCACAAAAGCTTTCTGTGCTAGCGGGAATCTGAAATTTAGTAGGAACTTTCATATCTTGCTGCTCACTGTCTTTCTGTCAGAGCTAAAGGTTCCAACAGCTTGCCTTCATCTGGATTTGCAAATTAGTCACCCAAATCTAATCAAAGATTTCCTCAAAAACACATGTGGATACATTGCTGCCACCCAATCTGCAAGATTTATACCTGTGTGAGTTCACTGGCTTACTCATCCTTCAGCAACTGGACTCCATACCTTTTTTCCCCTGAAAGGTGCTGTGATCATGAGGCTGTAGGGAGGACTAGTTTATAGCAGAGAGTGCATAGTGTGTGGGGGTAGAAAGCTAAAAGGATCATGATTCCCCAACTCAGTGATTAGGACTCCTCCTCTCTTCCAGCAAGCTAAAAAAATCCATCTACAGATACACTCCACTATATCCAAATAACTTTTGAAATTAACTCTTCTTTCATTTCATATGTTTGAATCATGGAGACATCAGGAATCTCAAGAGAAACCAGGTATAAAGCACACCTGGATAGAAAAAAATTATTCTTTTAGGTAGATATTGTCTTTGTTCTTCAGTATTCTGGGCAAATCTGACTCTCCCCTTGCAGTGTCTATAGAAGCCAGACAATTAAGTCATGAACTGCACTATCAGAGCAAGAGGCTTAAGAAGATGGTATGTCTAAATCTCTTTCTGAACCATCTTTACTCAATCATGCAAATGGCAATAACTTAGAGTTAGTAAGGTATCAGTTTAGCAATGTTTTTTACCAGGCCAATACTGCAGTCATGTCAGTATTTGCTTTGATATCCATGGGGCTAGCCCCTTCCTCCGTTTTTTTATAGAGATTGGTGTCACTCTTGGTTTTATGCACAAGTAGCTTTGCTTTTAAGAGTTGCAAGAACAGACACATAGCTTTTTCTATCTATGTCCTTTGAGAATATTGTTCAGAAATCCCTGTGTTGCTAGGCAAGCAATTCCCCTGATGGTAGTGCTAGAAGTGTCAGCAGAGAAGGCCATGTGGGCTGTTGAAGCTCAGCTTTCAGAAGATAAATACTGGAAAGCTGTTATTACATTTGAAACCCTGATTTCAGCTCTAAACTTGTCCCTGTATAAGTTCTGAACTCCTGCCTTCCAGTGGGAGGTCCTTTTCATGCAGGTGAACATTAGATGCTAATTTCCTTTAGGTTTCCATTGCTCTCCTCAGTTCAAACTGTGTAGCTGAAAGTGCACACTGCTGAGGGATGCTGCTGTATTTTATTATTCAATCAGCTGAACTTGACATCATTTCAAGAAATCATTCTGGACAATGTGGAATTGCTAAATGAATGAGGTTCAGATATATTCTAAGGATTTCACTCTGTCAGAAAGAGCATATGTTTTCTTATGTGCTGCATTAGCTCTACATGTATGAGCTGAATTTAACAACTGCACATTGTAGGATTTTATCTCTGAAATATTGCGTTATTTTTGTGGAGTTAGTTTATATAGTTTTCTAAAGAATACCTTGGGCCATTGGACTAGCAGTATTTTTTAGCACTTCATTGTTTGCAGTGTTTAAACTCTATATGAGAAACATGTATCAAAACTAAATGATGTTTCTCTTTTCATAACTACAGCCGATTCTGAATGTCCTGAGGTTATAAGTGACTGGCACAGGGATTAGATAACAACGCATAGCAGCAGTGGTTGGAGAACAGTAGAGCTGCATATAGTCCTTTAAACATGCATCATTTAATAAATGTGACTCAAATGAAGGAAGATTTTGTGGTCAGATAAGTATTAAGTTACAATTTATTTACAAACCAAGTCTATGTTGTAGCACTGCTGAAATAAGAACAATGGGCAACAATATTGCAAAAGGTTTGATTATTCTTTTCTCTGAAACATGTGAGGCATGCCATTGCAATAACTTCTCTGGAAGTACTTTAGATTGAAGGTATAAAGGTCTTTGATTTCATTCCAGGTTCATGCTACAATTCATCTTTCTTCAGGAGTATTGTAGCAATGAACTAAGGAAAGTAGGAGGAAGGAAAAAAGACTAGCATGTAATGCAAACAGCAGAAATGTGCATTTGTGGAGTTTTTCATGGTGTCTTAAATTGATATCCTGTGTCTCCTCATTTGGAATGGCTTCTGTTTATGGGCTGTGACTATGTATATGTATCTGGAAATAGAACATACACAATACTGTAGAGGAAAAGTGATTATAATCTTCTGAGCTGGAAGCACAGATTGGATATTACAGTATCAAGTCGTATAAGCTCTTACGAGGTAGGTCCAACTGGTTGTTGTATAGCAAGACATGGTGAA
Organism: Excalfactoria chinensis; assembly: GCF_039878825.1. NCBI lineage: Eukaryota > Metazoa > Chordata > Aves > Galliformes > Phasianidae > Excalfactoria > Excalfactoria chinensis. The sequence goes on along the minus strand of NC_092826.1, from coordinate 116,419,532 downwards.
GTTTTCCACGTGCCAGTGCTAACCAGCTCTACGAGAGCTGATTACTAAAACAAGCCAAGTTTGTTGCAGTAAATGTCAGCTCAACATATATCAGCTGCAAGGATTATGTTCAAGTGTAATGAATTTGATCTGTATGAGATATTCTGAGTTTACAGATCAGGCACCACAAGCTGCAGTGTGTGCTACTTGTATGTGCTGTATAGCTGCAGTACACACAGAGATATTTCATGACTAAATAAGATGTTACAAATAGACTTTACTGAACATGTCTTGAAGACTTCAAAGAACTGATTAGAAGTGATTCAGTGGGAAATTGTTACTTCATTTCTGAGAAGTTGTTTGTTGTGCTCTCCCCTTCCTTCCACAGACTTGTTTTCTCTGCTTCTCAGTCTTCATTTTCATCCCATCCCACCTTTCAACGACTTTCAAATCATGCCAAAGGAATAGTAAGACAACCAGATAGGTACTGTCAAGGCCTCTTCACTCCTGCTACTCAAATATAGGTGTTGCAACAGCAAGACATTTTTCTACGCTCCCTTAAGGTATTGCTTTGCAACACAAGTCTGACTTCTCTGTGGCTCAATTAGCTCCTAATTCAGTCTTCTGTCTGTCTGTCTGTCTCTCTCTCTCTCTCTCTTTTTTTTTTTTTAAACAGTAACAGCAACAGTGGTGCTGTGTAAGGAGATAGCATGTATGATAACAGAAGGGGGAAAAAAGAGGAGAGATGGTTTGGGCTTGAGGTCGACATGGATCAAAGTATCTTCTGCCAACTGAAAGACTACAGTACCTCTTACTGTCTCTATGGTAGGAAGCAAAGCACAGGTGCTACAAATCACTGGGAAAAGGCAATGCAAAATGTGTATGTTAAGTACATCAGAAAGTGGTCTTTGCAGTCACAAGACCTGAGCATCTCTTTTAAAGCTTCTGCTCTGCACAAAGAAAGAAAGCTACAATTATATCTAACTCCCCAGAGCAGTTTCTAACAAAAACAAAGCAAGCAAAGTCTTTTCTTCATTTTACTTGTTTTAAAAAACTTTTATATTGACTTCAAAGGAAAAACATGCTATGAAACACTTTCCCAATGTATTTATAAGCAGCAAACTATCACTTTATTCTTAAACAAGTAAATAATGCCAGAAAATGCATAGCTCAGGCCTGTCAAAAACACATTGCACTTAAATCAGAAGAAACATTTCACACTGCCTCTTCAAAACAATTTTACTAGTATTCTGTTTGACTATGAAACTAGTTGTGAAAACAGTAAATCTACCCAGCTTTCA